>NC_073739.1:16102201-17513100 GCF_023634155.1 Falco peregrinus
CATCCCAGTATGCATGTTCAAGCTGAAGATGTTTCTGATGGCACTGTCAGTACCTAAACAAGGGGATGCAGGAGTGTTTCCCAGAGCCCAAATCCAGAAACATGCCTCATCTGTGTCCCAGATGTGAGGTGGAAACGCTTCGGTGCTGTGTGCTGTTGGTTCCTATGGAAAGGATACAAAGGATATGCATGGGAGCCCATACATGCTTTAGCAAGTCTTTGGTCTGAATCACTGGCAAAATTAGACCTGAAGGTGCATTACAACATACAGTAAACTGTTGGTAAAAACTCTGAGTTCCTAGTTTTTGTCTATCAATTGGGATCATGTTAGGATGCCAGGTCAGCCAGGGCTTTGAGACTGATCTAGCTAAACTTCTTCCTACAGCCTGCTTCCCCGAAAGCACAAAAGGCTTTTCAGTTCAGTAAGCCAGATTTTGTTAAAATATGGTTTAGGAAAATTCACCTTGTAAGCTAGAATGGTTAGGTCAGACAGTAGAAATAGAAAGGGTTGACACACAACTCTTCTGCCAGCATTGTCCTTGTGAGCAGGTCCTTGCTTCTTCACTAGATTTATTTCAGGTTTGAGCTGGATCACAATGCCCATTTTGCTTTGGTACCTGGGGAGACTCTACCTTTCCTGGTCAAGACCACCATGGTATGCCTCTAACCCTTTTCTTGTTCACCACAGCCTGTGACCCCCAGAAATTCCCCTTGTCTGGAGAGGCTCAATTTGTTTCCTCAAGTAGGCATGGTCTCCTTCCCCTGGCAATGACCTTTCCCAGATCCAGACATTCTTCCTAGAGGAGTATAATGTGTCACTAAGACTGAAAAAAAGGATTACCATCAGCTCCAGTATTTCTTCACTCATAGTCTGCCAGGGCTACTGAGACTGTTAATTTCTCCTGACTCTATGTCAAACGGTGACCACTTGCAACCCAGCTGCAGTCCATGGGTGTGTAACCAGTATCGAGAGGAGGTAAGTGTGACCATCTTGGCCTTTGTTGTTTCTTTATTGCTATATGCCATATCTGCAATGCAATAGAGAAAATTTTTTCTGGAGTTCAGGAACTGGGAGTTAGATCAATTGCATTCATGGAAAATCAGACCTTAACAAACAACTCAGTAACGCAGAACTTTTGCAGGGCTGTGTTCTCCTGCTCTTGTCTCACTGCATGAAATGCTGTCACAGTTTATATTGACCGAGGCTGGTGCTGGGAGTCACACCCTTCACTTTCCCCTCTGCTGCCTGTACCTTCTCTTCCCTTCCTTGTTTCTCAGTTTGGCCCACAGGTGGGTTGCTTGCACAAGATAAACCACTGGAGAAAATAAACCCTTCCAAAACAAAAGTGAGCAGGCAACACAACAGCACTAACATAAACAGAACTAAGAAGCCAGGGAACTGCAGGAAGCACCACAAAGCCAAACAGTCAATCGTTCAGTTCTCCCTCTCCCACCTGTCTCTTTCCAGTCCTCATCTTTCCTGCTATTCCTGTTACCTTTATTTCCTGCTGGTCTGAAACAAGGACTTCTTTTTTATTCTTGAAGGTGCGTTTCCTCTTTGGATATAGTCTGGGATGATTGTTTCATAACTGGAAAAGCAATCATTTCCACCACCAAAACAATCACTGTAAACTAATCTCAGGTGAGGAGTTGTGTAGTGCACTGCTGACGAAAGAAACAGGCAGTATGAAGCTCTCACTCAGAAGTGGACACAGCACAGCCATAAAACTTCTCTGGCTAGCCAGCAGTAGCCATGTTTGTTGTCTACAAAAGCTGGGTTTGGTTTCCAGAAAGAAAAGATGGCAAAAGAAATGATGACTACCAATTCCTTCTGAAATAAGTAATAAATTTTGATTTTCTTTAACAACAGCAGACCTACTCTGTTTTGGAAGAATTATCATAAGGATTTTGATATATTATCTCTGTAGGTAGAAGTACAAAGATATTTCACACAATAAGAACTGAGGAAGACAAACCAGGCTTATGGTAATCATTACTAGCTTCTACATTATCATTACTACAGCTGGAGATGGTGGATTAGGTTTTCTTCCAGTGTATATATTTTATATATACATATATAAATATAAACACCAGTGTTTATATTTATGAAAATAAAAATATGCTGAATATAGGAGTATTTGATAGGGAAGGAATGAGTTGCATCAGAGTTCCTCTTAGGTCTTTATTCAGTTGCATACAGTAACTAAGTCCAATGTGAGACAGAGCAGCCAAGAAGCAGACTTGACATGCCACTGTTACGACAGGAACCTCTTTCAGGAATGCTACTGCATGCAAGTATGCATTGCACTCTGTCATTTCCAAAAGTACTTCCTAAAAACCTGTATGCTCCCAAAATAAAAATTGTGGTGAAGACTAGGTTCAAAGTGTGGGGTGGGGGGGGGGGTGGGGGGTGTGAAAAAAAAAAGCATCTTTTCAGTGAATTAATTTACAAAGACCTTTAACATTATCCCAGTAATTTCAGTGGTCTGCCCTTCTTAAACATGTATGTGCTTGACAAAGACTTCTTTTGTCATCCAGGGACTGTACAGGTTCTGAAACCTAACCCAGCCTAACCTGCACTTTTTTTTTCCCCTTGCCCGTTCTGAATCACAGCATCACAGAATGGCCGAGCAAACAGAAAGATTGTTCCCTGGAGCAACAGTTCCATAGAGGAAGTACAAGAAAGAATTTGCATAAAGATTTACCTTCTTTTATGCACTGTGGAAGCAAAATCTACTTGTAGATATCCCAAGACTTAATCTTACTCAAAGCCAGAGATTAAAAAAAATAAATATGGAGCTTCTGGCCTAATGGAGTTAAGATACGAAAAGAAAAACAGGTACAAAGTCAATACATGAAAAACACGTATTTCAAGGATTTATTGCAGAGTTGAGTCACCATCCCTGGAGGTATTTAGAAGACATGTAGATGTGATGCTTAGGGACATGGTTTAGTGATGGGCTTGGCAGTCCTGGCTTAATGGTTGGACTTATCTTAAAGGTCTTTTCCAACCTAAACGATTCTCTGTTTCCAGATACTGCAAGAGCTACTAGATAAGGAGCAGGAGGAGCCTGACTCGTGTCTTTAGTATAACTAAAAGTAAGAATAGCTCTTTTGCAAGCACTCAAGTGAAAGAGAATTTGCTGAGTTTTTCTCAGACTTGCCACCAAAAAAAAAATTCTGAAAAGCAATAAAATTAGAATATTAAATCTTAGGGGTTTTTTTGCCAGAGTCATAAGAAAACACACAAGACAGAAGAAAAGGAGATGCATAGCATCAAGGTGGTTTTTTTCACAGGAATAGCTATTTTTCCTTTGACTTAGGAGAAGCTACCTGAGACCATAGCAGCTATGGATCTACAGCATATTTTTCAACTGTCTTATGTTCTTACATACAATATGAGTTTGATTCATTCACTGGTCCCCACTGTGAAAACAAGGAGTGGATGCGAAGAACAGAGTAGCCTCAGGGCACCACGGTGAACTTCAGACAGATGGAGATGTAACTTCTCACGTTGTACCTCAACACCTGCTCCACTTTCCAGTAGAGCTGGAATACTTTGCCAGTCAATAATTCAAGAGAACTGACTTTACAATGAACACAAATCCAACACTGTTCATTCACCCCCAAACCTGCCTATAAAATATAATTCTTATTAAAATATTTTCTATACCCATCATGACACAATGCAACTGACATGAGAAGGAAGTAAACTCAGATAACACAAAGACAAAACACCAAAATCACCAGGTGTAATAACACCTTAAATAGCACCATTTTGAAAAAGAACAATTGTATAGAATGACATTATAGTTCCCTCTAATGTTGGCTTTCCTTTTCAGACAATATATACTTTCTGCATGTAAAGTGTGAATAGAGGAGCTGTAGAGAAAAATAAAGGTAGGTGCCATGAATTGTTAATACCTGCTTTTGCTCACATGCCAAGAGGAAATCTAATCTCTAAAAGTCTGAGGAAAGGCCCTGGGATTTAGTAAAGGCTAGGCCAGTAAATACTTTTTGGTAAAAATACACACACACATGCACACACACACATATATTCCTTTGTTTCTGTATAAAGTCTGTACAATAACAAGGATACAGTTCCTTGCACACTTGTTAGTTTTCTTCAACAAAACTTCAGTGAGAGTCTAAGCTGATTAAAGACAAAACTATCAGGTTACTACTAGCCCAAGCAAAACAACCATGGCATCATTAACAGTTACACTTTACTTATGAACATTGCATTTTATGGTTGCGCCAAAAATAATGATTGCACTGATAGTATACTCCAGTGTCAGAAAAAAAAAAACACTTAAACTGCACTGTTTTAATATTTCCAAAACCCTAGTTTTAGAACTGCTTCTCAGTCATGAAAAAATTCCCAGTATCTTCTATGAGCTTTAGGGTACATATTGCAAAAGATAATTTAAAAATAATAAAGAAGTTACAAAAGCAGTTGATAGTAAATAAGTTTGAAGACAAGCATTTGTGTTCCTATCACAGTGATCAAAACATGATTGAATTCACAGGTACAGCATAAAACGAGATCTCAGCTCCTGAAAGACCAGATAGTGTAGCAGAAGTGTTGACATGCTAGTATACAGAAAAAACAGCCTAGTGGATCCAGTCTAGTAGATCCATATCATTTAGGCTGGGAAAGAAGTGAAGTCATGGACTGGATGATATTCAAGTACTTAAACTTTTAGATCCTCTTCAGTATAGCTGTTCTGGAAATGTCTGGCAAACTTTTCTTAGAAAATACAGATAAAAAGCACAGGTTTTTTTCAAGTAAATTTTTCCTAGAAATAAGAAATTTTGATTAAACATCTGTGAGGATGGCATCTGTGAGAGCAAGTGAGCCTTTTGCTTGCTACATGAGACACATCACAATCCAATAGAACAGAACAACACCTGCATGTCCTTTGCTAAAGGAGAACACTCTAGGGTCTTAGTCTTTGAATTTCCTTGTTAAAGCACCACCGAAGATTTAGAAAAGAAAATTAAAAAACAAAACAAAACAAAATAGTGGAAGGTTTAGATATTCTTCCAGTGTAAAGCTGGGGAAAAGTCTGTTTGGGATGGGAATGTGCAGATCTGTTTGTGAGTTCTGCCCTCCCAGCTAACTCTTTTCAGGAGAAAGTACTGAAAAACAGAATTGCCAAACTTAAAACCAAAAATTAAGCTTGCTCCTTTTCCACTGAATATGCTCTTATTGCACTGATCTGTTTTTCCTGATTTCATGTGTGCCCTAATTTCCTGTCCCTTCTGCTCTGCCCACCAGTCTCTCTTGTCACCTACCGTAGCATAGGGACAGTACAACTCAGCTTTGAGTCTCTCATGCTTTCCCCAGAAATAAAGACTCACAGCTTCATCATCTGATCTCTTAGTCATCACTGGGGCTTTTTGTCATTAGGGGAGACAGTGGAGAGAGGGGATTTTAGTATTTGCTTTCAGCCTTCGCAGGTCTTAATCCATAAATAATGGATAAATTGATTAATATTGGTGGAGTCAGATAGTACGGTGATAAAAAAGCTCATTCATTAGGATGTATGTAGAACCATTAATACAAAATTTGGAGAGCAAAGTCTGCCTTGAAAGACAAACAGGAAGCAATGCATATTTCCACAGGGTTAAGATAAGGAGACAAAACCTCATATTTGCATGCTGAAATAAAGTTAAATTTTTTTTAATGCTTTAAACTCATCTCAAAAGAAATTAGGTCAAGTATTGAAAACTAGTATATTTTATTATTCATATATTTGTAATACACCTGGTATAAAAATTGTAATCTTATCACCACCAGAATTATGAGGGTTAAAACCAAATGGAGTGAGGTGTGCTTCTAGTAGAATATTTTCAGCGATTTCAAGTTAGCCGATAATATAACATTTTAGTTATTTGATAGAATGCTGATCAGATTCATTGCACTTGAGGTCTCAGGATAACATAATTCATTCTGGGAACGCAGAAAATATCTAAAATACAATTGAAAGATTTACAGTGAAATTTTGTCAACTGCTGACTTTACAGTAAAAATTCTGAAACATCTGTGGGATCTGGGGAGAAAGCAGTTACTTTTGAAATATATATGGCCAAGATGCAATTAGGAATCAAAGATTAACCACCTATAGAAGCTGTAAATCAGTACAGGGACTTATAATTCTGAAGAAAGAACACTCTGGGCATAATTAATGACCAAGCAAGTAATATGACAAAAATTATTACAGGTCTAGATTTAGAACTTTGTGAGGTTTGTATTCATGTTACTCTATGCTTCTTCTAGCTCTATTTTTTTAAGTATAAAAAAAATCAGTTACAGCCAGTATAAGATAAATTATTATACAACAACATAAATGTATTTACACATGCTATTACAGTATTAGTATCAGTGCTCAGAGAAGTGTAGACTGCGACACACAGTTACACTTAAAGCATTAAGGTCTGACTTAAAACATCAACAGGCAAGAAAATTTTGAAATAAAACCAGCCTAATATTATGGAACTACAGCATACCGTCAGTTTTACCTAAGGTGGCAAAAGTTACAAGAACTCAAAATCAGGGAAATGTTATTTGAGTGCTTTAAGCAGACAAAATGATCTTTCCCTTATCAACACAGGAAGCAGACCCGCCTAAATGGGTAGAAAACGATAACGAGCAATCCACATTTCTTCATGGAGATCCCTGTAGTAAAGATGAAAAATTAAAGAAATAAGAAACTAAAAACTGTATGACTATGTATGACTTAGTGAACCAGGAGTGCATCTTGATGAGGTACTACAGAAGGATTTATCTTGTACAGGCTTTCCTCACAGACCATGATTTGTTGTTAAGTAACGCTATACTTTCTAGGTATCTCCACAGAGTACAGCCAGACAACTGTAAAATGCTTCTCGAAAAGGTGGTGATCTAGGAGTGTGAGTGGAAATGGTGCTTCCAACCTCACATTTTACTTTTTCCCAGGCAAAACCACACAGAATAAAACATTCTCAAAGAAAAACTGCTTTCCAATTCTATGTACTGTTATTGATCTCCTTCAAAATAAACTGTGGGGTGTAAGTATACTGGGAGTTAATATCTTGCCAGAAGATTGATGAGAGGCACTTTCTCCTCCTCTCATCTTCCCAGTTCCTTTTCAAAATGTGGTTTTATGGGCAGAATCTCATTCTAGACACTCACTTAGCTCTGAGAAGAAGTCACCAGTGAACATGACAGAGCAGCCTGACACAGACTGGGCCTTGCCAGAAAGGTGCAGCAGACCTGAAATCCCAGTTCACTCCAGAGTTTGTCAACATGGAAAATGAAGAAAGGTAGCTGTTGTTCACAAGAAAGACGTATTTTCTAATGAGAAACATTGAAACAGAGCTTGCTTGAAGACAGAATTGTCAAATTAAGAACCTGGAAATGAACACTGACAAGTGTTTGTCAGGGGCTTTCCAGTTCATGTTCAGCAGAAGGCTGAGCTGCCCATATTTCAGGGTCTACTTTCTTCTTTCCCATTCTCCTGGTGAAAATTCCAGTAGTCTAGGGAACCAGAGCCCTCTTTTTTTAACTCAGACCTGAGAAAGCGCATGAGGTGGGGAGACAGAGGGAGAGCTGCCTGTGAGAGACACAGTCCTGTGGGGAGGTCCTACTGCACAGTCTGACAGGGACCAGCACTCTCATTGTGCCTGGCATCTGCTGTATACAAACAAAAAATATTATGTGACAGAAAGTAAGATTTCCTTATAAAAACAAAACTTGGTGTTCATGAAACAGAGAACACAGTGAGGGATAGGGTTGACAAGCCCTTTCCAAACTTCATGCCTTCTGCTTTCTTGTTGCTTATGTGGGATTTCTCTGTGACATACCTCTAGCAATCCTGCACTGCCTGCAGTCACAGCTTACACCTTGTCTACACCTGGAGATGTACCAGGGACAAGTGAGGATTTAATCATCATCATGTTTAAACGTCTGTCTTCCAAACTGAGTACTCCACTTCAACCAAACTACTTCATCCCACCTCTCACATTCACTGCAACTGCTGTGTTTAATCTGTCAGATTTGGGTTAATGTTATTGCAAGTCTAAGTTTTAGCTTTTTGGTTGAGAGAATTCTTTTTGTGGATTTTGTTTTGGTGTTTTGTTTGTTGGGTTTTTTTGTTAGAGTACTATTTTTTTGTTTCAAGGTAAGCAAGAGAACGTCCTTCCTGGCAGCTTCCATGCTTGCAGTAAGAAATAGTTGGAATGCTTTGGGGCTCAAAGTGGGGATTTCTTGGCCTATGCGTCTCCCCATACTGCTGCAGACTGCAAGGGAGGTGGGAAAGCAAATTGTATAATGAAGGAGGTACTGCCTTCCTCCTCCCTTTTTGCTTCCAAATAACCCTTTTCTGTGTGTCATGGTTTAACCCCAGTTAGCAACCAAGTACGTCACAGCCACTTGCTTGCTTCTCCCACATTGGGATGGGGGGCAGAATTGGAAGGGTAAAAGTGAGAAAACTTGTGGGTTGAGATAAAGACACTCTAATTGGTAAAGCGAAAGCTACATGCACAGGCAAAGCAAAACAAGGAATTCATTCACCGCTCCCCATGGGCAGGCAGGTGTTCAGCCATCCCCAGGGAAGCCGGGCTCCATCAAACATAACGCTTACTTGAGAAGACAAAATGTCATCGCTCCAAAAACACCCCCTTCCTTCTTCTTCCCCTGGCTTTATAGGCTGAGCATGACATCATATAGTATGGAATATTTCTTTGGCCAGTTGGGGTCAGCTGTGCTGGCGCTGCTCCCTCCCAGCTTCTTGTGCACCTGCTCACTGTCAGAGTGTAGGAAACTTGAAAAGTCCTTGATTTAGAGTGTTACTTAACACACTGGTGTTTTACTTCTTACTACCAATGTTATTTCCATACCAAATCCAAAACGCACCATTGTACCAACTACTGAGAAGAAAATCAACTTTATCCCAACTGAAACCAGGACAGTGTGCTACAATCCTGCTTTCACTGACTCGTTCAAGCTCCCAGAATACTCATGTTTCTGCTAAATATAAAGATTTGCCTCCTCCCTTTCTGAGCATTTTTATCCACAGTGTGACAGTAGGAAGCTTTTTTTTTTCCATGGAAGTGACTCTTCTTTTTCCCCCAGTGTTCAAGTCCTTGGTTCACCCAAGCACCAGGAGAAGGGGGCAGCCCTTTACATTATGCCATTCTGCTCTTTGCCTCAAAAGGCTTTAGCTCAGGTTTCAGACTCTGTGGAGCAGGCACTGCCTGGTTTTGTAACATTATGGTCTGACACACCAGGCTCTCACATCCCAGGAATGCCTCCTGAACACTGCTGCAAAGCAAGTGCCCTTACACAAAAAGACAAGTTCTGACCTCTCATGCTTTCACCTGGGTCCTTCTTAGCCAGGGTGACACAAGGTTTAGTCTACCTAGAGACCACTGTCTGATTTCACAGTTCCTACATTTCTGGGACCTGAAGCTGGTGTAAAATTGCAGAAAGATGATTTATTAAATGTGAATTTATTAAATATCTCAATTACCCACAGCTGATCAAAAATACGTACACTAGTTTAATGGGGAAAAAATCTTTACCTGAAATTAATTAGCTCATTAAAAAAAAACAAACACCTGAATAGTTCTGCTGTAACCATTCAAATAATAATAATAGTATTTTTATAAATTAAAATATTCAAAATGGAGAGTGATTTGTGAAGGATGAAACTTAGTAAAAAGATAGAGCTAAAAAATGTCTATAAATATTAAGTTTCTCTACCTAATATATACAAAGATTTAAGACTGCAAAGAGTTAACAGATGCTTTGAAATTTCAGAATGGCTTTGGAGAAGATGTTTCATGAGGTAGAAAATTAATAGCTTATGTATGATCCATTGCCTTTAATAGAGTCCAGGGTCAGAAAGCAGCCAAATACCTGCACTCAAGCAGAGAGCTCTGGCTCAGATTTACCTCAGACTTAAGGCTTAAAAATTTGTCTAAAGATTTTAGGAGCATATGCACCATTTTTGCAAGACCAGCTCCAGCTTTTGGCAGTTTGTATTTCAGTGGTCACACTTACACAAAAGGACAGGAATACGCTGCTTGAAGTGGTGCAGTTCAGGACTCTGAGCCAAAACCAAGGTACATCCTTTTTCTGTACCAGAATGTGACCTGGCCAAGGACCATCATTCCCTGCCTGCCAGACTGTCTTGAAAAAGGAAACTCAAGTGTACAAGGGGGGAAGAAGACAATAGTTTCCAGCTGGCTCCCAGGCCTGGGAACTTAGAAACAAGCATTAATGGCATATCATAAAGCACATCTGCCCCACTGAGTAAATTCAAAAGCAACAGTGGACTAAAGTCTCCCCAGTGGCAAGAGTCTATAGACTGTAAAACCTGTTTAAATATTGAAATACATTTGAGAATAATATTCTAATTTAATTTTGAAAACAGCGCTTTGCTATCCAATAACATGCAAACACCAAAACCCAAATTCATAGTCAAAATGTTTTCTTTTTTTTGCATACTTTTTTGTACATGTTAAAAAAAAGCTAGAAACTACTCTATCATCTTGCCTTCACGTTAACTAAGCCCCTTGTCTATTCCAACCCTTCATTGTCACAGTATGTTTTGGGAAATGAATAATTCTGCTTCCTCAGCCCTTCTTTCTAATTTATTTAGAACTGACCAATGAATTTCAAACATTATCAGTCAGAAGCATATATATATATATATATATATATATTTATATACACATTCTTTTGTGAACATGTATGCTGGCTGATCACATAAGTCTATTTTAGGAGAAAAATCTAACCTTTTTTTTTTAATAAACCATGAATATTTCAAGAACACACAGCTGCCTATGCACTATGTGGTTAGTCCATACCATATCTGATCACATGAATTTTAATTAATTTTAAATTTAAATTAATTTCTGGCACCTTGAGGATCAGGGCGGGGGGGAGTGCTATTTAAGAGGAGACAGATGGCCATTTTTTTATCTAATGGTTACACTCCTCCTTTAACCCACAAAGCTCACTTCCCAGTGAGAGGCTGGGCACATCCCATTCCTTATTTTAGCTCTTGTTCCTCTTATGTTCTTGAAAGAATAGAAATCAACATATTCGGTGGAACAGCTGAAAGATACTGCTGTGGAAAATGGCCGCTTATCTGTTGCTGCAAGCAGATTCCATTATTTGATTAAAAAGAAACTGGTTATTCTTCATCCCGCTGACTGTTCTCTACAGACGTCTTTCTGGCCAGAAAGTAAAACAGGGAGGGAACAGAATGTGCTCTCACTGTGGAAACAAGGCTGGGAAATATTTACAAATGCTGCTGCTCCCTTTTTGGCATGGCATATCTTTGCATTTCTTATTCCACAGTTTGATTGCTGAATCTGCTTACACTTTATCCCTTAATCATAAGCACTTATGCACGAGGCTATGGGGGATGGAGAAGCTGGGGGTGGGGGGTGCTTTAATCTGGATATTTCTTAGACACTGAATCTGCCCAAGTAGAGGGATGATACCTTTATTTGCTAGCAATCAATCACACTCCAGGCAGCCAGCACACAAATCAGAACTGATAATGTCCCTTCGTTGCATATTGTTCTCTGCGGCAAAATAGAATTCATTTTTAAACTCTCCTCTTCTTTGCCATCCATCAGAGGACAAAATGACAAGCTCAGGAAAGAGCATAGCTCAAGCAATTCTTATAGCCGAGCAGGCATCAGTACTTACAGACCTACTCAGGGTTTACTAACACTGCACAGGGTATCTCAAAACAGGATTGGCTAAGGATCAAAACAGATTGTAAGACACAATTGGCCAGAAACACCTATGTTTCTGGTGATATGGAATTACTCACAACATTGATCATTGTGTACACCACAGGGTGCATAGGGCAGCTTTGGAAGTAAAGAGAGACAAAAATAAAGTGTCAGGAAACAACATGGATAACAGCCTCCTTTTACCATGTCACATGCACTCACCAGATAGTTATTCTGGGCAGAAGCATGTGTCTGTGCACATGGAGGTTTTGTTGCACAAGCTTTGCATGCCTTCGTGCATTACATCTCTCTCATCCTGGTGAGTCCCAGGCAGCCATTACCAAATCCAGGCCAGGCTTTAGTTAGGCTTCCTGCCTAAACACTGAGGCAGGAAGGACTGTAGAGTGGCTTTCAAAATGGAAGGTCCTGCCTCACCGAGATCTCCACTTTCAGGCAAAATAAACCCTACACTGGCAAACCACTGTGTCTAGGAGGGTGTTGGTCTACTGTATCTTTTCATACCTGGCCAGGCTGTTAATAATATATATTCCCAACTAACTTAAAAAAAAATATAAAAAATTAAGACTTACGCAAAATACCATAGAATTAAAATTATCTGAAGAAAGTTGATATGAGTGCGCATCAAGGATTAGATGCATTAAAAAAATGATAAAAGTTTAGCTGCTGGAAAAGATATAGACTCCATATCTATATCTAGCTATATCACATTGTATTAGCTGAAAGGTACAGACAATAATGTTTAATATCAGCATTCATGTCCCAAACCTACCGATTCTAGGAAACCTCCTTTAGTAGTGCTGTTTATGCAATAGTTAATGACAGTCTATACTCAGTCCTAATATCATGGTGGTGTATTACTAAACTCACATGAGCGAGCAAAAGTGTGTACAGCTCATCTCCTCAAGACTTGTGGTTAACCAAGTATGTATGCAGTGGCGGAACACTGCATTGCCCATACCCATGTCTCTCGTATTCTCTTTCAGGTTTTTTAGCTCATCTTATCTTTCAATGTCATCGCAACCTAAGCCCAAACCTACTTTATTGTAAGAGTCTTAGGATTCAGTGCCTTCTTTGGACTCACATGTCGCACATTAAAATGGAAAGACAGTAAGGAAGGAAGGAACACGAGCTCATTTACAGCCTTCCTATGCTTCGATGCATCTTCAGGTAGTGAGAACTGAAGGCTGAGGGTGAAAGTACATAGTCAGATTAATCTTATTTAAAATGTGAATAATCATTATATGGATTGTGGTTATATGTCTACAAGACCTTTAAGGGTCGTAACACCATTTGACTAATAGAAGGTAGTCTATAACATTAAAAGTAGCTACTGTAACTGAAGGAACAACATATTTTATTGGAACAGATGTTCTGCGAATGAGCAGGGAATAAGGAGAGCAGTCGTTGTTTTGATGCCATTTAAAGGGCAAGAGTGATGCCAATCATAATTACCATCTGCTATACTACATAAAGTATCCATATGCTCTTTAGAGGGCCCCAAAGTTGATTTGAACTGCCATACTGAGATTTCTCATTTGAGGACAAGACAGCTCTACATCCCCTTATTAGCTCCTGACTGACAAGAGCCCTGAGAGTAATTAATGCAAATGTATCAGAATCCTGGCTTAAGTAGCCACTGATTAAATTTAAAGTAGACCAACCTTTTCCATTCTTCTTTCTTGGATGTTCTGCCATGATAGCATTTACCATCTGAAGTTTAAGTGTGCCCAGCAGCTGTTCAAAAACATAAACCTAATCTACAAATCCTCATTCCCATACTCTTCAGGGCTTGCAACATTTCTCATGGTCCTGCATATGCAGTGTTAGAGCCCATATTCTTCCAGGCATCAGCTCAGAAACCAGCTCCATAGTTAACCTTCATCCTCCACCTTCCAACTGAAATGTATTTCTTCTTTTCTTTGAGTCCATTTACAGCAGTATTTCACATAGTAAAAACAGACACTTTCCATATCCATGCAACATGCAGAGGAAAAAATACTTTTAACTCTGTGTATCCACTACTCTCTTTCTACTTTGCAGCTAAATTGCACATGGAGTTCTTGAACTTTCCACTAAAATTTTATGTCAACTGAATTTATCATTAATCCAAAGAAACAAGTTCAAAATCATCCATAATACAGGACTAAAACACTGGTTTCACTCATTGTCTACCTTAAATTTAGTATTTTTTCACATGCACATAAAATAATGAAACACATCAGCAGCTCTATGGAAATAAATTGGTGATCCATTCATCTATGTTTTTCTACAGCAGTGCAAATAACAGATGTCTGAGAGGCTTGAGCCATACTCAGTATAAAATAGGAGCAGTTCAAATGGCATTTTGTTGCTAAATCCAGCCAAATACTGTCAGGTTTATTCTCAAAATGGTTTATATATTCCCCTTTTTTTTATTATTTTATCATGGATACTTTCATCATCACGTGATTGTCTGGTTTTGGAATCCACCTGAGATTTAGTTGGCAGCAAAACCTTTGGAAATGCATTCCAGAGGTTAATACATTTCACATAACTAAATTTATACACACTATCATAGGTTAGGTTTGGGTATCTTCTTGCTGTTGTGTTCATGAGAACATGTAGAAAGGAAAATTTTCAGTATATTTTAGTATCTTATCTAAATTTTAGTATATTTAAGTATATTGGAGTACATTATCTAAATTTTAGTATATTATCTCTTTTTTACAATATCTTCTTACAAGGCTTTAAGTAAATTATGGGGTTTGTTCATAAGCTGTTTTGATTTGGACTCAGCTCCTTAACTGACCATAATCTACCGGCCAGCATACAAGAATTTGGATATTGTCTTCCTGCCATTATTTATCTTCACTGTGTCTAAAGCTGTGGAGGCTTCTTTGAGGTTCCCCTGGCATAGACACATTTCTGTGTTTTCATGGACTGGCCTTGAAGTAGATTGCCTTCAGGGCGGCCCTAGGGAAAGAAACATTTTCCTTGGTTTCTTTCTTTTCCCTTAATCCTTTATAAGGGGCTATTAGAGTCCCCTTCCGTATTTTTCACATTAGTCATTTGCCTCTTGGGCATAAGGATGACTATAGTATGACACTGGGAGACATTTCACTAGGAAACATTTCCCTGTAAGTCAGGAATAAAACACCATGCCAACAGGTAAACTATTTCTCTCAACATCTTCTATAAATAGCAGCAGAGATGCTGCATGACTTTCCACACTCCATTCCAGTAGCAAAATGCACATTAATGACACAACTCGTGTGACATGAATGTGCAGAAAAAATATGTGTGCTAATAAAGACTGTGAGGGAGGAAACCTTAAAAATATAACAGTACTATAAACAAAATTACTGTCCTTCAGGAAAGGATAAGAGAGGAAATTAATCTCAGGTGATAGATTGTTAGTCATGTTGCACAGTGCTGGAGGGCATACAGCTACAATACTGATCCAGTGATGAAACTGGAGAAGAACTGTTGCAGATAGTGTGAAGGAGTAGATATGCTTTTAATTTAAAAAGGAATTAAAAAAATCCTAAACTGAAGAGGAATGTGACCAGTTCCTATTACAACTCTTGTAGCATGTGGCTCCTTTGTACGGTCACGGTCATTATATTTCGAGCACACTCCATATTTTTTTTTTTATTTTATTTTGTTTTATTATTTTGTGAGTAATAAGCTATTCAAGTGTGATAGGTTTCACAAAAAACTATTTCATTTTATGTTAACATAGATAGCCATTATTAGGAGATTGCCCACTGCTAAATTTTATCTGCAATATGGTTTACCGAAAACTTAATTAACATTCTTTGCCCAGCTGAAATATTTTATGATATTGTTCTTAATACTGAATGCACAGAATTCTATCTAGTGCAAAATTATGAAATGGAAAGTTGGCTATAAAGACTAAAAGGTGGTAAGAATATATTGATGATTTACATTAAAATTTGTTATCATTCTAAAAGGTAGCATAAAGGCCATAGAGAATTGTAGGTTCATATAATTTCACCCTAATTATTCTAATTTACTGTAATTAAGACACTAAAAAAAATTTAGCGAGGGAAAACATTAACATCCTTTTAATACCCGTAAGAGAACAACAGCCTTGCATTTGTACAGTATTATTCACCAGAACCCCATGAAAGCGGGAAAAATGCACAGAAGACATGCTGATATTAAAAAATCTTATTTATATATTTGTGTAGGTATTTATAGAGGCATAAATTTAAAATATATTTTGTCCTTTAATTTCTTTCAAGGTCATCATCTGCACTGCATTAAAATCAGTGGGACAAAAGCCTGGATGAGATCTCAAGGGCCCTAGATGTGTATACAGTCTGTCACCAGCAAGGGATATATAGTAGACCAAGATGATTCACGATTATTTTCACCTGTGCAGCTGGGAGACTGTCATGACCTCTGCTTCAGAGTATAAGATCCATGAATAAATCTGAAAATTCATCAGTCAACCACCTGTGGTGCATACTCATTTTCCCTTGCAGGGTCCACTTTTCTATAGGAAAGTACATCTTTGTATGGCATTAAACCATCTTTTGCACACGATGCATGATAGCTCAATACCAACATAGCTCTTGTGCTTACTTGGTAACTAATCACTATAAACAGCATCAACAGTCTCTCAAAACTATTGTTGATGCATAGTTAAAGCCTTAGCTGTTAAATGGCAAGAGAAGGGGAGGAAATAAAATACTACTTTTGTTTTTAATTTACAAAAGAGAGTGAAATAAATACTTGGCTCTGCTAGAATCAGTTCATATTGACTGCCACTTTCATCCAAACTGCAGGACAGGTGCTTGATCTTCCTGCCTTGTATCAACAAGCCAGGAATTACAGGGGAGATGGAAAAGGTCAGAAAGCATCAGTTTCTTGTCTTCAGGGGTGACAGTGCACAAGTGACTTGAGGAAGAGGGCAGGAAGGGAAGTGCCAAGATCACACGTTCATCACTCAGATCTAGATGCTTCAAACCAGCAGCCCAAATTCTTCTGTCAAAAATAGCTGGTGCATTTCCAAATCCCTTTCTATCAAGTCCATTCTGCTACTGAACAAAATCCTTGGCAACTTGCCCCTGCCTTTGGCTTAAATTTTTTCCAGTCCATTTGTCTCCGATGTGACATAACACATAATATGAATTTCTATACGCTTCCAAACTGCTTTATGATCTTCAGTTGAAAACCACTAAGTGCAAAATATTAATATAGTAAAAAAATGGGCTGGGAAAAAACCTTTTATATATAGAATGTGATAAGGAAGAGAATGTCATTTTCTTGACAGGCCATGATTTCTTTTTTATGTATAAACACTGGTTTAGACATAGAGCTTCACTTTTATGAATGTCAGAGAATGACAGGACAAAAGGAAAAGATCTTAAAGAACAGGTCAGAAAGGATCAGCAATCCAAGGTCTTGGCAGCAGACTGGCAGAAAAAAAAATCCACTGATTTTACAAAGTTTCTCAGCACTTAGAAATGGTTCTCAAAATACCAAGTCGGGCATGATCCAAGGCTTAGATTATGAGAAACTTTCTATCCTATGACCAGGAATATTTTGGTTCTTTAAATGTTACCTGTAAGCACTAAACATGTCTGTACTATAGCTGCATATATAGATACACACTTACATATTTATTCTATATTTGTAGCACTGGGAAGTTGCTGATGTATTGGCAGAAAATAAATCCATCTTTAGCTGGCTGGGGACTGAAGTCAACTCCTCCTGTAGGATTCGGGACTAGTCTACCACAAGTAAGAGAAGATCTCAAGCTGTAAGTAGTATTAGAGATTGGTTTGTGCCTTGGACAGGTGGATGAATCTCTCTAAATCAAAACTTTCCTTCTGTACACAGTTTTTTCCCCATTTACTTGTCTGTCCTGTTTACAACATAAGAACAGCCAGCAGGAAGCACAGTGGGAATCCATATTTCAAGGAGGATCTCAAAGCACTGCAACAACACAAATGAAGAAAAATAACATTATGGGCTTACAGGAGTTTACAGTTTACAGTTAAAGTGTATGTACGTAACAGCCTAGGACGTTTCATGATGGCAGCATTCAGTAAGATGCAACCATGCATGCTGGGAAAGGGCATCCACAGGGTTGTAGGATGGTTCAGGAACTACCAGTAAAGTAATCCAACCCAGCCCTGTGAGGATGACTGGCAGAGATCTTCACCACAGATCACAGCCTCTTAGTCCTGAAAGCTGCTACTTCCTTTAACACTTTCCTAGTTCAGACCCATAGTATTTATCAGATCCCTTGTGACCCTGGAAACATGATCATTTATGACAGTGAGGCTCATAACTCTCAGGTCCTAGATCTCTGGTAAATCTGTCCTTCAGTCAGCTCCAAGGAGGATAAAACAATCCATAAGAAGCTAAAGTAAAGGCCACGAAGAGAAATAATCATGGTAAGAGGCACTTAAATGGATTCATACCTTAAAATAATGCATATATACACCTGGCCAGATATACCTTTCTTGAGGCACAAGTAAGTTTGGAGTTATTTCGGTCTAGACAAAAATTCAGAAAACATTCCTACATAGTCCTGCTCCAGGTCACTGTAAGCTTATGTGAAATTGCAGAAAACTGAATTGTCAAAAAATTCTGCAAAATCACAACTTGTTATTTACAATTTAAATTTGTATTTCAAGAATTTAGATTTCCTATTATAAACAGACTTCAGAAAGCAGGAAAAAAATATCTGCAGGTTTTTATTCCCATTGAAAAAAAATTTACTTCAGAGGTAAGCTTTTCTATTAATCCAAAAAGTTATAAAACAGTGTAATGCAAAGGATATTATGTTCAATTTCTTATTTAAGTGAAACATCTCTCTCTTTCCTCACTAATGCTCTGTTCTCCCAGTCTTCCTAACCACATGCATGTTTTGTCAGCAGCTACTTCAAGAGCATCACATGTGGACATTTCCACCCAAATTAGATTGAAACAAGGCCACTGAGTTCTGAAAGTCCCTCCATTCCTCTTAAGAGTAAAGTCTTGGAGGCTGAGTAAGATGAAGTTCAATAAAGGGGTGTTCAAACTAGCATACAAGGATGTCTTTGATATTATAACAGCCCACATCTGGGCTCAAAGCCATCGAAAGCACACACTTGGTTCCCAACTGTCAGCACACAATAGATTTTCCGTAAAATGTTATGAACTTGACCTTCATTTGTGCAGCAAGACTGATACTTAGGCTTTATTGTACATGTGTTGACTATCTTTTCCCATCAGTAATCTCAACTCCTGTACGCTTGCCTTGAATTTGCTTGGATGTTTTACCTGTTTGAACTTGCTTGACATGACATGCCTCCTGAATCATTTAAAACTGCTTCTGGAAGACAGATGTTACTTGGACACTGTGGAAGTAGAAAAAATTGTCCATGAAGTTTGGTAGCTTTCAGCCAGACAGAACAAAAACCTGCAAAAAAAACCCAGTTAAGCAGGAAAGGAAAAGTGATATACTGAAAGGTCTATGTCTTTTCTCTGTCAGGGTTTAAGCCCTGTAATTACAGGAAGATGCTTTCTCTCCCCTTTTTAATACAAGGGAGCTCATATTTCACATGTGAAAGAAATAAAAAAGATTTAATTAAATAGCAATACATCTCAGGAGGAAATATATTCCAACACACTGATGTCTTATCTCTAGTCAAGCCAAATGGAATTTTGGGGGGAAAATTGTTTACAAACTGTAATCCATCAAGCAATGTTTATAGGATTTAGCACCACAGACCTGCATATAACAGCTCATCATAGAATAGCAAACACTATAAAGCATGCTTTGAAGAGTGAATGAGACACAAAAATAAGATGCAGCTTGCCAAGTCTGCAACAATGCGTTTTAAGAAGCTGAAGTCAATCTTTGTGAGATTGTTCAAGTGTCAAGAACTGCATTTTTTACCCATTCAAATTATTTTTCTTCCTGATACTTGTACCTGCTGCACCCGGGGTCTGAGATTTTGGGGAGACAGGGAGAGTTTACTACGTGTTTCTCTTAACTCCAGCTTAAAACAGAAAGGTGGGCTATTACTATTCTTAGGGAAACTAGGATGGAATCACTCTTTATGATAGAATTTGAAGTCTCAAATACAGACTTCTTCGGTTGTTTGAGGCAGACTCTAGCTGAAAGTATTATTTCATGAGGGGTTACCACTAGGTAACTACCCTAATCTTTTAGCAGCTTCACATAAGGTGAAGAATAGATATGTCTACAAACATGCATGCACTCAGAGAGAAAAAGGGAACTGATTACCGGGCACATCCAGAGAAAGTCATCTGTGGTAAAGACCAATAATCTGAGAAGCACCTCTGATCCTGGTAAGACCATGGTCAGAATTTCCACCAGCCTACAGTGCCACGGCAATGCTGCTAAACTCTGTAATATAATAAAATCATGTGTCTTGCTTTACTTCAGACTAGGATCTTCAGTAGTGGTGTTAGTGTGCTGATTCCCCACTACTGTCAAAGCCTAGTTGTAGAAGCTGATTTTTTCCTCAGCATTTTGCAAATCTATGACATACAATGTGTTCCTTGTAATTCTATCTTAAAGGGGGAAAGTCTGTTACTCTTTTAAATTCTACAATGCTAACATTCGACTGAACATTAAATTTCTGTTTCAATCATTTAGTCAGATGAGAGTGAAAGGTTTGAATAAAATCTTCCTGTCTGAAAATTAGGGATGCAAACTAGTTGAAACATTTGAAAAACTCATGCTGAATTTATAATATTGCTTTGGAGAATTTCTAATTGACACCTTTTTTATGATATTTTTGGGTTCCTCTAACATGAGGGCTTTTTTTTTTAACACTGAAATAATGTTTTATTTGTTGTGGAATTAAAAAAAAAGATAAAATATTCTGTTTCAAGTTGCATAAACTTCAATGAAAAGTTAATTGAAAGCTATTTATTGAAAATTATTTTACCAAAATACATTTTTTTTGTTAAGAATGGAATATGTAAATCTCTGCACAGCTCTAAATCCTAGTAAAAAATGTACTGCTTTGGTACTAAAGGCTTACAAATGCACTTTTCAATATGTTATGTGAAATACATTCTAATTTATACTGAATATTGTTATAACTTGGAGCAATTTAAACGAAGATTGATTATGGTAGCAGTTGTACAAATGCATAAGAGAGAATTCTTGAGACTAATTACTCAGGTTCTAACCATCTCAGACAATGGAAATATTAATCTAGTTTTACAGGAGGAAAATCAGCACACCACTTTAAATGACTTGACTGGAATGATAATAATTCAGTTCTTCAGTGACAAATACAGCACAGTATTTATTACCTTGGTTCACAGAAAGTTTTCTAGTACTCTGCAATAGCTTTGTGAAACTCATTTCAATGTCTTCAACAAAAATATGCAGCTCAATAAAAGAAAATAGCCAGCTTAACTGCATAGAGACGAAATATGCTTTATGTACTCAGCAGTTATCAGAAAAAGGGGGAAAGCAGCACAAAAAAAGCACGAAGTGTTTTCTTACTGCCCAGAGCTTTTCACAGTCCTTTTTCTCACACAGAGTTCTCAAAAAAAAAAAAAAAATTAAGCAAAACCAGAAACATTCCAGAAAGGTGGATAATCCTTGAGTGACTTCTTTCACAAAGAAAACTCCCAGTAATCTGCATAGGCAGTTAAATACAAAGAAGCACAAAGCTGGAAATTGGCTCAAAAGCATGTACATTATTGTTTCAAAGGCTACTACAGTACAAAAACTGCTGCAGGATCAAGTGAGTCAGACTCACAAAGTCCAAGTCTCTGCTGTGCTCTCTACCAGCCCTGCAACATTAACAGCTTTCAAAGCCACTGACTGAGAGGTCTCAGACTCAACGCAGAAGTGTGGCATAGTCATAGATCTCAGAGCCTTCAGTGAAGAGGAAAAACAAAAAATATTTATCTCTCTTCTTAGTTGCTGCCCAAGTTGTCCAAAAAGAACCCACTGTTGAGGGGGCTGGGCAAAGAAAGCTGGGACAGGCACAAAACACTTGCGAAATTGCAATTATGTATCACAGATCATAGAATCATAGAACCATTTAGGATGGAAAAGACCTTTGACATCATCAAGTCCATCCATTAACTGCCAAGTCCATCACTGAACTATGTCTCTAAGCACAGCACCTATGCATTTTTTAAAGACCCTCAGGGATGGTGATTCTACCACCTCCCTGGGCAGCCTGTTCTAGTGCTTCACCACCCTTTACAGTGAAAAAAATATTCCTGAAATCAAATGTAAACCTTCTGTGGCTTTTTCCTCTTGTGCTGTCACTAGTTATCTGGGAAAAAAGACTGACACCCAGCCCACCACAGCCTCCTTTCAGGCAGCTGTAGAGAACAATAAGGTCCCCCAAGTGTCCTCCAAACTAAATGGCCGCGGCCCCCTCAGCCGCTCCCCACAAGACCTGTGCCCCAGCCCCTTCCCCAGCCCCGCTGCCCGTCTCTGGACACGCTGCAGTCCCTCTACGTCCCTCTTGCAGAGAGGGGCCCAGACCTGAACACAGGGTTCGAGGGGCAGCCTCAGCAGTGCCCAGTGCAGGGGGACGGTCACTGCCCTGGTCCTGCTGGCCACACTGCTGGGGACACCAGCCAGGGTGCTGCTGGCCGCCTGGGCCCCCTGGGCACACTGCTGGCTCCTGCCCAGCCGGCCGTCACCCAGCACCCCCAGGCCCTTTCCCACCAGGCCCTTTCCAGCCGCTCTGCCCCAGCCTGTAGCGCTGCGTGGGGCTGGTGTGACCCAAGGGCAGGACCCGGCCCTGAGCCCTGCTGAACCTCACACAACTGGCCTGGGCCCATCGCTCCAGCCTGCCCAGGTCCCTCTGCAGAGCCTCCTGCCCTCAGGCAGATCAGCTCCCCTCCTAGTTTTGTGTCATCTGTAAACTGACTGAGGGTGCACTCGACCCCTCATCCAGATCACGGGTAAAGATATTAAACAGGACTGGCCCCAATATTGAGCCCTGGAGAACACCACTTGTGACTCCATCACAAACTGGGTGCAACTCCTTTTGTTACCACCTGTTGAGCTCAGCCATATATTTATCCATATTTATCCAGCATAGAGTACACCCATCCAGGTCATGAGCAGCCAGTTTCTGCAGGAGAATGCTGTGGGAGACCATGTCAAAGGCTTCACAAAGGTCCAGGTAGACAACATCTACAGCCTTTCCTTCATCCATTAGGCATGTCACCTTGTAAAAGACAGAGATCAAGTTTCTCAAGCAGGACTTGCCTTCCATAACCCCATGTTGGCTGGGCCTGATCCCCCAGCTGTCCTGCACACGCCACATGATGCACTTGGGATGATCTGCTCTATAACCTCCCCCAGCACCGAGGTCAGGCTGACAGGTGTGCAGTTTCCTGGATCCTCCTTCCTGCCCTTCTCATAGATAGGCATCACACTGGCTAACCTCCAGTCTTCTGTGACCTTCCCAGTTAGCCAGGACTGTTGACAAATGATGGAGTGGCTTGGTGAGCTCCTCCACCAGCTCCCTCAGTACCCTCGGGTGGATCCCACCCAGACCCATAGACTTGTGCGTGTCTAAGTGGAGCAGCAGGTCACTGGCTGTTTCCTCCTGAGCTGCGGGGACTTCATGCTGCTCCTCCTCATCCCTGTCTTCCAGCTCAGGGGGCTGAGTACCCTGGGGGTAACTGGTCTTGCTATTCAAGCCTGAGGCAAGGAAAGCATCAAGTACCTCAGCCTTTTCCTCATCCTTTGTGCCAACATTCCCCGCCACATCCAATAAACGATGCAGATTATCCTTGGCCCTCCATTTGTTTCTAATGTATTTGTAAAAACATTTTTTTTGTCTTTTACTGCATTGGCCAGCCTGAGCTCAAGCTGGGCTTTCACCTCTAATCTTCTCGCTGTATAACCTTGTGACTTTCTTATAGTCCTCCAGTTTCCTTACAGTCCTCCAGAGTTGTCTGTTCCTTCTTCCAAAGGTTATAAATAATCCTTTCCCCCCCCCCCCCGCCCCGCCCCGAGTCCCAGCCAAAGCTCTCTGTTCAGCCAGGTCAGCCTTCTCCCACACTGCCTCGTCTGTCAGCACATGAGGACGTCCTGATCCTGCACCTTTAAAGACTTCCTTCTTGAAGAATGTCCAGTCTTCCTGGAGCCCTTGACCCTTCAGAACTATCTCCCAAGGGACTCTGTCAACCAGGCTCTTAAGTGGGATGAAGTCAGCTCTCCAGAAGTCAGGCAGCAGTTCTGCTGACCCACCTCTTTTCTTCTCTGAGAATTGAAAACTCTCAACATCTCATGATCTCTATGCCCAGGTGGACATCCTCTGACCACCACATCACCCACCAGCCCTTCCTGGCTGTGCCAGTAAGTTGTCTTTCACACACTCCAGAAACCTCCCAGATCGTTTCCTCTCCACTGTGTTGCATTTGCAGCAGACACTAGGCACATTGAAGTCCCCCATGAGAACAAGAGATAGCAATTGTGAGACTCTCCCAGCTGCTTGTAGAATGTTCCATCTGCCTCTTCATCCTGGTTGGCTGGTCTAAAACAGCCTCCCACCAGGGTATCCGCCTTGTTGGCCCTTACCCTGATTCCTACCCATGAACACTCAACCCTACTGTCACCATCATTCAGCTCTAGGCAGTCAAAACACTCTCTGACATACAAGGTTACCCCACCGCCTCTCCTTCCTTGCCTGGCCCTTCCAAAGAGTTTATAGCCATCCGTTGCAACACTGCAGCCATGCAAGTTATCCCACCATGTTTCCATGATGGTGACTATGTCATACTCTTCCTGCTGCATGACGGTTTCTGGCCTCTTCTGTTTGTTGCCTGTGCTGTGGGTATTGTTACAGATGGACTTCAGCTGTGCTATCGATCTTGCCTTCAACCCTGGCGTGATGCCCCCAGGCTCATTTTAATCTCTTCCCTCTTTGATTCTCATTTAAAGCTCTCTTGATGAGCCCTGCTAACTCCTGACCTAGGATATTTATCCCTCTTTGAGACAGGTGAACACATCTGTTGCCAGCAGGCCTGCTGCCATGTAAACTGACCCATGATCAAAAAAACTGACATTTAGCCATTGACACCAGGTCTAGAGCCAGGTATTGATATGTGTGATTTTTCAATTACTTGCACCATCATTCCCTGCTATTGGCAGGATTGAAGAAGAAAACACTACTTGTGCTCCTGATCCCTCAACTAGTTGTTCCAAGGCCCTGAGGTCTCTCTTGGTTGCCCCCAGACTTCCTGTCATTTGGACTTCATCATTGCCCACTTGAAAGACCAGTAATTGGTATCAATCAGAGTGCTGTAGCAGACAAGGGAGTTTTCTAGTAGCACCCATTCCCAGACCCCAGGGAGGCAGCAGGCTTCTCTAGGGATTGGGTCTGGTCGGCATGTCGGGTCCTCCATTTCGATCAGAGTGAAGTCATCAATAACATCCACCTAGCTTTTCTTCCTAGAAGAGATGATCACACTGTGTGATGTTGACTGACTCTTCTTAGGCAACTCCTCCAACCTGGACAGGCTTTCGTCCATATCATAATTATTCTGGTCTTTAGGCTCCAGAGCTGCATGCATATTGTATAGGGGTACCCAGGAAGGTGCAGTAGCTTGGAGGGCAATTCACCTGCTGCTCTGAGCAGGGACCTGTTTCCATTCTTCCCATCACTCAGCACTTCTCCACCTGCCTGCTGGTGAGTAGTTAGGGGAGCCTCTGTTTCTTGTGATGTGTCCATTTGGTGGATTTGTCTCAGTGATGGTAGACAGTGGCTACACCAGTCTATCTCCCTCTCACTCACCCTCATAGTCCTAAACCTTCCTACTTTCCCTTTCAGTTCTGCCACCAGGCTGAGCAGGTCATCCACCCAGCCACACCTCACAGGGGTGTTATCTCAGCCACCCTCCAGCAGCAGTGACAGGCTCAGGCAATCCCTGCGGCCCATGACCTGGGCAGCTTCTTGCTTACATGGAAGCTCCGTCTGGGTCACCACACACCTTATGGTGCTAGTTTTTGGCCAAGTGGAAACCATGGCAAGGTTTCTTCTGAAGGATGATGATGACCGATAGTGGGATTTGCCTCTTCAGCTGTCAGGGGGATGGCGCCCTTCCTGCACCAGTGGCCATACAACACTCTGGCTGATGTGCCAGGCCCTGTTTGCCTGCTCTGGTCACTGTGCTCCTGGTCTCCTGTGTCCCCTGGGGGCTGCATTTGTACATGTGGGGATTTGGCCAACTTCACTCCTGGCCCTGCCAACACTGAGCCAGAGCTACCACTCCTCAGGGCCTTAACATTTCCCGGTCTAGGAGGTGGGGGGCTGGGGCACCCGCTCCATCTCTGCCCCTGTTTCTCAGTTTTGCCAGTTCACAGAAAGCTACCTATGGTCATGACACAATTAAGTCAATTTCACTGAAAGTAGCAAAAGACCATTTAAATCATCCAGCAAAGAAGCTGCTTTGAAATATCTACTTTTCAGAAGAGAGTTTTATATAGATAATATGTTTTCACAGAGTAAGGAAACCACAAATAAATCTGTCCAGCTTAAAGATGACGACTGTCCCCCTACAGTTTCTAGCACTCATATTACAGAAAGCACAAGAACAGTAAGGAAGATGGTGTAAATAAGGCCATTTTTGTAAGTCCCACACCCCAGGATCTCTTTTGTTTGTTTTTGCATATGGCACAATGAAAGCATTATTTTTATATTAATTTATTATTTTTGTTATTATTATTTTATTTTGTTATTACTATTTTTGTGAAGAATAGTCAATGCCAGGCACTCTTAAATTGTACTCTTTCATTACTTATGAACACTTACAGACAGAAAGTGTAGATTGTTTTGGTTTTGTCACCAGTTAAAGCACAACTCCACAGATTAAACTAGCAGTTATATACTAAGGGTCAGATTCTCCAGTTGCACAGATACCATTTTAAAAAGCTCCTGTAGACTCCAAGATTTTACATTGGGCATAAACTACATTTGTACTTCCTTCAAGGCTCCTTTAGCCTGCTGGAACGATGCAAGTTGATTTAGCATAAATGAAGATCCAGCCCCCCAAAACTCATTATAGCACTTGGACTGAAGCCTTCTCAGCAAAGCCAGTTTGCTGCAGAATATATCAGTTTACAGTCTGTCAGTCCTTTCTTCTGTATCTCCACAGAATTTAAACCCAGCCTCTGAGAACTTAGTCCTCCATACATCAGCACTGTACCACAGTAACTCAAATGCGTGGGGCCATCAAAAATAAAGACCCAGAGCATCAAAATGCCAGAGATAATGTAGAAAATCCTTTTGACTTACAAAAATTTCCGTCCCATTAAGCAAACTTCAAACTAAGGAAATGTATCCCACTATTAAGTTCTCATAAGCTTCCATGACCAGAAATTTGAACTAAATTAATAAGCTGCAAAGTTACATTGACTATTTGTGTGCTTAGTTCTTCCTTGCCAGCCCTCTCCCTACTACACTCTTGTCTCCCTCCCTTGCACCTGACACTACAGTGGCCTTAGATAGCCTCCCGTTTCCTCATGCACACATATACCTTTCAATGGTTTGCATGTATAATTCCAGAATGTGATTACTTACTGGCATATTTTTCTGTTTGAGTTAGCAACCATAGGCCAACATCTTCTGGGTGTCAGAAGAATTTTATGCATGCTACTCACTAACCAAAGCCTGTATTAATTTCCTGAAAAATTCTAAGCCTTGTATTGAAAATATTTAACATGCAAAACTCACTCTTTTCTCCTCTTTGTGTATCAAGCTAACTGGTAAGCCTCAGCACAATATGCATTTTCCACATTCCACCTTTGTCTATATTCTTCCTATAAGTTGATGTATGAAAATTAGAATGAACAGAATGTCCTGCATTTATTAATAATGCTAAATACTTGCAGTATAGTTATTTTGTCTGCAATTACATGAGCCAGACCATTTAGTTTGTCAAATGCCCCAATCCACCTTCCTATAACAATAATCCTGTTTCTGTCCATATACCTTACATTCTAAGGCAGTTTTGAATGACGTTGTTTATGCTGGAATAAACAAGGAATTTGTGGTCTTTTATTTAAATTAAGTAAGAATAACATCTTATGCTGTATCTTTCACAAACAAAGATGCACACTCTTATGTCTTATCAAGATTCATTCTTAGAAGTTCACCTTCCTAACTTTTGAAAGTTAAATTTTTACTAAGAGTAGATCTGAAATAATGCTTTCACGGAGTGCCAGTGGGAAGGTGGGTGTGTTTAGGTAATACTTAGGCCTAACCAGCTCTGTTGCACTGGAATATGTAAGTACAAAAATGGATTTAAATGGTCTTTTGCTACTTTCAGCAAAATTTACTTCATTGTGTCATTTTAGATGGATTCTTAACAAAACTATTCTCAAAGTCGCTGGAAATTTCCACTGGCTAAAACATGGGCTTGAGAAAAATCCAGCCTTAAAAGAAGTCTTTCACTAAAATACTGAAGTAAGTGGTAGTTTGACTTGTTATAAGAATAGACTATATTCCTTAGCTTTTTCTTAAAAAATGAAAAAGATACAATCCATACAAACATTTTTGGTTGGTTAATCATGTGTACCATTTGAGACAGTCTAAAAACCTCTAAATAATTTCACCTTTTATTCCTACTTTGAACTTCTTCCAGCCACTAGACTTCATTTTGCTTTTGTCTAAGAGATTAAGGAGTCCTCAAGTACTATTAATCTTCTCCCTGCAGAGGTACTTCTCTATTGATGGTACTTATCCACCCCCCATTATCCAAGATACAGAAGAGTTTGCTCAAGGTCACAAAGATAAATGCGATAAAGCAAAGAATGACACTGACTTCTGTGCTAACACCTTAACATCTGGATCATTCTTCCTCTGTGGAGGTCAGCATTTTGCCACCTATTCAAATTATCTTAAATGGGAAAATGGAAAGACCTTTATCAGTTTCTTACAGGATAATGTTTCACACTGACTTTCCTGAGGATACAGATATTTATAGGGTAATATGTACATAGTAAACTGAATCTCTCAAATGCATGGACTGTTCACTGTCCAGATGTTGACAGGAGAGTCCATTACAAGCATACTTGTGGCAGTATCTTTAGCAGAATTAAATAAGATGTGTCAAACTGTAGTTCTAGTCAATTATGATCCGGCTCACCTATGGTCCTATGCAACTGCTCCAGCATACACATGATTTTTCTCTATTAATTATCTCCAATGGCATAGAGAAGGCTGTCTTATGGGACCCTTTCTACATAGGCAGAGAGAGTTTCTACTGAGTATTTAAAATCTGCTTATGGCTAGTTCATAACCTTCTTCCACAGCAGGAACAGTCTGGGGACATCCTTGATGTAGACTGCCCCAGATATCACCATCAAGAACTCTAATTAATGAATCTCAGCATATGAAAAGTGCCTAACAGGCTGTCTGAGCACAGTGGGACTCCCGAGGGTGGGGATCCAGGGCTGCTTGGTGTCTTCCCCACAAGCTTCTTTACCAATTGATCAGTTGCTCTTCTGTGAAGGTGGCCATGAATAATGCCTTTACCTCTTCTTGGTCCATTATCTTGAACCAGCCCTATGTGTGAACTACACAGAGAGAAGGAAATGAGGACTACCTGCATGGGGCAGGGACACAGGCAGAGCCGTGGTATCATACACAGCTACACCATAGCTATAACTATTGGTCAAACTTGAATTCCATTCTTGTATCATACTTACAGCTTAAATACTACAGATCTTGCCCCATCTGCCAAAATCCTTGTGCTTTATTCCAAAAGCTGCTTTTCTTTGCCCCTTACAGTAAGTCACTACAGATTAGAAAAGATGTTTTACCTTAAGGAAGTTTCAAAAGATGACAGAACTCTTGTAAGACAGGTAATGCAATTGGAACAATCAGAACAAGAGTAATTGAAAATGAGGTATCATCACCGTTGTTTCTCTGACTCTAATATCCACCTGCCTTTAGTGTAAAGTTCTTTTTTCTTCTTATCATTCTCAGAAACTGTATTCTAAATAATGCAAGCACTCAGAAACTAGGTGAGGTTACCATGAAAAACAATATGAAGAACAGGAGCTAAGTAATAACTAACAATGCAAATGTTTACTCTATCACTGCAGGAATGGACAAGACAAAAAGAAGTACTTGCCAAGACTGGTGAAGAGTGGAAGACTTATGGTAGAGCAACCAATGAGCATGGGAAATAGAACTACTAACTCAGGAAGTTAAAATTAGGATAATCCATCTGAGTGAATGAATAAAATGCAGAAAGGAGTTGTACAGTCAATATGAGCCTGTAACAAACAGTCCAAAGGCATTACATCTACCCTAGCTTTAGGTATTTACAATACTGACATGTACATCTGCCTGATTTGTCTTCCTTTACACGTAACAGAGAGAACTGGACAGTTCTACAGTGTGATGCATCTTGTCTATTTCACATATTTATTTAGCATGTGATGAATTATCACTGCATGTGTCATGTCTTATCAGAAAGACACATAGTACAGCTATCACCTGTGCTGTAGAGGACTATGTGCAGCTATCCAGTATTTGGCAAGATAAATTCAATCATTTGAAGCCAACCATGGGGAGATTTGCCTTCTGAGGGAGAAACAAGGCGGGGGGGGGGGGGGGGGGGATGGGGGGGGGGACGGGGGGAGAAAAAAAGCAGCAAGCCCTTGTCATAAAACTTGGATTCTTTGTGGGTTTCTTTTAATTACTCCAGAATGAACCCATTTCTAATACGCACAAGGACAAATTCAGGACTAACACTAACCATGATAGAGATATACATTTCCACTGATTATACACACGCACCTCTACCTGTCTGCTGGTAATTAACACCGTAGCTTCTCTTCTACCAGATTTCCTTGGTACAAGTGAAATCTTCTGATTTACTGGGTTGAGAGCTTTAGCCATTACTATTGACAAGCTGTGATTTTAAATAAACAGCTGTTTCTTCCAATGTAAAATTTTTGCGCTAGACATGAATAGCCTTTGAAGGGAAAAGCAATTTTCCGATTCTAGCAGACTGATTATTTTCACTTTTCAACTCTTATTATTGGTCTTCACATTTTTCATAGTACAAGGGCTTTAGTATCCTTTATTCTTCAGAAGGTCAATAGTGATCCTTATAAGTTCTTTGAATTATACTTCATAATTTATTCATGCTAATTACTTCTTCTATGAACTTCAAACTGATGAGGTAAACAAATTCATGCAACTTTAACTTGCACAAGGTATTGCCTTTCTAACTTCTACATCCAACAAGAAAATGTAGTAGTTGGGGAAGAGAGATGCAACCATAGCCATTGATTTGAAGTAATTCACATGGTTGGACTGCTACATCTACAATACAAGATTTATAACAAAACTTTTTAAGCCCTTGTAATCCTAACACATGAGGTAATAATCTATTTAAAAAGGCCTCTGAAATTTTTTTCGTATAAAAGCTTGTGCTATCAAGCTTGATTTGTGTCTGGGGAGTTCTCTGCTTTGTTGGTAATAATAAGTTTCTTTACTTGGTTGAAATTTTCTCTCATGTTGCATTCCCTGTTGCTGGCATCTAAATCCAGCGTATCATAGAGCAATGTGCTCTGCATATTGCAGTATAGTTGTGTTCAGGAGGCATGCTATGAAAAGGTTGTGCCATCAAACAAGGTAGCAATTGTCTGTTTGCCCTCTTTTTCTGGAGCCCAGCACAGAACAATTGTAGCCAAGCAAAGGGTTTTCTAGGCATGGCAACCAACTGCAGCAGTCACAATTTCCCATCCTTCACAAGACTTCACCCTCTCAGCTGAAAAGTCATAGCATTAGTCAAAAGCACCTCAGGTTTGCAGTCAAGGAAATTAGTTATTTATTTCTGGTTGGGCCACAATGAGACTGCTAACACATTCAGTCCTTCTTAGAACAAAGGGGAAGAGGGCTGCTCTGAGGGAAAGGGGTAAGTCGACACTGACTGACCCATTGCCAGTAGCCCCACTTTGAAGTAACATCAACGAACAATGGTACTACCCTCTGCATTTTTCTTTTCTCATTTCGTTTGTGAAATCTTCAAGCACACTGTTCTGTTATTTGTTAGGCAAGAATGTCATTGGAAGAAAGGTAAAGGTTTATGCAATGTACTTCAGGCCATCCTATTGTGCTGCATTGTATCTCTCTGAACCTTAGCTACCTCTCTTAAAAGGCATTATGTAAAATAAAACAAAACCAGACAAAAATGCTGATAGCACAGTATCTGAAATAGAGGAAAGACAGAAAGTTATAACCTGCTAAATTGAGAGCACCTGTATATCAGGTTGGAGGCTGCTGTGAACATTAAGTCTGCATCTATTAGTAAAATCAAATCCCTCCTCTCAACTAAACAATCCCGATGGCAGGGTAGGAAAGAGTGATAAAAAAAAAAAAAAAAAAAAAGACTCAGTATCAGCAGTAATTCTTCAGTGTCCCTGGTGGAAACTATGCATTACGCTGGTTAATTTCATATGAGTCTGGCACAAAGCAGCTGAAGTACTATCTTTCACCCCACCCATTCTGACACTTTTTGCACTACGTTTTCTCTTCTTTTTTTTACGTGCTCATAAAGAAACCACCTTACCCATGGACTCAGATATTGATCTAGTCTTAGTGGTGCTGAGACATCAATTTACTAATCAGTGTTTGCTATGCTTTATATTACCTTTTATTTCTCCCTCTATGCAGTAAAAATAGCTCAAGGAATTCAGAAGCAGTACAGCAGGTGATGTTATTATGTATGGTGGCAGAGTGAATCGCTCCCTCCGAGGTGTTTAACAGCAATCATTTTCCCAAGCATTTTATTATGAGCAAGTTTTTCCTTTTCAGCAAGATTTTCGAAGCAGGAGTGTATTGAGTGCAGAGGAAGGAGGGCCTGGTCAGAACTACTTGTCAGGCCTCCAGGGACAGGAAAGGCTGAGAGATAAAGCTTGGAAAAGTCAGCCACTTCTCTAGATCAGAAAAACATTTTTGGATGGCTGTCCCTTTCTGCCTACCTGGCCTTCAGCTGGCACTTCTCTGATGTCAGTGCAGCACTCCTCTGCAGATCTGCTGCAAAGGGTTATCAGTCTGCGTTTCTACAATAGGGCTGTAGCAGGAACAAAGAGAGGAAAAATCAGCCAGGCAGTAAGAAGGAAGAGAAAGGCCTTGCAATAGCAGCCCTTGCAGGTCTGAGCTGTGACAAGGCTCTCTGAAGAGCTTGCCATGATTTTGTAGAAGTCATGAAGTCCCCAGACTTCCCACTTCCCTATGGAAACCAAAATGTGAGAGTAACTCATGTTGAAATTTGCTATGTCCATCCCCTCCCCATAATCTTCTCCCTCTTACCCATTTTCCCTATCCTAATTTGAAGCACATACTGGCTGAAATTAGGCATATATAGGAAAAGATATAGATTTCAAGTTCATTTTGTCTCGTCTTGTGGAATAAGAACATATTCATTTCAAGAATGTAAAAAATAAACACAGAGTGGTTTTGTTCCCCCTTTTCCATTTACTTACTGCCACCGAAACCATCCAAACTTCAAAAACTATTTCAGAAATTCAAGAGAAATCCACTCCTGTGCATAAGTTAAGCACACCAGATTGTGACCTGGCTTGAACTAACTCATGTCTATCTCTCCTGAGGGGTGGAAGGAGAAAAAGAAGAGGAGGAAAACTGTTGTTAAGGCACTCAAATATTTCAGAGGTAGAAGTCATTTTATTGAACAAAATAGAAGCAATGTGGGGTCTCTTGGTATGTGACAAATGGAGAAATAAAAGTAAACCCAAACTATCAATGACTGAGACATTGGTAGGAGTTTAGTAGGTGTAGAGTGAATCTATTTACCTTTCTAACAATTCTACTTGCACCATGTGCTGAATAAGCATGTCAAAACCTGATGTGCATCATTATGGGTTGCCTGCATCTCACTCGTTCTAAACTGGCATAGATTTCCTATAAGAATACAATACTTCAAATAATTGCCTTCACCAGCCGTACCTTGGAACGTTAGTGTAGCAATGACTCAGAAAATACAGTCAGATGTAGGCTATGGTCAGTCACTTGAGGCAAGAACAGAAAGAAGGAAATGACAAAATGAAGAATCTGTGCATCAGAGAGTACTGCCCTTTGCACATGGAGGATAACACATAATTAGCTTCATTCTGAGCACTCAAAGAGCAAACAAAAGAGTGGACCTGCAGCCAACCCTATTCAGAGTTTTTAGCAGCTTCATAAAAACAGCTCAGCTTGATAAGTAATTTGTTTCTTAGGTTTATATGCTAATTTTGTAGATGAATGGGAAAAGATCATATCCTGGAGAAGCACAATTCATCTCCAAATATTCACTCACATCCCAAGCAAGAGGATAGGATGGGGAGATGGGGAGAAGTGGGGCCAGTCACACCTCCCCTAACCTAGCAGACCTACATGACAAATCTTTAATGCTAGAAAGTGTGAGCATCTATTAACAAATGCAAAAAATTAATACAGTGTATCAGTTTGAAGATTTACATAAAGGGCAAAACAATAACACAACTAAAGTAATAGCACTATAACTTACTGAGTTTGCAGATAGCCTTCAGGTAGCACCTATTCAACTATCTCTTGTATTTAATGAGATCCATTAAGCTCCATGTTACTTGTGACTTACACGTCATTTACCAGGTTAGATATTCCACACCTCCACGTTTATTTCATAAATACTCAACAGTTCTAGAACTACTGTACCAGCAGGTTGACTGTTAAATTAGAGGGGAGACAGCATTTCAGAGAGCTAAGGACAATGAAAACAAGTTGTTTTGGGCTTTGTTAAAGAGTCTTCCAGAAGATTTGTTTCCCATCTCACATGACTGGTATTAAGCAAGCAAAAACCAGATATTTGAACTAGGCCAGGTTAGAGAGTGGCAATGACTTGCACACCACAGGGTAGGATTGCTCTGTCTGTCATTTGTTTATCAGCTAGCTCCCATATTATTTAACAGCATTCAGAAGATCTTTAAAGGTCAGAAGACAGTAATAGAAATACAGCAAAAGACAACAAGCAACCACAGTGAATATTTCTGACAAAAACAGTCAACCACAGCAGATGCTTCCACAACCTTTTACTTTTTATTGCTCTAATATACACACACAAAAAAAAGAAGACTCAATTGTCACTGTTGAAGCCAAAAGCAATGGGATTCAGGAGAGGCCCCCTATGTTTTTAGCATGCTGTTCAATATCTGTGAAATACTCAGAAACAACAGGAGTTTCCACCGAATTTGTAGAGAAGCATCGAAGGGAGCTTTCTTCTCCCACCCCTTTTTTCCATCTCATTGAAACCATTCAAGCAACATGCAAAAAGTTTCTTCAAAGTGTCTGTAGGCTGTCAAGTTTATTCTTAGCTATCTAGCACTAGAGTTACAGAAGCAGAAACTAGTGTTGGAAAATACAAGCATGGCGTTTTTAATTCAAAGAAATATCCAAGCAAAAAAGGTCTTTATAATATGCAAGAAGTTATGAAAGAAGGAAGAACGATCTTTTTTCTGAATTATACTTTTGATTTTTTCACCCTATGTCTCTCATTTCTACTTTAATAAGGCATACAAAAAAGTACATCAAGTGTGATTTACTACAATGTACCAGCTGATCATCTACAACATTAAAATACATCTTTTGTAGATTAACCATTAAAAACAAATCTTTTAGAAGGCTTACATATACTATTTATGATAATAAATACAAGACGTATCCTGACATAAATATGAAAAGTATCATGACATGCAAATTCGTGAAGCGTTCCATATTTTTTTCCAGCAGATCGATACCTGGCTCTGAGCATGGTGCCACTAGAAGAACTTTGGGGTTTTTGATGATAGCTCAGTTTATACACCAGGCCTGCTGGCAACAGATGGGGTACACTTGTCTCAAAGGGGAAAAAGGTCTTTGCATAGAAGTTAGCAGGGCTTGTTGAAATACCTTTAAACTAGATTTGAAGGGGGAAAGGGATAAAACCAAGCTCACTAAGGATAAGCCTGGCAGCAGCATGCCAATATTTGAGTTAGGGTGTGCTAGCAAGGTCCTTTGGTCTGCCATAGCAGTGGAGGTAGGAGATGGAGATCCACAAAGCAGCATAGATGCAAAGGTTATTGGTGTGCTAGAAACTACAAAGTACCTAAGAATGGTCACATAGGAATTAGGGTTTCTCCCCCAAAAAAGGTGGTGCAATTGATAGCCCAGCTGAAGTGCGTCTACACCAATGCGTGCAGCACAGGCAACAAACAGAAGGGGTTAGAAGCCATTGTGCAGAGGGAAGAGTATGATGTAGTCACCATCATGGAAACATGGTGGGATAACTTGCATGGCTGCAGTGTTGCAACGGATGGCTATAAACTCTTTGGAAGGGCCAGGCAAGGAAGGAGAGGCGGTGGGGTAACCTTGTATGTCAGGGAGTGTGTTGACTGCCTAGAGCTGAATGATGGTGACAGTAGGGTTGAGTGTTCATGGGTAGGAATCAGGGTAAGGGCCAACAAGGCGGATACCCTGGTGGGAGGCTGTTATAGACCAGCCAACCAGGATGAAGAGGCAGATGGAACATTCTACAAGCAGCTGGGAGAGTCTCACAATTGCTATCTCTTGTTCTCATGGGGGACTTCAATGTGCCTAGTGTCTGCTGCAAATGCAACACAGTGGAGAGGAAACGATCTGGGAGGTTTCTGGAGTGTGTGAAAGACAACTTACTGGCACAGCCAGGAAGGGCTGGTGGGTGATGTGGTGGTCAGAGGATGTCCACCTGGGCATAGAGATCATGAGATGTTGAGAGTTTTCAATTCTCAGAGAAGAAAAGAGGTGGGTCAGCAGAACTGCTACCTTGGACTTCTGGAGAGCTGACTTCATCCCACTTAAGAGCCTGGTTGACAGAGTCCCTTTGGAGATAGTTCTGAAGAGCCAAGGGCTCCAGGAAGGCTGGACATTCTTCAAGAAGGAAGTCTTTAAAGGTGCAAGATCAGTCTGTCCCCCTGTGCTGACAAGGCAGTGTGGGAGAAGGCCGACCTGGCTGAACAGAGAGCTTTGGCTGGGACTCAGGGCAGGGAAAAAGCAGAGTTTATGACCTTTGGAAGAAGGGACAGAAAACTCTGGAGGACTACAAGGATGTCACAAAGTTATGCAGAGAGAAAATTAGAATGGCCAAAGCCCAGCTAGAACTTAATGACTTGTAGATGTGGCACTTAGAGACATGGTTTAGTGATGGACTTGATTAGGTTAACATTTGGACTCAATGATCTTAAAGGTCTTTTCCAACCAAAACAATTCTATGATTCTATGTGATAATGAGAAAAAGTGATATCATCTGGGACTTCCAATAGGCAAATATTAAAAAGAAACAGGTGGGGTGACAAGTAGCCAATAAACAATATTAAATTTTACTTAGCCAGAGGTAAGATCATATGATCATATCCAATTATCAAATATAAAGATATTTTGTTGCAGAGATTTACAATTTGTATTATCTATTCTGTTACATTGAATTTGTGATTTTACCCATTCTGTTACATAATCTGCTATTATTATCTATACGAAGATAATAAAAGAAGCATCCAACACCTTAATTGGATTCCTTTCCACTTGAAAATAAGTGTACACAATAATTCCCACAGGGAGGAACCTACTCACTTCTTCATAGTCATGGACATTGGAAAAGTTGGAATTAAGAATCCTGTCATAACAGATGACTTCATGTTGTGGTTTAACCCCAGCCAGCAACTGAGTACCACACAGCCGCTTGTCCACTCCCTTCCCACCCACCCCTCACCAGGTGGGAAGGGGAGAAGGATCAGGAAAAGTAAAACCTGTGGGCTGAGATAAGAACAGCTCAATATTTGAAATAAAGTGAAAAAATTATATGAGAATAAGAATTTGTGATGAAAAGGAAGATAACAAAAAAAGGAGGAGAAATAAAACTCAAGAAAAAACCCCAAGGGCTGCACAATAAAGTTGTTCACCATCTGCTGGCCGATGCCCAACCAGTCCCTGAGAAGTGATGTCCCCCCTCCCAGCCAACTCCCTCCAGTTTAGATACTGAGCATGACGTTGTATGGTATGGAATATCCCTTTAGCTAGTTTGGATCAGATGTCCTGGCTCTGCTCCCTCCCAGACTTCTTATGCCCCTCCAGCCCTCTCCCTGAGCCTAAGAAACTGAAAAGTCTTTTAATTACTACAAAATTTATTAGCAACAACTAAAACCATCAATGTGTTATCAACATTATTCTCATACTAAGTCCAAAGCACACAGCTACTGGGAAGAAAATTAACTCTATCCCAGCTGAAAGAAGGCCACTTTGCTAGACAAAACCATTCTTTCCTCTAAAAAGAAACAGTCTTGGTTTCACAAATCTCCTTAACTCTGGGGTTTATATTTGTTTTCTGTTTTCATTTTGTGTCTACGCAACAAACATTTCATTATGTTTCCTGCATATACTTGATTGTAGCACAGGCATTTGCCATATCACATCAAAATTGCTTCACCTGTTATGTACTCACAGCATTGCATGATTAAGCTGATAGTTAAATTATTTAATTTCTGGTGGACTTTTTAAACTCATAATGTCCCAACTCATTTCTCTGATGCAATACTTACCTCAAATGCATGCACTCATTCTCCCCACAACTGAGGCCAAAGGTCACAGGGAGACTTAAGTGTGAAAAAGATACGCTGAGTTCGTATCTGCCTAATTAGTGTTGTATACCTGTGGAATCAGACACAAGAATAAGTTAGTTAAGATCACATAAAGTTGTCAGATACAAACCCAGCAACAAATAGTGGGGCTGTTTTGGCTGGGATAGAGTTAATTATCTTTTCAGAAGCTGGTACAATATTGTGTTTTGGATTTAGTATGAGAATAATGTTGACAACACACTGATGTTTTAGTTGTTGCTGATCAATTCTATACTACATCAAGGACTTTTCTGTTTCTCAGGCCCTGCCAGAAAGAGGGCTGGAGGGGTATAAGAAGTTGTGAGGGAGCAGAGCCAGGACAGCTGAGCCAAACTGGCCAAAGGGATATTCCATACCATAGAATGTCACACTGAGTATATTTAAACTGGGGGGATGGGGGGGGATGGTTGGGGCCAGCCTATTGTTGCTAGGGGATTGGCTGGGCATTGGTCAGCAGGTGGTGAGCAAATGTGTTGTGCATCACTTGCTTTTTTCTTCTTGGTGTTATTCCCGTATTCAGTACATTGTTGTTGTTGTTGTTACTGTTGTTATTTTACTTCATTTCAATTATTCAATTGTTCTTGCCTTAGCCCATGAGTTTTTCCTGATTCTCTTCCCCATCTCACTGCAGGGGGAAGGGAGTGAGCAAGCTGCGTGGTACTTAGTTGTCAGTGGGGTTAAACCACAGTATGGGGCTTTCCCTTCAAAAGCCTACTGCTGTATTTACCTCAGATTAGACTTGTGCAAGGGTAATGTACCCCAAGTACTTTCTAGTACTAGTGAGAGAAACTGGTGGCATTCTCCACAAAACCTAGACCAAATGTTTTAAAAATATTGATGCAATAATCAAGGTACATTTTTCTGGGCCCTGTAGAGCAAGATACTAGTTTTGAACCTAGCTTGTGACGTATTTTGCTATCCAAACTACAGAATATTTGGGTTAACACCAGAACATACCATTCAAACATAATTTCCACTGCATTTCAAACAAGGAAATCAAAGCACAAAGTAGAAGTTCTATGACAGAGGACAAACTCCCATCCCTTCCAGCACAGATGCAATTCCCCCCGATCTTTCTCCTGTCATGACAGTCTGTATAGACCCAAATATAGAAGTCTCACAAAGTACATGCTCAGGCAAAGAGCTTACAAATTTTACTGCCTGAAGAACATATCCTGCTCAGTGTCTGATTACTGCCCAGAATACAAAAGGTATTACAGTTTCATTCAAATGCCTTGAAAAAGGGTAGAGGAAGGGCTGCCACAGGAGGAAGATTTTACGTATCTATCACTTCCATCCTGTAGTATATTTTCTCTCTTTTCTTGCTCCTGCCTGGTGCCAACACTCAGTGACAATCACTAGTGACAAAAGACATGCCTACTTCTTTCTAGCCCTGGAAAGCCATTAAAACAGATTGGTTGGAAATAACTGGAGCATTTATATCCTTAAATGCTTCCTGCATCCCCTAGACAGAGTCACTTATTTCTGTAATTAAGGCCAATAATAAAAGCTGGAATCCTGCTTGTAGTAGTGTTAGACTGCGGGACTGATTGAAATTTAAAAAGTCAGTTAATGAACTACCAGCCGGACAGTGACTGTGAGGAATAATTTTTAACCACCTACATTTCTTTTACTGCCTTTGGTAACATTTCTTCCAAACTCAGAGCTTTGACTGTCATGGCTAGAGTTCAATACTGACAGCTACCTTTGTTACTGCAACCCTCCCACGCTGAACTGCTTCAATTTAGGAGGTAATGTAGAAAGCTGTCTCTTCCCACTCAAGCAGCTGCCTACATAGTGGCAAAATATTTCCTATACTACAGCAGCCAGTGTTCAATACACTGTTAAGCAGGGATTCTTAAGAGGGATGCCTTCATCTTCAGAACACTTGGAATCAGTGAAGCCTTCTTGTGACTAGGGAAGAAAACTGCTGTTTCATTGTGCCTCTTTTTTTTAAATAGACAATATTTACTTTTTGAGGAGCTTCACAAAATATCTGAAGAAATTTTTCTCAGGAAGTAGAAACATTTGCTTTGACTAGTTCATATTGACTGTTTTGAATAAATGAAGCCTACCCAGCCACACTGAGTATCTCAGGTGTCTGTCTCTCAGTCCCCAAAAACAGATATGTCACAGCACGGAGATACTGACCAAAGCAGAGAGGTTTTCCTAGAGAGACATGGGAAAGCTCCTGCTTCTCCTTATTTCCAATCCATAAAACAAAAATCGCATGTTTATATTCGAACAGCAACAAAACTTTGACTCAACACTCTTGGGCAAAGAGCTCTGCCATGGGACTTGATTTCATCTGAAAAGCTAATTCAAGCGATAGTGACATTTTTGGTTTTTTTACTCTGCCTTCTTAGACAGGAATCAGATTAACATGCATCTGTCATCTGTCTTTGAGGCAGGTCATCAGCCAAATTCATTTTCCAGAAAGTTTTATATTATCTAGACAGAACCATTCATAAAGCAACCCATCACACTAGGGACTCCTTCATTAACAGTAATTATGCAAGCCAGCATGCCACATAAGAGACTAAGATTATCAGGTGGGTAGCCTGCAATGCAGGAAAGAGTTTGTTAATTTCTGAAAACTGATTAGCATTCAGCTTCTGGCTTAGATAGCGTAATAGATTTACAGAGTCATCCCTGCTTTAATTATTATGTTGCTTGTTCTCATAAATCAAATAATCAAATTAGGCCTACAGAAGATTTTCCTAGGCACAGATCTCCTTATGTTTCTGTGAATTATTCCAGCACATGCTATTACTCAGTTCCTCCTTTTTAATTACTTGTGTCCAATTGCATTACAAGATATTATTCATTGTATGTAAGAACTAATCGAGCTAGATTCCTGAGACAGACAGGCACACTGGCCTTTACTCTGTAATAGGCAGCACTTTCATAAATACCTTTGTGTAGAAGCAGTCTTCATTAAAATCTGACATACTTTTGAAAACTCATTTAGGCACCCCTGCACCTACAACCAGTATACCATTGCCCATGTCTGGGTTCTTGGGTGTTCCTGAATTGCATCCCCAGGGCTGTGGCACAACACCCCCAGGTCAGCTCCCAAACCCACTGGTCAACAGGCTGACTACCATCTGTGCTGGTTTTGGACCAGGTGGTCAGCACCACTGCAAACAGCATTGAACTCTGTCCCATGGTAAGGCTGTGGTCTCTCACACAGAAAGTTCAGAGAAAAGCTCACTCTTAAAATTCTCAGATGCTTGGTACACCCCTGGTAAGGTCTGCAGCTTTCAAGTCAAGCTTCATAAAGACTTGTTGTCAAGGGAATGGCTTACATGTAAAAAGACAAGTAAATCGCCTTGTGCTCTGCTATAGATTGATTGAAACCAATGCCTTCCCTTTCAGACTTGCATGTAACACAAAACATGGCTTGTGGTTTGTTTTTTTTTTTTTTCCTAAACTACCAAAATAGAACACATGATTCTGAACTTGGTCTAAAAATTGTTTGTCTTACCTCTCCATGGAGATTTCCCCTTCTCAGTGGGAAAAAAGGAACTACCAGTATGAACATCTCAGAAAAGGAAAGGCATGCAGCTGTTAAAAACTAGATCTATTTCATTCATCAAGGAAGCAGCTTAACATAGGAGCAAAAGTATTTAGAGCAGTCTCTTAAAGGTCTTTCTAAGTTTATGTTGGTGACAGTGTCTATTGAAAACAGTCTTTACTTTTACATTTTACCTTACATAACTGCCAAAATACTATTAATTCCCACCTTATCCATGGAGAAAGATATGGAGAAAAGGCATCTCACCTTGATCCAAACTAACAATGTTACAAGAGCAAAACCTGGTATCTTTTCATGCACTTTCAAGAGACAGTAGTTGAGAAATAAGATATCCTTGTAGAAAAGTTCATAGGTACTTTTTTCCAACGGTGTTTTTAAGCTTTGTTTCTACCTGAGGAAAACAGGAGCAAGAGTGAATAAAAGGATGCAAGTATCACTATCAACAATTTAAAAAAATTTAAAAATTCTGTAGGCCAAAGTTGAATATAATGTTAACTGCATTTTTTTGTCTCAGGCAAAAATGTTACTTCACTGAAGTAATGAATCTGCTACTGACTTTCTGATACTGAGTTTTAATTTTTAGATTGGATAGTTTTAGAAACTGCATCCTGGGTTCAGACCCCAAATTTACAATCTGCTTAAGAATCTCACATGACAAAAGTCATAGTGAAACTATGGTTTCTGAAGTCAATGGGAAATGTAAAGCCATAAAGACAACTTAAAGAATGACCAAAGGGCAGCAAAGCAAATGTAATTATGACAACTTGTGGGAGATTATTTCAGTGCCTTTTTTTGCAGCAGTCAGTGCAATAAACCCTTCTCTTCCACCATGAATAGTTTTGCTCAACACACTTCAGCCAGGTGACCTTTTGTCTTTTTACAGTGTGAAACATTTCACTCATGTTCATGTTTCATGAGAAGGAACTGCTTACTCAGCTAAACAGAATCTTCTTTTTTTCCCTTCTAAGGACATCAAGGACTTCCGTTACCTATTTAAAAAACAAGATTCATTTTAATTCAATGTTCCAATCAAGGTCATGGATGTAATGTCATATTCCTGACAAACCTCGTTTAAAAGCCAATGTTTCATTCCACGTGCTGTTATTGAATGTAATGTCATTGTTCAGAAGCATAGTGTCAACACAAACACAAGAAGAAGCTTTGTCCCATCTGGTATAACAACACTACACAATTGTTTGTGCAAATGTTTACAGATTAAGCATTTAGAAGCTATTAACACATTTCTAATTTCATTTCTTGTAGACAAATTAGATAATCCCAACCAAATGGATAAAAATTATTTGGCTCTAATATACATTCAGAAATAACCAAGACAAAATGGTATTGCAGCACCTGCTACCTCATCCTTCTCTCTGACTTATCTGCCTCTACATTTGAAGCAGGTTGTTAGAGATACACAGCAGTTGATTACAGCTGGGAATCTTTCATCTCTAGCAATCTTATCTTCCCAAGGCTTTTAGGTAGGTAGATAGATAGATAGATTAGATTAGATAGATTAGATAGATAGATGGATATTAAATGGTCATAAATTATCAACAGCTTAATTTGAATTGATTTTTCAAGAAACAGACTCCTAAGGCATATTTTCAAGTTGTTCTTAGAATCCAAAGTCACACAAACACTTCCAGAAAAGTTGTCCAGAGTTTCCATTGAAACTGTATTTTTATGTAAAATTATCTGATATAGTAGAAATTATTACTCAGTTTTATTTAGGCTCTTGTACTTACATTTCCATGTTTCAAAGAATTATGTTTAACCAAAAAAATGAAATACAAAGACCTATCGTTGAGTACAGTGCAGGTGAAAACTAATAATGATGCTATTAACTCCACTATGACAAGATAGCTAGTTGTTTGCCAAAATTATCACCACTGAAATTATCAGCATGACTTTATAATGATCATTATGTTTATGAGAGTGTAACATTGTGGTGCATCTGATTCATATAAATATAGCATGTTTTCTGTGTCTTTATAAAAAAAACTCCCAGAAACACAATACTGAAAAAAACCCCAGGTGCTGATGGATGGTGGCCTCTTACCACCTCAAGCAGCTGAATTCAATAAATGTTTCTTGTAAAAGTAGTCCCACATGCCCATGCTAATTCTCCACACCACAAAACAAAAAAAAATAAAAGCACAAAACAGAACAAAACTGTCAGTTTTGGGTCTTTCAGTTGGTCTGCTTGGCGATGCTGTTTCCAAGTCCAGGGTTCTACCCTGAAAATTTTGTTCCTTCCATTTTGATACCATGATATCACCCCCAGACATCCTGTCTGGTTATGTTAGTTGAACTCAAGTGCTGTAAAACCACATCTGGAGACACTCAGCATCATAAAAAGCCATGTTTAAACTACTTAGTACTGTGCAGACCTCATGCCTTCACCCTTAGCAATCTTTAATGATGGCAGACAGCACACATCAAGATAAAAACACAAATCTAAAGGAGGAAATAGCAGTAAAAGTGACTGTTGAAAAATGAAAAGAAAAAAAAAGGAAAAGGGGGGGGTGCAGGGAGTGAATACAGCTGAAAAAAAACAATCGTTTGTTCAGGAGTATTAAAACACAGCACTTCATTGTAGGGCTTTTATAGCACATATCTGTTAGGACACTTACTTTAGAGGGTAGCATGGTTTGTGTTCTCCATGGATGCCAGTCTTTGCTTGTTATTTGGCAATAGCAGTCCTCCACTGCCCTCCAGTATATTGAACTCTCCCTGTTCACCCTGAAGCACTGGACTTAGACAAAAGATCCTTAATTTTCACCTTTATTTTCTGTATATTGAAGTCCTTTTCCATTTCAGTTAAATGAAAATGCCAAAGGTTTATGGTGGCATGGCTAATTTTCCGATTTGCTTTGCCTTGGAACTAGCTATTGCCTCATTGTCCTTGTTCTTTCTGTTTAATTAAATCATTTTGTTGTCTTGACTCTTTTCCTTTTTAACTACATCTACTTCAAATATTTGGTAAATAAATTTTACAATTAAACAGTTCAGGGTTTTTCTGTAGATAGAATTTATATAATATTCATAATGCATTACCTGTTGCTCATGTGTAACCCAGCACTGTAATTAAATTATTTTCCCAAATTAACTTTGGTTATGTAGTAGCTGGAATTCAAGATTTAATTTAATGTTAGATTAGTGAAACATCTTCTCCAGGGACAGACGCTAGAGAGCTAACAAGACTCCTTCACTGTACTCATAAACACTGTGAGGATTGGCACGCTCTGCTGGCCGCGGCAGGCGGCAGACCAGATACTTGGTTCCTTGTTCACAGCCCCAGAATTGAAGAGAGAAGGAAAAAAGTATCCACTGGAGCAAGCAGCACGAAAGCACGTCTTTACTGCACCAAATAAAACAGGAAAAAAAGCTGCATGCCATGGCTTTTTTTGCACAAGTTTAAACTGCAGTTTTGTGGTGAAAGCCCGAAGGGTTTTCATAGTCTGCGCATTTGATGCAGTTCTCCCCCCTTTCCTCACCCTCATATCCCTCATATCTGGGTCAGATCATACAACCCAGAAGATGTTGGGAGTGTCACAAGAGTAAACCAAGCTGAAAAAGTACCTGTGCCTAACTGAAAAGGAACAAAGACAGGGTATCCTGACCAACTCCAAAGGCAAAAAAGGCCACCATGCCCCCCGGTGGTGCACATGGGTGGTTGCCGGAGTGAATGCAAACCCACCATTGAGCACAGGTGGGGATCAGAAGAGGGTTCACAACTTTTATGAATCAATACATGTCTTCTGCTGGGACAGGCACCACTACAGATCTAAAATTCGCCACAGATACAGCTCCACAGTAACAGAAGTTGCCAGTTAATGGTCTGCAGGTATATTTAATAGAACCATTGAATGGTTTGGGTTGGAAGGGACATTACAGATCATCTAGTTCCAACCCCTCTGCCATGGGCAGGAAAAATTTCCATTAGACCAGGTTGTTCAAAGCTCCATCCAACCTAGCCTTGAATGCTTCCAGGGATGGGGCATCCACAGCTGCTCTGGCCAACCTGTGCCAGTGCCTCATCACCCCCACAGTAAAGAATTTCTTCCTAATACTTAATCTAATTCTATCCTCCTTCAGTTTATAGCCATTACCTCCTGTCCTGTTGCTATTTCTATCCAACTAATAAAAATACTGGCAGAGTACTATGATAATGAGCTAGATGAGCAGTTCCATGAGCCACTTTTATATTGAGTTACAACTGCAAGAAAATATTCTCATCTAAGCATGTGAAATTGCCAGCCAAAATAAACTGTCAATTTCCAAATGTTACAAAAATAACAGCTTTTAACATTTGGAACACATGAGTGCTTACATTGGGGGAAAAAAGGAAAAAGAAAAAAAGTTAAACTCTTTAAACTGTACAGCTGACAAAATCCAGTCGGATGATAATGCCTTATTGAGACAGTTTCTTCTCTTGTGCTTGAAGCAGGAATCACAGATCTGATTCTCACTGAAATATGGCCCTAGGGTGAAAGGGAAGAGGAACACTGCTTCACTTTCAAACTTCCAGCAGCTTTTCCAGAAACCCACCCCGCTAAAGTTTCATTCACTCTGGAATATTACTCTTATTAAGTGTAGAAAGATGGCACTCTCTAAAAGTTCCCTCCTATGTCATGTAATTTCTGTGCTCCAGCATCATCACATTATGTTTTGTTAAAGGACTCTCACAATATATGATGTTATTAGGACAACTTCTGCACTTTTCTCTCAGGGTGATAAATTTCAAGGTGTCATATATTCATACTTCTGTTTACTCTTATGATGAGGTTGATATTTTATCAACACTCATGCAGTACTGAAAGACTCCCAAGGTATAAGAATTAATTTGGCTGCAGTGTTAAAGATGTAAATTACACAGGAGGTAATGTGTTTATAGAATAGCTATTGAACACCCAGGATCTGCATTGGTAATGTTTTTCCAACACACCCCAATCCACTCTCAACAACAATAAATAATAATAATTTTAAAAGGAATTATTTTAGTTGCATGACTATACTGAGTCTTCATTTAGTGTCAGATGATTGTTGCAGGTGGCCAGGCACATTGTCTCCATAGTGCTATTCATCCCTCCAGAAAGGCAATGCACAGCCTGTTATTGAATCATGAATGTAAATTCATATAAATACATATTAGCACATGGATCTATTATTGCAATCTGCAGGAATGCCCCCTTTTAGCTGCATAAAAGCAGAAATCTTACATAAGGATATAAACAGCCCTCTCTTAAAAGAAGATGCAAACTCATGTTCTGACTTGGAGTATTTTGTGTTCCCTAGTGCATGGAAAATTTCTTCTGTCAGTTATCAGTTAAGCAGGTGGGCAAAATTCCCTCTGAGTGCACAAACCTCACACTACTACAGCTCCATTCTGAGACAGTGCAATGGGTCTGTTGGACTTCAGATGATTTTTAAGGTTGCTACTGGGTATGATGAAATAGAGACAAATGCAGGTTTCTAAAGTTTAGATCCTGAAGGCATCCATGTAATCTGTTGTGTCAGATTTTTTTGCCTAATACAGTCACACCCCTGCATTTTGAGGTGCAGCAGAGTTTAGAGCAGTCCCTAGATGGCTTAAAGGTGTAGAAATACATCCAAGTTCTGTAGGCATGTTGGTCTGATAGCCACCCTCACTATGAGCTCTATATTTAATGTCCAGAGTAGAAATGAAAGTACAGATGCTGGCATTACTGGGAAGAAGATAATGATGTAGATGTTCATCCATTATGTCCACCACCAGCTATAGGAAGAAAATTGATCTTTACAGAATATCCTGTGCTTATAACCTAAATAATATGCCTCAGAAAGCCTGGTCTCAACATTGGTTTTCAACAGCTGCCTAATTTCCTGTTTTGACACCTAAGCAAAATTATGACACCATATACATGGTGAATTAAAAGTAATAAGCAAAGTTTTGCTGAAAGGTCCCAACTGCATTGAAAACTTGCTCTTCAGGGTATCTTTTAAACAGCAACAAAACGGTAGCTCAGGTTGCTACCTAAGAAGCCACGCAAAGGCGTAGTGTATAATAAAACCCTCTTTTTTATCCCCCGGTCAGACTTTTTGTCCTGTTACTGAGAAAGTCTCAAACACATGGCCTCCTATGGCTATTGCAAAGTGATGAACTGCCTACAGCTAGAAGCAGACAACATTACAATTGTTTTGACCATCAAAGCCACAGAAGCATTATTGTGCAGTTTATTGTTTTATGCACACCCTGCTACTCACAAAGCTATCCTGTTTGTATAAAGCTACCATTACCTGTTTGAAAAGGGGGAAATCTTCAAATAAGGTGAAAAAATGATCAAGCACAAGAAACATGCACTTTTTTCTTCTCCTTGATACCTATTACTTTGTTTTGCACCACTTCTAACAGAAACAGAATGCTGAAATAATGGCAGGCTGGGACACTTTATTACCTAGAGCATCATAACAACACATGTAGAGTGGCAAATCTCAATTCCAATTTCTCACATCAATTTAGTTTCATTCCTTGGTGCTACTTGTACAGAAGGAATTTATTTTGCATTTAAAATGGGAAATTCATTGTTTAAGCTGCTTCATGTCCTTTGAAATCCCTGGGTTCATTGTTCATGATGGTCTGACAGCATCAGTAAGGTGCATTTCCATTTCTCCATGTTTGTAGCTGCTGACTGGAGTCTGAATTTGAATACAGGTTTCTTGTTTTCCACTATAGGTATCAAGTCCTTTCTTTTTAAACTCTTTTTATTAGTAGTATTCTACAGCCATACTGCCTCAGCTTTTACAGTTTTGATGCTACAGTTTTCATCTCAGAGACCAAAGGAAGTTTCAGAAGCTCCAGAGTTTTATATTTACATCTGCAAAGGGAGTTGCTAGCATCTTCTTCCAGTTTGTGTTGTTCTGAACTTCTTGTTTGGACTTTTTTGATTACCACATTCTTTCTCACTGCCTGATACAGCCAGGTGGAAACAGGCACAAACACTTAAAGAGATAACAGTTACAGTAAAATAGGTTATAATAGGATATTGTGTAGTGTAATTCATTTAATGCACTACTGTCCATGTCGCACTTGTGTGGAACCTCACACAGCCACAGTATTTGCCAAAATTTAAGGTCATGCATTAACTACCTTCCATGAAACATATAGCAACTTATAAAATATATCACTTCTCCAAGACAACAAATATATCCACAAGCCCTGATAAGCCCATTCTTGTAGTCTACTCAAGTTCATCTTTAATGCCCTGACTTTTTGCACAAATAAGCAAAAGGAAAATACACTGTGTGGATTTTTGTTTTGTTTTGTTTTGTTCTGTTTTGTTTTGTTGGTAAGGGGAAATAATTTGCATTTTTGAAGGGAGAAGGAAGCAGTGTGGCAGCCACGTGATACAGAAATTGAGGAAAGAGCTGAGCTGAAACTATCCCAGTGCCACTTTGATGGTTCTTACCTCTCCTACAGCCTTTTGTCAACAGCACTTACAAGATGAATACAGCTGGCTTCTAGGCTGAGAAACAAATGCTCATCAGCAACCCCAGTCCATCACCAGCAAACTCCCCATTTTCCCAGATCACATTCCTACTTAATTTCCTAATTATGGAAAGAGATCAAAGTATGTATACTCAGAGCAACACATGAAAACAAAGACACATACAAATCGCCTGAAACTACACAACAAATCCATTGCAAAATCAGAACAAGAAAATTTCTAATGAGTATGCATCCCTCGGGAGTATGCTGTTTTGCTAATGACCCTCTAAGATCCATGGAGTGGATCAGAGTCATAGAAAACACAGTTAATAGAAGACCACAGAAACATAAGTTACTGCTCAGGGTGCAACCAAACTGTCTCCAGTCTCAGGGATCATCTCTGATCCCTTCAGTGGCCTTCAGTGCCCTTCAAACACAGGGAGAACTTCACCTATGCTATCGAACCTTCAAAATAAAGTTTTGGTTGAGACATTTCCTGAGCTACATGCAATTTTTGTGTATATAGTAGAACTCCTCCACAGAGTTTTCATACGTGAAACTGTCCTGTCTCCCTCTCGACCCATAAAAGCCCAGGAGATCCCATGGCAAGATATTCACAGTTCTGCCACTTCTGGCCTGAAGAGCCATCTCCTTCTCTTTGTTTTGAATTTGCCTCCTACAAACTTCATCTGATGCCTGCCCACATGTGAAAGTGATGGGCCAAGAGCCAATGGAGGCAAACATACAAGTAAGAAGTAGTTGTAAGACCACCTTTTTTATTTTCTGATTATTTTCTCCTTAATTTTTACAACCTATCATCATCACTGATTCAAAAATGGAAAAGGCCTTCACAAAAGCAATTTGACTTAACAGTAGGAGGCCAGGAGATATCCAAAGGAATTAGTAAGTGTATGAAGTGCTTCAGAATACGGTGTCAAAAGTGAGCTTGTCTCAGAATTGCCAAAGGTGATTTTGCTACTCATTACCCACAAAATAACAAAGTTATGGCTAAAATGTGTCCTTGTGAAGCAAGATGCAATAAAGTCTGTTTGTCACTGAGTCCAGCCCAAGACTAAGGCTCAGCTGGAATTTAAAAACTTATGGGCCATGAGTTTCCTTCTGTGTCATATATTAATAGATATTAGTTTATGTGACTACCCAAAGGTAATTAAATACATTCAGTATCTATACATTACATTTCTACATCAGGTTCCTAACTGGTCAGTGACAGCATAAAGCACAGCTTCAAGTAAATTAAAGTCATACAAGTTAACACCACTAACCTGGATGCTCTGGCACTCGCAGTGTTTTGAGGTCCTCCTCCTTTCACCTCAGAAAATGTAGGCATTGCTCACTCAAACAGTTCATCATTTTACTACAGAGTAATTATGTGGCTCATGATTAAATCCATTAACATGCATAACAGAAAAGATGACAAAACTTCAAGGTGTTCCTGAAACCTCAAAGCAAAAGGCAATAGAAGAAAGATATTTGTTAAGATGTTACCCAAGGATGTATCAGCATTTGACCTTTGCCCATCTACCCAGCTGCTCACCTCGTTTGGTGTTTCCACAGTCGACGACATTCGGCAACACTTGTCATACCATACTCATTACATGGCACCTCAACAACTTTGCTCTTTTACTCAGTCACATTAGAAATGTGAGTTTCCTCCTTCAGATGCCAATAGTTCAGCCCATGAACATTCAAGACCAGGAGAAAAGTGTTAGTAACATTAGGAATTTGGGAGGCGAATATCTTAGAAATGCAATGAAAAATTACAGCTGGGCTCTGCGGATGAGGTCATGCTGTTTCACAGATGCACAAGGTAGCAATTGCTGCCGCAGACTGACCTTTGTTGTCCAGTCTTTTCCACGTACTGGAAGGTGATGATATCCTAACGAGACTTGCCAGCTTCCGAAGAGAAAGATCTCTCCACCGGTCTCCCCAAAACATTTCTCCCAGAAATACATTTTCATTAAATAACTGTGACTTTTTTTTATGCTCAACCAAGGTTAATCTAAAGGAAAGTATCAGCATAACTGCTTAAAAAGAAAGTGCATTTAAGAGTGCGGGATCTTTTCATGTTTATTTGTAAATCAGTACTTTTCCCAAAATGACAGAAGAACATAAACTTGGACACCAGTTCTGGTAAAAGCTTTTTTAAAGACTGGGAGACTTTCTAGATTAGTGTTCCCCAAATTTATTTGAGGAGCACGCTTGGACCTTGTGTAGTGTTACAGTGAGAATTTGCAAGTACAGCTAAATAAAATTTAAGCTAAATTTCAAATGGTCTGTTACTATTTCATGTTTCTCCTGTTCTCTTTGTTTGTTTGTCTGCATGTGCATTTTGGAAATGTATACATATATAAAATTTTGCAATTCTTCTGTCATATTACAGAATGGATGAAAAAATAAAAAGAAAAAAAAATAACCACAAAAACTCAACTACATATCTAAGTCTCCTCTGTAACCTGACATGGTTTGCTCAGTGATCTGTCTTCAAAGCTCAAGAAATTATATTGTTTGTATATATATATATATATATAAATATATATATAGTATTTATTTAAAGCTTATCTGCCAGAAGGAATCCCAGCTTCAGTTTTAGAAAGTCCTTAGACAGAAAAACACTTTCCCTGCTAGAATGACTGGTCAGCTGAAAAGAAACAGCAGCAGCATGATGAAACACTGGTGATTATGAAACATCACCATACTGTCCCCATTTTATCTGATGCTTTTCTAGGAAAAATAAGTATATATAAGATTCTGATTATTTTCTGTGAATTTTCTATTTCTTTTTTTATATTAAGAATAGAAAATGGTGACATAGCTGTTTTAAAACTTCTGGGAAACGTCTGAAAGAAAAAAAAACTTTTTTTTCAAGAAATACATCAAATAATCATGATAAATCAGTGCAGTCTGTTATGGATTAGAAACTTTCTAGAAGAAGCTATAATTTTTGTATGTAAGGTAAGTAATCCATTTTAAAAGCCTGAAATTTAAAAAGTAATTCAGACTAATTCTATCCAACTCATCTCCCCTTCTCCAGTGCTATGACAGAGTTTGAAACATGGTTAGAATAAAAAAAAACCAACATAGAAGATTTCCCTGCTGAGACAGTATTTCAGAGTTATTGTCCAGATTCCACCAATCCAATTAGATTATTTGAAGTGATAGCTCATAAATTGTTAATGTATTGCTCTGTAAGTGACGAAAAGTACTTATCTCATTTTTCCAGCCCACTGGCTCAATTTCTGCACTTTACAATCATTTGTTACAAAATTTTCATTTTTTCTATTACTTTTTATTGTTAGTTCAGAAATAAAATCCTATTAACAGAGGATTTATGATGACAAGATAACTACAATGCAGGAACGGAGGGGGTGCAAGTTTAATGACACACAAATAAAGTTTAATGAAATATTATTAAATGGAAATAACATAGAGTCTGAATAAATCTCACTGGTAACTATGCATTATAACTGTAAAAAAAATAAAATTCATAAGCGAATGAGGCTGTAAATATAAAGAAAAACAATACAATGAGCAGACAGCCAAACTATCCAATATGGTAGCACCATTCAGACTTACACTCTTGAAGCTTTCCTGAAAAAAAATCCTGAATTTTATATTTCTATCCCAGCCTTTGGCTTTTTTTTTCTGTCTGTAGAAAGATATGTGTCAATAAAGAAAAGAAATAAATAAAAACTCCATATACCTAAATTACACAGATTACATATTCAAACCTATTCAGAATGGATAGCAGCAAAGAGATGGAATAGAAATATTGTAATGGACCATGCAATAAAAACATGTGTATTGAATGCCCTGTTCAAAGAGGTGATTTATTTTAAGCAATCCCTTAAATTTTTGAGTGACAAAAAAAGGCAGACTTTCACAACACATGTTTAAAGAAATATGTATATAAACCCACATTGGAAGGAGGGAATTCTCAGACATGTTTAACACAAATCACTTGCAATAAGATAATTTGCATCCTTAGGAGAAGAGCACATGAAACCCAGATTTTGGGAAAGTTGAGGTAAATCAAAGAACAACATACAATGGCATTACTGAAGGATTTCTTAATTCTAATTTGAGATTAGTTAATAACCTTAATTTTAATGCTTTTTTTCTTTATAGTCTTCCAAAGCAGTATTTCTAGCAAAGCTGTGCTGTTCTGTAACCTGCGTATCCTATTTATCTTTGTACAAATGTCTCTGCAAGGTCAATTGTTCCAAGTCAATGGATCCATCCAAAGACAAGGGTACAAGAAGTACAAATCTATTGCCAAATCTGACCAAAAATGTTATATCTTGGGTTCTGCTGCCTGTACATTCATGTCTCTTTCCTACCACTACAGTCTTACTTGTTAACCTGTGTTACTGAAAATGGTTTTCTACTCTGCAGAGAAATTAATTTTAAGATGCTTCTGCTTTCCATGTTAAAACACAGACATTGCATAAGGATTAAATTGGATACAGTATTTGATTCAAAGATAATTGCATGCAAACTCTGCTAGCTAGGAATGTGTTAGATTTGCAATGTAGTTAGATATTTGCAAATACTTCAGCTAGGTAAGTTATATATAATAGGCTGTTCACTTCACAATCAGTTCAAGTATTCACCATAAATTTTTAATGATGTACTATGTAAACACATGTTATTCTAGTATATACATCTCACTTTGGAGGCAATAAATTGTTTACTGTGATTTTGGCAACACAGAATAATTTCTATAAATAAAAATCATGTAACAGTCTTCCAATTCATTGAGAAGACTTGAGACAAAAGGCATTACCGAAGGGAGAAAATTTAATTACAGGTCATTGTGCCCATTTTTGTAAAAATTGTTTCACTGCATCTCCCATTTCTTAGGGAAATTATATATCTATTTATAATATACATAATACATCTATTAGGAAATATGACAACACTGATCTATTAGTTCTGTTTGTTGAAGAAGAAATATTCTTACTTTAGAAGTGTGGCAGTACTGTGAATTATCACTGTAGATAACTATTAACTGATAAGATGGACCCAAGTAAGTTTCTGAGCATGCTATTTCAGTAGTAATATTGTCATGTCTTTTAATAGAAGAGAAATTAAAATATTTATAGCATTTAACAAAGATCTGCTGAACTTAACAAGTCTCCAAATTTTTGGAAGAATGACATTTAATTTTCTCCTACATCTTTTGCAGGTACCCTTAACATTTTTGAAATGCAATGAAAGATTTATGAGTCTTACATGAGGAAAGCTGTGGTTCCCTGTTCCCCTTCCACCTCTTCTAATGCTTTTAATTTCCTCTTCTGATAATGCCCCCTTGCCTAGAACCCCACTACAGTCTTTTTCAATTTAAAAATTATTTTTTATTAGTTTAATTTTTGTTTTGCAGTCAAAAAAGAGTCCTACACAGAAACAAACTGCACTGTGATAAAACCAGGACCATTTTTTTTTTTTAATGCTTTTACCTTAAACCCATCCAACAACGAGGAGGGAGAGAGGGGGATAAATACATTGTACTGGAAATGTGTGAGCACATCATAAGTTCTTTGAAACAGTCAGTATTCAAGTTCATAAGAGTGATGCTATTGGTAATGTGTGTTTCACTGTCCTGGAATCTCTGAACAAGACTATACAACCAGACTATGCATCAAAAGGTGCATCTGGAAGAAGAAGAATTAATATCTGGAAAATACAGGGAAAATGGTGAGAATCATCAAGGAGCTTAAACAAAAATCTGTGCACAAATAGAGAAGAAATACTTGTCTTTCTGCCACTAGAATCAAACTATGAAACTCTACACCACCAGTTAGCATTGGCACCAAAACTAGATAGGTTCAAAAAGCAAGTAGAAGACTTTGCAGCAGAAAATCTCTTCCAGAGTTACAAGGCACAAAAGTATCCCCCAATTTTGTAAGTAGTTTGCTAAAAACTGTTGGATGTTAAATGTAATATTCAGTAGGGAAGTTAATTCCACCACCTCTTTATCAAGAACACCTAGCGAATCTTTCCCTTTAAGAGTTATTTATATTGTAAAATATTTTCCCTAGTATATTTTTGTATTGCCAGTGTGTTTATACTGAGAATCTCTCAATTTTTTTTTTTAAGATTAGATGGGAGCTGTTGGAAACATTTTCTGATCAACACTTCTGCTTGGTAGAATAGTGTTCTAATTACTAATTCAGGTTGTTTTGTTTTTTTCCTGCCAGTATGCTTCACTTTTTTTCCCCTCTAAATCAGTGAAAAATTTATTCCTACAGTCCATTAGGAAACCCTGGTGAAAGTTCACTGATCAACCAGAGGTACTTTTTGGAAGTTTCTTACTCACCAGCATTCATTCAGGTATCAGTTTATTTATTAAATCTTTGTCTAAATTTCTGATGGTTTTCAGTCTCAGCTGCCCATCAAAAGGTCCACCCCAGAGTGTGGGAATGCAAAAACGTAGGGGTTCACAGAAACTATTTATTTCAAAGAACTTTTAATTCACCAAAACCCTTGAGTATCAGCCAATGTGCGCAGTGAGTTAATCCTCTTTGCCAGGCAGCCAGGCTACAAAGGCATCATTTTTTGCTGCCAAGGGCTGCTCATTTTCTAGTACAGTAAGAGTTTCCCCTTAAGCTAAAGGATCTGTCATCATAAAAAAAAAAAAAAAAAAAAAAAAGCAAGCAAATAAGTACAAATTTTTCTCTTATTATAAAATCAGATTGATTTTGTTTCTGTGTTCAATCTGTAGTGCTAAAGTATAAGCTAAAATTACACAGTCTATGTGAATGATCATTCCTACTCCTGTTAGTATTTGTTTACATTCTGTATAAGAAATGGAGAAGTGAGAGACCTGTTCCTGTTTGAATTAGCAGATTGTTAACCTCAGCTGAATTCCCTAGTTATACTGCATTTACAGAGCTGGTTTGGGGTAGGAAGGGGATGGAGAGGGGAACTGGGCCTCATTCTGACACATACAAATACAGTGGGGAAAAAAATGTTTTTGCTGTGTCTACCCACTTGTCTTCCCAAGTGTAAATTACCATAAGAGCTTGAAGGAGAAGCTGATTTTTAGATACAGGCTTGAATACAGTTTTTACTTAATTAAGGGTGCCCTTTCAAGGTGATAAAGAAGAAAGGAAAAAGAAAAAAGAGGAAGTATGAAAGAGTGACATAGTTCATTACAAATCTGCATGTGTAAATTCTAATTTCAGTTTGCACTCATAAAAAGAAAAAGTACCTGTATTTTCTTTGGCTTTTTCTGACTAGTGCAATTAAAATTGAACCTTATCACCCTCGAAAGTTCTATTGTGATGATAAAAGCACCCTGAACTGAAAGAATCTTTGCTCAAATTTTAATTGACCTGTTCATAACATTTTAAAACCTGTTAAAAAAGAAGGGCAGAGTGTGAAGGGAAGCTTATACGGCTTTGCGCAGCTTCCAGAGCTTCTTCTGTTACACTTTTCAGGAATGTTCTCTTTTTCTGTCATAAAAATACTTGGGATGTAAAATGTCAATGCACTGATGCTTATAGGTGCTATACAGCTTACCCATACAAAGTTCATACTAGTCTCTACTCTTATGTTATTTGGTTCAGCAGTTAACAGCCTCCTCTGAGCTTTCACATTTTTACTCACTTTTTCTGCGACTATATGAGTATGAAGCACTTAAACTAACATTCAAGTTATTTTACATGCAATAGAAGCCATGAATATAGGCAGCATTTATGCTGTACACTAAACATGAGGATACTTTCTTACTGGTGCACAATAAGTATATGAAAGGGCTTGACAGAAGTGCCTTCCAGCATCCTGAGACTGAATATTTTTAGACATTTGTACTGAAGGAGTACAATCTAATGGCAATAGATAGTTCCACAGCTAGCAAGTGTGGTGGCATTCACAAAGGCTTTGGAAATCAACAAAATAAGGAAGCTCTTGGGACTTTCTGACTGATGAACTGATTTACTAGTATATAAGCCAGGAAAGCTGGAAAGTGCAACCTGCTGTCACCCAGGTATAGATATCTTGGTTCCTTAGCTTTCTGTGGGCCTCTGGGCTGAGTGACCCCAAAATCACATGACCTCACAGATCTCTGGAGTTTTGAAGCAAGACAGTTAATAAACAGCACAAAGTGACACTACAAAGACTCAGTTACCACCTGAAGCATCACAGCAACTTCACAGTTAAAGAATAAATCATGGAAAAACTGAAGATTTGGAACCGTTCTCAAGTTTGTAGGACAAGTAGTATGTTCTCTGCTTTCCATGATTTTGTGGCTAGTCAAACATCTCCCTTGGACTCATATCATCAAACTTCTGTCAAGAACATTTACAAAGAGGCTTGAGACATTTCTAGAGTCATAAACCAGCAACTGTTCATTCATTGTAATCTCTGCAGGCTAGAAGCTCTAATAACGAAATCTGGATTTCAGCTGTTACTGTTGAAGTTGTCCTGTTTGAGATGATGTCATTACATTTACAGAAAGACACTGGGATAATTATATTCCTTCTGTATACCATAAAGTTGTCATTTGCAGCTTTCTAATACATCCTTTGGTCTCCATGAAAAAATGTACCTTTGTTTGTTCAGCTTGCTAATGCTCTACTCCAAATTTTAGTTGTGAGCCTTCTTAATCTTCCTGAAAGCAGTCAAACCAGAACAGCACAAGCAAATTGATACATAGCTAAACAGAATTTCAGAATCAAGGACCAACTCACTTCTTGCAGCAGAGGCATTAATTTTTTTTTTATTTTTAATTTTTTTTTTTAATGTAAAGGCCACTTATGAGCCTAGTCATTCTAAGATGTCTCTAGAAGCTCCCTCCGTTGGAAGAGCAAAGAATTCAGTGTGTTACCAAGTACAAAGTAGTTAAATGAGGAAAGGACTGCACCTGTATTGTGTTCTTATTTCAGAGGAACCTCTGTTATTTCTGCATGTCTCAGACCTGATTTTTAACTGTTGCCTTTTCCTTTGCAAATGTGTGTCTGCTGTGTCCATTACCTGCCATCGATAAACACATACTCTCTCCTGAATGACAGAGAACTGCTCAGAAGCACAACTGTACTTCCACTGTACAGGTACTGTACATTATTCAAGTATAGTAACTATCATTTGAAGTGCTGATAAAGCATAATGATAGTGAACTGTCTTTCCACAGTTCTGCACTTACTTCCTATTGCATCTAAACATGTGTTTGGCAAGAAAACACATTTTAGAACAAAATACAAAAATATTTATACTGAACAGATTGGACATTTAAAATACATAAAACACATAATCCAGAATTTGAGGAACTATGGACTTCTTTGCAGATGTTACGCTTCAGTGCCTTCACTTACACTTCTAGGAAGGTACAAGAGAGAAGTAGTACTGTAACACAGATCAAGGATCTATGATCTCACTTATGTGAGATACACACAAGTCAAATCTGGTTGGTAGGAAAGAATGCTCCAAGATACTCAGATTAATCTTCTGACTTCTCATTTTTGCAAATAATATTCTTTAGTTCCTGCTTCAAGAACACTGCTAAGCATTTCAGCAGGGAACATTTCATCTCTATAGCATGCAACAGGGATTTGATTTTGACATGACTGTTCTCAAGCTCATTCTCTTTGTGAGACAGAATTTTTCCCTTAGTTTGACCAGTAAAGTATATTAAAACATTGGGGTTTTCATTATATGTGAACCTCCACACAGTTTACAGCAGTCAAAGTGAAGACTAACTGTTAATTCCGTAGCACATACACTTAGCCTTACAGCTCTGATAGCTCCTCTACAATTCATTCATTTTCTGAACTGCTGGTGCTAAGACACAGCTTAGAAGGTATTTGGCATTGCCATGGCTGTGTCTCCAGAAAGGTCTCTGGCTGGGGACTCGCACCACTGCTCCACATGGCACGTGTGGCCCTGGTGTTGTGGGCCCCTGTGGGTTCCCTGATAGCACAGAGCCTCTTCCCAGCATGTGGTGTTACTCCCTACTCTCCTACCTCATTGCATCTCTCCCCCACCACTTGCTTGTACCACCACTGCCCCAGTGAAGCCCCCTGTCAGCCCAGCCACAAGGAACAGCTCCCACTCATCCCAGTGCCATCTCAGGCTTCCTCCTCTCACCTCTTCTCATGGGTCTGCCCCTCAGGAAACTATGGTTATTAACCAAAAAAAACCATGTAAGACTGTTGGCTCACACATTACATTATACATATAATCTTAGCTAACATAAACTAAATTTCCTGCTGAAAAAAAAAAAAATGATAAAAAGATGAAGTTTTCCAGCAAAGCTAAGAACAGTAAAATTTTCAAGTGGCCTTTAGCTACAAAATGAGTGAACTTCAGCAGCACACTCAACAGTCAAGTTTTTCCCTCTTCCACTCTTTAGTTATAGCATTTAAACACAAACGCTGTAACACACAATGATCTGAGAATTAAAATAATATGTTGTTCACACCACTGTCCTCTTTTCTGGTTAGAGTCGATGCGTATAGTGCAGCAGATGCATTCACTATATGTTGACCTGCTCCATGCACAAGTGTAAACTCTGGTTCATCTGAGTTGCATGGAAAGCAGCTTTGTCTTCTGTTTTTATAAGTAATTTGATTCCCAGGTTCATGAATATGCAAGTGGAAGGAAGCCACCGTTGTACCAGAAAGAAGAAAAAACCATCTTTATCCACAGTCAAACAAGTCAAGAAACAGGTTTTCTGGAAAGCAATATATCAAAACCAACTGAAGGTTAAAAAGAGAAAATAAAAAGGTGTAGAATAATCACAACACTGTATTGAAAAGGGCAAAAATATGACCTTTAGAGAGAAAACAGAAAAATGCAAGGGCAGAAACAATCTGGACAAAACTAAAATAAAGAAAAAAGGTTCCTTTTAAGAGATTTAGAAATTAAGGAGTCAAGTCAGCCCTTACCTTATGTCATTTCACAATCTGGAGAATACAGAACTAGCCAGGCACCAGAAAAACAGGCACAGCTGCAGGCTTTGCCCATTCTTAAACAAATGGCTCAAAAGTAGCACAGCAGTTGCTCTCTGACAGCTTTTTTAAGTGGCTAAAAGACTTAATACATACTTGTAAGCAGTTTTTCAAAAGGAGAGCCTTTAACTTAGATTCCTGACACAAAGACTTAAAAACTGATGGGAAGGCAATTGAAGACTTGTGTGTCTGGAGCCAGCCTTCACAATGGAAAGGTGCTTGAAGATCAGCTACCTCCACTGAAACATGCAAGTTTTTGCATGTTCAGTGTTTTGTACAGGATCATGCTTAGACAAGCAGGGGACTGCAGCATGTATATGTAGGTCATGGTACTTGTTTTGATAGCTCTGTAAGTCTTTAGTCCTCATCTGTCTTCAAAGGAAGCCCAGCTGCAATATCTAAAGGAATATTAGATCTTGCTGTAAAAGGGGTGAATCCTTTATTTCCTTTAAATTAAAACTGCTATCCAAACCCTAATATGAATGAAGCATATATGTCTGTGTCACTGGACACAAAGGATATTAGCAACAGTTATGTGATATCTTAATCAGTGACTTTATCATGTTACACTGATAAATGAAATGTGTAAAATGATCGGAATAGTGTTCTTATAATTACAGTTAGCATCACCTGCTGTATTTGATCACTTAGGCGTATTTCATGTAGTGGCAGTCTGTGGTTACATGGGACTAAATCACTGAATCATAGACAATAGTAAGTTTCACTTTACCAAAAATTGTGCAAACCAAGCTTGTCATCCTGATTAACAAGTCTTTTCTTCTGACTATTTCTAATTAGTGGATACTTTAACTGCACTTCAAGGACTTTAATTGAGCAGTGAAGAGCTTGTCTTACTTCTATGTCATTGAAAATGACATGCATTTAGAGATGCAGCCAGCTTGTTCTAAGAGTCACTAACTGTGCTTTTACATGAAGAATATTTAATGAACTCTTCTAATATACGAGTTAGGCTCATGCCTTATTATAAATGTCCTTAATATTTTCATATTTTGTCCTCAGAAAAATAACTCCATTCAGGACAAAGTAGCCTTATGGATAGATACTGAATCTTGAGTAGATAATGTAAAAGACAACAGCATTCAGGAAAGCTGGCAGATTATAAAGGATACTGTAAGAAAGCATGACAAGAAAGTTTCTCTCAAAGTAGTGAAAAAGGCAGGAAATGGCAAGACACAACTGTGACCAAATTTTAGAGGACACCTAACTCTGGGGGGGAAGGGGGAAAAAGCTAACAGGAAGACAAAAGAATAGTGCAGGCGTGTATGAATATAAACCATATGGATTGAGGCACAACATAAATTACAACTGGCCAAAGATATTAAGCATAAGAATAAAAATATAATACTGCATTTACAGAATCAGGAAAGAGTAAAAGGCGAGTATAGGCTTATTGACTGGGGAGAAGGAGAGCAAATAAACACTGAAAGAGAAAAATCTGAAGCAATAAATGCCTTGTGACTAGAGTTTTGAAAATGCAACTAATTACACAATTGATTTTAACACTGAGATAGAAGCACAAGCAAAGGTTATTGAGCAAAATCCAATTAAGTAAAAAAACACATCAATTAATTATCTTAGTATAAGAATATCCAAATTTATTGAGAACAGTGTAGTTAATTGAGAACAAGCTAATAGAAATATATGGAAAAGAGGCAGCTGTTAAACCATGGTGGACTGATTTCATGTTGGTCAGGCCCATGAATAAGATCAAATTCTTAACTTCATCAGGGGGAACTGTGAAACTGGAAATAGTTTCATAACCAATTCAACCCTCTAAGCATGTTTATCAATAGTTTGCTACCACACTGAAAGGATATGTAAGTGGCTTCCCATGGGTCATCCCATCCATCCCCTAGACATACTCAGTCTTTTTGTTTGTGATTTGAGTGATGCAATGCTTTAAAATAATGTGTAAGTTTGGGAAGCTTGATGAGTTTCAGAGCTGATGCAGAAAACACACAAAAAAGGCTTATATAGCCAGCAGAAAGTACCAAATGAAAGAAGGAGATTCCAAATATACAATGACTGGGGAAATTATTGGCAACAATAATGCTGTGAAAGAAGCCATTCCAGTTTATACCAGCATGCAAACTTTTTTAAGTTAATGGTGTTGCTGCATGAGAATCAGTTCTTAGTCAAGATGTTATTATTAGCAGTATTATCTGGAAAGCTTGGGACATAAACATTCTCCCATACACAACAGTGGCAAAACACTGGATGAGGTGTTGGCCCTGAGCTTAGAAGATGGAGAGAATGTAGAAAAGAAATGATGACAAGAGACTTGAACTGTGAGGAAATGTTAAAGAATCAGCTTTGTTTTGTCTGGAAATGAGAAATATGGTATGGGAAATGGTAATGGTGTTACAATTCCTGTTGGAATAAAGGGATGAGAAAACAATCTTTTACCATTTGGAGTAGGCAGCTGAACAGTCAGCTCAAACTGCAACAACAGGTTAGGTGAGGAAAACAAAAACCACACCAAACCAAAAAATCCCACAAACAGACAAACAAAAAAACTATCATGAGATACGTCTGGCCAGAAGTTCAATTAACCCAGCAGTCCATTTTCAGTATTGAGTCTTCTGAGCAAAGTGTAAGGGAAGTTCCAGAGTTACCCTGCTCCTTCCATAGACTTCCAAATTTTGGTAAAAATCTGCGGATAGAAGAGGAAAAGAATATTCTTATTTTAGGACTGTTTTAGCAAAGTTCACCTGTATTTGTAATGATTGAGATAAACAAGCATAATCTGCCTTTTGAAAGACAACTGTGACCTCCAGAGAGTGTACACTCCTTAAACTCCTTAAACTGAAACTAAAATACTAACATTTCCTTGTTTTGTTTCTATTTTACCAACACACTTTAACATTACCCACTAAGTAAAAAATCTGTATTTTCAGTTTCTAGCAGGTTTGCTTTTGAGATATACTTCAGCAACAAAAGCTGCACAACTTCATTGTAAGCCTAATTGAGAAAAACATTGCAGACTGTCCAACAAATGGGACACATTTCTGATAGCAGGAGCAATTCTAGAAGACAAACAAAAAACAAAACCAGAATAAATCAGGAACAATTACCACGTCGACTACAAATATTTATATATGACATATTTCAACTATTGAACTCCTAATTCTATTCTGTTTTGTCCCAGACTCTGCACCCCTCCCCACAAAAGCAATAAATTTACCCCTAATGAGGTTACACATAAAAATAATCTGACACAAAATTTTTATTAATACAATAATTCTTTCTAAGGTCATTAAAACTGGTATTTCCTCTGTGCCATTAAGGAACAGCTTCTTATTTATGTAATACACTCATATAATTTTCTGCTTATCCCAGCTAAGCAAAAGTGTTGCTTAAGCATACTCCAAGCTGATTGATCATTATGGAGCAAATAATACAGTATCTCCCATCTGCCTTTCTTACTGTAGATATTCTTTTGCTTGAAAGCACAGACTCTGCCAGTTCTACATTACGGCATATGATGTGTTAGAGTAGCAAGGGATGCCTGTTGGAAGAATAACAATAGTAAAAAGGAAAGATGATCTGGGATATGCCTATCTCCAGGAAACAATAGGAGCTCCACTTACTGAACACATCAGAAGTAATTGCATAGATCCAGCAGACCATAAATAAAATCTGCTAAAGTTGCTAGGCCTTTAGTAGACATGTTTTAGTGAGTTATATAAACAAGCAATTATCAAAGCAACCTCTGAATTAGCTAAATATCAGGCTTTTTTTAGTTATGCATTTCTAAATTAGTTACTTCCAAGATCTTTGTATAGATAAAAATACTTTGGGGAAAGAAACGAAAGAATTGCACCAATTAGCTTGCAAAGGACAGGTTCTCAAGTGGAGTTACATTGTAGGGAGTGAGAAAGGAAGGCAAAGGTGAGAAAAAACACCCATCCCCAAATCTTTTTGTGGGTTACCCAAAAGAGACTACACTCACCTCAGCCCTGTTCCTCTGATGTCAGTGAAGAAATTCCAGGTGACTCTGGGGAGTACTGGCCTGGACTTGCATAAAGTGGCTAGTTATGGTTAGATTTCAGACTAGTCTGAGGACTAAATTAGAAAAGTCAAGAGCAAGACTCCTGAAAATTTTCTGGTTTTGTTCAGAAAAGATCAACCAGGAAAACAAGGCTGTCCACCAACAGTTTTGGCAAGATAAAGTGTAAACAATCAAAGAAGCTACTATCTGTAGCATATATTGGAATTAAAATGCCTTCATTCAGTTCTGTTGAAGTGGTAGCAAGTGTAGAATTCTTTGCTTTCCAATGGCATTTTCTTAATTCAATCCCATAGACTGCACTCAGCAATAAAGACCAACTCTACAGGACCAAAGGAATTAAAGACCTAATGATGCAGATTGGCCATGATTCAAGTTTTCAAAAACATCTACATTAATTAAACAATTAATTCTCATTGCCTTCTGAAATATATTTCACATAGCATCCTCTCAGTTCTGGAAGACATGACCTCAGTATATACACTTGGCTGGATTTTGGTTCAGGCATTATTATGACATCTTAAATGAAGGATTCAAAAATGCCCCACCACATGCACATCATTATATTTTAGGTTTTCAGCTTCCTGCAAAGACAGCTTTCTGTCAAGTCAATAATAATAATAAAAGACAAATAACAATCCCAGCTCATGAAAATATCTCTGCAGATTAGAATCTCATTTAACTTTGACAAGAAATGACATACAAAGTTTCCTTAAGTAGTGAGTCTTGCAGACTTTCTGAGACATCATTAAAAAACAATTGGACGAAGAAGACAAACATGCACAATGTTGGAAAGTCAGTTGGATTTCAACTTTGAGTGAATATTTCATGAGTAGAGCTTGATCCCCCTTTCAACAGGGAAAAATATTAATGGAGCATATCATATACATAATAAGATCCGTTTATTGACTGAAAGATGGTAATGCTTAAGGGAAGAGTGGGAAGCCTGGTGATGCTCAAGCATTCTAAAAGCACTCAGGAGGTTTAAAAACTAGGCCCATTTAGCGCAGTAGGAGAACCTGTAACAGAACCCCTAAAAAATGTGGTAGTACTATACATGAGAGATTTTGAATTTAAGTCCAAATGAGATTTATGTTATCATGCTGCTATTTGTAGCGGAGTAGCTCCTGCAGCACTGAACTAAGGCCAGTGCCCACCAATTTTTCCACTGCACAAATATGTATTGCCTTCTCCAAGATACTGGAAGATATCTGTTTTGTAGCTGGATAATTCAGACATCTAATAAGTCATCATCACCACCATCAGGAAGTCTGCTCTCCTGGGTCTCCCACAGGTCTTTCTGTCTTCTCCCATCTGTCGTTCTTTGCTGTACTCAGCTTTCTCATATCCATGCTTCCTGTATAATAAGACACCTCATTTTACAGAAATCCTTGCTGCACTACAATTAAATCCTTGCTGCCCTCCATCACCACCCAAAGCAAACTCTGATAATTTCTGCTGTACGTTGCCCCTTTCCCAGGTGTCAACAGTACCAGATCTGCCCAGATGTAGAGCCAGTGAAAATACAGACACATACAAAAGCAGAGAAGCTCATTACTAGCAAAATACTTCCTACCATGCCCTTCGCCTCCCACACACAGCCACTCAAATGTCAATGTAGTCACAAACTGCTCCTGACTGCCCCTCCCCCAGGAGGCAGCAACCATCAAACACCCACGGCTGTGGTGCTTCTCCACCCCTGTTCTTGTATAGCACTTTAAGCTTATCCTCAGTTCGCTGAGGGAGGAATAAATTCAGCAGGTGCTTATTAGAACATCTATGAATCAGCAACATATTAACCATGGTGGGACCATATTTCCAGAACTGCCATATGCTGTTGTAGAGAGCAGAGGGAAATAATCTATTATCTTTGCAGGAGCAAACAGAAAAATAGTGTTTCTGATGCCTGATCATGAAAGCCAAGACTATTTAACATCTGTTCACACTACTGACTACAATATCAGACTCTTAGCATCTGTATAGTTAAGAAATTTGTTTACTTTTGTCTTTTTCTCAGGATATGCAAAACCAGATGTCTAATTATGAAATGGCTTTATATTATTCTTACCAATTCCTATGCTCTTGTCCTTGCTAATGCAAAATGTTACCATAGAAACACAATTAATCAACAGTCCACTGTGCACTTCGGAAAACAATGAGTTCTGCTAAATTATTACTGTTTCAAATTAATGAACTGCCAATCTCTTCTCAATTGATAACATTTCTAGATAATGGTTAATGAACCATTTGCAAATACAGAGAAATTACATGCTCTTCCAGAACTGTTTCTTCTATTCTGTCCACCAAATGTTTTAAAGCAAATAAACATCACCTAAGTGAACAGCTTGGCTCCCAAAACATTACATTCTCAGTTACAGTTCCAGACGAAAAAAGTCCTCTGGGTTCCTTCTTTGAAACTGTGCATTTAGATATCTCTGTTTAAACTGAGCTTCTCCCACCTGAGTTGTATGGCTTCCTTTCACACAAAAAGGGGATCGGTGATGCACATAGTCAAGAGATATTGGTGGGAAAAAAAAAATAAATACGCTCAGCAGAATGATAGAACTAAAATTCAGCCCACTTTCCGTTGTTTCTCAGCAGATCCTTCCAAACCAAAAGAAAGGTAACTATGATCCCTTCATGAATAAGTCATCCTAAGAGTTTAGTCATTTAAATGTAATGACAAATAAATAGCTGTGCATGAACCTTCCAGTGTGCTTTAAAGTCATAGACTAAATATCGCTATTCTGGCATGCACATGGAATTATTTTGTGCAGGGTACATTAGTAACTCCCCTATGTCAGGCTAGGTTAAATAAAATGCTACTTTAAGTAGGAAGACAAAAACCTAGTTAAAAGCTATGCTTATAGCAGCTGTGCTAATTCCAGTAACTACTGACTTTAATATTGTAGGCACTCAATGACTTTTTTGTCTCTCTACTTTCATGATTTTAATTACAATTGGCCAAAATATTTACAGTCAGCATCTCAGTAGTCACTTTAGCTCTGTGCAGATGATACCGTATATAAATTTATATATGTGAGAACAGCAGCATCACTTGCTTGGAGAAAAATATAACAAGAATAAATGGGCAGCTACTTAGCCTAAGATAACATCTCAGATTTTAGATAACAGAGACCCGCAGCTTTCTGAGTTGAACTTTACAACTGGCCTATCATGTTTAATACCTACCAGCACATCTGTCTTCCAGCCTCTTTTCTTTAGACCTTTCCAACAACCACTAGAAGTCAAATTTGCAGGGGTGGTATGAGGTAAAATAACATTCCTTTTCTTATTTTAAACTAGCTATTCAATAGCTTTATTGGATATTTTATGAAGGTGCAGTATCACAAGAAATAGTAGATAACCCAATCCTTTATTAAGAGAATTAAAGCCATTAATTTTTTCACAAAATAAAAGGCAGATGTTATTTTTGTAAACCAACAAACAAGAAAAAAGTTTGCAAGAGGAACAATGTACCCCCAGGATATGACACCACATCCCAGAAGAGATTTTTAAGTTATTTTTAGAAGTTTTTCACATTTCTAGGTCCAATGTGCAGTGGAAGCCCAAAAAAAGTGAAAAAATTATTGGACTTCAAGAAATCAAGTACTAAGAAGAAGACAGAGGATATAATTTTGCTGGTTTTCTTTGGTATACCCACATCTTGAGTATTTTGCTTAGATACTGTCGAGATAAAGGTGCAGCTGCCTTATAATGAGCACCTGAAGAGGCTGATATCATGTGTTTCAGAGAGAAGGCTGACAGGGATGTGAATTATGTTTCCAAAATGGAAAGGTGAGAACAAATTGAGGAACTGTGATGACCATATTCCCCTTTTGCCACACACACACACACACAGATTAAAAAAAAAAAAAAAAAAAAACACCACAAGACAAGAACAAAGTATTCAATGAAAGTAATAGAAAATTGGTTTTAATTTTTTATAACACAAAAATGTTATTTTCTGCAGAGGACTGCAGAATTTCAGAACACAATGCCACAAGATCTTTGTAGAAGGAGTCAGTATTTGCAGGTTCAAAAAGGGGGTTGGACAGTTTCCTAAACAAGTCCCATCAATGGATACCTCAAAAAAAGCCAGAGAGAGATATGTTCCGCAACATCCTTAATGCAACAATTGTGGGCACAAGGTGCCAAGAGAACAGACAACAGAAACTGGCTGTTTTCTCCCTTTTCCTGGAGACAGACCGTTGCCCTGATTCAGCAGATGTTCCTGTGGACAACTGTCTATAGAAGTGCATGAGTAGCACCCGTTTCCCCTCCCTCTTTTCATGTGAACTGTCACCAGAAAATTGTAAAATGAAGAGTTGCCCATAAATCAACAAAAGACAGGGAAAAAACGGGTGGGAGATAGAAGATTATTTCATTACCGGTCATACGGAGGCAAAATTGTAAAATGAGGGAGATACAAAAAGAGGAAGAGTTAGTGGGAAGATATGCAGGTTTAAAAGTTGCAACAGTCCAGTCATAGCCAGCACTTTTATTTTTCTTAATGTGAAAGAAGAAAAAATCAAAACTACCTCTTTATAAAAAAAAGTATGCACTTTTGATAAAAACATTGTTCCATAAAAAGTAATTTGATCAGCTCCATTCACTATACTAACTGACTGAAATTGTATCTCATCTGCACAAGGGCTGCTTTCAGCTAGGCCTACAAAAGTAAAACTGTCAAAACATGACAAATCTCACTTTTGCTTATTGGCTTTCATTTCCAGTTTCTCAGTGCTGTATATATGAGTCCAAACATTCCAGGACAGGAACAAACATTGCTGATAGAACAGCTATTGGCCTTGAGATGTATTTTACAACATGATTAATATCTTTGCCACTCCTCAGTTTTAGAATAAAACCTAACTTGTTTTACAAGTTTTGAATCTAATTTATTTCCGTCAAAAAAGTGCTAATCTCATCCATTTAAGTTGACCGAGTACACCCATTGAATGCTAAATGGGACACCGTTGAAGTAAACGGTTTGTGAATTGCCCATAAAATAACCTCTGCTAGTTGGCAAATACATAGCAATAGTAAAACACATTTGCAGAAATTAATGCCCTTCCCTCATGAAGTTAATGGGGCTCAACAGACACTGCTCATGTGGACTTCTTGTGAAACGCTAAGAGCAGAGAAAAAGGACCTAGCTCCCTCATGAATAGTCTGCAATGAATAATTCAGTCAACTATATTTATGATCACCAATGATGCAAATGTTCTAATTCTGATCAGCATTAAATTGTCTTCCCTCCCCACCCCCACTGATGGCCAGATAAAACTGATGAAGTCATATAATGCAGCATTTGTTTATTTAATTAGCAAGTACCCATCACTAATTGCATGATTCCTTTCATGAATGAAGGTAAGAACATTTACGCTTTAAGTCTTGTAGAGGTGGTGTAATTTCTCAGGTTCATTTGCAATTTACATTTACCAAGCTGAGCCAACTCCCCAACAGAGAAACTCTTCTCTTCAAAACAATCAATTAAATGGGCAGTGTGATAAGCAATGATGGGTCCATTGGTATATTTCAGTGTATTTATGCATGAGTGTCACACATGGACAGAAGTAGGATTCAGTAAACTGACAGATGATTTGGACATTAATTTTATATCTCATGCCCCAGCAAGCAAAGATGTAATCAAAAAGTGGAAAAATCACTGTGGTAACTGTCAGTAAGGAAACAAGCCCACAATAGGTACTTTATGCATGTGAGTAATAGTCCAAAAGTACAAGTAGTAGCTTTTGGGATGGAGAAAGAGTTAAAAAAATTCAAAGATCCTAACTAAGTTTTGCAGTCTAGACATCTAAAATCCTTCAGGAAGTCACTAAATCAAAGTGTGAGGCGCTCACTTGGAAAAACATTTGGGGAAAACATTTTCTTTTTTGTTTTGTTTTGGGTTGTGTTTTTTTTTAATTAGAGTTTTGAAGACTATAAAAAGGATTTGCTGAGTTTTGCTGCTAGGAACTTCAGCTTTTCTGAGTCTTCTAATGGGCAACTTGTTATCCCTTGACCAGAAAGGTCCAGAGACCACCATATAAAGACATAGAGAGGCAAGCCTCCACATGTTCCTTGACCTTGTGGCAAATACTTCAAAAGGGTTAGTCAGCCAAACATTCACTGAGCATGTGTGTTGGTCCCCAATCCGAAAAGCACAAGGAAAGTAACAGCAGTTGAGATATGGGAAACAAATCAGAGGAAAGCAAAGTCTCAGCTCTGTCTTGCCTCAGAGACTGTTCCCACTGTGATGGCATTTTGGCGAAGTGAAATGCAGGAGCTGTAACAAGAATGCAAAATTCATTGGACACCAAAGCATAATCAGAAAGTCACAAGCTTGAGACCACCAGCTTGGGACCACTCCAGCTGATGGCTTAAGCTAGTGAGTTTCAAAGTTAATTGAATCGCTTATATTTCAGTTGCACTGCAAGGTCACTAACACTGTCATGTATTTTCATAGCCACCACATTAGAAAGAGTAACTCTCTGTAGTATGGTTCAGACAAATAGGTATTTTGGAGTTATAAACTGAGTATTGGAGTATGACCAGGCAAAGACAGAATGCAATAAAAAGACTCATTAAATTCTGCTGGGATGGGTAAAGACCAGGAGGAAGAGTGTCCAGAGCTGGTGCCGTTGCCTGCTGCTCTGCAAGAGGCATCCTTTGTTTCAGACCACAGAAGGCATAAAACAGTCCATGATCAAAACAGTTCCTTATTACAGCTGAACTGCTCTAAATGATTGTCTGGAGAGCCAAGTTGCAGACGGGAGGGTCCCGCTGTTTACTTCTCATGTCAGCCCATGGTAGAAGTCTATATTGCATTTAGGAGAAACACCAGGATAGTAATCTATGTGCAAGTCTGTGTACATAAAGTCAGCAAAGACTTATATGGTACATCAAAGTATTTCAAGCTCATCAAGACAAAAGCTGTTAGCCTGGGAGGAAAATATGTCATGCTATAAACTTACTTCTACTGTGAACAAAGGCTGAGAGGGGCCACTAAAGGACAGTATGTCTTACAAACAGTATGCCACAGACACATATGCTGGAACCTTTTTAATGTGGGCTGCAAGATAAACAAGCTTTGTACCAAGATTTCTAAGTTTCTCTTTTGACTAATGAGGAGTATACATTCAGATTTTCTGGGTTTCATGAGATTCTAAAAAAATTCCCCATGCATTTGCTGTGAAGCTTTCGGTAATTTCGTTCATACACAATCAAATCTAGGCACTCCCTTCATCTAGCCATTCCAACAAACAAAAGAAGCAGGCAAGTGAAGCAATGTTGCGGTTAAATGCACCATAAGCTTTTCACAGTCACATCCAGGTCGGCTGCACACAAGCGTAGCTAGCATTTGAGCATTTAAATCTTTTCCACTGATTACTTAAACTTTGCCAAAGGCCACAAAAAAACAATGCTGTGTAACTCTACAAGTCAAGGAAAGTCATTGTTTCTGCTCTTTCCTGTTGCTTAAATAACTATCTGCAGTAAACAAACCAGAAAATAACAAATGGGATTATTGCCTCCTTTTCCAGGCAAAAGAAAGAGACAGACAGCTTCCATTTATCAAGTGACATCTTACCAATATTAGGTGAATTGAAAAGAACCACATCAAATTTGAAACAATCTGTTGCATTCTGTGTTGCTTATGGCTGCATTTGGCTGCAAAGTATTTATTGGTCTGTCTTTTCTCCCACATGGCAAGCACCCATCTCTCAAAGCAGTAGGTGCAGAAATTGGGTGTTTCTCAGAGAAGAGTTTAAATTGCATCACACTTGCAGTAGAGGTTTGTACACTGTCAGTCCAGATGAACTCACATTGCTCTCATCACGGAATCCTCATGCAATATGATGGCCCTACATCCACATCAGCACAGGCAGTGTTCAACAGCAGCTGGATCTCCTTTGGCTGCAGAACCAGTAACACAAGGGACCAGACTTAGGACCAAGATGCAGACATTTCAATGTCTTCTCTCCCGACATGGAGTTAGCCTTTCCAAATCAGCAGGATGAACTAGCTAAGTTCCTAAGATGAGAAGGCGTCTATGAAGGCTAGCAGAATACAGTGTTTTACACATAAAAATCGTAAGATGCTGAATAAATAATTTTTCTCTCTAAACATTACTATTATTATTGTCAGTTTTACATGTTTAGTTCCAGGCATCCAGGTATTAAAAGGTCAAACACATGGTTCATGTTTGAAGAAACAGGCAGAAGAATACAGATGAGTCCTTTAGAAACAACAATTTTAAAGTGGTACTAGGCTTGCAAAGTCAGGAAATTACTATGGACCTTATATGATTAGCTAGTTGTCATGGTTTAACCCCGACCAGCAACCCAGCACCATGCAGCCACTCGCTCACTGCCTCTCACCCAGAGGGATGGGGAGCAGAATCAGAAAGGAATGTAAAACTCAAGAGCTGAGATAAGAACGATTTAATAGGTAAAGCAAAAGCCGCACACACAAGCAAAGCAAAGCAAGGAATCCATTCACCACTCCCATGGGCAGGCAGGTGTTCGGCCATCCCCAGGGAAGCCGGGCTCCATCACTCATAATGGTTACTCGAGAAGACAAATGCCGTAATGCCAGATGTCCCCCCCTTCCTTCTTCTTCCCCCAGTTTATATACTCAGCATGGCGTCACACGGTATGGAATATCCCTTTGGCTAGCTTGGGTCACCTGCCCTGGCTGTGTCCCCTCCCCATTTCCCGTGCCCCTCCAGCCCTCTCGCTGGCAGGGCCCAAGGAACTGAAAAGTCCTTGACTTGGTATAAACATCACCCAGCAACAACTGAAACCATCAGTGTGCTGTCAGCATTGTTCTCACATCAGAGCCAAAACACAGCACTGTACTAGCTACTAAGAAGAAAATTAACCCAGCTGAAACCAGGACACTAATGTAAACAACAAATAATATCTAAATTGTACATATGTACATACACACACACACACACACACATACTCTTACAGGGAAAAACTGCTCAGTTCACAAAGTTCAAACTATGTTAAAACAGTTAAAATAGGATTGAAACAGCTGTTTATTAACCACATCCAACTAGCCAGCAGCAGCTGTTGTATATAGTCGTATTCCAGGACCAATACCAGCAATCCTAGCCACTTTTAAAATGCTGTGATACACCTACAAACTAATAAACCCACCTCACCATTGTCCCATAGGTGCCCTTGGCAGAGTTGGAGGGTGTCCCTCCTTAATGTCCCCCAAAGATGATGGCTCATAGCAGTAGCCAGTCTGATCACTGGTAGCTCTATCCCAGACTACTCAGTATCCTGCCTTCATGATTTGAAAATCTATAGCTGCCATTCAGCTAAAGCAATCTTTGCTCTGCACTGTCTTAAATTAGTCTGTGCATCCCATAACAGTGAAAGCAACCAAGGGGCTGCACAGACATGATAACCATGACCTTTGCAACACACATTTGGACAGTGATGCCGTCTGCATTGCATTAACCCTGCCGCACCACTGACTAGTTCTTGAAAGGAGCTCCTCTCCTGTTTCTATAAACTTAAGTTGTAAAACAAGGGATTTAGCATTAATCATTTAAATTAGATTATTAGAGTGTTTCTGACTTCCTAATGTCTGTGTGTTCTAAGCTCTTATTTTCTGCAAAACATTTTGGTGTTAAAATCAACAAACCAGTAAAAAGCTGCGTGTTGTATAGTGTACACTGGATTGTCCTGAAGCTCTCTGCTGTTTGCTGCTGCTATGACAGTTCTGGTTTCCATGGAATTGAGCAGCACAAAGATTCAGTGATATAGTCAAGAGTTAAGGCATCCTTACAATATTGTTCTCCCTTTCAGGGGGGAAAGGTATGCAAGCCAGATTATAAACTGGAAAAAAAAAAAAAAGGAATTTTGTCTCATGGCACTTTTCCCCCTACCACTCTGCCTCTCTGCAGCTGAGTACTGTAGCTCATATGTCCTGTCCCAGGACCACCAGAATTTAGGCAGCTTGTAAACTGCTTGAGCAGAGTACATAGATATATTGGCTGAGTCTGTATGCAGCATTATTGCTCTCAATTTATCAGAGGAGGGAAGTAATTCTTAAGGGAATAAATACTCCCACTTGTACTGAACTGTTTACAGTTCATGACAACATCTTTTATTAACAGGCTTCCTTCAACTGACCAAAAATGAAATAATCATTAATCAGCTCAAAAAGACTTTGGCACTTGTAAATCAGTGACAAGTACTATTCAACTTAAATTCCTCTATTCATATTTAATTCGAAGAGAGACTTACACAAAGTGCTTTGTAAAAGGCTAGAATGCAGCTAAATACTTCTATTTCTTGGAATTGCTCTTTTTCACAAAGGAGATTATGAATATGACAACAAGATATTCTGCTTCATGGCTTCAGATAAGACATCTGAGCATATTACTTTTCACCTCCTACCTGCAAATGCAGTATCATTTGTTATTATTTGTGGGCATCCTGCTGGCAGCTATAATGTCAGCCTCCTTTTTCATCCTTAGCAGCCCATACAGACAGCTGTGAAGACATGGTGGGTGGCACAGAGGAAAGAGCAGAGCAATGCATAGCTGCCATAGCGTTCTGGTCCATCTCTTTTACCTCCTGTACCTGCCAAACCATTCCCTCTCTCCAGCCTTGCCAACGTTAAATCAGAAACATTTCAGAGCAAGCAGCACTTAATACGTGTATGCTTCCACCCAACAGAGAGCAGTTCAGTCATAACTAAAATCTGCCTCATTTTAATTCTCTTTTCTGCAATGTTTCCAGCATGGTTCTTCCAGATGAGTGAAGATTTTTTTATTAGTGTTTCTCCATTAGCATAAGAGACTTGTTCAGAGAAACAAGCTATTTCAGAGGAGAAGGGTATCCGCTAGAAATAAAAGGAGGCAAATTATTGCTATTTAATTTGCTGACTGTAAAAGGGTGAAACTGGAAGAGTGGGTTTTCACGGAACAAATGTATTTTATTTCAGTTTGGAATGATGTGTAATCCTGGTTAAACACAGCCTGAGGTAGGAAGGAAAAGATTTGTAACCCACTTTACTGAGATGTTCTGGAATAAGTTTAGACATTAAAAAGGAAAATTTCTTCCCTCCATTTCCTTAAAAACCATTCTGCCATTACTTGGGAACACAGCTTTGTGCTAAATAAGTCTATTTCTGGTTTATACAATATTTGTACAGAAAAATGAACTGTAGATTTGAAGGACAGAAACTGAAGTTGTTAAAATAGGAGAAGTATCAGGGGAAAAAATCCTTAAGGCAAAGGACCTTTCAGAAGGAGAAATTAAACAAAAAATTCACTAATGCCTGTGCACTATCTCCAATTATGGCAGTATTCAAGCTCATAGCAACATGAGGAAATCCATTTTGCTCCCTCTCACCCATCCATTTGGCAGGACAGGGTCAAATTTGCTCTTATATGTGCAACGTTACCACACTGTGCCACAGCTCCATAGGTCCCCATGCTACAGTCTGAACCACGTTTATGCAACCCAGCATACACTCAGAAATTACAACGAGACTTGAAAGGGTTGAATTACTCATGCCAAGAGATCATTCGAATAACTGGGACTTGGCTGTCATTCTTCTACAGCTTGTATGAAATTTTCAGCTATCAGTGGGAATGGGAAAATATATTTTGAGAGATGGAACAAACTGATTGCAAACTCACAGGAAAAAAAAAACCAAACAAGTCATTGAGGAAACTAAGGCTTATTGTAATACCTGAAAACACTTTTTTTTTTTTTTTTTAACAGGCTAGATTTTAGTTTTGAAGGTGTTTCAACTGTAAAGAAAGCATATTTGGAAAAAAAACCCACACAAACAAACAAACAAACGACCTGCAGTTGCATGAATTCTCAAGGAGTGTGCGAATTATTATCTGACAAATAACTCTGCAGCACTGAAGAGCAGAACATCTGGTACGGACTGGTCACAGTGGCTGAACTCTGGCAGTTTCCTCCCAGTGTATTTGAGTCATTTCAATGCAGTTTAGCATGCGACCTTAGGTCGAGTGCATATGCAAACAGCCTGTCAGTATGATGGCCGAAGATGTTCTCAGTTTTTTACAGCATCCAAACACTCCAGAAATTAAAGCAAGTTTGGCTATCCCCTAAAACATTACTACCAGCAAAGTATTTGTGTAGGCATCTCAACTACATTCTTAAAGTGTACTTCAAAAGGGGAAACAGGGGAGCGGGAGGTGGATCTTTCTCCTCCCCTTCACTGTTAATTTGCATTTCCTTAGCATGAAGACTATTTCCTATCTCTTGCAGTGCCTATTTAAAATGTTGGACGCTTGATGCTAATCTATTTGAGTCAATATAAGAACAGCAACCAAGGCAGAGCTTCTGGCTCCCTCTGCAACATCTCATGCTTGCAAAACCAGCTCTCTGCTATCCATGCCACAGATCACATGTTTTAGTTCCCCAGAAAAATCCCATCATAATTAGTCTTTGATAAATCAAATGCCAGCCTTAGCAAAATGGAATACAGAAATTAAATAGCTCATAATGCTTTAGTTGACAATTAAAGAACTGGTAAACAGTGACATTTAGATCATTTTAAAAGTTGCTTTAAGATCATGCATAATGGAGTTTTCAGCCATCAGGAATGTTAAATACAACAATATTCACTTTACAGTCTGGTATCAACGGAAGCAAAATACAATCCAAGGCACACACATTTGACAAAGTATTCTGGATTTCAGTTTCCTTAAAAAGTTCCTTTCTACTCAGTATTATATAATTCAGCAATCACTGTATGCTGACATGACAACCTAATTTTCTTAGAGGTGACCTAGAAACATGGAGTGTCCTGGGATTTCACTGGGACATTGTGTGATGCTTTCTGTACATAATTATCTCAAACTGCAACTGTGGGAAATTATGCATTCCCAGGGCAGTGATACAGGGTACAAAAGCAAGGACTCTATTGCAATCTGATCTGGGCCCATGTAGCCTAATGATGCACTGAGCATTTGACAACACTGGTGTAACGTTGCCTCGCTGCCAGTGAGCTCATCAGGTGGAATAGTTTGGGCATCCACACTTCCCATTTCTTTGGTCAGCTCCCCTGCCTTGCAGATACTCCTATAACTCCTGCAGATATTTCTATTTAACAGCAGCATGCACACTTTAAAGAGCATCTCAGAGCTTTAAAGAGCATCTTCACTTTGAGCTGACACAGTGCCACAACATCACTGCATTCAGTCCCGCTTCCACAGCAATCCAACACAAGCTGTCCATGGGCTCACCCCAGGCTTGACCACCATCAGCTGCTGTCTGGACAGATGCTGCAAAAGGAAAGATCTGGTGGGGAATGGAGAAAATACATCTCCAGTGACTTGTTATCTTGCTAAGAAATAAGAAATCTGTAACTCAGATTTTCTCTCCCTTGGTTTTTAGAACAGTGTTCATCCTGCTTAGTGAAATTGCCTCGAGGATCACCAGAAAGTTAGGGACTGGGACAGCTGTCACAGTAGGTTTTTTCTCCTCTGGCAAATCTGCCTGTGTTGAGGTCAAAGCTGAGTTGACTCAGGCTGTAGTTTGTCTGCCTACTCTTGCCACATCCTACACAGATCTGTCAGCTAAACCACTCTGGAGACTGATTCCTAATCTTTTTCAGTTAAAATGATCTGAACTAGCTTAAAGCATTTAAAGAAAAAATATTTGTCCATGTGTTCATGACTGTTAGGGTTCAAGTATTTTAGCCATATCTAACTCAGAAAGTTTATCTCTTCAGAAAAGTATCAGAAAGATTAACTCTTCAGAAAGATTCCTCAGTAGCTTACAGACAATTGCTCAGGTGCTTTGGTGACTTCACTGGCTTTTCTTCTAATTCCTTTAGTCAAATTTCTAGTGTCATTGCTGACTAGCACGTGGTCCAAAATATCTGAGAGACTGTCTAACTCTTCTGCAGATTAGTTTCTTATGACAGCTGTCGTGACATTAGTTTCTCATAACTGCAGAGAATATCAAACTGTCACCACTGCCTGTGGGATATCCTGAATAACCTACTGTGAACAGAAGTGAAAATAGCTTCCTACCTGCATATAAAACCCAAAGATTCCTTTTCAAAGATGGCATTTGACCGAAACTGTACTAAAGCCATTTTCACAAAATGTCAGCTGTCATGAAGCCATCAGCTGCAAATCCCAGAGCTAAACCCATCATGCTCCTGTCCATTTGGAGGAGAGCTGTGAGTCCTTACCACAGACCTGACCCCGTGTCCAACAGTCATTGCAGTGCTCTTTGCACAGATGCCTTCTGCCCACAGAAAATGCCCACTGTAGCAGAGCTGGAAACCTGAAGCTGCTAAATACTGTCACTCACAACATTAATTAATCTCATAATCACCAGCTCAGCTGGTTGTAATTGTCAATACATTGTTTTATGAGCTTCCATTGGCAGGAAATGAATGATTTCTATCTCCTAAAAATGAAATGGCTCCCCAGGTACAGTACAGGGATTATTTATATAGAGAAGAATAAATCACAATGAAAGTGGCAGGAAATAAATAAAAGGGCAATCTTTCTGGCTGAGTATCTAGAGTTGACATATCTATTTGAAGCAGGTTTCAAGGATCTTCTATATTACTTTAGTTATTTAACCCTAGCTCCAACTTTAATGGGTACTGATTTCTGTTTGATTCAGATACGTTAAGTGCCAGGCCACTTGTGACACCAGAATGCAACTATATCTCTAATTTGGAGGGGGAAAAAAACCTAAAATAAATAAATCTGGAAATTGGTGCAATCTTCCAGCAAAATATAAGGTTATGAAGAAAAAACATGTGGTCATTCTGCACTGTCAAAGTCGCCCATTAGCTGTGCATGTACAAAGGCCAACCATAAAGGTAGGTATCTGTCAGTAAGACAGATAAGTATCTGCTAGTGAATGGTATTCACTTTAAAAAAATGAAACTACCAAGTGATACGGCATGATGAAACAAGACTCACAATAAGAGAAAAACTGAGATTTGAAGCTGATTGAGGAAGCATCTTTGGAAGTGCAAAAAATTTACCACTTGCTTTGCCTCCTCTTATGTCTCGCAGATGAAAGCAACAGCAGAATCATTTCCCAAATAAAATAAGCACAAGCAGAGGTGTCTCTTTTAGCAGATACGGTGGTCAGGAAGAACAATATGACTGGGACCAAACTTGGCATGCCAGTTTTCCCTTAAGCAAAAGAACTGGCATTTGAACACACTTTTCTTTTGTCTTTCTTTTCTGTCTCGTCTTTTGCCTTTACTTGCATTTATATGTAAGTAAACAGATTTATGCAATATTTTGACAGGAAACCACAAGTATATTTAAAGTCCTCTTTCCCTTAATTCTCTTGCCTAACAAGCTCATCACAAGGCCTTTTTAGTGTTGTAGTAACATGCCATTTCAATGTTACTTTAGCGCAGTTAGGGAGTTTTTCTGCGATTTTGACTCACAACAGCCATTCTGCAAAGACAGCAACAGTATGTGGAGACCAAACACCATAACAAGTTCAAGGTTTGTCTCATGAGGGGAGCTTCCCCCAGAGAGGAGCTTACATGAGCTGATAGACCTGCAGATGGGCAATGAAGTATCTGTTGGACACACGACCACTTTGAGAAGTCTTGCAGGCTCCTTCCCCTGTGCAAGTACTCTTGCAGTGTCTCCAAGAGTCCACGTGGAGCTCACCAGAGGGAGACAGCCTTTTCTAAATCGAAACTTCAGTCGGCAAAAACTTTGCTGCATACATTAGAAAACATTTTTTTTTTTTTTGAGTGGTGAAACAAGCTATTCCTGCTAGGTCAAAACACAGTTAACAGCAAGGCAGAAATAAAGGTCCAAACCAATTTTCTCCCCCATTAGAGCAACTGAAGACTTTCTCTTGGCCCTGTCTCTGTGCAAAAGTTAAAACTCATCTCCAGAAATACAGACTCCTAACTTACTGCCTTATGTCAAGGAGTAGCTGTATGGTCTGGTGGTGAAAAAGCAGTCTGCACAGTGCATACTACATAACTATTCAGAGAGATATGTTTTGGTTTATTGACTGGTACAGTCTGCCTGCTCTCCTCTGTCTTTGTAATTAAAGCATTACTATAAACTATATAACATGGATTCGTCCTCCTGTTTCCTCAGTTACTTCTTACACTTTTTCCCTCTTAACTTTAATGAATTTCCCTTTTTTTTTTTTCCCTTTACAGCCAAGAACTGAAACAATTCATTTCACAGTAATCCCTTTGCACTGTTTTTCTAATACCCATATGCATTAAAACCTCATCCATCATTGTTTTCGGAGAATCAGCCTTTTAATCAGATCTGTATGTATATTGGTTTGAGCATGTGGCAGTTTAATTACCCTCTTGAATATGTGAAACACATCTTTGTCACATCTACTTATATCTGAAGAGAGCCATCCTATAACACTAATTAAAGAGGGATGATGACAATTTTTCCATACTCAAATTATGTCCCATCTGTCTAGTCATCCTCATGTTCACTCTGGATTAATTAAGGGTGGGGAAAGGTTGTTTCTCTGGAGTTTTGCCTAATGCACGATGAAAAGTCTGCTTTTATGAAGAGACATACAAAATTCCTGTCTTCTCATCCCAGTAAGTAAAGTACATAGCAAAACTGAACAGCGGCCTTTGCTTTGCTGCTGTCTAATCAGCTAGTTATATATCACATGGCATCAGGAGTCATGTTTATGCAACTGCTTACTGAAGCTAGCAGCTGGTCTGAAGGGACACACAGCACTGCCAGCAAGCACAGCAAGACACTGAGCCCTGATATCTGGACTCAGAGTTAAAACCAATTTTGTGTTAATAATATGATTAAAGGACAGAGTCACATAGTGCCAAATGGGTACAGTATGAAAGCACACCAGTTTTTCAGCATTGTCTTTTATCAGCCTGAGAGTATTTTCCCCATAGATGTTTTCTCCAGGTATTTGAGACATCTAGGTAAAAGACAAAGCTGCCTGGTCTTGCCAAGTCAGAAAAGTTTTAAAGAATTTATTCTTATTCATGAGTCTGGTTTCACTTCCACTGAAACCCAGCTGCACAGCTCCTGATCATTTTAAAGCTATTGCACATCCAATCAGACCTCTCAGCTGCCTAAACCTGTAATTTTCATCTAAACAGTAACCACAAAAGCTTTTAACACAGGCAAGGACAGAAAGCCCTGAGGAGTCAGAACTATGTGCTACTGGCAAGGAAGGGGCATTGCTTGTACCAGAGGCTGTCATACCCACACAGCATCCACAGAGGACACGTGCCAGCCGCCGTCACATGCTGCAAAGTGAGAAATTGGGCAGGAGAAGCAGTGTCAGCAAGGTCTGGGCTGCCCTGGCCCTCGATAGACAGGTGGGCTGAGCATGAGAATTGTTTTGATCCACTCCCATCTTAAAAGCTTTTCCACTGCCACTGGAGTAGTCCTCCAGGCTTTTTCTTCTCCCTTTTTCCTTTTTCTTTTTTTCCTTCCCTTTGCTGAGACTGATAACAGAGTCCTTCACTGAGAAGAATGTGCTGCCACTGAAGACTTTATTAGCACAGAAAGTGGTGGTGCTTTTATTATCCTGGCTTTCCCCTGTTTATACAAGGCACTGCAAATATGCTATATGAAATTAATTTATAGAAATGACTGCATAGTATTAATTTAGGGTCATCAATCTCAAGTCTGTTCTGATCCTCTAGTTAGGCCAGAAGATAATAATGGCTATAAATTTGCATGAAAACTATTGCAACAATTAAAATATATTTCTTTAATAGCCATGATATTTCATTGCCAGTATTCATATACACTATACAAACCTAGATTTCTTTTCAATAGTTGTTCCTGTGTAGCATACATTGTTCTATTTTTTTATTTCTCTGGCCTAATACAAAACTAAACAAGGTGCTTACAAACACTTTACACTTCAATTTACAAATTATCTGCCTCATGCAGATCCATTTTACAAACTACAAGATAAGAAAAATACAGCTTGCCATATATAAAAGATTATTTACATATTTTTTTTCTTACAGGAATGTTGAAAATCATCATTTTAAAGCCTTAAAATAAAATTTTCTAGGGAATATAATAAACTCAAACCATGCTAAATCAGAAAAGCAGCCCATGGCTAGATATTTCAGCAGTTGCTATGGCAGTAGGTTAAAGAAAGCATTCTACATTCTCAAAATTTCATTTTGGTGGTTTTTTTTAACCTTGAATTATTAACAGTACTATAAGACCGTAATTACTGAGACACAGATAAAAATATTTCTCCTCTTTTCCAGGTTTTTTTTTTTTACTTTGCATATTTGTCATGATTGGATTCTCACTATTACACTTCACATTTTTCTCACCATTTTCTCCTCAGTTCGAGCCCAACAGTCACTGGTTCTCCCATAATACACTTTCTTATTTTGTCTTTGCAAGGTCTCTCCATCTCTAGCAAACCCTTGAATTGTTTTTCATCTGAATCAAACTGCCCTGGAAAGAAAAATAATCTCTTCTTTAAGTGATATGACAGAGGCACTGTCTCTCACACAGACATGCCAGCTTACTCCTTCATCAAAATCCTGAGCAGGGGGGGAGGGGAACACACACATACAGAGAGAAAAAAACCACACACAAAAAAACCCACACAACCAACCACAAAGCAAAACAGAAAACTCCAAAATCAGTTTCTTCTTCTGTCAGCTGAGGGATATACTCCAATTACTTCAAATAACTCTTCCAAACATGCTTAAATCTGTTACCTTTTCTATATGCATAACATTTTGTGCCACTTGCACAGTAACTCTTACATACAGTTTGAAGTGTTGTTTTCTCCCACACAGCTCTGCAAATAATCAGCATCTCACACGTGATTTTTTTAGGCTTCAGCTCCACAATTAGATTAATTAGAAAACTCTATAGACTCCTAAGAATTTTGTACCTGGCCCACTGAGTAAGAACACATTCTTTAAGACATAAAAAAGTTCTGGCAACAAAAGCACCTGAATTTCAACAAGAAATTTATTTTTTGAGTCCTTGGAGAAATATTGTCTCCCTAATTACTGTGAGGAAATAACATGATTTAATAATGGATCCTATATCTAGTATTTTTCATTACCCCCGACCCAATTCCACAACATGAATGGTTCAGTAGCACCAGGGAAAATCCAAAGAGATATGAAGATTTTTTTTTTTTTTCTTAGTCCAACACAATCATGAGAAGACAGGTCAACAGAGCAGTATGCAATTTCAACCTGTGTGTGGACAACAGGATTGTATTTTTTTTCTTTTCCTTCTTCCATCCCAAGACAGTCTTAAAGTAGCGATCAAATGTGACTGTTTCATCCCATCTGTCTGCAAAATAGAAAATCTAGTCTTGTGGAAAGGTATGTTAGTATTATTTTTTTTTTTCAAATATATTAGTCTGTTTCCTATAAACTTGCGATTTTAGTACTCATTTCCTCCCCTTCCCTCCCCATCTGCCAAGCTGCTTAATTGCTGGTTGTTTGCTCCCTGCAGTGATGTTTACAAGTAATGTTCACAAGATTTTACCTAGAAGAACAAAAAAGCTGAAAAATTATACTGAAATCTCATCTTTCACTTTGAAAGGTAATAGCAGCATTGTACCAATAGCCAATACTGGAAAAGAAATATAAGAAGGAGTGGCTTCACTTGCAAACCATATTTTAACTAGTTCATCATTATAAGCATATCCATTAATTTAATAATAGCACCAATATCCAATATTCTGAACTTAATGTAATAAATTAACAGTGATCACATTATCCATTTTTTTTAAAATTGCCTTATATAATACAATAACTTACTCGCTAAAATTTAATTTCCCTTTACATCATTTAATAAATTAATGCTGATCATTTGACATAATTGAATAAGTAGTCCAGCTCATGCTCTGTCTTCTTAGATCACAAAATAGGCTGCTTTTCTTGTCATCTTCTAGGATGGGAATGTGAGATTTAAGAGTTGGATCTCATTTCTCAGCTGCCTTATTACCCAATGTAATCCCACCCTCTAAGAAAGAACCTTGCCCAGCCCTGCAAGCTGAACTTTTCTACAAAAACACACACAGCATCACTCTACAACCTCCTGCTTCACTGTATAGGCAAAAAAACCCTACCAGATTATAAAAGCCATAATTTCAATTGAAGAGCAACTTTAAGCTATTTTACAATATATACAGGAGGCAGGCAAGAACTCAGTCTTCCACCACCTTCTAGCAAAGCCCAGATCTTTCTACTCTGTATTTGTAAACCAATTTGATTTTAAACTTAAAAGACAATAGACTTGATGGAGGACAAATCATAATGCAGAATGTGGATTATGTTCTCATTCAGAGTTGAAACAAGCTATCATTCACAAGGGTGAGGGGGGAAGAGGGGAGAAGACAAAGGAAAAAGGAGGAGCAGAAAGAATTTTTTTTAAAAAAGACAACTACTTCTAGCAACAAGAGACAGAGAGAAAGGAAGACAGAAGACAACAGACAGAAAGACCAGTGAGCACAGAAAAAGACAGTGTGGTTTCAACATGCTCGCCATCTGGAAAGGTGAAGGAGTTAGAAAGCACAGACCAATTTCAAAATGGCCATGTTGTAAAGCTACATCCAACGCTCTCTGCCAAGTTTGCTAGTTAAGATCAATAGAGGCATACAGGAAAGAGATTATTAAGGAAAGGGCTCCAATGATGACTTCTACTTTCAGCATTAATTTTGCCTTTCTGACTGTTGTCATCTTAGACGAGAGACATCACTGAAATCACCAATTCACACATAGAATATATGGGTTTCAGTGTACTCCATAAAAGAATAATCACAGAATATATTTCCAGATTTGTACCAGCCAGTTTCTCCCCTTCAAACCCAAAGCAACACAGACTTCAAAAATGTTAACTTAAGTCCTCTGTTTGAGTAGCTGTATAGGCACATTTTTTACAGATTATGAAAAACATCTGAAGATCCTTTCAGAATGAAACATGCAATGCATAGATTTCAATAGTACCCAAGGATTTATATATAACAAAGAAATCCAATGAAGTTGCTTAAAAATAACACCAATTTTGTTTCAAAATAAGTTACTCCTGTCCAGAAGAACTATTCAGAATCAAACTGTCCAAGTCAGCACAAGCAGAGAGGGGTAACAAATCTATTGTTTTGTCTAGCAACTCTTTAACAACCATTTCTATGGGTAGTAGGTCTGTCTCTTGCAACAACCATTTCTATGGGTAGTAGGTCTGTCTCTTGCATCCTCACACTCTCCCCTTTGTTTTTGTTAAGTTTAAGATATGATCTTCCAGAGGTACATCTAGTATTCAGGGGGAAAATATAATTACTAGAAGTCATTTCTTACAGTTAACTCCCGGGGTATTTTTTTTATTTCATATTTGTCCTATAATTTTCTTAGTACAGTAGGAGTAGAGAGATCTGGACTTTTAGCAGACTGTAGAGTAGATACAGACAACCACGTTAATCATTCTTCTTTTTGACCACCTTGAAATTTCTTCTTTCCACTTAACAATGAATAATATGGGCATTCCCCTTTTCTAAAAGATTCTGGCTAGGAACCTGCGAAGGAAGTTGTAAAGGGTAAGAACTGATCTGAGAAGAAAAGTGTCTGCTTTAAGAAATGCAGGTGGTAAAAAGGCACTACCACCACTTCCTTCTTCCACCTTTCTTTCTTCAACAATTCATTTTTCACTTGGGCCCATTGCCGTCACTTGAGTTTCACTGCATCTTTGTAACGTCATAACAATAACTTTGCATTGCAAAGCATTTATGAGCCAGTGCCACAAACCCAAAGACCCAGTTCTGGTGTTTAACTAGATGAATTTTATGCACTGCCACATGAATCCCATGTCAAGCAAGCTGGAAGAAATATTTTTTCTATTATGTTACTCAAAGACACAGCTAATTTCCATTCTTTGTTTTAGAACATTACTTTCTTTTTTTTTAATAAATACTCATTCCTAATGAATTAACTCTTTTCCTTTATCTAAATCAAAGTTTGTTGGGTTTTTGTTGGGGTTTTGGGGGGGTTTGTTTGGTTGTTGGTTTGTTTTTTTTTTTTAATGAAGCAGCCCTGCAGTATATTTCATGTTTGGTGTCCACATAGTTATTAAGCCTGCAAGAGCTAAATGTCCTTTTTTTTTTTTCTTCTTCTCCCCATGAAAATCAGCATCTGATTATTTGGGGTCTGCAGTTTATCGTGAAGTACCTGACATTTGGTAGAAAATGTAAAACAATAATGATTTAGCTGACATACTTTAAGTGCTAAGGGAGCTGCCCAGTCCAGGGTTTTTTGTGACCCAGGCAGTTTCCTTGCTCCCAGTCTGGTAAAGCCTAACATGGTACACTTGTAGGCTTTGGAGATTCCCTACTTATGCTTACCAAAGGATGCAGCAGCTGCAGTTCCCATTCAGAGGTCAGTAACAAGGCTGAGAGCATTTCCCAAATACACATACATACAAGCATGCACAACCAAACACTATGCAGTCCAACACAGGTAGAGCAGAGCCTTTACCAGCACCTCCCTAAACACCAACAGCACTAAGAGTATGGATAGCCCATATACCAACTTAGTGCCTTTCAGCAGATGCAGACTAGGGTGAGCTCCACAGAAAATGAGTAAGAACTTACAAGAGTAGGGCATACGTATTTAAGAAAAAGCAGTGTATTGCACGCGATCAAGCACGTGTATGACCCCACATAACTTTTCAGGAAAGGACAATTGACTCATTCCTTGCTTTGATAAGAAGTAAATGAGTAAATACAGACAGACCTTCTTCTTCCTCTTTAATTTGGCAATTGTTCCTGTGCAACTCCCAAGATTACTATAGCTCCTGCTATGTGTCATCTCATTAGTTACTCTGCTGCTCTTATATGTATCTTCTCCATTTAGATTGCACCCTCATGCCACTTCAAAAAGCGACATTTATTTTCACTGAAGAATAAGTTGAGGTTTAAACCACTGTTTGCAGAAGAAAAAGAAAAAAAAAAGTTAAACTTTATCCAAAGGGTTTATCTTAGAAATACCAAAGCATTAAATACAACTTTGAAGGTGGAGGAATCTGCTTTCTAATTACTTTTCAAGATTCTAATACAGTTAAGATTTATACCAAAAGTTCAGGTCATGACATCACAACACGGTCCCCAGAGCAAGACATATCTCTACCTACTGCTTCCCTCACACTCACGTACAGCTGCATATTTGCACATGTTGTGACTTCCAGAGTTTGTCAGACACAGCATGCCTATTGAACAAGAATTAGGGAAAATATATACAGCAATTTAATAAATCTAATACAGTAAATTAAAAATAAAAATACAGCAGTGATAGTTTCATTTATGTGCAAATATATATATTTTTTTTTTAAATAAAGCATTTTTCTTCTAGTACAAGTGCAGAGTAATATAGAACCGAGGAAACATGCAACAGGCTCAGCAATGCTGTGGTGTCTGCAGTCCTATGAGAAGGTAGCAGAGTCCAGAATTTGGAGTTCATAGAGAAGCTGATGCCTCATGAGGATGCCATTGCTGACACCAGCCAACATGCCCAAGACGCTTAGCACAGTACAGCACCAAAACATGCGGAGCATCACAAAACGCAACTGGCCTTCCAGCTTCTTTAAACAGCCTTCCTGAAACAGCTGCTCCAGATGGTTTAAGTCACCCATGCAGTGAGAACATTTCTCCTTACAACAGCTTTCAGTGACACCAGATTTCATACCTGAAAGATGCACAGAGGCAGCTGCTGTCTTCAGCCAGTCTGTGCAGTTTTGGATCCCACAATACTGTAGCTCCCTCTGTACCAAATCCACAGCCATGCTGCCAGGACCCTGTGAGTGAGTCCCATTGTAGTGATAAACAAGATAACCCATAGTGCTTTTCAGCTCAGAGGCCATCTGAACAGAGTACATCTGTGTCAGAACTACCAAAGACAATTCTAACCAAAAAAGGATCACCAGCAAGTACATGAGAATCCCTTGCTGACAGCGGGAGGCCTTAAGAGAAATAGAGACAGCCAGAACTCCCGTAGGTACCAAGATAAGTGCAGCTGCAACAGCCAGCCAGCCAGGGAGAAGCAAGAAAGACTCCTGAAATAAATATCTGCAGTTCTTGTAAATCAGGATCACAAAAACTCCAGCACAGGCCATAGCTGCAGCAGCCCCCCAGAAGATGAAGCCTAGGAACCTCAGCAGAAATTGAGCAACAGGCCTAGGCCTGAGCCTGGAGTCCTCATAGCACCACAGAGATAACAATGACAACACAAATACCACCACAGTCCTGATTCTCCTCATTCTGCTCAGTCCTAACAGCCCAAACCCTCACCACCAGCATTTAAGAGGCCTCCGCCCCACTTATCCAGGTGCAGAAGATGACATCTACACCCCAAAACAATTAGCAAGGGAGCAGCACTGATGAAACTCTCAGCATAAAGACTGTGCCCTGCATCAGCTGCTGCTTGTTCAATGTAACATGCAGAAACCAGGAGGGTATATGTCAAGCTTGCCATCAAGAGATCATCTACTTTGTTTGTATTTGAGACATTTGCATTTGAAGGAGGACAGCTGGAGAAAGGCTGCACTCCTTGCTTTACTACATTCATGTTTTAAAGAGCTAAATATAGAGAAATAGTCAAGGTGGTAGCCAGTGGTGCTAGATCAGATCACTTAGACTGCCCAAGTGAAAGAGGTAATCCAACCACTGATCCCAAAGCAGTGGCCAAGGAGGCAACAAATGCACAAATTAGAGTCATTAACAAAGGAATAGTTAAGCAGGGCTATTCAGGCTATTCAATCAGGGATCTCCATAGGTAACTCACCTAGACTCATTATCCTTCCCAGTATGTTTACCACTCATTAGTTTTTATATGGGACATAATGATGTTAATAATATTTTGCCTTTTTTTACTCAGCAAGATTTTTTGTGTAGATAGCTACAATTACTCAAGACACATGGGTGAGAAAAACCTACCATTTCACATTTGTACCCCTCAGTCTGCATTACCAGTGATTTGTCTGAGTGCTGTAATGACCGACTGCAAACAGTAAGATCAGTATTAACTTCTCCTTGTGTGTAAAGAAACTGAATTACACACCAGCTAAATGACTTCACAACAGTCCCAAAGGGAATTAACACCACTTATCAGCCAGCAAAAGAGCATTATTACTCAAACATGTGATACAGAAGAGCCAAGCAGTATGAGCAACCTGCATAAAACTTGCCACAGGTGCCAGGAAGGCAAATCCCAAGCCAACAGTGATTCCCTGATCATCTTGATTAATTCCCATAACATCTCTTCTGTTTCTCAAGATGCAGAGCAGGGCTAAAACAACAGGCATATACATAAGGGAGAATACAGATAAATGTTCCTCATTTTCAGAAACATGAGCACCTGCAGAAAATCAGAGTAATTTGGTGCTCAGATCCCTGGAACCCTGGAAAAGTCTCAGCAAAGCCAATGATCCCACATCTGTCAGATGTTTTACAGCAACCTATTGTGGTTGTATATGTTATGCATACACAGATGTTGGGCTGATTCCCATCAAAATGTCTTTCTATGTGTGTACAAACATGTCATTAAGGCTAATTATTTTGGAATGAGACAAATTGCTTTTATTATTTTTAATCTTGCCATTAACAGTAATTAACATGCAGTGATTAACTTGTTAAATCTTAACCAAATGCTTGTTTCAAGGCTGTTCTAGGATTTGTATTTTCCTGCAACTGTTCTCCGAAGTCTGTGTCTGCCCTCTCTCCTGTTCAGCTTGCTGCTACCTCCAAGCCCCCCAGTTGTGTTGTTTTTGCTGCCATTCACTTATTCTCCTGAATGCTTTTTTCTCTGACTTCTATCTTCTGCATCAGGGAGAGGAGAACGAGAGGAGCAGAAAGGATTTCCCCTCACATCTGTACACACAGGAAAACTACCCTGATTTAATGTTTCCACAATGCAGAAGAAACATATCAGAAAAGCTTGAGGAAACATATCAGAAAATACTCTAAGGAGTAATGGCTGCTTATTGCTTGTTTGCAAGCTTTGTGAAAAAAACACATGAACCTGCCTCTTTTCCTTTCTGCCTTTCCCCATGCTTATAAAGCTTAATGAGATATTAAGAAATTAGTTACAACACTATTTACTTTTCATTTCTTCTGCAGCCGCTGAAATACATTAGAAAAGCTCAAACTGCCTACAGGAGAATTTTACTGCACGTTGTGTTCATTTCAGCCAGGCTAACCACCATCACCTCCCTGAATACAGAGGAGAGAATTTCAACGGTTATTGAAGCCTAGAGGCTCTTATCTTTTGAAGTATTCCCCAAATACAGTAACTTCCCATTTATATAAATCTGAGAGAGGTTTTTTCTCTTGCCTTCATACTGTTGTGGGACAGGGAGAGTGAAACAGCTTTTTTAAGTGGAGGGATTTGTGCCACCACAGGTTCTAACCCTTCCAGTGGTGCATTAGTGCTGGCTTAGACCAGCACAGAGAGCCATCAGCCAGCCCGTGGGAGCAGGTAGCCATCCACACACAGCCTCCTCCTGAAGTCAGGACCTTCACGACAGACAGAAGAACCACAAGCCTGCCTATCTGTTGTGGCAATCAGAAGCATCAACACCAAAGGCTGACTGGGAGCCCATTCCCAAAGAGGGAGCTCTCAGTGCTCAGTGCCATCTGGGGGGATGGAGCAAACGCAGCACAATGCAAGAGAAAATTGCTGCAGTGGAGATCAATATTGGCAGGACTGTCTAAAACCCCTCACCTCCCTTGTGCAAGGCAACGCATACGTACTCAGGAAAAGAGAGCTTCAGCTCAAAATCTTTGCTGTCTCGTATGACTGGCAAGACAAAGAAGGACAAGAACAACATAGAACTGCTCCCTGAAGTACCCAAAAAACCTAACTGGCACCCTCAATAGCACTGCATTTGTGTTAAGTAATTTTACCTGCATGTGCAGCCAAAAGCCTGAAAAAAGCAGTAAGTATCCATCAAGAGACTGTAGTGTGACAATGGGAGTATAGGTAAGGCAGAATAGGAGTACTCTTCTGTTTTCTTTCCAGTGGTAAACAGCATAACTTGATAAATGCCGACCCTGCTTTCTCTGGAGTTGTTTCTGCTTACAAACTGATGAGTATTGAAATTCAAATGTGGGTGTAACAGATGATACATCTTAGATAAACTGCTTTCTGGAATGTTGCTGAAAGTATAATCCTTCAAGTTAATAAAATGCCAACTGTGTATTTCTTGCATTCATTGTTCTAGCAATCCGTGACGGATGTTGAATGGCTCTGATGCACCAGGAAAGTCAAAAAGGTTCATTCCATGTGGGTCCACGAGTGGGACTGGAAAGCCACTAAGTCAACATTGTGATTGTGCAAATGCAACATAGGCAGATGACTAGACTCATTTTAAATTACACAGGCTGACACACAGACCGCGGAGCACATCTAAGCTCTCACTGTAATGGGAAACAATTCCAATCAAGATGGCCAGCTAGTCCATCCAGACTTGTGTGAACAAGAAGAAACCAAGAGGTGACCATGGGATCAGGGCACAGTTATAGGAACCTGTTTTCTAACTTTAATGTAAACCTCATATAAAATGAGACAAGACCTCAAAGCCAGACCCTCAGCCACTGTATTCACTGTCACAGTGAACAGAAAAGCCCTAAAGCCACCTCAGAACAGCTGGCATTTCCCCTGTAGCACATGCACACATGAAGCTACTGTAGCCGGACCTTGTAGGTAATGTTAAAGCACTCGGGAAGAGGTTTGACTTGAGAGTTTAGAATATTTTTTACAGGTCTTGTTAGATTAAAGCACATCCATAGCATAGGATATCAGTTTAATAGCTTACTAAATTCCAAAGGTTTTTATAACTTCACCTACCCCAGCTTTTATATTAACCTTCCCCCAACCCCACCCACCCTCCTGACCCCTTCAGTGGATGGAAGCTGGCATGTGATCCAGTAGGGCTGGCAGACCCAGAAAAAGTGGTAAATGGGTATCGTTGGTGTCACTTCTCCCTTCATTGATCCTGGCACTGTTTGCTGGCCCTGGCAGTATATCTTTCTCAAGCTGAAGAGACTTCACACACCATTTTTCTGGTTTCCAAGAAAAGCCCTGGCTGCATGTAAAGCGACAGCAAATAAATAGTAATATTTGGTGGAAAAAACCCACAAAGTTTGATTCTTCTCAATCAGATCATTCAAGCTATGGTGGGTAGCCAAAACTCCACACAGCAGAAAGACTGGGTGCCAAGCAGAAAGCCATTTTTAAAAAATCTGAAAGCTGCTAAGTCCATTGGCTCTTTGGGAATAAAAAACATTATCTTATGAGACATGTCATATTACAAGATCACTCTGACAGCCCATATGCATAAAGGATGAACATGCCTGCTTGGACCCAAAATCCTACCTTTGCTGCCATGCACAACCAGTTGCCTTAGTAACCAAGGTCAGATGCTGCTGCCTTGCACAAGACTAATACCTCTCATTGAAAGCTTGATTCAAGCAGAGGAGGTATGATTACCACCTCCTATTCATGGAGAAAATGTACTCTCCACAAGAACTGATTGACCATTGTGCAGGTGTTTCAACTAAAGCCAATCAGGTGTTTATCCCTGGCTCTGTTTGCCTGACTAAAAGTGGCCTTTTATGTAATAGAAGAACTACATCAAATGCTTTCAGGGCTTTTATTTAGTTTTGCTTTTAACATTCCAGGGTTTTACTGGTTTTGAAAATATTAAAAATCAAATGTCAAAATTATGGTCATTTTGGGTATTTGCCTCTTTTTTTCCTTTTGTGAAATAAACACCAGAAAAAGACTAAGATATTTTTTGTTTGATTGATTTTTTGTGAAGTTTTATTTTTCTTCTTCTGTTTTTGTTTGCCTGTCTGGAATTGTTATAAAATATCTTGGGACTAGGATGAATAGAAGCAATCAAAGAAAGAAAAAAAGAAAAAAAAAGAAAAAAATACCCAAACAAACAAAAAAAAAACCCACCCCACTTTCTGTATTTCCATCACTTTGGAATTTCAGAAGTTAGAGAAGATTTTAAAAGATACAGAATAGCAAAAGAAAAGAGAAATTAAAATGAAAAATAAACTTATGGGGTTTTGATAGCTTTCATTTTACTGTAGTTGGTAATAAAAACAGGTTGGAGGAAAAAGTACTTTATAAAAATTTCAAAAAAGGAAGGGCAGAACACTGCAATTCAATTCACCTTGACCTCTAAAATATTTTGTGACTTTTTTTTCATTGTTTTCAACCATTACTAGCTAGAACATTTTTCATGTGAATCCAGTGTTCTCATTTGTGTTTCAAATCGTATGCAAGATTTCTGGTCACTTTCTGAAGTTATAAAAATGCTGTCATTATGAGATGGAGACCTCCTTGTAGCAAGCTTTTTCCTCAAGAGAAGGCTTTCATGCAAAACTGTGCTGGACCCCCACTGAGCCAGCATCCGCCACAGTGTTGCCTGTGAAATCTCAGACAGGCCGTGACAATGCTGTAGGTGACATGCATAAACTTGCTAATTGTGACCCTTTTGTTCAACAATGTAAATGAATCTAGTTGCACAGCCACAAAGCAGCTATTTGTGAATAAAAATTTGGAAATCTTTGTTTCATATTGATACTAAAAAATATGTATAGAACATCTGGTACAAACCTTTCAAATTAATTTTATGATAAATCTTCAAATTAGTCAATCTCAGAGTCCTAAATTACTGAGATGCTTTTGCAAATGCTACCTTCAGTTACTCTGTTTCTAAGGACATAGGCCTTTTAATGCTCTTTGAGCTCTAAAAACTTCAGCCTGATGTCATCAGGATTTGTCACAGTATGGGAACTTGGATCTCATTGTTGATCTTAGAACATAAATCAAGGTTCATCATCAGTTTGTTCCTAAGGCCACTTCAGCAGAGATGTATTTGTTCTGAGTGTTATGATTTCCTCTAATTAGGTGCTCAAAACTAAGCTGAAGGGGAGATAGCCAGCATGTCACATTCAAAAAAGTCTTCATTAAAGCTTCACTTCCACAGTAATTTAGAAGAAAGAAAACAAAAAAAGAAACCAACAACACAAAACCCCAAGCACTGAAAGCACCACACAAAACCCCAAGCATTGTAGCAGCAATAATGTGCATGGGACTTCTGAAATGTTTGGTCTGCCCAGAGACAGATTCTGCACTTCCTTTCAGATGAGAGCCTTGGATTACCTTGGCGTCAGCATCTTGCCAGACCTCTCCAGGTGTGTAACGGGCTCTCACCTGAAAGAATGAGATTTGTACAGCTTGTGCTTCATGAACTCATCAGCAAAGATGAAGGCTGGCAGGGTGTAGGCTCTTCTGGTGAATAACTAATTCCTTTTTTAGCTCATGGGCAGGGGGAAAAAATCAATGAAAACATTCATTTTGGGTTGATCTGACAAATTATTAAAAGTTCAGCTTTTCCACCAAGAAAGATAATAGCAAAGAATGCTGTCAGCCTACAAGGCAGCTGAAAATTTAGCCAAGTGGAAGTACAAGGGGTATTCGATAGCATTTTCCTGCAATAGTACTAACTATATCTATATCAAACGTAATGTTAATCTCATACCAGGTTTTCTAGTCACTACAGTAGAGAATTTATTTTTATTATCTTTTCTAAGTCATGATAGGAGCATGTAAAATGTCAACTTTGTCAGAATTAGTCTTACAGCACATTTCAAAGAATTGGAATCAATTTTAACAGGATTGTTATGCATTTCCATTCAGATGAAATGCATTTTTTTAGAAGGGGAAAAAAAGAAAATAAAACCCAAAGATATTTGCAATTTATTTCTGTGCTCTATTTCTATTTACAATCTCTCCACCAAAAAATTGCCTTCAAGAGGTATTTTGTTTCTAAATATAAACTGTGGCTGACATGGAAAAGGTCTATTAGGTTTAAACACATAGAAGCATCTAAATGTAAAACAAAAGTAAACAACTGAAAATTTATTTGAACATGGAACGTAACAACCCATTTATGGGAGAAAACATGAATGTATTCCACTACCAGGAAAGGTGTCTCTGCTAACTTCCAGACCCAATGACAAGTAGAACAACTTGGCTTTCCCTTGGTAGGAGTTACTTTCTTTTATTTCAGAGTTTAACGTACTCATCAAATCCCTGTTTTCAAGCCCAGCTGCTGGGCATCAGAGGCCTTTTCGAAAAAAACCTCAGTTAGTTTCCCATAATGTTGAATTCAGCTAGGGTTACTGAGAATATCCTAGCACTCTAGAAGCATTTTGCTTTCTCCCACAGCACCTTGACAGGTGTGGTTATTGTACCCTAAATGCCTTCTTCAGCACCTCCCAGTAGAACTGGGCTCTGGAGGACACAAAACATGAGAAAGCCCAGGAGAGACTGTAAGAAGCAGATGACAGAGGATGCCGGTTTCTTGCCCACAGCACAGTTTTGGGCAGCTTTTGCTTGGTACAGATTATGGTCCTGAGTGAGTGCCAGCTCCAGCATGAGGATTCCATGTTCATGTATACTGAGGCACATGATTATCCTCATTTTCAGCAGTCAGATAAAAATTGGAGACTCAACACGGAGCTGAGGATCAGCAGGGAGAAAAGGATTTGGAGATCAAAGTGAGTAGGTCTACACAAATTCCATTAAATGTCGCTACAGTGAAGCAGGCAGTGATGAAGAGCACAGTTGCTGAATCAGGATAAATCCTACCAAGTATATTCAAAAACGAAAAAGCATTACCTGGTATTTTCTTCATTAATCTACTTCCAAACTTTGTTTGGGGGCTCTCTGTAACAAAAACAAAACAAAACAAAAAAACCCAAACAAAAAAAACCCCTGCTGTTCCTGATCTGCACTGTGAGAACAACCACTCAGGACTGAACAGAAAACAGCTCCATAGTCTCGCAATTAACTGTGGTCTTGCTTTTGCAGAGAACAAAATGGCAGATTATTTGGGGCTACCAGGGTTACCATGAACGTTTATCCACAAAAAAGCAATTAGGTTTCATCTAACCTCCCATTGCCCACCACCACCCACTCACTGAACTCGGTGTGATGCACTGCCCATGGGAATCAGACAAGGACGAGTGCCAATATTTCATGCTGATTGGGGGGTAACCTTGCAACTGCTCGTACAAATTTCTCTTCCCTCAGTATTCATTCAGGGATAGGACATTAGAGAAATCTTGGAGAGGTACAGGCATAAGAAGAAAAGAATTAGAAATCCCTTACTCTGGGGGAACTGAAGAGCCATTTTGGATATTTTGTCAAGTAGAATAGATAATTAGGCAAAATAGTTAAGCAAAAAATCTTTCTTGTGTATTCCCATTGGGCTAATTTTAGCATTAATGTGAAATTTGAGGCAGGGAACCTTCCACAGGTGTCTGCTCTGGTCTGAAATCCAGAATGCATGGGCCAGGGTGTTCAAAATGAGGTGGCCGCTGCTGCAATCTTATGTCACTGGAAGCCTGGTGGGACTCCCCACACACAAATGCAAATGGTCAGGAAGTCACTCCCCATTTAACAGCAGTCTCCACAGGTGTGGAGGGAGACAGGACATCTGGAGCAAACAAACACCGTGTCCAAGCTATCAGGGCTACACCAACAGTGGAGGTGACCAAGGCAGCTTAAGTTTCTCCATGTGTCGTGCTGACATATTTCTCCAGCACTACATTCACTTTAGAAGCAAATTTATATTTACAGGTCTGTCACTGAGTGGAATACCTAAGACAGCTATTGCAGACACCTGATAAGAGCTCCATTTTTCAGAAAACACAGGATTCAAAGAGAGTGGAGCTGACTGACAAGCAGGTTTTCTAGCCAAAAATTTTTCTGCAATGCGGATGAGGGAAGGGGCAACAGCTCAGACCACAGACCTTCCTAGATCTGCTTTGGCACAGACTGTGCTCTCAGCATCTTCCCTTTCCTGGTGCACAGACAAAGGCTGTGCAAAATGCCAGGAGAAAGATAGGATATACTGCAAGGGAAATGGGAACTGAAGTCCTTCGTGTCTAGTGCAGCCGTAATAGGAAAAAGCCTCCTCCCATTCAAATAGTCAAGGTTTTCTCTGCTCTGGCTGTTCACATGGGGTTTGCAAAGTGGCAGCCCCATTCATTTTAACATGAAAAGGTAGCATTGCTCAACTTGTCTTTATCAAAAAGTGCCAGTTTGACAAATGCTTCTGATAAGCCTTAAAAATACTGAAAAATCACAGTAGAATGATGACAGCAGCAATCGCCCTGACTGGCATGGTAACAAACACTGCTGAAAGTCACAGCGTTTCTTTACATTTATAATCCCTGAAATAAATGTAAATCCTACTATATTCACACACTTTTTATGTTTGCATTGGTTTCCTCAGCCAACTAACCTGCTTTATTTGTAATAAATACTTATACAACTTCCCAGGCAGCAGTGCATTCTGTTTAATTAAAAATATTTTCAATTTTGCACGTCTGCCTCCACAACAGTAGCAATTGTGGGTTTAAAGGCATTGGGTTTCAATATTCTTTAATGAAGGAATTCTGAAGTGTTTGCCAGTGGCTAACAGATTGTTTATAAGGAGTTACTGTTCTTACAAACATGTAGATCTCCAATATTGTGATCCATGCCTTTGTTTCACAGTGCTCCTCTGGACAAATTTGCAGGTAACAGTAAAGAGCAGAACTCAATTGAACAAAACATTCAGCTGCCATAGTGATGAAAGCAGCAAGAACAGAAGGCAATAAAATGAGCTTTGATAAATGAAAAAGGCTGCACCAAGAGAGAAACATGAACTAGCACCTGATGACACAGAGATAACCAAGCAGCCAAAACAAGCTCATTAAATCAGAATTACTCTTATTTTCAGTCATGTCCTCATACTGACAAGTGCTTCTGGGATGGCAGATTGCAGAAAAAGATGCAGGTGAAAAGTCAAAGTAAACTGGAATCCTACCAGAGACTTCAGAGTTGGCAGAAAAGTGTCTGTGATAAGATCCTTAGCCTCATAGAAGAACTTCCATAAGAAAAATAAAATTTGAAAACCATTAGTCAATAAACAATGAATGTAAAGAATTTTCCTAGCCTAAAAAGTAAATATATTTATGATTTTAAACTAGGACTAGAAATGAAAACCAGGAATTGTCAGATTTCAGAAAAAAAAGATCAAAATGCTTTATCATATCTCTTTTTTTGCCAGAATTTTTTAAACATTTTGGGAAAACTCCAGAGATATCTAAAAAGTTTATTTTGAGCTTACTTTACTGGCAGACTTTCATTTAGGAATAGCCTTGGTTTCAAGGGTATATTTTAAAGTGGTTTATGTGTCATGATATAATTCAGAAAAACATTTTTAAAGGACTTGAACAGTTTTCTGCAACAGTGTCTCCCTGGAGAATTTCAAGGTATCTTGATTAATTTTTTTTCCTGAACCAAAATGAAAGCAGACTTTCCAAAAATCAGAACAGAGAGTAAACTGTTACTGGAAAAAAAAAAAAATCTCCATAATTTTAAGAGGAAAAAGAAGATTTCCATGCATGTTTCCTTCTTCTGACACCGATCTCATCCTGCCTCAACTTCTGCAAAACCTCCTATACACTTTAAAAATCAAGAGGCTGGTTCCAGCACTTGGCTGGATTGCCCTTGTTTTCAAGGGAAATACACCTGAAAGCTTTGAATGCTCTCTGATGTCTCTGTAGACAGAAACATGTATCTTAAACAGACATGCACAAGCAAATCCATAAACCTTCCCTGCAGACTATCTGCACGAAAGAACTAGCTGTTACTCACATTTATGAGTTGGAACTTACTTTTCATGCCCAGTAACCCTGCCATGTGAACCAGTATAAAAGCAGGTATCTTCCCAGTGGTCTTCTATGTAAGAAAGGGAAAACCCTCAAAAAAACATTTATCAGTGCAGCCGACTGCATGACTCCATCATCAAGCCTGAAGGAAAGGGGAAAGACCTTTCCAGAGCCCTTCTACATAACACAAAAGAGATGGTTCTGAGCTCAGTTATAAAGAAAGTGAAGTATCCAGAAATACCATTTAATTGCTGGAGATGGAATGGTATAAAATCCTATGAGATAAAAATAAGACCTAACCTGCACATGTTTATTCAAATCACCTCACGTCAGAAAAATTTAAACTATCTGCTTTTAGTATATATGTATTGCCATTTTACATACTAAACTACTAAATGACCCATACTGATAGAGCTGGAAAAAGCGTGAAAGAGGCTAAAAGCCTGAACAATGTTAAACCATTAGTTTATCAAGAGTGTTGTAAGAACTTATTATTCATGTAGTACATAATGTTTTTGCAAAAAGATTAACAAGTGGAGATAGGTGCTCGCTTTTGTATTCGATTTTCACTCTTTCTCAAATGAAAGAGTAAACTAATATACTATGCAGCCTGCTTAGACTGGATTCTACTTGAATTTCAATAGCTGCAAATATTGACATCTTTAGTAAGGTTTGCTTTGTAAAATGGGTGGTTTAAATTAAAGGAACTATTAATATTAAATTTAACCATTTAAAAAATATATAAATTAAAAGTCATTCTGGCCAGTACTTTAGCTTATTGCATGCTGTTTGACTAAAAATCACCTTTTGGGCATGGGGGTTCTAATTTCCGTTATTTGTAGATCACTAAGCACATACTAAAAACAATATAATATTAGTAAGACAACAAAAATAACAATATGTAGTTCAAGTAACAATAGGTAACCTGGAGTATACAGCCTTAGCAGTATTCCTAAATTTGCATTCAATTTTTCTAAAATTTTTTTGAAAGTTTTTGGGGGTGATAGGAAAAGGAAAAACTGCATGTAGAGGAATAGGAACTGATATCACATAGTCTACTCCAAGCATACTGTTACCAAAGTGAGAGAAAGAGAAGAAGAAAAAGATTTTGTTATTCTGACCTCTTAAATATGTAGTAAATCATCAGAACCTGCCACATAATAAACCAGATACTTCTAAACCGTCACTGGTTTTAAGTTGAAGATCTTTTTTAAAACATGTACCTAACTCTTTAGGTAATAATTACAGTAAGTACAGGCGCCAAGTGATTTGCTGATCAAGAAGTTGTGGATAAGAGTCAAGTATCTCACTCCTTGTAATGTCTTTGCAGGGTAATATGAAACAGGAAAGTGGGATGGAGCTCATAGCCCAAACAAGAGAATGGATACTGAAGAAATGCAAGCACGTGTTATGGGAAGATTATCCGCAAAACTTGAGTGCAAGCACAAAACTTTAGGAATGGTAAACTACAAGCAAGACCCCTTGCTGCCATGTGAGCTGCTCTTAGATTTTCATAAATACTAATCATAAGAACTAGGTCATTTTGTTGATTATGCCACATAGATTAGGGCAAGCATCCAAAGGAAGGGTGATCACTTACCACCACCTTTGGCAATATTCCCCTTCTGAACTTTATTTTTTGTGCCTTTTAGACTGTGTATTTTCCCACCAGGTATATCTCCTCAAAGTGCATGACACTATGATCAATGAGGTTTTAGCTCACTTGACTTCTCAGGTGAACATCACAGTCCTGGTCAAGTATGGGAGTAACAATGGCTCTCCTGTCCTCACCAGTAAGTTTTTGGTTTGGATAACCAGGGTATTGGCTGCAGAGAGGCAGAGCCAAGTCACAGCCACATGGGATTTTGGTTCTTCTGTGACACAAGCTATGTAACAAAATAGAATAACCAGAGGGTTTTTTTCAAGGAGTTTATATACTTTGCATGCCAGGCCTCACACCAAGAAACTTGTGATTTTGTGCAGGATTTAGGCTGAGTCCTGTCCTCTTCATCCATAGGTAGCTTTTTGTAAAATTGTAGGCATTTGTCTGTTAAATGGCTACACCAATAATAAAACAAACATGCAGTTGTTGAATATTTGTGGCTAAGTACTGTCACAAGAACAGGCCACTTTCAGAAGAGACCTTATCCCAATTTACACTTAGTTAATCACTTGCAAGAGTATCTGGTAGTTTAATATTTTATGAACTAGATTTTCTTTAAGATACACCATTGTGTTTTTACCTGATTTTATTTGTGTCTTTCTGCGTATCACAACGCCTAATGGCCTTTTTATTTTTAGAAAAGCCACCCATACGTATAAGATGAAAGGCAATGCAGAGCCACATATCCTTGTTCTCACACTCTTTTATATGCTTGCTATGCAGTTTTTTGGGACACTCAATTCATTGTCACTGGGAACACTGCATTGCCTTCACCAGCCGCAACCTGGCTTTTGAAGGCAGATGGGAGAAGTGTTATTTTCTGTAGAGTACGTACTTCATTCTTCTAACTGTACAGTGAGAAGGAGCTTTGCAAGCATCATCATTAGCCATAACTGCTGTAGGAACGCATTGGTACCCTGCAAGCAAGAGGTAAATTTTACTGCAAGGGTCTAACACTAAATCTTCTGAATTACTACGACCACTTTTACGCTGCCCACATATCCCACAGACACCCTCCAGTTCCCTCTGGTAGAACTGAGCCAGTCACACACCTCTCACCACACTTGCCCATGAAAAGAATCAGCCAGTATTCTTTCACTGTAAAGATCATCTCTCAAAATTAAATCCATGATGAAGGGCTTAAAAAACAGGAAATCTCATGAAAGTTGGCGCTAGGGTTTGAGCAAGTTATAAATACAGGTCACTTTGAGTAAAGAAACCATTTTAATGACCGTGGCCAAATACATATAAACCTGACAGTATTTTTACCTCTCAGGTTAGAGTCTTTAATGAGAAGCATATTGAGAAAGCACAAGGATACTAGGTCATGAAATATTAGGTATGTCACTGAGACCAGCAGGGATATTTCAGAGACGCAAACAGAAATCACAGTGGTAAAACTGGGAACTATTTAACTCTCCTCTTCTGTACATCTGTGCTCAGTGACTGCTTCTAAGTCCTGTACCTTTTCCTTAAGTTGTTTGAGAAACAGTACTATGTTTTCACTGCCTCTTACCAGCCTCCTGCATTTTTGACAGGCTGGTCAGTTAGGGCACCAGAGCATAGCCCTTGGAGCAATAGCCCCAGCTCTGCATCCCCCTAAGACCACCCATCTATCTGGGTGCTGGCCCCAGTACAGGACAAAATGAAACCACCAGTGCTTCCAACCCCAGACGTGGCAAGCTTAGCTTATTTAATTATGTAAGTGAAGTTAAATTCCCACTGGAGAGCGAAGAGGTGTCTCCAACTTTATCTTGTAAAGGGAGAAACTGAGACAGACCCAGCTGGTGTATCTGAGATCATTCCTGGCTTCATGTCTCCAGCTTTCACCCACAGCCACCCTTCATTTTTAATGAATGTATTTATTTTTAATAAATACTTATACAGTCCTGCAGCCTTTGCACAGAGACTTCCCTAGAAATAATAAGTTATGTATTGTACAAAATCCCCTCTAATGGCAATGTACTGACCAGCATCAATACATTGTCTCTCTAAGTTCAGAACAAATAAAATAAAAGGAGCCACATACCAAAACTGGTTAACTTATGGAATTTGTCTGTGGTCTGAAGACACAGACTGCTACAGGCCAGCTATGTTGTGCTGTTATTCTCAGAGTTATTATAAATATGTATAAATTGATGGCAATTCCACATAACATAAAGCAGAATAATTCTTTCTATGATGAATCTGCCATGTAGTTAGGCTGTACTAGCCATTAAGTCTGATCAGACATAACTTTCTTTTCTTCCTATTGCTCAGTCCTCACAGGCAGCCTGAGATACAGCATGCAAATATTAATTAAGGGACATATATTTGCCCAGTAGCTGCAGCAGAGACCTCTGAAGCTGCAGCATTTACAAGTGGACCTGGAAAAATACTTCAACCACAGCATAATAAATTGACCAGCTTTATTTACAACACCTTTTACTCATTCATTACCTCTTCAAGAAAATATTAAGGACTGGATCTTTATGTAAGCAAGGCCACGGATGCTTACCGCAAGCTAAGCAGAGTGGTGTACACAGCTGAGAGAATGAATCTGCAGCTGAGTCAGTTGTCATTGCTGGAGGAGTTTTGTAAAGAAAAAGAGCACTTAACTCCTTTTTCCCTACTTCTGACAGACTGGTTTCTGACACCATGCCACACCAGAACATCTCATTACACCAAAGACACATGCTGGTGCATTTTGTAAACAAACAATGCAGAATAAATTGTTACTAATATGTTTTGTGCATTTCTATTCAAAATATTGTCATAATTTCTGTAAAGGAAAGTATTATTTTGAGTCTTACAAAAAAATGTAATATCCTCCTCAAAATATCATCTGCTGCTTCCAAAATTAAACTGTGGTCACTAGACCTCAGCAAACTGTATAAATGCTATGCAGCAATGTAAAAATTGATGTCATATTTGTTACAATCTCAAATTTAGCTGTAATGTCCTAAAGTGCTTTTGTGCCTTCACAAATCTTTTGGAGATTTTTGCTTAAATTGTGAAGTGTGCCTCAGATTACTTGGGGAATATATTAAAACTCTATAGTTTTACAGATGATTTTGACTTGAAAGTTATCTACACATTTCTAGGTCTCTTTATATGTGACAAGCCACAGAACAAAGTTCTCTGATACCATCTACAATCTTCAATGCAAACAGCTTCTTCTACTTACAGAATAACAAAAGTGGTATGAACAAAGACCTTAAGCAGACTTTCCTTAGTCATAAGCAAAGGAAGGAGGGTGGGATATCCCACCAAAGGGGGTGGGATACCCCTGTATGTCAGGGAGTGTGTTGACTGCCTAGAGCTGAATGATGGTGACAGTAGGGTTGAGTGTTCATGGGTAGGAAACAGGGTAAGGGCCAACAAGGCGGATACCCTGGTGGGAGGCTGTTATAGACCATCCAACCAGGATGAAGAGGCAGATGGAACATTCTACAAGCAGCTGGGAGAGTCTCACAATTGCTATCTCTTGTTCTCACGAGGGGACTTCAGCCTACCAGATGTCTGCTGGAAACACTATACAGTGAAGATGAAACAATCTAGGAGGTTCCTGGGGTATGTGGAAGACAACTTACTGGCACAGATGGTCAGGGAGCCAACTAGACTTGGCACCCCACTGAACCTGTTCTGTGTGAACAAAGAAGGACTCGTGGGTGATGTGATAGTTGCAAGGGTGTCTTGGACATAGCAATCATGAGATGTTGAGAGTTTTCAGTTCTCAGAGAAGAGATGAGTGAGCAGAACCACTACCTTGGACACCTGGAGAGCTGACTTTGGCCCACTTAAGAGCCTGGTTGACAGAGTCCCTTGGGAGGTAGTTCTGAAAAGCCAAGGGGTCCAGGAAGACTGGACATTCCTCAAGAAGGAAGTCTTTAAAGGTGCAGGATCAGGACGTCCTCGTGCTGACAGACAAGGCAGTGTGGGAGAAGGCCGACCTGGCTGAACAGAGAGCTTTGGATGGGACTCGGGGCGGGGGGAGGGGAAAGGATTATTTATGACCTTTGGAAGAAGGAACAGACAACTCTGGAGGACTGTAAGGAAACTGGAGGACTATAAGAAAGTCACAAGGTTATACAGCGAGAAGATTAGAGGTGAAGGCCCAGCTTGAGCTCAGGCTGGCCAATGAAGTAAAAGACAAAAAAATGTTTTTACAAATACATTAGAAACAAATGGAGGGCCAAGGATAATCTGCATCGTTTATTGGATGTGGCGGGGAATGTTGGCACAAAGGATGAGGAAAAGGCTGAGGTACTTGATACTTTCCTTGCCTCAGGCTTGAATAGCAAGACCAGTTACCCCCAGGGTACTCAGCCCCCTGAGCTGGAAGACAGGGATGAGGAGGAGCAGCATGAAGTCCCCACAGCTCAGGAGTAAATTGTTAGTGACCTGCTGCTCCACTTAGATACACACAAGTCTATGGGACCGATAGGGATCCACCCGAGGGTACTGAGGGAGCTGGTGGAGGAGCTCACCAAGTCACTCTCCATCATTTGTCAACAGTCCTGGCTAACTGGGAAGGTCACAGAAGACAGGAGGTTAGCCAGTGTGATGTCCATCTGCAAAAAGGGCAGGAAGGAGGATCCAGGAAACTACACACGTCAGCCTGACCTCAGTGCCAGGGAACGTTATGGAGCAGATCACCCTGAGTGCCATCATGCAGCACATGCAGGACAATCAGGAGATCAGGCCCAGCCAACATGGGATTATGGAAGGCAGGTCCTGCCTGACAAACCTGATCTCCTTCTACGAAAAGATGACTCACCTAATGGATGAGGGAAAGACTGTAGGTGTTGTCTGCCTAGACTTTAGTAAAGCCTTTGACACCACCTCCCACAGCTTTCTCCTGGAGAGATTGCCTGCTCAGGGCTTGGATGGGTGTACTCCACAGTGGGTAAAAAGCTGGCTGGACAGCCAAGCCCAAAGAGTGGTGGTGAAGGGAGTTACATCCACATGGCAGCCGATCACAAGTGGTGTTCCCCAGGGCTCAGTATTGGGGCCAGCCCCGTTTAATATCTTTATTGACAACCTGGATGAGGGGATAGAGTGCACCCTCAGTCAGTTTGCAGATGACACCAAGTTGGACAGGGGTGTTGACCGGCCTGAGGGCAGGAGGCTCTGCAGAGGGACCTGGGCAGGCTGGAGCGATGGGCCCAGGCCAGTCGTGTGAGGTTCAGCAGGGCTCAGTGCCGGGTCCTGCCCTTGGGTCACACCAGCCCCACGCAGCGCTACAGGCTGGGGCAGAGCGGCTGGAAAGGGCCTGGTGGGAAAGGGCCTGGGGGTGCTGTGTGACGGCCGGCTGGGCAGGAGCCAGCAGTGTGCCCAGGGGGCCCAGGCGGCCAGCAGCACCCTGGCTGGTGTCCCCAGCAGTGTGGCCAGCAGGACCAGGGCAGTGACCGTCCCCCTGCACTGGGCACTGCTGAGGCCGCCCCTCGAACCCTGTGTTCAGGTCTGGGCCCCTCTCTGCAAGAGGGACGTAGAGGGACTGCAGCGTGTCCAGAGACGGGCAGCGGGGCTGGGGAAGGGGCTGGGGCACAGGTCTTGTGGGGAGCCGCTGAGGGAACTGGGGCTGGTTCTGGAGAAAAGCAGACTCAGGAGGACCTCACTGATCTATACAACTACCTGAGAGGAGGCTGTGGGCAGGTGGGAGTCGGTGTCCTCTGCCCAATAACGTGACACAACAAGAAGAAACAGCTTTAAGTTACACCACAGAAGGTTTAGATTTGATATCGAGAATAATTTCTTCACTGACTGTGTGGCCAAGCATCAGAACAGGCTGCCTGGGGAGGTAGTGGAATCACCATCCCTGGAGGTGTTTAAGAAATGCATAGATGCTGTGCTTAGGGACATGGTTTAGTGATGGACTTGGCAGTTAATGGTTGGACTTGATGATGTCAAAGGTCTTTTCCAACCTAAATAATTCTAGGATTCCATGATTCTATGAACTATGATTCTGTAATGTAATGTGATTGATACTTAGAATACATTGGTTTGTTTGAGTATTTTTCAATTCTGTCAAATCATAATATTTTCTCTCTTTAACTGTCTGAAATTTTTCGGTTGAAAGCTTTAGTGAAATTTGTACTTTATATCAAAAGAAAACTGAGATTTTCTCTCTGAAGAAAACCTGAGGGAGGGGTGCTCAGCACAGTGCTCACTGTTGTCAGCTTCAAATTATGAATAAAGCATGTACCATGAATGGTGGAGCCATTCACATTCATTTGCCTTCTGCTGGGAGCATCTGTCAGAATATGCATTTTCAAATTAATGTGTTATTGTTTGTAGATCATTTGTTACTTATGTCACCTTGCAAAACAGAATAATGATTCTCAGACAGGACAAAAGCAGATGTACTGCATCTCCTTTTAACTCGATACCAAAGTGTACTTATATAATAATAATGCAGTTTTAATATAAAAATACGCTCTCACTCCTTTCCAGAAACAGTGCATTTGTTTTCAAAAATTTCTTCTGGAGAAAAAACAATATTCTGTGAAGTGGGCTTTTTTCTACCAATTTGTTTTCTAGTTTGATCTTCTTAAGATCCTTTTACCCTTTCACAAAAAGGGTTTCAGTGTGTGAATTCACTGTGCAGATTAACCTTATATATTGTATAATGAAATTTCACATTAAACCAAGAAATACTTCTTCACAATTGAAGCAAGTAGTGCGCTAGAAGTGTACTCCACAAATCAAGATTCAGTTCACATTAACAATGTAGAAGGATGCCTAAGAAATATGATATAGCCACTTAAGTTACTTGCACAGTATGTTAAAAGACAGCCTCAAGCACCCACTTAAAGTTGCTAGTCTGACAGCTGAGTCAACATTTAGGATCTTCTTGGCAGCTAATCAAAGCAGGTGGAGAAATGATATAGGTAGAAGACTGGACACCATGGAAAGAAGAGTATGCAAAGAGATTGAAGAGATCTCACTTGTTATTAATTCAGGTAGGTTACAGACTCATTCTTCACTCCAATCACACAGACATTCTGATTTCCTAAATGACAAAGAGAAATTAGGGTGATTACACTCCAGTAATTCCTTGAAGAAGCTATTCCACTCCTGAAATGAAAAAGCAACGAGAAAAAATGAGAAAACCAAACTCCTTTTTGTTTGTTTGTCTGTGTTTCTATTTTTCATTCTTGTAAAGCTCAAAAAAAGCATAGAGCAAGGATTCATGGGTTGCAAAACCTGAAGGGAGCATCGAAATTAGGTAATCTCAGCACAAATTTTGCAATGAGGGACACATCCTTGCACAGAAAGGGGACAGGGAATGTAATCAGAGACCTCCCAACCTCACTGATACTGGTACCAAACTGCACAGCTTTGAAGATCTAATCTGAGCTGCCCCCACTGTACAATACACAGTGCAGAAACATAGGAAGGGGCCATCCACAAGTAGAAGAGTTGCAATGGTCCAGTTTTTAAAAACAGCCTCTAGTTTTTAAAAACCATCTCATGTGCTCAGTATCGCATACAATGGGAGTGGAGGCACCTGAACTGTTATTGTAATGCTATGTACCTGGAGTCGATCCCTTCATAAAGTATTGCTGGAGGTCTACATTGAAGCTCTAGACCAAACTTGCATACATGCAAGGTAGAGGTGCTCCCACAGCCCAGCCTTGGTGAGCACCTCAGGGGACCCACACGACTATGTAGGAGAGGTCTGTGACACCCAGGGCCTGTGCAGATACGGGGTATGTGTGCATCTGTGCATGCATGCATGTGCCTGGGTAGGATTACACCCTCCCAGGATTTACTACAGAAGAGTCTTTACAAGTTCATAGGTGTTTCCTTTACAAGTTCTTAGGTGTTTCCTAATGTTTTATAGGTGTTTATTATTGTAGTTTATCTGTTGCATTTCTGGTATTGATCCTGTATGTATAGTTCACTGAGTTGCTGGTTAATTATGTCCCATTAATATATCAAGAAATCACTGCAGTCCTGAGTTAGTGTTTTGAACTCAGCATTTCTTTCCCAGTGATACTCTAGTATCATTGTGTTCTTTAACCACACCTGAAGGTCTCATTATTTATGAGAATGGACCCTGAGAATTTTTGACATCCATTACTTTGCCATCTTCAGTGTATGAAAAATAACTGAAATAAAAAATAGAAGTGTTTATATACTAATTTACAAATAACATTTCTAGATGTTATTATTCATGCAAATAAACCCACACCATTAACAGAGAGGTGTTAATCTGAACAGACCAAAGACCAGGTCATTACAAATCTTCTCTCACTAGTTTTCAAGCCAGCTGTATATTGATAAGTGAGAGGTCTACAGTTTTGGGGTTTTTAACCCAACTAACATTGTTGAATATTCATTACATAAGAATGAACAAGAATAATGCTGTATTATTTTTATGGATTTTTAATTACTTTATCAGGAGACATCCTCCTCCTCCAAACCAGGCAAAGATAGTAATGCTGTAATTCTCTTCCCTAGACTTCTTCGCAGAGGGGAAAACCCTTTTTGTGTGGTTTATGTGTTGATAAGGTTCCTGCATGTGAGGTAGATGAGTTTATCCCTAGAGTGTCAAGTACTCAGGCAAGATACTTCAACTCTGTTTCTGTTATTGGAACTCTGTTATTAAAAAGAAGGATCTCTTCAGTGGTCTCCTGTGCTTAGATTATTATGCGTTTGGAACCTGTGATCACTTCCTGCTACATGTGTGTGAAAAACTGCACTGGTGAGACCCACCACCAACAGCAGATGTGTTGTCTCAACATTGCTAAACTCATGCCATCACCACAGTGAATACATTGTTAAGGCAGGAAGATAACACCGCTGCCACAGAAGAGGTTTATCTCTACCTTGTTAAAGGAGGAGACTGACTGACGCCATGGAGCAACAGGGGAGGCTGATCCTGCAAAACTCAACCAAACCCCTGTGCATGTGCCCAGACCTGGGGTCAGGGGGATCAGGGTGCCTGGAGGCCCCTGAGGAATGTTGGGCATGTACACCATTGCCAGGTGGAAGGTGTGGTTGAGCAGAACAGCCTGTAACAGCTCTATAAAAAATGGAACCAACTAACATCGGACAGAACATTCCCCCACTAGACTTGGAAGCAAATCAGACTGTGGGGATGCCACAGCTCCGAGGTGGTAGCTATTGCTCTGAACTCTTTCCTTTTTTCCTCCTTTCTTTCCTTCCTTTCTCGCTTTATCTCTCACATTCTTTCTCTTTGCATTTGCAGATTTATTGTTGGGCAAATAAAGTTCCTTGGCTCTTGAATCCATCTTGAGTCTTAATTCTGTTCCTGATAATATAAATAGAACCACGCTCCAGTCTCAGACCAGCATGCGACAACGTGTATATAGAATCTAACACAGCAGGGACCCCAAAGGTTGCCTATTACCTAAAAATTGGTTCTAAATAATTCAGTCCAGCAATTATCCTTGTTTCTCAGGTGAAAAACATGTGACTACAGACAAAGCCACAGTTCCAAGGCTCCTCTTTGGCCACACATTGGCAAATAAGAATGCTGTGTTTCACATGCAAGAGTGAGGTCTCTGACCTAGCCTGAAAAAAAGTATTTGTGATAAGGTACAGCATCACATGAACTCACAGAGAAGAAAAACAGCTGCTCCCATGTGATTCCAGTACCCATGTCACTACAGTTTCTCTATTCATCAGTGCTTAGGAGCATTCTGGCACTACCATTTTTGAGCTCCATTTCCACAATTGCCATATATCTAGAAAACTTGTTTCTTTACCATTATTTCCACTCCTTCTGTTGCTGGGGCTTGCACAGTTGGACTCAGTTTGTACCTCTGTATACCATATACAAAAGCTCACAAAAGCCCATGAAGGAAAGACTTTAAAAGTGTGAAATAAAAAATGAAAGGAGTTTCAGAAGGCCAATGAGGAAATGAAAGTGAGGTCACAAAGACAGCATTGTCACCTGAATCCAGAGCCCATGGGCAGTGAGACAACTAACTGACATCCCAGCCTGTGATTTATTGTATGGCAAAGCAGCGGTTGGATCAAAAGTAAAATTTGAACAAGTAAACCAGAAGGAAACAAGAAACACATGAAGAGCTATAAAAAATTGGTTGACTTTCTCCAAGTCTACTTTGTTTCAGAATTTGCCCATAAGCTTCTGCAGGGTAGGTAGTGTCTTTGAGGAAGTTGTTAAAACCTGCTAATTGTCATGACCATCCCTCTGACTGTTGATTACTAAACCTTCTGGCGTTATATAAACCAGACAAAGATGGAGTCAGCATCAGAAAAAGCAGAAGGATAGCTCTGTTACAATCCTTGCTGATTTTGTTTTCAAACAGCAGCTTTTGAGAAGGTTCCAGGTTGTAGACATTACGGAAAAGGTTCTTATTCTTCTGAGTGCTGTAACGCTCACCATCATAAAGAGAATAAAATCAACTTATCCAATTTTTATACCAGCCTGGCCTTCACTGGGCCCTCATTGGTTTCAGTGGAATCAAAGCGGAGTCACCAGGAGGGAAATGCATCAATTTGGGGTTGGGGAGAGGGACAGAAAACAGGCAGGGGGGAAGGTGGTGGGTAGGTGGTGGTGTGTGCAGGGTGTGTTTCTGCTTTGAGACCAATGGCAGCTGAAGGAGATATGATTAGTTTGCAGAAAATGTGAACTATTCTGATGTGATCTGTGGAGTTTAGGATAACAAAAGGCAAAATAAATGTTCTGATGTGTTGTTGCAGTTGAATTCAATGCCCTCCTGCCATGAAAACATGATGAAACTTACCAAACATGGCTGCATGGTACCAAAGAGCTTAGTTCACTTACGTACTCATTCACTCCCTCAAGTCAAGAGTCTGAGTTATCGTTCACAGATTTTCTCAAGAGAAATAACTAGACTAAGGGGGAAGTTGCATTATCACCTCCAGTTAGGGGAGGGGGGGGGCAGGGTTCTATTTGAATTCCCATATTTAGCTAAATGAAATTTCTTCTAAGAATCAGCCTCAATCAAAACCTTCTTGTCAAGGCAACTTTCCTCACAGATTTCCCCCTTAAAAGCTTCTTTAAAAATCAGCTAACCAACAGGAAATACTGATATATATTTGTTTTATAAGATTTTGGATGGAGGTAATTATAAAATGTTGCATTTATACCAACTCAGTGAAAATCTAGATTAGGAAATTGTACTCTGACAGAGATAACCAAGCCAGTAAAAGCAGAAAAACATACATAGATCGATCTGCAGCAAGCAGAAAGTCCTGGATGTCTGGTTTTATTTGAAGAACTTACACAGACAGTGCTAGCAAAAAGGTTACATGTCAAATTTATTTTTTTTTATCGGGGCGCTTCACCATTGTGACACTAACAGTTTAATTAAGTTCTGCTCTTGCCCAAGGTTTCCCACATGTACAAATACCCAGTGAGCATGAAGTATAGGATGCTTCTGGAGCATAACAGATATGCTTTGCAGGTGCATCTCAGCTGAAGTGCATCCATTCAGTGAGTCTAACTCTTCCAAGAAGTATCACGTTCCATGTGCGAAGATGGCTGGTCTGAGCACACCATAGAGAAGTTGTCAGACTTCCAGACAGACAGTCACACAATGAGAGGCAAGGCAAAGAAGTACTGTGCAGAGGTTTCTGTGAGATTTCAGACCACCAGAGATTTCTCGCCCTGACGTGGTAGCACTAATTACAAAATGGCTGCTAATATTTTCTAAATCTGAAGCTGGTAAAAGTTGCCAGAAGTTCTAACTTCTAGTCCTGGATCTTGTTCCTAGGGAACACAGGCTTTTCCATAAAGCCCTTTCAGTTTCACTCTGGTTCAGCACTGATTTCACTGAACATGTCATTGTATATGAGGAGGAAAAAGAGGTAGCATGACAGGCTCCCACCACACAACACCCAGTTCTTGATGGTAAAAATGGCTATGATTGCCTTCAGATGAACACCTCCAACACAAAGAAAAAGTCACACATTTTTGTTCTGATTCAGTGAACCACTGGTTATTTCAAACATGACTGAATAGTTTGAACAAGCTGGAAGACAGAGCTATCTCAGTCCTGCATGTCTCTCTCTCATCAAACTTGGGCATGAGAGAAAAATCTGGAGGGAGACAAGCCTGAACCTTGTCCAGTAGTGAAGGAAATTTACCCAGCTCTCGGTCAACCCAAATAAGAGCCCCAGGGAGAAAACCCTTGTCTGCTGTGGCCATCACCACACTGCATGGCTTGAAGGATGGTTGCTGCTCTTGCCTTTTGGGCAGAGCACTGAGGGTCAAGCCCAGCTGCACTTTCAGAGACCACTGGCTGGCTCTCTAGTTGCTCAGCACAACACTCTACTCCCCATTTGTGCTCTTTTTAAAATGCCAGAGACTTGCAGTGATTTGTTTCACATTCCCTGGGGATGTTTCTTTTTCTGAGTGCCAAAGGCAGTTTTTCAGCCCTGCCTTTCCCCTGGGGTAGCCATCCAAGCTCCCCACCCCACCCCCAGCTTGTCTTTTCTCTCATTCATACATATCATTGAAAAAGTCAACATTCTCCAATGGCGCCCAATCTAACATTTCATTTCTGCAGATAGAGCAGATAGATTCAATTGTTGTATAATGATTATCTTATTCAGGAGTTTCATCTTTGTGTCATATTTGCTACTGTCTCACCCCTTTACGGTCTGCCACTGGTCCTTTGAATTTCTACTGGATTCTACCTTTAAATACCTTCCATTGTTCTTATGTCCTTTTCCTTTCTAGTCATCACCTTTTTCTGTGTCATGCTGCTTCTCTGAAATTTCTTTCTGGGCTGCTAAGTGACTTTGCTTTTCTAATGACTAGGCCAGTCTTATGGCCCTTGCTTAATGCATGGTTTTCTGATTCCCACCACTGATCTGTCTGATGTTTGGCACAATCAACACAAAATGTTTTCGCAGCCTCCAACAATAAACCCAATAATAAGGGACATCCATCCTTCGGTTTCACTTCATAACACCTACAATAATCTGAGAACATCTATACTATACTACCCATTGCTCTGTGAACTGGAGAAACGCTTTTTCCGCAGGGAAGTGCCTGAACCCCGATTTGTTTCCTACAGCATAACCAGTTACTTTTTTAACATTCCCATTTTCTTTCTTCCCTTTACCCAGCCTGTTTCCTATTTGTTCTATTCTTAAAGACTTAAACGTAATAATATTCACCCCCAGTCACATAAATTACAGAGTCTTTCTGCAAGTTTGACAGGAGTATTCCAAAAGATTGCTTCACAGAAGAAAAGAAGGAAAAAACGAACAAAAACAAACAAAAAATAGTATGGTTTACACCCCGCTGTCCTCTGCTCTCCAGTAGAATTTTATAAAACTTAAAATATTGTGGTGCCTTATAGGGAAACATAAGCCAGGACCAAAAGTTAAAGAACACTCATCTATTTGACCTATCAATACATTAAAAACAAAACAAAACAAAACAAAACACAAAGAAAACAACAAAACAAAAAAACCCACATAAATTCACCCTTTCCTATTTCCTTCTAGTAAGTGTTTCACCATTCCCACCTGCATAATCTATTCATTCCTTTTAAGGTTAAGTGTTTTAAAACCAAACCCACTTTTTCTAACAAGATACCTAAGTATATAAGCACCCACATAAACAGAGGTAGGTAACTATTCTAATAGGGGTAATCCACAGCTATTATTTCAACGACTGGGAGGAGAGCTTTGCAGCAATTCACCAGGGCCACTGAGGCACTACCACCTCTCCATGACCCCTGCCATGCTCCCAGGGACCTTCCCTACTCAACTCAACTTTGTTACAGTCCTTCAAACCCACACTTAACACTTTCCCCTCTGCTCCCTTTTCTCCTACTATTTCCATTCATTTTTATAATGCTTGAGGTTTGGGTGGTTGTTTTCTTAATTTTTTATCAGTCAAGATGGTTAGAGGAATACTTAGGTGGGTATCCCAACAGAGATACCACTTGAGGTTTTGACACTGACAAGACTTCACCACACCAAGAGATTCCCAGAAACAATTTAAGTTCTGGGGGGAAAACCTTAGGATTTCAAACAGAATGAGTGTAAGGTATTGATGTCTAAATTTTGAGCTACATCCCGTCAAGGGCTCATTGAGTTGTGAGATGTCTCCCACCCCTTTTGCATAACAGAACATTAAGCTTCATGAACTCAAGATGCTGAATTCCCTCATGGTCCCCTGATATCAGACAGGGGTAGAAACTTGGTTGTCTGAAAGTCAACAGAAGTTTGCAAGAAAGATTGTTTTCCACTTCATTGACGCTGTTTAGAAAAACAAGGCAAGGCAAGAAGGAAGAAAATACACATTTTTTTTCTTTGGCGGTATTGCAGATTATCTTTTATTCCCATTTCTGCTACAGTGACCATCACTGTGCTATGGAGACAGTACTGTACACCACCCTGTGTAAACAAGTCATAGGACATATCCCAGAAAAATTCAGCTTTGTGACTCTTCATTAATAGTGGTATCACCCGACTGAAGGCTTCTTTTGTTTGTTTGTTTGGGTTTTCTTTTTTTGTTTTGGAGGAAATGTTTTGCAGGTTATTACTTGGGGATATTTTGGTGAGGTTACTGCAAGTTTAGAGGATTTTTCAATGAAAAAATGTGTTTTCTTTCTAGAAGCACAAATGCTTTAGATGTGCTCTAGATGTACACAAGTGCTACCATTGCTAAGATTTGTATCCCTGTCTGTACAGTGCAAATAAAAATGCACAACATTTCAGGGAATCTTTATGTGGTCTGTTGTTTTGCCATGCAAATAAAGATTATAGTGACCCAAAAAAACATCGTTAAATGAGAGAGCTTTATTTATTAGTGATTATATTACCTTATATCATTACCTATATGTTACCTCATATATATACTTTTATCTATTTACCTTACATATATGTACCTTTATATTACCTTTTCTTACCTTACCACAAAGACAGTTAAACTTCGGTCTGGATCATGAATTTGGTGAAGCATGGTATACAGTTAAAGGGAATGCAAAGACAGGCTTCCTTCCTGCCCACAGGGAGTAGCAGCTCCTGGTGAAACAATTGGTCAAGTATTGCTGTGTCTAGAAGATTCATGCCAATATTTAGTACTGTCAAAATTTTCTTAAATTGTGCCTAGGTTAATAGAGAATTTTAAGACGGGGGAAGAAAAATCAAGACATCAAAATTGGGAGTAATGACAGCTAGACAAGAGATCAGTTTGGACGCATTCATTGTCTTTCAAGAGAATAACAGACTTTAGAAATTTATTTATGGATGGCTAAAATGTGTCTTGTTTTATGCCTACATGCAGCAGACATCTGGTGGACACAAATTTCATACCTGCCAAGCACTGTAACGCATACAGGACTACTGCATTGTGTCCTCTTTTCCTTGGGGAGCCAAAGGAAGAACAAATCTTACTGGAAGGTTTTGATTGTGTGTTTAAGCACTTAAAGCACTCAGTGAACCTAAAATTACAGTGACATTTTGTTCATGGATAGTTGTCTCAGCTCAATATTATTAGCACGATGATACTCAAAGCACTTCCTACAATAAACATCATAATTGCTGGTAGCTTTTTAATGGTGGATCCACTGCCTCATTTGTCAGCATAAATAGTTACTTGGATAGTCTGGCAGCATCCTAGTGAGTTTAGAAAAGGAAAGAATACCAAGGCATCTGTGTAATTAAGAGTGATGGCCTTATATTGCAGGAGGGCTACTATTCCAGCCAGTTTGCTAAGGACAGGATTGGGAGTGTAGCTCTGTGTTTGTTTATCCAATGAACATCTGCACAGAAGTCTGATATCGTGGTTTGCCAGGAATTTCTACTAGAAGGGAGCTGAAATATTTAACACTTTGATCAGTCTGTTTCTCTGCCCCAAGGAGTATATGGAAGTGTGTCAGTTCATGTTATTTCAGCTACAGTTCTTGTGTGCCCTTACCTAGGTGCTGATTTAGCAGTTTGAAGTCCTAAGTAGCTTAAACAAGATACTGATTTGGCAGTTCAGACAAAGTCACACATATCTTAAATGGGAACCTGAGAATTTCCTAAAGTTTATTGATGCTTAAGAGCTTAGCTTCTAGTAAAGATTTTTAGGGAAAAAGTGTCAGCCCACAAAAGCCACTCACAAATTTGCCTCAAAATTCAATCAGCAGAAAAATAAAAAATACTTTTGGAGGTTTATATTTCTGTGTGGCCTTTCATTATCTAGATCAATGGTGTTTGTTTCTGATGTAAGTCTCTGAGGTGGGTCTTCATACGTCAAAAGGTTACTTGCTTCTTTGAATGCATGTATATTTTTGGTAGATGAATCCTGAAGGAACACCATTTTTGGCTTCTTTCTCTCACTTATTATCAAACAGGAATAACTTGGACCCTTCCAGACAAATTTCATGCATGTAGCTGCACTGAAGTCTTGACTATCTAGCCACTGTGCCTAAATATATCTCAGAAAGAAACCTGTAAGCTTATAGGTAGGATTCAGTGCAATGGCAAAAAAAAAGAGTTATTTTTAAGCAAGAAAGCTGATTGAATGCCCACAAGTGCTGGGTGTGTGCCTGGATCTGCTCCTGCTATCAGCACATGGCTCCCAGGCCTCTCAAAATGGTACAACACTGTGGTAAGAAACAGCCTTGGGCTGAGGAGCCACGTGAGCTAGCAGTTTTAGGAAACAAGTAATGCAGAGGGAACCTTATTTCACAGACCAGCCATGCGGTTTCTCTGCAGTGCTCTGTCTGTGGCTATTACTCACTGCTGTGCTTGTCAGTTTCCTCATTTGTGAAAAGTGACATGTTATCTCTCCCTTTCTTTCTCTCTTTCTCTCTTTCTCCAAAATATGCACCTCTGATCCAAAAAAAGCATCTTTTCAAACTGTTTAGCAGTTCCCCATTCAAAATGAGGTATTTCAGTGAACGGGGACAATGACTGCTGGTAGAGCATCGGGATCAAAAGTGATCAGTCATTAACCATCAGCTTTTGGAGTAATGGAAAGATCCTTGGTTGATACCAGTGTATGAGCTTGAAAATACTCTGTTATTGAGCAGAGTAAGGATTATGCTTTCTTATGTGGCCTTGATGAACAAGGTGAAATTGTTTCAAATGGGTACCTTGGTATAGATACAGCTTCTCTCTAAATTTTTCCAGGTTTAGACAGGTTTGACAGCATTAACTCTGGCATGGCTTTGGATTTCGTCTGATGTAGTAAGACCCTTTCCTTCTTCAAAATAATTCATAATATTCAACAAATCACTGTGTAATCTGGCAACAGAAGCTGATACCACATAGAACAGAGATAACAAGGGGTTCAGTGCAGAACGCAAGTCATATCCCTTTCCTTGCAGTGCTACAGGCACACACACACAGAGAAAATGATCTGAAAGTTGGGTCCAGATCCTGTAATTCATAACCCACTGCAGGTTATTTAAATCTTCCATCTACAGGCTTTAATGATATCCAAATGTTATTCTTTAACCAAAACTCACCTAGAATCATGACCGTTTCCCACCTCAACTGTTGAAGTGGCTCCTTGGTCACCCAATATCAATTCTTATCTTTCTGTTTCCTGGATAGATCAGCAACAGTCACAGTGAGAAATTACAAGCCTTTCAACTGCGTGCAACAAGGACAGCAGTCTCCAGATCCTCCTTTTCTCTTCAAATGCACAAACATGAAAGCTAATGGAGAGATGAAGGTGAAATTGCTCTGTCATTTACAGCTCACTATTGTATCTGGAAATGTCTTTTGCTCTTTAAGTACCCTTTTATAAATCAGTGTAAGTACTCTCCAGCTAGAAATGTGTACTGTTACAAAACACATACAGTAATTTTCAGAGGAAAGAGTAATGGGGTAAAATATTTGCATTTTTCCTTTTTATCATGCTTTTTCTTACCTACCTTGGTCATTTCTTTCCAATCTGGAACACCAAAGTATAAAAAAACTACAAGTTTGTAGAAACAGTCCTTAGAAATCAACACTTCAATACAGATAAGTCACAAAATGCTTCTTTCTTTCCTCCTTCAGGAAAAGGAAGACAGTAAGTATACAATGTCTTTCTAGTTCCTCATACCATGAGAACAGACAAGAAGCTGCTCAAACTGTGGAGAAAGTGGTCAGGACCAGGTTATTGCATTTTCAAAGACTGCTTGAAAATCTTTCTCACTCTCCACACTCCTAAATGGAGAAAGGCATCTGCTTCAAACCCTGCTACATAAGCACCTGAATACTCAAGATCCCAGCTGAGACTCATCCTGTACTCGCCTGTATTTGTATATTCTTACTGACTTGCAAGCAAGCATCTCCCATATTTGAGCAAGAATATGGCTTCTCTGCACATTTCTGACACCGGTGAAATACAAACTGCCATGCATGCCAAAGAATTTGTATCAATTCCATTAATTTCTTCACACGTACAAGATAAAGGTAATGGGCAGCTTTAGAAATTATGAACCTCCAGCTCTTAAGATCGGAGTTTTCCAGTGAGAGAGGCAAGCATGTCTCTGCACAATACCTCGCTGGCCTAAACACATGAAATCCTCAGGAATGGATATGTCTCCATCTATGGAGTGCAAAAAGACCATCACCACACTACAGCACCGAGTAGTAAGGATCTGCAGTGTTCCTTTTTACTGTTTGACCACTCCCCAGAGTTTTGAGATTTGTCACTGTGACCATGGTGTAAGTTCATGTAGATCTTCTGCTCTGCTTTTGCACGAGCTCTGGGTCTGGCCCAGGGATCAGTACTGGGACATGATTAGGGACATGGGAGTAAAAAGCAACAGACAATTTTATCTCCACAGAACATAACAGTCTTCAGCTGTTCAGCCAGCTGCAAGGAAATTATTTGTAATTGCGTAGGATTTCAGCACAGACCAAGCATTTGTCATGTCCCTCAAGTGCATCATTGTAAGAAGTCTCAGTGTCTCTTTTCTAATACAAATCTAAGCAGCTGGACAAGTGAGCAGGACCTTGCTGGAAACTGTAAATGTTTATGAATGTATGAACAGACAGGAAGACCCTCCAGTTTCCACACTGGCTGGAAAACGCTTGATACCTCTGCCCCCAGATCTCACAAACCACGTGACAACAGTTAGGTCCATGGTGGACAGAAGCTATGTGAAACTTAAAATAAGCACAGGGAGCCCAATTTCCTCCAGTAGAAATTAATATAATTATGTTGACTTTAAAAATATTTACTTTAGCTGAGCAATTTGCCCTACTCTAATCTTGTTAATTATTTTTTAATTATATAAAGCAATACAAAATGAAAAGCAAGATACCATCACAACCTTGTTAACTTTAAACTAAAATGTTCATGATCATGGGAAAACTAATCCTAGAGATGTTTTCTGGATTACCAGGGTTCCATATCAGCCCAACAAATATATTTCCAACCCAGTTTGAATAGGGATCACTAGAATGCCAGTAACACACCCCAAAATCTTCATTAGCTGTAACTTCTAGCTATTTGATACAGTTTTGTCACATTTCAGAGACATTTTGTCTTTCCGATTATCTGGTTTACAGTAGTGGACCTTGTACAGTGGTATTGCATGGGAGAGACTGGAGGGGAGGTGGTGTCACATGGTGCCTGGAAGAGAAAACACAAAACATTAATCAGCAAACTGTGCCCTTCCCTGGGAGGCTTGTGCTGACCTGTCTGCACTGGAAATGCCACTGAGGCCCACTGAGCCACTAGGATGTTAGCACATTATTAGAAATTAAAAGATTCCATCTTGCCATTTCATCTTGGTTCTGACTTTCATTTTAAATTATTTTGTCTCTTGTGCCCTGTTAAATTGATTTGTTATGCTAAATTTGTGCCAAATAAATAATGAGCTTCCTAATTAGCTTATGCTGAAGCAAGGCAAGGATGAAATTATACCCATCTTAGTGCCTGGGGCCCTATGAAAAAAACACACTGAAGATACTAGAAACTGTGCAACTCTTTAACACATTAGTTGCTACCATGTTATTTCCAGTTCTTTCATGCTGTAGGGAAACAGTTGCCTTAAACACTTCTGAGAGCACAAAGCGTAGCTCTCATCACAGCAGTCTTACAAATAGCTGCAAAGTACAGATGAAAATTCTGGTAAGTACTGGAAGAAAAACGTGCATTCACATATATCTCATGGACAAAGACTGAAAAACCCCTCACAATTAACAATTACTACTTTATTTTATTTTTACCCTAAATAATCCATAACCTAAGCCAACAGGCAGAAGTAACATAGGAACTCTGACATCTTTTCAAGCTGTAAAGGGGATCTGAGTTTCTACCCCAGCTTTGAAATAGGGTCTCAGCGTACAGCACGTAAATGCACTGGAAAATTTTGCCTAAAAAGATCAAGAGGTAATCTCTGCCTTCACCTAAGCCAATGGCAAAATCCTTGTTAGCTACAATCAGCTCAGTCTTCAGCCCTAAGCTGAAGATCCTGTAGATCACCTGACAGAGTGAGAACCAAAACGAAGACTCCTGTATGACTGTCTGCTGTCCTAAGCAAACCAATACTTGTCATCATGGCTGTTCATATTGTTATCACTAGTATTACTACTTTCCACTATTATTATTACTGCTAGAATTGTTAATATTACTGCTAGGGTTGACTTCCTAACAGATTACTTCTCTTTCCAGACAACTTTTAGTATTTTCACATCATAATATTTCTGACTAGATGTACATACATCTTCTGGCGCTCTTTTCAAACATTGTATTTAATGAGAAATTCAGGAACAGCATAAATTTTTGTCAGGAGTTATGCTGAAAATACTGCAGATGAGGCAAAATAAGTGCCAGCAACTTTAATAACTAACCAAGAAATACATCTAATCTATCAGCCATGACAAGTAGTTTCTTCCTGCATGGGAGAAGTCTCCTGGAACTACGTTATGAAATGTAATTAGACACATGCATTAACTCTTTTGTGAAGAAAGATAAATACTTCTTAGATGCTAGTGTTCACTGTGAGATAAATAACCATATGACATAGTTAGCAGCAGAAAGAAGGAGCTCTTCACCAGATTTAGCTAAAAGTTAGCGATGTCTCACTAGCAGAAAGAAGGCTTCATATTTGAACATCTCTATTTGCACTGGATGAAATGAAGAGATAAGCAAAAATTGTCTTCCTAGACAGTAAATACTTTAGTATGAAACTATGAATCTAAGAAGCAAGAATTGCCTTACTAGCCAAGACCAAAGGCCCATCTAGTTCAGTGTCACATCTCCAACACAGGCTAGAAAGATGCATTAGGGTAAAGAGTAAAAGAATCAAGGCATGTGGTTTAGAGTGGATATTAGGAAAAATTTCTTCACCAAAAGAGTTCTCAAGCAGTGGAACAGGCTGCCCAGGGAAGTAGTTGAGGTATCCCTGGAGGTATGTAAAAGATGTGTAGATGTGGTGCCTGGGGATATGATTTAGTGGTGGACTTGACACTGTTAGGTTTACGGTTGGACTCAATGATCTTGACAGTGGTTTCCAACCTAAACAATTCTATGATTCTATAATTTGCAATGGTGGATCAGCCAGGAGTAATGGACATTTTTCCCCTGTCGTACTGAGGCATGATATGTCAAAATGTGCAATCCTATCTGGAGCTGCTCCTTGAGAAGCCCTGCCTGATGTCATTAACTCTCTCATTTAGTGGGATCAAGGAAGTTCATTTAAGAATATATTACTTACCAGTGACAGATCTAAGAGTTAAATGCAGCACAATCTATCAAATATACATGCATATATATGTGTATATATATAGCAATGTCACTCAGCCAAGAAATCTCAACAGCTTCCAGTTTCCTCTTATGCATCTAATGTTGTTGCTGCATAATAGAAACATGTTTTGAAACTGTTCTGATTTCTGCTGGGTTATAATTAATTTTCTTCTCAGTAGCTGGTACAGTGCTGTGCTTCAGATTTAGTATGAGAATAATGTTGATAACACACTGATGTTTCAGTTGTTGCTAAGTAGTGCTTACCCTAAATCAAGGACTTTTCAGTTCCCCATGCTCTGCCTGTGAGCAGGTGCACAAGAAGCTGGGAGGGAGCAGAGCCAGCACAGCTGACCCCAACTGACCAAAGGGATATTCCATACCATAGAATTCCTGCTCAGCATATACACTGGTTAGTCCAGGGCCAGCTGATTGCTGCTCAGGGACTGGCTGGGCATCAATCAGTAGGTGGTGAGTGACTGCTTTGTGCATCACTTTTTTTCCTTGAGTTTCGTTCCTTTCTCTCTTTTTTTGTCTCCCTTTTCAGTAAGTAGTAGTAGCAGTAGTAGATTTTATTTTATTTCAATTATTAAACTGTTCTTATCTCAGCCCATGGGTTTTACCTTTTTCCCAATTCTCCCAATCCCACTGGGAGAGTGGGGAGTGAGCAAGCTGGCTGAGTGGTACTTGGCTGCTGGCTGGGGTTAAACCATGACATAAATATAATTGAACAGGTGTGGTTTATGCTTTGTCAAGATAGAAAAGTGCTGTAGACTGTGATCACAGCACAGCAGGTGCAATGGCAAACTGAAAAAGTTTATACATGTATTGATTCTATGACACAAAGAAGTTCTTTGTGGCACCATTTTCCCTAATGGATTTGTTATTACTTTTAAGAAAAAAATCCCAGACAACATGTCTAGATGGTGAAATTAGTGTTCTCAAAACAAAAGGATTGAAAACAGGTCTCATCACAAAAATATAAATTACATCACAACAAATATTCAACATGTGGTCTTGAGAAATGAAGTAGCTCCAGGAAGACGATCACTAAGACTTTGTGTTCAGTTGAAGAAAGATGAACTGTAAATCTGTATAAACTAATTTATTTTAACTCAACATGTGTTCATATGTTTGCTGTAATGGTAATGTGTAATGTGATTTAGAAACAAAATCGGTATCATTTACAAGTGGGTGCTATCTAGGCTGCTTTGCTGTTACCAACCTGATACAAGAGGAGTCCACTTTTCTCAAGTACTTGTGTCACAGCCAAGTCATTTTTCTTATGGTATTTGAGTTTTTTTGTTTCAGGACATAATTTGGACAGTGACTGGGAATGGATAAGAGGGGGTGTCTTGGGGTTTAACCCTGGCCGGGCAACCCAGCACCATGCAGCTGCTCGCTCACCCAGAGGGATGAGGAGGATAATTTGAAAGGAATGTAAAACTCGAGGGCTGAGATAAGAACAATTTAATAGGTAAACCAAAAGCCGCACACCCAAGCAAAGCAGAGCAAGGAATCCATTCACCACTCCCATGGGCAGGCAGGTGTTCGGCCATCCCCAGGGAAGCCGGGCTCCATCACTCATAATGGTTACTCGAGAAGACAAATGCCATAATGACAGATGTCCCCCCCTTCCTTCTTCTTCCCCCAGTTTATATACTCAGCATGGCGTCACACGGTATGGAATATCCCTTTGGCTAGTTTGGGTCCTGGCTGTGGCCTCTCCCAGTTTCCCGTGCCCCTCCAGCCCTCTCACTGACAGGGTCTGAGAAACTGAAAAGTCCATGATTTCACATAAACATCACCCAGCAACAAATAAGTTGTAACCCAGTAACAACTGATGTAAACATCAGTGTGCTGTCAGCATTGCTCTCACACCAAATCCAAAACACAGCACTGCACCAGCTACTAGGAAGAAAATTAACTCTATCCCAGCTGAAACCAGGACGCAGTGAAACAGAGGACTACAGGGAAGGTAACTTACCACTGAAGAACCAGGTGTATAGAAATAGAAACAGAGATAGAATAAGGTCAGCTGTAAAGATTTAGTTGGGTCCCTCAGTGTGCAGAGCTGTTTGGCTGATAGACAAGGACTATGTAATGGGACAGATGGCCATAGGTGTAACAGAGAGGTTTCTTCATATATACCATTAAATGCTGCCTTGAAGAGTTGAATTCCAGATCTTGTATCTACCTCACAGTTCTTGCATAACAGGAGACAATTTGCTTCAATATTTTTCGGATCACTAAGTTATGATACATTTTCTCAAGTGACACTGAGCAAGGGCAAATGTAGACCTGAGACCTCAGAGCTGCAGCTGAAGGCAATGAGAACTGGGTTTTGACATCTTCAAGTGACGTAGGGTGGTGAACCACTTGGCATCACCAAACATTCTAACAGACATATTTTTCTGGTTGCTCTTAAAATCGCCCTTTCATCAGCAAAACAGGTACAAATACTCCTTTCAATTCACAGAAATATATGAAGTCTTGTGTTTAAGGCAATCAGACATTACAGTGACAAGCATCTTTAAAAAGCCTGTGAAGAAATAAATTACTCAAACAAGAACATAATTACTTAAAGGACTAGGGTTTGAAGTGTGTATGATAAAGGAAGATAAAATATATGTCAAATAACTGCTCACATAATCAAGCACCGAACAGGCATGGGTCACATTGGAGAAAAACAAGTGTGCACATAATTCCAGTATCAGAAGATATGAAGTGGCAGCTGAAATGAGTTTGGAGACATAATTCTGACACTCTGTACTGTTTAAGTGTTTGGCTTTGGAACCCTCTAATCATGTTCTTTTATCACCAAAGGTAGAGTGAGTTCATTTTTTAAATCAACAGAAAGACACTATTCAAAATAAGAATACAGTTTGTCACTAATTAGACATAAAACTACCTTGCTCTCAGGAAACGTTCATGAAGCTCTTCAGGTGCCTCGCAGATAATCTCAAAATACTTCATAATAACACCAGGCTGTCTAAACACAAAATCACCTCACCTCAGCTCAAGAGGTGAGATTTGCAAAGAGAACATAGTAAATGTTTCTGCTGCTCTGTTGAGCTGCTTGTGTGTCTTCTGTGAATAAATGGAAACTTCTTCCTGCTCCAGGATGCTCTCCGAACCACTGTCTTATGTGCAGGGTCATATTTTAAACAAAATATTGGAAAACTGGCAAGCAAAACTGGCTACACTTTGTAAAAGCTAAACTTGTCTGTTTCTGACATGCAGTTTAGGTTAAGACACACTAACAGATGATGAAACACATTTGGCTTTCTTTTTAAAGTTATATTCTCCTTTCCCTCTTTCAGCTCTTTTGGAAGCAGTAAACAACACTTTCAGTATCTAGAAGTGACATGCAGCCTTTGAGGATGCTGCATTCAAAGCAAGGCTGCTGACATTTCACTTGAGTTCAGGTGAACCCCTGCCCCCAGGCAGAATGAGATTTTATAGAAACTTTCAGTTGTAACCAAGAGCCTGCACCAATGTGTCCTCCACACACCACCAGTCGTCACCGTTGCCGCATGACCAGACTCTTCACAGACTATCCTTCAGCCACCTGCATCACCATTGCTCCCACTATTAGCTGAAAGAAGCTGGTGCCCATCTCAGCTGGGAGTGCTCATCCTCCAAATCAGCAGAGGAGGATAGTGATTTGGAGAGACAGTGGATGGGGGTTTTTTTGTTTTGTTTTCTGGCTGTTTGAATAGCGGCTCATTTTCTTGGAGGGTAGCTAACTGTAACAACAGTAAAAGGGCTGCAGAATTTAACCTGAGTCTATTTTTTCCCCCTCATTTCTTATACAATTTCCATCATTGGAAAAGCTTTTGGCTTTGTGCTCTCTAACACACAATCTACAGAAAGTTCTGTTGTGAAGTAAAGAACGGGACAGGGGAAAGCCAGTCAGCTAGAACAGGAGCTTTCTAATTTCTTTTGTGAACTACATCAGCTTTGTGTACATTGCTGTGTCAGGAGGGCCATGATGTCTGAGGGGATCAGTACTAGGTTAAGGTGAAAAAATGGAAGGCTCAGACCTAAGGGCTGTTGTACAGATACTCACAGTCTGTTGGAAAGGAAAACAAATTTGTTTGGATCTTGGCACAGGGTGATGCTCATGTCGGGAACCAAATCTTCCAAATAGTGTGGTAACTTGCTGTCTGGATGGTGGTGAGTGTCTCCGCTGCAAGAGTCCTTGCAGTAAATCTTGAGCTGGATGGTGTGAGAGTTCGCATACCTCCACCCTTCTTAGTCCTTATAGCCCAGCTGGCTGTAGTACTATGTGACCACTCAAGCACATGCATAATCCATCACTATGTATTATATTAACCAGATACAAGAAGTCTTAAATATCTTACCAATGTACAAAAGACTGCATTTCATGACCCCTTCTGCATGAATAGCTTAAAATGCCTATTTGCAGCTGTATATTTGACCAGTTCTGCAGCCAGCACTGCCTAGGGTAGTCTTTAGAAGGAGGGGTCACATTGTTCAGCCAGGATATTCGATAGTACGTTTAAGCATATGAATTGGTTACAACCAAGAAGGTTCCTGCACCGTATAGTTAAATACTTAATTGTGAAGGTGGCCAGGAGTTAAGTCCATCACCTGGTTCCAAAGGGCTCCATCATCTGCAGCCAGATGTTGTTATTCTTCCTTCTGATGACCGCTAGCTGGGGAGCTCCTGGATCACCCCTGAATTAATGATTCAGGAGCACTGGTTTCACACACAGCCACAGTCCTATTACCAGCTGTGCTATGGTAGTTGGGTAGGATGGATTTGTTTTACCTCCAGAAAGATTCAAGTTCTGGTTGTCACTTAAAAAATATCCACTCCCCATATTCAAACCATAGAACATGAGAAGTTCCTGATTATAGCCAATATGTTACTTTCTGTGGGCTACATCCTTTTATGCTTTTTCCCATGTGGGCCATCAGGTTGTAATAGTCATAAAACAATCTCCACTACTAGCCCATAGCAGAGCATCGCAAATGCTCTGAGCAGACACAGACACAAGTGTGGTGGTGTGCTCCCCCCCACCCCCACCCTGACCTTTGTTTCCAATGCTCAGGTGCTAAACATCTGGGCCAGTCAAAATGGATGTATCTGGTCATGATGGCTGTATCCAGACTCAAAGTGGATTTGGGGGAGACAGATAATGACGTGATAGCCAATGACTAATGTGAACAATGCACCCACATAACTGTGCTGGTCAAGGCTCAACTCAAGCTAAGTTTGAAAGAAACTCAGTTCTGAGATCAGCATGCAAATATGAACATGAGTCAATTATCTGACTCCACAAACAGCAGACAGCCCCAGAGCTCAGTGAGCTCTCCTGCATGGCAGTGGGCTGCATGGCAGGATCTCCCCTTGAGGAGGGATACCTCTCAAGGTTACTCCTCAAGGCTGAGAGATTCCTTGCCGCAACAGATTCCCTGTAAGTGATTAATAACATGCTGAACTTTGAAATCTTAGCTAAGTGGTATAAAGGATCAATTGCGCACATATAACCTTTTAGACATAAACCATTGACAAAGTCTGGAACTGTTTGGATCTAACCACACCTAAACTCCCCTCTAAGAAGGGGTTTAGGATGCAAGGAGGTCCTTTCTGAACCTCATGACTCAACGGAAGGGTCTGCTTGACAGTAACAGTTTTGTCTGACCCTGTCCTCTCTGCAGTAAGTAATCAAGCATACCTTGCCATTGAGCCTCGTTAAACCACTGTCACATTTACTATCAAACTTTGTTAAATCTCTGTTTCATACCAATAAACGTATTGCTATCTCTCTCTTACAAGTGAAGTGCATCAACAGATCGTGGGAGGGAATTGTCAGGTAGGAAGTAACTGGTTTGCACAGGGGCTGATGCTGAAAATGCAGCAACAGGCTTAACTGAAGTCTGCTGCTGCTCCACTATCTGACAACTTTTACTGCACATGTCATCTTAGTATGAAGCAGGTATGGGGTTTTGCACAAGAAAAAAAATCACTTTTGGGTGTGCAAAAGTATACTTCACTGCCAAGACAAGATTGCTTAAACTATCTGCACTGAAAGATGGTTCACATTTGCTAAGAGAACTTTTACCTTGACAGGAGAAATGAAAATTCAAAACACAGTTTTCCTGCTGACTAAATTCAGCTTTATATGCCAAATAAACATCTGACCTTAATAGTCTACATGCAGTGCATGCAACAAAGGAAAGAAGGTGCTTTTTTATCCAGTGTTAGGGTTACTTCTAATATTCCACTTTCCAAGCAAAGCATTAATGTTGCCCACTTTTGCTGCCCAGTGGTAAGAAACCCGACGCAGGGCTCTTAGTCAAGAACTGTAGCTACTCTGTAGTGCTGGACTAGCAGTACAAAAGTTTGTCAGTCATCTCCTCAGTTTGCCACAGAATCATGAATCAGGCCTCTGTAAAAATTTGTTCATTGCTAAATCTTCTTCAAACAAGTCTTGCCAGTTTTTCATTTGCTGTGCAAGGCCTCAAGAAAAAAAGACCTGTAAGGCAACAAATTTGTGAAAAGGAGAAGCCTGTTAATATGAAAGCTGGCAAAAAGCATAATGTGTTTGTTTACTGCAGGGGCAGACTACATACTGTCTACTAGTTGAAGGTAAATGGGTCTAAAAGGTACCAAGAAAATAATCAATGTCTACGCATCAGATATCATGAAATGAGAGGAAGCAAGAGCTAGACAGGGGGAGAAAAAAGCAAAGGAATGTTGGCATACATCTGCAAGCTCATTTGGTTTCCACAGATCACTTTTCAAATAGCCTATGATCTCTCCCATGCAGCAAGAAAAACCCTCACAAGCTCTGCTGGTAAGGAGTGGGGTGACATAGTTTTGCAGGCATAGCATAAAGGAGGCTGTAAGGATACCCCATACCAAACCTACCATGTGCTTCTGCTCCCTGCAGAGCCTCACCCAGATGCTTTCCCAGCAGGGACTGTTTTCTTTTTCTAGTCCTTGAATGACATTACGCGAGACTGGATCTGGAGGTGTCAGCACGATGAGGATTTTTACTGGGAAAATAAAAAATGGTATGTCCTTTCCCAAAGTGGTGGCAAACTGAATAGCCCAAAGAAGTTAGCAATGGAGAGGAGCTCAGTGTATGATATCTATTTGCTAAGTGGAATACCAGACAGACTGAGAAGTTTCTTTAAGATACTGCAGAATATCTGCAAAACATAAGAATTTCGTATCAAACTGAGTCTCAATCAAGTTTTTCACTCTCCTCACAATGTCAGAGTGGGACAAAATCTGGCATGCTGAAAGAAATCCTGTTTGCAAAAATACCAGGGGAAGAGCTCGCTTTTCAAATCCCTTTCTCCTCCCTATTTTATGAGAAAATCTGCTTTCCAGATGAGCACCTGGAATTTGCATGAATCACATTCACATGCAATGACAGTCATTAAAAAGGTCTAATCATTATGCTGACTGTATTCAATAAGTTGTGAGGGTTACCTGCTCCTGGAGTGTTTCCTCTCCAGTGATTCCTTTTTTCCTTTCATTAAGTGCCACTACTATTTTATTTTCTCAGTCCCAGGGAAAAGGTGTACAGAATTAAAGTGTTAGATGAAAAGCTTTCATTCTGGTAAGTGCTTAAGGGGAAGCTTGCATAAACACCAAGAGAAAATAGAAATAACTAATTTCCATTCCTTTATTTCTGAGGAGTGACTGATTTCTTTGTCAACAGCTTAACAAGGCTGGACCAGAAGCTGTCCCTCAAATGAATAATAATGAGAAAAGAATGTTATTTGAGGTGCCTATTTAATTCTGAGTTATGTATTGGCCTTTGCTTTAGATCAAATGGCTTTTACACTAAAATAAAACAAAAGCTTGGCCCAAACCAGTCAGTAGAAAAGTCCTAGCTTTGGGTCCAGCCTTAAAAGGACCATCCTTTTAGCAGGAATGATGAAAATAGGCTGCTGCTTTTTTTCTGTCTCTTTAACTTTTCTTATCATCACCATTTTCACTTTAAACTTTTCTTCTGTCTTCTAGTAATGACTTTAAAGACGTGCAGTATAGCATTTGCTGTCATAAAGACCTGTGACTCTGCTGGTAAATCAGTGCAGAAATTAGTAACATGTAGCATTAGAGTTGGTATGAACGCTGTTTCTGCCAGGTAGGTGCTCTTGATGACCCCACAGGCCAAACAGTCCATCAGCAGAAGACCCTGCAGTCCTCACACCACCAGGATGTCTAGAAGGCTGTGACATACCACTTATACCTCTTTTTTTCTGTTAAACCAACAGGAAAAGGCTATAGACATACCTCTCAAATATATATATTTCAAACAAGGGTAAAGAGTGAATGAACAGCAACCTGACCCAAGATTTATGAAAGGTGAAGTAAGCATGAACTTAGGCACAAGATTACCTCATTGCAGCTGATATTTCCTATGGGATGTGAAAAACCTGTCCAAAAAGCTGGTTTGTTGTTACCAGCCAAGAGGTACCCAAAAGATGCAGATGGCATCCCTCATCCTTGTCCTTCACACAAGTACCCTAGTCAGACCACCTGAATGCATAGATCTTGGCACTTTGTGAGTGTGAGAGCCTGAGAGGCTAAAATCAACTGCTTAAAGATTTTGTATGATAAAATCAGCTTACTCTTCCTTAAGAACATGCAATAAATTTTGTGACACTAATTTTGCACTGAAGTTCTGATCATAGAAGGGAAGAATGCAAAGCATCTTCTAGAGGTGAAAACATCCAAGGGATTATTGCGATAAGGACAAACTTACAGTGGCTACTATGAATCACAGAAACTCAAGCTTCAGAATCCGAGGCACAGGTGATCAAGGGAGTGAACCCATAGCAACTGAAGCCGTCAGGGCCCTGTCCTAGAAATAAAAGATATCTTTTTCTTCTAAAAATATGAAACTGTAGGGGACATAACAAGATGGGAAATAAACCCTCACAGTCACCCATATGGACAAATGCCACGCATAGTTTGCCTCAGACAAGAAAAGTTATTTGGCTGTAAAGATGATGGGTGTCTGGAGGGCCACCCCAGGACAGTGGTACCTCCTCTGAGTCTCAGCAAGAGGCTCCATTTCCTTCTTCTGGTTTTACCTGCCTGACTCTGAGGACCAGATTGCAACAGGACAATGTGAGAGGTACAGAGCAAAACGGTGCATGACATACAGAGCAACTGTCCCAGAATCAAGAGCTAAATGTAAAAAATACAGCCAAAAAGATCATGACAGCTTTTCTGAAGGATGAGTAAGAGCTTCCTTTTGACTACCTAAATAACACATATGATATCATGCAAGGAAGGAAACCCAGCAAAAATGAGATCTAAGTCACAACTAAGGTCGCCAAAGAGTAGACCGAGGTGACAGACAGTCTGAACCTGTGAAGTGGCAACACTGACCCTCTTTGCTTGTACTTAAGGTCCCTTCAAATACTTCTTCTGGGTTTTTTTTCTGCAAAATTATTTATTTTGAGGTAAAATACATTATATGTCTATTTGTTTATGTGTTTGTTTTTTACAACTCATCAGTTTTATAAACTCTCTGTTGTCTGTCTGTTTCCTTCCTTTGAACTACAATAGATCAGATGAGATTAGTTGCTTAGCAACTTTTCAGTGGCAGAATCTATTTTGGAGAATTTGCAACACTCATACTAGAGGTCAGAAAAATTTATAATATCATAAGCCAACCAGAAAATGTGTTTCAATAACAAAGATTTCTTACAAGGCTTTTATTTCAGTGAGAGAGGATTACACCTTGCCACCAGAATATTCTTCTGGCAAAGGATAATGTATATTTAAAATGGAGAAATAGGAGGGCAAGAAAATACAGGTAGATTTGGATGAAATAATATTATACCTTTCTCAAGTGTATTCCATTTCTTCCTGCACTGCAGCTGTACACTCCGCTCCTAAATAGGTTGTACTGCTGTATTTGCAGAAAGGATAAACAGAATTAAACCTCTAGCTTTAGGTGAAGGTCTAATAAATATTGTTTCCTACCTGCTAATAACTTAAAGGGAGGCTAACATATAATGGCACAGTTAAATGATTGAATGTATTCAGGGAATATGGCATCTGTCACAAAATACCTTGTACAGTTCTAAGGATACTGTAGATCGTTTGAAAACAAATTCCCTCAGATGGCAGAATAGATGGTGTCACTTCTGTGATCTTTCCCAATTTAGAAAATGTTCTCAAATGTAAGTGTGTCCCACACGCAGTGGGTCCCACCTGGATTCTTCAAACCTGGAGATGAACAGCAGCATTTCTGAGCTGTTTTGCTTGCTTTGGGTTTTTCTTTTTTAATGCTTACATTAATAGTCTTGGGTTCTCTACACTTAACAAAATGAGTTAACACTTGACTGGGTCTCAGCAGCACCCAAGATGTAAGCATATAATACGAAACCGAAGTGCTTTATGTACTGGTATTTAGCATATAAAGTATATGTTTTAGAAATGTGCTATTTCTACCCTGCTCTAAGTGTCTGTATGGAACTTATATGCAGCGCTTCCCCTTTAGGACTTTAGAGAGAACTAAATACTAAAACAAAAACAACAAAAAATGCAGGCTTTGTTTTAAAAGAGAATTTTCCCAAGTGAAAAGTACAAAGCCTGCCCTAAGAGTTTTCAGTGCCCTTTTCTGCTGAATATATCAATGGTAGGCTGCATTCTGGACTCTTCTGGAGTTAGTCTGTTTGCCAAGAGCCTTTTCTTCCATATTTTAAACCAAATACAAGCCCCCACAGCATGCATTTGCCTCTTCATGAAAAGCCTTTTCCTTAAAGCAGGTAGGTAAATGACTCATGCAATGACCTCTCAGCACTTTTAACACTTGCATGGAGCTGTTTTACTTGGACCTTTTGTTTGGATATGTGCATCCAGAACGGTTATCTTCGGGCAGGAAAGGATGCATGTTAACAGAAAATCTGAATACTACAGGCAAAGTTTAGGAAAACTGTTGCTAGTGAAACCAGATATGCTCAGCACAAACTAAAAAATCTCATGCACTTTTTTGACAATTAAAAAACCCCAAACATTTAGGAGGTTACGCTTCAATATTTCCTATTTGCTATAAAATCCTGAAAACTCTGGAAGATATTCAGTTCCCAGCTAACTTTACACTGTTCATTTTCCAACGCTTCCTGCTTTACATAATCATTTCCCTTGGGTCAAACAGTTTAATGCCTTTTTTGGACTAACATGAATGACTACACGAGACCTGAAGTAAGGGAGAAGACAATCCGTTCCCTTTCCTCTTGTTAGTTCCAATATTATCTGAGAAACTTGATTTAAGGAAGGAGAGGGAACATAGCTGCATTAATAAAATGGTCAGATAAAGCCACCGGGTGTTGTTTGTCTGCTAACAGGGTATTGAGTAGCAAGAGAGAAAAATGAGGTTTGGAGATAATTAATTTCCAGGGATAGCACACTACTTATGAATAATAGAATTTACCCCATCTCTCTCAGGCAGCATTTTAGATTGAGATTTACATTATTCAAGGTTTTTCGAGGGAGAGTTCATAGTAATTTTTCAGTGAGAAAACTAGTAATTTCTTCAAAGTAATCACTCATAAGAATAAAATCCCCACTTTGATGTTTCACCATTTTAAGTTTAGCTAGCTTTTTGATGACTATTATAACAGAATAAAATAATATGACTGTTGCATAGTATTAGTGCATTGGCTAGATAGCAAATGCTCTATTTAATGTTCCAGTGCAGTTTCACATCCTTAAAAATTAATGAAACATTCATCTTTGCAAGTGGAGCTTTCCATGCAGAATGTCACAATTACAGTTTTTGAAAAACTGAGCTAGTTTTCATCTACTGCTTTCAAGTCAGCTAAAGGTGACTCTTACCTTTCCTTCCATTACAGAAGAAAAATTTAAATACACTGCAGAGGTCTTAATAGTGGGCCAATGGCCCTGAGAGATCTGACAACAGAACTGCACTTCAGCTGCAGGCTTCATGTGCTGGTGGCATACAGGCTGTATAGACCTTGAGGAGCAAGTATGTCAGGAAAATGGGAAAGAGCTGCAGCCTTCCTATCAGGCACTACTAGACAAAAACCTACACTGTCACCTTGAAAACCATTCAGGTCATGCCAAGTCCACCTGATGCAGCTGGTGAAGGACTCGGTCTGCAGACGCTCCAATCTGGCAGGAGGTGATCCAGGTGCCTTCCGAGAACTGCATTAAACCAATGAGCTTAAGTTGTAGCTGAGCAGAAAAGCTGCACAACAAAAAGCATTTGCACCAGCTTGAAATGATCTGCACTGGACTGTATAGAGAAGGGGAGCTTCAGGATCTTCAGGCACAAAGTATATGTGACGTCCTCAGAAACAGACAGGTTCATAAACTGGGAGAGGTGGAAATAGGACAGTGTGAGGTTTCTTATCCTTACTCTAATGTCATTATTTTCTTCAATCTCTTCAGTTCCTGTCTAATGCAATAAGTGTAAATTGCCAATGATAAAAATGCTCAGAAGGTGCCTTATGTGATTCCATAGGCAAACAGCTAGGGTATTTACTGGTTATGTTGGTGAACAGTTCCTTTCTGTGTCCAAAAAATCTCACTTTCATGCCATCTGTTAGTCACCCTTGCTCAAAATGTGTGTGCAAATAGTCATTTCCCTTCATTCATTTGTCAGAACTTTTCAAAATTACCAGCTAAAACAATAAATAAAAGACATTTTAAACTTTCGAGTTGAGGGTTTTTTTCATATGCTTAAATCAAAACCCAAATCTCAAAGCCAATGAGGAGTTTTCTCACACCTAACAAGCTCAGTGTTTGTTGCACTCATGGAGTGTGATTGAACCAGCACATTCAAGCTGCCAGAAGAATAGTGTCGCCTGGTAGCTATATGATCATTTCACCTGCTGGAGACAAATTTCTAAACGACTGATCTGGGAAAGCAGTAACCATGCACACCCACATTAAAAAAAAAGCATCTTCTCCAGTAGTTCTCTCAGTCCAGCCCACTGCCTCATTGCAATTGCCACAGATCTAGGCACTTTGGAAATTTGTCCCCCTAAACCACCTCCAAGCACTGTTTTTGTTGTTTGGTTCATGTTTTCGCAAGATGAGGTGAATTCAGCTCAACTTAGCAAATAGTTTTTCTCACACATATGTATTTTCAGCCCATGGTGATTTACCAAAAGAGTGGGCAGACACATTAGCAAATCAAAATAAGAACAGTATGATTTTAGATGCATAAATGAAGGAGAAGAAAGTCTTTGAGACTGTCAGTGAGCTGTTATATAGGTGTAGGGTGAGACACTTTTTTCATTATTCACAACCATTCCTGTATTTTTCCAGAGTAGCAAGAACCTGTACCTTTTTTCTGATCACTTGGTGGATGTAAATCAGCATAAGTTCATGGACATAAATGGTGTAATACATGTAGGGGCTGGAGAACCATTGACTTCCCTCTGAACTGCACAGATGATGACACTGACTGTAGTCCTTAGTAGCATTCATGCAAGGCTTTACAAATGGGACGAGAATGAGTTAAAGGGACTTAAAGACAATATTCAGTCAATGAAAAGGAGGCTTTGAATTGACATTAATTGCACTTGTCAAAAACAAAAAAAAAGGTGAAAGGAAGAAAACATTGCATAAGCATACAGCAAGAAAATGGTACGGCAGCAGTGTTTTCACCTGGAAAACCTGATTGCATCGTGGTCCCACTCAATGAATGTACAGGGTCAAAGCATGTTGATTGACCCTCAGTATAAGCCTTCATTCAGATTTGGCATAGAATTGTTAAGGAAATGCATCCAACCCAGAGAAGAAGGCAAAGGCAGACAGATTACCATACAGAAACATGATCAGATCCAGGGCTGTTCTGGACATGGTCAGACTGTTTTGTGAAGTCTGTGCAGCATATAGCACCAGTCTACACCTGGATTACTGAGGTTGCAAGATTCATGCATAGGTCCCAGAAAAAGCATAGTCTGACTATTTTTTATGTCAGCTTGACTCAGGGTAAACAGGATGCCAACTTTAACGTCATTTTGCATTAGTTGATTTCCCAAAAGAAATGAAGTGTCCATGGGTCAGGATAAACTGACCCATGGATCCTTAACTAAAATATTAAAGTCAAATTCAGATTTTTATTTAGAGTTGTGGTAATGCCTGTATAGTTTTTGAGCATACTGAATGCCATGCTAATAGTGTTTTCATCTTAGTAGTTGCACTATTTTGTTTAACTTCTCCAAATGAACTGCAGCAACCAGTGAGGAAAAGGACTATTTCCCAACAGTGGGTTGCTGGCTTGAGAAGTGGTAGAAGTCCTAGACTGCTATAGATATTCTACAGGATCTGGCCTTAGACTTATGGTCCATCGGAGATGTTGGTGATAGAAGCTCCCCATCTCCCCTGAGCAGAAACATAATTAAGAACATGAGGCAGAAAAATAAGACATGTCATTTCTAACATGGGGGAGGTGCAAAGAAGAGGTGGGTGAAGGAAGTGATCCAGATTGGCGTTGCAAGAGAAAACAGAGCTCCATGGGATGGGGTCCTATGTCCTGCCCCCTTGTAAAATTCAAAGTGTTACCAACAAAGTTTTGTAAACCACAAAGTGTTTGAGGATTTTCATTTGTCTGGGGAGTTTTGAGACAGTGGAGAAGGAAAAAAAGAGAACTGACAACTGGCAACTACACAGTTTATTTGTTAGGAGATGGCACACCCTGCGTTGCCTGTGAGTAGCACTGCTGTACTGAGAAGGGCTGTGCTGGGACAGATGGTGCACATCTGGAGCCACTGGGCTGAACCAGCTGAATGAGGAGAAACTACAGCAGAACCCAGTTCCCTACTGGGAGCAGAGACCTGTGCTAAGACCAGGAGGTTAAACCAGAAATTGAAATGGGATGATGTTTGAGTCATCTATGCCTTTTAATTGAACAAATATTTCCTTTCAAGACCTATAATGATCTTCATGTCTGAAAGGTTTTGGCATCTACTCCCAATATTTCTCCATTCCCATAAGCCTGCAGTTCCCACTCAGACAAAATTTCCTGTTTAATAAATTTGAAGGACATGTAATATTTGACCCAGTGCAAACAAATGAAAATAAACTTCCAAGTGTTCAGAGGTAGAGTTTATTTCTATATTTTTCCAAGAGCATTACTGAGGTGCAAAACAGCTTGAAGTCATCACATTGTCACTAGAAAACTATCTTTGCTGTGTTTTGAAGGAGATGGAAGTGGTACACTAATTATCAGCCATCTGTGATGGGAGCCAGGGACTCTGTCTCTCTCTCTCTTCCATTCCTGCTTATATATGTAGACAGATTCAGATCAGAATCCCTGGAGCATCAGCCGAGGGATAAAAGCACACGCAGAAGGTTCCTGTTGTGAGCTGATATGTGTCCCACAAGTGAACATCAGAAAAAAACACTGGCTAATCATCAGCTTTCTTTTGAATATTAAGGACAGCAAAAGAGCAAAAGCCTTCCTGGCTGAGCCTGTGATGCTTACACTGAGTAAACTGTAAAGTCCAGCCATAGCCACATACCCAGCTCTCACACAGCACAACCCTGAAATCTGCTTTGCATCTGCAGAAGCCCACGTGGCTTGCACAAGGCTGCCAGCCACGGTGGGCTGCTCAGGCTGCACACACAGATGTTCTCCAGCCCCACGTATGCTGGAGTGGGCATCTGTGGGCCTCGCTGCTTAGACAGCCCTTGTCACCAAAGCAGCGGCCATCCTTCCTGGTAGGTGGGCAAAAATCAGGAGAAACCCAGAAGGATACAGGTCAGTTGAATTTTCCCAGCAGCAGGAGCATCCCTTTAGCAGACACTGCTCCACCCAGGACTTCTTAATCTCTACAGATTTACCTAAAATAAAAAAAAGTCCTGGGCTCATAAGTCACACACTGAATGTTACCACACTGCCAGAAAGAAAAACTGAAGAAGTTCTCCACTGGAAAATGCCAGACTCTTAGGCTCTAGGGGTTACTTAATGATTTTTCAGTACTCTTTGGAAGAGCTGTCCTAATCTACAAACTCTCTTCCTTCATGCCTCTTTGCCTTTAGGAATAATTTGAGCTGATTTTTTGAGATTATTCCTGATGCAGCTCAACAACATTTGGACAGTGCAAAACTGACTATGACACACACAGCAACTTTCTTTCTTTTGCAGACTAAACAAGCTGAAAAGAATTGCTTCTACAAGATAAGGTAGAAATTACACTGATTGTTTCAATAAAATATTTCCAAACTAATATGTCATTAAAGACTAAACTCCCTGATAGTTTTAAGCCTTTACATTTTCCTAGGTAATAAAAGGTGTCAGTGATGGGCAATTTTAGGAAAGAAGAATAATGCCAGAAGAAATGGGAGAAAGATAGGAGATAATATTAATTTTCTGAATTTGTTTCTCCAGCAAAAAGAAACTCAAAGAAAATCATCAGAGTAGCAGTAAAAGTTTGGAGGGTTTTTTTTCTCCAGCAATAATTTTGTGGTTTGAGGTTTGGGGAAATCATTTTAGTTTCAAGTTCATTGGGAACAGGCTTTCCAACGTAGATTTATCAGATTGTGTAAGAGAAATTGGGGCACCCTCTCCACCTTTTTCCTCCATCAGCATGAGCTACCACAAAACAAACTCCCATGCCGTGTGATGGCTAATACACACAGACACAAACACACTTCTTTCTGCTTCATCTGCTTCCACTCTGGCCCTGAATTCTACTGGAACCAGTGAAGATTCTATCTGGAAAACAGGAAGATTAGATCCACTGGCTTCTGAAACACAGGTTTCTTCTGAAACATCAGGCTCCAGGGCACCGTATCAGCATCATGTTGCTAAACAAAACCAAGGAATTTTGGTACGTGGAAAGAAAAAGACAAAACACAAAGAAGCTCTCTGCATTGCTGGAAACTGAAAAATAGTCTCTCTGGGAGTTGTGAGGAATGAAAAGAGATATAGATCTTCCCTAACTTTTTTTCTAAGCTGATTCACTCCTAAGTGGTATAAATTGTCTTGGGATGTGCAATTGCTATCTCTTAAATAGATCTTGCTGTGGATATAATAGGAAACTTTAACTTGCTTCTATAAACAAAATTACAGGTATGAATGCAGAGAGCAGCCTGATATTAGAAACTGGTAATGCCCTACCCTAGTGATACAAATCAGGGTTAATGACATGAAAATCAGTAAAAATCCAGTGACATAAAACAAGTTCAAAGAGTATTGAGATGACTGCAGTTTGAGAGCACTGACATTACCGAGTGCTTAACTTTGACACAGTATCTATTTTTTGTGTTCATTTTCCTCTTGACATTCTTTGTTCCAGAATGAAATTGCTTCTCATAAGAAGAGAAATCCATGGAAAGTTGCAAGCTGTTCCATTTCATGCTTGTCTTAGGCACACCATCCTACCTAGTCATGCCCAGAGTCCTAGGGAGCCAAGCTTGCAATTTGCTATGAGATGGCTCATGCTGAGACCATGCCCTGCTGTAAAACTCTGGTTTTGCAGCAGACTGTTCCAGCTCTCAATATAAGTTAAGTAATTCCAGGGTGGGGGAGGGGTGGGGGGGGGTGGGGGGGGTGACCTTTGAATTCCAGGCAAATTTAAAGCACACATATAAAAAAAAATTAAAACAAACCACCCAACTTCTTCTTTGTGTGACAACCACTCCCCTTTGATAAATTAACAAGGAAAACAAAAGATCCTCCTTAACTTTTGCATTAACCTCTTTCATCCCCATAACCCAAGCACTGGCTCAGAATTATTTACATTCTTTACTTGGTTTTGCTTCTGTTTCTTGTAACTGCCTCTCCTCTGTTCCCTTACTGAGCTTTCATCTTCCATGTTATTTTCCAAAGAACAATTCTATCCAACAGAAGGGAAGACAAGATTTAGTAACACAAGTAATTATTTCATTGGCCCTCCCTATGGAAGCTTGAATGAAAATATAAAAGGTTGTATGGCAACACAGGAGAGATGAGTTCCAAACCTGCCACTACCTACCAGATAGCTTTAGGGAGTCAGTTCACCTTTCTGGTCTGCCTCAGCTTTCTGCCTGTAAAAAAAGGAATGAAGACATGTCCCAACTGCCAAAAGATCCTGATTTTTAAAGCGATTTCTGAAACTTGTGCCATCATTCAAGGATGGAAACCAGTGAAGAGAGGTTTTCAGAAACCACTAAATGCTTGCCTGATGGAAAATAATGTCATGTAGTAAATCTCAAAAAAGAACTGGTCGGCTGAGACAGTATTCATCCAGGTCTTTACCACTGAAGTCAGTACCAGTTCTGCCATAGTTTCTATACCAGCCCTCCTGAGATGGTGCTTGTAATAAGGACAACAGCATATAGCTGAATCTGCAGACCTCTCCATAGGATCTTGAAGTATGTTGGAGAAATAGGTAAATAACTCAGATCACTTTAGTTTGGGTTTACTTTCCTATACTACATATGAGAAAATGCAGTGGAAGAGAAGATAAATTCAGGAAGTTATCATTTTGTTCCAAAATATGGGTTCAAAATTGATAGGAAGGACAGTTTTTTATCATGTAGAGCTAAAGCTGTAGCATGTTTTTCTGGACAAAACATCTCCTAAGTATTTCAAAGAGTCCTGCCTTTTAAACTTCTGAAAGATGTTTTAAAACATGGAAATTCAGAAACTTGCCAAGAAGCCAGTCAGCCGACTTCATTTCAGCATTGCACACGTTTCACTTCCAGTCTTCCCAAAGACAGGTCAATGTAAAACTGTCATAGGCTCTGATGGATGCGTGCTGTCCTATTCCAGTTGGTCTGTGCCAACCTAAATCCATGCAATTTTGCAACTTAAGCACCTTACAAAGGCAAATTTTACCAGGCAGTGAAGCACAGCAGAGGTGTCCTGAGCCAGCCTGCAGACTGCAGAAGAGGCACACACAGACAAGGCTGGGCACAGCTGCTCGCAGGGGGAACAAGGGCACAGGCCCTCCAGACACAAAATATGGTAGGAATGTACCAGTATACCAAAACATCACTTATATAGCAATATACCACGTGTAGTTTCCTGGGGAGGGGAGAAATCTCACTCCTGTGAGATGCCCTGCAGTCTCCTCTCTGAGAGCTGAACTTGTCAGATCTATCCAGAGTCTTTCTCCACCAGGAGGTGCAACCATGGTTGACTTGCCAAGCAGAAAGCTATAACCATCTAATGGGGGAGCTGGAGGAAAGGAGAGGTGACAGTGCTGTTTGCACAGCTTAATTGGATGGAATTTTGCCCTCCAGACCTCACATGCCTTTCTGCATCACTGTCACTATGATATGAAGATGCTCTTGAGAGCAGAAGCAAAGCTTTAAGTGTATGTTTATATATATTTTTATATATATATTTAAAATATGTAAGAATCTGTGTGTGACTGGGTAAATTTATTATTAAAAAATGCAACTACATCCCTCAGTCTGAGAGCTTCAGCATATCTAATTTCCCTTCAGAACACACACACAGAGGCAGAGAGCAATGAACATCCCCTGCTGTTAGCTGCTTTTGAAAAAAGCCCCACTTTGCCTTTCAGATGGCTCTTCCTCACAGCAGTATTGCCCTGTAATTTCAAGTCATAAAACTAATACTGAGAGCAAGCTAGAGTAAATACAGCTGCCACACTTTCCCTCCACTCCCAGCTGTTCCCCCTCTGTCTTTCTGGAGTGAGTCCCTTTAGGGGCTCACCTGTGTATGCCTCATATGCCTTCACCCTGCCTGACATAGCTGCGGGATTATTTTCTTCAGGCACGCATGAGGGGGGTTCAGAAGAACCGGTGTATTACCTGCATTGCTGGTTTCCATCTCGTGTCAACCACCTGGTTTTGTACACTTGTACATTGAAAAGGCCTTGGCAATGTCCCAATTAAACGATGCAGTCACAGAAAAGGCTTTTGGAGGATCAGGAAGAAACATTACTGTTGAGGAGGTGGAAGGGAAAAATCCTTCAGGTTGGCTGGAGGGGCTATATAAGCGCTTTTGTAGGAGGTCTGGTGTGAAATGCAGGGAATGCAAAGCAAGAAGAAGATAATAGGAATGCTGTATCACTGCCAAGATGCATCCTTCCAGGAGCAGGGAGGAATGGGCAGCATTGCAGTTCTGCAGAGCATGGGTCTGCTTCTTCCCTCTGGCTCCCACTGCTAACACAGCAGCAATGCAGGGAAAGAGGATTACTTACCTGAACGTAGCTCAGCCAACAGCCAGCGAGGAGAACAAAATGAAGGAGAAAATAAGAGGGACTGTGGCTTTATGCAGAGTGACAGAGCAAACCACTAAACCAGGAAGGAGGGAGCAGCTTCCCCACCTGCTCCAAGCAAGTGGGAACCAGTGCTGGTGGGTCAACTTACATGTTCCCAGTAACACAGCATCAGCTGAAGGCTTGCGGCCAGTGCCTCTGGTGCCTTTGCAGCAAGTGCATGCAGGTGGCCCTGACCTCCAACAAGTCCCTGAATGTCAGGGGACCTGTGAACTGCTGAAACACAATGTCCTCTGGAAGGGGAAAACCCTTTCCAACAAGACCAACTCATGACTCAATGGTCAACATTCTCTAGGAGTGTTCCCCACAATCACCATGTATCACAGGCATCTTCATGTGCTCTCTCAACAGGCAGAGCAATTCAAATCATGAGGGCAAATCTTTGTGGCTTGCTCAAGAGAAAATTGAAATTTTAGTGAAAGAAAAAGACACGTTTTCTGCAGGTCTTTCTGCTTGCTAAATACATCAGCATCACTGCATATCTTTGTATGAGGCAGGGGTTTTGTACCTTTTATTTCTGCATTTTCTACAAAACACAGACACAGATGCAAGGGTCATAATCCAGCTACCACCAGTACAACGTGCCTGATTTCTGTGTTATTCATGAACCCAGAAGTCTTGCTAAAAGATACTGGTACCTTGTAAGAATAATGCAGGCTCAAGCAATAGGAGTCATATGTAAAAACAAGCACATGAACTGGACAAGCAGATACATAAGGTGAGAAAGTGAATGTACATATACAAAACAAGCAAAAGAAAACTGAAATTGCAGACAAGGTCCACTCTTTTTAAATGGGTTATACTGATTTTTCCCAATCCTTCTACAAAAAAAAAAAAAAAGATAGTCAAAAGCAGTACAGCTCTAGAATATGTTACATAGACGTCCTGTGGCATGTCATCCTTGGGGGTTTGGAAGACTCAGGTGGACAAAGACACAGACATCATGCTGGCTATAGCAGGAAGCTATACTGCAGACCTTCAGACGTCCCTTTCCACTGCCATTTCTATCATTTTATGAAAAACACTGCAAGCTTCTCCCTAAAGAGGGCTGCAGAGTCATCCTAAAATCCCATGGATTTGAGAGTATTCATCCCTCTTGATATCAGACATGAAATTCAATGCTTATTTAGCATAACCTTCTCAAACAATGCCTACTAGAAAAGCTGCCATTCTTCCCCAACAAGTGTTAACTGAAATTCCATTAAAACCATCTTAACTTCTTATACCACTAATCTTACCTTTATAAGTAAAAAAGTGACTCATGTGCTGACACCCTTAAATGACCACTTCCAGGGAGCTGATCAGTTCAGCACGAAACAAAGGACACCTTTAAAAATGGACAATTATATTTGCAATCAATAGTTGTCAGTAATAGACTGAGCACTCTCTAAATGCTTAATTTATTTCACAGTTCATTAACTTTCCCTTCTTAGCCTGCCATTGTATTGGCATTATGTTGTAATCTTTAATCCAGTGTGGGAATACTTCAACATCTAACCTTTAGTTTTCTTCTTATTTCTTAGCTGATATGTTATGTTCTGTGTGTTTAAATAAAATGAAGCTGAAAAAAAAATCAAATTAATCTCTTCTTTCTGATTGACAGCCAGAAAATAACTGAAGATTGAGAGCAGGAAGAAATCATCCCATATCAAAGCCCATCAGTTTCCCAGAAAGACGGTAATTAAGTTTCAGCTCATAGAACCATATGAACAGAAGAACGGTCAAAATGGCTCTCACTAGCATCTTAAGATATAAAAAACAAAGAATGCTGCTTCAGAGGAAAAGAAACATTACACTACAACAAAATATATCACTATATGTAGTGTTACGAGGAACAAGCTAGTTCCTCACCTATCTGAGGGCACATGTTTCCATAAAACAAATAAATTTGAACAGATAAAACTAAGCACTTATAAAAAGCTTTTTTTAGAAAGAAAGAGCAGAAAGGGCTTTAACAGCGGGGGGCAGGGGGGGGGGGTGGGGGCGGGTTGGGGAGGAGTTGGGGGGAAAGAAAGGAAAAAAACAACCTAAAAGTAAAGGTTTATATGCTGTCTTTGGCACCTCTTTTCTCAGATGTTACACCCCAGACCAGGTTTGACTCTCACAGCTGACAATGCTGGAGAGGGACATGCCTGTCCACCTCAGCCATGGGGCTGGTTTTCCACTCCTGGCCAGGGGAGAGGTCATGTCACTCTAAAGCTGGATACAGACTGAAGCTGTACAGGTCCTTCCCACACTGGTTGTGAAAATTGGCCTCTGCAAAACTTTTGCTTAGATGGCAACTAAAAGTTTTGCCAATTTTTATTGTTTGTCCAGGGATCTCTCTTTGATTTCCCCCCAGGAGCTTGACTTTTTCTGGTTTTTAGGAGGGCAGTGAGAGGGGTCTGAAATAGACCTGTACCCAAAGCAGCCAGGCCCCATTTAGAAAATACACAGTGCAGAACATTTCTGCTGTGGTGTTCCCCAGCCTCAGTTTAAAGCTGTTCAGCAGCTTATTAATTTCTGCCTGATGCTGCAAATTGAGCAGACATCTTCATTGAGTTTCCACAATGCAACCCATAGCTTATTTTTTCCCTGGGAGGTGACAACTAATTCAGAAGCCATTGATGTATATAAAGAGATTAATTTGTTCCATCCGATTTGTATTCCCTTGCAGCCATCAACAATGAATGTAATTTACCATCATGTTGCCCAACTGTCTCGAGCTACCTGCAGTAGTCTTTTTATGAGCAAGTTTGGCCATTTTACTATTCAAACGCCTTTACTCAGTAATAGCATAAACCATTGTGAATTTAGAAAGAGAATTCCCCTCCAGGTAAATTAATCCAGAGCTCCTGGCAGCAACCAGTACATGAAATGGGACATAGGAGATAAATTATTAAGTGAATTGTATATGGCATTCTTACATATTTATGCACATGAAATTAAGTGTAACTGCCTTCTTCCTCATCAATGTAGCAACACATTTCTAGAGGTGCAATACTGTTATTATCCTTTTCTTACTGTTGGGTGAGCAAACAGATTAAGGACTCCAGTGCCTCAATATGTTTCTGCTATTCTGTGGTATTCACAAGGCAAACATTTGCTTTTAGCTTGTGGAAATCAGGGCCTTTCAGGCTCAACTAGCCCTTAATGGAGAAGAATCAATGTCATTCAAACTGACTCACATTCATAGACAGGAAATTACTGTGGACAGGCAATTGTCACAATTTGGTGATGAGCTGAGTGACCTGCCCAGGGCCAAACAAGGAGTCAGCAATGGAGCTCATAGCATTACTCAGACCCACAATAACTCTCTAAGTATCCTTCTGCTCAGGAAGGGAGTAAGCAGGGCCATTAGACTGTAAAGTGAATTATAAGAGGTACTCCTGGTCGCTTAGTGCATTTATTATATGTATACTCTGCCTTCCAGAACGTTTACCCCACCCATAAGGACCTGAACTTCACTAATGCACCTCACACAGAATCACTGCTCCAGACCACACTGGTGCCACAGTCACTGTGACAATGGCTGCACTTTCCAAAGGCATGCAGAGCATGATAGATTGGACAGTTGTAGTGGGTTTGTATGGCACAGTGTTAGTAGCAGGGGACTACAGGGGTGGCCTCTGTGAGAAACTGTCAGAAGCTTCCCCCACATCTGATGGAGCCAATGCCAGCTGGCTACAAGATGGACTCACTGCTGGCCAAGGCCAAGGCCATCAGCAACAGTGGTAGCACCTCTGGGATAACGTATTAAGAATGGGAGAAAAAAAAATCTGCACCAGTGAGAGAGAGCATTGAGACTATGTAAGCTCAGCAGCCCTGCAGGCACCCAGGCCAGTGCAGAAGGAGGGGTGGTGGGGCTCCAGGCACTGGAGCAGAGGTTCCCCCCCAGCCCATGGTGAAGACCCTGGTGAGACAGGCTGTGCCCCTCAGCCCATGAAGGTCCACAGTGGAGCAGATATCCACCTGCAGCCCATGGAGGACCCCACACCAGAGCAGGCAGGTGCCCAAAGGAGGCTGTCACCCTGTGTGAAGCCCAGGCTGGAACAAGCTTCTGGCAGGACCTGTGATCCTGCAGGGGACCCATGCTGGAGCAGTCTGTTCCTGAAGGACGGTGCCCCATGGGAGGGGCCCACGCTTGGAGCAGTTGATGAAGACCTGCATCCCATGGGAAGGACTCATGTTGGAAAGGTTCATGGAGAACTGCCTCCTGTGGAAGTGACCCCAGGCTGGAGCAGGCAAGAGTGTGAGGAGGAAGGAGCAGCAGAGGCATCGCAGCAGAGGCATCGTGTGATGGAATGGCCACAGCCCCCATTCGCCATCCCCCTGCACCACTCAGGGAGAGGAGGTAGAGAAATTGGGAATTAAGTTAAGCCTGGGAAGAAGGGGGGGGGGGGGGGGGGGGGCGTGAAGGTTTCTTTCTGATTCGAATGGTAATAAATTAAACTAATTTCCCCAAGTTGAGTCTGTTTTGCCTGTGGCAGCAATTGTTGAGAATGACTCCTTACCTTTGCTGTCAAGAGTGGTTCCAAAGAACGTTTATCAGTATGGTGATAGGTGCTTTATATATATAAATATAAATACATATATATATAAAATATCTCAACCCACGAGCCTTTCATTATATTTTCTCTCCTCTGTCTGGTTGTGGAGGGGAGTGACAGAGCAGTTTTGGTGGGCACTTAGCATCCAGCCATGGTCAAACCACCACAACAGTTAAAAACAGACCCAAGCAAATGGTTAATATAGAACATCTGAAAACCTCAGTAGTCTGCTGTGAGTGTGATTTATAAGTATGGTATTGTGATTATGTCAGAAAACACACCAACTTGCCAATTTCATTTCAGAAAGTCAGTGAACTTCATAATCCTCTTAATTCCAACTTCCCTCTGCTTCTGCCCAGCTTTCTTTCAGCTTTTAACACACTGCAGTCCAAGTCATTGTGCAAGGAAACTGAATTAGGCAGCAAATGTCACTTGCAATTCAGTCGAACAAGCTTCTCCCCAGAGGAGCTCAAAGAGGCCCCCAGGAGGAGTCCGTACTCCCATCAGGAACAGCAGTGTGAGTGAGATGAAGGGCAGGGGACAAGGCAGGATGTTGTTGTGGGGAGGTTTATTTACTGATGTGGGCAGGTCAAGAAAAAAGAAAACAGGATCTGTGATTCCAAACCACATCCCAGTAGCATCCCAACACTTAAAAAGAGAATTTCATATTTATGAATGCTGTCAGTCGTTTCACAGGCTGGAGATGAATATCCAAACGTCTGTAGCCACAGCTGATAGCTACAAGGCCACGCTGTCTTTACTTACAGGTCTACACACTGCCGGTGTGTTCAGTCCTGACTTAAAAGCATTACCTCTAGGTCTATCAAGGTCACCTACCCTGCAGCAGTAAGTCTTTTATCTGCAATGTCTGCTTCAATGGGTAACCCTCTGAAGCAAGAGGCGCAGCAGCAGTTAAGCAGACACAAACCACTTTAGTTTAAAGGGACAATGTGAGCTGACCGAGGAGCTCTGTGGCACCTCCCCGTGTTTCTTTCTGGCTAGGGGAGAAGGGCACAGTTGCACACAATTTTGTGATGACCAGCAGGGCAGTGACGCTGAATCAGCTCTGTGTCTTTCATGTTCCCATGTAATGATTCCAAGATGAGAGGCTCTGATGCTAAGAATTTATCAAACTACTCAGAGGGATCAGAAGGAGCACAAGGATGTCTGGGTGCAAAATAAAGTTCTTAAATTTGCAGGGTCTGAAAGAAGACCCACTGTGATCTTGCCCATACATGAAAGGGGGCATATGTCACTTTATAGAAAAGCTCATTGAAAAGTATATCCAAACTTGTCTACATCCAAGTATCTTTTGTCCTAATATACATGAAAAAAAAATAGCAAAAACTTCCCCAAGTGAAGTGCTTTTTGTGTGAAACAGCACTAGGCATGCAGATGACATTCAAGAAGCAACAGAGGAGGATTTCATGGTCTGTGGGATTTCTGGCTTTTATAGTCAGTGTTGGCATTGATTTATCCAGAAAAACTGCACATCAATTCTCTCAGACCATCAGCTAGTTATCTAGTTATAGGGGAGAGACAGAAAAACAATTTCCCAAATCTTAACAGGAACAAAGTCACTGCAGGAAGGAGGTCAGAGTGGTGAGGAACAGAGTGAGAGACACAATCAGGTGTACTGCTGTTGCACACCACCACACCTTCAGGAATTAGCAGCACAGCTAGGTTTCCTAAACAACTTCATGCTCAGAAAAATACAAACAATAATCATACAAAGCTAAGTCACCAGGGCCAAATAAAATTCACCAGAGAGAATAAAACAGACAGAAACAGACATCCACAGATTGATCATCCTGGAGAACTGAGTTAATTCCAGGGAGGTCTCCAGAGTTTTCTCACATTAATATTCAAAAGTCATTAGTTTGAGGCCTCTAGTTTTGTGAAATAATGAATACCCGCAGACAAGACAGAGAACACACTGCGGTGATGGACAGCACATAACTCTAAAGTATATACTTTGACCTCCTTTTAACGAGCAGAGAATTAAGACTGGAAAGGCAGTGAACAGGTATCGTCTGTCAGGATTTCAGGAAGTCACACCATGAATGGGTTTCGTTTCCTGCAGTAATCAAAACTGGACTAAATGAGTTAAGAATCTAAGGTTACTGTACGGGACAGAAAGGTTTCTTGGGGGTAGGAATCCAGCAACCACAGCCATGGTCTGCCAAGCTGTCTGGGCTGAAGCCACAGGAGACAAATACTCCATGAATGCCCCAACAGAAGACTGAGCTGCACTCCTCTTCCAGCAGACAGAGGGATCTAACACATAACCTTTTCTTGTCTCCACTGCATCAGAGCCACTGCTGCCCTTCAGTTTGCAGAACTTCTGTTTCAAGGGTCTATGAGCTAATGCTTGCACTGTACTTGCACTTGCCCTTGTGATGAAAGTCGTCAAAGTCAGAGGATTAGGTCTGATGCCTCTGTAAAGGGTATGAAGACAAAATGTGTTCCTTAAGAAAAGATGTTCAAGACCCATAAAGTAAAAACCAAAATGGACTTTTTAGTAAAGATAAAGAATACTTTACCTCCTGTCAGTGCAGAAACAAACTAACTGCTGCCTGGGATGTTTATGCAAACAGTGTCTTTTCTTGTTCTTAGACTTTTAGCCTAATTACTGTGTCCAATACCTGCATGCTCATTAGGTGAAAATACACACTTAAACAGAGGCAGAGGTTCATAAGAAGATACAGGTATCACTCAGGTCACAGTTAGTTAGAGCCTTCATCCAAATATATTTTTCACTGAAGCTGCAAGAACAAAACACAGTTTGCTTTGCATTGAGGAAAATTTACCTTTTCCAGCAATTTTTTTCCCATAGATAACTACAATACAACAATCATTCATTATGCTTTTGATACTGGTAAGGCTATGAAGAGTTAAATGCACAGTTCTTTGCTCTTACTCAAGAGTATCAAAAATATGGCTCCTTTTCTTCTTGTGTGCAAGATGGTTCCCCAGCCTGACCACCACAAGCATATTGGTCTCACCATGCTTTTTTCAGTCCTGTGTAAGATATGCTACACAGTAATGATATAAACCCTTTCACACACCCATGTCCTGAAACGCTTTATGTGGTGTAAAGGAAGGAGGTACAATATCATTACTGGGGAAAATGACATAATACATTCTTCATAAATCATTTCAAAACCAATTGCCATGTTGTGAACTTGTCTTAATTTTGTGGATTAATCTTAATCTTGTAATACAAATGCCATCCTGCAGCCTGTAACACAAGCTATCAGCACTTACATGACCTGAACAGTGCATTTAGCATTGCAAACTACAACACATAATTAACTGGCTATATGCACAAGCAGTAGACCAATGTCTGCCAAATTACATACTGTGGTTTGCCCTTTAGGGTCTTAAGTATAAATATAATAAGTAAAAATGATCAACACCCCGTTTTGGCATGAAATTGATTTTCAAGGTATGCCATTTTCATACATAAAGTTGCATTCACATATTACACTGAAACGTCTCACCTCAACAGCTACGCAGCATGAGATTGATTTATTTTGTAGCTGGAAAAGACAAACTTGGAATCAACAAATAAGATTCTGTCCTTCCAGAAAGACTCCATGTCAGCAGCTGCCGTTCTTGCCAACACGAAAGATTTCTCCTCATATTCACCCAGTTACAGAAATGCATTCCCAGGGAGGGAAGTGAGCAGATGAGAACACACAGATGAAAGAAGAGATGTTTTTGTTTTAAACAGATGAGGTAAAAAGAAAGGTCTTAGCTTTTTATGTCGCACAAGCTGCTGTCAGAGTAACATGATTTCCCTAAGAGGCTCCCAGCCACCCCTGGAAGAATGAACAGTCACAGCCAGATGCTCTGCCCCTGGCCCCAGCTGCTTGTCCCTCCTACACATCAAGGCCTATTGCCCCCTCAGAGCTACAGCATAACATCATACATGATCGTTCCCTATCTCGGTCCAACCTGGTTTGAGCATTAACAGAAGTACTTAGTAGCAGTGCTCTTCCAAACCACATTCACCAGCCTGGTCATAAATTATACTGGATCAACAAACTATTTCTTCAGCTAAACAGACAGGCTTGCTCGTTCTCAGACCCCACAGCATGCTTCAGGGTGGTTTGCACCCCCCCTCCCAGGGCTCTGACTTTTGTGAAAACTATTTCCACTGCCTCAGGGAACGTCAGGCCAGTGTTCAAGACAGGGATCCTGCCATGTCACATAGGGATCCTTGCAAGACAAATATAGGCTGAGATTCAGAGTTACAACCCAAAGTACCTCATGCTGACACTATGCTCCAAAAAGGGAAATGGGCAAATAAACTCTGGTGGGTTTGTGGATTTTCCTCCTCAAAGACAAGAGGATAAGCGTTTTAAGATTTATACCTCCCTATTGCTCCTCCATTCTCCCTCCGTCCCACCACAGGAGCCCAGGTATAATTTTGCCTACTTGTAGAGAGAATTCTGCAGTCTTGAGGGTAAGCAGGCAAAACTGCTTGCAACTAGAGTGCCATGAGTTTGCTGCAGACTAAAGATGCAGAGTAATTTTTTAAGTGCTTGCTTGTTTGTTTGTTTTTTTTAAGTTGATGTGTTTTTCCTTTTCCACTTTCCCACTAACATATCAGCATGAATTGAAAGCTTTTTCATGGGTAGATGTGAAGGGAAGTCATTAAGGTTGGCATCTATAGAGTACCCCCAGCTGCTGGTCTTAATACAGGAAGACATCAGGTTTGCACATAGATTTTGGGTGCCTAAACTTCACAGTCCAGTCTCAGCTATGACTGGGGTCCTCTGGATAAAGCTGAGGAGATGCTGATGATAGCACCAGCTGCAGGAACATGCCAGATGGTCTGGTAGCTAATCTAGTGTATGTCACTCAGATGTTTCTCCCTTTCACAAGCCCTTCTGTCTGTTTTCTCTGTGCCTGTTTGTACACCAGCATATAGCAATGATCTATCTATATGTGTTCTGGACATCCTCACACATCCTATCAGGGCTGCAAGGGCTTGATGGGGTTTCTTACGGGTCAGATAAATGAAATCCTGTTTTCCAGCCCTTTACACATCTGGAATGAATGAGGAAATTTTGCCTGTGATGTTCTGCACCATAACCGTGACGTTTCATGAAGTGTAGTAGTTTCTTAAGATCTAGAGATGGGATCTTTTATTATTGCTTTTGAAATAAACTTCTTGTTGGTGCCTCAAAAAACCTTCCTATGTGTATCAATGACATTGGGAGCAAAGTGTTAGGCTTTTTTGCAGCAGAGATTCTCCATTGAATTAACCGCTAGGTAGGAAAATAAATTCTGCTGGGGAGCAGGGAAATTTCCACAGATATCAGGGTTGTTCCCGCTGAAATACTCCATAGCTGTTCTGTGAAGTGAATGTAGTCAGCAACTTGAGATTAATACACAACATGATGAACGTGAAATAGAAACCTTCTAAATAAAAAAAAAAAAAAAATACAGCCTTCTAAATAAAAACAAAGAAAGTGAAGTTTACAGATTCAGGTATCCAAAAGCATTCTTCTTCTAAAGGCTAAATTCTAAATTCATTTGGAAGAAACATTAGAAATTGTGAGATAACTGGGATGTCAGACAAAGTCTGGGGATTAAGTTACTTTCCTTTCCCTCTTACATAAAAAGGTATTAGCCATCCAGTACATTCCTCTCAGTGTATTGCACTCTCAGTTGTTAATAACAAGATACCAATTAGAATTCAAAGTCAATAGGAGACAAGAGTTGCCTGTGAGGGGGTGCAGTATCAGCCAGGTTAATCTGAGTCTGGAGCTTTGATAGAGCTAAGTGCTGGACAAGATCAGATGGCACATGAGATAATTAAAAACCACTAGAAGGAGGGCTTCACATTTTTGCTTTGTGCAAGAACCTTTAATGACTCCCAGGGCATTAGAACATAACATGTATCTTGTTGGGAGAATACAAACCCAGTGTTACAACAAAATAATTGTTTGATTAGACTGTGGGGACGGGTGAAGAGGGAGAAGGGAGATTAATATTCATTTTGCATTGTCTGAATAGCCTAGGGGAAATATAATTTAATTAGGTCTATGTATATTTTTAAAAGAGGCCATGTTCATAATTAAAGAAGAAAATGTCTGTGTTCTCAGGCAGTTAAGCAAGAAGAGTACTGACCTTCAGCGTGCTTTCACCAAAATAAATAAATAAAAAGGACCATATAACTGATTTCCTAAAGGCAGTTGAGATCAGTCTGAATGAATTATATGGTGAATAGCAGTTGCAAATTCAAAATAATGAGAAGATAATACCTTGGAGTTAAAGAACATACAGACAATGGGCACAGGAAAATTGATTACACTGGCTCAAATGCATTGAGGTAATACTGAGAAAAGGGACTTCTACCAGAATTTTTTACAAAGCACTTTGGAATTTATCTGTATGCATCCACATGTAGATAATTATCTATGAATTGGCATTGAGGCCCTTCTGTAGGAGTAGCTGATGCCCATGCTATTTTCTTCTCATCCGAGTCTTCTCAACTCCTTGATGGGGCTAGCAGGAGAATAGTGCTGTGCACACAACAGAGTCCTGATAAGATCATAGCCTTGCAGAAAAGCAACCACAGAGAGAAAGATGTGAAGGCTTAGGGTTAGAAACCCATGGGCACATGTCCCCTGTGGATACAGCTGTGCAGACAACTGCCTTCAGGTCCCTGCCCAGTGGCTAACACAAACGCTTCCCTGGCATTTCCAGGTGAGCCACAGAGACCTGAAGTCCTGCAAAGGACTTGGCTTTTTTGATTGAAAAAAGCAGCTCTGAGACAGAGATATCTTCCTGTGAAAAAGTGGTGAAAACCTACAGAAAACCTGTTAATTAGCTGAGAGAAAATGACTGAAGGATGCTTATGGAAGGAGAAAGGGAGGGTGCTCAGGAAAAATGTTTTTTTAATTAAAAGTATATACATGTGTGAATGCATGTATGCATGATGAAAATAAAGAGATTGAGCTGGGAGGAGGATGAAACAATGGCATTATGCATTTCTGCACAGAAGGCAAATGTGAGAAAGAACATGGATGCTTGTATGTCTGCTCAGTATACTTTGCCATTAATATTTTGAAGGGCATAAATTTCTGTAATGAAAGGTTAGATCTGCTTTACTGGCTTTGTAGGACAGAGGTTACTAAATAATGCGTTGGAAACTAGAAAAACATCTCTTTCTGGATTTTTTTTGATATTTGAAACAAATAATTGTTTTCCTTTTGCCATATTACCTCAAAGATGTCTTAACAAGGGAACCAAGAAATAGTTTTGGTTTGTTTATTCTGAAAAAACTTATAAGCAATCACTTCTTGATAAACATGATGATCACAAGTAAAACACACTTCCATGTAGTCCTTGGTGATGGATCTATACACTCAGCCAAGCTCCTCACCCTGACAGATACCTCAGTACCTGGTTGAGGCTTCTGGGTCATCCTGGAGAACCCACTGAATGATGTCATCTATGAATGGACTAAACTTTCAGCTTCTTTTATACCACTTACCAAAGTTAATTCTTTGTGCATTACTCTCCCATGCACATATACATGGGCACATTTTTCTGCTATTAGAGGAAAGGGATGTTTGAGGGTGCTCTGAGCTGATGGGTTCAGATCCAGGCTTATTTTCTTCTGGAGGCAAGACAGGGAAGGCAGTTAATGGAAGGAGAAAATGCTTAAATTTGTCTGGGTAAAAAGAAAAAAAGATGTTTCTAAGCTTTAGGATAGTGTTGTCATATGACACTAATCCACACCTTTCCTGTGCATGTAGACTATCTTTTCTCCCAGAACAACTCCGAAACTCATCTCTTACTAATCAGTTTTACCACTAATCTTCTGATGTGTACATCATGGTCTTGTCTTTACTTCAGGCTTCTCCAACATGACACCCATGGTGTCTCTTGAGCTCATTCAGCCTGCCATCATCATCCAAAAGCCACCTTCTGCATCAGCCTGTACTTGCCATTGTACATGGCTGTACAGGCATCTCCCTGAAAGGCACATGTCTCCACCAAACACACTTTCATGCCTAGTCCATGTGTTGCACAGATAAGCTGGAATGCCACAGTGGTGCGTCCTGAGGCACTTGCTACCTACTTGTGCACAGGCTGATATTCCTGGCTGGAACAGGAAAATATGTGAATTGTGCTTGGTTTCTGCCGGTTATGCTGCAACAGCTGCAGAGAAGCAGAAAGGTGCGGTTATGGCTTCTTCTTAGTTTTGATGCCACTGTCTGCCACAGTTCATGGTGTTTTGCTTCACAAACAGAACCAGCTATTTTTTACCTACTAAACCCCTGAATAAACACCACAGTTGCTAATCCTTATGTTGGTGGAACAAAAAAACCATTGATGTCTCGGGAGTTAAGCCTAACTCTTCCTGAAGTTTTGCAACTTCTGGGAGGCACTGTGGGGGATGTTTATCCCGATCCCATTTATAGGGAGCCTGATGCATGATAATTAAATTCTTGGCCTCAACAACATGCATCACAAAGTCCTACCTAGCACTAGTGCTCTGAAATGTCTCATGTTAGCTGGTCAGAAAACAAACTGATTTCCTACATCCCTTCCAGTCCCCTTGGAGAGATGACCCTTCTCTTATTTTTGCCAGCCTTTCTTATATCCCTACAGAAGCAGAAGCAACCAGCTTTATGGATAGTTGGATCTTGACAAGACTAAGACCAAGCAAGTGTGGCCTGTCAGAAAAAAAACATGATATTTCTGTGCCTTAACAGCAATTTGAATTACAGATTCAGACAAAGCAGCCTGCTGTCTTTGGTTTAGATTTTTATTTGCATTGAAAAGGCAACTTTCAGGAATGAAGTATGCATATAAAATAGAAAGCAAAGGGAGGAAAACAGGAGCTTGATCAGGATGCAAGTGAATATATATGTCAATTCCACACTGCTCTCCCTTAATGCGTGTTTGCCAAGGCACATCAGGCCCCTGAAACACATTGGCATGCTGCAATGATCAGCTCACTAAATGTTCCAGCTGTGTAGGAGGTGCGTTTGCTCTGCTCTGGCCATGGCCTTCTCCTCAGTCTGTCCTGGAGATGGGCAGCTCAGCAGGTGTAGTGCACACACCACAGACAGCAGGTAGGTCTGGCAATAGTTTCACAAACAAAAATGTTGTTATTCCCACTTCTGTCAAATTTGGGAAAGGATCTGGCATTTTTTTGCTACTATCTGTGAAATCCTCTTAAGGGAGAATGGGGGAGCAGCAGGAGAACCAGACCAGATTTCTTGGCTCATGTTACCGCCTCTTTCTCCCTGCAGGCAGCAAAAGAAATGGCTGAGAGCCCTCCACGTGGGCTGAGCAAAAGCTGTCATTTTGATTTCTCCTAGATGCGCAGCTCGGAATGCTCAGCAGAATGCAAATCTTCCCTGTAGCTGATCCCTCCCGCTACTCCCAACCATCCAATAAAGGCTGCTGACACCCGTCCCAATGACAATGGCTTTATGGTCAAGGGAGACATTGATCATAGCCTCGTGGATGCCAGGGGACCTGAGACACAGGCCTCCATGAACCTGGTGGGGATCTTTGCAGGGTGGGAGAGGAGAAGTAATCCCATCAGGGACGCTAAATCCTGCCACATTCACTACTATTCCAGGCCCTCCATATTCAGAATAGGGCACCAGCACAATCCTATATGGATACACAGCCTCCTTATAAGAGGACTTCAAGAAGAAGCCTTCTTAGAGGATTCCTTAGAAGAAGACTTCATCATTGCTTCTTCCTCTGCTGCCACCCCAGTTGTTTCGGCATGTCTGGCTCTCACACAGTGGTTACATGGGCAAAGCCAGCCAGCCAGCCCCAGAGAGCTGACCCACAAAGGCAAAGCATGGGATCATGGTACCCAAGATCCATCAGTCTCTCCAGGTGCAACACACAGCGGATCAAATACATACCAGATTCACAGTTCACTCCCTGCTCCACGCAAACTGCCAAGGAAGATGTCTTTCACAGTCACTCGTTGTCTGACTCACGGCTGCACAGAAGGGCCTCTTCTGAAAGATAAACACAATCCTCACCACAGACAAATATTAACTTTATCAAAAAAGGCAGTTAGATGAGGAGAATGAACCTTGCAGTTTGTGGAATATGCTCCACATGGGAAGGGTTACATCCCACAGGTGCGATGCATTCACCTTTCTCCACAAACAGGCTCCAGTATAAGGTATCAGGATATTTGTGTTCAGACTTGCTGGGAAACAACGGGTTTCCAAATAAATTGGATGCTGCATTACATCTCTTTTCCACTGGGGAAGAGGGGTAGACAATAAGTTTAGAAACAAACCAAGAGTGACCCAGAGCACAAAAGAAAATTAAATCAGAGGGAGAGTAGGGAAGGCTCATAATAAAAGCGTATCCCTTTGAAGCCACCTACACATACATACTTTTCCCTCTAGCTGCAGCCATTTTGCAGAGCTTTATTAAAATAGCACCTCTGCAGAGGAATTACTTAAAAGAGAGAAGTAATAGATTTTTCAGAACCAATGAAAACAAACCCCCTAGAAACAAGAACAGTTTTCTTTCCCAGACAGGAGTTCTTTAATTCCTTTCTCATCTTCATCCCTTGCAGGGATGAGATGGATCAGACCACACAGAGGTCTGTGATGGTGCTGCCAGCTGTCTTGGGGATGCTCTGGCCAGTCAGCACACCAGTTAAACAACTGAAGGTACTGATGCTAACGCCCTGCAAAGCCTGAACCAGGAGGCAATGAGCAGGGTAACAGGGTATGTTGAAAAAGTACTTCAGTGACAGTTTTGTGTTTTGGACAGCATTTCATCAACTTGAACAGGAGGAGTAGTGGGAGGAGGTGTGGTCTCTGTGGGCAGCTTACTATCTGTGGGGATAAAGCACAGCAGATGCAACTCTTGCATGCAGCCGATCACATTTCCTGTCACAGTAAGATGTTTGAATTGCAGATCTATGGTTCTGGGGTTTTGGTTGTTTTTTGATCAATTGAAATGTCAGTTCTGGGGATGGTTTTTTGCTACTATTTCATGTTTAAACTATAAAATAGGCAGGAATGAGATGCAATTATTCTGGAGAAAAATGGGATTACTACCTCTGCTTCCAAACAGTGAAAATTACAGTTAGTATCTCATAGCGTAACTTCTGCAGGTTTCCTCGCTCTATGAGGCTCTGCATGAAGGAATTTTACCTTTTTTCTCCAGTGATGAACTGTTCCACCAGGTGTCGAGAGCTATGGCTTTGGCTCTCTGTAAACTGAAATGCCTTCAAGACCTCTAGGAGCAATGAGAGGTTCTCAGCAGAACCAAAAGTGGACTTAATTCATCATCGCTCAGTCTTCATGGACTTTCTCACACACACACACACACACAAAAAAAAAAAAGTTTTATTTGCAAACAGTCCTTTCACTCAGCTTGACATCTGGTTGCCAGATATCAAGACTAGCTGCCCTTTTCAGTACCAAAACAAAATCCTAACCTCTACAATGACTGTATCAATAAACCTATATCCTTGGAAACTGGGTCCAGTCCTGTGTGTTATGTGACCTCTGAGAGACAACTCAACAAGCCAGCATAAAAGTCTGTTTTACTGCCTTCACGGCTGAAAAGCATGGTATCAGTTCCAATGACACATTTGGTCAGAGGTTTACTGCTTGAGTTTTCTTTCCCAAAACTGTCTGTCCAAAAGCATTGTGAATAACAAGAAAGCATGAGATTTTCTACACTTTCCAGCTGGAGTTTCAGGGTAGGTTTCTGGGAACAGGCCTCAGATATCTAGGGGAAAAGGAACTCTTGCTGAAGGCTGGAGCTGTGCTGCAGCGGAGTCAGATAGCACTGCTGCTGTGTGCTGCCCCATGACCCTTCATGGGCGTGACAGGCAAAATATAAAATATGTCAGATATTGCTTATACATCAGATTTAACAGATAGTGATCTGTATGTCATCTGAGAGCACTTCTAGTCCATCAGGGCCATTAGGGACCACTAGAGAATGGGGCAGGCTGAGCTCACAGGACACACTGCTTAGCAAGTCTGCACAAGCACTTTGAAGACCTTCTGCACCATTTCCTGAAAGTGTGGAAAGAGTGACCCCTGGGTGAGACCCCAATCCTCAACATGCTTTTGCCACACGTACAAACTGGGACATGGGAATGAACTTGGGAACAAATAAGATCAAAAAAGATTAAAGTGATTTGGTAAGGCAATTCAGAGTTTCATTTAATGTTGTCTAGAATTGCTTGACTGCGGCAGGGACATCAGCCTTAGCTTTTCCTGGGGGTGAGAACAGGCTTCTTCTGCTCAGAAGCCTGGAATCAGAGAGGACCCATGGGCTTCCTGTTGACAAGGATCTCTCCTATCTGAAGAAGATGCTAAAAATATCCCAGGCAAAAGAGCTTCTGACAAGAGCAGCAATTTAAAAATAAAATAAAATAAAATAAAAATAAAAATAAAAAACAACAAAACTAAAAGCAAACTAGCAAAAAAACTCTCACAGAGCTGCTAGCTATTGTTCAAGCTGAATAACAGAAGCATCAAAACTGAACTCTAAATCTGACATTAATGTTCAACACAGTACCCATTACTGTAAACATATTTGTTGTTCTGCTAAACTGAGATACCGCATCTTTGAAAGGAAATCTCTCTTTGCTGGAGTTTCTGGCATTCTGCAAGCACTCTTTCTAAAAGGCAGTTCATTCCAACATCCTTTGGAAAAAGATTAAGGGATCAGAGAGCAAAACCATCACAACCTCTGTAACATTATAACTAAATCCCTTTACCCAAAATAACAAGCTTTCTAAACTGAGCTTGGCTTTTTTGACTTCTGCTCCTGAAAGCTAGAGTATTGAGCTACTTTAAATCTTGTAAGCAGAAGAAAGCATATTATTCTTGTATTTCGCCTTTATTTAATGCCTCCAAACAATCTCTGGGACAGCACTGCACCACAACTCTGGCTTCAGACAATTTAAGCAGGCAATTACTGATTTTTCCACAGTTCTCTGGCTGACAGTACTCACTGCAGGCAGAAGATAAACGTTTCATTGGTATGGACTGAAGGGGAGAAGAGGAAAGGAAAAAGGACAACAGGTAATTTTTCCAGATGTGCTTAATTCTCCCAGCCAGCTTTCTGGGTCTGCTTCTCTCCTGCCTCCTTTCCTATTCCATTAATGTGTCTGCAGCACGCAGGAGATAAGACGCTATGGGAACACATGGACATAGTTTTCACCCCTTTCCACTAAGAAAAATTTCTGGCTCAAAATCTGAATGAATGAATCTACCTCATTCATTATAACCTATCAGAGGGCTGAGATCTGTTGCAGGCACAGCTGTAATAAATACTGTTCTTGATCAGGTATAGCAGGATTATGTAACTACAGCAACATCTCTTTTACATCAGTGTACACACCCAGTAAAGCTGTTTGTTTATGGACTATGAAAAATATACATCCTTGTCTTCACAAAAATGAGCACTTTGAGCTGAGATGAAGCTAAGTAAGCAATAACAGTCAAAGCAAACCAAGTTTTGTTATTTGTCTGTGTAAAAGTTACCAGCCCAAAACATTCATTTTATCTTGATGAGATTTGACCGGCTACAACAGAGTTAATCCTTCCTTACAATGGTGTAAGTAATAACAATCCCTGGAGTTTTCATAAAAGCTGGTGATTTGAATTCTGCACATTTTTGTAGCACACAACTGGGACGCTCCCGACAGCCTTATATACTAGGCTTTTTATTCCACTTAAGATACCTCTGATAGCCTAAAACTGCTCTGAATTGCCCAGATATGCACTTATTTACTAAGAGCAGAATGTCTCCACTCATAAAATATCCAAGATAAAGAAATCACAAAATATTCTCATATAAAAACATTTCCATAAGACTGTACAATAATGTTGATAAAAAACTCTAGTTGTTAAATAAATATAACCTGTGGAAGCTAGATAATCTCTATCTTAGCCTTTGCTTTGGCCTGGCTTCATACCTGTATTCTACCTATTGTTGATATGGTACCCTGTGAGAGGACACAAATTTTAATGCAAACCACATTTCACCAGGCTTGACTTTCATACACCAGGCTGAGTTTTCAAAGTTGTCAGGAATTGTATATATATGTAAAATTACAATTTTATATCTATATATTTATAAATACATATGCATGTGAGTGAGTGAGTGAGTGAGAGTGTGTATGTGTGTGTGTGTGAATAAACAACGCAACGAGCACAGACAATTGTGGAAGAACAGACTGGCTTTCAAATCAAAGGCAATGGTACACTTGAAAACTAAATCATTTGCTTCAGTAGTTTCATGACTGGACACCATCACCTTCCCACAGCGCTTGCCCCTTGTGAAGCAGGAATGGCTATCACTTCCTGTCACACAAACAGATTCACAGGCTTAATTAACACCGGAAATTTTGTTAAGCTAAAGGACTAATTATAAATGCAGAACAAATCACTCACACCCACACCCTCCCACTGCCTTTCCTACCAGCTGGACAATCCATTCCAACAGAAACTGCTTTTGAAGCTGACACAAATCCGACACTCAGCCAAACACAGTAGTAAACGTGCTTGTTCGCCATGGGGTCTCTTCTATGGAAACAGGTTCAACATCCCCAGCCCACCTCCATTTTAGGATTTCTCAAGGTCTAAAGAGAAGGCAGGCATCCACAACTCATCAGAATCAATGTGATGGGTGGAAGGTTGCCTCTACTTAAGTCCCATGAGTGCAGAAATGGTGTCAAAACAGCATCCACACTGCTCTGCACAAAGCAAATCCTACACAAGGGGGAAACGAAGAAGCTAAGCTCCCCATTCCTGTTGCTTAGGGTTAGTGCCCCCAGTTTTCTAGAGGGCTTTTTTTTTTTTTTACTCTTTTATAAAATAAGTCTTTTTAATCTCACAGAATCTCAGATTCTTCAATGAACAAAGGATTTTGGATTTGAAGACAGTTATTTCACTTTTTTTTTTTAAATCCTTTTTTCTCTCAGTGCAAGCACTGGGGAGGTATTTGCTGGCCTCAAGACACTTCTGTTGTCCAGATGCCTTAGCAGGATTTAGGCACAGCAGAGACCCCCAAAATCCAAGTGAGTGAAGTCCATTAACAGTTTTACAGCTTGGGAAACCCTTACTGAAAAGTAAAGAGAAGAGCTGTGAACATCTGGCATCACAGGCAGTGCTCTGAATATTCCACATTTGGGTTGCATATAAGTGCAATAATGATTGCTTAGCATCCTCCAGAGCCTCCTGCCAAGTAAAAACCTAAGAGCAGTAAAGGGCTTTTGTTGGACCTTTCCAGGCTGACAATCCCCATGCAAAGAAGCATCGTTACAGGTAGCTCTTCATCCAGTGACCCTTCTTTTCCTGCTCACTAGTGGGGTCACGTTACTCTTCTGGTAAAAAGTACCTCTGGAGCCTGCTTTGGGAGCGGAGAGGAGCTGTAGAGGTGATGCAAAGAGCCATTCCCATTTTTTCAAGGCTCTTTCCCTGCTGCTAGAACAGGAGTGAGAGGTGTTACAGCTACCCAAGTCCCCTTCCCCAGCTCCCACTCCCTGGTGCATCGCGGGGTGCTCTCAGCTCACACCCAGGGGAGCATCCGCTGGGGAGGGGTGTGCCATCACACAGCCATACTGCAGCTACACCAAACAAATAGGTGTTCAAGCAACCCAGCCACCTTTCAGCTGCCTCCTGTGACTGCCACACATTCTGCCTACAAAGAAAATTATGGAGACAAGTCTGAGAGAGAACACAACAACGATTTATATATATATAATATACACACACACACATATATTTATGTGATATTCTTCTAATTATAGCAAGCACTTTGTTAAATGGCCTGATTCCAAAAAAGTGGAGAGAGGAGGGAATCAGTGGATGTGATGGGACTTTTATCATCACTATTTATTTATCTATTTGTTTGAAATATCAACTGAAAGTTGCAATCTCTCATATACTTTGCCAGGAGCTGAACTTGTTTTGTACTTGGCACAAATACTTTTGCCATTGGTTTCCAACCCTTGACCTGGGATGCCAGGATGGGTCAAGAATAATTTTTTCTTCTGTTGTTATTTGTGCTGCAAAAAAAATTAGTACAATATCAGCCTATTCCTCTGATGTTCCACACCTGTGTGAATACCACAACAAGACAAAATCTAATACCCAGAACCTCAGTGGTATGTAGGTACTTCACTTCCGCTGATTTCTTTGGAAAATAGGTCATTAATACTTTGGGGGATTGGTTCTTACAGTGCAGACTTGAATACATCTAATTGTCTAGTGATTCAGATCATTTTTTTACCTTTCATTTTTAGACTATAAGCTACAGCTCAGAGTTTGGCACAATGTGAGTGAATTGCAAAGCTTGCTCAAATTTCTCAAATGTGCCAAAGTGCACTTAAAAACGTAATTTGTGCAGGATGTCCTGTAGGTTTTTTACTCAGGCCTAAGCTAATGTAAGAATACCTATATTCACCTCACAGTATTTCTATGTTGTTATCATGCTCTTTGTTAGACCTAGCTACTACCGCAGAGTAATGCTGAAAAGTGGGTCAGATAAGTAAAAACCTAATTAAAAATATATAACATGCAAGTTATAAATAAGATTTTTTGATGCTTATAAGGAAGTGTCAAATATCCCGATTAAAATGTTATTTCAATTTAAATAAAAACCAGAACTGATATGCAAGAAAACACAGCTAGGCTGATCTTAGAAATTTGGTCATCACATTCATCTGGAAATGCTGGCAAACTGTTTGTGACAGAAGTAATAAAAAAAGATTTCCCCCTTTGTCATGGTCTGGCCCTTTCTGTCTCTCACAACAATCAAGGCTGCACTGTTGCTGGGTCTTGTATAACCTGAAACATGTCTGGAAAATTTGCAAATGTAAAGCACAGGGAGAAAAATTCCTTTTTTTTCTTCCTTGGAACAGCTCTTTGACAAGGAATCATCTTCTTTTTATACTGTTGAGTGCCAAATTCACCTGTAGACTTCTGGGAACTAAATTGGTGCTGGGCCTGTCACCCCAAAACATCACCTCATTCTCCACCTTCCCTCCCACCTTCAGACAGCAGCGCTAAGGCACCTGCTCCATAACTATCCTGTTAGATAGTAACTGGCTCATCATAATCTACAGTCATCATCACGCTGTTAGGGTACTCAGGCTCTGCCAGACAGCAGCATCAAAGCCATAGCGACAATAAAACTTCTAAACTGAAAATTTACCACTCTCCAGAGCTCATGCTCATTTTTGGGAGACCTTGAGCCATGTGATTTAATTTAAAGGTGTACAGTGCTCAGGGATTCAGTAGTGAAAGGCACCAACCATAAATTGCTAGTCATTCTGCAGTGCTGGTGTCAGACCAGCATCATGATCCCGTAGGTGTTTCACGACCAGGCAGATGTACGTTGGCACTCCCAATGCACAAGCCAATGCTCAAAATGAAGGGGAGAAGTGACAATGTTTAGTTTTCTTGCTGTGCAGGATGCCACATCAGAGCAGGCAGTTGTTGCCTACAATCGACACAGCTGTGCCCCATATCTAAAAAGAACAAAAACAAAGTAATCTAGATAATTTTTTTTCTGTTGGTTAAAAGGTCTGTGTGATTCAGAGCGAGGAGGACACTGTTTCTGTGCCAGACTATCTCCTTTGTCATGAGATCATGAAGATGCAGCTTCTCTGCAGGGAGAAGTATGGATGGTAATGTATTATTGAAGAAAAGCATAGTGCTTTGGCTCAGATGTCGATTCTCATTATAAGGCAATGCTGTGACAATGTTCTGGTAATAGAATGCATTTTGGCAGTGTTTTGCTTCATTGCCCTTTTTAATAAAATAGGGGAAAAATAATTATGATAAATCTGCTTAGTGAATTAATTCAGGTGAGAGTCCTGTTTCTCATATCCAGACCACAGCAGAGCCCTTTTGACCACCAGACCCTGCATCTGCTCCTACTTTATGACTTCTTCTGTTCTCTGAAAGACAATCTGATCTGCATTGCAGATAATCCTTTAATTCTCAGGTCCTACTGGAGCATAGCATTTCTTGCAGCTGGCTTGACAGAGGCACAGCGGTTCAGCACGATTTGAGGCTGTGAACATGCATCATCTCCTGGCTACAAGTGTGCCTACAGGTTGCTGCCCCTCTGCCACCCTGGCCCTGTGTCACTGCATTCTTATCTGAGGTATTGTGTGAGCACTTTCTATTTTAAACAAAATGAGCAAAGTTCTACTACTTACACTTGGTAACTCTCTTTTACTGTACTACAAGATCTGGGAGGGTCTCTGCAAGTGGCAGAGCCAGCAGCACTGCGAGAAAAGTCACGTCGTGCAGAGACGTGCACGTGAGGTGGGCTCCATTCCCCACCAGCACACACCACCTGATCAGGAGGAAGGTCTGCATCCCCTTTGTTGGCTCCCTTGGAGTTATTTGGTGAGAAAATAACTGGCCTGTTCCACACTGCAAGCATTTCCTGCAACTAAGGAGCCAAGGCAGCCCAGAAGAGAGAAGCAGAGCACCACTAGCCTGTAGGTGTGGGATTACCAACCACCATAAAACAGCCCCCCTCCCTTTCATTCGAGAGTGCCATGTTATGACGCTTCTCAAACTGCAGAAGAGTTTGATGCCAGCACTGGGGTCAATAGGAAGCCTCTGATGCTCAGGCCACAGGCCTTCTGCCCGGTATATGCCAATACAAATTTAATCTTCATCTGCGGCAGGTAGCCTATGTCAGCTAGTATTCCCCCTCAGATGAAGTCCTTAAAGAAGAAAGAAAGCGACAGGTCAAAACCACTCTGAAGAAGAATAGCAAGTTATATACTATCATTTGATTTCATCACCTGTTTGGGGTTTTTTTTGCCTCAAACCAATTTAAGTCATTAGTTAAACTGAATTAGCTTCCCTGCCTCAGTAGCTATCCCTGGTACAAGGCTTTTTTAAAAATCAGGGCAGACACGGGCAAAATCGGGAGCCATTTATCAGTCAGTTGTCCCTCTAGAAAGAGAAAGTAGGGCTTTAACGATCCTCCCAGTTTTGTGATCATGTTGTTCCATGGAAACTGAGTTAGACCTCTGGAGCTGAGGACAACAAGAAGCTCACTGAGTCAGCATTTTTTTACAGCTTCTCTTTGTCACGTACTAGCCCTGTTTTGCAGCTAGGCTCCCACTCTCCTGCATTCTTTGACCAGTAGTTGGAGATTTGGTGATGTAAATTGTTTATTTCCCAGTCCTGAAAGATGTACAGAAAAAAGGCTGCTTTTAGAAAAATCTTGCCTATGAATGAGATCCATCTTCTAATTGCCTGGTTCTCTTGTTCATGGTCAAATGTACAAGAGAAAGAAAACCAGTGCACAGATTTTGCATGGGTCACTGAGCAACCAGGCACTGAGCACAGTGCTCGTTTCCATCTGGGACCAAAGATCAGGTGTTGGAGAAGGAACATGGAGAGAAAGATCCTTTCAAAACTGGGGCAGTTTGGATTAAAATTGTTGCAGTGTGTTCCTGAGACAGAACAGTGAAAAAGGTATTTTTTCACTTCTTCAGTTCTTTAAACTTGTGTTGGATTCTGAAATGAGTCCCAGCAGAAAGAACAAAATGGATATCTGAGGAAGGGAGAGGTTTCTATGCTAGTATGGGATTTCTGTTGGTTGTGATAGCAGGGGATGTTGCGTTAAGGAGGGGTTCTGAGAGTCTCAGCATTTTTTCTTAATCTTGGCATTTCAGGCTTACAAGTGTGGTCTCTGCTTGGACACGGGGGTGGGTGGGGGCAGGGGGAATCATGGAAGCAGATTTGATTAGTAAGATGGATAGCAGAGAACAAGAAACAAGAGACATTGTGAGGAGGGGGCACATTCAGAAGGCAAGAGGTCCCTCAGAAGCATCTTGTGGGCTCCAGGAGATACAGGGCTTCTTCATCCATCTCTGTCTTGCTGCGGCCCTGGCGTGGTAGTTCACTAACGTCTCTCCCCACTGAAATTTCAGCATCAAGAATTCACACAATGTCAAGTGAAGTATGTGAGTGGCAGTGCCCTGAAGAGGGGTGGATTATCAGAGGCTGCCCAACCACGCTGAAAGGTTATTTAAAAATGCTGCACATTTACACCTTCTGAATTGCCTTCAAATGTTTGCAGTGAGCTGACTCTGGCACTAGCTCTTTGTGAGACCCTGTATGAACCAAACATCAGCTCTGCAAAAGATGAGAGATTATATTTACTTCATAGTGACTCTTTAACTTACCAGACCCTTGGAAGAAAGCTAAAGTGTGTGCTTTGGTTCAAATGCCCATTACAGTTTTTGAAGATCCACATATCTTTTACACTGTGTTGTGAAACAGGAGGATGGGCACCAAAGAAAAAGCCACCTTTAATTCATTTTTACCAAGATATCCTCATCACCTTTTTTAAGCAGCTCTCTGTGTAATTTCTTCCATTTCATAATCTGAAAGGTCATTTTAATTCATGGCCTTTTAACATTATTAAGAGTTTTTTTCCTAAAGGAAAAGTCTTTTTCTTTTTCTTTTTTTTTTTTTTCTTTCCCCCACATCATTCATTCCAGAATAAATGGACCTCTTTATACTGAGATTATACTTTGTCATTGGTGTTGCTCTGGTACTGCGTTCAACTATATTCTCCATCCCTAATGCCCTTAATAAAAATCCTATTTCTGCATTTATTAATACGTTTCATTTAGTACTTCCCAAAAAGAGAAGAAAAAGGGGGAGAAAAAAGAAAAAGTATTCAGAGAAATGAATTTTAGGGAAAGGCATTTAATTATTATTTTTCAACTTTAATAATACAGAGCTAGTTGAAACTCAGTTAACAACAGGGAATTATTTCTGCCTCACATGATTATCTCTGAGCATAACTTTTATAATTGTGATTGCCAGGAATGTGATTATTAAATCCACAGATCTCATCACCATATCTGAAAGACTGAATGCATTACACTGCCAACTTGTAAATACGTTTAGCTGTACAATATCCAGCCAACAAATTTATGCAGTTTCTGTAAATATGGTCAAAACCTCACAGACTACTGTGGGTTATAAAACTGGAAGACACTTATAGGATTACTTGTGCTTATACCTAGGCTTATACTACTTCTGACTTCAAAGTTTTGTATGGATTATAGAGAAGTGCTGCTTTTAATCAGCCTTTTAAAAAGAGATCTCTCCACCATTATCAGACCACTCAGGATTTACCCCAATTATTTTAAAATTTAAATATGTCCTTAAAATTCATCTCAAGTAATTCTGCAGTGCCATAATTAGCCTGGATCCTCAGAAAACACATGACGTACTCAATGTAGTATGCATGCTGCAGAAGACCTCTCAGTCTTGCCAAATGCTAACTACATATCTGACTGAGTCTTGCAAAGGGAAGTCAGAGGAAAGATTTGCATGGGCTGCCTCTGAGCATTAATTTAGGGGCAGGATGAAATGATAAGTATTTGTAAGGTGCCTCAGTTTAAGAAACATAATATTTAACACCACCTACCCTAGAACCGCCATTCCCTGGGGCAGGAGCAGTAACTTTCCTTTTTTGGCAAAACTTACAGGTGTGTTACTAGCTAAAGGTTCTGCTTGGAAGATACCCCTTGGCATCCTCAAGTCAGCTATTCTGTAACATCAAAGCTTTCGAAGTGAAGTGACCTCATGTCTGTCAATCTGCTTTTACCAGGAAGGCTAACAGCTAGGTAGCAGTTCCCCAGCAAACCATCAAAATTCCATAGATGATGCATTTTGAATGATTTTTCCTCTTCTAAATAAAATCCAGCTATGTTTCAAAGCCAGCAAGCCTTCTGAAATGGCAAGTCTGAACACTGATTTTTTACTCCTTTTCTTTTTTCTTTTTTTTTTCACCTTCTCCCTAACTTCATCCACATAAAAGAATTTGACTTCGTTTAGGTCATTGCAAAACTGCTTCTCAGCAAAAGCCAGCTGCCTGCAAATTTTTCTCCAGTTCTTTACCAGATCCCACATGCACTTCAGTGTGTTTCTCATTACATATCACAACAAAACTGCTTGCACAATTCAGTAGAGATAGATCATTCTGTGCATATTTCACACCTTTGTACAGCCAGTTTTATTTCATATCCACTAAAGAAAGTGCTGGCAGATGATAATTTTAAATGGCACTCCAAATAAAATCCATCAATTTCTGTTTGATTGCGTATGTGCTTTCCCACACCCCTTCTCCTTGTAAATAGAGAAGGAAGGATGCAATCTGGTTCAGCTAACTTTAGCCAGTTACTCTGGGCTACCTCCAGTCAGGGCTTCTTGTATTAAAAATAGATTGATATTGAGTTCAGGATCCTACACGATCAGCCATTAATTCAAAAGAAATACTTGCTAGGGGAGCGAGGAGCAGAATGTAAGGCAATACTTTATTTGTCAGAGGTATGATCAAGAGGTCTGAGGCCAGGGTGGATAGCCAGCCTTTCAAGGTGGCAAATTCAGCTTCTTGTGTGGCCAAAACCCCCTGGTTTCAATTTCCCAGCCTCTGAAGCAGAGGTGACAATTACTCAAAGCATCTACCTTACGGATTCCCTCTGTGATTAATCAATACCTGTAAAAAGTCCTTTGAATATCATAGAAGCCATGAGAAAACTAAGGGCTAGGATGACAAACAGATGTTTTTTAATATAGTGTTGCAGTTGAATGTATACTTGGTGGACATGGTGGCATTTTTATTTTCCTCCCCAAATCCATTTCAAGGAGCCCAAGCAACCATTATCATATAACAGCAGCACTGAGATCAATGGCACTATGACAGAGATGAGCTTGGCCCAGCGTGTAAATTCCTGGATAAGTCCTTTGAAACAACCAGAAAATCCCATTCTATCAACGTTATCTTGCCCTCGCAGACACAACCTTAAGTTTTCTGAGGTTGTGTTTTATGATCTCTCCCTGCCTGGCTTTAAAGCAGTAATTTATGCAGCCTTCTCCCACGGGTGCTCTCTGCACCCCGCACCTTGCCTGGCTGAGGCTCACAGTGCCTCATCGCACGGCGCCCCACCATCCACTGAGAGCCCAGAGGGGTCAGTGTCAGGCAACATGGGACAGGAGGTGGCAAGGCAGCTGGCAAGCCACCACCTGAAACACATGAAATGTTATGCCATTAAACAGCCACCAAAGAGCTCAGCCTGCTTATTCTGCATTTTGAGTGCCCAGGTCTGTGATTTTCTTTACCAATAAAGACATAGCACCAGGTGAGAACTGTTGGCTGCTTGGACGAGTTATGGTCACAGCACTGGACATTACAAGCCTAATAAGGAAGGCCTAAAATGAAGACAAACCCCAAAAAACATTTCTGAATGGTTTCTCAGAGCAGGGTGAAGCTGTCTCTCTGCTACATGCTCCTGTGACTCACTGCTACTCACCACCTTCCCAGCTGTGCCCCACATTGCTCTTCCCTGCCCTTCTGTCCCTACCCCTGCTTCCAGCGGTCTCTGGAAAAGTATGTGTAATGCTGAAACAAACCACAGCCATTTGCTCACAGGAGGCTCTGCAAAAGCTTCTGGTATCTGCAAACAACGTTTTCAAAAGACTCCAACTAATTTTTCCCAGAGTTTAAAATTTGCACCACAGTTACTACTGGTAAAGGTGCCCACTTACCCCAAATATTCAGAATTTGTTGACCAAGACTTGTGTACGCTACTAAAACCACAAACTTTCTCTTTTCCACAGTAGTGCTTTTCAAATGGAACAGCATAACACACACAGCACACACAGAGCAGGCATTCTTCGTGCTCATGATTCCCACAGTGGTCTTTTCGCTTTCTCTACATTTTGTTTTGATCAGGCTGAACCAAGAGCCATTTGTCATATGGGAACTTATCTCTGTGGACTGAAAATCTCAGAAAGAAGACAAAGAAAGGGATATTTTTGCCCGCAATCCACTGGCATCAGTCTTACATGTGCCATGAACTTTTCGGCTGGTAGAGTAATAGGGCAGCATTTTTAATTCAGAACATTGGTCATACAGTTTAGGTGACAAAACTGTGAATAAATTGTGTTTTGCAGAAGAAATGAGGGGATTAGACAACTGCTAATGGAGAAATTAATTCTAGCAATTATTTCTAGATACCAGAGTTAACACTAGTAAGGAAGTACTTCCCCAATCAGATGAAAACTATTTTATCACCGTATCCTTATAAGAAGAAAATGGTTTCTTGTTGTAGTGAAATTCTCCATCCTAAAGCCTAACTGAACTGCGCATTTCACTGGCAATGTGAGGAAACTGATCTTTGATTATCCATGACAATAATTTGGCTAATGTTAGCACTTCTAGGAGCACTCCTGCAAATAGTTTGCCAGCTGTTGATATGCCATACACAGTGAGAAAATTAGCCTAATTGCTTTGTCTGCAGCTGACATAATTCCTGGTTAATATATGCCGTTGTGTGAAATGCATGTGTAATTTAGACCATGAGGATAACTGTTAGCACAAGTTGTCTCTCTGTCCAGGCTGACACCTGGGGCCCTGGCTCTCTTTGCATATCAAGTCTTTTAACCTTGAACCTGCTCTACTCCTTCAGCAAGGCTCGTGTTGAATTTGATCTAAAAAGCCCCGGCCTTTGCCACACTTTAACCCATATGGCTAAAGATCACACCACCTCAGCAAAGACCCTGCAACATAAATTCTGCACAATGTTCACTCCTGGTATTGTGGCAAGCTTGTAGGTGACCTTGCTTCCTTTTTTATTTACGCATTACAAGGTAATTGTAATGCGTGTTATACAAGGTACTGGTATGCAAGCACAGGCAACTTTGCATATGTGCTGAGGGATGCAAAGAACTTTATAGTATTTTTTGAATAAAAATCTGCACTGTAAATAAATCCATACTTGGCAAAGGAAAGATATTCAGAACAGCATATCTTGGCGAACAAATAAGAGATTATTGAACACTGAAAGCATTACAAATGCTATGAGCAACCCTACCTGACCACTGAATTTTCTGACAAGTAATGCAGACTGCTAATCATGAACGGTCCCCATCTCCCTCTAGACCAAGGATCTCTGTAAGAAGAGGTCCTGTCATTTGACACATCACACACTTTCTCTTTCCTCCAAGCTCTTTACTGAGCCAGTGACTCAGCATGATGTCAGAGGGCAAATGCTTTCCTGATGAGATTTAAAACTGAGGTCCTGACCTGCTGCGATAATTAAAGATCCTCAAGTGCTTTTTGTAATGCACGTTTGTTTCCTGGCATTTCAGGTAATGACACACTACTGGCTTAAATCACCTCTCTGGCTCAAATAGGACTGTTTCCATCCCAGGCATAGTTTCAATTGGACACAGTCTCCATTTCTTTCTGTACCACTGGGGCAAACAACACCAACACGTTCAGCCTTACACAGCGCAGCATTCCACCTCGCAGGCTGCTGAATTTCAAGCCATGGCACCAATCCCATTTCACAGCTTGTGTATTAATTAATAAGATACTTTTACTCAGGCCAGACATTGAAGGGTTAGGGTTGGCACTGAGGTGATTCAAAGCTGCATGGTCTGCAGGAAGGTCGAGCCCAGCTCTGAATTGCAGGTGGCCAGGGAGAAGATAATTTTGTCTTCTTAAACAGCCAGGCAATTGTAACACATCTAACTAACTTGGAAGGCTGCAGAGACAAAGTACATGCCAGAATAAAGTCAGACATCAGCCCCAACTTCCTGCCACCATCCTCAAATTATTCTGGGAAGAACAAAATGTAGGATTTAATCCCATGGTCATACAGCAGGCTCCCCCTAAGACCCCTAGCAGTGTCACAAGCAGGGTGGGGGTCTGGGGAGCTATTGCACAGGCTCACATTGATGTAACACAGGAGGGTGTGTGTAGCAGGCTCTGCCACCCACATCAGCCAACTGCTACAAGACACCAGGGAGTTTAGCTCCTGCTTGCTTGGCACTACCAGGATGCTGGGGCTCTGAGTTTGTTTCTAATCTTTGGCAATAAGCACATTGTAACAACTCAAGACCACCCCTACTCCTGTGCCACCAGCACATCTCAATTTACTTTAATTCCTGCCTTTTCCCTGTCTGCCCTCTCCTCCCTGCTGATCCCCTGCTATACCATACTTTTTTCTCGGTGTCCCTAGGATTTTGTACTTCTGTTCCTCCCCTGCCACTCCCACATCTTCTCTTTTCCCACTTGATTTCTTTTCTCAGCATCAAGATTTCCACTAAGCACGCTAAATTCCTCCCAGACATTAGCAGAGGAAGCATCTCAAAGCACAAGACTATACCTCCACTTCTACAAAGACGCGTCCAGAGACTGCCCAATGCAATAAGCATGGTGTCCCAGTATGAATAGCAGAGGACAATACCATTTACGTCTGCAGAGATAATGGACCCTAGAGATCCACTTGTGGCAGAAAACAAGTTGATCTGCTCCTGAAGCTGGTGTTAAGGACCTCTTCTGGCAGATCTTACAGTAGCTTGCCTGGTATTGCTGATACAAAGGTAACAGCCCTTTCTGTTGAGCTCTCTGGCTGACATTTAGGTACACAAGACAGGTACAGGCCCTCTCAGTCGCACCAGTAATAAATAAAAACTACAAACAACCTTCAGTCTACGACCACTCTTAGAATTAAAAACTAGTGTCATCTCTTAGCAGTGTTTGTCAGCCCAAAGTTGTAAGTGTGGTCTCACCACTCACATTTAGCTGGCAAAACTGAAGTGGTAACTTGCTAAACAATGTGGTGTCAGATGAAATAAATCTAGGACATGTGTTCTTTCAATGTCACCTACCTTATCCTTGTTGACTACTCTTACTATGCTGCCTCACAAAGCCCAGGCAAAAGGATGAATCACAAGGGGAAAACAGAAGAAAATACAAAATTACTCTGTCTGATCCTACCCTCCCCATCCCACAGAATTGCTTCATCTGCCCATAGTCTGTGCACTGAGCCAAAAAACTCTGAAGGAAAGTATGAGGGAAGTCTGCCCCAGGAAACACACAGCTCATGTCAAAATACCACAGGGTGATAGGAGGCTTAAGTAGGGGGGCACAGTGCTGTTGCTTGAGTAGAGTTGCACCAGATCGCCCCATGTAAACAAAGCCAGCAAGGCATTTCAGAGGCAAACATACCCTCATTCACCTCATGTGGGATGCAGGTACTTTCCACAGAAGCTATGTCTACAGGAGCTTCTCTTATCTGGTGGGAAAGAACTGAGCCCAAATGGTGCAGAATGAGCTCTAACTTTGAGATGCAGCATTTCTTTCATCTTGTCTCAAGCAACATTGTTTCTGACTTATGTCCTGTATATTAAATCATTTATAACCAAGGGACCTGCTGGGCTGACTAGCACTCTCAGTTTTTGTGCCAGGCACATAGTATAGATTATTTGAGTTTCTTTTCTTTTTAATATTCCAAAAATAAAGGGTTTGGAACCAGTTAAAGAAGTTATGCGGTTTCTGGCTTGTGCTTTCATTTGTTTGGGGTATTTGTTTTCTGTTTTTTCTTTTTCTTGTAATTAGGGTAACACAGTTTATATTGCCTTTAATCACAGCATACACACTCTGTAATTACTCTGTAAATACATGCATATGAATTGTTTATATGTGTGGAGGTGGGAGAGCAAGAAAGTGGATGTAATTATGTGTATAGGGAAATGTAATGATTAATTATCTGGAGTACATAATCTTACCAAGAAGCTTGATAAAGTGCAAGCACAACTGTCTCTCCTGTGTGTTAATTACTTACAGAGAGCTTGATCCAGCTGTTTCTACTCATGCAAATTCCCATTCCAGTCTATCTGAAGGGGAGTCCATAGGCTGAAATCTGTGAGTGCTTTCCCTGAGCAAACAACTCACATTCTGAAGCTGTCTTTAGGCTCTGGGACTCGACCTGCATTTAGACCAGTTTAACGCTTCAGCCTCAGGCCAGCAAGAATTAAATAAGGGGTCTCATCATCACAGCTCTTCATGTTCAGAGGGGGCAGAAAAGAGCTGTGCCTGGCTGAGAGGAATGGTTTCCGTGCTACCTAAGCCAGAACATCTGAATCAGCACAGCATTTATAAACAGTCTGTGTAATAACCAAGCATGTGAAATAAATCCTCTTTTTTCATCAGTAACACAGGGGACAGAGCCAGATTTTCACACCCTCCATAAAAAGCATCAAGACCGCTTTCCAAGAGAGCCCAGCAGGCAACAGGCTGCGTGGAGGAAAAGTCTGCTTTTTCCTTCCAGAGTTCAATTCACTTGCAAATGGTACCTTACAAAAATTCCAGCAGAACCTAATTTTGGAAATTCTCAAGGGAAATGCCACTGCATGATCAACCAGCCACTACTTAACTCGCTCAGGACAGAAGCAGCAACATCTGTTCTCCTCAGCCTGGTGCCAAGACAAGCAGTATGGCTAAACACAGTGTGGAGATGCTTTGCAGCAGGGAGCAGAGAAGGAGAGAAAGAACCCCTAAACTCACTGAATATAAGGTTGCGCCACCCAGGCATGGTGCAATGATACCAGATTTGATGTATATGATTTCTTACTACAAGTGCAAACTACTTCAGGGCTTTTCTTTTTGGTTAACTATTTGTAGTGCAAAAGCTTTTCTTTTCTAGTGTTGTGAAAAACACCTTTCCTGAGCCCTCAAATAAGGCTGTCAGGCAGCAATACTTTTTTCTTTCTCATCTCTGCTCTCACCAGAGGCCTTGTTTTGCTACCAGTTGTGATGACAAGCAGAGCAGGGCATGAGGGTGCTTTGAATTGAGCAGGGGAAGTTAGCTCCATCTTAGTTCAAGACTCTCATAGCTCCTGCTTCTGATGAATTTGGGGTCAATAAGTGGCCACCCATGATGGCCTCTTTCCCCTTCCACTACAGACTTCCAAATTTGCTCTCCAGAGGTACCAGTCCCTATGCACCAGCCATACAGGATTGTAAGTCTGGCTTGCCTGCATGCACAGGCTTCCTCACACGTCTTTGTTTTTCCTTTCATTGACAAAGCCTGTCTGTCATTTCTTGTATGAATGGACAACATCAGAAAGCATGTTTAAGAAGTTCCTGTTGATTAATGTTGTGGAGAGGCAAGTGTGAATAACACAGCTTTTCCTAACACTCCACTCCTACATGCTCATCCTAAAATTTCAAGGAAGTTAAAAGACCTGGCAGGAAAAAAAATGTCATAGGACTTGTCTTGCACAGAAGCAGATGTAAGCACATGCTTGCTGCACCAGGGACACGCTTCTGCATTGCAGTTGCACTGCAGAAGTCTAGTTCAGGGAACAGCATAATGATATGCAGCTTTCTGCCACCAATTTGTACTGGATACCAGTGTTTTGTATGAAGATGACACTGTTTGCTTTGCCTGACTGAATGAAGCTCTCATTTTACAGGGAACATATTTCACTGGATTGCAATTATCCTATTTTGTTATTCATACTACTCCATTTCTCTCTTAAAACGTTCCAGCCTGGCCTAGCTCTTACAGCTCATGTACCAGGACACAGTGCAATATTTGTATGTTTAAAAAGCATCTTGACGTAAAACTGAGACAGAAAATTTTCTTGCTTTTATTACAAACCTGAGCATGAGTTCATTTTAGTCAAAACTGCTCACCAGACACGAACAGCTCCCAGAGAAGGTAATCTGAGAATGGTTTATAAAACAGCATCAGAGGTTTGGTTAAGTACAGCTGAAGCTACATTAATCCTTACAATTTTATTCAAATTTCATATGAAGAGAAACACTTCAACGCCTCAGTCAAGCTGTACTGCAATATTGTCCTACCTTTTTATATCTTTCTTGTAGCAGATAATAGGTGGGAAGTTATAGCCTAATACTTCTGCAGTCCTTAGTTAGCTGTTCATTACACTGAGGCTAATGTCTCTTTTTAAATGTTTCTTCCTTCTTGACAATCTGTCATGTAAGTCAATGATATGAACAGTGGAAAACATCAATAGCTATTAAATATTTGAGAGCAGTGCTACTCCCTTTCTTCACAGTGTCAGAGAAGTCATTTATCCTAATGCTGCTGGTGGCACTCAGAACAATCTCAATCAATAGGTGGAATCTAATTTCGCAGCCCTGATACCTCCACAGCCAGATTGCCTCAGCTGCAGTGACACATATCAAAATGGCATGAGGTCTAGTCCTCAATCAGATGCTCTTTTCCTGAAATCAAGCAGGGCACAACTTCCCTTTTCTCCCGTCTCCAAAAAAGAGCTACAGAAACATGCACACCTCTGAAAAACACAGCATCATTGATACCAGACTCACTGTAACTCACTGAAGTTTTTCTCAGCCTTGGCAGCACTAAAAAAAACTACCATAAGTTAGCGGTTTGAAGTGTAAGTTGGTGGCACTGTTACCTTGCTCATGTCAAGTACATACCTTGACACTTCAAGGAACTGGACAACAGTGACAACCATATGCAGAGTTTCGAAATACCTGTGAAAAAGACTATCTAAAAGATAGTGGCAACCAAATGGAGACTACATTTGACTTTATTTTTATATAAAAATTAGCTAACTTTAATTCTTCCATAATAGATGATAATTCATAGTATCTCTGCCATGATGTAAGTTACGGGACTCAAACATAGTACAATCACTCAGGTTTTAGGTGTCAAGGATAATGGAACTACTTCAGGAACACTTGGAAAATGCAGATAACTTGTGCGAACACAGAAATCTCTTTGAGTGGAAATTTAGCAACTTTAGCTTCACCAAGCACTTCCTTCCACTCCCAGAAGAGTACACTAGCTAAAGCTATGGTAAGGGTCTATAGCTTGTTTAATGACCATCATCAGGAGTTCAGGCTTCTTAAATAATAGGCAGGAACTTCTCTGAAATTAATAACACAGAGGTAAAAAAACACAAAATAATTTCTGTTAATTTGTCATTAAAGGAGGTGTTCCGTACCTTCAAGGGAGAGTTCAGGGTGCAGTGTTCTTGGATCCTTACTTTTGTGCTATTGAGAATTCACACTTTTTTTAAAGAAACTTGGATTATTTCTTTAATTCTGTACATTCCTCTGATTAGCAATAACTTAATACAGTGCATGATTCAGTAAGTGTCAGGAGCATTGACAGTACTGCAGAAATGTTGAGGAGCTCACAGCAGTCAGGCTCACCAGAGACCTCTTGCTTAGACAACCAAGCTAAATATCTCCCTGGGGAAAAAACAGAGGAGACCTTTAACGTGGAAAACCATGAAGGCTCTTCTTCCCATGGCTCCTTTGGTGGGCAAAGGGAACACTGATCAGTCCCATTTTTACAAAAGCTGTTCAATAGGGAATGACTGTAGCATTTTGGGGAGCCACACCAGTGTCTGGAATAAAACCAATCTTTCCACTATTACAGCTCTCAGCTTTGCACACCCCTATTTCTCCTAGTTATGGGTCACGGTCCGCATGCAAAGGTGAAAAGTAAGGCTGCCCACAACCATAAGGTGGCATTTTTTGTATGATTGTCCTGTTTACCAACAAGCTAGAGAAAAGTTTGGGAAATTGACTGGAATCACAGTGTTTTGTTGCCAAAACTAATCTACTTAATGCCACCTTTTGTTCATCCAATCTCCTAAAAGTGAGTTGAGACAAAACAAACATGCTACCCAGCCCAAACAGCAGCATCCTGCAGAAATCCTGCATTCCACTTTCCTCTAGTTTAAATGCTTACAGAAGCTAGGGGGCAACTGAGAACCATGTCCAGCCTTATCACATCTCACAGTTCTGAGATTTTCTAAAAAATATTTCTATAAAATGGTCTTGCCCCACTGATTTCACTGGGGTTATACTGATACACACTAACCCACATCCTGGCCATGTGTTCAAAAGATCAAAGCACAATGGGTTTATGACACATTTTAATCTGCTGTATGGTCATACTGTATTATTGAAATATGAAAAATGTAAACCTTAATCTGGATAAAGCATAAACAGAATTTACAATAGAGCAGAAAGTGAATATGTGTTGTGTTCCACTAAGCCAAAGTAACTCTATTAAAATATATGTGAAAATAAATTTTCAAATGCTAAAAGTAACTTGTTTTAGTTCAGAAGTGTAAGAAATCTACCAATACACACTGCAGAACATTTATGCCTACTGTCACTTTTGAATAAAATAAAAGTAGTAATGTATGAGATCAAAGAACAAATATTATAATAGAATAGTGTCGAGGAAGGAGAAGACCATAAAATAGAATTGATTAGAAGCACAGTTCCAAACCTTAAACATTTTTTTACAGGTGATTTTTCCTGGTTTGGAAGATGTATATACATTCACTAGTCACAGCTTACTTTGGACTCCTTGATGTCCTTCAAACTCCTTTCATTCAGATTTAAAGCATCCTTTGACCTTGGTGGGCTTTGAATCAGGACTCCCCAGCTCCAGGCACTGTAATTAAGTACTTTCTACTTTATCATTGGCATGACTATTAGTGAATCAAATCAAGTTATATGTGCATGTCTGCAGTAAAAAACAAGTCTGGAGCAGATCTTAGACTGACTACAAAGGGTCTCTGCACTGGAAAAAAACCATGGCTTTTTCTGTGATAAAAGTCACTATAGGTTTTCATGATGCTAGACTTTTTAAGAATGGGAGTGACTGTGATAATGAAGTACAGACTAAGGCCATGACCTAGCATTACTCTCTGTTACTATTCTATTACATAGGCATTGACGCCAAGACCCAGGAGGTTTATAAACGCTACTCGGTTGTAATGACAGGGTTTCACATTCAATTTTGTGTTTGGGTAAACAATTGCCCAAGGTACAAGGATCAGATTCTTTGCAAATCCTTGCAAAGCAGACACTATGTAACCTGGGCAATCTGCCCGAAGCTGCTACGTATTGCCAGCCTGAATTCTGGAAAGGGGGAGTGATGCAGACTGGGGTAGTTGTTGGTGCTTTTAGTAGACACTGTACTTCATCACCTGAAAGCAGACGCTTTCGCATCAAACACTGCAGCTATGGCCTATAGCTCAGTTTGAGGAAGTACAGCCTGGACCTCTCTCATGGCTGATCCCATCCGCTTTAGCAGCGTAAGTTGAGAGAAACACAATGCAGCATTTCATCTCTTGTGTTTGGTTCTACTCAGCTCTGCAGCAAGCACTGTACAACAGGTACAGATATAAAGGAAGATGCCTAAATGAGGTTTTGAGCTGTCTGTGATTGCTAGAGTAAAAAACAAAGCACCTACCGTGTGCTGTTGTTGAACATCCTATTGCAATTTTCTCAGAGTTACCTTTCCTAGAAGATTTAAATAACGAGTGTTAATGCACTCTGCGGAGTAACGGCCATGCTCCACATGTACCCTATGCCCCGCAGGTCCCCAGCAATGCAGTGTGCAATACATGCACACCTAGAGATCTCCAGGAAGAAAGTGAAAATATCAACAAGCTGTAGGAGCATTTGAGTATGTAACACCAGATTCAGACAAACAGGTGAAGCCACAGAAATGCATCAATTAAATTCAGTGAAAAGCAGCTGGGTCAGAAAACACAGGAGCCGTAACTACAGAGTAGCAGGGCAAGTGATCAGCAACTCCTTCCTCCTGGCTGAGCTACCTGTTGCTGCACTAGGCTCTGGCTGTCATTTCCTTGCTGTCCTCCCTAATCTGTGTCTGCTTCCCACAATGATGAGTGACCCAGCTTCAATGGGAGTGGAGGGTGCTGACCTCAGCATCTCCTCATCCTAGTAATTAGGAAACATCTTTGGCCTGCAGGAGCAAAAACTCCAGACTCTACATCCTGAGCAGGATTTCATCTCATGTTAAAAAAAAGATATTGAAACACACCATGGACAGGAATCCAGCATCAGACTTCAAAGACAAACTCTGTATCTGAGGCTTATTCTTGACCTTAGGAGAAGGGCATTTACTGGAAATCAGAATGACTCCAAGTGTGAGTGCAACACCTTAAGCAGAACTACAAAATTCAGGAAAAAAAATTGTCTTTCATTTCTTTATTTTCCTTTGCACAACAGTTGCTGCCTAAGCAAAAAAAGCTAGTTCTTTTTTTTTTAAGTGTGTGTTGGGCGAAGAATCTCCAAAGCAACTTTCATGTGACAAAATGACTAGAACTGTCTGACAGTCTTTGAATTCATGCCATGTCAATTAAAAAGGTTTTCAAAAAATGTCAGTTTTCACAGGAGCCTTGTTCATTGTAACCATGAGACAAAAGGCAACATCCACCATGTTAATTAAATAGGAGAAAAGGAAAGAGAGAAAGTGGAAGTTAGGGCTTAATTAGCATAACAAAGATAATGGGGAAAAGAAACCCTAGAAATACAAGACAGGAGAAAAGTAGGTCTTGCCAAGGACAGCATGGATAATAACATTTTCTTCTCTGCTGAAAACACATTCTTGGCCAACACATACTTTCCTCTTTTCCAGAAGTGAAATGGAAATGTAAATTTTTTCTTAATTCACGGGCTTCTACAATTTTGGGGGGAAGATGAATGGGAGATTAGCTGCTGAGAGAGCTCCATATGGAGCTACAATTTAAAAAGAAAAAAAAAGAAAAAGGAAGAAAAAAAAAACCACCTTTCTGTGTGAAAGAAGAAGTCTTACTGATCCTACATATCCTGTGACTGTTGCTTGTTGTTGTGTACTCTTTAGCAGCTCCCAGGACGCTGGATTTCTTTTTCACCGAGCACTGCTGCCCCAATTCTTGCAAGGGCTCCTGCTTTTCTGGGCAGCGAAAGCAAAGTGGCACAGCAAATTGCTGTAAAATACCAGAGAATGAAAGGTTTAGCAGCGAAGTCAACTGTTTATAGTCAAGCTGGTAAAGAAAAGCAGTTAGAATATCATCCCAGTTTACTTTCCCTCCCTTCCCATTATAGATTGATCTTCGAGCAGCAGAGCATGCAGTGGCAAACTTAGCTGCTATTATTTTGCCTTTGACCAAGGACCCTGGCTGGTTACCTATACACTATGTCAAGGTGTGTTATGAGGGACTCTTGGTTTAGCCTCCCAAGCAGATAGGAAGAACTAACAATGTGTCCGAAATACACCCACAAATTCTTTGTATCGTTAAGGCAGAGAAGAACCTCAAAGCTGGTGCTTCCGTAGAAGCTGTGCTCCACCAGCTTCTCTGATCTACCCATGTGACTGAACCAGGACCAAGGGCCCATTCTTCACAGCTGCTAATTTTTGTGTGTCTTTTATATGATATTTCATGCATATTCATAGAAGAGCTCATTTCTGTGCTAGCCAATAGCTTAGAGATACACAGAGATTTTGATTTATTCTTCTAAAGTAAAGCATTTGCCAGGACAGAAAAACGTATTGCACACTGTGTTGTGTTACTGATAAAGCAAACGCAGCTCTTGAATCTAACAAAATTATATTAGCCAGGCTATCATTTTTCCTGCACCTGTTTCTTCAGCAGTTTGAGTAACTAAAAGTCAAAGTAGGATGTAGAGCTGATCCCTCTGCTCAAAGGAGCAGAGCACTTTGAATTGTTTCGACAGTGGTTTGGTTTACTTTATTTCATCACAGTAGGGAAAAAAGGTCCTCTGCACCAGGGAAGACATAACGGGGAAACACAGCCAGGATTATAAACATCAGTTCATGGAGGGGAAATGATTAGTTTGCCTCATTTCTGTTGAACCTTCTTGTTTCTGAGCCATGGAACAGCCTCCAAGTTGAAGCTGCATGAGAAGCAGGTGGGGGCTGAAGCCATAGCCCCCAACACCTGTGTTAATAACAACATCACCCTTGATGAAAAATATGACAGTCCTGAGCAATGATTTCAGTAATGTTTGAAGCTGATGCTTCACGGGCTGGTGTTTCCTCTTGAAGAATTAGCTTGAGAGCTAGCTGCATCCCACTGAGTTATGTTTTAATCACTAACACTGTAACTACAATAAAGGGGACATTGACTGCCTTTAGCTACCCGTTCTCTCTGCTGTGCTTCATTCATTAGGACCAGCGTCTCCTTATTAGCTGCAGGGAGACCCCTGGAGTCACATTAATCCTGTCAATTCAGTCAGTCGCTGCGGCTCTGCAGGATACAGTTGCTGACTGCAGGATTACAGAGATGTTCTTCTGCTTGGTTTAAGCTCAGCACGGGTCTGGAGACGAAAGAGGCAAACACCTCCCTACTCGTGCTGTGCCCGGAGGGCTGCACGGAGATGTGGTGGTGCCCACACCCACACAGGCAGCCCCTCGACAGGTGGGCAGCCAGGCTGAGGGGTGCACTCAGGAGCTGGGAATCATCACTGCAGCTCCCTCAGGTTCAGCAGCCTTCCAGCACTAAGATCGTTCCTCCAGCCAGTCACTTACAGTCCACTCATTTGGCAGGTTGGAGGGCATGCAGCACACATGCACTGAGGGTGACCGCAATTGCCGCTACAGCATCTGAAGATCCAAGGAAACGGCAGTGGGGCGCTCTCTGAGCAATGGCATGTGTTGAAACTCAAAACAAGTGGCATGCTGAGCATGTCCCAGGTAGAGGATCTGCATGTGCTCAGGAAGCTCAGGACCTGCTCAGGACTTGCACAGCTCCAGGCTGTGCCAGTGCACCTCTCCTGCAGATCAACCAGGCACGTGCAAGGGGCCCAGCACTCCTGTGCACAGCAGTGCCGATCAGCTAGATAGTGTTTGCTCTGACTGTTGCCTGAGGTTTGATGAAGATAGGAAGCCATATCAAATGTGGCTGGGCAGCTCTCACTTTAAAGACACTTCCAAAGCAAAAAGCCAAGGAACACAAACAAGTGTGTAGTTTTCCCAAGGAAGTTTCTCTCAGGCTTTAAAACACTTTGCAGCATGGAAGGCTAGGTAGCATTTTGGATAAGTCCAAACTGGCATCAAGAAGGGCCAAGTTCTGCTTTCACATTAAAACCCAATGACTAGAAGGGACTGCAAGGCTCTGAATAAGGACCTGAGTGCAAGGGCAGTTAATGAAATGAATGCTGTTGCTTTTATTTTGCTTTTATCTGCACAGTATCCCAGTAGTGAGCTCAGCCCAGGGAGACTGTGGGATCTACTAAAAAGGTTTCCCTAGTGCAGCCACATTGATTTCAGATTAATTTGTTTGCAGATCTGCAGATCCCTGAGGACAGTTCACTCAAGTGCACCTGAACCTCCTGCAGACCAGTGCAGGCACAGCATTGCAGTGCACCATATCTAAGAGCTCCAGACACAGACGACAGTGCATCGGCACACACTGGTGAGGTTGGCCTCATCCCAGGAAAGTGATGATACAAAAAATGTAAAGGTGCAGCCATTAAGGAATGTTAAGGACTGAGGAAAGCAAACAAGAAGGGAAAAGAAAAAGGGTCATGGGGAAGAAGGAAGATGAGCTGGGTTTTAAGGAAACCTGAAGGGGGAAAAAATCTGAAAGGGGGGAATGCAGAGGAGAGAGGAAAGAGGGTGAACCCAAAGTCACAGGTGAAGACAGTCAGCTTTTGGGGCTGGAGTGTCCACAGTGACCACCCCAATGGAGGTCACACTTCAGGTGCACTCCTGGGTGAAGGGCAATCTTGTCTGCATCTCTTCAGGCACACAGGGAGGAGATCCTACCCCAACACCCTCTCTGCCTGTCCTGTCCTGGGCAGTGGCTATCTGGGGCTGCTTTGCAAGGCAGCCTCACAAGGATAAGCTCCTCTTTTCTTCTCCACAACACTTGGGAGGCATTCCAAGACCACTCTGATAAATAAATAGATGGCTAAATGCTGCTGTGTATTAACAAGCTGGCTGGGTGGGAAAGATTTCCTTGGCAGTTTGCTTGCTTTGCTGCTGTTCAGCTGTGGGCAGTATGAGCTGGGACTTGTATTGATTGTTCTGGTTGTAATTTAGCATAAATACAAATGCAGGTTGAGACCCAGCATGTCCTGTTTAGTGGAAACCATGAAAAGAAAAGGAAATGGCTATAAATTAAATGTTCCTGTCTCTTCAGGCACTGAGATGGAGATTCAGATTTATTTTTGCTGTGGCAGAGAGAGGCAGTAACAACAAAGCACAACATTTGAGGGGGGTTCAGTAGAAGCTTACATCAATAGCAGAAGTTTTTTTTATCTTGGTAAGTGTAACAGAAGACTTTAAAATATGCCAATAGATAACAGCATAGAAAAACTTTGCAAATAAATAAAGTGAGAGCAGCCATACATTTTAGACCAAAGGTTCATCTAGTTCACGATCCTGCCACTAGCATGGCTGCAAGCTGAAACCCAAAGAAGAGTGAGCACAAGGCAAGTACCCCTAGCAGTCCCCTCAAAAACTCAATCACACTTCTGTTTGCAGCACTGGAATCTTCCTGAGCCTGATGCAGGTACATCTTTGGATACATCTTCGTATGCCTAATGGTTTCTGTATGTCTGAAATCAAACAGCTCATCTGGCTTCAACCTCCTGCAAGCCAGTACTTCTGATGCAAACAGTTCTTTCAGTCGAGGGCTCAGATTTATTTAAGGTAGAAGGGTTGTCTCCTCTCCACAAATGACTTAGATCAGTGATCTCAGCTCTCTCAGTGTGTGATAGATTAGTGCTTAAACAAACCCTACAGACTGAAAAATGCCATTGAGTAAAGCAACATTCAGAGTGGAACTGAAAGCATATTTTTTTATTGAATGCATGACTTTAAAATCCATTCCTACCCTTGAAAAGTTATTATGTGAATGTGAAATCCTTTACCTTTAGTTGGAATTTTATTACAGAACTTTCTTAGGAGCAAAAAAAAGTTTGATTTGCTTTGGTTTATTATGATTTAGTTTTGTCAGCTGCAGAGCCATCATGAATATGGAAAAGGGATCAGATTTTATTTTGGTTTCTGCATCAACAATTGAATTATAAAGGGGAAATTCAGACTCAGCAGAGTTTCACATATGAGACCAATAGGAAAATTGAAATTAAGTAAAATGGCTCTAAAAACATTAATGCATCCGAAGTTTTTGTGGGCTTCCACTTTATTACAGTATGAAAATTTACTCTGTGCAATGAAATGAAGGAAAAATATTTCTCTACCTGGGCAATCCTGGCCTGGATTTAGTGTATCTTGTGTCAAAATCATCAGATTGGTCTGATCCCTTGTGTTCTGTCACAAGACCAAGTGATGTCTAAATTTACTCACACTGGGGAAACTAAAGCAAAATTCAGTCAAAGCCCAGAGCAAGAGCAGAAAGAAAAACATCTTCCCATGACTCCATACCACTGCAGTGCCATTTCTCAGTAGCAGCAGAGAAGTGAGGCTCGGGGTGAAATTAACCTTACTGTTCTTACGCTGATGAATATGCCAAGCTAGCACGGTACTGCCCCAGTGCGAACAGCCTGGGTAGGGCACCAGGCTCCCGTGTCCCTCAGAGGACACTTTGCCTTAGGGGGCACCAAGCAGTCCCTGCCTGGCTTCTCTGACAGCAGCTGCTGTCACCTTTGGGGGTATACTTTCAAAAGCTCACTTAATTCAGAAGGCTATGTGGATAGTAAGATGAGCTGCAGCAAAGCAAGGTGAGATTGGTCAGACCTGCGTGGCTTTGGAGGGATATTGCTTATTTCCAGAGAGAAGCAGTGTGTGAGACAGGGATGCTGGAGTCACGGAGGGTGCTCACCACTTCCCCAGACATGCCTGGAGCTCTGGCAGAGACACTGCAGGATTTTGCAGCACTTTATCCAAAAGGGAAAAAAGAAAAAAGAAAAGAAAAGAAAAGAAAAGAAAAGAAAAGAAAAGAAAAGAAAAGAAAAGAAAAGAAAAGAAAAGAAAAGAAAAGAAAAGAAAAGAAAAGAAAAGAAAAGAAAAGAAAAGAAAAGAAAAGAAAAGAAAAGAAAAGAAAAGAAAAGAAAAAAAGAAAAAAAGAAAAGAAAAGAAAAGAGAAAAGAAAAGAAAAGGAAAGAAAAGAAAAGAAAAGAAAAGAAAAGAAAAGAAAAGAAAAGAAAAGAAAAGAAAAGAAAAGAAAAGAAAAGAAAAGAAAAGAAAAGAAAAGAAAAGAAAAGAAAAGAAAAGAAAAGAAAAGAAAAGAAAAGAAAAGAAAAGAAAAGAAAAGAAAAGAAAAGAAAAGGAAAAGAAAAGAAAAAAGAAAAAAGAAAAGAAAGGCAAACACATAAACAAACTCCAACCACAGTATGAAACTCCAAAGCCCATAATCCTCTCCCTGAGAGAAATGAAGTGCAAGGTACATCCTCAAGGCATGACTACAGAGGCAGATGCCCACAGCCTGACACTTGTGTTCCTTAGCTGCTCCACTTTACTGCAGTCTGCACTGCTGCAGTCCTTCAAACTTCATAATATTACCATTCTTGAGCCTTTTGCAAAGCTTCAGTTCTAGGAGTCATGTGATAACAGTAGAATAAATTCGCATTTTGGGAAAAACAAAGGTTTCCAAGCTCCCTTGATGCTGAGAAAAAATTAAAAACATGAACGAGGAAAGGCAAAAATAGCTAAAATATGTGTATTTATTTTTAAGCCTCAGAACCCGGTCTCGCAAATTTTGTCTACTTACAAACCGTCATATAATTGTGTTTGTTGCACAGATTTCCCCCAGGCTCATCTGGTATAATTTCACAAATGTCTATGGCATTGATTTGGCTTTTAGAAGCTTATATCTGAGTAAAGACACAGGTGAAGCTATTTCCAAACTTATGAAGATGCTTATAACAGAAGAGTAACAGGCTAATCATTTCTCTTCTCCTCTTGAACAACTGGGTACCACTTTTCTGCTTTGCAGAAAACTTGGCAGCCCTGGGGGCTGCTGTGCCAAACCCTGCAAAGCAACCCCCAGGGCTGCCAAGGATCCCACTGTGCAACTCATCTGGAGCCTAGTTACCAAGTGGAGGTGGACCAGTGGTCTCAGGAGTAGGGAAATGCTAAGAAAAAATGCAAAAAGTAGAGAAGGAACTGGCAGCTGGGCTTTTACATACAAGGCTTCCTAATGTTATGGCTGCAGACTCCCCACAGCATTTCTTTCCTCCTGCTGGAGGCAGTGCAGATTATCTCCAGATCCCCAGGGACAGATCACTAGGCTCGGACTAGGGACACTTGCTCCTCATACATTGCTGTAACGCTCCTTGGCTGAGTTACCTCTGCCAAGCCAAGCCACCTCCCGGTGCCACAGCTTCTTTCCCTGTGAAGCTGAGACAGCCAGTCCATAAAATGAGAGAAGTTAAATGGAGAAGTTAAAGTCTGCTGCATCAGGACAAGCAGGCTTCAACTCAGCTCCCAGGATGTCTGAAACCCTCGACTGCCCTTGACTGAACAGATAATGTAGCTTGGACAGAGCAAGCACAGTTCTCCGCTCTGTGTATCATCCAGGCATTGCGGGCAGGTTGTGATGGCAGAAACAAATAGCAGAGCAGCTCCTTCCTAAGAATGAAAGGCAGGGTTTAATGTGTTTTTTGAATAACCAAAACTCGGGGTCTGCAGCAATGACAGTTTGGAAACATCTTCTCATTTTTGGCTGGAACCACCATACTTATTTTTTTGTTTAGGAGCACTGAATCTGCCTTCAGTGAGATTTGGGGATGGATTGTATATATTCTAACCCATTTTTCACTTCCCTTTGTGACACCTGTCAGTTACCCAATAGCTGACAGCAAATGCTGTTGTATTGATTTATTTTTCTAAAAACTACAAATCATGCCAGAAGTTGGATGTGAGCCTGTTACAGTAAAAACATTTCTTTAAAACAGAAAGAAAGAAAAAAAAAATTAACAAAAACAACCAAAGAGCCAAGCTCGCTTCCCCCAACTCCCCTAAGGCAAATGGATAGTTGCAAAACTGTGATTTATTTTTTTTTACTTGGTTAAAGTTTGCCATCTGGTGGAGTGAGACCAGATCAGCTGCTCTGCTGTACGAGGAAAACATGAAAACACCCTCTTCCTTACAGAAACAACCGTCTGGTCTTCCTGCAACACAGAAGCTGGATCAATCAGATATGGCTGACCTTGTCTGCCTGGAAAGCTAAATACAGAGATGAGGAATAAATGCTGGCACATTAGTAGATTTTGAACCTTGATGGCACAGAAGTTTTATTTAATTTGTTCAGCTCACACAAGAGGTTTTAAATTGCACTCAGCAAAGGCATACTGCCATTCTCTCATAGATTTTTTGAAAGATAACATTATTTATGGTGTATAAGCTAACTATGTTTCATGATTTCAAATGAAGTGAAAGACAATCTCTTGTGACCAAACATCGGATAAATATTCCTTTATCCTTGAATTAGCCCTCTGTGAGACTTCTTACCAGCCAACTGGATTATTCAGTTAAGAGGAAAAGGAAAAGAAAGGACAAACAAAGAGAAAGAGAGAGAGAAAAAAAAAAAAGAAAAGATAAAAAGAGAAGGAAAGGGTGGGAGGATGGGAGGGAGGGAAGAGGAAGGGAAGAGAAGGGGAAAGAGGAAGGAGAGATAAAGTCAGGAAAGAGAGAGGGAGAGAGACCAGATCCTTCACATGGATTTCAATTTGATTGTGTCAGTGATAGTCCCACTCCCTTGAAGCAGCTGCTTCAAAAAAGAAGGTTATGGAACTGCCAAGGAAAGACGATCATTTTTTCCTGTTGTTCTTCATCCTATAAAAAGAGCAGATACAATACACTTATCCAGGGATACTCTACACTTATCTTTCCCTCAGTTTCCCTCAGTTTCCCTCAGACTAGATACAATATATAATTATATGCCAAGATCTATTTTTAAAGCAAGCAGAAAAGCAATTTTGGATAGATGAGGTTTTTTTCCTTTGCCTTCATTAGAGAAAAAGCATTGATGATAAGTTTAATTACCCTTTTTTTTTAACTCATACCACCGGGAAGAAATGGAACAGCAGGTGAAGGGCCTTCTACCAAGTTCTGAAGCTTGAAACTTTACAGTACTTGAAAGAAAATATTTTTACCTTTAAAAAGAGATCCTGTTTCTGCTGAAGCCAAAGCCAGAAACCTCTAGCCAAGGTCACAAGGAAGAGTAAGCATTTTGCACAGCACTGTGAGACACCATACACTCTCCTTCTTGGCCTGTTCCTCACCCTAATCACACTTCGGGGTTATTGGCTGAAGCTATACATATTAATGAGCGTATTATTTATAGGAGCAAGAGCTGTCTGCTCAGTTCTTCTAAACTGTATACCCATCCACTCCTTATGAAGAACAGAAGGTGATGAGGGAGGGAAGAGCAGAGGCTGCGGGGGAGTCCTTATTTCCTCCTGCCCTCCGCTGGTGCAACAGCCAAAAGCATGTCCAAACCCATCCAGTTAAAATGGACATGGAAATCCAGGACAGCTTGCACGCTGCCCCCCCCCTGCCTTTCGCTCAGAGAGCAGTTATGATCGCGGCTGCTGCTCCTTCACAGGGCAGTCAGCGCCAGAGTGAATTACAGTGTGATAGGAAGGCAGCCCTCCATAAACAAAGGGTCCCTCAACCCACTCCTCAGCCTGTGTGCATGTGTGCTTGCTTAATTCACTCGATTCCCTGACAAGCATCTGTACTAAAGCGCTATATTCCTTCCCCTTGTTAAATTCCTGCTGCCCTCCAGCACGGCTCCCCAGGAGCACTGGCAGCTGCCCAGAACCCCCACCACCCGCACCCCTTCCCAGACAGTGCAGCCCTTCCTGATAAGGCTGTTTAACCCGCAAAATACCAGACAGCTGTCTTAACTCAAAGTTGCTGTGGGACGCTTGTCCTCAAGGTTTCTGGACACAGAAATACTACTGACTGAAGGCAGTGGATAAGAAATAGGATGTATGAGTTGTTCCTCTCATTATTACGCTCTATGTGATCTCAGACATTTCCCTTTGGATCAGACAGGACTGACGGCAGTTGAAGCAGAGCATTAGGAATCTGTAGCATAGTAATCCCACTATTGCAAGGAACAAACAGATACGTTGTGCTGTTGCATGGGGTTAAAACAGCAAAGACAGTCCTTTGTGTGTAAAAGCACCACGTGAAATCATCGCATGCAGTAACAACCAGTACAAACTACTGGTCCAGCACATTTCTTTACTGACTTTCTGCCTACATGGACAGACTATGCCTAGTAGTCAGGGAAATTTTTTAATCTGTTGTATTTTTGGTTCTGCTGGTCTACCCCATTTTTGTCTTTCTCCAGGGTAGGTTGGTGGGGAGTTCAGTCCCTCAGCTCCCTGCCTTGCTGAGCCCCACATCAACCTCAGTGCTCATGGCTCCAGCTGTGAACCCACCCGGACTAGCTCAATGTGGGAAAACATATAGTAGCCCAGAATTAGTAATGTCTTCACTGAAGTCTTCCTGCTAACCCATTGCCCCCAGAAATGTAACATCTAAGAAAAGGAAAAGCCAGATGATATTTACAAAAATAACACCCTACAATTTATATGGCAAAATAAAGCAACTTACCACATAACAAGGCTGACAGAAAGGAGATTTACTCTTACAACTGCAAACTAAATTTATCCCTCATCTACGAAAAAGACAAGAGGTTATAGTGGTTTACAAACTACACCTGTGGGTGACAATGAAAGTGCTATCACTTAGCTTTCTCTTGCATTGTTGCAGAAACTGGGCTACATGGAGGATCAGGAGTTACTGGAGACAAGGGGACAAACTTCTCTTAACAGAAAGCCACTGATGTATGAATGGTTTCAAACTAAGACATATAATAGAATTAGATACAGATTTCTGAATAATTGGTAAAAGCAGCATTGTAGCACTCTAGAATGACTAGCTGAATAACAATGCTAATAAGTTCCCATATAAGTGTGATAACAGCATCACAGCATCACAGAATGGTTGAGGTTGGAAGAAACCTCTGGAGATCATCTGGTCCAACACCACTGCTCAAGCGGAATCACCTATACCATGTTGCCCAGAACCACATCCAGACAGGTTCAAAACCTGAATATTCAAAATGTCTTCAAGCATGGAGACGCCACAACCTCTCTGGCTAACCTGTGGCAGTGGTCCACCATGCCTACAGCAAGAAAGTATTTCCTGATGTTAAGAGGGAACCTCCTGTGTTTCAGTGTGTGCCCATTGCCTCTGGTTCTCCCACTAGGCACCACTGGAAAGACCCTGGCTCCCATTTGCAGCCCCCTTCAGGTACTTACATACATTAAAATTCCCTCTGAGATTACTCTTCTCTAGGCTAGACAGTCCCAGCTCTCTCATTGTCCCAAACCGTTGAAAATTACTGTCCCTAAATTGAAAATTCCAAATAAACTTTTCAAGGACACCTAACTTCTGCCCTTGAAGGTTAGCTCTCATAAAGCCTAGAGTTTTGAAGTCAATGAGACACCTACAGTAATTCACATCAGCTCCCAGGCACATGACTTCTTTCAAAACAGAAATTTCATGGTCTGTCCACAGCTTTAGCCACCTTACTCCTTTTCAAATTGTGTATCTAGAACACTAAATTTTTTTTAATCAAACATTAAGTAAACAAGTGTTACCAAGGGCACGTTAAATGGGAGACACCCAAAACCAATACTTGAATTAAGGTACACAAACAACATAAACTAACAATTATTAAAGAAAAACCCTTATAGTCTTCAGCATGGATCATCTTACTATAATACTTCTGTGACAACTCTGAGAACGTTTCACGGGACCCTGAGCAACCCACAGAGCAATCACTGTTCTCACAGGCACAAGCAAAGCTGTACAGTTCTTAACCTTGTGTTGTCAGCTGGCTCTGACAGCCCAACCTAGATGGCAGTGTCAGGACACAAGGAACCCAAAAGGGAGCAGAACTTCACTGTTCTTCAGCCTTTTGCTTTTCCAAGGCTGTCTCCATCCTCAAAAGGACCACACATCCTTTCAAAAGTAAGGCTTTCCTTCCTTTTGAAGTTCAGAGGTTTTCCTCTCTCCTTGGAACCAAGAAAAGGAATTATGACTGGCAACATGATCTAACTTTGACATGCACAGAGAGGAAGAACGAACATTTACTTCCACGTCCTCTTTGTAGCTGAGAATATGCTCAAAAGGCATCACAGTAATACTCTTTGGCCTGTGCCTAACTCCTTTCCCATTGCTGTTACTGATCACGTGGTAGATGTTGGCAACTAAAGGCTACCTTGTTTTACACCCACTACAGGTTCACACGCATCTTTGAATACAATCTCAGCCGAACCTGGCAGCTCTTTTAATCAGGTAGTTGGCAATGGGAGCTGGAATCCACAACACTCTTCACATCTGAACTTGTAGTCCTGGAGTCAGGTCTAAACCTGGCTTATAGATCTGTGGACTCCAAAACAAAACTGCTGTGACACCAAATGTACGCCAGCTTCCACCCACTCCTTTGCTTCCAAGGCCAGATCAGCAAATGCAAAGCTAATGCATTAAAATGATGAACGTCAGGTCTCTAAATGTGCTTTAAAAATAAAATTACATTAGCACGACAGTTCAAAGAGCTTTCTCCCTGCAGTTTCCCATCTGAATTTTTACAAATATATATATATGATATTCTGCTATGAGTTCAGGCTTTCTGAAATCACAGAGGCAAAAGAAACTCTTCACGGAGTCAAACATGGTCTGAATACATTGAAGAACTGCTTTAAGTAGAAATAACAAATATGTCTTTAAAATTACGCAAAAGCAAGCAGGAGGGAAAGAGTACAGGGGAGAGTAAAGGTGGCTCTCTGCAATGCTGCGATAAGAAAGCACATCAGAAGACGAAAATGTGTCAAGTCATACAAGTAAAGAAAATATTTAAAATTAAAGAAAATATTTAGATCTAGAAGACCAGCACAGGCAAGTAAAATAAACATAATGCTTACTAATTAATTGTGTCACATGTTTACTGAGTGATCACTTTTCTTGTTTTGGATTTCTAAAGACTTCTCATCACTACTTCATTTAGCCTACACTGTCATTTGTAATCATTTCTTGTTCCCATCTGATTGCCGCTCGTCAAAACTTTTGCTGAACATGGCTCGATAATTACCCACTGCAGAGCACAGGGGTGTTCCCCATCCCAGGCACACATCAAAGGTGAGGAAGTAAGCCTTTATGGGAAAAGAAGGGGTTTAATTACTGAAAACAGCAAGAGATTTCTAAGGTAAGAACACTTTTCTTGTTCCTCCCAAATTTACTGACAGTGGAAAAAGATAACATTTTCCCCACATGACACACAGTGTTTCTACATACGAAACAAATTACATAGATGCAGCTGTGGATGATGAATTTGGCTGGTTTAGCTGTTGAGTGAAAACCTGGGCACAGCCTAGCAGCTGGGAACTGACCAGTAAGCAATGTGATGATAGTCATCCTCAGTGCCCTCCTCTTCCCTTTCATTAATAAGGTCTGACTTAGTTGCAAGTATTTCACCACAGAGGAGGCAGATCTTGATCAACAGAATGGACCTGGCATGGAGGGGCTGAAGGAGCCCAGAGGAAGGTAGCATCTGCAGCCAGAGAAAGCTCCTTGTTTGGTCGGAGGTTTTGAAAACAGGTTCAAATGAAGAGAAGGGAGGTCAGTCCACCAGCTGATGGAGAGGCAGAATTAATCCAGTTATCACTGTGTATACAGGCAGGTTAACCAGGAACTACAAGTGTTATTCTGTACATCGCATACCTCTGCCCCACAGTCACCTGGTACTGTCACCCTTTGCCCATCCATCTTTCAGCCCACACAGTGCCACCACGTTGCGGGTGTTGGTGTGATGTCCAGGTTGAAGGGCCATGGAGTGGAGGCTTCACTTCTGAAATGAAAAGCCACCCAGCAAAGCAGTGAAAGAGAGCAAAAGCTGGCTTGGGTATTCTCAAAAATGGTGTTTCTTCTCCCAGGTGAGCATCCTGTAACTGCAGAAAATAATTTCTAAGGCTTTAATCATAAAATTGGTTGGGAAATATACTGGTACATCCCTGTGAACCATAGAAGCCAGAAGAACACATGGGGCAGGAGAAGAAAGTAATTTATGCCCTTACATTTTCTTCTTCTCTTTAAGAAAAGACCCCATTTTTGCAGCACCAAAATCTTAGAGATGCCTTGTGCAGTTTACCAACAGGTTCCAAAATTACAGCCTGTAACTTACAGCAATGACCTCAGACAAGATGATATAACCATGCTCTTAGAACCTTCTCCCACTGAGCCAATGGTAACTTCTCTATTCCCTTAGTGCAAAAGGAGATCTGTGATCTGCTGTCAGCACACCTGCCTCACCCACTCACATGTTAAGCATCCTGTGCTGGGTAGAGCATCTTGGTAATAATAACAGATTACATTTGATCCAGATCTCCTGGAAATCAGGGGTGGCTCTTAGAAAATGTGTGGTAGAGCAGAAAGATTCTTCAGCAACTGAATGGATAAAAATATCAAGAGAGGATTCTATAGTTGTGATATGAAAACTAGCACTTTACTAACATAAGCTTGTAGGATTACTGTTCCTTGAAGGCTTTCCTATTTGGCAGTTAAGATAACAGAATTAAAGGGGATGCTGGGGGGGGGGGCGGGGCAGGGGGCAGGGCGGGAGTTGCTGTGTGTAATATCCATGCAACTATATAGCTATAAAAATAGGAACTTTCTCCCTGCTGTGGATGGGTATTACATTCTACTTCACTATATCCAAGCACCACCAAACCCAATGATCTAAGAATGAAAATGCTATGTAAAGTCATGGTTGCATTATTTTGTACATCCTAATTTTATTGACTGAGCTGTCAGAAATCTAAACACATTCATTAATGGTGGATTAATTTGTCATTGGACCAATCTTCAAAATGCAAATTATCAAAATAAAATCACTCCAGTTCAGTGAAATGCATGGATTTACACCAGATTAAAGAAGAGCGAAGTATATCTCTATCTAATGTTACCCTCTGGATAACATTATTTCATGCACTGATCCCTGCCACAATGCCAGAGCTTTCATTTGAACTGCAGCACACTTTGCAGACAGGTCTGAGATTAACCCCTTCAAGCAATAAGGAAACAGAAAATCCAACGTGTCACTAAATATTTTGTTTGAACCTTAATTAAAGTTTAAGAACAGCATGAATCATTTCCTTTGCAAATTGTGTGTGCTTCTCCTTGCCAGATTATTTTATACATGGTGTGTTCAATTTCATGAATAGATTCAGGACAATGCTCTGTGCCTCCAGCAATGGCTCCAAGCAGTTTTATGAGCAAATGATTTCCTAGTTTCCATAATCACCCTCAAGACATTTCACTGCAATATAATAAGCATGAATGGCAATTTGCCATTCAACACTGAAGTTGTTCCCAGCCTGATCACTGGGACCAGTATTTGGAAACAGATGATGTTTGCATTTCCAGGTTCCACTTCACAAAGAGGAGATCGTGGAGGACAAAGGCAGTTATCAGACATACAAACAGACCGAAAAGAATCAGCCATACCTGCAGAAGCAAAATTAGGATTTGGGGATCATTTCTAAAGTGGGGTAGAGAAGCAAGGGAGGTGCCTTAAATAGTTTATATACCTAAATTAATTTTCTTTCCATGAATACAGTACGACTGAGGTTGTTCCTCCTCAGGACTTTAGCCTTGGCTAGTTTTTATTCTTACAGGGAACTCTAGTGCCTCTGAGCACCCGTCTGGTGTTGCTGGTGAGCTAGATCCCAGGTGCCGGACCTCATGTCTGCTGAGAGAGTAAACTGAGGCTGTACCTGTAATCTCAGACATTCTTACACGCCTTTAAGTCACTTTTTAAAGTCCCTAGCTGGCTTAAAATGTGACCTCAGCGTAACCTACAAGTTTTGGCAGACATGATTTAATGGTCGTTGAAAGAAGCTAGACCCAGTGGGCTGCAGGATCCAGGGAGGGTTTCCATCTCAGCCCAGTAGAGCTGAAGTAGGTCGACTCCCAGAGCCAGGGTGCTCGCTTCACAGCCCCATTGAGGCAGGTGGCTGCCATGGCCCTTTCCACATCACTGATGAAAAAAATATTGAATACAGATTGCAAATCAATCCCTGGAGACCTCATCTAGGAATAGTCAACTGAATGATGTGCCATCAGGATTAATTTTCTCAATCTTTCAACAAACTGCTTCTAAATTACATTCGTTCAGCATACACTGATTTTGAAAAATGTTGATCTTTTTACATAAATATCATGCAGGACTGAGCAAAATGCCTAACGGAAATGTAAGTATAGTATGTCAACACAATTCTCACTATAAAAATTAGTTGAATTAATTCATTATATTACCACCTGTTTATTCCTCATTGACTATGCCACCGCAAAACTTTTTCCTTGATTATTTTGAGAGGTGGCTCTTACCTGCTTAGTTTGTCATATTTTCTTTTTCTGAGCACTTTTTTCTCTGTTTACTGAATGTTATTCTTCTCTTTTAAAAGAACAAATTCTGATGATCACACTTTTCTATTATTATCCCCTGCCCTGAAACGTGAGGAATTCTATTTGTCTGTAGAACTCTGAACAGGGATTTTGCAGCAAATTACGAAACCTAGTTTATAATTGGCTTTCCCCACAAACTTACTCTTGGGAAAGATTGCTGAAAGCTTCACAAGTCTATGCTGATTTTGGAATAAACCTTCACCAGTTCATGAAATCACCAGTATGAAAATCATGCAACATGCAGAGGGCTTGCACAATTTTACCACAGTTAGCAGAAGTATTTTCAAAGAAATTAAATTGTGTTAAAATACACTACTTTCTAGAAGAATTTTTCAGACACCTATTTGCTGCAACAAAGTCCTACTCTAAATCCTTTTGCCACTCTCAAGGGTAGATAGGGAAAAACCTGGTTATTTATGAATCAGTCTCAATAAAGGAAAATGAGCTCAGACTTCTGCCTTCCTTGTGGGCACCTTCATTTTAAATTCTCTCTGGAAATTGCATTAGTTTTCTTATGAGAAGGTCCATACAATTTGCTTAATTATCAGCCTGACAGCTTTACATGCAGCTTATATGCAGAAAATGAAAGGAATGATGAGGGAATTTCATGGAGGAGCTTTTATTTCCCCAGACAGAAATATCATCTCAACCTAATTTGCATGTTAACATTTCACATCACCCTCTGTATCTTATTGGTGGAGATATAGCTACTCTTGTCTATTCCCATAAAAACAGAAAACAAGAATTGACATTTGTTCATCTTGTTCCAGCAGAGCAGCTCCAAAAAGAGTGAATTTGGGTCAGGCTAAAAGGTAGCCTGTCACAGAGATATTCAGACTTCTAAATGCAAGTGATTTCTTTGAGAAAGAGTTAAAAGGAGGAATATGATGGCATCTCTGCATCAAAAAGTAAAAAATAACTACAGGACAACCTAGGGCTTACACACAAACAGACAGTTTTACTGTAATTAATTTTGTAATGTAATGTAATTACATGATCTTTTTTTGGACCACGTCTTCATTAACAGTCAGAGCCTGAGACACAGGGAAACTCACACTTGCTAGTGTGCTGCTGCATCTAGGTGGTCATTCCTTACTCAGATTCTTAAAAATGCGTTTTGACTTGCAAACCTTATCAGTATGTGAAGTTTTGACAAGGCTGACAGCTACTGTAAACCAGTAGGACCTTCATAGCCTCAGGACTGCCGAATGGCAACCTGAGTAATCACAGGTTACTTGGAAAAGCCTCCAGTCAATCACTGTCTCGTTTTCTCCCTCTTTCCACAGTACACTCACCCACAAATGAAATGTTTGAGCGCTTCCCATGAAAAACAGAGTGCAGGTGCAGGGGTCTATATTACTGATCACTTCATAATGATCAACAGCATATATAAGTGGTTGATTCAGTCCCAGTGTCAAGGCTACTGGGCTTTTTACATTACTGCAACGTAACATAAGCATCACCTAGTCACAGAACATACGCAGTCTCCTTCAATAAACGATTATCCATTTTATTTTAACTGAGTATTGCACGGCTGGAAGATGCACAGAAATTAAGAATTAAAAGTTCCTATTCTGGGCTAAAAAGGAAAAAGGAAAAAGTATGAAGGACATCGCTTGCATTCTTAGTTTCTGTACTGCCTCTTGCTTTCTGTTTAACCTGCAATGTGTGCCGCTAGCACACATTTTTGTAGGTAACCAACACACCATGGAAGAACTTGGTTCTACATCGTAATACAAAGTGAAAAGTTCAGCTATACACTCAACAACAGTTTTCAGATTTCCTGATTTTTTTGTGTACTTAGCTATACAACCTAAAATTTATATACATATGTTTTTACATATTTTTATGTATTTTATGTATTTTACATATTTGTCATTTATTTTACTCTTTTCTGCAATGTACAGAGATTTCCAATCAGTTCTTTTAAACACTCAGTACACAATAAGAAAAGGATTACAAATACATTCTGTTTCTTGACAAACAGTACTGGCAACATTCGCTTCGCAAACTGAGGTTTTCAAGTGAACTCAACAATAATGTTCTAAGTGTAATATACTTCATTTATATTCTTCCTTGAGGGGAATGGAAACACAAACACCATCTTAATTAATTCATAAAGGACAGATTTAGAATTATCACTAAATGTGTCTGCAAAATACCACTTGGGAAAACACAGGCAAAGTGTTACATGTAGATCCAGCTATACTGCTAGAAAATAACTCCTAAAACCTACAGCTTAAATCATATACAGCATGGAGTAATTGCTGTTGTTACTGCACTTCCAGTATGAGCATGGAAAGCACTGACCCCAGTTTATAATGAGCATTCAAAACTGTTCCAAAGTGAACCTAAAATAGACTTAGTGCTTTCAGAAAACTACTTCTGTTTTGTATCTAAATAAATGGGTGAAAAAGTTAATTACAATCCATACCATGACTTCAATCTCCAGAAACATTTATATGTATGTATTATTCGGTTTCTTGGCCTGGTAATTAATCTGAACATCGTAATTTGCTTCAGGGATAGTTCACACACCTTATTTGGCGGCATCCAAGGTATGAAGTAAAAAACACTTCTTTTACTGCACAAAAAAAACAATCGTTGAAGCAAGCCAGATACCATGCAAATAAGATGCTGGAAAACACAAAGTAGCAAGTTAGGAGGCTACATACGTATAAACAAGCTGGAAAGCCACCTCATGCAAAACAGCAATGTTTCTTTGGTTCTAGTCAAGTATTGAGCCTCTTGAGGTAAAAAATGCACATTATCTAGCCTTTCTATAGGCATAGCACATAAAAAGCCTATTGTAATCATTTGCAATTATTTAATACCACTCTTCTCTCCAAAGCTTTGCTTTGGTTTAAAGATCTTCACCAGTTCTATTTCAAGTTAATACAACTGGTATTTTCTAGTAAAAGCAAGCTTCCCTTGCTTTTCCCACTCAGTGCTCAGAAATCTTGACAAACTGGGACATATCAAGAAAGCAATGTTCATTTTAGATTGCTGCTGTTCAAATCTCAGGTGAACCTTCATAAACAAATCTTTTTTAATTATGTATTCATTTCAACATATGTTCAGCCCACAAGTGCTTTTCATTAAAATTTACCTGCATTAAATAATTTCTATTTAGTATTCATTATTGTGCAACATTCCCTGGAAAAAGGCCTCCAGACCACAGTGTCCCACCACAGAGCTACATAACAATTTTCTGGCACTAGAAAATGCTTTTCTAGGTTTACACACTAAATGTATCGTTAAACTCAAAGCACTAAAATTTCACCTTTGTGAAGGAATCAGTGTTTCTCAGGGAAAAGGAAGGCTTGTTCAGTAATCCAAATGAGCTGATAGGAGCTAGACGTCTTCAGGCCAGCATATCATCCTCTCAAAGCAATTTCAAAGTCAGTTTCAGGCTCCCTGCAAGAAATAAATCTGGCAGGCCTTATAGCCATTGTCAGGAAGAGGCTTCTGTGGTCACAACAGTCTTCTCGAGCCAGCTGAGAAATTTGTGATGAAGGTGTAGAGGGGATGATCATAGAATCATAGAATGGTTTGGATTGGAAGGAACCTTTAAAGGTCATCTAGGCCAACCGTCCTGCAACTGTTGCCTAAACTACCGAATTACTGAACTGTGGTTTAGTGTTTAACTATATGTTATACAAGTACGTGCACAAAGTTTAGGTCAAGCCTCTCAAGTCGTCAAATGACGCACCAAGTCATCACACATGAAGAATGAAAGGACTTCTAATCAAGGGAGCCAACCCTGGGAAACAAAGAACAGATCATGATAAGAACACTGATACCTAAATTATGCAGGAAGAAGCCTCCAAGTGAGGAAGTTCTGACTGCAAGAGGAGACAAGCTGACAAGGTGTTGCAACCCACAGAAAATTAGTTGAAAGTAAGACAAAGGTAATTGTGGTAAGAGGACATCATGACCTTCAACTCAAATAGCCCCCATAAAAGAGAGCAAAACCCCGGCTTGGGGAGGGTGCATAGCTGGTAAAAAGCTTCAGTTGTGCTACCTGAGGATGTGTGCTAATTTGCATTAGAAGCAAGAAACTTATAACCAGTCCTGTGCATCAGTGAAAATTAATGTGTAATGCACTATGTATATATAGAAGTACTCTATTTCTATATAATAGTACTAGTACTATATATGTATATAATGTGTGCCCTCAACTAATTTTGTGTGCATGTTAGGAACAAAGATCCTCCATGCACCCAGTGCTGAAAAAAATCAGTGTTGGCTTTCTAAACTATAATACGGTTTGGAGAGTTTTTCTGGTTACAGTTTTCGGTAACACAATGCGCAGGGACATCTTCAACTAGATCAGGTCGCTCAGAGCCCCGTCCAGCCTGACCTTGAAAGTTTCCAGGGACGGGCCATCTACCACCTCTCTAGGTAACATGTTCCAGGGTTTTACCACCCTCATCTAGTCTGAATCTCTTTTACTTTAAAACCATTACTGTTTGTCTTATCACTACAGGCCCTACTAAAAAGTCTGTCCCCATTTTTTTATAAGCCCTCTTTGAAAGGCCACGGTAAGGTCTCCCTGGAGCCTTCTCTTTGCTCCTCTGTCAAGCTTTCTGAGGCATGGAGGACCACACCCTGGAGGCATCTGTCTCAGCTCTCTATAGCCCCTGCCCAGATCTGGTAAGTCTGATCTTTTCAATCTGCTTAGGAAAAAATGCAGCTCCTGCTGCAGCACAATCACATTTTAACGAGCTGGTTTGAAGTCATTTTTATTTTAAATGCACGGGAGGATAAAGTTCTTGGGTTTATCAAAAAACAACACCAGTTCAAGGGCAAAAAGGTGACTCTCCCACTGGTGGCTCTGTACATCATATTGAGCCTCACCCTCTGATCTGCCTGTGAAGTCAGCTATGCTGGTCCTGGTCTATTTGCCATCAGAGGAAACCTTGCTAGCAAGTCCTGTTGCAGCAGGATCGGGGGCATGCCATGGATCTCCTACCGGGCAGGTATTAATCAATCAAGCACAGCAATCCACATTAGACTTACAAATGGGTGTGGGAAAAGCTGTTTCACTCTATCACAAATTGCACAGAAGACAGGAACAACCTACTGGTAATTGGTTGTAACTAATTAAGCAAGCTGAACACAGAGGCTACTAATGATAGCCAGTTGCTAAACAGCTACAACTGTTAATTGTAAAAGTTTCTGGAGCCTTTCGACATGATATCTGGCAGGTGATACGCAAAGCTACCTGGAGGAATAAACTAATTGCAGCTTTGCCATGTCCAGAAAGAAAATGGGGAGGGGAAATGTAATGCAGCTTAAACATGAAAAGGTGATTATCAGAACTAAATTAATCCTTTTGAAAGGAATAAAGTTAGACAGAGGACTTGATCAGCAGCAGTGTGACAAAATAGGAGTAAGTGTCAGGGAATTGCCTTAAGAAAGTTCCCTTAAGTACAAGGTGCCTTACAAACAGCCAGTTAACCATCTTTGGTTACTCAGTATGGTCCGGGCGGCTATCTCTAATAGCAAAGCAGTGGTTCAGGCTCTACGTACCTACCAGTAATTCACATAAAATAAAGAGCCAATCTTAAAATGAATTATTTTTTTTAAACAGCCAAATTCTATTTAAGGGCAAAGAAAAATAAAATTACAAACTACACACCATAATGACTCATATCTCTGTCTGTTTTTCTCCTAGGTGCCTTCCTGCATTCATCCAACATGCTGCCCACAGGCCTGTAAATCTGATCTCTAAAACAGCAAGAGCAAGAAGAGATTCAGGACAGTGGACCAGGGTCACAAATCAAGTGTCAGTCTGACTAAATCCTTCTGCAGCAAGCACTGTGCAACACCCTAAGGCCTGCTCTCCTTAGAAAAGAGTCAGACTCTTGTCTGCTTTCAACATTTTGTGTACACATTTTTTGAAACATCACCAGTCTTCACAGTATGGATTCTTTACCTTCCAGGTATTCTGGAAATGCATCTATTTCTGTTTGTTCTTGCTGCCTCAACAGATTATGTTTTCGGAAATACTTCAGAAACTTTAGAAAGTCAATTCTGCAACTCTGTTAATGAGCTAAGGTTATTTGTGTTCTTCCAACTTGGCTTACATAGTGGCCTTCATCACAAGGTAAATACCAAGCCAAGTGAAAACTTAATTACAACTCAGGTTCAAAACATGTCACTGCAACTTTCACTGTAGAAGAAATTCTAGCCTATGTTTCACAGTATATAGTCTAATCTGCCACATCATAATAGTGAGAAATCCCTGGAGGACACAGCATTGCAGGTCTTGTTAGCCAGGAAAAAAAAGGTATGAAATGTAATCAGCCAAATGTACTCTCTTGACATTCCCTTGGAGGACTGAATTGTCTAACATGAAGGAGTCTAAAGCCAAAAATCAAATGTAAAGTTCTGTTATTTTTGTTTCTTCCTTTTCTTCCTTCTTGTCACAGCTAAGCATGGTTCACATCTTACCTGACACACTTACATTTAGACAAATACGCCCACATTAGGCTCCAAAAGCAGCTTATGTTTCTAAATTGCTCAGAAATATAGCACCTCCAATCTCAACGAACACCTTAACTTCAGATAACCATTGTTTTGAACTTCTGCCAAAAACCTTTAAGGCTTAGCTATCAGACAGTCACTGAATCTCCTATTACTTGCATGTCTCCTAAAGTGTATGACATTTTATTTTAAAATGTTTCCATTACATCTAAGTGTATGGTCAGGTATTACATTCTCTAAGGTAGGACCACACTGCCAAGGTTACATGACTGCTGTTACTTTTCCTATAAGCAAAATAATTACCTCATGCTCCTTCAAGATTTATGTGGTTTTCATAGAGCCTTTTAAGTAATTTGTGGATAGCAAATGTTTCACCTCCCAGGAAAAGTGCTTGTATCCCCCACCATTTGAAGAAACAGAGTTATCACATGACAGGAGGATTTTATATGATAAAGCAAATCTTTTTTCCCCTTCAGCTACTCTGTTACAATTCAGGGAGTTATCTTGAGTATCAGGATTAACAGATTTTGCTCAGGTTGCTCCTCCAAGCAAGTAACATAAACTTTTTTCCAAATAGTGCAAGGATGATAAATCTCTGGTCTTAATTCTTACAGATAAAGTAACTTCTCCTTCAAAATAGGCATGCTTTGTATGCTTGTCTTTATTAAATGGCATTTTATGTTAGGTGTCTGAGAATATCAACATGACCATCATGGCTTCTAATAGAATCTCATCTATGTAAGCACAGTTTGGAGGTCATCCTGAGCAGCAGATGCACATTATCCAGCTACCTACAGTGATTTTTCATATTAAAGTTATTACATGCTGCAATAGCTCTTATTTGTTTATCTGGCTCTGGGGATGATTTATCACAACGGAGTTGTCCCCATTTCCTATAATGTAGTTTTCAGTCAACATAATTATACTGGCCTCCTGGTTCTTGACTGGTTAAATAACAGGACAGCCTCGTGTACAAGCCAAAATCTGTGTAAGGACACAGAAATTGCTACATTGCTATAGAAAACTGCATTGCTCTCTCCAAATCTAATTGCTCTGCAATAATCTTTTTTGGATCATAAGGAGTCAGCAATGATTTGCATTATGTGCAAGACAGTGAATGTGAGCTGAAATGTTCTCTTTCATCTTTGACGATGCAATTTGAAGCAACAGGGGCAAAGTTTTGGATTGATTGGTCCTTCAGAACTCATATGCAGTGCAGTGATCAGGATCTGCCAGCGAGACAGGGGAGGTGGTCATTTGGTGTGGACAAGGCCTTATCCTGATGCCTGGGAACTCCCAGGACTTTCTAAGGCTAAGCAATGCTGGTGGGTTAATGCAGCACCTGGCACATCCAGCCAGGCTGACTGAAAAAGCATGGCAAAAACAGAAAGATGAGTGACGAGGCACCCACACCAGCCTCAGCTTTGACTTCCAGCACCTCCATGCCACCCTCTGCAAAACCTCTGAGGACAGAAAGTACCACCCACTGTATACTGGCAAGTCAATTCTGCAAATCATCTGGACATATGCAATAATACAATAAATTGCCTTGTGAGCAACCCAGGGACTTGTTTCCAGCAAATTTGATTGCTCTAGCTGGCTGAGTTTTAACAGTGATATACTGAGGAAATTCTCTGAATGAAGCATGCTCTGCCATGCTCCATTAGGCAGCAGAATATCTCTAGCACAAAGAAGCCCTAACTGAGTCATTAGGCCCCCAGTGGCTTGAAAAATTGCCCCACACGTTATTTCCGATGTACCTGCTCTGGCCCATAGTAGGGACAGAGTTCAAACATCACCTTTTTTTTTTTTTTTTTTTTTTGTTTTCCATAAAGGGATCGATGGTGTCTTTTCATTTACCAAACTAATCCGCTTCCATTAAATTTACAGGAACCTGGTCTTTTTGGCTAAAAGCATACCAGTAACCTAAAGACGGGTGAAGGGTCAGCTTAAGGACTGGCATACGTACTACTTCATCATCAACACATTATCTGGTATTTTTTTTCTGGTGACAACTAACTCCGACCAGGCAAAGTTCGGGCATCATTTCAGGAAGAAACAATTCCAAAATACAGTAAAGGGGCTAGCAAAAGACAGTTTAGCCATGTGAACACAAGGTTTAGTCTGTTTTAATTATTATTAAAGATTGACAGTTTTTACATCATCGCCCATTCAAGTTAAACAGAAACTCTTCAGAAGGTAAACGCACATGGATTCTCACAGGTTCACCTGGCAACATAAACAAGTAAACCCCACACGTTTAAAAATTTATCAAAGAAGTAGAAGCACTTCTTGGCAACCCAGTATTAAGGTGTGGGGGTTTTCCAATAAAGTGATTGAGTTCTCAGTGTTTCAGAAGGCCATTGCACACCATTCCCACATTTACAGATCTGAATCACTAGCTTCAATAATCAGATGAATTCTTGAAGAAAGAAAATTGTTCTTCTGTAACTTCTTCTATTTGCAGTACTTTACTGAATCATTAGTATTTTTATTTTATGGATGGAAAAAATAGGGAAAGTGAAATATCATCCCAGAATTATCTAGCAGATGAGTTAGCTGAATGTAGGGTATGCTCCCACTCCCTAGATGTTTATTTTTTCTTCCTCACCTTCCTCTGGGATCTGATAAACTTTGTCTTCCACAATTACTAATTCCATTTTTGGAGGATGTAACTGCCCTCCACTCATGTAACTAATATTGTTAAACCTGGAATTACTTTTCCTAGTCTCTGGCTCCAAGTATTCCATGTCTCCCTCAACACTAAGGACTAAGCTTACATGCATTTCCCAGTTAGGCAAGTTAAACCAATTACAACACGTCTCTTTACAAACCTTTCTTATGGCCTTAGTTCAACACTGCTACAACCTACCAGAAAGCCTACTTAACAACTGGATGCACAGATATCACCACTGAAGATACATTTAGACAAAACACTAACTTCTTTAAGAATCCTTGATGATCCTTGGCAAAGAAATGCAGGCATCATGACTGAACCCAAATTTGCTGAAGGCCCTGTAAGATTTCAGTCATATCGTCAAGAATTCAGCCCAGGCTACAGTCTGAAGTCTTAACCTGTTGTTCAACAGTGAAAGGTGAGAATAACCCATTACAACTCAGTCTTTTGTCAAGCCTTTGTCATTACAGTTTTGCAAAAAGAAGTGTTGGAAGTATTAGATGTCTGAGAAACCTTGATCTGTTTCTTCTGCAGCCAAGTGGAAATGCTTTGGCTAGCACTCTATAGAAAGCTAGTTTTTAACACAACCAACAACATGCACAGTAGCTGCACCAGGTAAGGCCGTAACAGCTAGAAGGGTGGATAAATGTGAGCAAACCTCTACAAGCTTTTTTTCCTCATTCTCGTCCTTCCCCTTCTGCAGTCCTGCTTCCCAGCCAGTTTGCTGACAACCAGCAGAGAGGAAGGATGGGTTAAATGCTGCAATACTAATGAGTTTTTAGCAACATGGGAGAAAGAATAGGAAAGTCAATACTGATCTTGTAAAGACTCTGACCTACTTGCAGCCTGTGAGCATATAATTCTACCTGCCAGTAATATCTGTCTGATTCATACTCTTCAAAAGTCTGGTTTTTTAGAGACCTTTTAGATCTGTCTTAAAAGGTACTTAAAGAACTGTATGATGTATTATATTCAAGAACATCATTGCAGAACAAGGTCATGATTCATTTTTGCTTCCATGTTCCTTTGTGTTCAACCATTTGTGCAGCTAAAAATAGTTCAACTGCTACTCAGGCCATCTGGAGAGAGAACATTAACAAACTTTCATCTCCAATAATAAATGGCATTTTTCTCATAACTTTTTGTTTACCTTAGGTTTGGATGCACTCATAGTTACCCATCCTGTCTTGTGATCAGCAGCAGTCCCCAGACACTACTCCTTAGGGAAGCACTTCTTATAGATTCCAGAAAGGAATTAGCATGCAAGGGAGTCAATAAAGGTTCTGGTGCAGCCATCTTCAACAAGGTTTAGGGAAGACCTCAGATGATGTTTTTCCTAGGTTCTTTCCCTCTGGGACCACTAATGTTATCCCAAATCTGGGTTCTTCACCCAGCATGGAAGAGCCGGTCCACACATAGAGCTGAGATGTTCGTTTGTTGCATGTCTGCGCAGAGATGGGCACTGGGTGGTACATTCACAAAGCCAGCAGATCTTAACATATGATAAAACTTTTTATACATTTTGAATAGTTGTTTACAATTACAGTTTTTCACACTAAATTCTCCCTAGTTCTTACAGGCCTCATCTCCTTTTAAAGGTACAACATTCTTTTCTTTTTTTTTTTTTTTCACCACGCATGTTCTGAGGGGAGGGGGCTCTGTTAGTAGGGGGTTTTCTTTGCTCCAGGGTGGATCTCTTAGTATGCCAATTAGCATAGTTCATACATAGTTCCAATAATCTCCTGTTTATTCTCATTAACCATTTGGTTCTCTTTGAGCTTATCTTCTTGCGCCCCAGCTTGACATATTTACGGTGTCAATTCCTTCCACCAAGGCCACGTTTTGTTAACTGTCTGTAAGGATTTAACTAACATCCTCCATTTTTCAAATTCTTTCTGGTTTTTCACTATAGATATTTACTTCCCCCTCCCCCCTTTTTCTTTTTGAAGTAAATAATTCTTGTATCACTGAAAATTAGGTTTGAAAGCTGTACCCACTACTAAAAACTCCCAGAGCACGACATAATTGCTCAGTTATACAGAATATAATGTCATACAGACTCATGGCAAAAATATTAAAGGCATGAGTGAAGAATGGTTCGCAATCTATAGGTGAATACCAGAAGAAACATGGCTCCCACAACACCATTCCCAGCAGAAAAACTGCTGGAAGTGCTGTTTTTGTCACAACCCCAGGCCAATGCTCCTGACGACCCCACAGACCCTGCAATCCACACACCAGCAGGATGGCTAGAAGGCTGTGGCACACTAGATACCTATCTTTTTGCATCAGACCAGCAGGAACAAAAATCTCAAATACAAAAAAATCTTGCATTTCACACAAGGAAAAACAGTCAATGGACAGCAACGTGATGTAAGATTTATGGAAGGTGAAGTAAGCACAAACCCCAGGCAAAGGACTGCTTCGTAACAACTAATGGTTTGTAAGAGATATAAAAGGAATGTCCAAAAATTAGCTTGATGTCTCCTACCAAGAACAACCACAACCATCTGATGAGTACTTGACAGCCAGCGCTCCTTAACCTCTGTGTCCAGACTACATGGGCTCACATGCATTGAAGTTTATGAGTCCGTGAGTGTTAGAGAGTGAATGCATAAAATCAGCTTGCTTAAAGACTTTGCAAATAAATATCACATTCCTCTTCCAAAAGATCTTGCCCTCAATTTTGTTGTGTTAATTTAATTAAGTGACAGTCAGAGACTTGCTTGCCTGGGATTCTTGTGCAATTGGTTTTGAAAATGCAGAGTGGAAAGACTGGAGCAAAGGGCTTCACAGCAAGGCAGAGAGTGTTCCCTGTGTACAAAGAAGAATAGCATTGCCTTCTCTCCATCACTGTGGGGGTGCAGCCACAAATTTCAGGAAGACATCCCTGCTCCTTAAACCATCCTGCCAGTTCAGGCAAAAATCTGAGCACAAAACACTTGTTCTAAATTCTTTTGTGATAAAATTTCTGACTTACAGAAGGGAACATGCAGTGTTGAGGCTTGTGCTCACTTCTTACCACCTGGCCACAGCCTCAGCAGAAAAATCCCCTGCAAAGTTCAGCTTTGGCACTGCCACTCTAGAGTGACTTTTGTCAATGAGATTAATGTTTTTGAGTTTAATTGACATACAGCTACAACTAAACTGATTCTGAGGATGAAGATAGCAAAAGGCAGTCTCATTGAGTCTTGCACTGAAATGAATCAAGAATATGCATATTTGTTCTAGTGCATGGGGTAAAATTATTCTGTATATATCCTTGTGCATAGCTAAACAATGATGTCTGTCAATCAAGATTATTTCTACTCCAAGGTATTTCCCAGGAGTATATTTATACTGACCATGGTGCACTGCTGTAAATAGGGTAAAACCCACTGGGAAGCCTACTTCTTGATTGTTTTTTCACTCCAGTTGCAACTAAAATGCTTCTGTGAACATCCATGTAACCTGAGGTAATAATCTTACTCAATGTCAGTACTTCTTGATAAAAGCAGGCCCTTGCTGTTGCCCTTGTCATTTGTCATGGAGGAAAGGCCGGAACAAGCTATATTTAGGAGCTTTGCGCATAGAAATGTCAGATCCAGAAATATACAGTGATGGACAATGAGTCCTTTGTTTCTCCAGCTGACATCTGTGTACCCCATTGGAGCTTCTGAAGATGGTAGTCCTTGTTTAATTATAGCATGGTTCTGTGTGCACTGGATTACCATGGTCATGTTTGGAGAGTGATGCTAGTAGAGCATGGCTTATCCACTCTGCCCTCTCTGCACTGCAGCTATCACTTGAAATTGAAAACCAACCATCACAAATGGCCTCAGGGTATGTAGCAGTGAGGAAAGGAGTGAAGAAAGTGAACAGCCAGACCAGAGGAGGCTACATTTTGGGAGAGCTTCAGGAGAAATCTAGATCAAAACTAAAAATAGTTGTGGTGTTTTGTTTTGCTTTTTAAAAAAAATGGGAAAAAAATGTGGGGGAAATCTGTACAGTGTTCTGAACTGTCTTCTAACTGCTACAAAACAAACAAGCAAACAAAATGGATTTGTGTGATAGTCGGTTCTTGCTGATTTCCAGTCACTTTACAGAACTGAAGTCCACACGTCCGTCCACATCAGCTAAATACACTCTTCACCTATTCCTCGCCACCTCTGTCATACTGAAAGACCTTAAGGTCAAGAGAGCCTCCAATCTCCTTGAGGACTCATCTAGTCTTACAGGACAGGTAGAAATGTAGAAGTGAAACAAAAGAGGAGCTTGCTCTGCCCTGCAGTAGGCTTTACCTGGACTTTTGGGTCTTCTGAAATTCCTGCATTGCCCGAGCAGCCCTTCTAAGAGTGGAAGGCTTCCTCTCCCTCTTGGTCTCTGCGGTGCTTTGCAAAATGTTTACTCACCAGTATAAGAGAGCACAGCCATGGCTGGCACTACCCTGGCCAGGCTCTCATCTCACAGGCACAGGCTGTGATTTAGGCTGCAGGTCCTTCCATCAATTCCTCCATCAATCCCTGCATGCTGCCTGGGGCTGCGATCCAGCCCCCACCAGCAGATAGCTGGGGCTGTGTGCTTCTAACCCGCTGCCAGGAGCAGGCAGCGTACAATGGACAGGGATGGAGCAAGCCCTGGCTGCAATCCATAACTCAGTGGCCGCTCAGAGTGCATGGTTGCTCCTCACCACTGCTTGCTGAGAAGAAATTACCAGTTCTGGAGATTAAGAGAGCAGGATTTATGCTTCCTGAGATGTAATTCCTTTTGTTGAGAAGTTTTGTGGCAGCATGTAGCCTTTTATGAGGGGTTGTGTCTTTTAGCCCTATGCAGCAGAAGGTAAAATATCTCCAGGCTCTTATGTCTACATGTTTTATATGCCTTATGAGAAGACAGTCTGCTGAAGCCAGCTTCCATTGGAGTTTTGGTTTAGTGTCTGGCACCACAGGAACACCCCAGCAATCACTCATGTAGCTTTCCTGTCATATAAGCCCTTCCTTCTAGTCCACGTAAAGCTCAAACACAACTCCATCTGCAGGGTTTGCTTCCTCGGCTCAGTCTGCAGAGGCTCCAGTTTCAGGTCTGTTGGACTCTCCAGTCCTGTCTTCACCAGCTTTTACCATTTGGAAGTCATTGCACAACTTACATGTCCCTCAGGTGTGTTCTCCCACCTTGCCAGCCTCTCCCCTCTGGAGTTACTCCCTGTAGTCCAATTGACATCTGTCTGCATGAAATGCATCAAGCAGCAGAACAAGAAGAGACACATGCCTGTTCAGTCACACACATTTCTGGATGGTTGTGTTGGGGGTTTTTTTCCCCTTTTAAATGTCTCTTCCTGCCCTGAGAATACCTCTGTTTTGTGCCAATGTCACCCCCTCACGGGACAGCATAGGAGAAAGGAGACTGAAATGGAACTGCCTGCCTTCTCTTCTGTGCACCCTGCTGCAGGCTGCCATAGCCTACAGGAGACTTGCCTGCCAGCATGGCTGGGAGGCACAGGTGAACATTTGGAGATGAGTATGGCATGACCAAACGGTTGCATTTATTCTGTATAAGTAGAAACATTCCTGTGTTACTGGCCACTGAAGGCAAACTGCCTTAATGTTAAAGGTCAAAATATATTTGTGACGGCACAAAGCAAACAAACCTCAAGTCGAGAGCCTGTGCTTGCCTCTGATCTCTGCTACCTGAGCCTGGAGGTGCATGAAGTATCTTCTCCTGCTGGGAGGCAATGCTAAAACAGCACTACCCAACTGCTTACACTCTTCTGTATTTACCACCAGTTTTTTGTCTTGTTCACATTGGTGAAAATCAGCTGCTTCAGGAACCAACAAGATTTGTTGCATTTGCCTTCACAGCACCCTGGGCAGGAAGGAACAGGTGACAGTCTAAGGTCTGCAGCAAATCTACAACCTGACTGTTGGCCTTCTGCATGAGAGGAGATGCTTTCTTGGCCTGTGGCAAGGACCACGGAGGAAAGTCGGTTTCTATGTTTGGTTTCTCACTCCTCTGATGTTTTGGGTGGTGTCTCTCAGTGCCTCGCTCCCTGAAAATGTAGTGGGAATATATTTACAGGCACCATAATCGTGCACATGGTGACTATGCCACCCTGTTCCACCCCTTATCAATCAGCTTACAAATTGACACCTCTGACAGCAGCACCCACCAGCAGGTTAGCACAGACCCCACTGAGGCAGTACTCGGTGCCTACACATTCTGACACATAAGAGTGCTCCAGCTGCCAACCTAATGAGAAGTGGAAGATGCAAGCGAATTAATTTACCCATATTGCACACATGAGGAACAGAGCTTGTGCAGGACTTGACTCTCAAGCGCAGGGAGACCTACCTGTTTACAGTTCAGCATCCATTATACATTAGTAGCTTCTACAGTTCTCTGTATGGCAGATGTGCAGCTGTTTTGCAGAGCACCACGGCAGAGCAACACATACACTTTGCCAGCTCACTAGCACTAAAATCGAATTAACAGCTGAGAAAGAACATTAATTTTTCAATATAAGGCTTTTGCTGCAAGCCACAACAATCACCAGTTCAAATCCCCAGCTTTTAGCAGGTAAAAAGCCTGCCTAAAAATGTTGAGCTGTGTAAACCAGCTTGCTTTCTTTTTTCTTTTAAGATTTTATTAAAGCAATTTCACATTTTTTCCTTAAAAATAATCAAATGCTATTGCTTGTAAATCTTATTTAAGATTTTTTTCACTGTCTCTTTGCCTACCACATCTCTCTCTGTCATTCTTTCCCCTTAGGTCTCAATTATTCTGAAGTATTATGTCATTAACATTGTTACTTATGCACCAATAGCAGTACAGATAAGTCTTTGTTTCTCCTATTAGCAGTCTGAATTATCACGTTAAAAAATAAATAAATAAAACCTTACCAACGGCTCTTCTCTTCCTGACCCTTCTCATTGTTTTCATTAGTTTATGAGTGTACACATTTATAATCAACAGATTTCATGAACTAATGATACCTGAAGTGATATTACACTGTATTAAAGAACATGGTGACCCTCTCCCTACAGAAGCAGACAGCCTGGACCTTACACATGGAACACACGAGCTTTTTGGAACTGCTGACCCATGTTGGAAACAGAGCGCCAGTTAGTGATGGCCTGTTTGGGCAATGCATGTGTAAGCTGTTAGTGAACCAGTGCCGGTGCTTTTGCATGCAGCCAGTGTGTGAAGTGTTTCGCCCACATCACTTCTCTTTGGGTACTACTTAGGAAGACTTCTTGACATTTCCTTTGGACACATGGGACAGGTGACATACATCTCCTTCCTGACTGGGTAGTGAGAAAAGCGCAGCTCACCAAAGCAAAAATGTGCCTTCACAAGTGATCTTTCCACAGACCTCCCCAGCACTACACACAGCTCTCCTGCCCTACTTCCCTTCCTCCACTTTTTTATTAGCTACTATTCTTTGCATTGTAGGTGTCTGCAAGCGTCCAGCCTCTATCAGGACTGTTTCACAGGATGGTGTACAAGTACCTAACAGGAGACAGTCTCTACCCTCAGAATCTCAAACTTACACTGAAAACTTACAGGAAAAGGGGAAAGCATCACCATCCCTATATCACAGAAGCTATCTGTCACAGGTAACGCAGCTTGTGGCAGCACTGAAGAATGAACCTCAGCCAGAATTTCACCATCATTTTAAGTGGGCATTGTTATTTATCCCTGGCATAAACAGTGATTTCCTTGACTTTTGACTGTTTAGCTTGGTAGCATTTTAGCCCTCCACATCCCCATGATAGTACAAACATTTTTACACCACAGAGTGAAGGAAGTCTTATATAAAACTAAGAGGTGAAAGCAAATAGGGGTTTAATCTGCTTCACTTCACTGGGGAGGCCCACCAAGCAGCCATGCAATTGCTTTTGCTGGCATGAAGGAAAAGAGGAGGAACAAGGACCTAAGGGCAAAGCTGTGTTTTCTAGAGGCAGTAGAAGTTTATTCAGGTCTGTGGCCATGGCCAACTACACTGCTTTCTTAGCCAGGAGGCAAGGGGTTTACCCTGTTTCAAAGGAACATGAACTCTGCCTTGCCTTCCTGGTGTGTCTGCAGCATGGCAAGGCAAACAAGACAAACCTGTGCCACCTTCAATCTGTGCAAATACAGTACCAGTAGAAGCAAAACTGTGCAGTTCAGGGGAGAACTGCCCATGTAACTATGCAGGCTCTGTATGAGCTTGTAAATGGAGTGCCAGCTATTACCATGAACACACTGGGTTCCCACTGTACGGTAGCCATGATATCTGTACACCTAAATCTTCTCTTGGAACCTTAACAGGGCTTTCAGGTGTTAACACAGTACTCACAAATAAGAAGAAATATCAATGGACATGCTTGTGAAGACTTTGTCCTTTAAAATCATCAGAAGCAAGTTTATAATCCAAGTAAGAAAAAAAAAAAGAGAGGAGTGATTTACAGAAATTCTGTTGCCTGCTAGGACACTTTTCAGTGGTCACTCCATCCAGGATCCTGTCTATGGGTCTTGGACACAGAATGCTGCAATCCAGCCCCGACCCTTGTCTAAAGTCCTTTGAGCTCACAGGTGTCAAAACAGCCTTATTCTTGCTCCCAAAATAGAGTCCTTTGGATTGCAGAAAATGAGTGCACAAAAAAATATTTCACATGCCTGCTGCAAAATTATACTCCTGTCCTGGGTCTCACCACACTATATGTCAATGTAGTGCAAGACATCTGTTTCTGGGCTTGCTGCCAAGCTCACAGGACTCAGTGCAAAACCAAAGTTGTGAAAGATGCAGTTATGGAGCTATAACAAATTTATTTTCTGGATCCTGCGTCATGCTGATTCTTCAGGACCAGTGGGAACAGCAGTCTTTTCAGATAACCTACTGCTCTGGAAAAGCGCCTGTCCTGTATTGCCTGTCAGGAATTCTGATTTTGCCTCTTCTCATTTCTGTCTTCTTTGGCCCTTCCACTTCCCCATTTAAAACACAAAAGAATACAGTAGAAATAAACAGTGTGTGTGCTGCACACAGAAAATACACAGAGCGTCTGCGCAGCCCTAGGAGGAAATTGGTCATTTATGAAGTAGAAGCTTGGTCAATAGTCCCTTACAAAGTGGACAGGTGTCTTTCCATTGTCTTCAGTGGGCTTTGCAACAAGGCAGAAATGCTTAGTGAACATTTACTGCTGGGATGTGTAAAAGGAGAACAGTAAATGCCCCAAACATTTCCCAAAGTTTCCCATGGATTCCTGCTGATAAGGCAGTTCAGGGACAAGTTCCAAAGATGGAAGAGAATCAGCTGAAATCCGTAAGGATCCAGCACCTTGCTGAACACATTGACATGAACTCCTTGCAGAAGCTGATTTCTTTTTTCATGCCTCCCTCCAATTTAGTAGCCTTTCCTCAAGATTTACAGTCATATAAACAAGTCCACCCCTTCCACTGACCTCATCCTTCCAGTCCCTTTCCAACTGCTCACTTTAGTGCCACTGTAATTGTCTCCCCAAAACATAAATAGACAAATGGTACAGAGAGCCATGCAGAGAAGCCGTTTTGAAGTATAGTCTGAGCCTGTTCGCAAAACACTTCTCTAATAAAAGACATCCAATAATGTTGCAATTCAAAGAAGAAGAGATTACTCAAGGTGCACAAGTTCTCTCCTTTCCTTCCTATTATGTTCATATGCATTTTCAGACAGAACAGCTTGGGCCCTGTATTATGGGGCTTTGGGGTTGGGGTTGGGTTTTTTGTGTGTGTTTTTCTATACATGAGTCTATTAACAAAGCTGTGAGAAGGATCTTCTGGGTTCTGGGTTGGTGTTCATACATGGGTTGGCTAAAAGACAGGCAGGACTGACCACAGCACAGATCAACCACTAAGTTTAGGGGGAAGAAGGGCATCCCAAAGATGGACAAAGTGGCCATAAAAGGGACACAGCCATGATAGTCTCTTCTAATTTGTAAAACCCTCTCCTTCCTGCCAGTTCAGAGAGGTCAAGAGAACACATTTAACAAAAAGTCTCCAAAAAAAAAGGGTAGTTAGGAAGTGGAGAAAAAAAAAAAAAAAAGCCTGCAACTCTAAAACACATTATAGTTCAGAGGTGCAGGATGGTCTTCAGATGTTGCTTGAATAGTGGCTAATTTACAGCCAACGCTGAAACCAGCATCTGCTCTCTGGGTTGTTTAATTCTGCTGGGATTTGGAGGAACAAGAAAAGCCTTGTTAGTCTCAACATGCCTCTATTACATTTTTCTTCTGAATCTTTGTGCTGTAACAACTGTAACCTGTGTGTCTGCCTTTTTTTTCCTAATAAAGGTAGATAATACCACTGTAGAAACAGCACCAACATTAGCCATGCAAAATATGAAATAAGAAGGGATTGTTAATACCATGTTATTGTAATGTATTTTTATGATGACGAGATATGCATCCATATCTCGTGTGGTATTGCTCCACCACAGAATTGTTCAGTCCTCTTCCTTCATAACAGCAGTGGAAAGAACAGCCACAAGAAAAATGCATTTCATTTTCCTGTGCATGTCCGTTTCTAAAGTGATTCTTTTATCCAGAAATTAAAAACAAACAGTTAAAAAGAGGAAATTTTCATCTTGCAGTCTCAGGACAAGCAAACTTATCAAAAGGACAATTTTATAGAAGTTGTTATGCTGGCTCTGACCTCAGGCATATTTAGAGCAATATCCTGCTCAATACTGTAGATTTCAGATGAACACTAATAAACTTCTAACATACACTGTGATGAAATAATTTGGCACTAAGGGAAGGTTTTTTAACTCCATTCGGTTAAATTTAACTCTCTTTCTACACTTCAGGAATTTCTAGAGAGCAGCTGCCAAAGACATCTCCATGTAACAACCAAAAAAAGTCGAAGTTTTCTGGGAACTCTGTATTTATGAATTCACAAGATTTAATTTATTGGTTATCATTAAAAAAACCCACTGTATCTTTCTGCTCGCTTTAAAAATATTGTGTCCAATTCCATGGTATATCCTGTATGTCCAGGTTTCCTTCTGGGGAAAAAAGGGAAACATGAGCAGTGAGAATGTTTGCAGCATTTCCTGTGTTATTTCTATTAAGTCTCATTTGTCTCATCTTTCAGCTACACAGCTGCAGTGTTCTACAGTATCTCCTTCTTAGGCTCCCCATGAACTAGTCCAACAACCTTTTTAACAGATTGCATCATCCCTAGATTAGCTGGTCTCCAAAAACATGGGATAAATAGGATTTCCACAACACTTTAAGCTGTGCTGCCCTAGGAAGTGTAGGTAAGGAGTAGTCTCATGGGGTCTTTTATACCTTCTTCAAAGCTCGTCAAGTTGCTAGTGAGACAAAGTGCTATGGCTTCACCTCCCAGCGAACTACAGAATAGCTTATATAAAACCATGACAAATGAAATGTATTTACACTGAGCTACCTATTTGAACACGAATCTTGTGCATGTTTTTAAAAAACACTCTGATTTCAAGCCTAGCTAGATCTGCCACCGGTCAGAGAGAGACTGGCATCACATTGTTTCCAGGAATGGGAAATATAAAGACAATAATTCACCAAATTAATTGGACATGTGAGTCAGCAATCTTTCAGCTTTTGCAATGTAGATTCTAACTAAAGTGATGAAGCTGTTATATAGATATGCTCTGTGATGCTCCATTTAACACTATCAGTTATTAATACTGTGTAAAAGACTGTCTAAAATACACACACATATTAGAGAGATGTACTGACTTAACCCGTTCGAGGCTCTGGCTTCCTAGTTGCAGACACTGGTTTCCACTGTTTTGCAATAAATCAAAAATTACTCACAGGTCCTAGGTGTGATCTTGAAGAACGGATATATGAATCTGCTCTTTTCTTATTATCTACACCTAATCCATAAATGGGTCTGTTAAGGATGTGGCAACAAATTTCAGCTATTCCATTGGCAGAGGTTTTAGAGCCCAGGTGCTTTGCTGCATTTCTGTGAAGCTTCAGAATATGCATCCTGCTAATATGCTGCAAGTGAATTAATGTTTTTTAGATGGGAAGCACAAGAGATAAAGAGAGAAGTCAGCTAAATTATTATATTTTCTGCTTGTATTTCTAAAAGGCAGCAAATAAGGTGCTGGGCATAAGATGGGAATATAAATAGTGAGGTTCTGTGGCATTAGTAAAATACTCTTCATCACAGCTGAAGGGGCAAAACACTGACAATGTCTCAAAACTGGGTAAAATTGGAGAGTGTAATAAGTGCATCAGGAGTGTACTTTGCTGTCTTCATTGGTTTAAGACAATGGTCTATGAAAAGTGGGAAAGAAAGCATCTTTCTTCTGTTATTGTGGACCCACTGTGAGGAATTACTCATTACTCATGAAGGACACCACAGAATAGAGATATTTTGTAAAGCAGAGTCATCTGTTTTGTAACAGCAGCTATCTGGTGGAAGTCTGTTGCCTTCAAATGGTGTTATACCATTTTGCACCAGTGAAGGATTTATCCCACACTTTCTATACTAATGTTTTTTGAAGGGACTATTCAGTATCTTCCATCTGTGCAGCTGTTGCTCATTCCACTCTCCTTACAGCTATTTCAGCACACCTGTAATCTTCACTTCAGGCTAGGAAGAGTTCAGTTTCTCTTTTGCCAAGCCTGGACTGCCTGATGGTGGTGACAGGCCCAGCACCATGTTGCCCCATAGATGGGACAGTGCAAGGAAAAATTAGTTCTTTCAGGGACAATGACCAGTCTTCATCTGTGCTTTACTGATGTTTATTCTTCCCTATATATCTGGCCTTGACTTGCAAGGTGCCACAGGAGGATAAAGAGCTGCATACAGATACCGAGCCAAGAGCCTTCTCACCTGAGCTGGGGTCAGCCACACCACAGTGTGAAGTAGGGGCAAATATTTCTTGTCATTGTGTAGCAAACCTGGGAGGAAGAACCTTTGTCTTTTGGCTACAGGCAGGTCACTAGTTGTATGAGAATGCTTTGCTTCACAAAACCACCAAAGCCCAACTAACCTATTTAAAATATCAGGTGTCAGGTATTAGGTTGTGATTGATATTTGCAGGAAGAGAACTGGCACAGATTTAGGAGGATAAAGCATTTCTGAAAGTGGCACTAGCTCTCCTATGAACTCAACTTCTCTTTGAGCTAGCCTAGTAATTTTGTGTTATCTTACTTGTCTGCAGAAGAAGGTTGCTCTGTAAAAACAGCTGTGTATATGGTTTGACTTCTTTATTATACACACAGAGTTGAAAGGTTGCGTGTACCTTTTACATTAATGCAAATAGAGGTCTTCCTGCAGATACTCTGCAAGTTGAGAAGATGCATACTGCATATATTTCACAGAGGCAGTGGCAGGCTGAGGTCCAGACACCAGGGCTGGCTCTAATCCAATAGAAACGCATAAGGAGAATCCACCTGCTGAGTTAAGAATAAGAAATGGGATGTTGACACCAGGCATGGGAAGAATTAGGACTTATCCCAGCTAAGTACACAAAAAGCTCCTGCACTTAAGCTGAACTGGAGCTCCTGTTGTTGAGGAACATTTCTTTGACCCTTGCAATACCAAAACTAATTTACCCATTTCAAAAGCAGCAACTGTTTGAAAGAACTACACTGACCTGCAGCTACCTGTCAATTCTTCTGTTTAAATAAAGCTCAAATTCTTCCTTTTTCTTAACCCTTACCAAATTTTCTACCCTTTTTCCCCACTTCATACCAAAATTGCTTCTCCACAAGCCAGCCAGTTTATAACCGTAGAATATATGAATACCCACAGCCTCCACAACATACAGCGATATTAGTATTTCACAAAGCACAGAACTAAGTTCACAAAACATTTTTTCTCAGCAATGTACTTTAACATTCAGCCCCTAAGTCACCTCGGGAGTGTGAAAGTTGGGAAATGGAATTGTTCAGAGCCAAACTCTGCAGTCAGTCACTACAATGCAAAATGTACATGCAGATGACCGACACAGCCCGGATCTCATCAAGATCCTTGTTGTAACAATCTTTCACTCTCTTCAAAACTGCTCTGCCACACAATGCACAATGCTTTCAGCTGGGCTGAACGAGCTATATGCACAGTGTCTGCTGCTGGTTTCTTTTCATAGCCTTTTTCCTTTAAGTTTTAGGCAACCAAGTCAACAAATCTGCAGTGTCTTTCCTGAGTGTTTTATGAAGACATGATGCAGTGTCACAATTACAGTAACAAAGGTGGGGGCGGGGGGCGGGGAATGGTGTGCATGCATGTATTTTATTGCCTGTAACAATTTGCAGAATGACCGGTTTTCTTAATTTTCTTTCACCACCTCCTCCTCCAACTCTTCAATAAATCAGTGAGCTTCTTCTGACCCTTCCCACCCCTCTGCTATGAATATATGGAAAACCTCTTCAAAAGCTTAGTACTGACAGATTCCACTTTTTCAAACACTAATGCACATGTAACCTGCTGGCCAATGTTTTGCAGAAATAATGATAAAATATTCATGGAAGCATGGTGGCAACAAATAAATGGAGCAAAGAGAAACAACAGAGCAAGACAAGAGGTCATTTATCACATTGTTCTAAGCAAAAAAAAAAAAAAAATAAAGACATAACAATGCAGTATTCCAAAGCCTGCTGGGTGAAGCATGAGCCTTCAGTTAGGCCTATCGGTATCAGATTCCTTTCTATTGCCATAGCAAATCAATCTGCTGGCCTCTGCTCCTCAGTGTGATAGCAACCACGGTAAAATCTCCTGGGTATACCAAAATGGACAGACCTTGCACTATAGACCAGTCTTTATCTAGATAAGGTTGAACAGCAACATACGTAGCAAGACTGACAGTTCAAAATAAGACTAATATAAAGGAGAATATATTGCCATGGAAACAACTCAGAAATCGGTAACAGTCATGACACCTTTGGCAAAGTCTGAAAGAAGTGGAAGGGCTAGTTTCAGAAAGACATTTAAAAGTTTATTCACCCATACTTCTTTCAGTCTTAAGCAAGCAAAAAAATTGTCAACAAGGTATTTTTTTCTGGAAATTGCTAAAACTTCACAGTTGGCAGAGAACAAAATGGGACTCCAATTTTTAAGTAGTGATTTCCCCTCACACAAACTAGATACAAAGCACTAAGCAATCAGGGCAGTAACACTTTTACAATGGCTTTGCAGAGGTGTAAATGAGTCTAAGCAAAGACCATGGCACCTGACATGCAGACTGCAGTTAGCTGCAAGGCTGTGGGAGCAGGTTGCCCTTGTCTTCACGCAAAGTCATAGCGTTTTGATCACAGATTTGATTCATCCCATTTATTGCCTAAAATGATAAAATGTTTTAGTAAAAAAAAAGACTGAAAATTCCATTTACTGCTTAATCAGAGCGGTGTTTATGCGAAACCTTCAATTGCACTTTAAAAAACAATGGTATATTGTTCTCTGCTTCATAGTCATAGAGCAGCTTCCCACAGCAGTGGCAGGGGACAGGGACCCCTGGAGGCCCCTTATTCACCACCTGCACAAAGCAGGAGCTCAGCTCCGGGCTTTTGGGCTTGCAGCCTCCAAGGACAAAGTCCACAGAGCCCTCAGGGAAGCTCCTCCAGGGATTGCTATGATCCTTGGAAAGAAAAAAGAGTTTCCTGCATGCAGCCAGGCACTGCAGTAAAAACCTTGTCCTGGTCCCCATCTCATTGATCCCCTCCCCATAGGCATGGTGCTGTTAGATGCCCTGGAGCTCTCTTTGCTCCCAGCTGAATCAACTGCAGCCCCAAAGCCTTGGTGTTACCTGCAAACCTGAAAGAGTGCCTTTTGTGACCTTCCCAGCTGACTGCTAGAGGCAGTAACCAGGACAGGCCCCAGAACTGATGCTGTGGAACCCCACAAGCACCAGCCTCCAGGCAGATATGGCCTAGTGACCACCACCTCTGAACTCGACCACCCAACCAGGTATTTACCCACTTGGTAAAACACCCACCTAGACTCTAACCTCTAGTGTGGATTCAAGGACATTGTTGGGATACTGTTGGAAACCTTGCCAAAGCCAACTTAAATTATATCCCCTGTTCTCCTCTTGTCCACAAATCTGATCAATTTATCACACAAGGTAATGAGCTGGCTCAGGCATGGTTTACTCCTGGTCAACCTCCCAATCACCTTCCTCTCCCTCATGTACCCAGGAACATCCTCCAAGAGGATGCATGCCACTATTGTCTCAGGGAATGAAGTGAGTTTGACTGGCCTGAAGTTTCCCAGATAATTTTTCCTCTCATTTTTGAAGACAGGTCTGATATTTTCCTTTCTCCAGTTGTTGAGAATCTTCTCCCAATCTCCACAGTCTTTCAAAGATGCTTGAGGGTGACCTTACGTGGACATCAGCCAGCTCTCTCAGCAAACTTAGGTGCAGCCTGTGGAGTGCCATAGCCTTGCATGGGTTGTGTTGTGCAAGTAATCCCTGACTCAGCCTTCATCCACTTGTTGGTTGTGGTCCTCCTTCTTGAATCCTGGGAGCACATCGGTGAAGACTGAGGCAAAGACAACACTGAGCACCTCAGTCTTACCTATGCCTGTTTTCATGTAAACTGTCTGCCTTATTCAGCCCACATTTTCTTTGTTTAGCCTTTTACTGTTGATGCAGTGGCATGACTTACAAGACTAGATTTTGGTATTTATTTTGCCCAAGATGAAACAGAAATTATGGCTATCAAAATAAAGAATGCAAACTAATTTGTATTATCTGAAAATGACAAGTTTTAGATTACACTGAGAGTCCATCACGCACTTGTATGATGCAACAATTACTATAGAAGTGTCCCTTCAAACTGTTATTTAATGAACAAAGAATCCTTTTTCCTACACAGAAATTATTTCTGAGATTTAAGGTTTATTTTATCAGAATGAGCTTTCCCATTTCCATTCTTTTTCCTTATTTTCATTCCATCCAGCAGTTTTGTCATATCATAGCCTTCTTTCAGTTGAGATCCCTGGAGATGCTTTACCAGGAGATTGCCATACTTACTTGATGTTCCTAGGAAAGCACATCAATGTAACATTTCTGAAAGGCCAAGTTGTTTCCTCTTGTCCCTTAGGAGACAATATCACTTCGTCCTATCGTTGTTTAAATGTACCGAAAGCTTTTTGGCGATGTGCCTGAACAGAGCTGTCAAGATTGTAAATTCAAGTTATAACCCAAGGAGCATTCACGATTTTATCTTATCCTGAGCTGCCTAACATCAGAAGAAATATTAGGAACACAACCAGCTTTCTGCATCCCTGAAATGGGCAGCTGCAGAAGCCTGTAATTTAAAGCAGTCGAAAGCACAGCAGTTGTTTTAGGGAAGGTTATAAATGAAACTGTGCTCCTTGCAGTTGCTGTTGTGAGCCAAGGTAAGTCCACGTGGTAAGACTTTCTGTTGAGATGAGCTGCTTTAAGAGGCAGAAGTTGAGATGTATAGATAAAGAACATAACCCTGGCAGAGGACAGTGCAGCACTCCGATCTTTATCGCTGCCGTTACAGAGGTGACTTCCTCCTCTTCATCAGTGGGCTGAAGCCACATGACTCTATTGGTGATATCTTTAATCCACACTCGAGGAGATGCAGCTGGCATAGACATGTGGCAAACTGAGCCCAAACCTCTTGAAACCTTAGCTAGCCCTCCGGTGTCCCAGCTCATGTCTTGGCCTATTTCATGGAAAGAAAACATGATTTACTTTTTGAGTTGTCATGCTTGGATGCTGTCACCTTGGACAGACCTTTTGGGATGTATAACTTACTGTCCATCATTCCTCATAAAAATCCACTGTGTTAATTATAATTTTTACATCCAAAGGCTTAAGCTACAGTAATCAAAATCTGACCCAAAAGTTATTAAAAACATGGAGTGGGACAGACCCCTGGGTAACAATTCAATCTTGTAGCATACACAGTTTCAAAAGGGGATTTTGTTCCCCTCTGGAAAAAGATCACTCAGAATCATCTTGTAAACACAGAAATGTGTTAAGATGCAGTATTTTAAAATCAGATTCTCAGGTTTTCCAATTCAAGTATTCATGTCTTTGACTGGGACATGGGCCAAGCTTGGAAAAATCCCAGATGGAGGATTCTGCCTGAATTTTTCATGTCAGATAGCTCTGAATGAGATAGATGAGGGACATAAACACATTTCCAATGTTCCATATTTGCACTCACTGCAATGCTGTTGAGAGGCAGTATCTCTTGTTCTTTTTTCCTTCCTTGCCTTAACATGAAATAATGTTTGTCAGTGAAATATCATTTGGTCATAAACATACTACCTGACTCTACTACTGCCTGTGTATTATAAGACACAAAGTATATGTATATATATGCAGGAACCAAAGTAACTTTTTGTATATGTAAGTTTTGCAAATGCTGTAATGACAAATGCTCAGGCATACAAGCTACCACATTTCTCCTAAGTTCCATCTTTTCAGAAGCCATACACATATGTGTGCCATTTACTACAGTGTGAAGGTTATTTCAGGTTTCCTCAAAGCTGTGGTGTGAGCAAGAGTGTTGACACCTCTCTCTTACCCCTCCAGGGAGCACAATAGGATTCTCCATAGGACATCTTAGAAGTGTCCCAGAACCACCATTTCCTGAAGAAGATATGGATTCACCAAAAGGTTTTCCAGGGCTTCAGCCCCTGTATTAAACCCCAGTGCTCACTGTTTCACAAGGAACTGGGAATGTGTGGCTACCCAGTACAGCACTATGACTCCTACTGACCCCACAGACCTACTCAGGGCTAATACAGATCATGGGGAGGATGTGCAAGCTGTGCAGAGCTGGGGCACATCTGTTTTCCCTATATGCCGTCCTGTAGCACTAGTTGCCAATCTCCTGTGATTTATCTCCACCATTCTGCAACCACAGAGCTGGGCCTGCCCATGCCCCACACAGGAGGCTTTCCAATGTCAAAGTCTCTGCAAGGGATTTTCTTTTAAGGCTTCTGGCAAAGAGCCCACCTCCACATCCTGAAGTGTCAAAAACAGTGCCTAGAAGATTTGTTATGAGAAAGAATTCAGGAACTACAACAATCATTATTTCCAGAGGTGCTGATTATTCCAATGACTCCAACAAAACTGGGAGTGTTTAGTGGGTCTCTGGTTAAAGATCAAAGCACACTTACAAACAGTGGATTTAGGCTCCGTAAGCAGCTATGCTTGTGGTTTCTTTCAGCTTTCTGAATTCTTTATTCCTTTAACATTTTCAAGGTACAACTTTAGGACTTATTTATGCATTGCTGTCACATTTGCAGCTTATATGACTTAATGTTTGATGACTAGAAGGCAAGATGTAAGTAGCTATACCAATGATAATGATGTATGCTGTGCTGCTTTTTATGTCATAGGGACGTACTAGAAAAAAGTAGTGAATGTTTATATATTGCCACAGTTTTGCCCAAATCTCTATTAATTGTGTTGTGAACATTCATACACCATTGAGAATATACCCTTACTTTAAAGAAAAAAAGTTATTTTTTTAAATAATTATCAGACTTTTGGTTTGATTGGAATGAAATGTAAAAATGCACTAGTTTTTCAGAACTGACCAGACCAGAATTTATAAGAGATAGTATGCTCTGGCCTCTCATTAGGTTCAGTGATTTCATTTAGAGATAGAAAAGACAAATTTCAGCTCCAGGATGCTTGGTTCTCAGTGGAAGGTGAGCAGACCCACAGCTATGGGTCAAATTCCTCTCATCAGTCAGTTTCTTACCATATTTCTGTGGAGTTTCCCACTGTATTGACAATAGGACTGTGATCCCAGTAAGAAAGTCTGCATAATTCCAACACAGAACAATGGCAGCAGTGTATCTAGAAGGTAAAGCATGGCCTTAAGATTTCTCAGTGGGGCACTTTGTCCACCTCCCAGCAGTTCTGTGCATTGGAGGAATCCTGAACGTAGTAAAAGGCAAGCAGCACATTTTAGCAAATGTTGGAGGGCTTCACTGTGTTTGGTATGGGTGACCAGTCTGGACAAATTACTGTATAAACTAGATTAATTTAGCAATTGCTCTTTCCCATTCCTTTTAGCATGATGAAGCAGTAAGCAAACTTCATGCTGAAAGAATGTCTGTGTAAATGTATATCCCCTGGAAATAAAAATGCAATTCATTAATATTAATTGTGCTTTTGTAAAAGCAAAGATGTGACAGAAATACACAAACCAATGCCACAAAATGCATCAGTAGTTTTAGAATACTCAGTTTCTCAGTAGGTCTGAAAATACCAGGACACAAAGGTTGAAAAAGGGATTACAGATCAAATGGTTAATTTCATGGAACTGTTTTCTCATTTCAGGTTGGAAACTTGACTATCCTAAATTATAATACTTCACACTGAACTTTTTTCCCTTTTAAGTCCCAAAAGTCAGATTAAAAATACACACGGAGCAATACAGATGAATGGAAATATACCCCTACTGCCAAACTGGTTGTCATAGAAACAGAAGTCATTACATTCAGAAAAAGGATTAATTGGCCAACAGAACTAACCTTCCCACATGTCAAAGCATGAAGATTTACATGGCAGCATTTTACAAACATGCCTCACCCCTGGGCACAAGTAGCCTCTTCTGATGGGAAGATCACAGTCTGAACTCCATGTCTGTTCAGCTCACGGAGTTTCAGTGAGTAAAACCAGCTGATGTAGTTGTTTTCAAAGGCTTAGTAGTTGCAATTACTTCAGATGAAGTAATGAATTAAACTTAGACCATGAAGAGAGGAGCCCTTCTCCAGTGCCAAACTTCTGGCTGACATTACCAGCTCAGCAGCATGGACCACACAGGAGGTCAGGGAGCAGCTCTTCTACACAGGCACCAGGACAGGCTACATGCCATGCTGCCCAGGACCACTCATGTCTAAATTCTTGCTCTCATAAAACAGCAAAATTAGGCTGCAACTCCAAGATTATGCAGATCTTCACAACCAGGTAACATTGCATGCTTCATTTATTTGGGAGAGATCTAATCATATATTAATAGAATGGTTTAAGTTGGAAGGGACCTTTAAAGGTAATCTAGTCTACCCTTCCTGCAATAAGAAGGCACATCTTCAATTACATCAGGTTGCTCAGAGCCCCGTCCAGCCTGACCTTGAAAGTTTCTGGGGATGGGGCATCTACCATCTCTCTTGGTAACCTGTTCCAGGGTTTCACCACTCTCAAAAAATTGTTCTTCCTTTCATCTAGTCTGAATCTATTGTCTCTCACTTTAAAACCATTACCACTTGTCCTATCACTACAGGTCCCACTAAAAAGTCTGTCCCCATCTTTCTTATATGACCCCTTGAAGTATTGAAAGGCCACAGTAAGGTCTCCCTGGAGCCTTCTCTTCTCCAAGATAAACAACCTGAACTCTCTCAGCCTGTCTTCATAGAAGAGGTGGTCCAGCCCTCTGATCATCTTCGTGGCCCTCCTCTGGGCTTGCTCCAATAGGTCTGTGTCCTCCTTATGCTGGGTCCCCAGAGCTGATTCAGCACTCCAGGTGGGGTCTCACCAGAGTGGAGTAGAGGGGGAGAATCACCTCCCTTGCCCTGCTGGCCATCCCTTTTTGGATGCAGCCCAGGATACAGTTGGCTTTCTGGGCTGCAAGGGCACCTTGTCAGCTCATGTCCAGTTTTAAAGCTGACATTTACTTCACCCTGATTAGGCTTTAGAGTAAATCAGGTATCATGACACCCAAGAAAAATTAATTTGTTTTAGAATACCCATTTCAAGGAGCTGACTTCCAGTCTGTGATCTGCACACCCTTTAAGGCCCACAGACTGAACCTAGTGCATCTGAAATAGGCAATTAAGAGAAGCAAGCTGTTGTCTGTTGGCTTGAAGTCAGTATACAGCTGGCTGCATCTCCAATCTCCATATATTTTAGGGACCTACAAACTGGAGAAGATTGAAAACCACTGGTTTTCTGGCCCTGACTGTACTTCGTAAGGAAGACTTGACTGACTGATGAATACCCACTTGTCCTTGGCTTACACCATAGGAATCTTCCTCTCATGAAGCTGAGAATACCTCTCCTGCCAAACACATGCTGAACACACGTGGCACTCAGTCCTCAAAAGACTGAAGAAAACTTCCTCCACAGGGTACCTGGACATATCCCAGATGGACTCCCTTGTAAGAAGCGATGGTGGACTTGGACCTGGGAGATACCTCAGCAGGACAACAGATGTTTTTAGCCTTACTAGCAGCTCCTCTGTGACCCTATCTCACTTCAGCCACTGGACTGAGATGATAAATTTGGAGCCACATACTTCCATATCACAGCCCACCTTGGAAATTGTCTTTCTTTGCACTGACTTTAGAGCAAGTACATGGAGATCTAAGTCCTAATTTGGATATCTCAAGCCTGTCCCCATTGCTAGGAGCCATGGATCCAAGTAGTGTTGTAATCCATGCCCTAGAACTGCAGCTGTGCTGACTGGCCCCTGCCCATGCTGTAAGTGTGTGTTTTAAGGGACGAGGAACGTGAAATTATTAGCTGAGATCTGTGTCATGTGTTGGCAATGTCCTCACTTAATGTGCATCTTACAAAGCTAGTGTGCCCACTCAACAGTCACTGTAGGGAAACAACCACTTTCACTGTTCATGCTCCGCAGACACTGGAAATTCAGCATTGTTAATTCATCACACAGCCACTCAGTTTACATGGGCCTGATCAGAAAGCAAACCAAAGACTTGCCCTTGACTTCAGCTGACTTTCAGTTGGGCTGTTTCACTGGTCTGTTTGTGCCCCAGGACCGAACTGTCATGCAGCACCTTTCAGGCCAGAATGAATGATTTTATTGCAGTACTATATTGTCTGAAGGAAAAAGTTTTATCATCAAAACACTGACACTGACCCTTAACTGAAACACAGCTTTAGATGCTGCTACTGTTCTGCCTTAACAAGTCACCTATCAGCTTCACAGCAATACAGAAGAAAAAGCCAAGCACCATGGTGCTGTCAGGGAGCATTTCAGTCATGTTCTGCACATATTATTTTTATTCAACCTATCTTTGCCAAATTTTAAAGTCTATTTCACATCCTCTCCAAGTACATCTGCTGTTGTCATGGCACTATAACTTCACTTGTTTTTTGAGCTACATGAGCCATTAGATTTATGTCATCATTAATTTGTCTCTGTGTATACAGCCCACAGACTGATTTATAACTTTGAAATGCTTTCTGGTCATCAGCATCTAGGCCAATTCATCCAAGCAAATGTGATGCCCATCTACAAAAAGGGTAGAAAGGAGGATCCAGGAAACTACACACCTGCCAGCCTGACCTCGGTGTGGGGAAGGTTATGGAGCAGATCATCCTGAGTGCTGCCATGCGGCATGTGCAGGACAACTGGGGGATCAGGCCCAGCCAGCATGGGGTTATAAAGGCAGGTCCTGCTTGACGAACCTGATCTCCTTCTATGACAATATGACCCACCTAGTAAAATGACGGAAAGGCTGTGGATGTTGTCTAGCTGGACCTTAGTAAAGCCTTTGACACCACCTCCCACAGCATTCTCCTGGAAACGCTGGCTGATCATGGTTTGTGTGGGTGTGCTCTGTGCTGGGTAAAAACTGTCTGGACGGCCAAGCCCAAAGATTGGTGGTGAAGGGAGTTACAACCAGCTGGAGGTGTTCCCCAGGGCTCGGTATTGGGACCAATCCTGTTTAATATCTTCATTGACAACCTGGATGAGGGAATCGAGTGCACCCTCAGTCAGTTTGCAGATGACACCAAGTTGAGGGGCGTGTTGACCCGCCTGAGGGCAGGAGGCTCTGCAGAGGGACCTGGGCAGGCTGGAGCGATGGGCCCAGGCCAGTCGTGTGAGGTTCAGCAGGGCTCAGTGCCGGGTCCTGCCCTTGGGTCACACCAGCCCCACGCAGCGCTACAGGCTGGGGCAGAGCGGCTGGAAAGGGCCTGGTGGGAAAGGGCCTGGGGGTGCTGGGTGACGGCCGGCTGGGCAGGAGCCAGCAGTGTGCCCAGGGGGCCCAGGCGGCCAGCAGCACCCTGGCTGGTGTCCCCAGCAGTGTGGCCAGCAGGACCAGGGCAGTGACCGTCCCCCTGCACTGGGCACTGCTGAGGCCGCCCCTCGAACCCTGTGTTCAGGTCTGGGCCCCTCTCTGCAAGAGGGACGTACAGGGGCTGCAGCGTGTCCAGAGACGGGCAGCGGGGCTGGGGAAGCGGCTGGGGCACAGGTCTTGTGGGGAGCTGCTGAGTGGGCTGGGGGTGTTCAGTCTGGATAAAGGAGGCTGAGAGGAGACCTTATAACTCTCTACAGCTACCTGAAATGTGTCAGTCTTTTCTCCCAAGTAACAAGTGATAGGACAGGAGGAAATGGCCTCAAATTGCACCAGGGGAGTTTTAGATTAGATATTAAGAAAAATTGCTTCACCAAAAGAGTGTCAAGCATTAGAACACTCTGCCCAGGGAAGTAGTTGAGCCACCATCCCTGCAGGTATTTAAAAGACATCGAGATGTGGCACTTAGGGACATGGCTTAGTGGTGGGCTTAGCAGTGCTAGGTCAGTGGTTAGACCTGATGATCTTAAAGGTCTTTTGCAATGTAAATGATTCTATAATTCTATTCCAAAAGCAAATCACAAAGAAGTCTGGCCTTTCCCTCTGTCCTAAGTAACTCTTCTTCATGATTATGTGTCCTATCCATGTATTAAATGTGATTAGCTCTGAGTGGCCAGGATCTTCCCCAGTTCTGCCACCGGCTTTGCTATCACATGCATCTGAAAAGGAATTGTACAGATTTAGCCAAATTATCCCTGGTCAGGATCTCAAGGCTCAAGCCTATAATTCAACACACTGTCTGTGCTTGTCCATTATGCAGCACAAATAAAGCATGACAGGGAAGGTAGACTTTGAAAGCTCTGGATGTTTCAAGTGTCTCCTGCCAGCCAGCCCTCGTTGCTGATCCATCATTTCGCAATGAAGCACTGCAGAGAGCTGTCAGTATTGCTGTCACTATGATGAATGAGGCCACTAGCTACAACTTTCTCAAACGATATATTGAGCCCATCTATTGTCAGCATTTATAACACCCTTCTCCCAAGGCACTCCTGGGTAGCTACGACTTTACCAGTTGCTTTGTTTATTTGAACTTGCTGGAGGGGGTCTTGGAGTAAACGCTTTGTATTTAGAAATACAGGGAGTGGCTCATAGATAAGAAAGTGTTTATAGTAGTCATCTAGCTACATACAAAGACACTTAGAGAACACATGCTCAGTCATTTTATACATTGTAAACTATATTTTAATCATTTTACCCAGTAATCACATCTTTCATTACAAAACATGTTAACCATAAAATTATATATGTAGCCAGGTTTTCTGAACTCCCTCACCATTGTGGTATCTGGTTCTGTGATTTGATATTGTCTTCACAGTACAGGTTTAAAGCCTTTCCACTAGATTATCACCCACTGCCTTCCTGCATCCACTTGTGGAATATTTAGTAAGCTGGAAGAGCAAACTGATGCCAGTTCAAAACAAAAGAGCTCCCACACTGAAAATAAGTGGATACTGGGACAAAAGTGTGTTTGCTCTGTTCCTATTTTCCCCCGGTTTTAATTACTACTGAAGACAGAACACTGCCTCAGACAGACCTTTGGTCTAGTCCACAATAACAATTTTTATAGTTTTCACAGTGAAGAAAATGATCTGTGCCCTTGCACACTTAATACTAGCTTGTGAGGTACATGCGTATATTTATACAGGTTTATGGTGTTATCAAACGACACAGTGAGGCACTGATAATTTCATCATCATAGCTGAAATACTAAAGAGTTTGAAGTTTATGTGAACAGAGGTTTTTGCAATAAATGCCTTATAAAATGAATTTCTGTGTATGTTGGTCCATGAATCTCTCTTGAATGATACTTTGTTCAGGTAAGCACAGTAAACACATATTTATTACCTCTGTTTATAAATAGCTTCAGAAACAAAGCTGAAATCACTAAATGATATAATTCCAACTACAGAATAATATTTTGTTGCATAATCCTAGGAGCTCAACAGCAGATCTCCGGTCCCTTGACTCCACTGTAATGACCTCCCACAGCTGCTTTCAGTTGCTGCTGTTAATCAGCAAGTACAAAATGTTAGACAATGTATTTTGGTTTTGCTGTGGTTAAATGTGAGACAGAAAAGGAGGGAACTGCTCAACAGAAGGCATGATCTTCCAGTTCTGAAGATAATACAATTACAAAAATAGCACTAGCCAGCCTTTGTTACTGCTCACATTTGTTTTTTAAGGGAGATCCCTAAATCTTCTGCTCCCCTGAATCACAGTACTGAGTACCTTGTCGGAAAACTTTTCCAAGTCTGGAGAAGAGGCTAGAGGATGACTGTCACCTAACTCACCCCTGCTTAGGCACATCTTTAAGCCAGCTCTTCCTACCTTACTTCAGAATGTACCCATGTCTTGGCCCAAGGAGAATCATACCATATAGCTGGAAGCAGGAAAATGTATGGAGGCATCCTTCATGGAGAAAGGAAAAGAAAAAGACATCAACCTTTTTTTGATCTTTGGAAGGATATGAAAAGGACCACAACCAAATACAGCTCTAAAACACCAAGTCTGCCTGTGTATGAGGTCTGCTCTGTTCAGGCTGGAATCATTGTCATTTTGTTTCAATTTACTGTAATCTCCTTGTCCTTGACCCTGGGCAGGCAGGTGGAAGACACACTGCTTATTGTCCTACCTCTGCAACAGCTGCTGACAGCTGAGGGTCACAACATCTTAAGCAGCTCTAGCATGAACTGCTAGAACTTCTCCAGAGGCATCCCTATGACAATAAATTAGGTCTTTTCGAAATGCTAAGAAAAAAACTTGTACAGCAGCCAAAGAAGCACTAATGATGAATACCTGCCATGCAGCTGAAATGAGACCACGGGAATGAATGCCCCAGAAGGTGCTCTGAGGAAACAGCAAAAGCCAATTAGTGCTGCATATGTCGTTTCATGGGTTTTTGCAAATCTGCAGTACCTACAGCACTTTACTGTAATATCTGAGGACCAAAAGTGTCTTTGTCCTCAGTAAATTCCTTTGAGGTAGGCAAAGAAAACTTGTCTACTTACAAGACTCAGGCAGATAAAGGCTGAGACTGATGTATTTAAATGACACCTTTGATGAATCCCTTAGGATCACTGTGACACCATATTCAGGATCCCCACATCATGCACAGACTTTACCATTTGGAGAAACTGACTTTTCCTACCAAAGGCAAAAACCTCCTTCTTTGGAAGCAGGCTGCTTTTTCACTTACTCCATAGTTGGTGTGTCTTTGGTCTGGAGCTCAGTGTACATGTATGAGGTGTCTAGAGCTAAACAAGTTGAAACCCAAAAGTCACATGTCCTTCAGGACAGCAGAGTAGAGAGCAGTGGTACAGCATGATTCTACCTGCTTATTCACTGTCATTCCTCCCCAGCAAACACCCTGCCAATGCTCCAGAGTAAAACCCTCAGGAGAGGCATGTAAGGTCTCTCCCAATAAGTAGGAGATTAAGATAATATGAGGAAATGTTTAGCTCATTTTCTAGGCACCAATATATTAAATACCCCCATGTCTTTTTAAATGTCCTGAGCCTGACAATTACCCTACATATTTCATCCACCTGTTTGTAATCACAAGCACTATTGCCTGCTCTGGCAGACAGCTTGGGTTTTCCTTTCAAGCCTGTGGTGTCATCATCTCAATACGGTTTGAAAAGTACCGGCACCACTACAGCTCCTGAATAAGCCTAGGTTTGTTTGGGTGCTGTCTCTTTTGCAGATCCCAAGGAAACAACATTCACAGCCCTTCCCCAAGTCCACTCACTCCCACCCTGGCTGTGACATGAATGTTGGCATGTTCACTGCCCAAGTGCTGCTTTAAAGCAATGTCAGAAGCCATCTGTGTCCTCTGTCCTCTGTGCTCCCTCATCCCTTGACCCTTCAGGGACATAGATCTGTTTGGAATTCTGTGCTTTTTAAAGGAACATTTTCAACATACTTTTTTTCTTTTCACTCTTAAGATTACTTTTTTTCTTTTCTCCCATGAATTTATCTGCCTTGTAGTTGCACTTTCACAAGATGAACAGGTAACCTCTTCTGCATTTTTCAGATAGAACTTCAGAAAAAAAATTGTTCTGCTGGTTCATTAGAAGCTCTTTGTAAAAGTACCCAATTGTTCTCTGAGACTTTCCAGCCTTCAGTGGCAGTTGTGAAGTATATCAGACAGAAAAGGAATGACAAACCTACATATAACACACAATGATGTTTTCTTTTTCCATTTCTTACCAAAAGGAATAAGTTTCTTGGTCACTGCCTAAAGCAAGGAGAGCTGACACCTCCTTCAGTGCTCTGCACATGCAGTTTCACTGAAGTTTATGTCTAGTTGGCGTGCTTCTTTCAATCGTGATGTTCTTCATTACATGCAACCAAAACTGTGGTAGACAGCACACCAGAAAATTGTAAAACAGTCCTGCTGCAGGCACATAATCTTCTAGCAAGAAGAAAAGGCCACAGAAGGACTTCTTTCCCCTGGCACTGTGTTGACTCCACCAGTCTGTGGCTACTTGCTACTGACTTACCCAAATAGCATGTTTCCACAAGGTAGTGTCCACTAAGGCGGGTTGCAGCTAGATCTACCTCTTTTCATAACATGTCTTCTGTATCCAGCCTGCTCGTACTTGATCTGTAACTCATCCCTTTGCGTCACAGGCACAACATTAATCTCTCAGCCCCTGCATAATATGCCTGGGTTGTCTTATATATACCAGCTAACCACCCATGCCGATCTCACATCTCCAATTATTTGTCGAGCACCCAGAAGCACCAAACAGATGTGTCTTGATACCTATACTGCACTTTATATTTGTATCTTGACTGTCAGCCTCTCAAGGGGCCTGTGAAAGAGTACTGTAAGGTTATGAGTGAATAGGGATGCGTAAATATTATTGCAAGTGTAGATTATGCTTCACATTTCAAAGAACAAGTCCATATAAAGTCTATCTACTTGTCATAGGGAGTCTGCAGCTTAAGAATGTTTTCTGAGTCTTATGGGGCAAGAATACTGTATGAACTCTTACAGAATCATCTGGACAGCAGGTTTCTTATAGCCATGTCAGCTCTGTCCCCATCAAAGTAACTGCTGTCCTGTTGCTAATGCTGTCATTTTTGCATAGGACTAGGTATATGTCACTGCAGAGGAAATCATTCAGGTCTGAAGACATGCAGTTACCGATGCCAATGTCAACATGAGAGAGTATAAGTGCTATGAGATAAACCAGCCAAGAAGTTGTTTTGCTCTAGTGGAAGGTAATGCACACTAACCACTGCTCAGGTTCGGGTCCAAATTCCAGCAAAAGAAGTTAAAGAGGGATCTGATCCCAGAAAGTAGAAATCACCTGTTCTCTGTTTCTTGGGAGAAGGACAAAACCTGCCAGAAGATGCAGGACTTTGAAGGAGTTTCTGAGACCAAGAAAGCATCCTCACAGATGTTCTGCATTTCTGTCCAAAAAGCTCACTCACCTGACCCAAAGAAAGGACAGAAGTGTAGGAACACCCTGCTTCATGCTGTAGACTGCTTTGTTCCTCCTTACACAAAATTAAGCCAACTTGAAAGATTTTTAATCAGAGGGTCTGCTGTAGTTATTTGCTTGAGCTGGGAGACTGAAAGATCAGCCAACAGTCAGCAACAGCCTGAGGAGTCAATCCAATAAATATGTTACGGTATTTTCCTTGATGTTTTGGGGAAACTGGCTTGAACAGAGGTCAGAGCAGTGGTGAGGAGGAAAGAGTAGCTGGGATCCAAACAGCCAGATATGATTCTGCTTTTAAAAAGTAAATAAAAAGGCATACCATCCAGGCTCTTTTTAAAAGTACAAAACTTCCTATTGCTGCCTGCTTCATAAATGATGTAAACATGCTCAGCTCCACACTGAAAGCAAACTACTACCAAAGTACTTACATATGCATCGGCAGTAGTGTGTGTTAGTGTGTGTACATGTGCATGAGAGTATACATACACATGTTTATATGCATATATTTGTGTAGATTCATCACCCAACCAAGCATCTGTATTTCTCCATGCGGTATTAGGAGAAAGGTAACAAACCCTTGAACTGTATCACAGTAGAACTGTCTACTCATTGTACAACCTACTGGAATGAGGCAGAATGAGAAGAAGGTAAGAGAACATAGAAATGAGATAAGAAAAAGAAAAACTGTCATAACAATTGCTCATCAACAGTCCTGCAGCCGTCAGAGTGACTGAGAGATCCCTCAGAAAGGATCTCATGAAGGATAAAAATATAATGGAGGGCTAACACTCCTTATAAGACAGTGCAAGCCAGTGTCGTAGAGTGGTACCACAGTACCTTCTGCCTTCCCTGAGGAACCATAAGGAACTGGGCTGCCAGGTATCAGAGTAGCATAAGACTGATGACAGTTGAGAAAGTCAGCAAAAGCATAGACAGTTGGAGAAGGACAGGTGGAAATGAGAAAGCAGGTTACCAACCCTTGAAGAAACACCCTGCCAAACAAGTCCCGGACTGGTGTTAATGGCTTAGCTCCTGAGTGCATGGAAATATGTAAACAATTCCTAGCTAGGGAATACCCTGAAGCAGGTAAGCATAACAACAGCCAAGTGGCAGAACTGAAGTGCATGCTTAGTTCACAGGCACAGTGGCTATCTAAGCGTTTCCTCTCTTCTGTCCTACAGCATCACTGCAAATTAGATTCCTGCCCCAAAACTGCAACAATAAAAGCCTTTACTTTGCAGTGTTATTCCAAAGAAGATGCAGAGAAATGGGTCATGACACCTTCAGCTGCAGAGCTAATCCATCATAATGCATTGTAGCTCCTACAAATTGCTACCCCAGGCAGATAATGGCAGGCATTTCCAATCATCCCCAGATGGCTAATATGTGGCAATGGTTTGTAACCTGCATATGCTGGACCACCACAGCTGCTCCACTGAGTGATCTTGCAGTATTGACGGATGCTGCTTTTGACCCAGAACATTGAACATGTTTAATGGTGAAGTATTGCTATCAAAATCATTATCTTCTGTTCCTTTCCTCCACATCCCCAATTGAAAGGTCAGAAGTAAAATCAAGCTCTATCAAAGCTGTCTGGTTTTCTCATTTCTGGAAGAGATATTTGTGCTTTCATCTGACAGCTTAGTTGAAATATTCTGTCCTATGCCAATAGATAGGATGGCTCTGCACATTAACAAGCAGTGCACAAGCAGAATGACTCTTACACCCTTACCAGGAAGCGTATAGGTTGTCTTTGTGATGGTACACAGCTGCTGCTTTCTCCATTCCCAAACATAAGATGTTGCTTTCCTCTGAAATACGACAATGACACAGCTTACTTTTTTTTTTTTAATCTGCTTCCTAATTTAATCTCTAAGGAAGCCACAACTGCACAGAAAATAGCCAACCATTATCACTACACTTGGTACTGTGTTATGCGTCATAACATCTTTCACTCATGGGCTGAAGACAACCCCATTTTCAAGTTCTGCCAGATAATCCTTCAAAATTGTTTAAAACAAAACAAATGCACTCCAATTACTTAAGGGGGGAGTGGGGTGTATACATGTATTAGTGTATATACTTAATGGTCACATATGAGTTATGGACATTTTAAGAGCCTAGTCCTTGGAGTTTTTAAATCTGCAGCAATCTTTCATCTGACTCCAGAAGGTGGAGTTGAACCTTTACTTTGTTATTCATTCTCCCCTCTTCAGAAGCTATGTTGCCTATTAGTACTGAATTTGTCCCATCTTCTGTGCTCCTTTTTAGTCTCCCTTCCACGTTACTTGCCTTTGGCATCGTTAAGTCTGTATTCTCACTGATCTTTTGCTCATTCAATGATTTTAAGGCTGAAGGGACTGTTAAACTGTCTGATCTGATCTTCTACATGACCCAGTCCAGAAAAGCTTACCCAGGCACTTTCACAATGGGCCCAGTGACTCACATTTAGCTAAAATATTATCCAATAAGCACCTTGTCATCATCTGAGGACATCACAGGACAAGGAATTCACCACAGCCGGTTTTTTCATAGTGTCATTTGGGTGTCATTATTTTAGAACTGAAAAGGAAGACTTACTTGCATTTTGCCCTTTCCTATTTTCACTTTCTCTCAGCACTTTATGATTTTTCTCCAACATTTTTGCATATTTGTAGTTTATACTTACTCTTCTTATATGTGAACTACATGTGGTTCATTACAACAGGAAAATATAAGACTTTCTGTCTATACTGAAAATTCAAGAAAGAGGCCTCATAATGAAGAAGAGATCCCATTCTATGGTACCCTATACTCAAAGAGAGCGTTCTCATACCCTCTACCAGGGAGCAAGATGTCAAGGTATGCAGTCCTTTTATAAACAAATATAAGAGGGGCAAATGAAAGTAAAGTTTGAGCCAGGCAGGCACTCACCCAAATCCATGGATTACATTGTTGAGTATGGTTGAGCAAGAATGACTGTACTTTGTTCATTGCTTTCCACTAATAAAGACTGGATAATAACAGCTGGATTCCAAGCTATCGTAATTCAACATAGCACTATAACTATCAGGAAGAAAATTTTCATCTGTTAATTTCTGATGGCACACTGATGGAGTCTAACCTCCCATTCCTTACTCTTCAGGCGTATTTTCATTTCAAGATGTTTAGAAAATACTTTTAACAAAGACGCCTGAAATACTACACACAAGCTGAAATCACCATCTGAAAAATATGAGGAGGAAAGCATGTAGCAACTCTTCAGGAAGAGAGGTCAGATTGCAGTGAATATACTGAGCATGATTTTATGCATTTCTGTAGGAAAGCAAGCATCATACAGGCTGTCAGAAACAGGGTTACACCCAAGATAACCTGTGAATGTACCCTTGTCTTCTGGGAGTCTGTGTACAGTGTTGCATCACAAGATTTGAAGAGACCAATTTAAAAGGACCCATAGGATCAGTAAGATTAGTCCAGCAAGGAAGAAGAGAATGTACTGAGGGTAATTTCACCTACAGAGGAAGGACTCAGTGATCTTTAGCAGCATAGAGAGCTATTGCAGAATAAATAAATTAAAAAAAAAAAAACCAGGAATAGTCTGTTCTATAGTTCTCAAAATAGGACAAAAAGTAACAGCCTGAAGTTACAGAAAGAAAAAGCCAGGTAAGACATTGGTGTAAAACTTGCTGAGGATGATGATGGAAAAACATTGGCATAGATCACCTACAGATGGCACACATCACCATCACTGGAAGTTTTTAATAGGCTAGACAAACACCTGCCAGGAATGGCACAGGTGCAGTTAATCCTGCCTCAGGCACAGGCATGGATTGATGACACCTTTAGTCCTTTTCAGCTCTGCTGTATACATAACTAGAATCAAATAAGCTAATAAGGAAGACACATTGGAGTCAACTACACTTACTCTCCCCAGTGAGTTCCAGATCACATTTGCTTGATTTTTTAAATCTGAAATACATTTGTTTGCTTGTATAGCAAAAAATCTTTTACACAGATAATTTACAAAGCATTTCACATCATGGCAAATTACAGCTGTAAATGCAAATACAAGTAATATGTGGAGAAAGATTACAATATAGCCTCAAGGTATCATCTGGAGTCTTATCTGCTTAGCTTATTGACAAAATATGAGCTACTCTAAACTGTTGGTGAACTGTCTTGCCATCTTAACTGCAAATTAAGCTGTGTTCTTTCTATTTGGAATATCACTGTCAATCATTTAGATTCAAGAGCTGGAATTGTAACTTGTGATTTTTTTAATGGTTCATAGGGCAAACCACCATAATTGTCTTGCCACTGTGTCACTGTTCCCAGGGAAAAATTTAAAAATGAGTGGGAAGATACAAGGACTGATAAAAAGGAAGATGAACAAAAGACAAAAACTATGCAAAGTAGATATTATTACTTAGAAAACACAGAAAAAGTGAGAACAAACTCATTGCAAGTGGCCAAGCCCATTTCTTCCTAGCCATAGACTGTAAACACCAGTACAGCTCTATTGTAAAATGCAGTGTTGCTATACAGCCTCTGAAAATCTGCCTCACTGGTTTTATCTGGAGTTACCTAAGAAATGTGTTTAGTTTATTGGTCACAACCAGAAGTCACTGTATGGTGTCACCTCCCTGATAGCCACCATTAAAAACGTTACATCAGGTTTGCTTTTTGTCAGCAAGATGAACTGGCAAAGGCTAAGTGAGAAAACAGAGAAAGCCACACAATATACCTGCCAGCATCAGGCAACAAATCAGCAGGACTAAAGACAGAGACACAAGGTTGGGTTTATTGGTCTGAATATATTACCCTGCTGTCTAGCAGCAGCAATGAGAATAAAGGCATGGTTTAACTGACAAACCATTAACTGGAAGTTTATGGTAGCCCTCAGTTCTCTATTCAAATCTAATCATAGATGCTAGCTAGCATCTTAGAAGTTCAGCAGGCTTACTTTCTTGTACACACTAGTGATAGGGAGACCCTACCTAGGACGTATCGTCCACACATTGCCTGAAAACCGTTACAATAGCATTCATTTCTATTCTCAATCCCTGGCTATATAACTAGTCCCAGGCTCCAAATAAGTTGATAGTAGTTCAATGGCTTCATGTTGTGCTTTCATTTGTTATTTGGCACTCATTTGCATGATTTTATGCATGGTGACAGGAACATGCAATATGTCAGGGTATAAATACTTTGTTTAATGTTAGGCATACAGGCTAAAACCAACATAGATAAAAATGGAAACATACCATCATCACTAGGAAGATGTAAGAAAGAGCTCCTTCTCCAAAGACAAATATTAGCTATGAGAGCACTGGCTGTTAAATTCTTAGTCTATACTTCTAAGAACTGAATATTACAATAATTTTTTTAAGAAAATCACTCCCAATAAGGTACTCTTGAAGAAATTCAGGCATTTATAACACCCAAGTTCTAAGTACCAGACTGTTCACTTAAAGGATTCCTCGTGAGAAGGAAAACACTCCTCCTTTCTGATTTCTGGCAACAGCTGATAGCAGAAAGCTGTAAATGAAAAGATGCGATTTTTTAAATAGGGTATCTACTGTTCCCCAGAAAGGCTTAGACATTCAATAAAAAATCAAATTAAGGTATGTCACCAAAGTAACCTAATTAACATAATTTATTTCACATGCCAGAAAACAAATAGGATCTAAGATATTCCTGTTCTATGTTAAACAGTTCCATTTAACCTACATATTTTTATATAAATCACCAATGTGAGAATACTCTAAAAGCAAAGGTAGATGGAATTCATATGCTCCGATCTTTTGTTGTTTTGTTAAAATTTCTAAATAGCTCAGCTTTCAAACCTCGTGGTTTATTATCATTAGATAAGCCCATTTTCACCTTTACCATAGATGTGAGAATGTTTTCTGAACTATTTGCTTGGGCTTGCCATACATGAAACAATAGTACCCTCTTCTGGACTGAGGTAATGTTGCAGTTATTGCAGAGAAACTGCTGCAGAATGGAATTCCTGTTGACGTTTACTGAGAGGTTAGGGTTTTTTTCCTAATTAAATAACCTTACAGTAACATGAAAATCCTTAAAGTCTATACACAAAGAAGTCAAGCACATAAAGAAAGAGAGGTGAAGAAATCAATGAAGTATTGGATCTTGGGGGTTTGCATTCAATTTCTGCTGAAGGCACTGACAGGTACAACAGCTCTAAGTAAGGATCTGTCACAATATCAATAGCGAAACATGAATTCCCTGGAATGCACTGACTCCCAAATTCTCAGTGTTTAAAAAAAAAAAAAAAACACCACAACTGTACAAACTGCTGAACTGGAAGGACGAGTTTATTTTAAACAAGTCTTTAATTCAATGTCTCGTGCTTTTGGACCTCAGCATGGATTATATAACTAAAGACCAGCTACAAACTACACTAGAAATAACCACTCACCGAAAGGAGAATCACTAAACAAAGAAGGTAAGACAGAAAAATCTTGAGGGCCTGAATTCATAAAACAAAGTGGCCCCTCAAAGACACCAATCCTCATCTCCACCTTGAGCAAAGCATTAGGAAACAAATTTGCAAAGGAGCACAAGCATCTCTCCCAAGTTCCAGGCTTTTGTTCGCAAAAAGCAGCCCAGAAGAGTAGATTATGCAGTACAGATGAGCTGAAACACCTGAGGAATTTGTAGCTGAAGACAAATGACAGCTACACAATCTTGCAAACAAATGGTACTGAAGTCGCCTCTGGAACAACACATACAGAGGATTTCACAGGCAAACCTTGCTTCACAGACCTCCATGATTCTTGTCTTGGCTGGCAAGGAAAGCCTGAGAAAACTGACAGCCTTCACAGAGGTTTCCTTGTGCACTGAGAAAAGCCGAGGGCGGGCAGGTGTGAGAGGTGCTGCTGTGGCTATCACGCAGCCTCGCCTCAGCTGCTTTCCCCCAAGGGGCCATGCAGGGAAAGTCTCTCTGGCCAGGGCTGCCTCAGTGGAGATGCCAAGCAGACAGATCCCAAGAGAGAGGCTGGCCAGGAGCCCATGGGCTTTGAGGTCGGGGTGGCTTCTAGGAAGGGTCTTCCACCCAGACAAGGGCAGGGTCTCCAGTGGGGCGAGCGGGCGAAGGGACTGTTCCCTAAACAGCACTTCCTCCCTCAGGTGGTGGGCAGTGGCAGGGGACTTCAGGGTGCACAGAATTACAGGCTGGCCTCCTGAAGTGCTCCAGGGAGCACTGGGTCCCTGACCAGTCCCAGCAAGCCTGTAAAGAAGGGACGTCTGTCAAACTCTGCTCCTTTGCTGATGGCTGTACTGGCCCAATGATGTCAGGGGGAGCAAAGGGCTGCAGCAGCAAAAGCAACATCCCCTACACCAGGACGGGGAGCCTATGCATGCCCACCCCTTTTCCTTCTCCATGTCATTCTTCTTCTCTTCCACTCCTTTTCCTTTCCCCTTGCCTTTTCCCCACACCACAGTCCCTGCTCGCCCGCAGCCCTGGGAGACAGGCCCTCCTCCCTGCTCCAACATGGTGCCTTTGGGTTGTACCAGGTACACAGAGTGCCCACCCCCCAACAAAATACTTTTGATCCTCTGGATGTGGCAGGGGCAGGAGTTGTGTCACACTCAGGAGGCCTCTCTGAGGGCTCCAGTTACCACCTCTTGCCTACCGTCAGCCCCGCCTCGTCTGTCTTCCCAGTGTGTTAGAGCCCAATTCTCTCCGTTCACCTACCTGGCAAAGCCCCCCGGGGCCTGGCCCACAGGCTGGGCAGGCCCTGACAGCCAACGCCGTCATCCCCTGGCCTGGCACTGGGGCCTGACACCTCACTTCTGCCCCAGGCCTGGCCTCAGGTCTGGCTATGGCACAGCAGTCACCCTTCTCAGGCCATACAAGCAGGCCTAAAGCCATGGCAGGGCCTCGCACAGGCAGGGAGGCCATCGCTGGCCTTCACCCAGGACTGATGGCACACACAGGCTGCAATGCTGTGGCCATGTCCCTGCACTTCCCACCCACGTCCACACAGATGGTGAGGATCTCTTGACCAAAACACCCCCAGCCAGAGATTGCTCGAAACAGCCCCTTAGAATCATGGAGAAGTTTGGGCTAGAAGCAACCTTGAAGGTCATCAAGTTCCAACCCCCCTGCCATGGGTAGGGACACCTTCCACTCACAGCTCACAGCTCCATCCAGCCTGGTCTTGCAAGCTTCCAGGGATGGAAAGCATCCTCTCTTTGAAATAAAAGTGCCTCATTGAAAGGAAAGAGTGAGACTTTGCAGAGGTTCACATGGACCTGGGGAGAGCAAAAGCTCTAAATTCAAGTCCAGCTCTGAAGTCTATAGTCCAGTAAATCACAGTCTCTGTTATATATCAGAAAGTTTTATTTAATACTCTGTGAAATCCAAATGTTCACAGTGTATCAGGAAATTTGCCCAGAGCCTGGGAAGTATGCCCTTCTAGCTAGGCAGGCAGAAGGACAGATATGCTCGACTTCAACTTTTTCTGTGCTTGATTCATTTAATTATTGGTTGCAAAAAAACCACAATGAACTTTATCAGGAAACTAAATTAATTAAAGGGAATTAAAAATTCTTTTTCTTAAAGGCTCAGATAAAATCACACAAAAAATATCTGCAGGAACATCTTTGTGAAAACTGAAGAGAAGAATCCATGGCCCCAGCCCCTGGCAAAAAAATAAAGCTTCTTGCAATGATCAGGTTGCCTCTGGAACTCTCCACCCTTACACACACATGTTAGTCTTGCTGCTAAAATGTACCTAAACATGTTGCGTCAAAAGAAGATGCACAGAAGCTGACATAGAAATGAGGCTGTTAAGACTGCATTAAGCCAAAGAAGCTGATTGGTTCTCTAAAGACCATCAGTAGTAAGTAAGGTTTGATTCAAAACACGTTACCTTCACATTTGGGTGATTTTACTCTACAGACTATTCCGCACATCTGTGTTTTCTATTCCTTACTCATGTTTGCTCACATATGCATTTGTATATTGAGTCCTGCTGAAATATGGAACCAGTGCAAAGATTTGACTTTGGCACTTAAAACATATACACCCAAAGATGAGCTAAGGTACTGCTGCTATTTTCCCAAAGGTCTTGCAAGATCTGACCAAATATGTCCATGTGGGTCAAGATGGTGAAAGTATAATGCAGCAAATAAAACACAAAGCAGAAAAGTTCTGTAGCCAGAAGCACAGTCACCCCGTCTAATCTGGATGGAAGAATGTAACAAGCACCACTTATCCAAGTTCTCCTGTTAAAGGAAATAAAAACTGGACTGACTTGAGCCACCTCTAATGCCCCTCACCCATGCCTTCCATATCTGATGGCTGAGTTCTGGGAAAGATGCAAAATAATCATAACTCCATGTGCTCTTAAGCCTCTTCCTCTGTGGATCCTCAGGGTTGTTTGTGGTTGGATAAGAAGTAACTGGATGCGCAAATTTCTACTGAAGAAAAAACATGCAAAAAGAGGAGAGAAAAATCAGGAGAAGAAACCATCTTGACTTAAGCACACATTCCTTTTAAGAACTCACTTAAACAGATTACTGTGCATCATTTATTGCAAATAGGGATTTGAAAAGAACTGGGCATAGCATTATTAGCCATGTTATGGCACTGAAAAATGAAGTTCAGAAACTTCTTCTCTGCTTCTCCACAAGGAGCTTAATCAGGAGAGGTTTCTTTGCTGACAAAATCAGCAATTGTCAGTAGCTCAGACAAGCAGGGTTTTAAGCGTGGTAGCTCCAGCCATGTGGCCTTGGTCCCAGCCTTGTCAGGGCCAACTAAAAGGGGATTTCCTGGAGGCACATGAGCCACTCAGGACCACTAGAAGGAAGTGAGAAGTGACAAGCAATAGTTAGAGGAGACTACTGGCCACTACAAGGGTAGAAGCCCCGTATCTGCTGACCAGATTTATCATCTAGGGAGGTTTGCTGCTTGCCTGGGGCTCTCATTAAGGATGCTGTCCAGAGGCTATCAAGGCTCATCTGGCTCTGTACTATGCAGTGCTGGTTTTCCATGTATGCACCAAAGATTCTGCCAGGGTGACCTGAGATGTATCAAGTGTGACTAGCCAGGGGCACTGCTTAATGGCATGGGCACCCAAGTGTTGGTTTTCTCCATCAGGCCCAAGGAGGATTCAACAGATACTATAGGTGAACCACTGGTCACACAGCTGCTGTTCATAGCAGGCTTTTGATTTCCACAAGCACAGTAGCCACGGTGAAAATCTGAAGAGTTTCACATACACCTAAGGCAAGTGAAAGCTGGCAGAGAAAAATGGGTACTGTTGTGGTGGTTATCTTCTGTATATCAGATGAGGGAGGACCAGGTTAGGGAGTAGTTCAACACCTTGGATGTACACAATAAGAATAATAAGAAACCAACAACCTTGCATGTATCAAAAAGTAAAACTCTAAATATATTTATTATTCAGTTACATTTGCTTTTCATTGCACAAATTTGGTTTTTATCCCCACGTTTTACAGTTTTTTACAAAGCTGTTAGGAGTTTTAGAAACTATTAAAATTATCACTTAAGTCTATCTAGGCACAGTTCATTAACGCATAACTCCATTTCCTCCATATTTTTTCTCTGTGTGAAAGATTTATGGTTGCATTTATGCTCCAAATTGAAATACAGTTCACAGCTTACACTTTTACGGGCATACTGTCTAAAAAAGAAGTTTTGATTAAATAGTCTTACTTTATCAAATGTTGCCAGCAAAGCCTAAATGAAAGCAACTTCTTTTCCAGAAATGCTGAAATCAACACAACCCTAAGATAAGAACCATGGCAGCTGACCATTTACTATGCTAACCAGTCATAGGATAACAAAGAAATGGTCCACAAGAGGATTTTAAAATCCTGCTAAATGACTCTGACTTGGAAATAATTTAAATAATTTATTCTGTATGAAAAATAAGAAAAAAAATGCAGCAAATAAAACACATATGGTGACAAGGATGTGTCATATCCCCTGGACTGTCAAGGCTGTGTCAAGTGCTCTCCCTTCTGATAATGATAGCTTGAAAACTAGAGTGTCATGTCCCCGGGGCTACCCTCTGTGACAATGGCTTTGAAGTTAGAAGCTGTCAGGCCTGTTTGACATGGCTAAAAAACTGTGAGCTTCTTGACTTCTTACATAGCTCTTCTCTTTGGTGAGAAAGCCTGACCACTTCTGGTGTAAGATTCATGTTTGGGTTAAAGCTTTGTATCTGAGGTGAGATGCTTCTGCATGTAACCGCATACTGCAGAGTGTTCCTAGGGCACAGGAAAGTCCACTCTAGAAGATCTGAAATGAGCTGAAGTTTGTTTCAACAACTTTGTTATTAATATATTCTTTTTACAAAAAGAATAGTGTTAAGTAAGTGGATGATGCTAAAGGACTCTTCCTGAAGAACATGAACAACTATCCCCTCTTCGTAATGCTGCAGAAGGAAATGACAGTATTTGTGACTGTAGCACCCACATCTGTTGTTGGTATTTAGAAATGAATGAAATATTTTTGAAAGCTGGATGAAGTCTTTGCATAAGAGCAAAAGGCATGACAAAGTCTTTGTGTGATTCTCATACACACGAGCTCCCTGCTGGCTATTGCCTTCAGGGATAACCAGAGGGGCATCTCACATGAGCACAGGCAGTGCACAGCCTTTTGTCCCCTTGCTAAGGAGTCCTGTTTGTGGAAATTTCATAAGAAGGGTTTTTGTGTTTGGTGGTTTTGGTTGGTTTTTTTAGACTTTGGGAAAACAGGCTTCAGGGAACTAGCAGGGCATAGCATTCATTCCTGCATGTGTCACAAAAGAGGTGCACAGTTACAGGTTAAACAGCATTTGCTTGTTCTGGTTGGGTTTAAGACATCTCCCTAAGCTGTGCATTTGGGGCAAGGAAAAACGTTCCCCCTCCAGTGCTGATGTGTTGCTCAGACCCTGGGACAACTGACAGTGCGCTCCTACCCCACACCGTGGGAATAAATGAGAGAAGACCCCCCAGGCACGGATGAGGCAGGCAGGTCTGTGTACTACCCCTGTTGCTGTCACTGGCCCAGCTCGGCACACTGCAGACAGACTGCATAAAGCTGGTCACAGGTGCCAGCCCTGAAGCCAAGGATGGGACCTGCATCCTGCAGCAGCTCTTGCCCTAAGTAAAGGGCTGGGGAAGGCAGTGAGCTAGAGAGCTGGTGCAGAAGGGCACAGATGAGTGTGGCTGCCAGGCTTGGGGAGGCAGGGCAGCCCTGGAGGATGCAGGGAACTGGGCAACACAGCTGGGAGTAGGGATTCTGCAGCTGCAGGTGGCTGCAGGCACAGGACAAGGCGCTGGCACCTGGGAGCTAATGAAGCAGCAGCTGCAGGCACAAGGACAAGCAATACTCCAGCAACTGGGGAGGGCTGTGCCTGACCAGCCATGGTCCTACAATCCTCCTGTGGTTGACAACACACTTGTAGCACCAGTGCTGAAAGGTCTGCAGTGGGTCAGGCAACTCTTCCCTCATCCTTTTAATGCCTCTTGGCAAACACCCCACTGCCAAGCCTGTGCAGCTTTAAATGTTGTCCTTATTTGTCTGATGAGCACCACAGCACCACAGCCCCCAGCTGACTGTGGCTGGTCTTTGGCAGAAGGAGTGAAAGAAGGCCACTGACCCAAAGGACCCAAAAACTGCACCTGCAGCTTCTCTGGTGAGAACCAGTCCACACCACCACCCCTTTGAAGTAAGACCTCCAAACACCAACTCCCCTTTACCTATCACAAAAGTGCTGCCATCGGCAGCCCCAGTGCAGCCTCCCACTCACAGCAGGACTATCCCCAGAACATGGTCAGGGTAGCCATGACTTTGCCTAGCCACCCAGATGTGGGGCCAAACCGAGGCAGGAGGGGTGCATGAGGATCACTTTGGAGCTAGAGGTGCCTCTGAAGCTCAGCTGCAGAGTGGTCTCCCAGGGCAGGAGGGCAGCAGCCCCAGGAGCTGCACTGCTGGATCCAGGAGTAGGAAAAGAAGCTGGCAGCTGCCTTCAGTGTCCCATTCCCTTGTCATGTGGAGGGGCAGCAAAACAGGTTGTTCCTAGAGCTTAACAGGTGGCTTCTCCAGACCAGAAAAGCAAGATTTTCCAAAGTCTCTCACTGGCAATAATGCATGAGCTTCTGACACAAAGTGCATGGGCAAGCAAAGGGAGCCTGAAGAAGCACAGCAAGTCCATCAAAAACTGTCTGGTGATGATTAGGGAAATGTGACCACCACAAGCCAGGGAAGTCCATGCTGCCTGAAGCATCAATTTTTCCCCAGCAAAAACCCTAGGAGGAGTTATCCACAGGAACTGGACTCTGCTCCAGCGGCCAGGGGTGCAAAGAGCTGCAGGCCAGCACCCTCAGTAACTGCCTGTGTCCATGCAGAGGTTTCTGAGCTCCAGCTCCAGCTGTTTAATTTGGACATCTCTCTGGTTTACCAGCTCACGTAGTCTACGGATTTCTTCCTGTTGCCGATAAAACATCTGCAAAAGCTGTGAGAAAATGACATTTTATTTCCTTTACACTAAGAAAACACAGACTTAACCTGTCAAATGCCATCAGTCCCATCACATGATTTCTGAGAGAAAAAGTATCTAAGGAGAAGGCCTTCAACCAACAGATTGAACATCAGCAGTGCTCCTGCTGTCCACTAGCCTGGGCTATGAGTTCGGGTGTTTCTCAGCACCATTTTATAATGATACATCTGCTTAATTCAGTGGAAAAATTCAAATAAAATAATGTTCATACAACTGATCCCTCAAAGACAGTCTAAACACAGACAGTACCTGGAGTCTCAGTTCCTGGATGTGCCACATCTCCTACTCTGACCTTGAGCAAGTCCTTTTACTCCCTTTCTCTTTTTCCTGTTGATCATGCTCTGCCCTCTCCAGCTGGGACCAGGGACTAGTATGGCCTTCCAATTGTACACACAGCACAGCACCCAGCTCTGCAATGGCTGCTTCTGTAACCTTTGGGCATCAGCTCAGAAACATGGAGAATATCCTTTTCCACACCACAGGGAAATCTAGCTGTGGAAATTCCTGTCCTATCAAGCTGCAGGGCTATTCCTGTCCTATTAAACCTTGCAGGGCTAAAAAGGGGACCTAAGCACAGCTATAGGAAAGAAATCCTTCCAGGGTTCCTAAAGGCAAACAAGCCACATGTACTCGAAAATGTCCCTGAGCTGCAGCAACAGGGAGTTTGCAAATCACCACAGAGATCTACCATTGTACAAGCTTTGGTTACTACACATGGATGGTGTCGGCCATGGCTGAAGAAATGATGGAGCTGCCAGGACCTTTTCTGGAGCCATTCTCAGCAGCAGGCTCTGACAAGCAGCCAGCCTCAATGGCACTGCACTGCCAAGTTGTCCCCCAGCAGTGAGCTGCCGAGACAGGGGCAGAGCCAGCCCCTTTCACATGTCAGGGTCCACAGTCAGGTTAGGTGCTTAGGACTACGTGAATATGCCATGGGCCAAGGCAGCAGGGTGCACCCACTCCTTCTGCAGGCATCACTGCTGCCTCACCAGCCTCTCTGAATGCAGCTCTCATAGAAGTCTTAGACTGCATAAACCCCCTTCTCTTCTCCAGAACCTTGAGGTCACAAGAACCTCCTTGTCCCCAGCCAGCCATCAGCAGGCCTGTGCCACAAGAATGCCTAGGTAGTGGGAAGACTGATAGTTATCTCCTTTACAGACACCCACAGCTGGGGTACCACTGGGCAACATTTTTGCTCCCTGTGTGGCAGCCAGGGCATGCAGAGCTTTTGTGCCCACAAAGAATGAAGAGCTCACACTGGCCCAGGTCTGCCAAATAAGTCTTCCCCGGATTCTTTCACCTTGTGAATACCATCCTTTTGCAGCTGACTCTGGGCATCCCCCCACAGCCACAGCCCTTCACCCCAGATGTTCACACCTCATTTTCAGTTTTTGGTGGTGGACACTCGAATATGTCAAAGCCATTGGAGAGGCACATTTGCTCATTTTTCAGCAATTTTTCCTCCACTTTCAGCTGTTTTCTACTGTCTTCAGTCTCACTTGGCTTCTGCATGTCCTCCAGTGGCATCCTTCCTCCCTGGTGCTGGCTCAGGTCAGTAGTTTTCATGACTGGCTCTGGCTCAAGAAACTGTGGTAAGGCATTCACAGTTCCAGAGCCTGGTCTCAAGGATACCAAGAGAGGCCCTAGGAAGGGAGGCAGGTGACAGGTTATCACTCACAAACCACATTCAGAAATCAGCGGTAAGCAATTCATGAAAACAACCTGCAGGGATAAACATGAAGGCACTTGACTGCAACAGCTTCCAGAGTTCACAGTGGTAAATATTTTCACCACCAAATTACTTCAGCTTACAGCCATATTTGTTATGTCTCTCCTTTTCCTCCCTTCCTCTTTCTCTGGCAGTTAACAGGCCAGAGAGCCAGTGGCAGCTTACCCAAGCCCTGGGAGCTGAAGGGCTGGGGAGCTCTCCATGTGCTGACCTTTGTTAACTCCGTTCAGCCACTCTTGTGCTGTCAGCGATGGCTGGGTTCCTGTGGTCAAGGGGTAGATGTCTTCTTGGTATGACTCCGACTGCAAGCAAACAGAAGTTCAGAGTCACTGTATCAGTGATGTTTTGGCTTAGCGGGACCATAGCGGATTGTGGTAGAGAAAGTTTGTTCCATCTCAGCACAAGGGAGTGTCATGAGCACTCACTGGCATGGACATAAAATCTTCTCATCTGCCCCAAGCCTCTCTCCTCCTCACCCCAACTCAGAAGAACTGCACCTGAAGGTCTGTTTCAATTCCTGACAGTAAGGTCTTTACACACCCAGACAACAGACTGGGGGAGGTTGGTTACAGAGGCTCTCATGAACTCAGCATTCCTGAGAATGAAGTGAATATGAAGGATGGACACAAGTCTCAAATCACCAGCTGATCATCAGCTGACAGAAACTGGACAAGGACATAACATTGGAGGTGCATGCCTGATTGGTAGTTGCAATGAGCATTATCTCTGCTGTTTCTCTAAATTCAAGGAACTCATACCTTCCGATGTTTCTGGAAGTACAGGGCCCATACTGGCATTTCCAACAACCTTTGCTCACACTGTCACATGAAAGCTACCTTGGCTAGCTACAGGTTCATGACCTGGGTCATTCTCCAGCCACACCAGCTCTAAGACTTACTTCTACACCATGCTCAGTGCAATGGGTCAAATCTTACATGCTGCAGAACAACTGCCTGTAACACAGCTACAGCCAATGGGTAAAGACCTGGGAACCCATTGTTCCCTTTGTCCCAGGGTCATTCTTCTTCCTTACTCAAGGAAATTTTCATGTCACCCAACATCATCCCAATTCTTCCCCCTTCTCTTTTGTCATTATGTCAAACAGGTGTCAGTAAGGAATTTTACAGCCAGGTGGCTGACCTGACAGAGAGATTCCTTGTTGCACAAAGCACAGCAGATCAATGAGGATGTCTTAGAAAGTTAGCCACTACACAGAGACCTAACTCTTGAGGTACTCAGCCAGGGTTTGTTGGCAGGGTTGCCCCACAAACTGACCAGCTTTGTCCCTCAGACCAAGAGGGAGAAAATGCCTTGTTCTACCTACTCTTCTGCCCCTGAAAGTCACAGAGAGGAGACATTGTCCTCTTTCTCACTGATATTTGTCCCAGGTGTGAACATTATGAGGTTAACTTACCCGTCGAGGCACAATCATGGAGATGGGCTCAATCAGGCTTTTAGTTGGGATCAGTTTGTAGAAACGGAAAATCTCACAAGCTGACACTTCAAGGCCTCTCTTTGGCATCATTCCTGGTGGGACAGCATGAAACAAAAGGGGTATAAATCTCACTAGGGAAGTTAATGTCATCCACCATGGAAAAAGGGTCACTAAACAACAAAAGGAGTCACAGCATCAGCTCCACAGCAGCATGGTATGAAATCTGCACTCAAAACTGTCTCAGTGGCACAAATGACAAGACTAAATCATTTTTCTTCTGTCAGACCACTGAGTTACACATAGGCTCTGTAGTTTTCATGCTAAGCTTCCTGTTTCTTATTTATCTAAATGAGCTGCAAATGGAGTGACCAGGACTGAGCAGAACTGGCAAGTGATGCCACAGGATTTGACTATCAGGGTCACCAGGAAGGGATTTCAGGACACCTAAACAACACCAGAACAGCTATATGAGTCAGGCTGAAAGCCCTTCCAGCCCAGTATCCTCCCTGTAACACTGTCCCAAAGCAGAATGGACTATGAGAAGGGCGTGAACACCTACCCTGTCAGACAGCACCACTTGTGTTTCAGGGACTGGCTAAGCCACACAGGGTCTCTAAGTATCTGGAAATCTCAGTGGATTTCGCTCATGAGCCTGTACAGTCCAAAACCTATATCCATGTTAACTCCCTTAACAAAAGAGATGACCTCTCCTTGTAGACCTCGCTTCACGGTGTCCTACAAGGAGCTTTGTTTTCTACTGATACCTAATGACTTCATTAAACAGTAGATTCTATGTGAAGGACTGTTGTTCCTTACATTATGCATTCATCTAAACGTGAATCTAAACTCCACTCCTCTGCACTGTATTTTGTTTTGGCAATACTGGGAAAGATGCTTTTGTGCAATATCCTTAGCAGTGTGTTTGATCAGCAGAACAGCTCAAGTTAAGGAAGTAGATTTGATTCACTCCAGGCTTTTAAAAACACTTGTACAATTCCTTTTCATGGAATGATTTTTAAAAGAGTCTATGACAACGTAAAATCAGGATGCTGTGAATTGGAAAGATTTTAAAAGCAGAATAATAGAGAGATATTCCAGTGAAGTTTTAAATAATTTATTCCTTTCCAATAACAGGTTTTTTGAAGGAGCCCTGCAGGCACAAAATCCAGCGCTGCCAATGTTCTGTAAGAATAAGAGTGTCCACAGGTACTGTGGAGGGGTGGCAAATGATCCTAAAACACATCAGTCTGTAGAGGGATATGGCTTACAGAGTAGACTGGAGAAGGCTCAAGAAAGGGCTAACACTAGGGTCTGAGGGCTGAAAGCCACATTCTATAGCCTGAGTGAGTTAAACTGGGTAGTATGCAGACAGGTGAGTAAACAAGGGTCTTCAGTGGAGGAGAGGTGACCTAATCATAGCAGGTCTATCTCTAAATGGGAAATGCCAGTACAGGAGAAGGTAGGCAAGTGATAAGAGTGAAGGCATTAAGATGTGGACCACCCATTACCAGATAAATCCCACAGTGGAAACAATGTCAACAGAGTTCATCACCAAAAATCTCGGAGTAGATTCACAAAGGGCAAAGAGCATGCTCCATCTTTAAATCCAGACTACCCTCCCTTCTACCTTGACCAAGTATGTGAGAGGGGATGAGTCAGTAAAGCTTCCCAGCCCGTGTTCTGCTGGTCAGAAGGGACCCTTCCAAGCTGTGACCCTGTGATAGCACCTGTGATATATAGGTGAGCTGGGCCAAGCTGACTGCTGTGCACCAGTAAACCTCAGTGGAATTCGACACACTCTCTTTTCTAAATGTTATTTTGGATAGTCTTGGACCCTGACAGCCTCTAAAACAAAAAAGCCACCATCCTTTTGTAATGTTAGACATATGCTGCCACTCACCAATTCCTTTCTGTGGTAAATGAGAACGATACTCCATCAGGTAGTTCAGGTATGGTTTCTCAGGGCTTATCTCATAGTACCGTATATTTCCATCACCCTAAAGGCAAAGAAAATGAACATAAGCCAGGCTCTGCTGTTCAGGAGGAGGGTCTGAGAAGAATGCCTGGCCCCAGAAGCCATGCAGGGTCAAGAATGAACCAAATATAGCCCTCAAATTCCTTCGTGGAAAGGTTAGGGCTCTGCAGTGTACCTCCCCATATTAAACAAGGTACGTCTGCAGTGGCCTGATGCTGCAGTGCCTTCAGGCCCCACCTCATCAGCCCATACCCTTGGGTTAACATGCTTCGGGAGCATCTTTGAGTTCGTCTTGGTGCAACCCAGGCAGGGAGAAGAATCAAACAGGCCAGCGTTTGCTGACACAGAAAGCACTTACCTTTCCCACAACATAAAGCATGTGTGTGTCTGAGTCATAGAAGGGAAACAGGAGTCCTGAGGAGCCATCCAGGTCCTCCTCCAGTAAAGGCACAGAAAGGTCATTCTGGGCAGGACACAGGAAAAACAGACAGCTGTGATCACCTGTCCATCACCTCAAGTCAGGGACACCTTACCTGGATCCCATGTGGCAGCAGCATATGAGCATAGCTCTAAAACAATACTAGGCCATGGCCAGCTGCCCCAAGCAGAGGTCACACACAGACTTCTTCAAAGCTCTGTGGGTGGCAAATGGGCACTCTGTCCCTGGTTCTTGACTGTGTGCAGCACCTCAGGACATCAGTTTCTACCACTAGAACATCTCAGGCACCTGATGACATTCCAGAGGTAGCTACAATAAGAAACACTGCCTGCCTCTATGTGGGCCACCAGCCTCAGGGAGATGGAAGGGCCTTTGGGGCACCTCTGCATTGCACACTGAATTACTCGTGTTCCCTCACTACCTCTAGTCAGGGCAGTATCTCCAGAACAGTGCACCAGCCACCACAAGAACAGTCTACATCAGCCAAGCAGTCTCCAAACTGGTCAGTGGGAAGGTGCCCATTGCAAGGGCAAAAGCTCCCATCGGCCTTTTGTACACAAGCCATGTAGGAGGGCGTAGCACACCACACCATACACAAGGCTGGCATGTCTTATACAAAACCATCCCTGCACTGCTGAAGAGAGTGATGTCAGGAGGACCAGTGGGGCAGAGTATTGTGTCCCATGGCTGCCATTGTGGCTATTGTCACATTAATATGTATTTAGCTTAGGGTTAATACATACTTTGTCCTGCAGAACTGTCCAGCTGCAGGCTCCAGAAAGCCAGAGCTTCTGTTTAGATGCAATGATGACAAGAGTGGACATGGGCCTCAGAAAGATGCCTGCTGGGCAGGTCCTGTGTCAATGCTTGTCCCTAAGGAGGCTGCACATACCTGACCTCACAGGCCTTCCCACCGTGTTCTCAAACTACGTGTGGCCAGCTCCTCCAGCACCTCTGAAGGCAGTGAAACCCTGATGTGAGACTCGTGTTGTGTCAGAGCACTGCTCAGGTTTGTGGAAACCCTTCAGACAGTAGCACAGTACTTTGCCACTCACATAGGCAAAGAAGCCATGTCTAAAAATAGACAAATAGCAAATCATAGACCTGGTCTACCAGCTTTGCCTGATACAAAGGGTGACAGCACAACAAGGCAAAAGATTGTGCTACAAGGTGAGAAGGGACAAAGTTAGACGCTGACAAAGGAAAAGTATCTCACTACATTTGAGAAAGGTAGAGAAGAGCAGGGTTTCATAAGGCTAGCAGCCATCACGATAGGAGATCATGTCTTGGAAGTGACCAATAAGTGCTACCTCAATACTCTACTATCAAGAATCATCAGAAATTAAAAACACCCCACATCTTTTTCTCCATTAAGGGCTTCACCTGGGTATACTGTGGCTAGAGCTCATTTCTTTTTCCAGTACCAGTAACAATTTGCCAGTAAGGCCAGTAAGAGCTGCTTTTAAGTCAGAGCTACAGAGAAGACTCAAAGGTCCTTTGAATGACTTCTTCCTGTTGCAGGCACAGCATTCTCTCTGTTCTGGTGGATTTCTATGCTGAAAGTTTTGAAACCTTCTTCAGAAACTCATATTCAGTTAACAGTGTCACAGCAGTAAGACCTATCATCCATTAAGAATTTGACAGATCACTTATAAATTGCTGTTATAAACCAATGCTTGGGTATTTGGCAGGTGGAAAAGTTAAAGTGAGAGCAAAAGAGAGAAAACTGAAGCTGGTATTGTTAAGATTGCTGGTCCAACTCACTTGATCCCATAATGCAATTTGCCTATTATTCCACCGAGATGTTCCAGTAGAGAACAGCTTGTTCACGTTTCCAAGGAACAGGACTTTATTGACTCTGTGAGACTTGTAGCTGGCTTCCTATAGAAAAAGAAGGGACACCATGTGAGTAAGAGACATCACCTGTTGCATAGCTACATTAAATGTTACATGAGACCTCTGATTCAATCACATCTGAAAGACCTACTTCAGCCGGGCTGAACTACAGTGAGCAGGATTTCATGGGGATCCTGGAAAGGTGGCGTAAACTCTTCAGGGCTATTCCCAAAAGCCCAATCAATCTCTATCAATTCACACATCTGTAAGAGGGCAATCCCTATTAATGGTAGGCAAGACTTTCTATGACACAAATGTGTGCAAATACCTGTGAAACGCAGTTGGCTTCACCTTACCAACAGAAAAAAAGTACAGGCAACAAGAACAACTGTGGCAGTGGGACAAATGTACACTTGCACCCGCCTGTCCACCTGATCTCTACAAGACCTCCCAAGGCATCCCACAGAGGACTGCAGGAGAGAATTATGAAAACAGTGCACTTCCAGGAAGGGTCTCAGTAAGGAGCACGGTAGTAAGATGCAGAAACCCTTTCTTCAATGATGACAGCGTTCTATGAAAAGCAGAACACAATAGCACCATCCAGTGCCTTGGACAATGTGGGGCACAAATGCGTCTCCTTTAATGGCAATGAATCTACCCAGAAGAGGAAACACTCCAAGGGGTAAGATCAGCTGCACTACAAACCTCTGAACCCAACCTACCTGTAGGACTGTTCCTCCACGAGGGTCTATCAGACGTATCTTTCTGTCCCTACAGGCTGTGGCAAGGAGACTGCCATCTGTGTTGAATGACATTGAGAGGACTACATCTTTGTGAGCATCGAGGACCTTCACCGGGTTTGAGATGACAGCCTCCTTGGTGTCAAGGTTCCAGATCATTATCTGGAGAAAAAAAAAAGAAAAAAAAAAATCAGCCCTTTGCTACCTGGCCAACTGGGGATTCTGTGTACCCTATTCACTTATTCTTCTCTTCTCTACATGTACAGGTCTTAGCACCATAAGTGGATGCTCTCCACCATTTAAAACAATTCCTGGTCCTTACGAGTGTTTGCTCGTAAAGTCCAATATTCTAATTTTCTTTGCAGACACATTTTATATGTAAAAAAGGCCAGCATCAGTGAAGATATTTGCAGCAGAACAAGAATGAAGCCAAACAAAAGTGCATAACTTTACATATTGTATCCAATCCAGTAAAGGAGAAGGGCAGAGCAGACTGAGGTTCATCAGAAGACTAGAAAACCAACAAGTCCTTTTGACCTTGTAGCAATGTCCTTTTGCTTTTGAGGTCACCATGGAATTTCCCCATGAAGAAGGCTTTTGAAATCTGTAGTATTATCATACAGCTGGAAATTAAAACAAATTTCAAAACACCCTGCCAAACAGAGTGTCCCAGAAGGAAAGCTCCACAGAGAACAGACCCACCTTGTAGTCGTAGCCAGAGCTGAAGAGGATGTTATTAGCAGTGGGATGCCATTCAATGAGGCCCACTCTTCGAACATGCCCAAGAAGTTCCTTCTTCGGACTGGTAATGTTTCTTGTTAGCAAGTGCTTGGGAATGTCCCAGATTTTAACCTGAATGGCACAGGATGGCTCTTTGTGAGATTCTTGAGTAAGGAGCTAATCAGGAACTTACCAATAGCTATTATTCCCTTGGTATTACTATTCCCTTGGTAGCGAATAGGAATGCTCCTGGCTTTATTGAATGCCAGTCCTTTAAATTAGTATCTTTACTTTTGGGGGGCCTGAAGACTCCTCTTTACCCTCCCTCTTTAGCCAGCTGTTCTACCAGTCTGTTTTAACTTGTCAATCCAACCCTTCCACCTGGCCAAGCTTTCAGCACAATTACAGAATGTTATTCCCAAGGGGAAGAAGTAAATCACAGATCTTGCAGACCTTGCCTCCTAACAAACTTTGAACAGGAACAAGCAAAGCTGAAATAAATTTCAGCAGAGTCCCAAAAGATACTACAGCAGTGATTGATCCAAGCAGTGATCCACGCAGTGCCACCCGGTAAAAGAACTGAGAATTCCCCTGGTCAGATGACAGCTAGAGTACTGTTTGTCCCATAGAAAATTACACCAGTGCTGAACACTTTGTAAATGGCACAGCCATTTCTCAGAGTACACAGAAGCCCACACAGGTGGCCACATGGCAGATGCCATGAGCAGAGAGACTGGGCACCACCACACTGAAGTCACTCAACACTGGGAGGGTGTGCTGTTCCGTAACAGCTCTACCTGCAGCCCTGAGATCTTCTAGAACAATGCTGCATGAAGACAAAAGTCCTCTGTCATCCTGGGGTGGCAGAAGACAGTAGAGGAAACCTGCAAAAGGGGCTGAACCTATGCAGCTAAAATGAGTCTTTCTCACACTACCCCTACAAGCACAAGTACTTAGGATGATAACAGATGGTTAACCTCAATGAAAATCACTATGCTTATCATAACTTTTCTAGCACTTACTCTGAAGTAAAAGGGAAAAGCTCGTTGAAGCAGATAGTTTGTGGAAATTAGTCACATCTGCCTGAGTCTCCATTGTTTAGCTGATGAGGATCACATCTTTTTAAGCCAAAGAACAAGAGGCACAAATTCTGGGACCTGCTGGCAAAGACCATGAGCATCATTCTCAGTGTTCTCAATGGTGTTTATCCCACTGAGGAATCAAGCCCACTAGACATCTAAGGACTGTGGGGTCTGGTAGCCTCCAAATTAATTTCTACAGCAGTAGAAGGAAGCATCATACTCTACAGCTTCAACAACTATCACTAAAGGAATGGGGCTTAGAGAGCAGCAAAGGGAAAAATAGGTTGTGTTCACACTGAGAAGAACTGCCTAGGAATGAATCATTCACTCCCCATGCTATGAAATGACTGGTGGGAAAAGCAGGGAAAAGCCCCTGGCTGGCATCTCAGGGTGCATTAAATGGCAGAAATTGCCAGTGCTTAGTGTGCAGAAAAAGCAGGTCATGGAGCCAGAGCTGCCAGGAACAATCCACAAGCTGTCTAGCCTGCTGCATCGTGAAGAAAATCTGACAAAGCAAAGCAAAATGCATAGAGTTGCCCCTCTAACGCAGTGGAGAAGATCTTCAACAAGCTGAATTCATACATGCCCAATAATTTGCCAAAAGGAACAGAAGGTGTAAGAGGATAAGCCCTCTCCCCATACTGTTCAAACTCTCAGCCCTTGGTCACTTGCATTGGCCTCAGTCCTAAGCCTGTCTGAAGCAGCAGTAGGAACTGGAAAGGACACTGGGCATTCACAGGGACTATCCATCCCCTCCTGTGCCCAAAAGTATCACTCTGTGTGCTTCAGCTACACATCACAAAAGATAGCTGTGGTACCATCAATGCAAGCTCTAGAAAGGCTGGGTAATGGCCAAGAAACCGCTAAGAAATGTGGGTGATGGGAAATTTCCATTACCTTCACAGAAGTTTGTGGCCTTCCTCAAAAGTTCCAGGAAGACCCAGCCAATAAGACCAGTCAGATGTGTCCTTGCACACAAGCCAGAATGCTGGCTTATGCTAATGCTCAGAAATAGCAGAGAGCACCAGGCCTTTAACAACAGACTTCAGGAAAGGCTTTAGCTCTAATGTCCAGCCCAGTGTAAGTGATGGACAGCTCTGGGACCCCAAAAATTTCCTCACACTTCTCTCAGGACAGAGAAAGTGCTGTTATGGAGATGTCCCAAGAGTATGTCCTATCTGAGCTCTCCAGCACAGCCCAGGCCCAGACAGATGTTGACCACAAAGAGTGAGTCCAATAGCAAGCACTGAGATGAGGAGGGGTTGGAAGCACAGCAAATCTGAGGAGAGCTGGAAAGAAAAGAAGTTGTTCAGTATCTGGCTGCCCTTCAACTACATTGCAGGAAGGCACAAAGAGGATGGAGCCAGACTCTGGTGGTGCACAAGGAGAACACCAAAGGTAATGGATGCAAATGGCAATAGGGACACTTCCTGGAGGTCAGACGAGACCTGTTTTCCCTAGAAGGGTACTCAACCCCTGGAATAAGGGCCCAGTGAGGCCACGGGACCTGTACTCTTGGAGATCTTCCTGGCTCATCTGGACAAGGCTTGAAGCAATCTGATTCTACTGCCCCGCTCTGAGCAGGGCTTGGATGAAGTGACCACCCTGTGGTCTAGCTACCAGGTACAAGGAAAGATAGTCATACTAAGAAACGCAGTCTGCTGTCCTCACTGCTCAGCAGGGAGGGAAGACGTGTCCCTACACTGTGTCACTATGCAGGGGACCCCTGAGATACCAATTCCTAATACCAGATGATTATGGGAGGGTGGCGCCAGAAAAAAGAATACAGTCACAAACAGCAAGACTTCTTAGAACAACTTTTGGTGCTGAGACCAGTGACAAGCTCAGTGTTTCTGTTCTTTAGCCTGGAGAATGACCCAGTGCCAAGTTTCAGTAGGAAACTGGAAAAGAAAGCTGACAGACAGCAGCCTTTCTGTACAGACCCCAGGGTCCTGGTAAACAATAGAATAGATATGATCCAGCATCATGCCCTGGCAGAGATGAAAGCTAGCAGCATCCTTGTCTGGAACAGGAAGATAGCCACTAAATCAAGTGAAGTGATTTTCCCCTTTACTCAGCAATCATTAAACAACAGCTGGAATACTGCATCTGGTTTTGCACCTCCCAGTGCAAGAAAGATGCTGATACACTTAAGTGACTCCAGTGGAGACCACAGGGACACTCAGGAGGCTGCAGCTCTTGGCCTGTGAGGAGAAGCTGAGGGAGGTGGGCTTGCTCAGCCTGGATAAGAGACAGCTTCAGGAAAAACTGACAGAAGCCTTCAATACTTACAAGACTACTGAGAAAATATAGCCAGGCTCTGTCTTGAAGTGCAGGGTGGGAGGATGGGATACAGTGATCCCTAACTACACTGCAGAGATTCTGGCTGCATATAAGGAAAAAAATGTCTCCATGGGAGCAATGAAGAACAGGAACTGGTTGCCCAGAGAGGTGGTGAAATCTTCTTCCCTTGGAGGTTTCCAAGACTCATCCCCACAGACCCGCAAAGGACATGTGAGTAGAGACCACCCAAGCTCCCTTTCAACATGAATGGTTCTGTGATTCTGTAACTGCAGCAGAAGGCTTCAAAGCTGGTGTTCATTCCTCATCTGAGGCTCAAAAGAGAAGTCATGGTGGTGCCTTCCTGCCACAAATCCTCTCCGAGACAGCATGAGAACCTGGCATACAGGTTAGAAGATAAAATAAAACCTTCACAGGCAGCCCCGAAATCAAAAGAAGCCTTCAAAAAAGACATGAATATCCCAAGAAGCAAAAGGAAGTCACCAAACAGGAAGGACAATTCAAAGAGCCTAGATTTCCAATTCAAGAGTGATTTTTGGCAGAGCTGAAATGGCAAAGGATGTGCACCAAGCCAGGGTTAGAGGAAATAACTAGGGAAGCTTCCCTGATGCTGTGTGGCAGAGGGTAAATATACCCAGTGGGAGAAAACACGTGTGGGATCTCTGGAAAAAAGCACAGCAGTTAGTCAGATATCCTCACTCACAGAAGTTAACATCACACTTTTGTCAGACATGGAAAGTGACACTTCAATGGGTATATATGGGCTAAACTGCCCCTTACAAACATGAATTGAAACTTCCAATTATTAGTAGTTATTACTAGTTTGCACCTACACTGGAGTAAAAATATGTGACTGCATCTTAATTATACTAACTTCAGCCAAACCACTTATTGCAGAATAGTGTGACCCAGACTCCTCAGCTAACCATAACTAATCCAGCATGACTTTTACAGAGAAAATGAGTACAGGAACAAGCTCAAACTTGCTCTGAAGGGAACTGATCTGAAATAGCTCTTCCAGATTACATTGTGCTGAAGCTTTTTCTGAAGTAAAGGAATAGTTTCATAGCAATTAAACTTGAATGGTCATTTCATTTTAAATTCATATTCTGTTTTTCTCATGCAAACACACCCAAAGAGATGCAAGCCCCCACAAAACAGATCTTCCTCCTCACACTGATCTCATATATGATCTGAAAGGGATCACACAGATCTGACCTTAAGAGAAAGAAGGGTATCTTCCTCTTACTTGACTTTTTTTATAAGTGTAAATATATATAAGCTTTCACATCTCATCTGTGAGCCTTTTTGTTTCTTTTTCATTTCTTTCCCAAAAAAAGCACATTCACCAGGTAATAACAGAGTACAAGCTGGTAAACTTACTGTGGCATCTTCTGAACATGAAGCTATTACAAAGTCATTGAATGGGTTCCACTTGATGTCCAGAACATTCCCTTTGTGCCCACATATTTTGGGATAATGTGGGTCAAGTTTGCCTGTCTGGAAAAAAACAAATATCATCAAACCTAAGGCGAGCCATGGAATTACAGGACATTGAAAATCCAGGTTAGCTCCAGTAAGAAACCTCTTTCTGCTTGTTATGCTCCAAATGCCCTGGGTGCTCTCTATCTGTTGAGAATGGGGTTTTGCTGTCCCTGCTAGGCAGGTCTTGACACCACTGAAAAGAAAGGAAAGTGCTCAGGCCTTCCTGAGCACACACGGCTATAAAGAAATCTGTACACATGCAGCAATTGAGACTGCTGAAGTCAGAAGTCAGTATTTGGTTCAGACACCATAGAATAAAACTTAGAGGGGAAAGAAAAATTAGATGAATCTTCCACATTTTTTAAATATCTTGGGAGGAAAAAAACACCAGAATATGTCTCAGAAGACATTTCTGATAAGCGAGGGGCAGAGCGGGGAGCTGGGAGGGAGATACATGTTTTAGCTTTTTTTGGGCCCCGGGGGGGCCTCATCAGCAAGCATATATTTTTTAAGCAAAAATACGTTTGTGACACAAATTACAAATGCAGTTTTTCTTTCAGCAAGCCATCCGCTTCTCTCTGATGGTGTTGAAATCCAGCCATTCACAGGATTCAATCAGCATTCCAGACTCCAAAAAAATGCCATATTTGGGTGGCATCTTCAGTGGTAAAAATCCTGCACAAAGTGCACTAAGGAGTATTGAGGCCCTAGTGCCACATGGCGGCTGTGTTGCATCAGGATAAACCCATACAGGCGCAGTCCCTGCTACAAAGCCAAGTCGGTACATTTTTTATGTGCTAGGGAGGGTGCTGAGGATTTTATTAACATTGGAGCAGCACTTGCTTCTTCCTGTCAGGAGCAGAAGTATGGAGAGCTCCGGGACCCACCTTGCATCCCAGACATCTGTTCAAGATCAAAGCTCAATCACCTAAGAAGACAGACATGGTGACGAGCTAGTGATGCTTACCTGCTTACTTTTATCCCACCTGGAAGAATTGTAAATCAAAATGAACGCAAATGCATGCTCTACTGAAAAGCAGCCACCTCTGTTGGCGTACCCCCTTGCACCTCTCCAGAGGCGGGCCTTAGGAGTGCACAGCAAAGGGGAACCAGAGTTGGCTTTAACCCAGATGTGGCGTGGCTAGGATGTAATTTTCCCAGCCTTGAAAATTTGTACAGTTTTGAATGCAGAACAAATCACGATGTGTAACTATTCTGGCTTCACTGGAAATTTTGTCACATAGACTAGGACTAACCTGCTTTAAACTGAACACTTAGAGGGCTTTGAAATGTAAAAGACTGTGCTTTTTTAGACTACAGTCTAAAACAATTCCCTTTTATAACAGCAACAATGCAAAGTGACTTGGGAAGGCAGAAGAGAGATAAAAGGCCTTTAATAAGCAGCGTTCCCCCGCCCACGGTGTCCTTTTGTAGGCTTCAGCGCTTGGTTTCAAGCTGACAACTCAATGGGCTGGGCAGCCAGCTCCACAGGGATCCCTTGATCCCTATGGGAACTCTGTCCCTCCCAGAGCTGGCTGCCTGTCTGCTCCCCACTCCATTTGGGAGACTTCCAGGCTGCCCTGAGCCCGCTTTGCCTGCCTCATCCTGCAAGGCTTTCCTACCCCCACATCCCCAGCAGGCTCAACTGGCCCTGGAAAATGAGCCCTTGCCCTCCCAACCACCAGTCTCACCTGCCCCAGTGCAGCCCTGCAGCCCTGGGACAGAGCAGGACCCACAACACATGAACCCCCAGGCTGCTAACAAACATATATGACAGGTAAGGCTGTTAGTCTTGGACACACATCTGCATGTGGAAATGAAGCTCTTCATATGCTGGGGGAAAACGCATTCTACAGACCGAAAACTATTTCAATTACTAGATATGTTGTCATTCATGCAGAGGTACCTGCTGTTCACAATTATTTGCAGAGCTTGAAAATGTGTCATTTTTCAACCACTCACTTTCTAAACTCCCAGCATTTTTTAAACATAGCCAAACTCAGAGTTCTTTGACCAAAAAAAAAACCACTTCTAATGGTACAGCTGTTAAACTCTCCCAGCAGATTTGTGCAGGGTAGATTACTGTGGGATGGGTCAGCCCTACGTCCCAGGTGTTCTCCAAAGGGCACTAACACAGTCACAGCACAGCACTCACATCTGGCGTCAGTCAGGTAAGGCCTGAGGGGTCATCCATTTCATAGTCCTCACCCCCAGGGAGAAGGGAGTGGAGTTTGTGTCTAGGAGATCTACACAATTACACATACATCCTCCCATTCACACCCAGTGCTGACACAGTGAGAGACCGCGAAGACTTGGATACAAATATCTCACTGTCTCTCAGGACTTTGTTCTCATTTTGCTATCCCTTTAATTTATACTGCAAAGGAACAGACAGATGCAGTGCCAACCAAGTCTGGTCACTGGTGAAGCAAAAAGGCAGGTCTTCGTCTTTCAAAGGAATGCTAAAAAATTGTCCTTCTGAGTCAAGATCCTTCCTTGGCATGCAGTTCATGCATCTCCCCAACCCATCTGTGTCAGACACCAATCTACACCCAGGTCACACTGTGGGAAAGCATCTTATCTCCCAGTTACAGTCGCTGAGGCCATGCCTTGTCTGACTTGCAGGATTTATAACGGCTTTCTGTCTGTTACAGGCACCAGGCGGCCCCTGTGGCCAAAGCCACTTCCCTCCCTGGTGAGATGTACTGCCATTTCACCCAGCTGGCTTCAATGGCACATCTTCAGGAGGACCTAACTGACACACCCTGTGCAACTGAAGACCATTCTCCAAGTGGTAGCAAACATTCAACTAATTCCTCTTCAGGCTGAATGCAAAGGCCTGCTGAAAGGAGGGTATCTATGGCAAAGAGCTCTTTCCCTAAATAACCTCTGCCTCACCCCCAGGCTTTCAGAGAGGAAGAATGATGCACAAGGCAAGAAGTGGTATTTATTCAAGGAGAGATGAGAGAGCTTGGTGTCCATGACTCAGCAGGAGAGGACCACAACAAACAAGCAAGGAGGCACAGTTAAACAGAGTGAGGTTGAGCCTGTGTTTGAGCACATCCTCCAGGAGGAGCAGGCAGTCCCTCCAGCAGCACATGCAGAACTAACTCAAAAAGGCACTGAAGGGACAAAAGCAGCTCCCTGAGCAGGTTGTTCATCCTCCCCAAGAAGTGCATCCCTCCCTCTCCTGGCTGCCATCTCCAACTTTGGCTAAACATGACATCCTGGCTCTTGGGCATTTCCTCCACATTGTGGCATGCTTCTGATGTATCTGCTATCTGTGAATCCAGTCAAAAGTAACCTCAGATCAGCTGTACATCATGAGAGGACAATACTGTCTCAGGCACATGTCTCCAGACCAGGCTGCCTTTGGTGGCCTGGCAGCCAGGGGCATAGCTATAGCCCAGTACACTGTTTGCCATGGGTCACCACCACAGGAGGAGGTGGCAGCCACAAATACCACGAACACAAGCACAAGCCAAAAGCTGCTGCTTTTTACTAGGTGGCACCAGTTTGCAAGCGTCTCATGAAAAAAAGTAACTGGTATCACAGCCCCCAGAGTCAGGGATCCTCTTTCTGTGGGTGACTAAGGCTGCTCTCCCCCACCCAGCATCAGTAAGGAACAGGTATTCAGAGAACAGCTGTATGAAGTGCAGCACGTACATATCCTTTCCCTGATCCATCACCAAAGGTCAATCCTCAAGGGATTTCCTGAACTAGGGGACCTACATCTGAACACTGTAAACCAGCTCCTCTCCAACTCTAGCAAAGTTGTCCTGTTTTGAACCCCTTAATTCTTCTGGGCTTATCAGCATCCAGAGCAGTGAGCTCCACATCTGAACTGCAGAAGCATTCACATCTGCTGCTAACAGTCTGCTCCTTGGTCTCCAGGATCCCCTTCACCACACAAATCAAGGAGAATGTCTCCTTATGCTTCTTCCCCAGCCTCTTCGCAGTTTTATATATCTCATTTATTTGTCTTTTTTTCCCAAACTGATTGAAGTCTTTCTTCACATGAATGCAATTTCACATTTTCATTGATGTACTTTAATTATCCTTTTCTGTATTTTCTAATTCTACCATGCCTTTCACTTCTGCTGGCAGCATTTCAGATCTGGGTGGAGTATCTGAGCAGATCTTAAGAATGGAAGAATTGCTACTAAAAACTAGCCAAGCTGAGAAAGGTGAGAAGACAGAAGAATTAATAGTAAGCAGTGCAAACACCTTCAGCTCATTTTGCCCACACTTTTGAGAGCTGGGTCCCACCCAGCCCACATCCCACAGTCACCAGCTGCCTGCTTATAGATGCAGCTCTGTGATAAAGACAAGTTATTCAGCCTCAACAGATCATGGTCGAGGGGACAGAACTGACTCAGTCAAGGAAAACAGGGTAGTGGTTAACTTTAGAACGACTGTCTCTGAACAGCACCAGCAGTGAGGAGCTGAATAAACAAAGTCTAAAAGGGCCGGGAACTGTGTAGGTTCTTCAAGCATAGCCAGTTCGCTTTCATCCTTAGCAAATATACATTGAAAAAGTGGCATTGCAATAACACTATCAATTAACTTTTAATTAAAGGCTGAACTTTTACCTTTCATCTGTTCTGTCCTGATTCTAGAGAGTTCATAATTTCATATAGAAGTTAATCCACATTAGGGCATGCCTAATTGTTCTGAAGCAATAAACATCAGATGGCCAGATCCTCCCTCTCATCAGATCCCTAAGTCATCAAAACCCACAAACATGAGATTTGTTTCTGAAAGGGAAGTTTTTCCAGCATCACTGCTTGAAGCTTTAGAGCTTCATAGCCTGATAATCATGCCTCCATTCTTTCACAAAGGAAAAGATAGTGCAAAACATACCACATGCCCCTCTGGTCACAGCTAAAGCCATGCCACTAAAGCAACTTTCAATTTTTGCCCTCTGTATCTACTAACTGCTTTTTTATTTGCAATTTGTCCTAGGAGACAAACATCTGAACAGCACAGTTCCTGCTGATTATACAAGAAAGGCAAATGAGATCTGAAATGAAGGAAGGTGCCAAAAAACTGTAAGGAGCAATGTTAAGTACACACATCTCGGGAATCACCTGTCAAGGCATCTGCGGCCCTTCCATCATTTTGCAATTTGGGCAACAGTATTAACTGAATACTGTCTGTGCAGTCTAGCCTCCTAGAAAACCCCTCCTCCAACCTCTTGATGTGCTCTCAAAAGCCAGCTCGCCTCAGTGGAGCTCACCTGGTGGATGGGAATGACGAGGAAGGCCCCCCCACCCGCACACTCAGTCACCACTGCAATGAAGTGGGGGTTCACGGCACAGAAGTGGTTGTCATGGACGTTGCGGGTGATGGGCACGCAGTCATAGCACTTGTCCTTGCTGGCAGCTTTGCCATACACGTGGCGGAACTTGGAGCTGCGGTACTGTGGGTGCCACGACATCTGCAAGGGGAGAAACACAACAAATACCCCATGACGTAAGAATCAGCTATCCCATCATGGCTTGCAGACCCCCACTCCCCTCTCTCCAGAACAAGCTCACCCCCCCCCCTCCGCCCCCATTTGGGGTCCTTGCACCAACCCTCAGCCAGAAAGCAGCAGCCACATTTTTCTCTGCTGGTCTTCACCCCTTTGGCATGACCTGCCTCTGCACCTGTTGCACATCTCTGATGGAAAGAGTGCAGGGGAGAAAAGACAACCCTCTCCTCCACCAGCCAGCTGGCCTGTGCATGCACCAGCAATCCCTATCATTGGGGGCTGGGCCACATGGCAGCAAGGTTAAGAGGAATTGAATCCTGGTAGCTCAGAACTCAGGAAGCATGAAAGATATATTCTGGGTGAGGAAAGCCTGAAAGATGGCGAGTGAACAAGTCAGTCTGGATGCAGGCTTCATTTGGCCCTCGGGTGGTTTAGGACCAAAAGCTAGTCTAAATTTTGCTCACATGAAGGGAAAAAAAGAGGTTTGAGAGATCATAGTAATCATTACAGTCACCTGCTGTTTTTTTCCCCACTGACAATGACATTCTGCATGTCTGGTTTATAACTGCACTACAGCCCTCTGAGAGACAGCATTTTAAACGGTGTTTAAATGAGATACATAAAGCATGCTAACCACAAGAATCCTTTCCCACAGAGAGCAGTGAAGCTTGATGGAACTGATGCAACTAATTTCAAATAGGAAACTACCGGTGTTGGACAGAAAAGGCAATTCAGACTATGAACTCCTGCTCCATCCACAAAACCTAGACAGTAAAAGGGACATGGCAGAGATGGTGAGAAGATCCTACTGCCCAAAGGAAAAGAAATGTACATCAGGCAAGAAGGTTATGGGTGAAAAAGAGCCCCACACAATCAATATAGGCAAAGACTGGGAGAGGGCTTGGTTTGCCCCATATTGATCTGCTGAATGTGCATTTCATGAATGGTATTATCAGTGCTGCTGGATCAAAGATATTCCAGTTTGAGAGAGTTCCCCCTTTTGTGTTACAGCAAGACTTAGCTCATTCACAAGGGTAAGTGTTTGAAGGGAAGCACGCACTCAATGGCAGGAGCCCAAGTGCATCATCACCCAACAAGCAGAGGTCTAAGCAATTCTAAACCAAAATGTCCTTGCTGCTGGCACAAGACGGTATCCTCCTGGGATGACTATTAAATGCCAGGAGTCTGTATTGCTTGATCCTGGGCAGTTGAACTGGAGCTTTACAAGCATCCATCAACACAAAGATCTGCAAAGCTCATGTCACACTGGAAGATTTGGGCTGTGAATAGTGCTAGGACACAAGTCCTGGCCTACTCCCCACCTCCTCCCAATCTACTGGCACAGCTCAGACCAAACCCCACCTTGGACAAATACATATGCCTGTAAAAAATCAGTCCTGGCAGATCACCGGTTGCTTTCACAGTCATTTTTGTTGCCTGCTTTTACCTTGGCACGTTTTACCCACATTTCTCCATATTCTTAGCTGATTAGATTTCTTGTGCAGAAAACATTAGGTGCAAAGGATCTCTGATACAGTGAGGCCTCTGATGCTGAACAAAAACAAAGACACACAAGTTATTTGGAAAAGAAAGCAGTGATCCTGGGAAAATAATCTTGGAAGAAGGGATATTCACAGACAGAAAGAAAGCTGAGGTTTTATGGAGCTAACTAGCTCCCCAAACAGCCCAAGATGTGCAGCATTCTCAAACACCTTCACACTCATTACAGCTTTAGTGGTTAGGTTTACTCGCATCACGGTGGAGGCGGGGAAATCACTGTACTGTCTGGATGCAGCAGTTCCTTCTTACAGCAGGAACGTTATCTTTCCAAAAGGAAATTAACTGCCTGGCTCAAAGGAACTTCTAGCTAAACTGCGCTTGAGGTGGGACAGAGTGTGTGGTCTGGAGGTTCAAGGCTCCTCTGGAGAAAGGAGTCACCAAGTACACAGAATATATTCACTATTGCAGCACCAGAGAGCAGGAACACACAGCAAGATACTAACATCCCATGCAGAGTACCTGTGAAATTGTAACTCTGAATAAGGAATAAAGGAAATAAAAGGAATTAAATGCCCAAGTTTGGATAGTGCTTAGGAAACAAGCTCTCTCCTATTTCAGTTTGTAGAATTAAGGTTCAGCTGTCACAGGAATGGACTTCAAAGCACCTACAGCCTGGACAGCAGGGCAATATATAACTGGGAATATCATAAAAATGGAAAAGACAATCCTAGCAGAACAGTGTCCCTCCTGACATAATTGCAGCCACAGCAGAAAGCTCAACATTAAAAGAAAAAGCTTTTTAAATAAAATATGGCAAAAAACAGCCTGAACAGGTGCAGCATCAGCAGACTGCATCTGGCACAGTGGGAGATGCTGAACCCAAATAAAGCAGACATGTGGACATGAAGAAAAACTTGTTTGGAAGGAGTGTGGAGGAGTGTTCTGCACTGGAAGTTGCTCAAGTGGTGATATGTCTCCATCCCTGGAAATCCTTTCAAGACTTCATTAGATAAAGACATATTCTCCTTATTCAAATGTTCATAATAGTCCTGCTCTGAACAGGAGGCTGAATTGGAGAAAACCTAGGGCATGGTGCCACCAAACCATACTGAAACCTTACAAATGAAAAAGCTCACATCTTCACTAAGTAAAATAAGGCCCTGTGTGTACAATCTGCCTGCTACAAGCCATGCAGCAGACAAGATGTGGTTCCTCAGCAAGAGATGAGATCTTCCAGCTGGCTATTAACAAGAACAGCCTGGCCAGGGCTCTGACAGATCTCAGCTATTAGACAGTGGAAGCTATGGTGCATACAAGAAGATCGTTGTAGAGAAAAGAGGTCACCATTCTCCATCAGAGCTCTCAATGCACCAAATGCTGTGTTATGTATAAATACAGGCCTAATACCAACTGCATGGGTGGGTGTATAGGTACTAAAAGGACTACAGAAACATTTATCCCCCCAGCAGGTCCCCACTGCAGTCTGCCTTCATGTGATTTGCCCAGATCTGCCCTTCCACTGCTGCCAGAACAATGCAGGAACCAGTCACAGGTCACTGGTACCCCCGTTTCCATCAGCAGTCCTGGCCCAGCCTCTCTGCTCAGCTCCTGTGTTTGCATGGCAGGACAGAAGTGGCCTCAGTCTATAGCTACAAGTCTCTTCCTTGTTTTTTCCTAAAATAGCAGGTTTTCCAGTCACTTCTCCTCCCCCTCCTCCCTCTGTCTTCCTGGAAGGAAGGAGTTGGTTTAATCACACCTCATCTGGTACTTCAACCATCTTGACTACCACTCTGTTCTCCTAGATGCAATGTCATATGTTCCCAGGAGAGACAATCTGAGTGCTGTGTCCACTCTCCAGGGCTGAAGGTGGAGCAGGGGGACTGACCAGAGAGTAGAGAGGCATCCCACTCCTTCCTCTCAACAAGTACAGAAGAAAGCACCACAACAAAGGCAGAGCTGGGTGAAAAACACTCATGACCAGACAAAGAAAGGAAGCATGATTTTCACAGTATCTCCCATCCAGGGCTCAAGGAACCTGTTCTGGTGCAGCTGGCAAAAAGCTGGGCTTGCCTCCCTACACAGGTGGCAGAGAAGCCAGCTCTGCAAATGTTGTGTAGGAGACAAGGGTCTCCCTGGCTTACAAGTGCAAGGAGATGCCAGTTTCTGATATATCTCCCGCCCCCAGAAGGAGCTGTGGTGTGGCTCAAAGTGCCATACACATCTACGGTGCCAAAGTGCCAAATGCCACTTCCAAACACAGCTGCAGTGAGACACACGGCGAGCCAAGCAGCAGCCCAGATAAAGAAGCCGGGAAGAGCTGGGCTGGGCAAAACACTTCACTACAGGTCTGTACTTGAGCGGCTCCTGAGTGCCTGCTTCAGAAGAGCAATGTAAGGTTATCCACTGCCCTCCTGTACCAGCCAGAGGTAACTGCTCTTTCCTCTTTTATTCTCCACCCCTGCAAGATTGTCAGCTATTCAACAGCTTCCTCACAGAACAGAAGCAGTTTCCTGGCAGTGAGCAGCAGTGGCCACTTAGGTCATCAGCAGCATTTCCTGCCATTCCCTCTTGGAGGCAAGCCCACCTTGAATCCTCTCCCGTGCTGGGTGAGTCCTGCAAAGCAGCTGCCACCTTCTCCATAATGGCCTTTGAGCTCCGACATGACTCCCATGCTCCACTCCAGCTAATCTCACATCAACGTAGTCCATTCAAGCCATGTCACACTGACACATTTCCACGTTTGCCTCAACCTTTCCGTGGCCCATCCTGCCACCCCAACATTAGGAGGCAGGTTTCCTCACTGCTGGGGGCAGGGGCAGCAGTGGACTGCAAGCAGCATCAGAGCCAATCCCACAGGCCACAGGGAGCTATCTGCAAAACCATACCTAAAGCAGGAGGCAGAGGCACCTCCATGGGATCCCCCTCTCCCCCATCTTTCCATGGCAAGCAGAAGACCCTGGTGTGTGAGTAACTTTATTTAGTTCTTCCAAAGCTGCTGAGGCTCTGGCTGTACTTTCCACCTACCTCCTCCCATTCAAGGCCCCACCACACTGCAGAACCTTCTGGACCTGGACACACAGCGTCCCGCTTCCAGAGGAAAAGGGAGCTGGATGAGGAGATCTTGACAGTAGCAGGGCTACATCTGCTCCCCTGCTGCTCACAATGCCAGACAGAGCCCTGGACATCCACTACCTCCCCAGGCCCATGCTGGCGTGGCAAGATTTGCCAAGGGGCTTTGCAGTGTTCTCTGCATGGTCCTTCTTTCCCACTTTTAAATGTTCACTTCCCTCTTCTCTGTTTTCAGATTTTGCCAATCACAGTCATTAGGTTTCCTTCCAGTCTCCTCTCCTTTGCTGCCATCCATAGTGCAGAACAACAGGCAGGGACACCAGGCAAAAGGTGACCACTGCCCAAACATGCAGGTTTAGGCTTAGGAAAGCTAAAGCCTACCTGGAGCTGCATCTGACAAGGGATGTGGAAGGCAACAAGAAATGTTCCTACAAGTACCACAGCAGTAAAAGGACAACTAGGGAAAATGTGAGCCTGCTGAGGAATGGGAATGGGGACTTGATGAGAAAGGACTCTGCAAAGGCTATGGCATTGAATGTCTTTTTCACCTCAGCCTTTACTGCTGCATTGAGTTTGTATGGCAAGGTTTTGGTAGCACAGGACTACAGGGGTGGCTTCTGTGAGAAGCTGCTAGAAGGTGTCCCCATGTCTGACAGAGCCAAAGCCAGCCAGCGCTGAGACGCACCTGCTGCTGACCAAGGTCAAGTCCATCAGCAATGGTGATAGCACCTCTGAGATGGTGTATTTAAGAAGGGGGAAAAAGCGGTGGCAGAACAGCAGCTGGAGAGAGTCTATGTGAGCGCAGCAGCCCTGCAGGCACCCAGGCCATTGCAGAAGGAGGGGCAGGAGGTGCCTCCAGATTCCCCTGCCGCCTGTGGTCAAGCCCATGGTGAGGCTGTGCCCCTCAGCCCATAGAGGTTAGCAGTGCTGTGACCCATGGGCAGCCTGTGCTGGAGAAGCTCCTGGCAGGGCCTGTGGCCCCATGGAGAGAGGAGCCCAGGCTGGAGCAGGTTGCTGGCAGGACCTGTGGCCCCATGGTGGACCCAGGTTGGAGCAGTCTGTGTCTGAGTGACTGCACCCTGTGGGACGGACCCATGCTGGAGTTGTTTGTGAAGAACTGCAGCCCATGGGAAGGACTCACATTGGAGAAGTTGGTGGAGAACTGTCTCCCGTGGGAGGGACCCCATGCTGGAGCAGGGGCAGAGCGTGAGGAGCCTCCCCCTGAGGAGGAAGGAGCAGCATAGACAACACGTGATGAACTGACCGCAGCCCCCATTCCCCGTCCCCCTATGCCATTAAGGGAGGCAAGAGGTAGAGAAAATCATAAGTAAAGTTAAGCTCAGGAAGAAGGGAGGTGTGGGGGCAAAGTGTTATTTCTCATTATCCTATTCTGATTTGATTGGTAACAAATTAAACCGATTTCCTCAAGTCAAGTCTGTTTTGCCTGTGATGGCAATTGCTGAGTGACCTCCCTGTCCCTATCTCAACCCACGAGCTTTTTGTTATATTTTCTCTCCCCTGTGCTCTGAGGAGGGGAGCGATACAGCAGCTGTGGTGGGCATCTGGCACCCTGCCAGGACCAATCCACCACAACTGCTAAGATGGTCCTTAAGGTATTTAGGGCCCCTGAGACCTATGGGAAGTCCAAGACTAGGAAGACTTGGATGTAGCTTATCTCAGCATTAGCAAGGCTTTTGACACTGTCTCCCATAACAGCCTCATAGACAAACAGATGAAGTACAGACTAGATAAGCAGACCCTGGGGTAGACTGTAAACTGGCTGAACCCCTGGACTCAAAGGCTTGTGATCAGCAGCACGAAGTCTATCTGGAGGCCAGTCTCCAGTGGTGTGCCCCAGGAGTGGACACCGAGGTCAGTGCTGCTTAACTTTTTCATTAATGATCTGGATGATGGGGCAGAGTATACCCTCAAAAAATCTGCGGATGACACAAAATGGGAAGGAGTGGCTGATACATCAGAAGGTTGTGCTGCCAACCAGAGGGACCTCGACAGGCTGGAGAAATGCGCCCACTGGAACCTCATGAACTTCAACAAGGGAAAGAGCCAAGTCATGTACCTATGGAGGAATAACTCCATATGCTGGGTGCCAACTGTCTGGAAAGCAACTTTGCAGAAAACAACCTGTGTTTCCAGGTGGACAGCAACTGACCATAAGCTGCCAGCAATGTGCCTTTGGAGCAAAGAAAGCCAATGGCCTCTGGGGATGCATAAGGAGGAGTGTTGCCACCAGGCTGGGGGAAGTGATCCTTCCCCTCTACTCAGAAGTAGTTTACTACTAGTGAGACACACCTGGAGTGCTGTGTCCAGTTCTGGGCTCCCTGGTACAAAAGACATGGATGTAGTGGTCCAGTCTAGGTGCATGAAGATGTTAAAGGGACTGGGACTATCTCTCATATGAAAAGAAGCTGAGAGAGCTGGGACTGTTCCCCTAGAGAACAGCAGACTCAAGAGGATCTTATCAATATGTACCAGCACCTCAGGAGGTCTCGAGGGTAAAGAAGACAGGGCAAGACTCTCCTCAGTGGTGCCCAGCAACAGACAAGAAGCAATGGGCACAAACTGAAATACAGAAAACTCCATTTAAACACACAGAAACACTTTTTTTCTGTGATGTTAGTCAAACACTGGCATAGGCTGCCAAAAGAGGTTGTGGAGTCTCCATCCCTGGACATACTTAAAACCTGACCAGACATGGTCCTGGGCAACCTCCCCTAGTTGACCCTGCTTTGAGCAGGACATCAAGATACGAGTTTCAACTTCAACTGTTCTGTGATTCTAAGGCCTCTGGATCTCAGCCATGTGTATCTTTTACTGCCCTAAAAATGCCAGTGGCAACGTACCAAGATGTATGCCCATGCGATGTGCACTTTCAACCCAATAAACCTGAAGTTTGTCTTCCAGGTTCAGCTCTCCCATCTGTTCTTCTGACAGGGAGCAATGACAACACATTTCTTCCCCATTCCATAAAAACTGCTGTTTGGAGGGGCAACCATTTTTATAACTGTGCAAATAGAAACTGGTATAAGGGATGGAGGGGAGAAAGTGTGGGAAAATACAGAACATTTTGCCAGCACGACAGGACTGTTTTTTCACTGCAAAAACTTGCGCTATCACCTCAAAAAAAATACCATATTTGTACATTTTATAAAGCCCCAAAATTATATGTTTTGCACAGTCCCTTAAGAATATACTTTCCCTGGGTGTTTTTTAAGACTAATGGGGTTAGCTTTCTCCCTGCACTGGAGGGCCCCCAGTGTACAACGAGTCTCCCCTTGCACATTCATGCCTGAGCAGGGTGAGTCAGCATAGGCAGAGCTCAAGGTCCTGAAAACCCTGGGTGTGCAGCACCAGGTGAGGCTTGTAACCACAGCTCAGGGATCCCCAGCTCACTTCACCTGCTTGTGGGACAGCAAGGAGCCAGGATGCCCACAGCAAGGGCACGCAGACCATCCGTGCACACGGGGCAGTGCCCATGGCAGCACATCCCCACCTTGAGAGGCAGCTGGAGCTGAGGTCTGGGTCCTTTCTTCTGATCAGGGAGGTAGAAGATCTCCCCCCACTTGCAACTCAGGGCTCTGTGCCATCAGCACAGAGACTGATGCTGAACTGACAAGGAACTGGTGAATGGACCATCAGCCCTCTGTCAGCATGGCACAGAAGCCTTTGCATCCTGGAGAAAGGAGGAAGGTAGCCTTTGCAATCCAAGAATCAGCCTCCTGCCTTCCCTCCCCATCATCCTGACCTAATTCCCTAATTCCCAATATCACAAGCCTCCCTGTGGGGGGAGGGGGAACTGGGATGGAGGGAGACAGTGCAGATTGTACTAGCGTGTGTGTTTCTAACCATACAGCTGATGCAAAAAATGTGGTTAGCACTATCCTCCCCTCATCCAGCTCTCAAAGACAAAGTCCTGGGACCTTGTGGTTGTCACTCCCACCTCTTCCAACAAGGAACATTAAGGAGACTTTTTTCTGAAGCTGCCAAAGGGTCCTGGAGTAGGATAGAGATCCCTGCAAGCCCCACTCAGATCTCTGCTTACCACTTTGCAGTAGGCAATCAGCACACGCTTTTTCAGGACGGACAGTCTTTGCTAGACAGCTTCTGCCCATTAAGCTGTGCAGCCCTAGCATGGGGAGCACTATCTCATGAAAGAACATGCAGTGGTTTATGTCAAATACAGTAAAATGCATCCATTTGCTTCATAGTTCCTCATTGCTAGCATAAACAGAAGCAGCAGCTCCTCTGCCTCTCTAAGCAGGTTAATGCAACTGCAAGAGATAAGCAAGGTCATACAGGTAGTTTTAAATGATCCCCTGAAGCCTCTCACAACTGGCATTTCTGGGTGCTCAGCTCTGAGCTGAATGAGGAAGGACACAACATGGACAACCCTGAGACACAGATCTGATCGTGTGGAGAACCTCAACTACAGAGCAGAGGAGCCATCATACAAGCTGGTCTCAAATGTAAAAAGATTCTCATCTCTTGCCCAAGGTCCAGAATACAGCAGAAGGAGGCAGAGGAAGCGAGGTCATGGCTGCAACATGGGTCTGATATAAGATAAAACAGTAAAGCTGTAGCAATTCTCAGCCCAGTGCTGACAGCAGGTGGGATTCCTTCCTGGCACCTGAAAAGATGCCCAGAAAACCACTGTAGTACTTTGATACCCTCAAGCATAGCCTACTCAGCCCTTTCATGTTTACCAGACATGAACATGGAAATGCTTAGGAGACCTCTGAAGAACAGTTAAAGATGGATAATCCAGGTCTACCACTTGTCTTCAGAAATACAATGCAGCAGCACTGAAGGGACTTTGCTGTGCTTTAGGTCTGACTCTTCTATGAGGTTGTTTATGAAAAGTTAACTTTTCATCACTCATCCATGAAACCTGACTGCAAAGATCCTAGCTCCTGACTGAAGGTGTGAGCTCCTAAAAGGGTTGTGAACTCTAGGAAGGTCTGCAGCACTCAGAAGCAGTCTTGGGAAAGTTATGCTGTGGCGTATTTGCTACTCTCCAGGAAGTATTAGACAAAACAAATAGGCATATGCATGTCCAACTGACTGAACATGTGCTTCACCATAGGCCAGCATGTTCCTGCTTGCCCTGTTGCATCCCACTTACACTAGGATTACAGATTTGCCTACACTGTGCATGAAACTTGTGAATTCTGGATTAATTTCTCTTGTTCTTGGAAAAAATAACCACATAAAAAAAGCGAAACATGTTTGAGGAAACCCAGACATATGGGAGCCTAATACAGGTCCAACTGAGAGCATTTCCTCCTCTGGTGCACAGTATTTGTGAAAGAGTCACAGCAGCCAGGTCAGTCCTAATAGTCTGGAAACTCAAGACACTGGCAGCACTTTATTCTGCCTTTTACAGTCTTTGATATCTTTGGTGGCTTTGACATCCTTGGCATTGTGCCTTGGATTGTGCCAGGAGCTGGAGGGCATACAGATCAGGAAGTTATTTCTTTAAATCCTGAGGAAGGTCTAAAAGAAGATTGATGGGCACCTTATCTCCTGGAAATACCAGCTCTTGGATGTGGCTCCACATACTGTTAAGAGCTGACCTGTCCAGCACACACCCTGGCATATTGTTTTTCTGGCAATTTCAGTCTCATCTATGAGCCAATTTCTCTTGCTCAAAGAGCAGAAAATGAACACAAGGTGGGGGAGGAAATAAAATAAATAAGTAAATAAAACACAAACACAACAAAAAAAAAAAAAAAAGAAAAAAAAACAGAATAAGGCATCTGAGCGAATTAGATCATAAAAAGTATCTGGTGTGGGTAAAACAGAGCACAAAGGGATGGGTGTCACATCACAGGTAGAAGCAGAGGGAATTGGAGTGTCTTTGACACCAATGAGATCCCCTCAGCTCATCCAGGGAACCACAGCCAGGCAGCATGACAGTGTCACCCCAGGAAAGGAGGGGTAGCTAAGAACCAGACCTTGTCTCATTGCCCTGTAAACAGGCATGCACATCTCACAGGCTGTGCTGCACCCAGTCAGAGCAGGGAGGAATTTAGACTACATGAAGGTCAGATGGGAGATGGGTTTGTAACCTGACCAAGAAGTTTGGGGGCAGGAAATCCTACTTAGCGTGCTCAGCTCCTATATTTCATGCTTTTCAGTGCGTGCCAGCCTTCTGCTCTTTCCCAGTCCCGAGGAACCAGCAAACTCCAAAGCTGGAACCATCTGCCTAAAGCCTTCAGCTCTGGGCACTGCTCTAGCAAAAGGTGCCAGACAGTTGATAGGAGAATTCAGTGGAGAGTGGTATGGACAAGTGATCAAAGCTGTGTGACCTGCTAAGAAATCCTAAAAGCTTCAGAGTGGAGATGATGGAGGGAAGCCATGACGGTTTCATGGCTTCAAACACAGAAAAGGTTGCCACAAAGAGGATATAAATTGTCCACTTTCAAAGTCTAGGGGAGACAGAAAGTAAAAAACCATGTGTTTTAACCGCATCAGAGAAGTCTCCAATTAGGCAGCAGTTAAACTTCTAAGAGTCACAGGAGTGGGAAATGTATGAATCTCCATCAGTGGTGTTTCCCAGGCAGACTCAATAAAAGACTAGCAATGACAACGGAGCTACAGCTGACCCTGATTTGGACAGGAGACAGACTCACAGAGCTGGAACAGAGAAATCACACAATGATTTGATTTCATGTGCAGTAAGCCTGCTATGTCCTGAGCGTGGCAGGCTGTACCTGCTTGTACTAGCTGCACTAACCCCCTCAGCAGGGCATCCAGTATCTCACTTTTAAGCAATTTTTAATTGCAATCTTAATGTCAGAATTGCAATTCTTAACATCCAGGGCAAGACAGCTGAATCAGATACAGCTACTGCAGAACAATCTGTTTCATTATGGTACCAAGAGCTGTGCTGCAAGACAAGCTGTTTAGCAGTGGCCATCATTCCTGACATTAATGCGCCAGAGTAGCTCCTTTCAAATGTACCATTGTTCAGGCTAACTATTAAGAGTGGTATAAGGGAAAATGAAAGCCAAAATTTTAACCTGAGCTCATTTGTCTGATGCAGCATTCAGGTTGAAACTTTCTCTACTGCCCTTGTGAAAACATGCAGGCCCTATTTCCCTGAGATTAAAACCTCAACAACTGTATGGGACTGCAAAAAGGATCCATAGAGGTAAGAGACCATCCCATCCAGATGCAGAGCTGAAGATGATGGTGAGCAGAAGGGTTGGACCTGCAGAAGCAGACATCACATATCATTAAAGCAGCACAAAACAGCATCTGGAGAACTTAAAGGAGCTGAACAAGCCCAGTGGGAACAATAAACATCTCATTTTGGCTAGGTCATCTGCAGCTCCTTCAGGGAAGGTGTCCGAGGTCTCTGTCTACAGAAAGTTTGGTTATTTCCCCCGAACAGCCCCCAGGCCACGCCAGTGCCCATCTTCTGTGGGACCAGACTCCAGACATGATCTAAGCTCTTCTCTCTGCCTTTGTGCACAGCACATCTGAGGGCCTGGCAGCACCCAGCATGCATCAACCTGACATGCATCCATCAAGACACAAGTCCTTGGTCCCTTCTGTCCACATGCCAATGCACACTAATATTTCACCGACTCAAAGCTGTACAGGGAGGAGGCTTGCTGCTAACTCCAGTGATACAAACAGGCATCTTACTCCACCAGCTACTATAAGATCACCTTGATTCAAAGCTTTTTTTACAAGTTCATCCAAACTAAGCCTGTTGAAGCACAAGATCACTGCCTATGAAGCATCCTATTAGATGACAGATCTCTCATAAGACTGTATGACAATCCTGGTATGGAAATACAGCACATAAAGGCTGCATGGAGTGCAGAAGCAGCACTCAATTCAGCCAACACAGAATTTCTAGGCCGAACAAGTTTGTAAGCTCTAACAGAAAGCTCTCCAGCTGCCTTCAGGTAAGCAAGGGGAGAACAGACTGCCAGCCTCTGCCCCTGATCTCAGGACAGTGATCAAAGGACAGCCTGAGCTCTTCTGAGATGAGAGTCTGGCACAGCATCTCCTGCAGAGATTTGCATCTTCTCCCCACCCCATGCCTGGGCTGAGAGCCTTCCAGTTCATCAGGTGCAATGTGGATGGTACATGCCCCTCACCAAAAAATTGCTTTCTGTTTTCTTGTGCTGCTCACCTCTCAGCAGGGTACAAATACATACCAATGAATTAGTAACTGTTATGTTTGCTTGAAATTCCCCCAGTTTCACACAAGAAGCCTCCCTTCTCCTTGAGGCCTGTGCTCTGTGCGGCCTGTGTTGCACTCCTGCATGAAAGCTGCCCTGGCATAGAGAAACATGGGCCGAAATCCAGCCATACTTCTGTGGACCTTGCCTACAGGGTGCCCAGTGCGCTCCTGGGGAAAGCACATAACATGAACAATCTTCCAAAACACTTTTAAGTACTGATTACTATTGTTCATAAGCAGGTTTCCAAACTCTGCCTATACCTCACCTGCCACTCTGAAAAGCACTTCAGCTGTTCAGGTGATCCAACCTGGCAAGTTGGACTCTCTTCCTCCCCTGTCCTTATTGACAGGGAATCAAGAGAATTTACAGTTCTAAAGGACTTTTCTGAGGTCCCAATATCTTGAAAATTAGCAACAATTTGGAAAGCACAGGGACCAACAGAAAAAAATAAATTTACCCCTCATTCCTTCTCTTGCATGCAGGGTCAAAAAGAGATTAAAAGGTGAGAAAGGAAAGAATGCAAATGCTAATAAGGCTGGTTTTGAAAGTTCCAATGACCATTTCAATCTGAAATTCCATGAAAACTTTACATTTCCCTTTTCATATTCTCTTTTGGAATGCTAAACTTGTATTGCATAGGTAATGCCTTTTTCCTTTCAACCTCATCATTTTTAGGTAACGTTTCTATGGCCAAAAAACCCACAGAGCAGCCCTGCTAGTCTTTTGAGAGCGCTGTTCACAAGTATCCAAGGAGTGCCACAAGAGATTCAAACTTCCGACTCCGTGCTAATAAGCAGAGTGAAACTGGCACAAGGGTACACAAGTAGAAGGCTCTAGAGAAGACACACTTCCTCTTCTTAGTTCTGTATCAGCAGTCTATGAAATAAAATCTTTACATGCACTCGGGGCCAATTAATAAAATCAAACAAAAGAAGAATCACTTGCAAAATTTGCCCAGGTCCACGATTTTCCCCTGTCTCATCTCCCCCTGCTCTCTACAACTCAATTTCATTCACCTTACCTTTCTCTTCTCCTGCTAAATCCTCTCTCCTCCCCTCCCTCTCCTTTTCTTCCACACAGCTGATCCTCTCAAAATTCACCCCTTCCCATCCAAAAATGCATAATGTAACTTGATGCCAAAAGTCAGGAAGACTCACTCAACGGCAATTCGATAAAGCTTAGAGCCAGATGACGAGAGGAAGATGTACATGAAGTCAGCTTCAACGCTGCCCTACACTGAATACCAAGCTGTGTACGGGAAATAGGAGAGACATTCCCATTCCCAGTACCCCAAGATTTGTAGAAAGGACGCAGTTAAATACATGAAATACTGCCAGCTTTCTGTCAAAGACCCAGCTACATTGTACTGTAAATTTCATGACATAACTCCATACGGAACAGACCATACCAAAGAACTCCATAATTAAGTACTCCTCACTCTGCTGTCCCCACAAGAGATTTATGTTGAATCAGGAAGACATCTGCTACCTGCTCCTAAACCATGCTTGTGCAATCCTTACACAGACACAAGGCCTTGGTTTCAGTGTCTCCACTTTAAGAAGACTGTTAGCCCCCCTTCTGATCAGAGAGGGGCACATTTGTTGCTGCATCCTGCTTCTCACTGAATCTCAGCAGAGCAACAGCTGCAGAGCAGGATGCTCCAAAGCTTTCTTCTCTCACCTATCCAGCACCAGGGCACAGCTGGGAAGCAGTGCAGCACCTCAGGTCAGCAAGGTCACTATTTGATACACCTCCTGCAGAAGACATCTGTCACCTGGATGTGGTACACTAGCAAGACTCACATACAAGCACTTTCACTGGAAAATGGTTGCTTTTAGCAGTTGACTAGCCAACCAAGCCAGCTAAGTCCCAGGTCCACCCAGCTAGGCTGGGACAGTTTTGGCGAAGACAAATACATCACATCGTTATATTTATTCTGAATAATGCTACTAATGCTTCTCCTACAGGGCAAAGCTCGCTCTCTCTGAGACCCAGTACTGCCAGCCACGTGCTCAATACACTTTTGCTCCCGCAGTTAAACCAGAGGCATTCAAAGTAACTGGCACTGAAAAAACAGTGTGCAGAGGAACTTGTCACTTCCAGATGGCTTTAAAACTTTAAACCTCACACCACATATATTTCTCACCCTTTCTTCTTGCTTTATGCAGAAAAAAGGCTGTTGGCTGCAACCTTGATAGGAGCACAGTGATCACAAAACAAGCAAGCAGTGAGAAAGGTGTCTGCTTGTGCCAGTCTGCAGGTGCCGCTTTCAAGCTATAAGCAACTAGCGCTGGGTTTCAATTTCCCATCTCAAGTGTCTTTGCCACCAGCTTTCATGGTAATAAAAAGGGCTTCATTAGAAACATCAGAGTGGGCAAAACATGTCCCTCTGGCTAAATCAAGTATTGTAGTAAGACAGAGTTTTCTGCAAGTAGCACGCACTCATGCCAGGAGGGTTTTGGAAGACAGTACAGACTGTCTCATGTTAACATGGACCAGACCCAGGCATGAGCAGTCCACCCATTGGAGCACAGTCTGGCCCAGCCATAATTCATTCTAGCCCACACAAATATTATTCCCAGGTGATTTCACCAGATCACTCAGCTCTTCACACCTCACCCTGTTTCCACCCTCCTCTTTCCCCTTTCATCAGAAGCAGCAGTAAGGGAGTTTTATCACAGGTATTGGTGAACAATCCCCTGTCTCAGAGCAAGGCCACCCCCAGCGACACATCAGTATGGCTCCAGCTTTCTCCAGCTGTACCTTGCAAACCCCCAGCAGGGAGAACCTCTCACTCTCCTGGTGCCCTGCACCACCCTCTTTTAGGCTGACCTACCCGCAGGGACTTCTGCTCACAGCAGATCAGGGAGTACTTTCAGAGACACCCACCTCCTGCCCCCAGAGAGGACTCACCAGCAGCCTGAGGAAAGCCTGCTGGGTTGGGCCTGGAAGTTTTTTAATGGCAGCGTCACTAATTATATGGGGTACTCATAAACACCAAGTCCGCAGCACCATGAGGCAGATGAAGAGGCAGTCCCTCATTTATAGCCTGCAAAGAAACTGGAGGATACCTTTGAAAACAGAAAGGGAATTACTGCCCTGTCAGACTGTTGTGTAAGAGCAGGTGGAGGCTTTGCCAAGACACCCCTTTACTCCACCCCTTTGGGACCATCCTCACTGCATCCTGTTAGCAGCTCTTGCTAGGAAGGGCCAAGGATGATCTTCATCTTTTATTGGATGTGGTGGGGAACATTGCCACAAAGGATAAGGAAAAGGCTGAGGTACTTGATGCTTTCCTTGCCTCAGGCTTGAATAGCAAGACCAGTTACCCTCAGGGTACTCAGCCCCCTGAGCTGGAAGACAGGGATGAGGAGAAGCTGCATGAAGCCCCCACAGCCTAGGAGGAACGGATTAGTGACCTGCTGCTCCACTTAGATGTGCAAGTCTATGGGTACACGAGGGCACTGAGGGAGCTGGCAGAGGAGCTCACCAAGCCACTCTCCATCATTTATCAGCAGCCCTGGCTAACCGGGGAGGTCCCAGCAGGCTGGAGGTTAGCCAGTGTGACACCCATCTACAAGAAGGGAGGGAAGGAGGATCCAGGAAACCACAGGCCTGTCAGCCTGACCTCAGTGCTGGGGAAGGTTATGGAGCAGATCATCCCAAGTGCCATCATGTGGCATGTGCAGAACAACAACTGGGGGATCAGGCCCAGCCAGCATGGGGTTATGGAAGGCAGGTCCTGCTTGACGAACCTGATCTCCTTCTATGACAGGATGACCCACCTAGTGCATGACGGAAAGGCTGTGTATGTTGTCTACCTGGACCTTAGTAAAGCCTTTGACACCACCTCCCACAGCATTCTCCTGGAAACACTGGCTGATCATGGTTTGTATGTGTGGGTAATGGCTCTATGCTGGGTAAAAAACTGGCTGGGTGGCCAAGCCCAAAGAGTGGCAGTTAATGGGCTTATATCCACTTGGCGGCCGGTCACAAGTGGTGTTCCCCAGGGCTCAGCATTGGGGCCAGCCCTGTTTAATATCTTTATCAACGATCTGGACGAGGGGATCGAATGCACCCTCAGTCAGTTTGCAGATGACACCAAGTTGAGGGGCGTGTTGACCCGCCTGAGGGCAGGAGGCTCTGCAGAGGGACCTGGGCAGGCTGGAGCGATGGGCCCAGGCCAGTCGTGTGAGGTTCAGCAGGGCTCAGTGCCGGGTCCTGCCCTTGGGTCACACCAGCCCCACGCAGTGCTACAGGCTGGGGCAGAGCGGCTGGAAAGGGCCTGGTGGGAAAGGGCCTGGGGGTGCTGGGTGACGGCCGGCTGGGCAGGAGCCAGCAGTGTGCCCAGGGGGCCCAGGCGGCCAGCAGCACCCTGGCTGGTGTCCCCAGCAGTGTGGCCAGCAGGACCAGGGCAGTGACCGTCCCCCTGCACTGGGCACTGCTGAGGCCGCCCCTCGAACCCTGTGTTCAGGTCTGGGCCCCTCTCTGCAAGAGGGACGTAGAGGGACTGCAGCGTGTCCAGAGACGGGCAGCGGGGCTGGGGAAGGGGCTGGGGCACAGGTCTTGTGGGGAGCCGCTGAGGGGGCTGGGGGTGTTTAGTCTGGAGGCTCAGGGGGGACCTTGCTGCTCTCTACAGCTGCCTGACAGGAGGCTGTGGGCAGGTGGGGGTTGGTCTCTTCTCCCAGATAACAAGCAACAGGACAAGAAGAAACAGTCTTAAGTTGTGTCAGGGGAGGGCTAGATTGGATAATAGGGAAAAAAATTCACTGAAAGTGTGGTGAAGCACTGGAACAGGCTGCCCAGGGAGGTGGTGGAATCACCATCCCTGGGGGTGTTTTAAAAACATGTAGATGCGGTGCTTAGGGATGTGGTTTAGTGATGGACTTGGCTGTGCTGGGTTAACAGCTGGACTTGATGGTCTCAAAGGTCTTTTCTAACCTAAATGATTCTATGACTGCCTATGATTAAGGTCTCACAAGGTGTCCTGGTTTCAGCTGGGATAATTTTCTTCCTAGTAGCTGGTGAAGTTCTGTGGTTTGGATTTGGGGTGAGAACAATGCTGACAGCACACTGATGGTTTCAGTTGTTGCTGGGTGATGTTTATACTAAATCAAGGACTTTTCAGTTCCTTGGGCCCTGCCAGCGAGAGGGCTGGAGGGGCACGGGAAATGGGGAGGGGACACAGCCAGGGCAGGTGACCCAAACTAGCCAAAGGGATATTCTATACCATATGACGCCATGCTGAGTATATAAACTGGGGGAAGAAGAAGGAAGAGGGGGACATCTGGCATTGTGGCATTTGTCTTCTCGAGTAACCATTACACGTGACGGAGCCCGGCTTCCCTGGGGATGGCCGAACACCTGCCTGCCCATGGGAGTGGTGAATGGATGCCTTGCTTTGCTTTGCTTGTGTGCGTGGATTTTGCTTTACCTATTAAATTGTTCTTATCTCAACCCTTGAGTTTTACATTCCTTTCCGACTCTCCTCCCCGTCCCTCTGGGTGAGGGGGAGTGAGCGAGCGCCTGCATGGTGCTGAGTTGCCAGCTGGGGTTAAACCATGACACAAGGCAACTGTTCCTCTCTCCTGTCCTCTCCTGCTCAGTGGCACCTCATTTACAAGATCTTCCCAAGAGAATGTACCTCAATAAATCAAAGCCAAACCTTTACATAGCCATTCAAACCTTGAGTTAAAAGCATCATGCTTCCTTCCTCATTTTAAGCATTCCTTGTCTTGGGGCATGAAATGTTTTGGGTAAGGCTGTGTGAAATACACTGCTGTCTCTATGGAGGAAATATTGCTAAGAACTATCCATGGAGATGAACACCTAACAGGTTATCTTGTCCCCACCAACCACCAACACCAGGCAGCGGTACTGCACGGGCCATCTTCCAGTCCTCTGGAACCTAGAAGGCTGCTTGCTGGCCTACCATGAAGATGCAGGTATCATAACAGATCTCCAGCATTTCAGCTCCTTTCTTAAAGTAAACATTTTCATTTTGCCCAGAGAAGGCAGAAAGCCCAAACATTAACAGCAACTCTGTTTTGGCTCAGGAAGCAGTTCCAAACCCAAGTGAGGAAGCTTGCTGCAAAGGAGCAATAGAAGAAGCAGCTAAAATAGTTCTGTCTTTGCAAGTGACACGGAAATAGTCATGAGCACTATAAGGAGCAAGAGAGGTTAAAGTTGAAGCCAAATGAAGAAAATAGAAAGTGGCTCATACATTTAGGCAGATTTAATACAGAAAAGCACAACTAAGCAGAACAGGGACAATTTTTAAATGTCAGAAAAGTTACTGAACTCTTTCTCAAGCACAACCACAGCAAGATTTTCAAGATTCACCTCCTGCAAGTCCGAAATGGTCCATCCCAAAATGCAAAAAACAAGCAAAGGCAGCATGAGACCTGCATGGATGGACCAGGACATGCTCATACAACTCAACCATAAAAAGGATGCACACGGGAAGCAGAAGCAGGGACAAATGTCCTGGGAGGAATATAGAGAGACTGTCCAAAGATGCAGGGCTGGGCTTGGGAAAGCCAAAGCCCACCCGCAGTTGAATCTGTTGAGGGATGTGAGGGGTAACAAGGTTTCTTTCAATACATCATCAGCAAAAGGACTAGGGAAAACATGAGCCTGATGAGGAATGGGGACTTGAGAAAGGACACTGGAAAGGCTGAGGCATTGAATGCCTTCTTCACCTTGGTCTTTACTGCTAAGACCAGCCCTCAGGTATCCTGGGCTCCTAAGAGCTGTGGACAGTCCAAGTCAAGGAAGACTTATCCTTGGTGGAGGAGGATCAGGTCAAGAAACAATAAAACAGATGGGAGGTGTTTCAAAAACGCATAAGTGCAGTGGACATAGGGACATGCACAAGGGCCTGATGGGATGCACCCACAGGCCCATGTTGTCGCAAGGTTTTCTCTGAAAGACGATGGCAATTGGGGGATCTCCCTGAGGACTGGAAGAAAGCAGATGTCACCTTTAAAAGAGCAAGACACATGATAAGGGGAACCACAGGCCCTTCAGCCTGAGCTTGATCAGGCAGTTAAACATAAGAAGAAACTTTTTTATTGTGAGCATAGTTAAACACTGGCACAGGTTGCTGAGAGAGGCTGTGAAGTTTCAATCCTTGAGATACTCAAAACCCAACCAGAAAGTGCCCTGAGCCACCTGCTGTAGGTGAACCTGCTCTGAGCTGGCAGTTGGACTAGAAGATCTCCAGAAGTGCCCCTACCCTATGCCATGCTATGACCCTGTAAAATCTGCACAGTGGTCTCTAGGGAGAGCATCCCAAGTAGATGCAGATGAAAGCAGACCATAACTTTCTGTGCACATTTAGCACAAAGGAGGTGGGAGAAGTTCCTGTTACACAGCACTGCCTGCCAGGGATTCATCAGACAGGCCATGGCCAGGGGAAGAAAAACAAGCACCTTGCTTGTGAGCAAGACTTGCCTTTGCATAGCCTCCTCCCTGTGGCATTTATATTTCCAGAATTTTCTTGTTCCCAGATCCTCAGGAGCATACTTACTCATTGTTAGGAACATCTGGTTGTCCTCCTTGAAATGAAATGCTCCAAGCAGTGGCAACCAGCTGGTCTAAAGCAACAAAAATAGCTGGACTACACTGTCCACTCTGTCATTTAAATCCAAACACGTGGGGAAAGCAAAAAAACAATGTCAGAAAGTTTTCAGGGGAGGCTGGGGAAAGGAAAATGGCATCAAAGAAGTGAAAACCAGAACAAAGCAGATACACAGATAAAAGTGAGATAGATGGAGAGTCAACACAGCTTACATAAACCCTTGCCAGGCCTCACCTAACAAAAGCCAGAACCTCTGTGACACAGCGTACCCAGTTTCCAATACTAGCATGGCTCCTCACCACAGAGATAATGCAGCATGAGGTTAGGAAGAATGTCCTCAAATGGGTAAGTGGGTTTTGAAAAATGGGAAATGCCTACTTTTTTAGTGCTTCAGGCTTAAGTTCAAAACAGACTCTCAGCACCCTCTTTATATGCCTATATGTCTCCCAGGAAGGATACACTCATAGAACAAAGGTAGATCATTACAGGTCTTGGGAGTCCATCTTTTCTCCTACTCTTCTCATTTGTTTCTCTACATTCTTCCCTAAGGATCTTTTTGTAAAATTCTCCAGTAATGAACAGACCACCATCTTCCTGTGAAATGTATCCCAGCACTCTGTATCCCAGCACTCAGCTGCCTTTATGAGTACAAAGCTCTTCCCTGCTTTGAAAATTAAATCTCCCTTTGTGCAATCAGTATCTCTTGCTTCTTATTTAGTCAGATCACAGGAAAAAGACTGTTACCTTCCTCCAGCAGCAAGCTTTCCTCTGCAGTTAGCACACAGCTTTCCAGTCTTCTCCAGCTTTTACCTCATTCTCCTTCTGTCAGCCGCATTTTCTCAACAGCTGATAAATTTGTCCTCCTTACTTCCACTCTCTTTGGCTGATCTGTATTTTTTCAGAGCTGTGCACCTAAAACTGGCATACATCTACTTTACTAACATGGATGAACAAACATTTCCTTGGTAATTTACCAGACACTCTCTTTGTTCATGTTTATTATTTTCCTGCTCCAGCATGTCACTGGGTCGTGCTCAGACTGGAACGAACTGCAGACCCTGGACACTTTTCTGCAGAACTGCACCAGGTCCAATGGTACTACGTCATCTGAAGACCTGAACCTGAAGACTGAACTGCATCCTCATTTTCCCATGTCATTTCTTCAGCTCTTCAAGGCAATTTCAAACCAGAGCCCTGTCCTTCTGCAGGCTTCCTGCTCCTCCTGGTTTCCTGTTTATTATTTATTCCTTTGTCCTAATTACTAACAAAAATACCAAACAGTATCAGATGGCAGGAAGAGCACTGCAAAACTCTTCTCAATAAATCCTCACATTTTGATAAATAACTGTCAGATGAGCTCTCCTGTGCAGTTCCCTCACTCTGTGCAGTTCCCTCACTGGATTTACATGTACCTTACCATAGCCAGGTGTATCTAGTGCACATTCCCTTAGCTTAATTGTGTGGGACAGCACTGAACATTTTCCTAAAGTTAAGGTAAAGAACATCTGCTTCTCAACATCCATCGCTCTCACCACTCTTTGCAAGAGGAAATCACAGTGTGTTGGCATGATTGGTTTTGCCATGCTTACTCTGCCTCCTTCATCTTATTATTTCTCCCTTGTGTTCTGCTTTTTCTTGTTCTAATATTCTCCTTATAGAAGGTTCAACTTTCCCTCTGTCTAGAGCTCAGGAATCTCCTCCACCTGCTGCAGCATCCTCAATGGCAATCTTCTAATTGCTCTGAGTTAATTTCAGTCAGTTCTTCATGTGTGCCCTGCAGCCCACACTGACTGGGGTCCCCATACATCTGCCGTGAACACTGCCTAACCTCACTGCCCCACTGTAGCCCAAACTACCACTCAGCATCTCTTGCTGTTGCAGAGGAATTTAGCCAGGTTTGGGAAGGGCTTTGCATTTTTCACTTCAAGAAGCCAATATAGTTGGAAACTGTGAGCCCTGCCAGCCAGGACTGTGCTGCTGAGGTCATCACAGGGCATGCCAAGCCTGCTAGGTGGCAACGCACTGGCTAAGCAACCAGAACCCCTGTAGCCACTGGGGTCCAGGGACTGGACTGCATGCAGGACAGAAAACTGTTTATTGTTCATAACAGCCTACCATGGGTGCAAGTTCTTTGGGATCTCCAAGCTTTTGTTTTCAGGAGGCTTTGGAAATAGGTTCTTCCAATACATGAGACTGAGCTCCAGGTCCAGCACACTAAGTACCTCTGTCATCAGCAAGTCACTCATGGAAAGTCTTATCTGCAGAGGAGGAGAGCTCCTCTCTCACCTGTGACTGGAGCTCTGAAGCAACACCTAGAACTCCAAATTCAAAATCAGTGGTCCAGGACACCTCTTTTTCACAGCACAATTTCTCAGGCTGCACAAAGTCTTGCTGCTCTTACTATGGGAAGTCAGGCCCACAGCGCTGTGTATCCTGGCAGCTCTCTGCAGAACAGGCTGTCTCACACCCCTGCCTGCACTGCGTTTTGCTCAGCACACCAACAAATGCCCCTCTGCAGACATGCTTATTTGCAGGCAAGATGGGGATGAAGAGTATCTTCACCCTCTCCCTTTTGAAAAGTACCCCATTTGTATTTATTTCTGTAGGCCAAGCTGGACCAGTAATACTGGTGTGGTTTTATTAATATAATTACAGGATTTAGCTTCCACTGAAAAAGTATTCCCACATAAATAGGCTTGGAAAGCCCAGTGCTAGTAACAGGATAAGTAAAGGTGTCTCTGCTTTACAGTACACAGAAAGCAACAGCTCTAGAAATCTAGAGAGCAATCACAGCTTACACTTTGCAGTTCAGCAGATTAACACTATCAATTCCTTTTTTTTTTCTCCTTCTTCCTTTTATTCCAGCCATACTTCTTTAATTTCAAAAGATAAATTGTCTATTCCTGCACAGAAAAGCAATGGAGGATAGCATCCAGAGAACACTTTCTTCAGAAAATGCATGCATTCCTGCTAATCTGATTGCTTTTCCAAATAATCTACCATCCATCTCTTGGTGCAGCATCTCTGATTACTGCCCTTTACCAGTCGTTTCCCTGCACCCAGCAGCGCAGTCAGTGCACAGGCATATGCACACAGCAGCTATGTCATATGGCCCTGCTCAGCTACACTAGGCATTTCACTTGCCCCAGCACACGGACCTGTGCAGTCATGTTACAGGCTGGCACGCTGACTCCAACACTTATCCAGGCAACATTTTTCACTGATTCAAGGCTCTCAGGTTTACATTTTTGAGTTTGCATTTTTTTAAAAAAATCTACCTACAGACTTATATCCTCAAAGTTTCAAAATGTAATACAAGTATGTCCTCAAAAAGGCAACCCTGAAGGCAAACAGAAGAATGTCAGTATTACCTACAATTTGTAAGACACACACATATGAAACAGTCTCCTGCCCTTTACAGGTGTTATATCACAGTTTGTGTTGAGCTATTGCTTCAAGACAAAATCAGAGCTCTCAGAACTTTGTCAGCAGCCATCAGCCTCCTCCTGAGTTGGGTGCCAAATAAGCACAGACCATTTTGTTTCTGGTCCAGCTTCTCTCAAACTTGCCACACCAAACAGTTCGTAAGCCTGAGAGCTTAAACTAGGCTTGAGCTGTAGACACTCTTCTAGGCATACCTGCAAGAGAGCAGGTCACACACACCCATATGCACTCACTGTCCAAAATCCACTTCTGCTGTGTAATAACACTTATCAAGGAGAAATTACCAGTAATAAATTCCTTTTGATCCAAGGTCAACCAAACAACATGACTATGCAGCAACCCAGAGCTTTAAATACCATCTGTATGTGTCATCTCAAACAATGCTACAAGCTCAGAAGCTACAGATTTACTGTTACAAGAGTAATAAATGGTACGGATACAGTGGTTTTCACCTCTTGGTTCACAGCTTGGTTCTACCTAATGCAGGGCAAATAGACGCAGTTGTCTCCACCACAACCGTAGACTGAGAAACAAATCCTGCATACAAGGATGTTGCCTTGGAGGTGAGGTTTGTCGGTTTGGAGTCCTCAGACGGACAACCTGACCACTGGACCATGGCCTTGACCATGTCTCTTGACAGCCAGGTGGTAAAAGACAGCAAAGGGAGTTACATTAAAAGACGAGTTCCCGGACTGCTTTTGTATGCATACAGCCCACATAGTGCAACTACAGCGAGTGGCCACAAGTGGGAAACAGAGTCTGCCTTGATGAGTCCCGCAAGGTCCTGTCCCCACAAATGTGGTGCAAGCAGGAAAAGCATTTCCCATCTCCGACTCCGGTGTTTGCAATATCATTTAAACCCGTCTCTGCAGAAGAGCACACTGCCGGCGGCCAGCAGCTCAGAAGAGGACCTGTGGGGGCTCAGGAAGTCCAGGCACAAGCATGCATGCTGCAGTTGTGCCTCTTCCCACAAAAAGAGGGCTCATATCTCAGAGCGTGGCACCCTGTGAGAGGTTCTCCCACTGTGGCCAGCCCGCAGAAATGCAGGCGCTGCCACCCGCAGCCCTGCTGGTGGTGGTGGGTGCCCCAGCACCTACGTTCAACAGCAGTAATCTTCATGGGTAAATGTACTCAGTATGCATTAATGGAGAATCCAACACGGGGCACTGTTACTGCAAACTGTCGGTTTTCAAACCGCATGTTGGTATGCATATTGCACCTCAGACATTTGAGCCCTACCAGAGAAGCAGTTTAAGTTGGTGCCGCAAGAAAACTGACTTACTGGTGAAGTATTACAAACAGGACCAGTCTAGCAAGCAGTTTTGTACGAACAATTCATTAAAAAAAAAAAAAAAAAAGCTGGGAATAGTTTGTAAACAAGAAAACAAGAAAGGAGGTGGAGAGCCATTAGCTAAGTGATCTCGCATTCCCCGATTTGCTTTATCAATCACAATATTCAGAAATAAAGCTTGAGAGTAGCCCAGGCTCTCCAGTGAATCAACAAAAAACCCGCATAAAGAGCTGTACCACTGCTCACAGCCTTCAGGCTGTGCATTAGCTTTTAGCAAAGGTATCTGCCACATGAATAATGCAGCATGTCTTCCAGAGCATCTGTACTCCAATCAATCCACAGTAGCAAATAAAACCCTTTCAGCACGCCTTTCTATCAGGCAGCAGGACCTTTTTACAGCAGCTCAGAGGCATATCCTTGGAAAAACAACCCTATCTGCTACCAGAGCTGGAAGCCTTTTAAAGCAGCCAGCTGGGAACCAACCTTTTAAATCAACCATCCTGCAATGGGCCTTGATTTTATCAATTGCCTTTCTTTGCCTTTTGTCCCTAAAGAATCCACGCTTGCCATTACAGGGCTCAGATTAAGGGAGCTCAGACTAAGGTTTCAATCCACTTTCAGAAACAGACATGTGCCACCCCACAAAAGCAGCAGTTTACAGCCTGCAGCCTGTGAGAGAGACAAGGTAGCCCTGCCACACAGCACACATGCCACATCTCTCTCCTGCACTGTAAAGCAGCCTCGTAATCAAAGTACCCTTCCTCAGTGTGGGGGAATGGGCAAAGAGCCTTCACCAAATCAAGCCTCAGTCATAGACTCAAACCTCTGTATTTTCAGAAGCAAAGCAGGTGATGGGAAGTGGTGTTTTGTCGATGTCCACCACTTGCACCAGTTTGAACATTAATCCTTTGCAGAAGCACGAAAGCCCCTTCTCCTCGGCAATCCACTGGGAGCTGTGGGAACTGCTTCTGCAGAGGTGACGTGGGACAAAATATCAATAGTGGGCAAGATCTCAAAAGACACCATATTCTAGAGGTGTGTTATTTTTCATCAGAAAATTCAGCTCTAAATAACACTCTGAAATATTTGCAGTTCTCCAGCATGGCAAAGACACTTAAATATAGTGCCCTGGAAAGCAGGTTGTGAAAAAAATACTTCTACCCGTAGTATAAACATTGCATAAATACAAAGGACATGAAGCAGGGGGTGAAGGAGACACTCAAGATGGAAATGTGTTAATTTCCTCACCCACAAAACAGCAGAGCCCAAACCTTTCTCTGAGTGGGCACAGCAGACACTCTTGCCCCTTCTTTTCAGTACAGTAATCCAAAGCTTATGCAGCAAGTAACAGGTGGACACAACCCCAGGAGAGGCAAGATAGTGGCTCCTCCACTGACAGGCATAATGTGCTTGGACCATAAGCAGGAAGGCGTTCCAGTACTTTTGCCTCCCCCAGATATCCACTTCAGCCAGGAAAGGCAAACATTGCATAGACACTTGGCTTGATGCCAGCAGCCCACTGCATCCCTGCATCCCACAAACTTTGTCACCAGATGGTACCACATTGTCTCAGAGCATCTTTCTAGTGAGGGATCCCAAAGCAGCCCACTAAAGCCAAGAACATACCAAAGCCCAAAACTTGGTAAAACGCATGATGTGCAAATTTTGTTCATGTTAGAAGATACACCAAGTATTGTGAACCTCAAAATAATTTTAAGTGCATATGTCCAGGGGCAGCCTGGGGCTGCCAGGATTGAAACAAGACCACTCTCCACAAGGCAAGGTTGAGACGGCAAAAATCCAATGGCCATCCTGTATGAGCTTTCCAACTGTATTTGTGTTCAATCAAAGCTGAAACTGCAATGCAGTCCCCAGGGCTGGCAGCAATGCCAAGCGTGGTCCAGCATAAAAACTCCTTGATGGTGACACTGCTCATGGTATTGTCACAGCCCCACCACCTAGTATTCCTCCATGGCTGTGCTCTTCTGTCACACTGGCACAGAAGGGAGATGGACAAGGGAGCACACATGCCTCACAAAAATAGCTGAGTCAGGTTATTTTTAAGTGGGTCATCCCAGTACAGCCAGCAGCAACAGCCAGGAGCAGGGAAGAAAGCAAAGAAAAAAAACTGGCAGAGACTACAGCCTCAGGCAGCTCCCAAGAGGCTCAGACTGTCCTGCCACCTGACCTGACAAGGAGCCCAAGACAGTATTTTGGATAAAATACCCCAGAATATTGTCAAGCGAAGCCATGTCATGTAGTACCGGCTGAATTGTCACCCGTTCTTCATTTTATTGCTGGGGTCACTTCCAAACCTGGCACTGAATGTGTACTTGAGCCTCCCCTAAGGCAAGTGGGAGAAGCAAAAATAAATTACAACAACAAAGCACACAGAATGACAGGAAAAAATTAGGCCAGAAGGCACTTCTGAAAGTCCTGAGTCCTATCCTCAGCCCTCAGCAAAGCTCACTACAAAGGCAGGTCATGTTGCTTGGACTGTCCAGCTGAGTTTGGAAGACCAACAAGGATGAAGATCCCACAGCCTCCTTGGGAAACGTGTCTGCCTACCGTCTTGCGGAGAAGTCCAGGCTGCAGCTGGCCTGCAGGGCTTGCAAAGTTACCCAGATAACTCTGGTCAAACTTGCTGCCTCATGGCCTTCACTGAAGAGTTGCTTTCTTGCCAGTCAAACCTAGCCTGCACCAATGCAGGGGACTGCTGCAAATCAGACAAGAAGTTGACATTTATCTTTATTGAAGTTCATGAGGGGCTGTTTTTCCCCTCATGAGAGGCATCAAGCAGACTGGGAGCCTCCAGGTTGCTTAAGAATTCCAGGGGCTGGGAAGTACCCATGGAGGCTCTGTTGCCAGACCTCGGACTTCCCTGCAGTGGCCAGACAAGCATCTTATGATTGCATTCCCATGAGCAACCGAAGTGATTCACCCTGGAGCGAGGGAGCCTGAGGCACCTGTGGCACCACCACTGCCATTCTGCTGTCAATGGCGCCTGGAGCTCCACTTCCTGAAGGTTCACACCTCTCACTCAGGCACAGGCACTGAAACACCACTTCACTGCACATGAATTCCTCAGGCCACAGAAGAAGCAGCCTCCTGAATACTTTTAAGCCAGTATCAGATAGAAATTAAGCTGAAGAGCACAGCCCACCCTCCAGTGAGTGTGAAGAAACTTATGCTCGGTCAATGCAAAGTCAGTTCATATGTCCTAAGAAGAACAGGAGGATCCTCCAAGGACGATCCCACACTCCATGACAACACTGTTTCCTTATAGTTCAATCTCTCCCTTCACCACGTGTCCTGTGTCTGCTTCATTTGGTGCCCCAACTCCGCAAGCTCTGGCAGAAAGAAAGGTGATGTGTTGAGGACACAAATGGCTTCAGTCAACATGGCCTTTAAGAAGTACAGTAGTGGGCTGGGGGAGTGCGAAAGGCTGGAATAACTCAAAAAAACTCAAAACCCCTGAAACTCAGCACTGTTTCATTAGGCTTATCAGAGCTCCCAGGAAGGGCAGAAGGCAGTATGACTGAAGCAGAGGATGGGGCCACCCTAGCCTCTTTAGAGAGCATGCCCCTCCTTCTCCTGGTTCACTTCCAGCTTTCCAAGATAGCCTGTGTACTCCGGCAGAAAGATAAAGCCAGCTTGCCTGCATTCTCCAGAGACAATACCCTCTTTTACTCTGCTGGTTACCTGGGCAGCAAACAAAATATTATTGCTTATCAACTTCCTTGTGAGTACTAATGTGCTTCTCAATTCAATGAGAGGGCAAATTCCACCTTACAGGGCTTTTCTACTCTGGCAAGATACTATGCTCTGTTACGAAAGAAAAGCAAATACCACAACCCCAGTTCAATGAACAATAAAAACTAGAAGCCTCCTCTACCCCCCACCCTGCAAAAACTCATTATAAAAAGGAAGTGGTGAAATGCACAAACTTTAAGAGATGTTGCCACATTTCTTGACAGAAAGGCAGCCTTGAAAAAATCATCTGACCCTCTGCAAGATCAGCAGTTTCTCCTGAAACCAGGACACCATGCTTTCCTCTCCTATTTCACAGGAAGAAGCTTCCTGCTATTCAAGATCAAGCTGGTTTCTGAGTTTCAGGAACCAAAGTTCAGCTCCCCATCAAAAAGTTTCAGCAAGGTCTTAGTAGTCTGCTGTGTCGTTTGGGAAGACAGGGACGCTTAGTCCCACTGCTCTTTATCATGAGGTCTAAGCATGCCTGAAGACATCTGGCAGATGGTGTATCTCTGCTACAGGCTACCGTACAGAAGTCTTGCCTTGCAGCAAAGCTGAGCATCACTGGTTTAGGGGGTTTGGCCACCTTGCCTCTGGTGGTCTCCTGTCCAGCCTCACAGTTGAGCCTGCCCATAGCTCTAAATCAGGGCAGATGTGGAACCCTCAAAACCTGCAAGGATGAAGGCCTCCACCTGCCTGGTCCCAGGGCCGTACCACCCTGCTGGGCATACAGCTTTCTCTAATATCTGACCTACTTCCCTCCAGCTGCAGCTTGTGTCCTTTTCTCCTTGTTACACTATCCGTCACTGCCAAGAAGAGTCTGGCTCTGTAACTGCTCTTCCAGGAGTTGTATCCTGCTATTAATAAATCTGTATGGCAGCAAAAGACACAGGTACCTACTACAAGGGACTAGAGAAGAATCAGTTGAGGATGTCCCAGTCATCAGCCTGGAGCAAAGGAAAATGGTCCCTGTCCTGCTGGAAGCAATACCAGCAGTACCTTGTTCTTTGAAAGGTGGTGGGCAGCATCAGAGGTCTTCTCTGAAGCTCATAGCTGCAGAGTTCTTCCACCTCCCTTGCAGCATGCAAAACCATTTAGGGGCCCACAGAAAACAGAAATGTGGGGAGCTCTCTCACACGCATGCTGTGCCTGTGGAATTGCCTTATGATGTCCGTTGAGGCTTTTCTCTTTGACTGCCTGATTAAATCAAAATTGACATCTCTCTGTTCTCCAGAAAACTCCTAACATGCTTTTGAGCTCTCTAACAGCAGGCCCCATTTATCTGATGCATGACAAGCAGTGAATGTGTGTGGCAAAGGCAGGTTTTACAGACAACACTTTCTTCTGCCACATCACAAGTTTTAAAATCGATTCACCATTTAGAGCAGAGGTTCAGTTTTTCTCTTTTTGGTTCTTAGTCTGGCTTTCACTGATGTTGGAGGACTATCTGTACTTTTTCTGCCAGGGAAACAAGATTCTGTGTCCATTAATTCACCTGCTGGGCTTGGCAAGAGCAAATGCACAGTCTCTGAGAAACCAATGGCATCACTCTGAACCAGATCCATTGGTCCACGTGCAGAAGCAGTGCTTGGTTCAGACTGGAAGGACACTTCCAAAGCAAATCTCCTTATTGCTGACATTTACTGCACTACAGTTTGCATTGCAAAGCCATCTTGGAGCATGCGGACAGGATTCCCTCCAGGTGAAACTAAGAACATTCCAGGATCAGAACTGAGTACACTCCATCCACTAATGGAACCAACTGGGTCAAATTAAAACATCCAAAATGCCTGCGGATATGAAGTCCTGGTACTACCTCTTTCACTCCACAGGTCTACTCCTCTTGCACTGTAGATGTGGCTATAGCTATCAGAGAGTTGATGCAGTCACTGCACAGACACTTTTCCATAGACCTCCTTCTCTGTTTGATCTTCAGCCCCGCTTGTCTTCAGATAGACTATTTTCTTTACTTCCTCTCCTCCAAGTGTTGTTCTCTTATACTAGTTTTAGGTGTTCCTCCATCTCTGATCATTTTGTTCAGCATCACTGCTCTCCCCTGTGACCAGTCTCCCTCTTCCCACCTCCACCTCCCATTTATCAGCCATGAAGATCAGTCTTTCCTCCCATATAGTAGTTTATTTCCTACATACGTCATTCCTGCCAGCCTCTTTGCATATCTCCTCCAGTATGAGTTTTGATCGTTTTCCAGCTCTGTCCCTCTGCACCATCCCTCTCTCCAACCCTTCCAGCTGGGGAGCACCCTAACAGAACCTCCATGTCCCAACTAAGCTCCCTGCCACAGAGTTGCTGCCTCTACCACTGCTACTTTCCATGCCAGCCTACTCCTCCAGCATAGTTGATATCCACAACGACAAACAAACTGACTTTTTCTCTGCCTTTGAGTCAGGTCTGGGCATCTGTGCTTCACAGACTTTTTGAGCCGAAGGCTTATCTGTCTGTTTAGCCAGCCCTAATGGGTTTTCCGCCTGCAGATTCATCTAATGGCTTTTCTTGAAACACATCCCCAACATCCTGTGTCGATGCGTTCCACTGTTTATCTGTATCCTGTGGTTCCTGGGCAGTAATAAACAGAGGAACAATCACACCCCATCTGAACTCTCCATCCCATCATCCTACCGCATGTCAAAGGCCATATATCATATCCCTTTTCAGGCATACCTTTTCCAAGCTAAACAGTTGTCCCTCTCTGCCTTCTCTTCTGCATTACCAGGTCCTCAATGAGTTGCAGAAAGCTAGCATTGCATGAGGCAATGTAGATGTATCCAGAAAGTATTTGATCTTTTTTACAGTGCCACTGGAAAGGATAAAAAGGAAAAGGAAGGGAAAAAAAAAAATAAAAGGAAAGGTAGCACAGCCCTTGAAGTCTGGCTGTGAACTAAAGCAGCATTTGCACTCCTGACATAATGCAGGCCAAGCAGCTTGGGGCGTGATTTCCATGCCTTAGGCAGCAAAAACAAAGACTGTCTGTGTGAAGAGTGAGAATAAAAGCACTGTGTAGGACACACTGGGCCACACTGCACCTGACTGAATATGCAGTTTTCTCTGGGTATCTTACACGTGTTCATGAAATTACACCTGCATCTAGGGCTTTTCAGTACCAGAGAAAGTCTTCAGGCTCCAGGAAGCTTCTGCAGTTTGTTCAAAGCCAGGGAAGAGTCATGCACCATGCTCCTAGCTCTTGCTCAGCCAAAGATGACAGCAATTGGGAGCAGTTGCACAGGGGGCTCTCCAAGCCTACTTGAGGGCGTGAGTGCTGGTGCTGCTCTGAGTGATGCCCTGGGTGCCCCATGATGCCAGAGAACTCCAGGCACAGGAACGACAGCAGACAATGACACAGGCAGATATGGAAGTAAAGAAAGGGAAAGGTTTTCAGAAAGAGCTTGCCATAAAGGTCTGAATTTCCTGGGGAAGACTTGCCTTTCTGCAGGAGTTCAAGAGACGGATTTCCAGACTTACAGACTAGCACACCATGCAATCATCTGCCTGTACTGCCGGTGGCTAGTAGCACCAGTGGCAGCAGAACCCCGCAACAGTGAAAGGGGTGTGAAACCCTTCTAGTGCCACATATGGTGTCTGTGCCATTAGCCTTCCAAACACCTGCAACTGAGCCTTACTGCAAGACAGGCAGAAACAAGAGTATAAACACTGCTATATTGTTTTTATACATAAGACACAAGCTGTCATGAAATCACAGAAAAGTTCATGTTGCAAGTCATGCTGTCAGGAAAGCAAGAATAGGTAAGACTCTAGAAAACTCTTCTGAAATACACAAAACCATATGAAAGATAATGACTGCTTTCTAAAAATTGAAAGAAAGAGAAGGTAGAGAAATTGTCACTTCAGTTCCCTCTTTACACATCAAACGGATCTACTTTCAATTAAGCTTAGGATGCACACAGCGGGCTGGGCACCAAAACCAAGGTCTCAACAGCAAGAGATTCCCCAACCTAACAGCCAGATGAGCTTCACTGAAACATCTTTTGAAACTTCAAGGATGACCACAATATATTCAAGGACATCCTTTGATATTTTGTCTGGACCAATAAAGCAGGTATGTGTGCTGCAGCAGAAGCAGATTCTCAATGCTCATCCAAGTTCAACACTTGGCATCAGTGTTGGGAAAGTAGTATGGGAGGTAGGGACCAAGGTAGACCTTCCAGGTGGACTTTAGCTATGGGTTTCCTTGGCTTAATTCCTTGGAACTTTGGTTCCTAATATCATTAACAGAGTTTCACTTCTACTATCATCACAGAAGCCACAGGCAAATTTAGTCTGGAAGGGGCCTCTGGGGGTCTGCAGCTCAAACTCCTGGTTACAGCAGGGTCAGCCTCTAAGTCAGGCCAGGTTTCTCAGAGCTTTGCCTTTGTGAATTATGAAAATCACCATAGGTGGAGGTACTACAGGCAAGCAAACCATCCTGCTGAGCCCCTGTCTGGCTAATAACTGTGACCCCGGTCAGTCAATACACACCAGCAGCAAAGGCAGGTACTGGTCCTACACATCCATGAGGATAAGAAACTTACTCCTGCCTCTCCAGATCTCTAGCCAATGGTCAGTGAAGTCCATCTCCACTTACAGTCATGTTAATGTCCAAAGTGGCTGAGAGGACTCCTGCCTTCAAATTGTCATCCTTCCAGTGATGATAAAACAAAACTCAAGAGTGAAAGTTAGCTGTCACGTTGGGGAACAAGAATGGGGCCCTAAAGGCAAAGCCCAGCAGAACATGCTGAAAGGTTGGAAAGAGGAGTGTATGCTCTCCATCACGGTGAGACAGGATGCTTTGGGAGAAAGAAATCTCTGCAGGATGCCAAATAGCTGCTGTTTGGCTAATGACAGGCCAAGAGATGTCACCTGCTCCCAAAGAACACTGCTGCCTGCACTGAATGACATTATTTAGAAGATCATCCTGTTCAAGTTTCTAGAAATGCTTCATCCCAGGAAGCTCTTCCCACGATTACTCCTCTTTGCTGCTAAAAACACAACTGCCTTATTATTTTGACAAATAATAACTTCTACTTCCAGCTACTGGCTCTTGTTCTGGTTTGTCAGCTAGACTGAAAAATCCATTATCTGTAAAGATACAAGAGGCTTCTGATCTTTTAAACTCCACAGGAACAAAGAGTTCACCAAAACCACAACCTGGATGCCAAGAAAGATGAAAGAGTCAACTTTCCACTTGAGTTTTTACTTATAAAATCAGAGTGAGGTGGATTTTCTGCTCCAAGACTTGGTTTGCCTGGCAGGGTCCATCACACCCATAGCTATTGTACAGGGCTTAATGCATGGCAGAGGCATGAGCCTCAAATAGATGCAAGGAGATGTAATATCAAGCCCTTCAATCCCTATTAAGCCTTCAAATGAGTGCCATGATTTTTAAAACTCCTATTGATTTCTATGGATGTCAGGCTATCATCAGCAAATTCAATCTTTTCAATTAGGACTCCAGGCATAAGTTACTGACATCATATCTTTGCAAATTCAAAGAGAAACATGAGCCACAGCCATGACCGCAGGCAGGAGGGGTCAGAAGAGACCCTGATACTTGTCACCGTAAGGAAAAGAGCCTCTATACGCAGGAGGATCTGAATATTATGAGAGCAGGAACTTGCAACCATGCTATTCTGATTTTGTTTTTGTTCCCCTGTGTGTGTATTTTGGTATTTAAATTAGAGAAAATGGCAGAGAAAAATAATATGAGCTAATTACATGTAAGTAGATGTTAGCAAGATAATATTTGACTTCTTCTATTTGTCTATTGCAGTTACAGAGCTGTCTGGGTTCCCTGCACCTATAACCCTGCGATTCTGTTGCCAACACAGGCAGGTTCCTTTTAGGAGCCAGATGGCACAGAAGAAACCAGGGAACGGCAAGGAAGATTGGTCCTTCCTGGCACTGTTCACGTTACCAGACAGTGTTCCCATTAGCATCAGTGTGAGGTTCCTTAGAAAGGAGCACTGCAGCTGTGCCAGAAGTTCAAGCAAAATAGTATCTACACTTTTCTAAGGCAGTATGGTTTATATTTTTCAAGTTTTGTGTATTCTTCCTCAAGACAAACACTGTGAAACACTGGTTTACATAACCTCACATGTAACTATGTGGAAGGTGGCCAAAAGCTGAATGGCACTGGCAGACCCGAACCCTTCACAGCCTGGAAAGCAAAACTCCACAGACACCTGATGGGAGAAGAGCTACTGTGCTACAGAGGGTGGTGAAAAGCCTGTGACTGGATTCAGTGCTGACTGCCCCTGTAAGAATGGCACTCGGTGGCATTCAGGGGCAGCACCACTTCAAGGGTCCTTTTGGCAGGCAGGCAAATGTGCTCCCTGGCTAAATGAGACCCAGGCGAGGCTGGAATAAGACAGGCAGTTTTGGGAGAATTCCACTGATCTCAGTCCTGCGCTTGCACGTGCTGTCATTTACCTGCTGCTTCAGTCCATACCCCAGACCGGGGAGAGGGCAATGTCTGAGAAAAAGGCACTTGTCTACCAAGCACCATCCATGCACCTCACCAGTGGTTTCCAGAAAACCTGGGATGAGATGGGATCTAGAGCTTTCTGACTCTTCCAAGGAGCATTTCAGCCCTCTGCACAGGCACCCTGCAAGAGGAGTTTAAATCATGGTATCTGTAGAGCAAGGACTCTTAATTTCCACTCTCAAGAGTGGGCCAAGTATTGACCTTGATTCCTGCTGGACCTTTTCTCTGACTGCCCCTGCTCTACTTTATGTACAAGCTCATACTCAGCAAGGCTCATACTAACTTTACTAGTGTAACCCTGACCTGGAGAGCCTTGCCCAGCAACCTTCTCCTGGGAGGAGTTCTCCCTCAGTGTTGTCTCCTCTCCTGTTTAAGCACACCTCCCAGAGCGGTAGGAGGAAGAACAAGATGGAGTTTGGCCTCTCCTGCTTTCCTGGAGGCTATCTAATCGGTTCCATGGACTTTGTCTCCATCTCTGAGATAAAAATGGGAGTTTCTACTGATTTATCTTCCTTATCACTTTTCTCAGTGGCTTTGTCCCACAAAGGGAGTGAGGCAATGCAGTCATCGGTGCAGAAGACCTCTCCTCAGGTAGGAATGCACGTTTCCTTGCACAGAGATAAAGAGCACAGCAGCTCACCAGACTGGAAATAAACCTTTGCACAAACCAGAGCCTAGAAGGATGCTTGGAAAAGAGAGGGAGAGAGAGGCCAAACTTTGGGCACTGCTATGGAAAATGTGAAACTGTGGAATAGAGCAGGGAGCAGATCAACAGGAGAAGGGAAAACAGGACTTGGAGCTGCACACTGTCATTGGGCAGCAGCATGTCTCCAAGCTTAGAAAAGGCTTTGTCTGGCTGAGGGTCAGAAAAGTCCTGTCTGTGAGTTTCAAAGTGCTTTGGAAATAATAAGCATCAGCATTACCCTAACAGAGCCCTGCAGGTGTATTTTCAAAATGGAGAGTTGCTGCCAAGCCTGTAATACCACAGAGGGGAAATCCCTGGAAATACTAGGCCAGACTGGCTCCTACTTGCAGGCCAGTATAACCCTGCAAGTGTCAAACCCCCTCAGCCCACACAGCCTCCTGGATGATGTAAAGGTCTTTCCTGTTTCTCCTGCAGAGAGGCAAAAGGCGCGTCAGCGTAATTGCTGTGTGCTGCGGGCTGCTTGCCTCAATCAGCCCTCTGCAGCCAGAGCAGCTTAACATGCACTTAAGGGAAGCCAGGTGATGACTACATGCGAAACCTTACCACATCATCACTCCACTGGTGTCTTCTTGACAAGGTAGCAAGAGACCAGACCCTCTGTGGCCCCGTTGTGCATCAAGGTGGCCAGCCCTAGCCACTGTCCAGCCTCACCAGCGATGGATGAGTCCCCAGTCCCCCTTGGGTCTGAGCAGGAGGTATAGTAGCAAGTTCCTCAGCAGCCACGCAGACGTCAGCCCACTGGCAAACTGTAATACTGACTACCAGTTTATTGCCAAAAAAGACTGCTGCTGTTTCTAACTGGCAGATGGGAATACTCAAATAAGGTGGCGAGTTTGTTGATTGGTTGTTTTTTTTTTTTTCATTGAAGCAAACTTTCTTGGAGAAGGTTTATTTATGTGGGTGGAGGACAGGGTCTGGCCATTAAGGATCAGGACTCTGCTGAAGTCCCCTTGGACCAACAAAGAGCAGATGGTGGGGAACTGATCTGGGACAGTGCCCCTCCACCCTATTTCTTCACTGAAGGGCTCTGTCATACCCTCTCATAACCCACCCTCCAATAGTTTCCCCATCGAAATCCCTGCTGTGGAAATCAAGGCCCACCAGTGTGGAATTAAGGTTTCATGCTGTGCAGACACTGTGAGCCAAGGAATACACAAACATCAGAGGCAGCAAACTGACCACAGTATACAAGAAGGTCACGTGCAGAATCTACCTTAGCCTGCACTGAGGCAGCTGTCTCTCTCTCCAGAACATCATCTTCACATCTGGGGATTTGCCAAAGCCTTCACTTCTCTCCCCAAGTCTCTGTAACACTGAAGCATACATGTGGCCCCGAGCACCTGCAGCTCACAGCTCAGGGACCGGCTCCATACTGGAGCATATACCCACAAAACACCATCCGCACAGCACTCGGGCATCTGGCAGCCAGACAGCCCAAAGGCAACAGAGAACTGCCCTTGCACAGGCACAACAAAACTGGTTCCAGAGACCAACAGCCTGCCCAGTGCCAATCCACCTAGAAAGAGGCTCCCAGAATCCTGCCGCAAAGTCAGACAACCCAAAATCCACCCATCACCCATTAGTAACAAATGTAGCAGACATAGAAACATTCAAAATATTATCCATTACTGGCATTGCCTGAGTAAAAAATCTGCTCAAATGGGACAAGCCAACATGCTCGAGACACAGGCAGAAATTAGCCAGCAGGGGAAAAGAGACTGAGAAATCCACCACATCTGGAGATACCCTGACCTGCTACCAGGAAACCCACCTGCTGCACGGACACAGCCAGCAACGAGACTGATCAATGGGATGGAGGTGAGCAGCGCTGCTGGGCAAGCTGACGCAGCTGGTGCACAGAGGGCAGCAGGCTCCCTCTCCCGAGGGGCCTTGCAAAAATGACACATTCACGCAGAGCTGCTTTGCCTCCGAGGAAGAAAGGTCAGGCACAGCTCGGGGCAGAGCTGGGTACAGGCAGCAGAATTGTCTGGCTCTTTGTCCAAACATCTCCAGTGCCTGGGCCTCGTGTTTCTCAGGTCTATGGCAGCTCTAAAGAGATGACGAGTTTTGATTTGTTGCTATGGGCTAATGGATTGAATGAATTTGAAATGCTTCTCATTCACGAAGCTACGGCTTCTCTGCAATAATGCTAATTTACCAAACAACATCAGCATAGTTGAAAACACCTCCTTTTTCCCTTGTCTCTAAGAAGCAACCAGCTCTCCCCTATCCTACCTCCTGAAGTTTTGCTCCAGAGTTTCCTGTAACATTCACACCAAAACATGACGTCCCTGCACACCTCCACCAGTTGCTCCCTATCTGTGATCAAACCAGGAGAGATCAGAGCCCTCCAAAGAGGGCACAGCCAGTGGGAGAACAAAGGGAACAGCAGGGCTACACAGGCTGCTCCTTTGTTAACCCACCAGGGAGCTGTGTTGGGAGGCTTTAGGCAACCAACACCCAACTTCCCCCCAAAGAGTTCCTCAAATCCTCTGCAGAAATCACTTCCCTTGAGCACCCAAGAGGCGAGGGGAGGTTATGCCTCTCCAGGCAATTCCCTTTAAGGGACTGCAGCAAACAAAGCGGCTGCTTAGGAGGCATAAGTGAACGGGGCAGGGGGAGAGGGATCACGAATAGCCAGGATGCTGCAGGGCTGTTTTTCCACGCTCCGGAGCAAGACAAGGAGGGCACCACTCCCTGCAGGGTGAACAATGGATGTTCAGCAAGACACTGCACATAGCTGGCCTCTCCAGGCCACCAGGGACTTGTTTGCAATGTGCTGTCATTATTACATATCCCTTTGCAACAGCCTGCCTCGGCCCCTGACAGAGCTGCAGCATCAAACCCAGACCCATGCGAGGGAAGCAGTCCTCCAAAGCTGCGCTGCCTGAGAGAGAGACCCCTTCACGGGCTCGCCCTGAAGGAGGAACTGGTACCAGGAGACCCCGCTGCCAGAGGGTACGGCCCCTATGCCGTTTGTGTGACTGTCATCATGCTCTGTACAAGCTGTGACCTGCCCTGACACCAAGCACCCAAAACCCCACGACTCCAGCACAAGGGGGCCAAATCCTGCCACTGGCGTGCACACACAGAGCCATAGGAGAGGCTTCTCTCTCCACCACGAAGGAAGCTGTGCAGATGCCAAGCCGTGCCCACCCGTTGCACCGGCAAGCAGGGCGGCGGGAGGCGGCGCAGCCTCCCGGGCAGGCGGCACCACGCCGGCTCCCACCTGCCTCAGGCCGCCGAGGAGCTCCGCTGCTCCGTGCACCGGCCCCCTGCAGACCGCCGTCCCCGGGGCGGGACCCCCCGCTGCAGTCACCCGCGGGAGCAGCCCAAGGGCACGACGCTGCCGGGCAGCGAGGGTCCTGCCCGGGGAGGGCGCGACCAGCCCCGGCGGGGAAGCCCCGCTCCCGCACCCGCTCCCGCACCCGCTCCCGCGGCACACGCCGGGGGATGCCCGAGGCCCGCATCACCGGGCGGCCGCCGCATCCCCCGCCCGTCCGCGCCCCGGCGGCGGCGGCTCCGGCTCCGCACAAAGCGGGGTGGGGCCGGCGGGGGCTGCGGCAGCCCCGGCGCACGGGAGGGGCAGGCGCCCCCGCTCCGCCCGCCCGCACCGCCGGGCTCCGCAGGCCCCGCGCCGTGGCAGGTGCCGCCGCCGCCCAGCCCACGCGTGCCCCGGCCCCGCGCGCCCCGCTCCCGCCGCGGTCCCGTACCTTGCCGCTGGCGGCGGGGCTCCGGCAGCGCGCAGCGCGTACGCATGGGAGCCGCGCCGCGCCGCGCCGTGTCGTGCCGCGCCGTGCCAGCCCAGCCCGGCCCGGCCCGCCCGCGGTCCCCGCCCCGGCCCGCCCCCCGCGCCGCGCCCGCCGCCGGGAGATGCTGGCAGGCCTCGGGGGGTGCCCGCCGTCCCCCGTGCGGCAGCCCGAGCCCGCGGCTCTCGGGGCGCCTCGGCGGGGCGGCCTGGCCCGGTCCGGTCCGGCGGAGCGGCTGAGCCCAGCCCCGGGCGCCAGCCGCCGCGGGGAGAGTGTGGGGGGTCTGCGGTGCCCGCTTGCCCTGGGGAGAGCCCCAGCAGAGTTCAAGCACCTCTCCAGTCCCTGGGCACGGGGAGCCAGCCCGCCTGAGCCGGTGTGCGCGGCTCCCCATCACCATCACCCACACATCTGCACCTGGAGGTACACTGTGAAGGCTGGGTATGTTCTCCTAGGAGATCATCCTGACAGCATCAGGACTTTGCCATCGTCCGTGCAGAGGGTACCTGCAGGCCTCACCTCAGCTCGCAGAGCTGCTGAAGAGACGGCAGCACATTCCCACATCCTCAGTGTGACCACCAAGCAGTGGCCACTGCACCCTGAACATTGCACACACCCCTGCAACACATACTGGTGTGCCAGCCTTAGCTGGAAGCCTCGGGCTGGCTCAGCAATCCCTGGCAGATGGGGAGACACTGTCCCACGTGGGCCCAAAGCTGCAGAGCCTCCACTGCTGGCCAATGGCTCTAGAAAGCTTCTCATGCCTGCAGAGCACACACTCAGGCTTTGGGGCTAGTTGGTACCTTGGCAGCACTACAAGCCCACCAGGTACCCTGGATGAGGCACTTGGCAAGTAGATAGCAATGCCCAAGATCAAAGGGCAGAGGATGTTTCCTTGGCCAGGTCACCGGCTCAGTTAATACCACTCTGGTCCTGTGTGAGCAGAGCCTGAGACACCTGGCTCATCTCCACGCTTTGGTCCCACGAGTCTCCAGGCAGCAGCAGCAGCTCAGGGCTGAGCCAGTGGGTTTGACAAGACTGTGAGACTGGGTGTCCTCCACAAGTGGGATGCTGCAGTTCAGGTGTTTCTGCTTTGATTCTGTGCTGGTGAGACAGGAGTTGGCTGGTCCCTCAGGGCAGCTGAAGACCTTTGGGGAAAGGAAAAGCAGGCCCTTCACAAAGGCAGTCCCACCAAATCCTTTGAGGGAGCTGAGCAGAATTCCAGAAACAACCAGAAGGCCCCAGGAGGGACCTCCATGCCTGGCTGCCAGGTGCCAGGCTTGGACAACTCAAGAGCATGAGACATAGCTCTTGAGAAGCACTGCCCATGGATGGAGTGCAGGAAGCAATCCAGCTGTGGACATGAATTGTGGCTGCTTGTGCAGCAGCTGTCCTGGACCCACCCTGCCTACAGGAACCAAAATGACTTCTGGAATCCCTCAGGACCCTTGCAGCACATGCTTACATCTTCACCATGGAGAGGTACAAGACAGGCTGGGTACCAATGCGCAGATGATCTCCAGTGCTTTCTTTCACACACACTGTGCTCCAGCCCTGATTGAGCTGTAGAAGGTTGTATGCAGGACTGACGAGGGGGACAAAGATGTCTTTGTCTGAGGTTATTGGTGGGAAACATTTCGGCTGCATGCAGCCCTGCCCACTGCAGGCACCCAACTATGCCAGCCCTGCACAAGTGCCGTTCCTCGGAGCTGTTTTAGGTGCTGACAAAGTGGATGGGTTTGCTGCCCATTCCCCTTTGCAATCTAAGACTGGGTGACTGGGACTGGTGCCTATACTGGGGCATCTTCGGTGACTAGGCTGAAATCTACTCTCTGTCTCCTTTCCTGGGACTTCTCAACAGGTCATCCAACACCACAGACCTGGATGACCAACTGCTGCTGACAGCCTGTGTCCATGGAGGTTGCTTGTGGCAAAGAGCATCCCCGCACAACACTTGTCCTGCTGTACAAAAGGCCCCCAGCAGCCTCAAAGAAAACACCGCTGGTGCTTTCTGTTGGGATCCAATAGCAGAAGTTGGAGCAACATGCCCTGTAACTCTCTGTCATTCCACATCCTGAAGTGCCAGAAATCTGGCCAGAGGCAGGTTAGCGTCACCTCTGGACATCTCTCCCCAGCCTGTGCAAATTAATGAAATGGGGAAAGGTACCACTGCTGACGAGCAGAGTTTATTACATAGGAGAGCCTGACAGCAGCACAAACAAACACCACCACTGGCCCACTGCTAGGCAGAAACTGCGTGCAGCACTGCAGCCTGCAGCAAGCCGCTGGGAAGAGCAGAGCCGGCACCTGTTGTGACTGCTCTGCTGTTGTATGAGCTACATCAGCGTGGACGCACTCATGACATCTGCAGCTATGGGCAAAGCACCTCCCACCTAGCTGGGGCAGCTCCCAGGGAGCAGGATCCTGCCTTGCAGGGAGCAGTGGCAGCAGCGGATGAGATGAGACAGAATGAAAACAGCTTTCTGCTTCATCCCAGCCTGCTGAGGACAAGGGGCCTGACATGCCCATGGTAGGTTTGGATGGAGCCACATGGAGGAAGCTGCTAATTAGTTATACCCTATTAGCATCATATTTAACAAGAACTTCCATAGTTCCTACCTCTCCTGGTGTTATTAGTTCCAGCCCTGCAAAGTCCAGTATCACTGACTGCGCCACGTGTATGGAGGCAGCTGGCAGGGAGAGGTAGGGTGGAGGCTGAGCCCACGCAACATCCACCAGCTTCAGGGGCTGATTAAAACACCATTGTGGTGGCAGTGTCAAAACTGGAAGTCTTTTCAGAGTCTGTGGCATCAGCATTCCCCCTCCATGTGCAAGAGCCTTTATCACATTGAAAAATGTTAAATTATTGGAATATGAAGCAAAAAATATCAGTTGGTTTTAATTTCCTTTTGGAACATTTCCTCCCTGCAAAATGCCTCCATAACCAATACTTCTGTACTAACAGAATCACTTTATAAAAGAAAAAAAATAAAGGCATTATTTTTAGCAGGGGGCTGTGATGTTGGGCTGACTCCTGATTTTTTCCCAAGGGACTTCTTTGAAATTTAATTTTACTACCTTGAATGTTGCCTGAAGTCTCAAAGCTTCCTACTAACTTGACACCAGAATGTGCCAAAGAGATTCTGTATCATGAAAAGTAAGCTTAAAACCAGAGCAAATACGGATCCACCAGCTGGAATCTGAAAATCAGATTTCGCACTTGGCAGGAAGCCGTCAGTTAGCAACAGGAAGAAATGGGGACTTTGTCTCAATGGTAGTGGACCATGCACCTACGGCAAGCATCAGGCTGCAGCGGGACAGGGGACCCCTCACCCTAAATGTGCTCGCCACGGTTAGCGGTACCTCCTCCTTCCACTGATTGACCTGGTGAGCTCTTTTCATCCCTGGAGAGCTCCTGGAGCAGAGCAGCAAGCACAGTGGGGACACATATGGTCACGATGTAGCATCTCAGTGTGGCCCACAGCCTCTCACTGAACTTGAGGAAGGGGTTAAATTCCTCCTGAGGGCATTAAATTACAACAGCTTCAGTGCCATGGCTCTGCTGTGGGAAAGTGGTTTGTCTTCCTGCACCTGTCATGTCCCTAGGCCAAACAGAGTGAATGTTCTGTAGAGGAGCTCTTAGGACTGAGAAATGGCTGGAGAAGTCCACGTTTTGGTTCAGGCCACCGAATTGAGCCCTTAAATGGGAAGAGAGCCAGCCCCAAGTCTGGTGTCTGCAATGGTGGCAGGAGGTTGCCCAGCCTTCGAGCTGGAACAGAAACTCAGAACTGCAAGGTAACTCCTGCTGCAGGGTGCTGTTGCTTCCCGCTCATGGGCAGTGCCTTGTCCCTTAGCTCTCTCCTTCACCCTGCATGAGAAGCTCAAGCTTGGGATAAACATTAACCCAACACAGAAACAACCTCCCCAGGAACTCCTTTTCCGGGGCCACGTGCCAGGGTGCAGGGGTGGATCAAGTGTCAATGCTGTGCAGTAGTAAGCTCTTGCATGCAAGGGCTTAGCCACAGCATGCAGAGGTAATGGTGGCTCAGACCAAAGATCCTTCCAGCCCAATACCACTCAGAGCCAAAAAGGGGGGAAGAAGGGACTCCTCCTAGCCTCTGCCTCTTTGGAGCTCAGGGACTTACGAAGCCAGCAGCGGCTTTCTGTGTGCTTGGCCACCCCCCACCAACTTGTCCTCTCAAAACCATATAAATGCTTGGTGGCTCCAAAGTCCTGCAGAAAGGTAATTACAGGTTAATTACACATTCTTGGGGGGCAGGAAATAGAGACCATCCTTTTTAGGGTTGGAGCTGGTATCCCAAGGTTATATTAATGCAGAGACAGAAGGCTAAATTTAACAAGTAATGTTATGCATACAGCAAAATTCAGCAAAGGCTGACTCTGGGGTGGAAAGACACCTGTTTTATCCACAGGTGCCAGCACAGACAGAGGGACCTACTGGGCTGTACAACCAGGTCAAACTGTTTTCCAACCACAGCTGTTGGCCATGGCACCACAAATTATCTCTATGCAATTCACACAAGGGTAACTTCTGTCCAAAACACCCCCAGCACTGACGATACTCGCTGCAGGTCTTGCAGAGGCCTGAGGGACTGGCATAAGGCTATGCTAACCTCTGGGCCCAGCTGGCATCTTGTGACATCAGCTCAGCGCTTTTCAGTAGCCCTGAATTTTGTAGAGAGGAAGGGGAGTAGGGCCCATGAGGACATGCTAGCTTGGCTGCAAGGTGCAGATATTCCTGCATCCACCACATTTTAGTACAGAATGACCGCAGATGACTGGTTGGCAGCATGACCAGAGGAAATGGCCCTCAGTGAATACACATGTGGAGCAAAACAAAGAGCTGCTAAAGACAAAACAGGACAGAAATTTCTAACAATCCTGAGATGTCCCCCCCTTCAGATTTCAATTAAAAATTATTTTCAGAATTTCCCACTAAGGATAACACCTTGGTCCTCTTCCTCAGAAATTTTTTTTTTTAATGGTTCATTATATACAACATAAACCAATGTTTATTTATATACTGTAGACATATATCAGGCTATGGTTTGGTCCCGTAATGCACATTTAAAATTACTTTTTAAAAAAATGTAAGGGCAGGATGGAAGAAAAGACTTTTAAGCTGTTTCAAAAGGCTCTAAGAAAAATACAATTGTAAGTATACTCCTAATTTCTATGGTCATGATTTAAAAGATAATGCCTTCCAAAAGTCCATAACAGTAAGTAAAAATCTGTATTGTGTGCACCCATGCACATAACAGTATGAGTAAATTAGGTTAGTGGTATCATCTGTAAGGAAAAACCTTCTGTCTTTTGAGCTTCTCCAGCTAGGTGGCATTATTTTAAAGCCAGTGCATTTTTTTGAGGTAAGACTCCAGTAACATCTTCTTGTCATCCCACACCTGGAATGTGTTCAGCTGTCAGTGACAACCAGTGGATCTACCTCACTCTTGCCCATCTATCCACTCTTTTCCAAAACCTCACGCCCACTTTGACTACTTCCATACTGTGTGGTTGGCCTCCACAGCTCTCTCCAAACTCAGACTTTTAAAGTCCTCTGAAACTGGGTGATCTGTCCAGTTGCACCTAAGGCAGAGTTGAGGCAGACCACATGTCTCAGGTGAACAGAGGTTGGTGCTGTTTCCACTAGAGTCTTTGACCTTGGCTACAGCCCACCTGGCTGAGAACAGTACGGGCTATGAATGCTTCTTTTCCCTTCCTATGCAAGCACTAATGACTTTGTACCACAAGATGTTTAAAGGTGGCATCATCCACTGGACAAATGGGTTTGGGTTCAAGGTCAGTCTCAACCCACAGAGCAGAGTCCCGCTTACAGCAGGGTCTGCTGCATGCTGTCAGTGCCAGCGCTGTGGGTACAGCTGGAATAAAGCACTGCTCAGCAGCAAAGCCGGGCAGCAGGATCTGGCACCATGTTAGGGAAAAGCAGTTGTATTTATCTAAAGCACTGGCCTCATCCTGTGCCTGTGGAGGACTGAGCTGCACAGGCAGGGCATACAGCCCAGGGGACGGGAGAGCCTGGCAGGAGGCAGGGGAGAAGGCTGTCAGGCCCCATTCCCAAAGGTAGGCAGGGCATCTCTGTCTGCTAGACCCATGGAGGCTAGCTCCTTGGTTCAGGGGAAATTAGTATTTTTTCTAAAGAATATCAAGGCATCTTTTGTAACCCAGTCCAAGTGGTTTGCAGGTTCACCTCCAGAGTGCCACACTCCATGGGTCAAACACCTTCAGTATTAGACACTCCTAAAGAAAAGTCCTCCTCCCTCCCACTATGAACAGGAGACAGAAACAGGGATATCAACAGAGAAACCCAGCACAGGAGGAGCATAACTGTGAGGCAGAGAGAGATGGCCACACACTCATCCTGGCCAAGTGTGAGGCAATCAGAAGACCCAGATGTCCCCAGTCATCAAAGTCTCCATAACATTAGGCCCTGCCTGCACACAGGCTGCAGTTGGTTGCACACCAAGACGAGAGCTCCTCTATGGAGCAAACTCACCCCTGGAAGGCACTGTGTTGCCAGGGCCAGGCCAACCCAATAGATGGCTCTGGTCAAAGCTAAACAGAGGAGAGGCAGCTCCCAGTATTTCCCAGACAGGTAGGGAGACATATCTTGTGCTCCCATGGACTTCCACAGGAACCAAACTAAACTGGAGAAGCAACTCTGCTCTCCCACAACCCATTTCACTTGTCCCAGCCTGAGTCTCATGGGAAGATGTCATCCAGCTCCCAGGACTTCCTCAGGCCCAGCACTCATCTGGAGACACTGTCGTGACTCAGTGACTACAGTGTTACACTCATATTCTTCTAGCAGCCTAGCCACTGGTGGCACCATGCCTTCAAAGAGCAGGTTTTCTTTCTGACCAATTCAGAATCTTTAGGAATGAGGGAGTGCTCTCAGTTCATTATTTACAGTAATTTTACTTATAGATAAAGGTGTCTTTCAAGCCCCCATCAGAAAAGGTAGAAAAGCTCTGCCTAGCTGGGTCTTTGGCACCATGTCAACTTCTGTCATGGTACCAAAACTGAGATTTCCTATGGACCTTCAGCTGTTATCCTGAACCGCACAGCACGGGGAGGCCTTAACAGGGAGAAACACAGAAGAGGATAAAACTCCTTTGACACCCTTCAATCCATTACAAAGTCTGGCTTGGTCCCCAAATGGTCTTGTACATACATCTTTGCTGTGTGGGGCAGATGAACTCCTGCTGTGACCACCTCTCCCCCTCTGCTCCATCTCTTAAAGACAGTTGCTGTTGAAGACCTGCAAGGCAGAAGAAAGTGACGAGGAACTCTGTTTTCATTAAATCTCTTCTTCCTCTTCACTGGCAACCTCCTGCAGGTCCTGAGGCCTCTGCTCTGCTCTCTCTTTTACATAGGCTGCCTTGATCTGTTCCAGCTCACACAGTTCTGTTTCCAGCTCTTCTCTGTGCACTGACCGCCGGTTCCTCAGCAGTTTCATGGGGAAAGGGTTTAAGTCATTGAAGGCAATGTTCATCAGCTTCCTACAATGGCAAAGACAGGTCTGGTGAACCAATTTACTGGCTGGTAACAGATGGCAACAGATACAGCAAGTGCATCCCGGTGTAGGCAAACAGTAGGGCCTCAGATTTCAGCTCTCTGAGCTCTGAAGTCACCAAGCAGCAGAGGAATCATTCTCACATAAACACCAACCCACACACTTCAAACAGCCTTACACTACACCACCTTTTAAGGTACCAGTGTGCAGCCACCAGTCGGGAAAGGGTGGATCACGTGCCGGTGGATCACATGCCGATTCTTATGGCCCCTGGGGGAGCAATACCCCCGGGGTATTAAAAGTTATGCTCTTCTGATGACAGAGATCTTCCTCTCAGATACATGTTGCCATTAGAAGTTCTCAGTAGTGCTGTGCTGCCAAACACTCCAACTACAGCTGAGAGAAACCCAGGAAGTGGCAACACAAGTTTCAGCTGCTGCAAAGAGGAGGCTGGCCCAGACTTTGTGACTTGCTCTGCTGTAGAATGCCTTTGCCCGAGCCAAAAAGACTTTAAGTAACACCACGAAGGGAAAGTAAAAACATAACAAACCAATCTGTGTCCCACAGACCTGCCAACATGCGTGCATCTCTTTTAACAGACTGGTCACAACTCTTTTCAGGCTGACCTAACAGGCAAGCAAGTACAAGCCCAGAATGGAAGGCTGCCTACAACCCACAGTCTTACCTGCCATCCATGATCATTCTTGTGAAAAAGCGTAGGTACTGGTAGATCTCCACACTGTCATGAATTCTTAGGATTTCTTCCTCATTGTATTTAAAAATAGCAAGAGCGTAGCGGAAAATCACCTGGAGGGTTGAAAGGTATAGGCAGTTGAGGGACCAGGCTCTTCTGGAATAAAACATGGGGTGGGGCACACAGCACTGCAGTACAGGCTGGACACTGGGCTTCTCCTCCTCTCAACAGGCTGTGTTAGGGCAGGCCTAAAGAAGCACAGAGCTAGTCCCAAGAGAATAACCATCTGCAAGCTGATTTACAACCCCAGAGCATACCAGATCCTTCAAAAGGACCCCACAGGGATTTCACAAAGGTTTTCCAGTTCTTCCTATGCACAGGATCAAGGCAAGTCTCACATTTTCAGATACTAACTCTCTGCCTATCTTCTGCGCCCTGTATCGGTCATACTCTCAGCTGCGTCCAGGTCACAGAGCAGAAAACACCACAGCCTGTCCTGTTCCATAGCAGGACTACCTGCTAAAAAGTGCCAGGGATACTGCGCACAGCATCAGGGACAAAATCTGCCTACCAGCAGCAAGTACGCAGACAACCCAGAGGCTGGGAAGCATCAGTCCTGCCAACAAACAGGCAGGATGGGACAAGAGGCTCAACCCTTCATCTCTTCAATACGTGTGTATGTTCATGGCCCTGCCGTCACATCACAGAGGTGGCGCAGATGGGAGGAAGACCTAGACTGAGTCGCACCTTAGTTCCCTCATACAGGAAGGCATCCCACACTCGCAGGAGGATGTCGCTGACCAGGCTGTCCACAAAGACCACCAGAAACCAGTTGAAGGTGATGAGTGAGACATCAATATGATACTGCTCAAAATGAGCCATGAGGCGAGGCAGCTTCTCCGACAGGAAGTCTTTGAAGACTCTCTGATCTACCTAAAGTCGACAAAAAAGAAAACAATGAAGTCCTGGTCAAGAGTAGTCCTGTTGTTGGAGGAGAAGAAATGGTGCAACAGGACAGTGGCTGACTCTTCCCAGCTCTTCAAAATTACTGAGCTCTGTATGTGGACACTGTACCCAGTGCAAGGTGTGGAGCTGAAACAGGGTCAAGATACATCTCAGAGGATCATATTCCTTTCCAGCCTCAAAGCCAAGAGGGAAAATGCTGCTACCTCTTCCTGCATCAATCTTACTAGGATTTTCTGTGGTGTCACAAGCATCCAGTCAAATGACCGGGATGAAAAGCTGCCCAGGTCTGAATGACTGCAGTGGCCCAGCAAAATAAACACCTAGAATCTCTCTGACTTGCAAGCAGGACCTGATCTTCTCACACAGCTTCTCTTTGTGGTCAGAGTACTGTCTGTGCTCTGCTCCTAGTTGCATGAGACACAGAAATGCAGTTGGTGACATCCTTGACCAGGTTTATTAAGGCATCATCTCAGGAAAGCCAAGGCTTTAGGAGGGGAAGTGCTAAGGAGCAAGATCATGTTTAGGTCTTCCCCTAAGCTATATCATGGTCATACCAGCTCCACGCAGCGCTACAGGCTGGGGCAGAGCAGCTGGAAAGTGCCTGGTGGGAAAGGGCCTGGGGGTGCTGGGTGACGGCCAGGTTAGGGATGTGGTTTAGTGATGGACTTGGCAGTGCTGAGTTAACAGCTGGACTTGATAACCTCAAAAGTCTTTTCCAACCTCAACGATTCTATGATACTATCACACTACTGCCCAAACTGTGTCAGCTTACTTAGCTGTGGCCCAGTGGTATAAATCAGATGAGGTGATATGCTTGGTCTTTAAAATGTGCAAGAACTAAAACAGGGGTCCTCAAACTACTGCCCGCAGGCCAGATACAGCCCCCCCAAGGTCCTCAATTCGGCCCCTGGTATTTACAGACCCCCCACCCCCCCCTGCCGGGGTTTGGGGGTGGGAAACCAAGCAGCCGCAGATGGCTGCCTGCCACTGCATCCGCGCCGGCCCCTGGTTAAACAGTTTGAGGACCCCTGAGCTAAACCTTAAGTTTTGCAGCCAACTCAGAGCTTTCACTTTATCAAACCAACCCACAAAGCATCACCCTAGGCCTTCCTTTTTATGTGGGTCTTGCCTAGACTTCCAGAGATCAACCACAAGGTCAGAAAGTCTTTCTAAAAAAGGCTCCCTCAGCTAACAGTCTTTTCTCATGGAATGTAGGGGAGCCTCTGTGTCTTCAGACTCCCATGTTTACCCTGTCAATCACTATTTTTCAAGTATTGAGCACTGCCTATAAAATCTCACAGCTAACACTACCTGCTCTGGATAGGCATTTTGCAATTTGCACAGCGATTTGGCTGCTTCCCCAGTCTATGGGTTGACCTCTCCACCAGCACACAAGTCAATCAACTCAGTGTAGCCCCTCTCAGCTACTGATGCTTGTAGCCTCATGTATTGTGGGCCCACAGATACAACACCCTTCTCCCTGGAAGGACCACACACAATAAAGACACGAGGGTGTCCTAGCTTTGGCTGGGATAGTTAGTTTTCTTCTTGGTAGCTGGTACAGTGCTGTTCCAGAATTAGGATGAGAATAATGTTGCTAACACGCCGACGTTTTAGTTGTTGCTAAGTAGTGCTTACTCCAAATCAAGGACTTTTCAGTTTCCCATGCCCTGCCAGTGAGTGGGTGCACAAGAAGCTGGGAGGGAGCAGGGCCAGCACAGCTGACCCCAGCTAGCCAGAGGGATATGCCATACCATAGAACATCATGCTCAGTATGATGTGGGGAGCTGGCTGGGAGCTGCCCATCACTGCTGCGGGACTGGCTGGGCATTGGTCAGCACATGGTGAGCAATTGTACTGTGCATCACTTGGGGTTTTTTTCCCTTGGGTTTTATTCCTCTCTCTCTCTTGCTCTCTCTTTTTCATTACTATTCTTATCCTGATTATTTCATTTCAATTACTAAACTCTTCTTATGTCAACCCATGAGTTTCACCCTCTTTTCCCCACCGATTCCCCTCCCCATCCCACCAGGGGGGAGGGGAGTGAGCAAGCGGCTTCATGGTACTTAAGTTGCTGGCTGGGGTTAAAGAATGACAAAAACTCACGGCCAGGCTCACCAGACTGGGCACTGCTCACAGACTGGGTCATATGGGCACACGATTACTATTCCATTGAACTAAATGAGATTTATTTTGGCTCTGTGTTTGCCTGGGAGGATGAAGTATTTCTAATATAAGACAACACATCCTGAAAACCTTGAAATGTAGTAACTTTGAACCAGGAGGGTATATTACTCACACAGCAACATTTTACATCAAATGGTCAGAAGTTTTTCTGATCTGCAGAGAACTGCAAAGCCACAACACACACTGTATTTGATCACAAACTGAGGCAAGCACACTGCATGTAAACATCTCTATATTTTCTTCCATCTGCATGTGGCACTGAAAAGACAGGGTGCAGTTTCCAAAGAAACATTTGAAGGGCTGTAGAATGGTGCCTTCTTCATATTTGGTTCTACAGGTGTTGGGAGTTTGCTGCTTCACCTCTACTAGGCCCTCCTTAAAATAAGTAACTGTGCAGTTAATGGGCACTTTCCTTCTGACTAACCTGACCGCAGTGATTACTCTGCAGTGCTCCCCTGTTTCCTAGCACTGCGGATCAGTTTTGCTGCTCCTGTGTGTACAGTTTCACACCCTCAAGTCTACAACACTTCTGCAATGGAAAGGATTGCAAAGTGGTGGTATCACTGTCCTGTGAGAAAGCAAACACACTGCAAGCTGCTTGCTTTCTTTTAAACTTTTACTGTAAATCACTGTATCAGGGTCCAAAGAGATGTGAGGGTACTCAGCTCACCTGTGATGTTATCAGTGTGTCACTGTAGTAGTCTGCTGGCATTATGTTCTCCACAATATGGACCAGGCACCAGAAAGCAAATTCCTCATCTTCCAGGACCAGTAGGGCAACAGCTGCCAATCTGTGATGGACAAGACATGTTGAGGCAATGAAACATAGGCCAGCACAAGAACTGGAGAATCCAAGACTTCTCTTGAAATGTCCGTAACTCCATGAGTGTCCAACAGATCAAATGTGGCAGAACAGTTGGTCAGAGAAGCAAGTCATCTGTTCTGCATGTTCCTGAAGGAACCATGGGGCTGTGATTTTCTTTCCCATGTGCCTCCATCAGCAAACAGGAAGCATCAAGCACACAGGTGTGACAAAGACAGGCTCCTCGCTAATGGGATGTTCTATAGATCTGATAAAGTTAGCAGTGTGCTGATTTTGGCTATTTCAATACAAGAGCTCGCTCAGAGATAGTCTATATTATGTGACATAACTCACCTTCCCATGCATTCTTCTACAGCCCTTACCCCCTTCAGCTCTGACTTACCCCCTTTCAGCCAGACTGGAAAGATGATACCTAATATTAAGGGCTCTCTAGAGTGGCAAATGTCTTTCTGAAGACCATCCAAAGAAAAACAGGAATAGCTTACATAAGCTTTCCTCATGTGAAAAGGTCCAACTGGAAATTTCCTTCTTGCAGCTAGCACCCACTGCCTCTTTTACTTGACGACACAGTTCTAAGAAGTCTGGTTTTATCTTTCTTATAAGTCTTCTTTGGGAAGGAAAAGCAGCTTTTAGATTCCCTGAACCTTCTCCAGACAGAATGACCCCAGTTTCCTCAGCCTCTTCTCATGTCATTTGCTGCAATTCTCTCAACTCTTAACACTTCCCAACATGTCCTCCAACTCTTCTCAGCAAAAAGTAGAATCATGAGGGTGTTCTTCTGCTGAGCACATTAAGACTTAGAAATTCAGCCCCAGCCTCATGCTGTTATTCTGGGAGTGCCTCACGCTGCCTCCTGTAGCTGCTCCTTACTATTCTGTAACTATGGAGATGCCGAGCAAGTGCATCCTGTTGCTTGCTTGATCCCAGCAACAACATGGGGTGAAAAAAGACACCACATGCAGAATTCCACAAAAAAATACCTAGAGCCAGGAAAGAACTCTAGAGGGGCAGGAGTCTGGGGCTGCTTGAGACAAAGCCTAGAGTATGTGTCTACACCTTCTCAGCGCTATCCCATGAAGAAGCAGTATACCTGGTTCCTCACCTGTTCAGTCCCTGACAGTATCCAATGGCAGGATTGTGCCAGGAGAATGCCAGCAAAACCCTCCGGAGCTTGGGGATGAGCTGGGAAGTGGGAGAGGAAAAATATTTGTTGTTAGTCAGTGTGCGGGGCAGGTCAAGCTCAATCTGGCGGCAGGCAGGATGCTCGGTGCTCTTGCTCTGCCGTAACAGCCGCTGGTAGTGGTCAGGCAGATGACTGCAGTGCCGGCTGACAATCCATCTCCAGACCCGTTGCCGATGCTCCACTGGAATGCCACTTCGGATCAGGCTCTTCAGCTCTGCAGAGGGGCTCAGCTCTCCAACACTGTTCCACTTGTCACGGAGGGGCTTCTCCACTACTTCCTGGCTCCGCAGATTGTTGGACTTTATCTCCAGGGCCTGGATTTTGGCCAGAAGCTTCCAGTCCTCAACTTCATAGTCTGGTACAGTCATAAACCCATACTCATCATACTCACTGGAAGGACACAAGGCAGAAGTTAGTTCAAAGGAAAGTGCTGGTACCAGTGTCAAGCGTCATTCACTGCCTGGGGCCATACCAACTACAGCCTGCTGCCAGGTCCCTGTCACCCACGCCAGACCACAGGTAGTCCTCCTTCACCTGTCTGGTAGCTGCATGGGAAAGCCTGCCATGCCCACTGTCTCAGAGCCTTGAAGACAGAGAAGAGTCTGCAGCAATGGCATACACACACATTACTCGAGTGTAACTGCTCTGAGCTACAGCCCAACCTCATCAGACCACTCTCACCTCACCTGCTCCCCTGCCCCCAAGGGAGTAGCTAGCGCAACTTGTGTACCTTCTCCCTAACATGTCCTAGTGTGAGGTAGTTCTGTAGGAAGGGACTGCAAAGCCTTTGGGGCATCAGACCAAAGAACAGAGATCCGCAGTCCCTTCTGATGTCTCCCCTGTACACAACACAAATCTCCTACTGACTGGAAGACATGAGGAGCACTGATAGTACAGCTCATTGAGGGTTTGTGCACCATCAGTCCACAGGCTGGGATACTTGTAAGTTAACATTATATTCTTGACAGAAAAACCAAGCGTGGCCTTGGGGTCTCATCTCCAAAGCCACCCAGAGAACCTGTGAATCTGACCAACCAGATGAAATAGAACTGCTACAGAACTGGGGCACTGACTGGCCAGGAAAGCATAAACACAAACGCAACAACACCAGCAGCACTCAAGGCAAGGCTCTCTGGAGGTCTCCAGTCCAGCTACCCTTCACTGGCAGGATTTTCCCCAGCACCAGAACAGGGCAACAGTGGCTTTGTATGGCTGGGACTAGAAAACCCCAAAGGATGGAGAACCCCTGCCTCCCAGGTGACATCCTCTCCTACAGAAGGAATTTATCCTCATGTCCATTGTTTACTTCCCAGGCACATCATGGCTATAGGTCACTTGTCATACTGTCTGCCACTGTCAAGAAAACTTTACCTGTACTGTCTTCAACTTCCCCTTCCTACAGTGATACGCTGCTAACAGATACTCGTGGTCTCCACACCACCAACCTAAACCAGCCTCCACTCCTAAGTTATGGCTCTGAGTCCCTGCTATAGAAATGTCCCCAGATCTTTCTTGCCTGCACGTTCCCCTTCATGGCCAGACTCCTACAAGGGTGTGAATATTCCCATGCTCTTGCCTCTCACCTTACAGGATTCAGATTAAAACCTTCTTCTGCTTCTTCCTTCACATCCCACTGGAGTGCTTCCTGGATGAGGTTCCTCACCAACTCAGCATGGGAGCTAGGCAGCCCAGGCACAGCCTCCTGCAGCTTCCGCAAGACTGTCAGGTATTTGCTCTCCATCTGGCAGTTTCGTGCTTGCAGGCAGGCACACTGATGGGGAAACAAGAAGGAACGGGCTGGCTCATTGATGGTTCTTCCTGTGTTGCCACTGCTCTCTACTGACCTGGTCTACACATAAGGTGAAGACTCCAGAACAGCAAAGCCCCAGAAAACACATCCAGAAGTCTTCTATAGTCAGTAGAATTGTAGCCATGAATGAGTCACTGTGGTCTATGAACAAGCACAAGCTGCAGTAGCTAGCATGCAACAGAAGTTGCTTATTGAGTGGGAGACATACTACACCATCACTCACCTTAGGCAGACCACACCTTAAAACCCAGGGAAGTAAAAACCAGGGAAAACCCACAAAACAAATGCTAGCACACACCACCAGCCTGGGGAAGCAGTTCAGGACAAGAAGGTAGGATTACACAACTCTGAAAGTAACCAGGTTATGCACACTTACAAGGCTAGAAATAAAAACAGAGCTTAAGAAAACATAAGAACCCTGATCTAGCTGCAGGACTGAGGGTGCTGCCACCTGGCAGTGCCAAGCCTGGTAGAGAAATCAAGACTAGGTGAAGCCAGGGCTTAGTCTGCCAGCTCTCAAGAAAATGTTCTGATTCCCTACACAGTGTTGTTTTTTCATTTGTATCCAAAAGCATAGCTGAAGTGCAGAAATCTGGGTTAAGTTTCAGCACTCTTAAGACTGAGGTTTGCAAGTATTTTGCTTTATTGAAGAATGAAAATGATCGTATCTAATTTGGGACCAAAACAAAGCAGAAAAAAAGATCTTAAAAACTAAAAAAACACATTGGGAAGAAGGCTTTTTCCTGGTGCATTTTGGACCAAGATCCATCCCAGTGCTGACTTTGGAAAGAAATTAGTAACAGTTCTCACCAAGGAAAAAAAGTAATTTTGCCTTACCTTCATCAGAAGGGCTTTTTCATTCTCAGCAACGCTTGTCCAGAGTCGAGTAACTTGGTGAATCTCTGAGTTGAGAAATTGGTTCTGGGTTTTGTATGCATCAATATCATCCTGCCACAAAGCAAAACAGACACACAAGGAGACTTTTTGAGGGGCTTGGAGTCCTCTCCGAGTTCAGGAACTCAGGGCAAGAAAAGATTTCAATAATTTTATGCTCTGGGGAGAAGACAAGACTGCCCAGGACAAATATTTCCTACCAAGGAAATCAAGGCACAACATTAAATAGGAGTGTCATATGTAGACAAGACACTTGAAAAAGCTAAGTGCGCTGCCTGTACATGCTTTGAAAACAGTCATCAAGGTGACATAAAGCTAGAGAAGCACCTAAACAAAATGAAGAAAATACATGTTTTGTTCTATTTTTAAAAAAACTGACACAAATCTCAGCCCCATGGGCAGCAGCAAAAACAAGCACTCTCCCACAATGCAGTAAGTGGCTCTTTTGACAGTTCTCCATCCCACACTAACTGGTCATTATAACTGTGCATATAGTGGCACACAACAGGCTGGATTTGAAAGAACCAGGGTGTATTGGGAAACTGTTTGCAAGAGGAAAACACAGAGGAGCAAAGGTAGTGAAGGCAGCAAATGAGACTGCACCTGTGAAACAAAAGAAGAGCAAAGAAAGAGGCAGGCACTGAATGGTGACACCAAGTCAAACAAGCTCTGAGATGAAGCTGAAACTGACCCAGATGCTTTTAAGTGCCTTACTGCTCTCAGGAGAGGCCCTTCCAGCCTGCCTCTGGTTTGGAGGCAGATGGAGCAACTAGCAGAAGTATATTCTGTGCTTCCCACAGAGAACACCCTCCCACCAAACCAGAGGGCACAGAAATGGAAGCCTCCAAATGACCTGTGCAGTCCCACAAACCTTGAGGTGCTCAATCTCCTCCTGCTGCTTATACAATGTCTCTGCAGTGATAGTGTTGGCTTCTTGCAATGAGTCAGAGAGCTCTCTGGCCATCTGCTCTGTCAAAGCCATGATGACTTCCTGTTTGGCATGGTTCTTCTCCATTAGAAGCTGCACATGCTCCTTGAGTTCCTGGATGTGGCTGTCTCTCAGAGCCAGTATCTGCTCCAGCTCCTTCTTTTCTTGCTCAAGAGCTTCCAGTCGACTGGTGAGATCTGCAATTTGTCTCACTTTGTGACGCACCAGCTCCAGCCTGTCCTTATCTTCTGCTGCAGTGAGATACATGTTAGATACTCGCTTCTCCTGCTGGGCTGCCTCCAGAGCTTTATGGAGAAGTTTAACCAGCTCCTGAAAAGGGAATGCAAAGCCATCACATCACAGTGCTGCCCAGACAGCACAGATCCAACCAGTAATGGGTGAACAGTGAAAAGTCCTCAGGATCTTAAAACTGACTCCTTTAGAAGCAAAACCAAATGCAGCAACCTTGAAATCACAGTGCCTCCCCAAATAGAGAAGTTCTGCTTTCAGGGCTGAGCGCAGAAGATCTCTGCAGCAGGCCACAGGTGACATGACTCAAGGTGGATTGCTAACAGACAACCTGCTGCTCACACAGTCTGAATTCTGGCTTTTCTACAGTCATCATTCTTGGGAGGCCCACCATAGACCAGAGAAAATGGAGATCTGGTCTAGCCCTGTGGTGAAATGGGAGGGAGGGAAATAATGCAGTCTGCATCTGTCTCTAGTACCAGAAGATAGTAGAGTCCTCCCTCTCTCCATCCCACATGAAGCTTACCCCAGCAACATGATGCTGATTCAGGCTCTGCCATCTCAGCCATTTAAGGAAGCCAATCAAGGATGCAAATGACTGCCCACACTGGGACCTGGCTCTCCTGCCTCTTCTGCTGGAAGAGCTATCAGCATCATTAGTGGAAAGCCTGGCATTGTTCTATGCCTTTCAAGAAGAACAGTACCATCCAGGAGAGACAGCCCTTGCCGTGACCCATGCATTGACTTCTACAGTCAAATCACCTCTTAATGGGGGATCACTGTTTGAAAAGAATGACCTGCTGTTAACAGTATAACTCAACCTGGCAGTTCCTGCCAGTGTCACGGTACTTATTCAGGACTCCACTTCGTACTTTGACTAATACAGATGCACAAGCAAGACACCTGCAGAGCACACTTGGATTTGTTTTACCTCTTTTCCAGCCCATTTGCTAGCTGCACTTCTGATGACTGAAGGACAACTCATTCTCCCTTGTGCGGGGCACAATCAGGCACATACAAACGGGCAACACCAGCAGCTCCAGCTGGTCCCCAGTGAGTGGCTGCCGAGTACTTCTCAGACTAACACCAAAATATAAGGCAGTCACTGTGACCAGTCTCAGGGCCCTGTCCTTAGCAACAGCAGACTCTCTGCCACACTCACCTTCTGTGACTTGACTTCCTCTGTAAGTGTCAGGATTTGTTGTTGCAGGACACTCACTTTATCCATTGGGTTCCTCTCCCTAGACAGTTCTTCGTGCAAGCCTGGGAAGCCACTGTTCATCCACCTGGCTTTCCTAACCCAGTTCAGCCTGGGCTCCATCCTCCCATCCTGCGGGGTCCCCTCCTTAACTGAAGGGAAATAGGATTAATTTACACAGAACTGGGTTGCTACTATGGACTCCTGAGTCTTACTGTGGCAGGACTCAGAACATTTCAGTAGAGAAGACTGACACACAGGACAAGGAAAATCAGCCTGCTGGGATCCACAAGGCTGAAGCAGACCATAGGGATCAGCCATAGGTACCCCAGAATAAAGCCATGATGGTACCTGTTAACCCACCACTGCCCATCTATCCTGCACACAGCAAATGCAAGTTACCACCATGAACAGGTAACTTCCCAGTCATGGAGTGGAGCTGCTGAGTTTAGCCTGTGACCGTGCAGCAATTTAACATCTATTTCAAAGAAATACCTGTATGGACTGGCACCATGGATCGTATTTTTGGCTCTGCAGAAGGTTCCAGAGGTAGGAGACAGACAAATGCAGCCTGAAGCAGAGCCAAAAGAGTCAGTCTTATGCCAACAACACAGGAAGGGAACTGAGACAATGTGACAGAGTTTTCACGTCCCATAACAACTGGTCACCCTCTTCCTGCCTTTCCTGATAAGTCTGACTCCTTGCTAGAAGCCCTCATACTCAGACCAGCTCACACAGCCAAGAAACAGGCACCTGCACACCCTGCCTCCATCTCTGCTTCTTGTTCTTCATCCAGGTTCTCAGGATGCTCCTGGAATTCACTGAAGTTGAAGACATGTCCATTGTTCCCCCAGAGCTGCTTGGAGCCACAGATATTGTAGACAGTGTTTCTGAAACAAGAAGAGATAAAGACAGCCTAGCGAACAGAAGTCATGATCACTGCAGTCAGTGCATATTCAAACTATTCCCTGCCTCAGTTCTCCTCATATCCCACCCCTCTTCCCAAAACGTATCTCCTTCATGCACTCAAAAAATTAACTGTTCACAGCACTGGTGGATCTGAGGGAAACCAGGCTGTAACTGGTGTAAATCAGGAAGGTGCCACAAAATCAGTACCAGCATAGCAATGTAGATCTTTCCCCACATGCCTGAGCCCTGTTACGTACAAAGCAGGCTGGACAGAGGGATTAAAGGTAACAGCAGACCAACACATTCCTCCTTTCCTTCCCTCTCTCCTTCTCTCCTTCCCTTCCTCCTTCTCTCCCTTTCCTTAGCACACAGCAGAAATCCTTAGGTGCCAAGAAAAGCTCAGCTACTCCAGCACAGCCAAAACTGCCACAGTGATCGCATCCGAAGCAGCCACAGGTCCTGTGCTCCAAACCCCATTTAATAATCTTGCCATTACAAACTCAACAGACTTCAATGCAGTACAAGATTCAGGAACAAAACTGAAGTCAGACCTAGAACCAGTTTGTCACAACTGCTGCTGTTGAATATTATCAGGAGCACTAAGAGATGACTATACAGCATCATGCAGAACCACAAATGCACAAGTATTTTCTGTAAAACCTACACAAGAAAGTGAGACAGTTGCCACTCTATACATGTCTTTTCCTTTCTCTTCCTGTGTTTTCCATCACCTAAAAGAAAACAAGCCCCTTGTTTTGAGGTCCACAAAAGACTCAGTGTCAGCACCTTCCTAACTGTAAATGAAGTTGGCATTTAGATATTGTTCTCCTTTTGCCTTGCTTCTTTAAGGCTTCACAGCAGAAGATCAGACACTTCTGACCTCAGAGAACATATTGGCATATAAGATCAGCAGATCTTCATACCCTGTAGTCTGCAGTTGGCACTCACCCAGTGTAACTTTTCTGCTTTTCTCTACCCCATGCTGCACTCTGGTTTTCCTCTGAGACAGCAGCAGAGGAGCCAAGCAGAACCTGGCTGAAATCAGACAGGATACTCTCACTAAGACCCAGCCTGACAGTGACAGAGCCTGAACAAATGTTCACAGAACAAGGGGAGCAATACAGTTTGAAGCTGAAAAGAAGCAACTGTTATTCAAGCTAGCAAAAGCAAGGCTGGGGAGTGGGGAGGAAATATTACCATATTATTTTTAATAAAGTGAGGCAGAGAGAATGCATAGCCTGCAAAATAGTACCGCTGACTCTGATCCTCTTTGGTCCCATGGGGGATCTTTCTTCCTATCAGCGTAAGATTGTAGTGACAAGAGTAGTAGTAAAAAACTATAGCCAACCTCCCCACTGGAAACATCTGGCAAGTGTCAAGCTACCTACCACACTCTGTTGCAACTTACACATTTTTGGTTATATGTTAATAAGTGGCTAGGACACACTTAAGGAGATATTGATGGGGTTGTCTTTGTGCAACTGTAACTGCCTGAGGCTTGTAACTTGTAGCCCTGATCAAGCTACACATTGCAACTGCAGATATCGGGCACAGTGGGAATACTCACATACTACGAACTCAGCAAGGAGTAACAAACTGTGCGGTGTTGGGCGGTATTACAGGCTATAGGCCTTTTGCTTGGAGTTCCTGCTTTCGAGAGTGCACTACATTCAAGGTCCTTTGAAACCACTGGGAAGTGCTACTGACCTTCTGTCACTAGCCTACAGAGTACAGCTCAACCTGCCCATGTGCCTTTCCAAGAGCAACATGCAGATGCATTGGGTAGGGATGCAAATCACTACCTACACTGAAGAAATTTTAACCAAGCCCTAGGTCTGCCACTAGGATCTTTGCCAAGAGAGCTAGGTGACGTGAAATGCATTGGAACAGGTGGATGTAAAAGACCCTCTGGCAGGAATTTTACTTTCACCTGGAATATCCTTCAAAAAGCTGCTTCATAGTTCCTCCTCCTAGGCAAGAGTCCCATTTCACAAAATACATGACAGGCAAGGAAGGCACAAAGTGGCAGGCCAGCATGGCAACCGCACTGCAGCTCTCCTCACGCACTTACTGTATCTCTGTCCAAGGGTGCTTAAGGGAGATGTTCTGCAAAGCAGTAGATGTTTGGGGTGCAGGCAAAGACGCTGCCTTTAAACCCACTGTTTCTGTTGGCGTTTTCACCAGAGGCAGAAAGTCATCATTGTCAGCATCTGTGTAAAAACAAACCAGGCCACAGAAACAAGTGAGCAAGACAGAATTCCATTAGACTTCAGCTGCTTCATGTAACTTGAGAGTCACAACATTTTATTACAGGTATACGTTCCATGTTCAAGTGGCCAGTTGTAACAAGGACAGCACAGCATGTTTCCTTAGTTTTAGGTCAAATTACGGAAGGTTCCATGTGCAAATAGAGTCATCTATTCAAGGGCAATCAAGTGACTTCAACCATTTGTATATGACAGTAACTAACTGTAAACAATCAAAACTTAAACTGCCTAAAAGGATAGGGAAGGGAGCTGGTGCTGTTCTTTTCCCCATTCCAAACATGTTTCACAGCTTTAATGTGTAGATTACACTCCACAAACACAGTTTGCTACCTGTACTGCCTGCTGTAGCAAAATGCCAAGGCACCCAGAACCTTTTAGATCAGACACTTACTAGTGGGTTATTTGCTTCAAACAAAATGTGCATCTAGTCATAACTAAACAGGTGGACACCCTGCTTGTGCCCTCCCCTGATCCACTGGTAGGAATGCACGTCTTCATCCTACCACCACTGAAAAAAAAGTTGCTTGCTCTAAATTTCACAGACCTTGCAAGAGGAAGGGGATATACCAAATGTGCTCACTTCACATGCATGAGGAAAATCAAGAGAATTCATGATCACAAGATACCTGAGCATCTCCAACCACTTGCTGTGCATTAGGAGACAGCCCATTCATGTTCACCCATAATAAAGCCAGAAGCTCCAGACATTGACCAACCATTGATAGTTGGCACCTGCATTTAAAAACCTGGCCAAAACCTCTTCCCACTTACCATTCATCACTGGGGGGCTGAAAGCAGAAGAAAGACTGATATACGCAACACCTACTTGTTCTGCCAGCCAGAGGTTCATTCACAAGTTGGGAGCTGCCCACAGGAAATCTGTTCTGAGTGCTGCAAAATTCCCAACGCCTTATTTGGAGCTGCTGCAGCCAGTACATCATTGCCTGTTTGCTGATTGCCTGACATAACACAAAACAGGAAGGGGAGGGGAGTAATCTCATCAGCATGAGACACGTCCTGAAGGGTGGACCACCACTTCGCTGCACAAGTCAGCAGAAATAAAGGCCAGCTGTGTCAATCCTATGCTATATCCTCTGGTCCTAACACTGATTTGAGAGGACTGAGTAAATCTTCAGCACGGCCTTAGTAACAGAACCTTAGTGGATCGCTGACCTCATTTTAAACATTTCTTTGTTTACTATGTTCCAAGGCTAAGCAGAAATGTCACAATCATTTTAGCCAGGAGTCACGCACAAGGCTTTTTAATAGCAATTTTCACAGAGATAAAAATCTAGCAAAGGTTCCTGCTGGAGCAACCTTTTTAGACAGAGAAGCTCATTTCTGTTTAGCAATTTACATATGGACTGAAGGACTCCTCAATGATTTTAATGTAACACCCAGTTCAGCTTTTACTCCTATTCTGTTAAAACAACAACCATCTCACAGGTAATGGAGTCTCAGTTTTGTCAGAACAGTGCAAGTAATTTAGGTCCAAATGGTAACAGTCCAGACCGGGAGGACTAAAGTGAAACTCAAGCTAAAAAGTATCTTAGCAGAGATGTGTCTGTCCTGATTGGGAATGTTTCATAACAGCCCCCAAAAGAAGATGCTGCCCCTTACCTTCAAAGTAAAAACTCTGCTTGGTGTTCTGATCTCAAAAACCCCTTCCCCATTTTCCATCTTGCAGTCAAAGCTGGCGCTGGAGAGATCGATGGACCCCAAAGGGTTGATGTCCTGTGCAGTTCTGTAGTATAGCAAATGACATTTGGTTTCATCATAAAAGAACCAGCGAGACTTCCAGGTTTTGATTGGTCCCTTGATGCCCAGTTTGTCTAAATAGCCACAAAGTTTTTTTCTGGATGTTTCTTTGCGGGGCTTCAGCTGCGCATTTTCCAGTTCTTGGGAAGAGGAAAGCACGTCTTTCTCTTTTGCTGAGGCTCCATTGCTGCTGTTATTGTCCAGATTTGACTCCACTAAATTACCTGGAGCAGCAAGGGGACAAGCTCTGCTTTCTGGTCCTTTTTTCATCTCTTTCAGGAAATACACTCAGAACCGGATTGAAACGGGAAATTCTCTAGGTAAATAAGTAACAGCAGATCCTGACTATACCATCATTACAGAACCTGCAGCAAATTAAAAAGAAGGAATAAGTTCACATCTGGCATATGGAACAAAACATTCCAAAGCTTTCAAACCACCCAGCTAAGGTCTCTGACTTGTATCTTTGGTCACTGCTCCCTGCCTTCCTTGGCTCAGATGACCTCTATGTATGTTTTTTCCCTTTTCCATCCCTAAAATTAGCCTGGACTAGCAGTCAAGAACCAGTACCACAACCTCTTGGGTGAAAAATAAGTACAGTCTATGGGCATACCAAATCAATATCATATCCAGGACATCTGAAGCCACAGACAACAGTGTTAAGTAAAAGTTGCAGAAAACATGGCAAGATAACAAGCTCAGCTGGGGGTACATACTTGGGGTCAAGGGATCTCAGGTAAGTGTATGCTGGCATTTCCGCTCAGTGTTCAGCTAATATTTTAAACCATGGTGCCTGGAGAAAAACCCAACCTTATGCAGCATCCTCATAAATCATTTGTGTTACTTGAGGACTGCTGTTAAAAAATCTGCATGCCCTGTTAGGTCTCCATCCAGTAGGCCTCATATGATGGATTATGCACCAGAGAAGGTAATTCTGTGATCCTTGCAAAAGAGATGTGGTTGCTCAGTGGCCAAAGTAACCTGCTGGGTTCCCAAGAGAAAAATAAGGCTGGAAGGGATCTGTGGAGATCTCTAGACCAACTTCCCTCCCAAAGAAGGGGCCAACTTCAAAGCCATAGCCAGCTGCTCAGGTCCACATTCAGATGAATTTTGATCATACGCAAGAATGGCAATTCTGGCACATTTCTGGGTATTTTTTAAAGTGCTTAACCGCATGGCAGAAGCGAGTTTTTGCTCAGAGCTGCAGACACCCATGGCCCTTGTATAAAGAAAGCTAAGAACACTCAAAAAAATATCTACAAATAATTTTTTGCATTTTTTCTTAAGTAAAAACATGGTTTAAAAATCAATAAATGGAAAGACTACCAGAGGCTTCAGTTCAGACACTAACATATCTGAAGCAAGTGCGTAAGCAAATGAATTGTTGCAGTGTTAAGTTAGTGGGAATCCAACTGCAGACACTAAACTACTGAACACAACAGCCAGCTGTGTGACAAGTTAATGGACGTTAATACAGTGGAGCACACAGAGATGTTGCCCAAGCTCATGCTCTTAGGAATGACTCAGCCTCGTGACTGAAAGAATCTTGGCTATCCTAGTGCTGGCTGAGCCCCACCACATTTATTGTTCAGACAACCATAGATGAATGTTACTCTTTTTGGAAAGCTGCTGAACTTCTTTTAGTTCACTCCCCCTGACACCATGGATCCTGCTGCTGAACGCATTCACAAGTGTCTGAAACAAGCACCCTTCACGAAGGTGCTGCCTCAGCTAAGCTTCTGAAACACCCAAAAGCTTCACTTTCAGGCTAGTTTTGTTTGACGCAAGGAACCATCATGAGGAAGAAGATGCAGTCTCAAGTCTCCCTAAAAAAACCCTTGGGCTTTTATGGCTGTAGTAACATAAGGTCCTCCTGTACCATCTGAAGACTCCATCACACTTCTACCTCTTGCTAGTATGATGGTCCTTGGACATCCTGTGAACAGGATCAAATAAGCATTTTGGATTCAAGCACAAAGTTATACGGAGTCACGTCAGCTTTGCATTTCAAAGAAGAGATCTCACCTCCTTAAGAGAAGCAGAGAGATGCCCCTGGGAAGTCACAGCCTGCCGGCATCTGCTGGCACAGTGCTACCGCTGCAGGCGCTGCCAAGCAGGTAACCACAGCCTCCAAAACAAATCCAACAGCAACGCAAGAGAGACTTCTGCCTCAGGTTTCTTTCGGTTGAGTTGCTGCCTGGGAACTGCGTGAAACACGGATTATTTAGCTGAAAGCAGCCTCTGACGCTGAATCATCGATAAAACGAGAAGATTAGGGTGAACCCCGCAGAAACCTTTACGGACTGCTGGTGTGAGCGGCAGAAGGAGCCCCCCTGCCGCCCCCACCCCCCCTTCCCCCGCCTCCCAGGCCAGCTGCGCAGCGCCAGCCCGCAGGCGAACGCTGCCGGCGCCTGGCACGGGGCAGCGCTGCCCGGCGCGCCGCGACCGGACCCTGGCACCGCCCAGCCCGGGGCGGGCGGGCAGCGGGGGCCGTCCGGGCCGGTGGCCGGAGGACGGCTTGCGGCGGGGGAGTGGTGCGCGGGTCCCACAGCCCCGACAGCCGCTACCTGCTGCGGCCGCACGGGCTGCAGCGGCCCCGCACCGAGCTCCCACGGCGGCGCGGCGCTGCCCGGGGGGCGGCGGGACGGGGCCGCGGCAGGAGCCGTGCCGGGCGGGGGGCGGCGGCTGCAGCGACGCGGGAAGAAAGGAAAAGGAAAAGGGCCGTTTCAGCCGGGTAACGACAAGGAAATGATTCATCAGACTGACGGAGCACGCTGAAAGCAAGCCCAGAGAGGGGCAGTTCACGGGCTGGAGGGGAGCAGCAAGGGCCCACCTGCTAGCGGGGGTGCACCCCAGGCCTGCAAAAACACTGGGGCAGCGGATGTGGACACGCTGGTCACCAGATCCCAAGTGCGAGAAACGGGTCTCTGCAGTCAGCTGGGGCAAATGGGGTAAGGCAAACACATCTCACACGGTAAAAATGGTGGTACCGCAGGAGATTGGCGGCCAGTAGGATCAAGCCAGGCCACAGGGTCTAAACTGACCTTTGAAAAAGCCTCAGAAAGAGGTACTGCAAGGAACAGGGGTGTCAGAGACCGCCCTAAGCCAGCAGCACAGGTCTCCAGGAGCGCAGGGGGACAGGGCACACAGCTCTGCCAGGCTCACACGCTCTCCGGCAGCTGCCTCTCCTCCTGCCGGTGCTGCCAGGCCCTGCTGGGCTGGGCTTGGTGGCCACTGGGCTGGCCTGAGAACGCACTTCTTACACCCTGTCCCCAGGATAAGGTGTCTATATGGCTTTGACTTTCTCTGCGTGCAGTGGTAGTTCAGCCTTGATGGTATGACCATTCCCCTGGTCTTGGGAAACCCCTCTGAGTTTAGCCAACATTGCAGAGTTTTTATCACCAACTTTAGCCAACTGTAGTACCGGAGCAGCAAGAAGCAAAAGTTTACGGATGTCCAGTGGCTCATCCTTCCACTGGCCTAAGCTCCCAAGCTGCAGTGCACATGAAACTGATTACAGCACACAAACACTACACATTTCTGTAGCCAAAACCAGTTTGACCCAAAGTCACCTTACACAGCAGCCAGCCATTACACTGGATCAGCTCCACTAGGCAAATGCGGAAAGCGTGAAGGCTATACCTGTGGATGCATGAAGAAGTCCTCCTCTCCTCTGAAGCCTGAACTGCCTTCTCCTCCCTCTCAGCTACAGCTGGAGGGAGATGACCAAGTGTGGTAAAAAGGGTGGTATCAGGGCAGCACTGGGCTGTCTATGTGTAGGCTGCCCTGGAAGAACCTCAGAAGTCCCATGTGGAGTTCCTCAACTGGTCCACACCAGCACAGCTGCAAAACAACCATCCCACTCCCAGTGTTACCTTACACCCCGGCAGTGGCACAGCCCCACACAGCCACACAGGGAAGTGAGAGCCGGTGAAGGAGCCGGAGCACCGCAGCCCCACGCGGCCCCAGAGGCAGCACGTGCTGCATGACTCACGAAGGGGACGGTGGCTGCAGGACCAGCATCAAAGGTGGTGCAGGAGGAGCACGGGACACCGCCTGCTCCACGAGGATCTGACAGGGGTAGATACCTGCCAGCCCCTCGCCGCACACACAGCAGGCCTGCCAGCGGCTCGGGCAGGGGCCCAGCAGACCTGGCGGGAGCAGCAGGCGACAGCGATCTGCACCAACACGGGCGGCACTGCCGGGCACAGCACTGCCAGCAGCAGTGCCTCCCGACCCCAGCCCGCACCAGGGAGGCTCTGATACCTCCAGGACCCGCTGAGGAGTGTTTGACGCAAACCCGCGGCACAACGCGGGAGATGGCGGCCGCCGGGCCCAGGAGCTCCGGGCCCAGAAGCCCCGCCCGGCGCGCCCAGGAGCTCCGCCCCCCGCCCGGCGCTGCGCCGGCCCCGCGCATGCGCCCCCCGCGCACCGAGCCCGCGCCGCCGGGCTGCGCCCGCGCCCGCCCCGCGCATGCGCCCTGGCGCCGCCAGCCCGCCCGCCGGCCGTGGAGAAGATGGCGGCGCCGTGAGCAGCGCGGCGTTGCCCAGCACCCTTCCGCTATGAGGAACCTCCGGCTGCTGCGGACTGGCGGGCGCCGCTCCGCCGCCTCGCTGGGCACCCCTCAGTGCTTCTGCCTCAGCGCCGAGCGCGGCGCGGTGCTCGTAGGCTCTCAGTACGGCCTGCTGGAGCTGGGCCCCGCCGGAGACTCGGTGAGAGCCGCCCCCGGGCGCACCGGGGGCCGTGCCCGCTTGTCGCTGTCAGGGCTGTGGCTTCGGGGCAGCGTGCCCGTGCCTGTCGGCTGTGGCGCGTCGCTGCAGACGTGTTGTTGGGGCGGCTTTGCTCCGCCCGTTGCAAAGCTGGGGTGAAGCCTTTGGGCCCCGCTTAGCGGGAGCCCGTGGGTGCCCGCCTCGGGGGGTGGCGGCTGCCCGAGGGTGCGTCCCGCTGTCCGTAGCGGTGGTGGCGGGGTTTTAGAGCCTCCTGCGGCTCCTTCCAGCGCCTGTCGCTGCCTCAGGGTGCCGGGGAAGCGGGCTCTGAGGCTGCGCGGTGATCTGGGTGGCTGAAGCAGTTTGCTGTGCTTTTAAAATGCTAAATCTGCCTCCAGGAGGGGGGTCGTGTTTGACGGGGGTCATTCCTGTGGTGACCTTCAGCCTAATCTGGCAAACGGAGACACAACTCGCAAAATAGAAGCAAACAGGCAAAGGGCTACTGAAGAGTACGTGAGGAAGCTTTTGACACCGTGCTGTAGGGAAAAAGCCCCAACATATCGCTAAAGAAAAAAAGTGCAGTTGAGCCATGAATTCCTGTTAGAACTGTTGCAGCGCCTTCTCTGGAAGCACCATGCAACTCTTGAGGCGTCTCCTTCAGTGTGTGCAGGTCTGAAGTTAGCTGACAGAATAACTTTTGGGCTTTCCTGGAATTTCATTTTTAAGAAAGAGTGTTTTCTGAAAATTCCATTGTGGTCTGTTTGTGAAGTCATATCAACTGAAATCTTTCTAGAATTAGAAAAAAAACAAACCTCTGAAGCCTATCTGAAGTTGCTAAGTATATCAGCTTCCTTTTCTGTTTTGGCAGGGGGCATTACTTCTGGTCTTTATTACTGTGGGTTTTTTCCACATGACTGGATGTGTAAAACATTGATGCAGCTAAGCTAGAGACAGCTAGTTTAGCTAAAATTTTCTTGTTGTTCTGTGCCTGAATGCACATCCAGGTGGTTTTCCTTTTAATTTCTTTATGCTGCGTCTGTAAAGTCTCAATGACCCTTTAAAAGTACTGGGACATCTACCCATTTACCTCTTCACACAGTGTCAACATTAAGAAATATTGAAAAAGGGGTTGAAAGATCAATGGCAAGACAAATTGGAGGTCATACTATTGCCATTTATTATTTGCTCCCTTATTTGAGTTTTCTTATTGTCTGTCTAGCACTCTTTAATGTAAGAAGACTTTCACAGTTTCCAGTGCTAAAGTGAAGATACATACTTGCACATCGTCTGTTCCCTGGTGCTATGTGCATAGTCACTTCTGCTGTGTAATGTTTTGTGCAGTTGCAGTACGGTGAAATATACTCATGGATGTTACTCTGTCATTTCTGAAAAAATCCCAGTGGTATGTACTTAATAAGTGATTGGCCTCTCTGTGTCAAGGTGACAAGAGAAGTTTCCTTGACTGCGGAGGGTTTCATGCCCGAGGATGGAAGTGGCTGCATCGTGGGTATTGAAGATCTTCCAGAGCAGGAGTGTGTGTGTGTTGCTACAGCAGCTGGAGACATCCTACTGTGCAATCTCAGCACAAAGCAGGTAACATGGCAGGAAGGACACAACAATACTGAGGGATTTCAAAAGGAAGGATGACACTTTTTAATTTCTTCAGGGGATGGTTGTATATTACATAGCTGTGATTAGTCTCCCTTTTCTGAACAGATGAGCTGATTTTTGTGGGAGCTTTGAGCAGGATTAAGGACGAAATACACACTCTGTAAAAGAACCAGAACTGAAATGGTGACTTCTCTGTCCACAGCCCTAGTAATGTATGTTTGCTCAGGGGTCTGTTGCATACACCCAGCAGCACATGCTCCACTAGACAGTCTTTCAGAAATAGGATATTGCTGAGACTAGGTACAGAATAAAGTAATCCATTCATAACTCATAGTGTAGCTACCTTGTTTATTATTATCGGTCAGTACAGAACATCATGCTGACATGCCTTAACTGAAGAGAGGATAAAATGTTGTGTGTTGTGATTTGAATAACATTTGGAATAAAAAGCCCTAGAAAACACCAAAGGGAAAGCAAAATATCTTAGCTGAGTAAACATGGCAGGAACTGAGATCCTTGCTTTCTCTTCCTTCCTCAGTGTCAGATGTGTACAATCTTCAGCAAGACTCTTGCATACCACAGCAGCACCCTCTGAAATCTGCATCAGCCCAACAGTGCAGGTGTAGGTAGGCATGAGATGGTAGTGGTCTGCCTGGGTTAGCTGTCAGATTGTGGTTATTTGCAGCTCACCTGTTTTTGTTCTTGTTTGGGTTTCATTTGCAGATACCACTTAAACAGACAATCAGCTGTACCTGAAAAATGCATCCCGTATTGCAACTTAAAACTTGTCATAAGGGAATAGAGTTTAACAAAAGATGTGGTACCTGAGAATTGTCTTGCAGTCTTTCTGGGTCAGAGTTGAGGTTTAACTTGAGATCCTTTATTTCAAGCCTTTTTGGCTTACTTTCTCAATTTTAAAGTTTTTCTGGTGCAATCTGAGCACCAAGAAAGAAGTCTTGAAGGTTACTGTGCTTGTTTTGAAACATTTTGCATGTGAGTGACAGTTACTGTGCCCACCAGTGCTCAGTCCCACTTTGTTTACCTGTAAAGATTGTGACACTGAAGCTTAATTCCTTGAATGGTATCATCTGGCTGTCTTATCACAATTGTTCTGTTCTGTGCCTTTCGCAAATCAGGGTAACAATGCATGACAGAAGTTCTCTGCTCACTGCTATTGCTTATATACTCACAATGGCCCAGTAAAACTGGCCCAGTTTTTCATGAACTTTGAAGTTAGTGCAGCTATATACAGTTATCAAGTTCAGCGCATGCAAGCTGGTCAGAGTTTTAATGGATATAGTGTCCCTTACCTGCCCATTGGAATTCTCTAGGAAAGAACTATTATGTCTGTGTTTTGTGATTTAAGTATGTTTACCAATGTAACCACAGACCTGATTCAGCAATACTAGTGTTAACTTTATACATACTGACATAAGACTGAGAGCTGCAGAGCAGAGCTCTTACTAAAACTGTGTATCGTGGAAAATCCTAATCTCTAGATTATCTGGGCTGTCATACGTAAACATTCTGGAACCATCTTTGAGTAGAAATGTTTGTTTTGTTTCGTTTAACACAAAGGGTAAAGTAAGACTTGTGACTTTTCTAAGCAGGAAGGGATTTCCCTGCCTTGGTGACTGATTGCTTTTCTGCTGGGATGGTGCTGCACTAGTATTCTGCACTTCTGTGATCTGATTTTGGTCTTGCAGGTGGAATGCGTTGGAAGTGTGGACAGTGGTCTGAGTACCATGAGCTGGAGTCCTGACCAAGAGCTTGTTTTGCTTGCAACAGGTATCAACAACAGCCTGTAAACTTTCTGCCTTTAGGAGTCAAATTATGGCCAAAATGTAAAACACAGTTAAGTTTAACATAGAAGAGACAAAATGCAAAGTTATGAAATTTGGACTCGGGCTTAAAGAGAAAAAAAACCCCACCTGATCCTATATGTGAGTTTCCATTTAATGATTCATGAGGTGCTTTGGTAGTCCAGGCAGAAGCTATTCAGACCCAAAAACCTGGGTTTTACAGAACCGTAATTAGTCTTTCAGACCTTCCAAGGAAGTATATTTAATCTTGCTTCTAAAACATAAAAGGCTTCTGCTTTATATCCCCATTTGATTTCTTAGTAAAAAAACCTACTTCTTATCCTTTTGTAGGAAATACACACGTCACAGGCTCACCTCGGCTACAGATGTGTCTCACCTAGCAAATAAAGTTAGCCTCAAGCAAAACAGAATCACAGAATACTTGAGGCTGAAAGGAAGCTCTGGAGATCACTTATTGCAACCCCCTTGCTCAAAGCAGATTGTCTAGATCAAGTCGCTGGGAACCATGCACAGTCAGGTTTTGGGTATCTTCAAGGACGGAGACCCCACAACCTCTGTGGGCGTGCTGTTCCTGTCTTTGACCACCCTCACAGTAAAAATTTGGTTTATTGTGTTTTAATGGAATTTGCTGTATTTTAGTTTGTGCCCATTGCCTTTTGTGCTGTCCTTAGCACCACTAACAGTCTGGCTCTGTCCTTCACTGTACCCCACCTTCCACATAAGAGATTTATACACACTGATGAGATTCCCCCTTAGTGTTCCCTCCAGAGCAGCCTGACTTCTCTCAGCCTGCCCTCATGTGACTGATTCTCCCAGCCATTAATCAACTGTGTGGCACTTTGCTGGACTTATGTCCTTGTCTGTCTTGTACTGGGGAACACAAAACTGGAGCTGCCATTGCACATATGTCTTACCAGCACTGAACAGAGAAGGATCACCTCCCTCAACCTGCTGGCAACACTCCTAATGCAGCCCAGGATGCGGTTGGCCACCTGTGCAGCAAGGGTGTAGTTCTAGCTCATGTTCAACTTGGTGTCCCACAAGAAACACAGGCCACTTCTTTTGACAAGCTGCTCTCCAGCCTCTTGGCTCCCAATCTGTCCTAGTGCCTGAGATTATTATTTTCCAGGTGCAGGACCCGGCTTTTTCCCTTGCTGAGCTTTATGAGGTTCTTGACAGCCCATTTTGCCTATATGAAAAGGTCCCTGTGGACGGCAGCACAACCTTCTGGTGTACTTGCTACTCCTTCCAATTTTGTGTCATCTACAAACTTGCTGAGGGTCCCATCCTCCAGGTCATTAATGAAGATGTTAAACATTGGCTCTGGTGTCCAGGGGCATGCCACTGATGGAATTCCTCAAGCTGGAATTTTTGCCACTGATAGCAAGGTTTCGAGCTTGGCAGTTCAGCTGGATTTCAGTCCACTTCACTGTCCCCTTATCCATCCTGTCCTTCATGAGGTTGTCTATGATGATGTTACGGCAGACAGTATCAAAAGCCATATTAGAATCAAGATAAATGACATCCAGTGGTCTCCCCGTGTCCACAAGTCAGTCACCTCATTGTGGAAGGCTATCAGGACATCAGGCACGATTTTCCCTTCATAAACCCGTGCCAGCTGCTCCCAATCACCTTGTCTTTCATATCTTGAGAGAAAATGTTTAACGGTGCCAGGTGCTTATTTTGAATGTGGAAAGAACTTTTTAAGGTTAGGCCAGGAAGCATGTTTTTGAAGAGAGAGACTTGAAAGTGTTCTGTTCCAGTTTGAGATTTTCTGCTTTGAAGGATGTGTTCTCTTCAGTGTCATATAACCATTAGAAATATTTCTATATTCAAGTCCATGACACAACAATAGGAAAACATCAAGTTTTTATTTGCTGGAGATACCATTACCAATGCTGTATTTAACATCTGCCCTGCAGGTCAGCAAACACTCATCATGATGACAAGGGATTTTGAACCAATTACTGAGAAGCAGATCCACCAAGATGAGTTTGGGGAAGGTGAGAGGTGCACTGAAATGAAGTTGTTCAAACTGATGTCATTGGTGTGTTGTAAGCACATAGAAAGTAAAGAAAGGGAGCTGAGCACTTACTAGGGCCCAGGAGACGTTTTAGACTAATGCTGCTGGGCAGCTATGGGGGAACCCTAATATTTTACTTGTCAGTGTAAATTCAGGGAAGTTTCCTGAACTAGAGGACTTCCTGGGTTATGTGAATTTCCTGCAGGTTTTCAGAATTAAACATCAATGGAAGCTGTGGCTGTCTTGGAGCTGTGGTAGTGTTTACTACATGGTACAGGGTAGTGCTGTAAATCTTCCACTACAATGATTTTTTCTTTTTCAGGAAAGTTTGTTGCTCTTGGCTGGGGTAAAAAGGAAACACAGTTTCATGGATCAGAGGGAAAACAGGCAGCGCATCGCAAACAGACGGTATTGTACTTGTTCTTTTATGTTAGGTCCATGCTGTCGCTGGGAGAACATGTATAAAGGGAATTTCTGTTATTCCTGTGGTTCCAGCTTGCCAGCACCTTGCTGGTAGTTGTCCTCATAGGCTTCTTCTGTTTGTTTCTGTTATCTGAAATCCAGCGGGTTTGTCCTTCTCCTTATTCAAGCTGCAGCTGAGAGTACTTATGATTGTTTGTACAGAGCTGAAAGAAAGATTTGCAAGCACTAGTGCTTGCAGAGGTAAAGCCATATTTAAGAGTTGGTGGAACAGATTTTGCTGAATGTGTGCTATGTATTGAATTGTTCGTATGACCAAGAGAAATACCATGCTGTTTGGCTGAGAGGAGCAGAATTAGTAGTAGTTTGAGCTCCCAAAAGGCAAGAATAGAGGGGTTTGGGCTGCTGAGCATCGCCAGTCATGTGAGGCAGCTCCATGGACATACACATTTTGGCTCTTCGCTCCTTTGTCTAACACTTTTATCAGGTAGCTAAAACACTCCACTGTCTTTTAAGTTTCAAATTAAAACTGTCCTGCTGAAACCTGGCAGGCTGGAATATAGAGACATGAAATGTGGCCTGTTCCAGCTTTACTGTTAGTAGGAACGAGATGAGGCTAGGCTGTATCTGGGACAATGTGCCTAGTTTGACAAAGTTAAACCTTTCTTTGAACAACTGCCTCTTTATGTGCATTCTGTTTTGAGTTGTTTTTTTCCTGTGTTCTGTGAAGAACCTGTTTGCTTGGAAGATCACTACTTCTCATCCCAGCTTCTGTCTTGCCGTACAGACTGCCTGGATGGCATGCCTTTCTCCTTCCTAGGGGATGTGACTGCAGGCATCAGTCATGAACCCTGATTCACCCTTGGGTCCAGTTTATGCACAGCTGGTTTATAAGCAGAGACCCTGGTGGAGGGGAAGGATAGTGTGTGATCATGTGAATAAGACAGTCATATGCACTTGCAGGAGGAGCAGATTGGATTTACAGTTTTAATTCTAGGATTTCCTAAAATAACATTGAGTAATGAATTTTTAACTTTGCAGCCTTAAGATTTTTTTAATGGATTACTTTCATGCCAAGGCTCTTAAAAAAGCTGGCTTAGCAATACAGTCTGTTTAGACAAAACCAGCAGTTGCCTTCCCAATCTTTGATGCAACTTTCTTTTGTGTGACTTCAGGAAGTGTCACCTACTTCATCCTGGGATGACGGCAGGCTTCGGGTGACATGGAGAGGGGATGGGCAGTTTGTTGCAGTGAGTGCTGTCTGTCCAGAGACAGGTATGGGACCAAACTTCTTTGAAATGCCAATATGTGTCAGAGGCTTCTTAAGCAGAAACTAGGCAAGGCAAGAACTGGCTGGTGTTCATGGTCTCTTGGCCACTTGAAGCAAGGATGAGTTCGGCTAGGTAACTGCTCTAGTATCTGTTTTGGTGTTCTCAGAGGCATTGTACAGGCACATTCTTTTGAACACTTTCTTTGCCATTTGGTTTTCAGTCCAGTGAGAAGCGAGGAGAGGTTACTACTGGGTAGTTACTACCTGAACTCTTCATTCACCAGTGTTAAATCACTGCTTAAACCCTAAGCAGTCTCTGATGGGCTCCCAGTGCCAAATGGATGAATCTGTTTCGGTTGCTGTAGCCACTGTGCCTCATCCTAGCAGTCTGGCCTTGCACATCTTAGTTTAGGTACCGGTAATACTTTTCCCTAGGTTTTGCCCTAAAGCCAAAGAGATGATGAGCACATACATTTCTTGTAAGGCTGCAATTGTGTGACTTCCATGATAAATACTACCTAACAGTTTTAAATTTATTGGTCAACACATTGACCTGCATGAGACCGCACTGCCCTTAAGTAGTTTGGGTTTTTGCCTTCAGTACTTCAGATGAGAGAGGATCTTACACTTGATTTTCACATTTCTGTGGTGAAAGTTGGAGGGGAAAACAGCTATGACTGAGCCACACCAGACTGAAATTCTTACTAAGTTCCTTTAGAGTCACAGAGTTACTGTGGGAGAAGTGCCTGAGACAGAATTAAGTTTTTACCCCGAAGGTGTGCAAGAGAAAACTTTTTATTCATGTGCATCAAAATCTGCTCTCCTACTCTCATAAAATTAGAAAAGTCTCTTCCCAGTGCTTTCTTAGACTTTTGTCTCATTGCTCTCTCAACCTGTAGGTGCTCGGAAGGTCCGAGTATGGAACAGAGAGCTTGTGCTGCAGTCAACAAGTGAGCCTGTCTCAGGATTAGAACAAGCATTGTCCTGGAGGTAAGTAGCAAAGCAGTCTGCATGCTGGCCACAGTGTGTCGCTTTTTATTCCCTGGTCACAGTCTTTGGTCAGCATCAATTTCATTTCTCCTGTGTTTCTTTATTTTTCCCAAAACTCGCAGAAGGCTTCCTCCTGATCCAGCATGAAGAAGGGTAGCCCTTTACACCCTGAGAAACCTTGTACTTGCATTTCATGTGGGAAGAAGGGATAGATTCTTTGCAAAATCTCACTGTCAAGCAGTTTTGGACTCAACTGTATAAAGAGGAATATTACAGGTCCCTTTCCCAGTGCTGACATTTACTTGCTCACCTGACCATATCATGAGCCTTGGAAAATATCTGTGTTGGACCTATGACTTTGTCTGAACAGCGCTGCCCTTTTCTTCATGTCTCTGGAGAAAATGCAAGATGATTGGTGTTTTTAAAATGACAGCTAGTGATTAGGTGAACAATCACTTTTCATTTGGCTCTTTTTTTAAGGCCCTCTGGAAACCTGATAGCATCCACACAAGAAAAAAACAACAGCTATGATGTGGTTTTCTTTGAGAAGAACGGACTTCTTCACGGGGAGTTCACCCTCCCGTTCCAGAAAGGGCAGGTTAAAGTAAGTGCTGTGTCTGGGCTTTTATTATTAACTTATTTAATTGGAGTGTAATGGGGAGGAGGACTAGATCTTTTCCAGATTCTAGAAGGAAGTTTTTAACTTAACCCTTAGTGCTGGTCCTAATGGAAAAAAATTACCTGAAAAGAGAACAGTGAAGAAGCCTCTGGAGAATATGCAATGCTCTCTGCAGGCCCTTAATTCAGAGACAATACAGAGGGATTGTTCTGGTCTTGGTATACTTTCTACAAGGCAAATGCTTAAAAAACACTGTTCAGGATGTCAGCTGGTGCAAGAGTAAGGTGAAATACATTATCCCAAACAAGGGAAGTGAGAAAATACTGCTAGGGTGTACTTCAGTTTCTGTGTTTGGATGCCAAGAGGTCTTTTTGGCAGATGCTTCCTCAGCGCCAAGGAAAGCAAAGAGAACAGTGCTGTCATTTTTGTAGTTGTATCACCTCTTCAGCTGTGTGGAACCACTGTGACAGGTTCTGCTTCAAGTGGGAGCTTTGCAGTACATGAGGGCTATGTTAGTATATTAATTCATGCACCTTACATTACTAAAAATAAGGAGCAACTCATGGTCTTGCAAATCAATTGCAAGCATACCCACCCTACACAGAAGCAACAGTATCACTAAGAGCTGTGTTTGTTTCTGCAGGTTAATGAACTGCTTTGGAATGCAGATTCTACAATCCTGGCTATATGGCTGGAAGACCTGAAGGTGGAAAACTCCAACCCAAACAGTTACGGTGAGATCACTGTGTGAGGCTCTGGCTCTTACACTTGCCTGCAGATGTGGTTGGCAGTGGGTATTCTCTGCAGGTTAGGAGGCAATGGGGAGGCTTACCTACAGCTTTGAGATGCATGTGCAGGTCAGGAAGAATTGATAGTTCAGCCTGAGCTCAAAGCATCTTCCAGGCTGCTATAACTGGATAACTGGAAGAGGTATTAATGGGATGCTAAAGGTGTGTGAGCCTCTGGTAAAACATGGGTACCTTTTCCCAAGGAGAGCTCAAAGAATTCTAGGACCGACTTTTGCACTAAGTCTGTTGTTAAGTTTTCTTATTGGGCTTTGCTGGGTGCTGTATGACACAGATTGGGTGCTGAAGGCTAGGATTATTATTTTCATTGCACTTAAGCCATCCCTAGAAGAGCAGTGGTGGTGGGGAGGGTTTGAGATGGATGTCAAGTAGCAGTCTGTAGTAACCATTTGTTTTTCTATAGTTCAGCTGTGGACCACAGGGAACTATCACTGGTACCTGAAGCAAAGTCTACATTTTGGTAGCTTGGAGAAGAATCAGTTGGTGTCGCTGCTGTGGGACCGAGAGAACCCATACAGACTGTATCTACTCTGCCAGGGTTGGCATTACCTCTTCTATGACTGGCATTGGACCACAGACCATGGGATGGGGGAGAACAGCCAGCATGTGGCAAATGTGGCTGTCATAGACGGAGGTAAGCAGTGAGACTGCTTTACAGCTGTAGGGTCAGAAGAGGTGGCGTAGTCTTTGGATGCAGTCTGGATGGGATTATTGGTAGTTCTTCTGTTAGCTCTTTTATCTACAAATCTGATTATGAGGGACACCATGTAATTGATGGAAGCTTCAGAGGTGGTTCAATGGAGTTAACTGCTAAAAGCACGGCAACTGTATTTTCCTGTGACATTGTTCCTACTTTCAATTTTTCCTACTAACAAAAGCATCGCTGGCATTTGGACTGTGTTACAGCTGGTGGGTTTTTTCTCTTTTTATTCCACAGATAAAGTGCTTGTCACAGCATTCCGACATGCTGTGGTGCCTCCACCCATGTGTACCTATGAGCTCCAGCTCCAACAGGCTGTTAATCAGGTTGCATTTCACACAGATCCCAAACGTAGTGGAGACATGGCTGTCCTGGATGCTGATAACAAGATCTCTGTGTACAGATATGGTGAGAGCATGTTGCACTGTCTTGCTAAAGGCAGCCAGCCTTCTGTCCCTGACAGCAATACCCTGGGGGACTAGTAGGGTGATGGTCGCTTAAGCTTTTAGGAGTCAGGAGTGAGATGTATCTGGTTCAGCTATGTGCTGAAGCTCAGTTCTCTTATCTCCAGTAGTTTTGGTAGCAGAGGAGTATTTTGGTGGTGTGTTGGCTTTGTGAGAAGCCAGCATTCAGCGCATAAGCATATGTGGTTATGCTGCTAATATTCCCCAGCCCAGCTTTGGCTTGAGTAAAGTGCAGCAGGTGGTATCTTGTGTACTCTGTTTGGATGGCATGTTACTGATTAACACTGGAAATGTCTGAGAACAGCTGCCTAGAGTGTATGTGAGGCAGCCAGCACCTCCCAAAGCAGTGCTGTATACAGTGTAATACTCAGTGTGCTGTGAGATGAGGCTGTTGTAGGGATGGTGTTTTCTGACTTTCATAGGAGTTTCCTGTAACATCTACTTTTTTATAAGAATGAAGATCGGGCGGGGGGGTGTGCTTTTTTGGCAGAATCTCTAAACTCTGCTTTGTTCTGTGTTTGCTAGGGCAGAGCTTAGTGAATGACCCCACTGTCAGATTTGGAGCTGTGGGTGGAAGTGGATTTAAAACAGCTATGGAAACACCATATCTGGATAAAACCTACAGGTAATGTAGAACCTAGTACACTGTAACAGTAGTGTCCGGCTGGATGTTTTAGAGGTCACCCCTCTGACCAGTTGTCTCAAGATTCTGAAGAGGTTGTCAGATAAAGGGGTTTCATTGTGCTGACACTGTGGCTGCAACTAGTGCTAAGGACTGGACGACACAGTGGGCAGTTTATCTTGAGAAGTGCCTTTGAATGAGGTCTTGGTCCTGATAGCCTTTACTGTGCCTGGTGCTCTTGGCATTGTGGTGTTGGATTTTGTGCTCCTCCCAGAGCGAAAGGAATGGCTGTGCAGTGCCCAGGCCCATGATCATGGCACACTGAGTGACAGAGCTGCTTGTGTGGCATAGGAACAATAACAAAATAAAAAAAACCCACCCTGTTCTGTAGTTGTTCCTATACACAGTTGGCATGGGAGCAGTACTGCCTGGGAAAAACAAATGGTGCTCCCTGGGTCTCATCCTTCGTCACCAGCCCAGCCTGTGGCAGAATTCATGCTTTGGGTGACTGTGTTTGTGCACTGGAGCCCTCCTAGCCAGGCTGTGTGTCTGAAGAGCCAGGCTGTGCCTAAGAAGACCTTTGCCTCTCCCATGAGGTGGCCTACTGAAATCAGATTTTATTTGCTTCCCAGTCTCTTTTATTTTGTGACAGAGTTGATGTGGGCAGCGACTACAACGAAGTGATGAATCCTCTGGGACTGCGATTTCTCACCTGGCTGCCAGATGACAGCTTCCTGGTGGTTGGTCAGGGTCAGCATACTGCTCAGTCTGTCCTTCATCATCTGACTGCAGTGCCTCATGGGGCTGGAGCCAAAGAAGAGTGCCTGAATTTAAGGTATAGAGATCAGTCAGTTGTGGGTGAAGTCTGACACCCCCTCTGGACAGTGCCTAGAAGGAATTCATGTCTCTCAGTAGACATGCAGCCTGGAGTTTGTGGGTTGGGGAAATTGCTGTCTTCCTGCAGGAGAATCAGACAGCTCACGAACCTGCCAACTGGTCAGCACCTGCCTGTAATCCTAGTGCCTACATGCAGCCTGACAAGACAGTATATGCTACATGCCTGTGTCAGTACAGGATGTCTCTGTTCCTCTGAATTCCAGGCGCTCAAGGGAACTGCATTCCTCCATTCTACCCTTTGTCCACCATTATCAATGTCCAGAAGGGGACTGGTAGTGCTTGTTACTCCATCTTCTTCTCACCTGCTGGGCTTTGTGGGATCAGTTCAACTAGAAGCAGATCACAAAAGAAAGCCAGCTGGCATACAGAAATCTGCTTCCCAAAGGGATCCTGAGAGTTGCTTTCTGTAGCACTCACACAGCAAAGACAGGCTGATTTGCATATGAACTGTAGATTAGAACAAAAGAAGTGTGGGCTTTGCTGTGTGTCTTAAGTGTGCAGTGACTAGCACAGTTACGCAAATGACTGTTGGTTGGAGTTGCTGGTGTTCTGTGGTGCCAGTATCAGCTGACTTAGGTGTGAAAAGACTGCAGAAAATCCTTATGTGAGCAAGGTATCCCTCCATGCTGGAGGTGCGCATCCGTCCATCTGGCCACAAGAAATGCAGGCTCTAGGTTTTAAAGTGTATCTCCTGTGGCTGATGTTCTCTGTCTTCTGTGTCTTGCTTCAGGATGTCTGTGCCCGTACATGGAGAAGTGATCAGCCTGTGCTGCAGTCCAGTGACCAAAACTGTAGCTCTCCAGCTGGCTGATGGACAGATCCTGAAATACCTGTGGGGTAAGCTGGGCCCTATTAAAGTACCTGGTCTGAGACGTAGTTATTGGAGATTTCTGAAAAGGTTTAATGAGATGATTTGTCTTTCAGGGATACGGGTGACTCTTGCTGGTAGTTGGTTCTGCTTTTCATGCTCCCTCTGTTCCCAGGAATGGGCCAAAATTAGTGATTTGTGTCAAGAAGTTGTTCATGTTGTTGAGAATGGTAGTTCAGGCTTTATGGTTTGAAAAGATGATGACTGGTTTAGTGATTTCAGAAGTGCTGACTGACTGCCACATCCTCAGCACTTCTCTTTTGTTCCACAGTGGAATAAATGTGCTGCTGAGCCCCTAGAAGCTACCACCTTCTTGTTTGCTATGTCCTGGACTTCTGTGTCAGCGTTCCTCTTCTCTGTCAGATAGTGTAGCTTATTGCCAGCTCTAGTTTTCTTGAAATACATGTCATGTGGTTGTAATGTCCGAATCTTTGACTGGCTGGAAAACGGTTTGATCTTCTTTGCTCTTTAGAGGCTTCTGTTCCAGTCCTTCAGCCCTGGCAAACTAGCAGTGGCTCTGCGGTTTGGTTCCCCTACCCTTGCATGCAGACTTCTATCACAAGGATCAGTGATGAAGTAAGTAAGACTGTGAGAGATAAAATTCCCTACTCTGTTGTTCTCTGTATCAGTTGTGCACAATGATCCTCTGCCCAGGGTCCAATGATACTTCTTAATGGCATTCTTCATAAGGCCCTATACAGAGCTGAGAGCATATATTCCCTTGTCTTCTAGAGCATTTCTGATGGCTTGCAGTTAACACCCTATCTCCTCATTCTATGAATACAATGAAGAATGTCATTGAAGAGTGAAAAATTTCAGATTTAAAATTTCCAGCAGTCACTGCCCTAGTCTTCTTTTAAAGTAGCTTTTTGCTCTGTTTTATCTGAACTTACCCTATTAACAAATATGGCTTGCATTGGGTTACTGCAGATCTCCTACTTCTGATGTTCCCTGTTGGTGATGGCTTCTTGGTAGTTACAACAGCTTAAGGAATGACAAGCTATTTTTCTGGTAGTTTCACGGTTTCTTTCCTTCAGCATACATCCAGGTGAATGCAGTATGGAGTTGCTTTGCTCTGCTCTGTACTATGGTTTTCGTCTGGTATCTTGGACCAGACACTGCTGAATAGAAAACTAAATTTCTGATTCTATTTTGTTACTGTGCAGTTTCTGTTACAGGGTAGACCAAGCTGGGTTTCCAGCCAGAAGTGTGTAAAGACTCTTAAGTAAAGCCCTGCTGGTATAGAGGTTGCTTGACTTCTTGTCCAGCTTCTCCAAGTAATTCATGTGAGATACTGAGTACCTAATTATAAGGTACTTCAATCCAGTGCTAGTCAGTGTTGTGAAACACGTTGAAGGCTGTGAACTCTGATAGCTTATACTTGTCATCCTTTTTATTCACAGGAGGTGATCTTGGGCCTCACAGATCGATGCCGGTTTTTTGTTAATGATGTTGAGGTACCAAAGTTTTTGCCCCTCCTTTTCCTCTGCCAAAGACAACTTTCCTGTCCCACTGTGATAAACTTCATCATTTTCCTACAGGTTGCTTCCAACATCACCTCATTTGCAACATGCAATGAGTTTTTGTTGGTGACAACCAACTCCCACACCTGTCATTGCTTCTGCTTGAAGAACACATCAGTGAAAGGTAAGTGCCAGCTCTGGCTGCCTGCTGCTGGCAGCTCATGGCCATTTTCTTGTAACCACAAGATGATCCCATTTTTCACATCTAAACCTGCTGTATTGAGTCACTCAGAGCAAGTGCTTAAGAGATGGAGGAAGAGAGCTGTTTTCAGAAATCTGTCAGAGAGCAAGGAGCATGGGGAACTGACTTTGTGTATCACATGCTCCCTCCAGGGAGCAGGATTTGTCCTGTAGTTGTTGTCTTTTCACTGTTTTCAGTAGCTTAGCCCTGCATTCTCTCCCATCCCTCCACATCCAAAACCAGAAAGGGCCATGTGCTGTTTGAGGGTGTGTGGTAGAGAAGGGATTCTGGTGGCATCTGGCTATGAGAGGTATGAGGACCCTGGGAAAGGTGGGATAAGAACTTACTAGTCCCTCACACCTTTCAGCACTCCTTTCATCTGCTCTGTTGACCTTTTGTGATCTCGTTGTGCAGAGGCCATGTCTCTACTTTGTGTACAGCAGTGCTTAGCACTAAGAGGTCCTCTTCCTTTCTGGAACTGTTGAAGATCACTGCTGTTGACTCGGTTGGTCCAGTATGACTTTTCAGGGCCACATAGGAAAGCCTGACTGGGGCACTGTGCTGTGGCGTGCCATGTGTGCTGATAAATATGCTGTCTTCAGCCCTTCAGGCCGGTCTGAGCAGTGCTGCACCCAACAGTGAGACCCTGTGCAAGGTGGAGCGAGGTTCGCGTATCGTCACCGTTGTGCCCCAGGACACAAAGGTCATACTGCAGGTCAGTGTCTGCTGTCAGGGGATGTAGGGGGGCCATCTTGGTGGGCAGCTGGCCAACCTGCAAGCAATGTGTGTACTGCTGCAAAGCTGCTTCCCTGTACTGCTGCAGCACAGCACCTCACAAATCTCCAGCTGCCTGGGTGGATGCGGAGGGATTTTGAGCGTGCCTGTGGGAGTTGGTTCAGCGCAGGCAGCTGGGTGTGTACAGAGGGAAGGGCTGTTCAGATTCCTAATGGCTGAGGTAGCATAGTGCTACATATTGTGGCCTCTCACAGTGAATCTCAGACTCACCTCTTACTACTTGCTGTATTTGCTACCAGCCTTCCATTAGCCTTGGCGTAAAAGCTAAGCTTTTGTGAAGTGCTGAGCTCCCTCTTCTGAACCAACAGAGATTCACAGAATGGAGGAGGCTGTCATTTGAAAGGCACCTCCTGGAGGTGTGCAGCCCAACATCTTCCTCAAAGCAGGGCTCTGAAAGCTTGATCAGATTGCTCTGGGTCTTGCTGGTTGAGTGGAGTCCAGCCTCCTGAGAAAGGAATGGTTTTGAGCTGAGAGAATTTCTGGATATTTTTCCGCAGTTGCTGAAATTGCACGTCCTTTGAAGTGAGCAAATAGGCTCATGCACGTGCAAGTAGCAGACAGGCCTAGAAAATGGGCCAGTCCTCATTTTGCCTTCAGTGTAGGCAGAGTAACTACAAATAAAAAATTGTGTGAATCTTGCATTATAGATGCCAAGAGGAAATCTGGAGACTATTCACCACCGAGCTCTGGTTCTTGCCCAGATTCGGAAGTGGCTAGACAGGTAAATGTCGCTGGTGTATTCTGGTCTTCCCTCCCTCAGTCTGAGCTGTTGGAGGCTGGCTGGGCTAGTTCTTTTGTGCTGGAGAACAAGGGGAGGCTAAACTCAAAGGAATTTGTTAGTGTGAATGAAACTGTTTCTGGGGCTACCAGCTAGAAGCCCAGCTTTCAGCAGTCCAAGCTGCCCCTCACTTCACCGCTGAAGGGTTTATGTGTGCTGAGACTGTGTGGGTGGGAGAAATCTTCAATTGCTCCATTTTCCAGACATCTCAATCACTTGAAGCTTGCTGGTTTTTGTATTTCATTTGTTCAATCGATTTACATTAAAGTTTTCTGCAACACAAGTTGGTCCATTAGATTAAAATTTAGTTCTCTGTTTTAAGAGAAGAAAATAATGCATGGCCTGTATTGCTTCCTCAACCTGGTATGCTGGACTGTCCCACAGCAGAGGCTGGCAATGAACAAGACTGAGCTTGCACATTTTTTCTGAAAGGCAATCTATACAGTTTAGTGCCTAGGATATTCCCTTCCCAGGGGGTCTGTGCTTACCTGTAGTCGGTTGCCTTTGTTTGCAAATACTGTACCTATCACTATGTAAACTGTCCCACTTGATTCATTCCTCCAGGCTTATGTTCAAGGAAGCTTTTCAATGTATGAGGAAGCTGCGAATCAACCTCAATCTTCTCTATGACCACAACCCCAAGGCAAGTATGCCCACTTTTGTTGCGTTATTTTCCATATCCACCTAGCCTGGAATCCATTGAAATTGGACAGTGGGCTTAAAAGAGTAGGTGGTGCTGTCGGTTCTGCTTTGAGCAGAGGTGGCTGCTCTGCAGTGCTGCATCCTCTGCACGCAGATCATATTTAGCATCTCTTCATCTTGTACATTCAGAGAAGGTCTTTGAATTAGTTCTTGTCCTTAATGTACTTACTCAGAATAACAGTAGTAGTACTTTCTGTTCATTTCAGGTATTTCTGGAAAATGCAGAAACCTTTATCAAGCAAATAGATTCTGTGAACTATATCAACTTGTTTTTCACAGAACTGAAGTGAGTATAATCTGTAAATGGAAGCATACGTGTAATCAGTGGTGGTACATTATTTTGTCAAAATATTGGCAGCTCTTCAGCATGCATGCAAGGAGTCAGAAAACTGGCATGTTGGGTCATCAAGACTCAAGTAAGCTCAGTAGTTTCAGAGACTGTCAGTGTGTCTTGTTGGGAATTCCAGCGTGCAGGCACCTATTAGACCTTTCCAGCAAGGGATTAGTACATCATCTGACTGCTTTTACTTGTCTTCTGGTTTGCTGTACAGGGATAAATGTGAACAGAGAAATTGTTCCCTCATAAAGTAGCAAGACAGCACTGCTTATCTGAAGCCTTGAGGCTAAGGTACTTGCTTAGATTCCCAATTTAGGTCCCCTGACCTCTTTCTCAAAGGTTGAGTGACAAGAGGCTTTATGGCCTTGGTAGCTTCAGGACTTCCCAAGCTTGATGAGGTAAGTAATTGTTTAGGAACTGGAGCTATCACTTAGCTGTTCTGTTTTATTTCTAAATTTTGACCTGACCTTAAATCTTAGTCTAGAAATAAAAGCAAATGGCTTAATTTTCAGAAGTGCTGTGAGCTCAGCATCTCAGTAATGAATTAAGTAGAACAACTGTATCTTGAAAAGTTTTGTCTTCTGATTATTTGTACAGCTAAAGTAGTTGCTCTGACCAGTTCTTTTCAATGCCTGTTTTGGCTGAGAATCAGTTGGGGTGGACGCAAGACACTGGAGAACTTCCTAGTAGTGTGGCAGGTTGTGTATCAGTACTGAATGACATATGAGCTACATTGTTGAGTAGTTATTTTCTGCATATATTTGTGTTTCTTAATGTTCTTTTCTTTGTGCTGGGCTGTGTGATGGACCATGCTGGTATTCATGGCATCTCTTTTTATTTAGAGAAGAAGATTTCACAAAGACTATGTACCCATCTCTGAATGGTAGCAGTAATGCTCAACCACGCCAACATCCTGATCAGAAAAAAATAAACCTCATTTGTGATGTGATGAGAGTTGCCATGGAACACATTGACCCTCAAAAGTGAGCATCTTCTTATTTTCTCATTGCAGAAGGTGAAGCTGCCCTTAACATCAGTTATTTTGCTTCAGGGCCTCTGACGTGAGCCTGTGCTCCACAAAGCTTACACCACCATACCTTTCCTCTGCTGAGGATGCTGTCCTGAAAACCACAACATCTAATGAGCACAACTTTTTACTACAAGAATTAAACTAGTAGGTGCAGGATGCTTACGAGAGTTTAAGAAATACACTCAATTTAGGAGCCATCTGTGTGGTGTAGGGGACAGAGAGACATGGGCAAGATTGTCATCTCAAGGAGATGCTGTCTTTTTGGAGCAGCTGGTCTTTCAGAAAGTTCTCAGCTGTTCCATTTTGAGACTGAATTACTTCTGTAAATCTTCTGCATATTTGTGAATTAGTACTTTTTTATTAACCATCTGCCTTGGATGAATCAACAGCGGACAAGGATAAAGTGTGGGAAAACAGGATAATAATAGTGGTTAGTGAAGCAGTGTTAAACCATTGGCAGCTTGTATGTGAAACAGTGGATGGAGGGGCAGCAGTGTGTTGCTGCTGAACCCTGAAAACTTGCACAGTTTCAGCAAACTATTTTGGAAAACAAAGCATCCCCTTGGCTGGGAAAGCTGTTTTGAAATAGTACCTGTGCAATGTATGAAAGTGGAAATAATCTAGAAAGCTTTTATCTTATAAAAAGACCATTTTCATGCCAAATTTCAATTGGAAAACTGTGTCCAGCTACCTGAGCTTTCAGAGAGAGGTGTTCTCTCTCCATTATGCTGGCTGGCATGGTAAGGAAGCTCGTTCTGCTGAGAACACACCTCCAGTCTTGTGACATGTTTGGGAAGACATGTTGAGTAGGGAAAACCTTTGTGGTATATTCCGTTCTCTTCCCATTTTTCCTGCCATTCTGTAAAAAGATAGACATACCTGAGTAGGGTTTTTTTGTTTGTTTTGGGGTTTTTTTTAATGAAATGTAAGCTAGAACTTGCACAAACTGTGCTAAAATAGGAATGAGCAGTGTTTCTGCCTTCTCACTTTTTCATTTGCTGTTGTTTTGGTTTTTTTTCTTCAGATACTGCTTATCAATACTGACAGCACATGTAAAAAAAAGTCCTCCAGAACTGGAAATTGCTCTCCAGAAGGTTCATGATCTTCGAGGTTTTGTATCTGGAACTCAAAAGTTTTGAAAATGGGGTGGTTTGCAGGAGCTTTCATTGTTAACATGGTTCACCCTGAAAACTATTTTAAAGGTGGCTGTTCATGGAGTCAGAAAAATGTGCTTGAAACTAGCTGTATGTTAATGCAGCAACATATCTGCTGTAAGATACACTGCTGTACATGCCCTCAACTCATCCTTTTATCTAGGTATGTCAGCAGATGGCCCAGAGTTGGAGCTGTTTTCTCTTTCCAGTCAGAACTCTGGTTCCCCAGCATGGAATAGGAGGTTCCCGTTCTGGATCCTGATATCTTAAACTGGCAAATTTTGCTTTTACTCTGTGCTGATATTTCTGACTTGCTAAGTATGCAACAAGTGACAAGTTACTATGCTTGAGCTGGTCCTTGAAGTAGCCTAGGAAATGCAAAGTAACCCCTCTTGCAAGATTGCATAAGCCTTTAGTTTGATGGTCCCTATCTGGTGTCAAGGATGTGTTTGATAATACGTCCTCCCTCAGAGCAGGGTTCCACTGCTGATTGTACACTTTATCTTGTTACAGAAAGCATTGCTCAAGATGTCAAAGCTGTGAGTGCAGAAGAAGCACTGAAGTACCTGCTTTTCCTTGTGGATGTCAATGAATTGTATGATTATTCCTTGGGGACATATGACTTTGACTTAGTCATCATGGTGGCAGAAAAGTCTCAAAAGGTCTTGGCTTATAGTTCCAGCCAGGGAACTATTTTTCTGCTTTCCCAAAGGTTCTTTGTAGTCTGCAGATCAGCCCACATGTTTTATTAGTCACAGCTCTCTACCCAGGCAGGATTCAGTTGCTCAGAAGTCCTGTGTGTGCTTGGGATGATGCTGGGATCATGTCTCTACATCCATTAATATTTCTTTAGCAAATTAGTACTTCTGCTCAGGGTGAAATAGAGCTCTTCTAGAGCAACACGGCAGAGCAGCTCTGGTGAAGGGAGGGACTGCAGTCAGAAGTGTTGTGACTGCATGCCTTAGCATTCCCAGTTCTGTACACTTTTGGTTATTGTTTAATTGGTGGTGGCCATAATAGTGTGCATCTTCCAGCAGATTTAATTTGAAATCTCTGACTGGAAATGCCCTTCACGATCTTCAGAGTTTCCTAATGTTGCAGCAGAGCCTGCTGTCCATCAGTTAAAACACCCTATTAATGTTAACAGGTTTTATGACCTTTGTTGTGGGGAAATTGATCAGCTTTATAGCTGCAAATTTATAGATGATAATAGCTAATAGAAAACAGTATTTGGTAATGATACATAGTCTTGCATTTTAAATGTCACCAGTGTTTAGATACTGCTGAAGTCTATGTGAGATCCTGGTAATTTAAGTTAGTTATTCCTGGCAACAGTACATATACAGAATTGATTCTTTGAGATGGCTTACATTAAAAAAAAATATAAAAAGCTTTTTTAGTGTATTATTGTACAATTTCAAATATGGGACTGTCTCTTGGTGAAGATAGGGGCCAAATAAGGATCTTACTGGATTAGCTCAACCAGTTTTTATTATTCTTTGCAGGACCCAAAAGAATATTTGCCCTTCTTAAATACCCTCCGGAAAATGGAAACCAATTATCAGCGATATACAATAGACAGGCACTTGAAGAGATACAAAAAAGCTCTTGGGCACCTCAGCAGATGTGGTAGGTGTCCTGCACATGCAGCATCTTTAAGGAGAATTTCTGTAGTGGAACATTTCCGTTTTGGAGAGCCTTTAGGGGGAAATAGCTGAAGAAAGAGAAGGATTGCACAAGGTCATCTTACTTCCTGATAGCGGATGGTTAACTTACTTTTGTTACGTGTTTTTTGTAGTGTACATTGGCATGGGCAGAAAGGAGCAAGGATGTGTACTGCTCTGTGATTGCGAAGCATAAATTTTGTTTTGTTCCTGGGGTAGGTGACTTGTCCCCAGTCAATATTGCTGGCAGAACCGGAGCAAATCCAAGGAAGAGAATACCTTGATTTTACAATAGCAGAATAGGTGCTTGTGTGCTCTTCCACACAAGCACCTCTAGTTGCTTCTTGATCCAGTGAACCCAGACTGGCAGGGAACTGTTGAGAGACTTGCGCTTTCTCTTTTATTGCTATGAAAAATAAATTATTTCTGCAGGTCCTGAACACTTCTCCGAACTTCTGAACTTGGTGAAGGATCAGAATCAGTATTGTGAAGCCTTGAAGCTGTACTCCTCCAGCACGCAGGAGTACAAGGTCTGTAAGCATGTGACACTGCAGTGTGCACACTTTTAGTCTCAGGTGTGTGTTTGCATGTCGTCAACACCTTGAGTGAGGGTGGGAATGAGACAGCAGCTGGTTGTGTTCAAGCTCTGCAGGTCATTGCTATTCCTTCGTTGTCTGAGACCCTCCTCTGAGATAATAGCTGGAATGACTCTCAGCGTTAACCCTGCAAGGTCTGGTGATCAAAGGAGTGGCTGTTAGGCGTTTGATCCTGTGACCCACAGAACACCTGGGAGTCCATTTTCTGCTGCACTGTCCTGTGGTGTGCTGGAGAACTCCTGTTAACCACAGAAACACTTTTCTTCCTGTCTTCACCTTTGTGATACCAGCTTTCTGTCTGGCACTTGCAGGTTGTATGAGGACACTTTGTTAGCTTTAAACTAGTCTGAAGAGTGCTGGAGAGCTTGGCACACTTTTAAGATGTGCTGTTCCCTAGCACATACTGTCCCCCTACTGGTTTCAGTATTAATGAAGAACTTTAGCTTGCTCAAGGCTGAGATAAAATGTAAATGAATGCATTTAATGTAATTTGATTTAGATATTGTAAATAAGACACAAGCCTTTGTAAAAAGTAGATGAAGAAGTAAGAGGAGAAATACAGAAACTCAATCTGTTTGCAACACAGTGAAAGCAGAAATGACTCTCCCCATGGGGGAGGACTGTTCCCAACTGGCTCATTGGGAGTCTTTGTTTCCAGTCAAATCCACCTGCCGCTTCTTGATAGAGATTGTGGGCTTTGCCTATTGTAATGAAGTTCAGGGTATTGATTCACAGCAGCTTGTGTGCCTAGAGAGCTGCAGGACTTGCATAGTCCCTTGTGCCAGTATTTAACTGCTGAAGTAAGCTGGGTCAGGGAAACTGTCTAACGAAAAACCATTCATGTGAGTGGGGAAGAAGGAACTGGTTTCCTGCAGTATGTAGTTTACCCAGCCTTTAGTGTGGGGAGATAGGTACCACCCAGTGTCTCTTGCTTCAGCTCTGTGAAATGTCTCCATGTGCTAATCATCAGCCCTTGGCTGGACACAAAGTTAAAAGTGGAAACATTTTTGCTGGAGTACCTTGGGGGAGGAGGAAGTAGACTTTTGTTGATGGGCACTTAATTTTTGCTAATGGAGGACTGCTACTGGCTTTACAGCTGATTTCTTGTTTCTCTTGTCACTTTCTTGCAGGATATCAGTGATGCATATGGGGAGTACTTGGTTCAGAAGCAGCTACATGAACAGGCTGCACTGATATTTGCTCGTGCTGGCATCTTTGCAAAAGCACTTGATGCTTTTCAGAACAGTGGCAGCTGGCAGCAAGCCCTGTGCATGGCATCACAGCTTGGTTACACGAAGGATAAGGTGTCCAGCCTGGCACAAAGCATGGCAGGTAGGCCTTCAGGAGATCAAAGCGTGCAGGGCAAAACTGGCTGCTGTTATTTTGGTTCATTTGATTTTCCATAAAATTTAGTGAAAACCTCAGTCTTCAGCAGCATTTTTCTTAAAGGAAGAACAAAGATCCCATGTTTCCCAAGGGTTTGTACAATTGCACAACACGTTTGTTTCTCAATGGAACCAAGAGATGTTGGAGCTGAGCTGGTAGGCACCCAGGAGTTGCCAAGCTAGCTGTGGCCTTGGCTGCCCCATGCTGACTGTTTCTTGCACTTTTTCCTTGCAGCTGGTTGCTGAACTGCTATTCCAAATTGTCTCCTTGGTTAACCTCAGGGAATGGAGACTCTTCGATGTGTCTGACATGACTGAGGTCTCTAGATATTAACATAAGTACTATGCCTAGTCACAGACTTCAAAGGCTATTGGATAATTCAGAGTTGTGTCTTACTTTTTTCTGCTTAAAGCCTGTTAGCAGCTAGGACCAGCAGGAGGAAAAAGTAGCTGTTTTCAGAATTTGTGCTCACTAGGACATACCAGACTGCATTTGTGAGATGTATAGTGGAGCTGGCATAAATTTTAGCATGAGAAATGGAGCATCATCCTGACTTCTTCTTTACTCAGAGGCAGAGTTTTTGAAGGGCTTATTTACGCAGTGGGAATATGGCCTCTGGGACTGTAGTCTTCCAGAGTTGTGGATAGTCCAGTATTTTCTTTTTCTGTCACTTAATGCAATTTAGATCCTTCATGTCCTGCCTTTTTCTGGTGCCCATCTTAAATCACAACTGTGATTTAGCAAAATGAGCAGACACAAGCTGTCTTGGATGAGATTGCTTTGCGTTCTCTTTCTGATATTGTGTATCACTTGCTGTCTTACATTGCATTGTAACATACTAACCACTGTCAAAGCTGGTTCTGACTTTAAGGAGACTAGAAGCCCTGAATCCCACAAACTCAGTGGTTGTCCATACCACAGAGAGCAAGCAGGTGGCAAAGTGCTCCTTGCAGACAGCAAGGCTGCGATACACTGAAGCTTTGAAGAGAGGTTTCCTTTTTACATCCTGCCCCCCTCCACTCAAGAGACTTCTCACTATTTCTGCCTTAGACTGGGGGGTGAATGTTCTCCAGCTGGCCTTTACGGATGAGCAACAGCAATTTCACAAGCACCTGGCTGATGATGTTGCAAGTTACTGATTTCTTGGCATAAGGCAGCCCTTCTTTTTACCAGGCAGATTAAATAAGTGTGTGAGCAGGTAGAAAGTGCTTCAGTGAGTGGGTTTTTCTTCTACTTTGTAGTTTTGTGTGGCACAAAATCCAGATGCTTCTGAAAGGCTGAATTCCACCTTTTCTTGTAGGAAAACTGGCTGAACAGAGAAAGCATGCAGAGGCAGCCATACTCCTGGAGCAGTACACTCAGGTAATGTAGTCACCCTCCTGTCTGTGCCCCAGTAATATCCTCTCTCAGAGAGATGCACTATCTGTGTTTTCTCTGTTCTCCTGGGGCACATGTGACTACGCACATGCTGACAGAAAAACAGTGTGCCATGGTCTCTCTTCAGGAGGGCAGAGCAGGTCTGGGTGATGCAGTGATCAGGGTGGGGGTGAATGCTGTGTCCCTGAGTTTTGCCACTCATGAAGCTGCCTCTGCTTTGGTCTAAAAAGCTTTTTGTCTAGGAGAGATGGAGCATGGGGCTGAAGTAAGGAAGGTGAAGTTCCAGAGGGATTTCCCATCAGCATGGGAGAAGTAACATTGTTTGGTGGTTTTATGTCAGCACGTCAGAGTACCTGGCATAGTACTGTGCTATGTCCTGACTGTGGTACTGTTGCATAGAAATGTGCATCTGAATAGGTGCTACCTGAACGTGTATTGCTAACCTGCTAGCCTGTTTCCTTCTAGGACTATGAGGAGGCTGTTGTCCAGCTCTTAGAAGGGGCTCTCTGGGAAGAGGCTTTAAGACTGGTAAGACATTTCAAAGCACAAGAACCAGAGTGGAAATACTTCTTAGACTGCATGAACAGAGGGGTAGGATCTGAGTTAGATCCTTAAACAGTACTTTGTTTCCTTTCCCTGATCCAGATTCACAAGTATGGTAGACTGGATATCTTGGAGACCAACTTCAGACCTGCTATTCTGGAAGGTGAATCAGTGCAAGAATCTGAGACTTCTTGGTGCTGTAGAGGCTGAAGAAGGTCTTTACTGGGTCTGTAGGAAGTCACAGCTGTCCAGTACTGGAAGCTGTATGAAAGGATGCTTTGATTCTGCCTAACTGATGCTGCCCAGTTAACTGCATTTGGCTCTGCTCGATGCAGCTTGAAGCCCTGCAGTGTCGTGGACTCTTAGCTTAGTCAAGCCCTGTTTGAGCTTTTTCAGACCACACAGTCACAAACTGCAAAAGTGGCTGTGTCTGCATGTCCATGAAGAAGCAGGACAGTCCGTGTTCCAGAGCACATGTGGCAGAAAGCTATGGGCTAAGAAAATGGCTAGCAGGAGTAGTTTTTGAAAAATATGATTTGATAGCTGTATTATCCCTTCCGTCCAGAAGGGATGGTTGGTTACAATTGGTTGCTTTTGCTTTTCATGCTATGGGCAGTAGGCGTTATGAGTTGAGGGATTTTTTTCTGTAATTTGGACCTAATGAATGTAAAGAGATTTGGCCACAGAGCTTTTTGTTCTTCCTGTATCAGAAACAGACTCTTGTTCTAGAAAATGTTTCTCTGGCAGGTTAATTCAGTCCACATCCAGGTGTATCTTTTTCAGTGGGCTCCTGTATTACAAGGTTTGAATTTCCTTCCACTTGAGTTCTTTTGTGTGCTTTGCACCTGATGATTTCTGAGCTTGTTGAAGGACTGTGCTCCTTCCAATTTCTTATGTAAAAAATACGCTTTTCTGGTTCTTTTGCACAAATGTTCATATTCTGATTTTCTTACTGAGCAGCTCAGAGAAGTCAGATGATCTTCCTAGATTCTCAGAAAACAGCATTTCTTCACCATAAGACTCGTCTGCAAGTGGTCCGAGAGCTGAAGGAGAAGGCTTGTGAGAGCCTGCAGGGTTGGTATTGAAATGCGTATGACTTTCTCCTGCATAAGTAACTGATTTTTGTTTGTGATTTCCATTTGCCCTGGTGGAGCTGTGCTCTCTTCTAGCTCAGGTGGTATCTACAACAGCAGAACAGCATTCTTCTCATGCCTTCCTCACACCATATTTAGGATGTGAGATTGACCTTGCTTATTCTGTAAAGACAGCTTTATTTTCAGTGCTAGCTGTGTCACAGCTTTCATGGGATCAAAATGCACCTGAAAGCTCTTCAAAATGACACAGCATTGTCTCCACAGTGCCAGCTTGGCTGGGTCAGACAGTGCTCAGCGTGTCCTTTGTGCAGATTCACCTGCCAGCTCACACAGGCTCAGGGACATTTTCTGAAAGCAGAATGCTTTGTCCTGGTCCAGATCTGCTGCACTGAGATTGTCATCCCTCTCATTGTGCTGTTTAATATCACAATCCTCACCAGGGCAGAGGAGCATTCTTCTCGCAGTTACTGTTCCTTCTTGTGTGCTGGCTGAGCGGGGTTGAGAGCTTCTAAGGCTGTGAAATGCCAGCAGGTAAATGAATCTGCCCACGCTGCTTCTCCAACAAGCTACAGAGATTGCCCAGAGAGAAACTTGGGAAAACTGACCTTTTTCCATACTGTGACAGCTGTTAACATGTTTTGCAGATTATGAAACGCCAAATTGCCCAGAATTGGATCTTTTTTCTGAAACCAGCAGTGTTGTGACAGCCAGTGACATGAACAGCAAATATTCACACAGCAATTCAAGAATATCAGCGTAGGTATCTGCCTCCAAATTGGGTAGTGGCTGCCCTGGCATCAGCATTTGGGAGTGCAGCTTGCTCATACTTGGCATGCCTCTCCTTGCAGCTGTGCATGCCTTGAAGCTGCTTTAATTACAGGCGTTCTGTGGTTACTCTAACTCTTACCAGGAGGGAGAGAGCAGAAAATGCCAGAAGCTACTAGTGCAACAGGAACTGAGTGCCCAGCAGAGGAGCTGAGAACACAGACTTTGCACAGGAGCTGGCTCTGTGGGTGTTGGGCATGTTGCCAGAGAAGCTGGCGATAGGAAGCTTGACACAGAATATGGGCAGAGCTCCTCAAACATTAACAGCTTGTGCATGTGGCTTGTGCTCTTTGTCCTTGAGGGGTGTTCTTCTGCACTTCAATGGGTGGAGATTGCTACTATATGTCATACCTATGTTTTCCCCCAGCGGGCGTCTGCGTTGCTTTTGAGTGCTCTTGAGAATGTCAGCTGCATGTGAGGTGCGGTGTGTTAAGAGGCCAGTGTAGTCTGTGGGATCACTTCTGAATTCCACAGCTGAAATGTGGAAAAATACAGTTGTGCGAAAAGTGTGGACTTTTTAGGGCTTTTTCTGTGGCCCGGATGAAAAGAAGAAGAAAATGCGACCATAGTATTCAGCATACCAGTGTCAGAGTGTGCTTATCGTTTGGGGACGTTATGCAACTAGTACTGGCCTATGATTAGCAGTTGCTTTCCTGTGATAGTGGGCAGGAGCTGAGCCTTATTAGTGCACAGCTTGTGGAGATAGCAGAAATTAAACTGTGCACAGGCAACACAGACCCTAGCACCAAATTGTTTTAGGTGGAGCTCAGCTTTGCCTGATAGTGACTACTGCCAAACAATTTACCCTACTTTGAGCTTAGAGCAGTGCCTTAACCTTGCTGGAACATAGAGCGGTCTACTTCATAGCAGAGAAACAGACCAACTACTGACTTGGGTTTCAGACCACAAAGGATATTGGTTGAGTAGCATTGAAAACAAAGATACATAGAGTTATATGCAATCCTCTCTCACTGGAGAGAGTAAGGACTTGAGTAACAAATTTCATGCACACCATTGATGTTCCTTCAGATTTACCCTGTTAGAGCTAATCCTATTGTGCGCGTTATAATCAAGCATCCTCCTTTTCAGACGATCCTCAAAGAACCGGCGCAAAGCTGAGCGCAAGAGATACAGCTTGAAGGAGGGGAGTCCTTTTGAAGATACGGCACTTCTGGAAGTCCTGGGAGAAAATGTTCGTGCTGTTGAGACTGTGAAGGGTAGGACACTTGATCTTAATCCGCTCCACAGCTTGTGAGGACAGCTGAGGCAGTGTGCCCCCTCTTGTTCTGAATGGGTGTGCTGGGGAGAGAAGCTGCCTGGTTCATAAGACCATCTGTGTTGGACCTTGATTTAGTTGATCTGCCTCTGTGCCTGGAAGAACATGTAATAATGCTTTCTCTCCACATTTTAAGTTTGGGAGCAGAGAAATGAGACCTTGTCAGTGCCATGACAGATTTATCTCACATTTAGACACAGGCACTGTAGGGGCTGGGTAGGGACAGAACCAGTTCTAATTTACTGCTCCCATTCCTGTGCCCTGATACCAGAGAAATACAGCTGTTTGTTTAGCATACCTGTTTTAATTGCTATTGCTTGTGCTTCTGTTCCCTCCTGCAGGAGACATACACATCCTTCTGAAGCAGCTTGTGCTGTTTGGTTACGATGAACAAGCTGGGGCACTGCAGCAAGCCCTGGAAGACGTTTTGCAGTTGATAGAGACCTCGATCCCAGAAATCTGGACTCCAGACCTGCAGCAGAGCTGTGTCAACCCGGTCTGTGTTCATCTGCAATACCTATCACACTTGCTATACAATACCAAGTATTCAGCAGTAATTTGCGTTCTCCAGCAAAGAGTCCAGATCCTTCCCTGGCTTGCCAGACCAAGTCAGTACACTTTAGATATGTACAACAGGTGTAGCCTGCTGTGTGCCTTGTACTGAAAGCCACGTTGGACATGTAGAGGTCTCGTAAGGCTTGTGTTACCTTGTCCTAGTGGTGACTTCTTTTTGTAAGCTGTATCTTAAGCAATCTGTAGAACGTAGGAACACTTGTTTTCTATTTTAAGTGTGATGGTTGAAGTGTTAGCACAGCTTTTACGTATTGGAGTAGTGGTTGTCTAACCTGGTATTGTGAAGTGACAAGCTACCCAGACTGGTCAATTTAGTCTGAACCAGCATATCGTAACGAGGTTTGGTTTTTTTTTTCAAAAAGAAGGGTTATGTCAGCCTTCTAAGCTTCAGCTTAATGTAGAACAGGGAAATCATGACTGCACTTAGTTCCCTTCCAAAGGAAAAGTCTTTGTTTATAACACAAATTTCTGAGTGTTCATGGTGAACACAAGATAGTCCCTAGTATCTTCTCCCTAATTACTGATAAGCAAGACCCTAAGGACAGATTAAAACTGTTCTATGTGACAGGGAGCTGAGACTCACACAGACTCAGCTGTGACTAATTTCAAGTGTTGCTGGCACTGTAATGAAAGTAGTCCAGAGTCATGACACTTACTGTACTGTGAAGAAGTAGGTGCTGCCGTAAGGGTTCTGCATCCTGAGAAGCTGTCCGAAAGTAGTTCTCTCTTTCAGCCTCTGTGCTAACTTTTCTGAGACATTACCAGGCTTTGATCACATACTCCTGGTCAGTTTGTAGTGTTTTCACTCCTGCAGGCAGCTGCTTCTGATTTTGGAGACCTAACAGCAGAGTTTTCTTTGTAGGTATCCCTGCTCTTAGCCTTGCTTTGTGCAAGTTGTAACATGGGTATTGCTCCTTCACACAGGTCCTGGGACCCAATTCAACTGCAAACAGCATTATGGCTGCCTATCAGCAGAAAAGGATGATGACTCCTATTGTACAAGGTTAGTTGAGGCTCTGAGTTAGGTGTGGGTGTGAAATGTCAGTGCTGTCAGTGGGCTTTGAGGCTTCCCAAGCATTGCTACCTGCCAACAGTTGTAGCATTTGGTCAGTTGTAGGAGTTTTGTGCTTTTGTGTTGTATCCTACTGCCCTGTGGCAAGTAAGCAGCCCTCTTAATAAGGTTTTATTTGGTCTGGAGTCCTGTGCCAATATGGTCTGAATTGTGTTTCTGGCTTCCTGTGTGTGTACTGCCTGTCTGTTGTGAGGGAATTGGAAGTCTGATTTCTTAGGGAGTGTGTTAGATAATTCTGCTTGTAACTTACCCACTGAATTTTTCTGTCTGGCTTTGGCAGCTAGGCCAGGTTCTTGACCAGGCCAGGCTACCATCTGTCGTGGTGCTTTGCCATCTTGAAGTCCCTGCACTTAATACAAACTTAGGACTGAGAGGTGCAGCAAGGGCTAGTCACACCTCCCTTCTGTCTTCCCTCTTCCCCACTAGTCCTACAGCCTCTTCCCCTACTAGTACTGGAGTTGCATGGAGAAAACATCTAGATGTGACCTGCCTATTGCCACTTGCCAGGGCTGGCTCCGAGGAAAACTACATGCCTCTTACTGATACTTAACACTACCAGCTGGCTGTTGTGTATGATGTCCCAGTCCTGACAGAGTTCTGCTTCCTGCCATTTATGGTTGCCTTCTCATTCTGAATGGTAACACTTAACAGAGGGGGGACTTGATTTGCCCCAGAAACTTATTTTTGTAAGTGGTTCTGCTGGGGTCACTTTGCCGTGCAGGCTGGTCATCAGTTACTAAAGGGAAGTGCTGTGCCACAGACTTCTCGGTGTCCTTTGATGTAAAGAAAAGCAAACAAAGTAGTTGACAGCTTCTAAAGAAACCATATTGCTGTTACCCACTGTTATGACACTGGTCTTGTTTGCCTTGCAGATCCAGAATTACTGATTCCACCAAAACTCAATAAAAATCTACAATGGAAGCTGCATCTTCTCCAATAAATAGAAGCAAAGGAACCCCAGTGGACTCTGAACTCTTTAACTTTTCATATTATTTCATTACATCTTTACAGAAACCATTGCCGTCCTGGCATTTCTGATACACTGTTCCTAGGACTGTGCACGTTCAGGGGCCCTCCACCTGATGCACCTGTGACTGTGACTTGTATGGCAACATGCCAATGGGGACAGCCACTCATATCCCACTGCAGAGGTGGTTAGTGAGGCTGGGCAGTAACAGCATGTGCAGCTCTGCTGCTGGTTGAATCCAGTATCTCCCACCACTGTTCCCTCTCTTCTGGACGAAGCAACTCCACCAGTGCTGGATAGACTATCTTCTCTGCCATCGCTCCCTCTCATGGGTGGTAACTGCCGTGATGGCAGGTCACATTTTAAGCTGTTCAGCCTGGTTTAGAGATATCACTGTATGAGCAGCAAATTGCTGTAGTTACTAAACAAGTTAGTTGTGTTTTCCCTATTGAAGCTGGGTGTTGGTAATAGCAGATTCTCATCAGAATCACTTTGTTAGATCAGAGTGAACCCTGCAGTACCAACAGCCTTTTACTATCCTGGAAGTGTGCCCATTCGCACCAGGAAGATCTTGCATAGAGGAAAATATGAATAAAAGTGGGGTGGGGGGATGTCAAGTGTCACAGAAAATTATTTGAGTTTAAAGATCAGCTAATGCTGCTGTATGGCACTGACAGATAAGCAGCTGTACTGTGATTATGCTATGTGCTGCTGCAGAACTGTTTCAGGTGGAAATGATCTAACCTCATACCTGAGAATTTGATTTTACCCCAGAATACTTCTGCAACCTGACTCTGGAAGTAACAGCAGCAGTCCTGGGAGGAGAGGAAGGGGACAAGCTCTGCAGGGGACACTGGAAACCATCCCTTAGTTAATTTTGACCTGGCAGCTGCTGTGTTCAGTGCAAGCCATTTCAGTTAGGTGCTGTGGAAGAATGCCAGCACAAGCAAGGCACTTCCTGTCTGTTGGAGGTGTCCAATGACACAGCAGTGGGCTGTGTGCTCACCGCTGCGTGTGCCTGCTGCTGCAGATCTTCGTTGTTGTGATGCGGGAACTCCCATCATGTTGGGATGGCCATGTGGGCTCACACTGTATGTGCTGTACTGGCTTTGGGTTGTTGTAGCAGAGCAGTATACGTAGTTGTTGGTGTTGCATGAAGCATTGGAGTGGGTTTATTTCCAGCTGTCCTGAGTTACGTTGCATATTCTGAGCGGTGTGGGTATGGCTTAAGCCTGTTGTCAAGCACCATAACTACACTGGAAAGAGATACTCCAAGAGTAAAGCCCCAGGATGGCAAAACACATGAAAAGCTGCACAGGGTAGGAGTGTTTTAGTGGACCTGGGTCTTCAGAATGGCAGCAGAACATAGTCTGAACAGACCTGAAGAAAGTGGTTATGATGGAGTCTGCAGTCTTCGCCAAGGTATGGAAGGCTCTGGCCCTGCAACTGAAATGTGACACTGACGCTGCTAATTCCTGACATTGCTAAATTTCCTGATGCCAGGAAATGCTGAGGTCTTACGCAGTCTGATCTATGGCCTAAAAAGAGATTCCCTCTTCAAAGGACCCAAGAAAAGGTAAAACTACTGCCAGCTTACTGAGATTTCATGCCTGTGCCTAAACACAGCAGTTCCTGTAATGTATGTATATGGGTTTTTCTGATTTTCTGTCACAGTACAATCACTTTAAATCTGCCATTCAGGCAGAAGACCAGTCTTCTAAATCATGCATATGGTAATTCATCACTGAACTCCATTGGCTTCCGCGACCCTTCTCCCTCCTGAGTGAACTTTGACTGAGCAGCAGTGGAGCTGGAAGCATCACCTAGTGTGTGTGAGCCTCCACAGGGGTGTCCTGCCTCCTGCTCCTGCAGTTGCTGAGCCTTAGCTTCTTTTCAGCAGTGGCCAAGAGTCTGCTTTCCCTTGATTTCTACTGGGATGCTCTTTTACTTTCTTGGTGATGCGTGCCATCTTGAAATACGTTCTGCCTTAGCTGCTGTCTTTACAGACGCATTGAGTTTGCTCTTCTGAGCTCTGTGGAAGCTCTTACAAACAGATGCAGTTACCAGGAATTAAAGTAAGCCATTAATGCAGAAATACAGAGTTCACTTGAGAAATTTCCCAATGCCTGAACAAACATGGCTGTATGGAAGCCTCATTCTCTCACCTGTCTGCTGTCAAGCTTCATTAAATACAAATTACAAAAGAAAGAAACTATTTCAGGCACACTGTATCACAAAAATAACACAGCTCTAGCAGAAATCTCTTAATTGCAGCAAAAGGTGAAGGGCGGTTCTCTTGATTTGATTCAGGCACGCTGATGACATATTTTTAAGGCACCCAGTGTCTTACTCACAAGCACTTAAAAATGTGGGAAGGACCATGTTCTTCCATGTTCACTCCAGTAAACCCAGAGCTCCTGGAAAGAGTGGAGTGAGGCCAGAACAGACCCACCAGTCAAGACAAGACTTTCTTTGAGGAGATGTGGCTATGACGAGGTGGTCACTGGGTCACATCCTGGCCAGTTCCATCTGGAAGTGGTCAGCAAAGCTGTCCATCATAGCTGCTGCCCCTGCACAGCAGGGTGTTTCCCATCATTTTTTTGTTGACATCAGCATCACAGTTCTTGAGACAGGTGAGCATCAGCTGCAAAAGCCCTTGCTGCTGTCAGCTGGTTTGAGGAGCGCTTCACCACCAAGGAATTTCCCCTTGCCTACAGTGACAACACGTCCACTTGGCAGCTCATAATCCACTTGTTTCTGTACAGGCAAACTCAAGTCCTGTGTGAGATCCAGAGAAGTGTAACAACAGTTCTCTTTTATATGATGTTGAGCTGTGAACACGTTTCCAGACTCATTTAGTAAATTCATGAGATAACCTGTGATGTCCAAGCCAGCATAATCTCCTCTCCCAGTGATGCTACGTATAATCTAACCTTCATAGATGGAACCACATGCAAAGCACCATGGCCACTTTCCACCACAAGAGCTGACATTTTTCCCTAAGAGTACATGGATAAACAGTACTGGTAGGCAATGTGGACGGCAGGCACATGCAGTCCTTCAAACATCATCTCAGCATCTCTCTCCTTGTCAGTGATGGAACACAGGGGAGGCACTGACACCAGAACAGCATGGTCCTCTGGCTGAGTCTTCATCTCCAGAAGACACACTCCAAAGTATCTCGGACATGGTTCCAATCCACCAGTATGCCATGTCTTACTGGGCTGATGAGTGTTAAAAAGGTATGCTGCGAACAGAAAGAAACCAACAAAGGTTTCTTTCTGATTGTTCCCAGTCTCCTGTATGGGCTTCCCACCTGTAGATGAAGCAGTGTAGTAAGGCCATGCATCCCCTGCAAAGCAACACTGGAAGTAACCTGTGCCAATGTCTACAGCCACCATTTTAGTTTTCTTCATGGCCTTGAGGCTACCCTTGGTCATAGATAGGTGGCTGTCTCCTATAGGCTTCAAACCGCTTGTGGCCGCTGCGGCTGTTTTGCAGACCTTTCCTGTGCAGCTATGGCTTCATACAGTGAGTGCTGGACACACTTGTTACTACCACTGCCCTGCCACCACTCCTCCCAGGGTCAATGCAAGCAACAGATGTGCGCCTGGGGCACTCATGGCAGCAGTTCTGCCAATGCTGCTGACTTATGACATCATACATATGGTGGCCCCTCAGAAACCAGTGCTCCGCGTGCAAGTGTGTGACAACTGTGACTTGCAGTGTTTGTGCTTCACTTTCACCTGCTCTGGGAGGTACTAACTAAAGAACATGACCCCCATGCAGATGTGACAGGCCACGGGCCATAAACAGCGTATGTAACTGTGAAGCAGCCTGGCTTTCCTGCCTGGCCTGTGTCTGCCGTGTGGGGAAAACCACAGTTCTCTAGCATTTGCAACTGCTCTTGGCCCAAAATAATTCCTGTTGCTAAGCGTTAGCGTAACTACACCTCGGGGCCAAGTGAAGCCCTGGTTTGCCTGGGTCAAGAGCAAATCCCTAAACAAAGCAATTGTCATTTTTATGGGTGGGGGTTTTAGTTTAATTTTACTTTCTAAATTAAGGCATAATTTTACTAACATCAGGAAAAACTAAAGTGCAACTGGTGTTTCGAATTAGGCCACAGCCAACCCCCCACCCTCACTGTCCACCCCCTCCACTACAGGAACATCTTTGTTCTTTTCCTGCAGCAACAGGTCAGTATTTACCATCAGAGTGCACGCAACAACATGCAGCTCTATGGGGGCACAGAAGAGGACGCCTGCTACCCACAGAACACATTACCAAGAATTACAAACAGTGTTTTCCTTGTATAACAAAAGGTCTGTGTGCTCTTCCTGTTGAAGTCATTTCACCAGAGGACATCTTGCTTAACAAGTCAAAGATGAGCTTCGAATGAAACTGAACCCTACAAACTAGTTCTGGACCATGAAACAGATTTTTATTACTCCTGCTTTGCTGCCTATCTGGGATTTCACATCTTGACAACAACTGAATGACAGGGGCTCACCAAAATCCCCAATGTGGAGAAACAGGGCAGCATTAAAGCACACAATTTCTGTACCAACCTCAACATATGCAGCCAAGTAACTGCAAGCCTTGATAGTTTATTACTCTGGGAGCAGTAAAGCTGGTCATTGTGTATTATACATGTATTTTTGTATATAAATCAGAATCCTTGTACATGACAGAGGCTGCCCCTCTTAAAGCCTGAGCAGTGACTGTGCTGGCACCCTGGTGAGGTGAGGTGTCTGTTCCGTAGCTACAGGGAAGTTCAGCAGCACTGAAATCTCAAGCCATGGTGTGGCACAGCAAAGTGGCACACTGTAGCTGATGATCCTACCCATACTCCCTCAGTACATTCCCCTTCTACAGTTTTGCTGTCAGCCACAGCAGCCTCTGCAACGTATCACTCAAAGGAAATTTCAGTGATAGGCTGAAGACATCAAGAGAAAGACCTCTAAATCATTGTCTCTTTCCTCAGGCTCAACACCTCCAGCTTCTGAATAAAAATAAATCCTTTCACCCAAACAAAACACTTCTTCCAGAGTTTGGTTCACGTACAGATCAGTGTGGCTGTACCACAAAGCTGCAAACACACCTTGAATTTCAAAAGTCACTTTATGTTGGGTTGTTACAAGGGTTTTTTGGCTAAGCTATTACAAAGTTAGTATGCTGCCTCATCCAGGGTACTTTTTCCCACAGTACAGTCATTCCAGTTAACAAAAACCATACATGTCCACTAGCATTTCCAGGTCTTAGTTTTAGCCTTGAAATCTGAAGATGGGTTGTAAGATGTTTTTTTGCAAAGTCATTTTGGCCAGTGTTTCCTGAGATGCTCCTTTAACTGTGGGATAGTGGGCAGCTGTTGTTTGCAACAGTGGCATCTGAGGGGCAATTTGAGAAGTTCAGAGGCATGATCTTTCACCATCACTTTTCCCTTGCTTCTTACCATTTCTATCACATCTGCAAAAAAAGTAAACAGATCAGAGGTACTGGGACCATGTGGCATCATGAAACACATGACACTGCAGAATCTCTGTGCACTGATTTGCATGCACAGCATGTCATCACTGCATTCTAATTTAAACCAGTCACAAAATTCCGTTGACTTCTACTTAGTGCTATTCCCCCAATATCTAAAATTACACAAAACCTATCACTTACTAGAATAGAATTCACAGCTTACACATTTGTTTGGAAAAAAAGCCCAAAGCCAGAACCCACAAGCAGGATTACCTGTTAAGAAATACCTTTTCTAATCATTACCTTCAGAGTTTAAGAAGTAGTCTGTGGTAAAACTGTTCCAGTGCTTTTTGGTTTTCAGGGCCGGAGAATCAAAATCCTGGCTGATTACATGCAAATGTAGCTGACTGAAGCAAATATATTGTGGAGATAAGAGAGAATAATGTTAATGCTTGAAGTTTTTTTGCAAACACAATTCAGGCAAGGCTGGACTGCCAGCCGATGCTGGGACTGTGGGTCTGCCTTACGTTTGACTCATAGTCCTGCGACAGAAGAAAACTGATCTGTTCTGGAAGCACTGTCTCATGCCAAGCATCAAGGTCACTTAAACAGCCCAGGTCACTAGCCTGCATATTCCAGTGGCCCCTAACTACAGTCTAATCCCTGCTACCTTCCAAAAAGGCAGAGACAGGGGTTTTAATAAACCAAAGGTTTAAACTTTGTAGAGTACCTGAATGGGACTCGATCAGGGACTCAAAGCTTCATTCAAGAACTGAACAACTTGGGAACACAGACTGCAATACACACAGGCATCCGGACACTGTAAGAGCTGGCCTTACACACAAGACTCAGATCCCTGCTCAGGATCTGGCAGGACCTGATAGGCCTAAGAGTCACTCTCTGATCCCAGATTGGTGCCCTGGGATGGGGGATGCCCTAGCACTAGCATTGGCAGTGCTGTCTCTTTTGCTGGGACTGAACCACAGGCATACAGTAGCCCCAGTGACAGACTTCTGCCAGGGGAATCCCACAGGCATTTCCCACCAGACCCAAGATGCCTGTGTGGCTCATCAGCACATACACAGCAAGTACACAGCTGCACCCAAAGGACTTGGAGACCAAACTGTTTGCAGTGTTCTGGAGGATTAGTTCTTCTTCAGCAATGCCAGATCACGTTACAGATTCAGCCCCAAATCTGTATAACCAGGGCAGGCTCCCCCCAAGATGACTCATCTAAGTCTTACCTCATACTGGGTATAGCATGGTAGCCCAGTCTGAACTCCAGACTCTCTCTGGCAGGGCACTGTTCAATCATTTTCTGCCCAACTGTATGCATATGTTCCAGGAGTTCAAGGTGGTCCCTCGTGAGCGACTTCAGGCTTGAAATGGGGTCCCATGGTAAGATAAGCCAGTGGTAACGTGCTTTGGGATATTTATCCTTGATGACTACAGTCTTTTCATCTTTGTAAACCTTGCAAAACAAGTAAGTAGATTATTTAGTGATTAAAAGTTAAATATATTATTCCTATAAGCACTACATTTAGTGGATTTTGAGATCTTACCCATGTGCATATCCCACGTATGTGTTGCTAGTGCAATTGGGAGTGCCAGGAAAAGAGCCAGAACAGATTACTTAGATGGGGAGCAGTATCAAGCAGGCAGAGCGTTCCACTTCAAGTAAGGCTTCTGGTGGAACTAAGCTGGTCCAGGATATGTACCCTCTCCCCTATCAATGCACCAGGCAGCCACGGAGAGATGTTCCACACCCCTCTTCATATACTTGAAGGAAAAAGGTTTCTATTCTTGTAATAGCAGTAAGTTAACCATTGCTACAGATGGAAAAATCACCTGGACTCAGATACCAGTGAGGTCTAGGAAACTCTACTTCCACCAGGCTACCTTCAAGCTTTGTGATCACTGAAACAAAAATCATGGCACTGTGCTCAATATAGAGCACCTAGGAATGCACTGGACTGCCTCATCCTTCACAGAGTTCTGGAGCACAACACAAATCTCAGAGGTGCTACAAAGAGCATCCTCAGCACTGCAGACTGCCGCCAGCATTACAAAGATTAAAACCTTCAAGTCCAAGCTATTTCAGTTCATGCTATCTTACTTTGTAAGATCACCCACAAAAAGGCAAACAGATTCCTGTCTATCATGCCCTACTTCCCCTGGGTTTTTTTGGTGTTTTTTTGTTGTTGGTTTTTTTTTTTTTGCCTTCTGCAACAATTTGATGCAGCTGATAAGAGAAACAGCAGCAAAACACATGGACAACAGGGGGGTGGGGGGTGGGCAACCTGCCCTGGCAGTGAAAATGTGTCAGGTTCTGAAGCAGAAACTGTGCTGTGTCTCTGATCTCTTAGCAGCACATCTATGAGTGAGAGATGGATGATATGTCTGTCATCTTTGCTAATTATTCTCATATGTTTATATGCAGAACTGATCAGTCCTGCTCTACAGGAAGGAAGATTAAAATTTTATCAGCACAAAAATCATAGGACTCCTTCTTTCGGCGGCAAGACTGGTTGCTGCTGTCGTATTTTTATAGACATGCATTAGTGTCTGCATATGCAGCCAGTTGGAATGGAATCAGGATCAAGTGTTTTCAGAAGAAATATTGCAATTTATTTAATACTTGATTAAAAAGGAAAGACAACAGATATATTGTTTATGTATTTAGTTCAGAACCACAACTAATAAAGCTAACACGAAGTCATAGACAGATATTTATGTTCTAACATTCAAAGAATAGTTTTAAAATATTTTTTTTCTTTTGGGTTAAGAAAGCACTGTCTTGGTAAGTGCTATATCAAATTCCATTTAAGGGATAAAGATTAAGTGTCATGTTTAAAAAGTAAGCAAGTATTTCAATAGCTCTATCACTCCCCATAGTAACACTGAAATTCCTCATTTGAAACTGCTGGCAGTTCCAGGAGAATTGGCATCCAGTTCTCCTACAACTCTATGCAGTTCAACACTTTAGACTTGAATTTTTTTAAAAAAAAAAAAAACACCACCAAAAACCAAACCCCACGAAATAAAAATCAGTCAAGAAATAGGGACCTTCTGATTAGTTACCAAGGAAATTATTTTCAGCCTGAGGGTGATTACCACCTGAAGGGACCCAGTGAGGCTGTGGGATCTTTGCTCTTGGAGATTATCTCAACTCAAACAGAGAAAGTCTGGGGTTGTCAGCCTGAGTGCAAGTGGTCAGATGGGGTGAACCTCCAAAGGTTTTTTCCAACTGAAATTTCCCATGATTTCAAGAACCAAGCATCACAGATGTCTGCGATATCCATTCTCCTAAACACATACTCTTGCTGAGAAGTACAAAGGGAAGAACACATCTCTGACATTAACACCGCCATGCAGCAGTCAGCCAACCAAACCCCTACCTAAAATGCACCCAAGCTTCAAGGCCTTACTCTGTCAGACTGAAGTATTGATGGAGACCATTCTCCCTGTTTTGGAGTTGAGCTAAAAAGCTTGGTTTTGAGAAGGAGTTTATCTATTTACTGTAACTTAAAAAGAAAGTAGGTTCTATACATGGATAGGGAAGATTCTTTCAAGACTCTCCCAGAATACAGTAAAAAGAAAGTGCATATACACTGCAGCCACAAAAGCCATTTCTCAGATTTCTGCATCTTAAGTCTGACCTCCCTGAAAACAGGCAGCAGACAACAACAAAAAAAAGAGATGAAGTAAAGCCATTATGCAGCCACAGGGAAGCAGAGGGAGGGAGGTGCATCTGGTGCATTTGCAGAAGGTTAAATGAAACCACTCCGGAGACCTCTGTTGGCACAGAGAAACTGGGTGGGGAGGAGCCAGGGGTCATATCCTGTCAGCTAACACAGAAATGTTGCATTTAAGAGTTCGCTGGAAACCAGGAAACAGCACCATGCTTGGAAACAAGGCAGTGCTGGCACCAGAAAACAGGAACCTCCCCTACTTGCTCAGCTTCAAACCACACCCCTATCTCATTTGGTTTCCCTGAGGAAACACAGCAACTGCACCACTCGCCTGCTCTTCCAACAAGCTTTTCCAAATCTGTTGGCCAAATTTGACAGTGTAGAGAGCTAAAGATAATGACATTCTGCAAGATCAGTATAGTCAAGACTCACAAACTACTGCTACTGCAGAGAGATGCAAGTACAATTCCGCCCTTATGCAGTACTCCACTGGTCAATTAGATCATTAAACTGCAGAAGGAAGACAGAAGGCTCATTTAACTTTGTTAGACAGAAACTACAGTAAAATACAAGTGTACAGCTCTCACCTGCATTTTTGGATCTTGCATGGAGCTCTTCAGACCCTGACTCCAGTGTCCTAAATGTTCCTAAAGCACAGAAGAAAAAATAATTTATAAAATAATTAAGGATCCAATTATGCTTTAAAGCATTCAGTTAAGTACTTTCATTAGTATACAACAGTAAAATAACAGCTAAATTATTTCCTTTCTATAAATGCCAACACACCTACTCCAACTGCCCCACAAAGCTACTTTTGAAAACTTTTAACAAGACACTGTTGAAGTTCAAAGTTAAGTTTTTCAAATGTTATAAATTTAACAACAGGCGGCTGTAGATCTGTTTGAATTTAATGATGTGCACACACGTTATGGCACAGTTCTTCATTACTATTGGTGACAGATTATTTTACTAAAACATCCTCTGCTTCATGGATAGGAAGTACCAAAGGAAGTACAGGGATCTCCATTAACTGTCCCATCACATGCTGCTGTGCACAAAAGAAAGAAGTGGTTGTGGTGTGTGGCCCTACTCTTAGATGTACTTATTTTTTGACACTGTGCAAGGAGTGGCTTGTACAGAAAACAAGATAGGCACAGGAACATCAAGACAACACAAGCAGGTATCTCTTACCTTGGTTACCTAGTAGAAGGTGCCTCAAGTGCACTTTTTTCAAAAGAGATAATGTTTTATCTGTTCAGATCACTTTACAGTCATCATCTCTAAACTGGGGAGACGTGGATCTGACAGGTGGACTGCCTGGTGGGTAAGGAATTGGCTGGATGGTCACACTGAAAGTGTTGTGGTCAACAGTTCAATGTCCAAGTGGAGAGTGGCGACAAGTGGCATTCCCCAGGGGTCTGTACTGGCATTGGTGCTGTACAACATCTTTGTTGGTGACATGGACACTGGAACTGAGCACACCCTCAGCAAGTTTGCCAACATCACCAAGCTGAGTGGTGCCGTCAACACACTGGAGGGAAGGGATGCCACACAGAGGGACCTTGACAGGCTTTCTCAAGAGGTGGGTCCATGCAAACCTCATGAAGTTCAACAAGACCAAGTGCAAGGTGCTGCTCATGGGTTGAGGCAACCCCTGGTACAAATACAGGCTGAGCAGAGAATGGATTGAGAGCAACCCTGAGGAAAAGGACTTGGGGGAGCTGGTGGACAAAAAGGTCAACATGGCCCGACAATGTGCATTTGCAGCCCAGAAAGCCAACTGAATCCTGGGCTGCATCAAAGTGTGGCCACCAGGTCAAGGGAAATTATTCTCCCCCTCTCCTCAGCTCTGGTGAGACTCCCACCTGCAGTACGGCGTTCAGCTCTCCCTCAACATAAGAGGGACACGGACCTGCTGGAGAAGCCCAGAGGAGGGGCACAAAGATGGTCAGCGGGCTGAAGCCCCTCTCCTATGAAGACAAGCTGAGAGAGTTGGGGTTGTTCAGCCTGGAGAAGGCTCCAGGGAGACATTGTAACAACCTTCCAATATCTAAAGTGGTCTTATAGAAAGATGAGGACAGACTTTTTAGTAGGGCCTGTAGCGACAGGACAAGGTGTAATGGCTTTAAACTGAAAGACAGTAGATTTAGATTAGATAGAAGAAATAAATTCTTCACTGAGGCTGGTAAGAGACTGGAACAGGTTGCCCAGAGAAGTTGTGGATGCCCCATCCCTGGAAGTGTTCAAGCTGGATGGGGCTTTGAGCAACTTGACCTAGTGGAAGATGTCCCTGCCCACAGCAGAAGGGTTGGAACTAGATGATCTTTAAGGTCCCTTCCAACCCAAACCATTCTATGATTCTATCATGATAATCAGCGATGATGTCCATCATATTCTTATAGAGGAAAATGACCAAACATCATTATACTGCCAACAGAGACAGTGTGAATTGTCTTGGTCTCCCTGTTTATACCACCACAATTCTGGCCCTAATATAACTAGCATGAGTTCACAAATGAAGAAAGTGTTCAATCCAGCACAATCTGGGACTGAAATTTTGTCCTGAGGGTCTTCGTTTCTGTGCCTTCTCCTCCAACAACCGCATTATTATAGCTCCAGATGCACTAAGCAGTCTTTTATTTTGTCCACATCAGCAGGGCTAAAAACTCCCTTTCAAAAGATTTTGGTTGGTAACATTCATTCATGTAAACATGGTTCTACCATAAGAAATTACCAAAGCAGGAGAAAAATGTAATGCAACTGAAAAAAAAAGGTCAAGTTGTTCCATTCTCTATGCATAAGCCTTTAGATAACTACTGCTGTATTTGTAACACTGCAGATTTCATCTCAAGAGCCAGCACAGCATCCCTTGTGTGATTCCACTAAGCTAAGCTGACCTCACATGGACTGTTCTTCTGACAGAAAGTACAGGAAGGAACGAGATATTAAATCCTCACTGGATACAAGCAAGCCCCTTCACACACACACACAAACGCCCTCAGCTCAGGTTAGAATGGGTCCCAGGTAACTTTCTCAGGACCTGGGTGATGTTAGGAGCAGTCTTTGCCTGAGCACCTCAGCTCACATGTTCTGAGTACTCCCAGGATTCGTGTTCACCTGAGACGCTTCCCCATCAGCAGTACAAAAGCAACAGACCAAAGCCTGATGGAGGAGACAACCCCAGGACAAACACCTCAAGTACTAATAACTTTACACTTGCCTTTTTGCTTGAAGTTCCTTCATGTGGAGATACACCAGTACTGCTTCGCTTGGGATTTGCAGAACTCCCCTGTGTATCCACTACCTCCATCTTCATTGTTTTTCTGGGCACAAGTTCCACATCATCATCATCATCATCGCAGGAGTCCTCACATGATGTCTTGTCAGTTTTTATTTTCTCTTCTGCTTCTGTAACAGTTTTCCCTGACTCTTCAGCAAATTGCACTGTGTAGGGGTAAAGTTTATTCACAATATGCAGAACTTGGCCTGGCTTGATTTTTACCTCTCCGTCCTTGCCAATATTCACAAGATCAACGCTAGTTGGGTTGACACCTATCTGGTAGGGAGAAAAAGAGGAAAAAAATAGTAAATGGTGTTATAACTGGAATCGCCAACTACCACTCCATTCTTATGGAGTAATGGAATATCACCATCCTGGAAATGTGTTTTGTGTTCACTGAACCCCCTCCCCACACCAACCCACTCTAAAGGATCAAGAAAGTACAGCGCTGGAGACAACTCTCTATGGCCCAGTCCTGCAATCACAGCTGTCAGCACACGAACCTCAGGGACACAGTGTCATAAGGACCTGACAGTTCTGTAGCAGCTGGCTACAGTTACAGCAAGACCTATGCTGCACTTTGCTCAAAAAAATTAACAACCTATTAAACAACTGTTTAAATAATAATGGCCTTAGTAACAATTACTTCTGAAGAGTAATAGTAGTGATAACAAATTATTTCAGTCCAATCATCCCCAGAAAGTTTCCTTTTTTCAAATTATTTTACTTTGTCTTTTTTCTCTTTTTTTACTACATTCTGTTTTCTGTTTCTACCAATTGCTGCCCCACAAATCTGCCTTTAAATATGCAAGCATACTCTTCTGGCTTATTTCAAGAGGGAAAGGAGTTCAGGCTCACAACCACTGTCCCACCAAGCGTAGCCCACTGCTAACACTTGCAACACACTCCCTCCTGCGTAGGCAAAAATAAAAAAATTAAAATTAAAAAAATAAAGAAAAATCAGGAAAAAAGTCTCTCTGAGCCCCCAGAAGAGTACACTACTACTTGCTCCTGTCTTTTCCTTCCCAAGCCAAATGCAATAACCCTTCTCCAGGCCACAGAAGACTGTTCAAACAGTGACAACACTTGCCTGTTCCTTCAAGAGAGGCTAAACCTCTCTGTCTATATCAGCTTATACAAAGTATATACCAGCCTATCTGTATTTCACTGCTTTTATTTTCACTTTGCATCTTACACTTCCACAAAACCAACTCCATTATTCTGTTCTAGCAGAAAATGAGGACCGCAAGGTGAATTTTTTACCTGCTTCTCTCATTGCATCAGTTTACAGCTTTATGCAACTCTTAAAATAATTTTCCCCTCAAAACAGTGTTTTAAAGTCCGAGAAGTTACCTGAAGTTTAGCTGATAACTGAAAAGCAATAAATTTTCCTCTGTCTCAGACATAACTGATAACACAAGTGGTGAGGGCAACCTACAGTGACTGCTTGATAGATGGATTTTGCCTGATCAGGAGGGCGACCCTAGGGAAATTAGGAGTCTTGAACCTCAGCAAAATGCTTTTGTTTAATGTTTATGCACGGAACAAGCTTTAAGAAACAAGCTCTTCCCTGTGACTGATAAACGCTGTCACAGAATGTTTCTTTAGCTTTGTCACTGTGATACCTGCCTGCTTCACAAGATGGGACTGTGCCTCTCACCAATTGGTATTCACTACAATGAAGCACCTGCCTGATTCCAGCCAGGATCTTTTCAGTCTACAGTTCCATGGTTTCACTCAAGTCAGCTACACTGCACATCCGCCGGGCCGATATGTTTGACAAACAACTGATCACTGGAACCCCGTGATATGTTGCACACGTATCACCTGCCAAGCAACTCTAGAGCAGGCAGCAAAACCATACTAGCACTTGCCACCAGAAAGTATTGCCCACCCTGAGATTCCAGTAACATGGTATTCAAATTGTGGCTAAGGCTGGCTTCTGTGAAAAACTGTCTGAGAAATCTTTGCCGGATTCAGCAGATACTGGTGAGGTCCCTGTGCTTACTGAGCTCCGGAGGTGTTTTGACAGAAAACATTACTCCTCAGTAGACAGAACATGTTGATGTGTTGTCCACACATGCCGATACTGCAGGTGTACATATATGCTTCAGCACCTGAAGTCAGAGAACTTCTCCTTTGAACTATCTCAGGGATACTGCTCCTCCTAAGTATATGAGAGCAGGCCTACATCCATCCAGTTAGTAACATGAGAATGCCTTCAGTGCCGTCTCACATCCCATCCATTCCCAGAGATGATGACACCTTTGGCTCCACCAGCCACCAAAACAAAAACCTTCCACAACTGCCCAGTCCCATTAACACAAGAATCAATTTGACATTAAATGAAGGGCTGCCTCAGCTTTAGAAGTTTAAGGCTCAGGAAGCAGATCAGCAAGTTTAGAGAAAGAACTCCAAAATCTCCCAAATGCAGCACCTGGAAAAACAGGTTGAGGGTTCACAGCAGTGTTTCCTGATGCTGCAAGTCTGGATGAGATGGTAAGATATCTGGAAGGAATAGTATAGTCTTTCCATTGAGGTACACGCGAAAAAAAAGAAAAAAGGACAGACAGATTCCCTCTGAGGTCCATTTGCTCTGCTCTCCTTGGTCATGAAACAGCTTCAGCCCCTTCAGACCTGGCGATCAGAATCATCTTTTGCCACATTTGTGAAGTTTCAGTACACTAACCAGCCCCGTAAGTAACAGAAATACCATACACCCATTTAAAAACATACCTGCTTAACTGTGACATACCCCTTGTTACAGTCTGCTTTTAACTGAACTGGAAAGAAAGAACAAAGTGTCACAAAACAGTGTAAAAAAAAAGGCCAGAACTCTGCCAAGCCACCCTTGCAAAAAACGCTCCTGTATTTTAAGATCTGCTACCTTCTGACTCTGATCTCTGTGAACAGATGCAAAGAACACTTCTGCTTCATCCCGCTTCCAGGACCACAGGTAAAACAGAACCAACCCATAGAGTCACACCTGAGTGTTTCATATCACAGATCAGCAAAACTACTTCAGAATAAAGATGAAATCTGTGGAAGTCTTCTACATGTCCTTCTATCCTCACCAGCCCTCTGTGACAAGGCATGGAGCAGAACTGTGTCAGAGGGCAGAAAAGGCAGGGAAGGTGTGAAGGGGAGTATTTTAGAGATCACAGATATTTTGATATATTCTCCCGGCACATCTGTAAAATAACAAATGATACTAAAAATCAGTTAGTGGAAGCCTAGGGAGATGAAGTGCCATTCACAAAGAGTGCAAGCAGTGGAACCTGACTGTGGGCTTGAGGACTCATGTTAAGGTTCAATGCCTTAATTTATGAAGGTGAACTTCCAGTCATTAGGTGTCTTGTCCGATTTTTAGGACCCAGCAGTCTCCGTTAAGTGCTTATAAAAAAAGCTTGATGACTTCAAGAATCAAAAAACACTATGGACCATGCAGAGAAAGGAGACCATAAACTGGTGAGTGCAGAAGTCAAGCCTAAGGAAAGCCTGCTTAGATTTCAAGGAAAAACTGCAACGTCTCACTTAGACCCTGCCCAAAGCAGGCTTATGAATTAAGCCAAAACACTGGTCCATTATCTTCATGTAATTTAGCCAAACAAAAGAATGATGTTTCTTGATAAACACGAGTTTATCTTACGAGTATGTAGTAAGTAATGTACGAGTGCTTATCTTACATACTTCACAGGTTTGGTTGCTGCTGCCTGTAGAAAGCAGGATTTGAGCTAAACTTTACCTTGCTGCCGTGAGCACTTCTTATCCGTTATCCCAGTCTCTGGGCCACGCCCAATTATCACTGCTTCCAAGTGTGGCAGCTTCAGCCGCTGACTGCATTTCTCTTTCCCCACGAGCCAGCACACACGCATCACTGTGCTATACAGCAAAACAAACAGTATGTTACTAACATGCAGCTTCCTGATGGGTCACACTCCTAGGGAACAGGGTCTACAAATTCTGCTGACAGCCCATTCATTAGCCAAGTCACTACTGCTAACCGGGCTCACATTCATGAAATCGAAGGCAAGGCACAGTATTAATACAAGCATAACCTAAAAGCAAGTTCCTGTTGAAAGGGCAATCCTATTTTCCTTCCTTCTACATCACTACACATTCTCACATCCACAGATCACATAGGAAAAAATAAACTGGATCAGCAGTTCCATCTGACAGAAAAACCTACTCACAAAAAAAGTTATTTGTTTCCCACTGAATCAGAGTTGATCTGGGAAATTAACTTACCTACAAAACAAAGAAAGCGGTAGAAGACAGAGAGGACAAGAGAGTGGGATAGCTACATCCAGCAACCATCTGCAGACAGACCATTATATGAAAATGGGCCCTCACGTTTAAACCAATTTGACTCCGGGCAGCAAAGACCCCGCAGCCTCCCCCCTGCCTGGTGTTCGGCGCTAGGCGCTCCTCCTCCCGACTTTGCGGTGGACCTGTCCCGGTGGGAAGCAACCCTCCGTTCTATGCGAACCACAGCACCGTCACACGCTCAATTGGCGCGACGGGCGGTCAGGCCCCCCGGCCGCACCTCCTGCCCGGCCCGGCTCGGGCCCCCTCGCCGCGGCCGACACACCTCGCCGCAGGGCGCCGCCGCTGACCCCCGGTGCCCTACCACCGGGGCGGGGGCCCGGCACATAGGAACGAGCACCAGCACCACGCAGCCGCCGGGCAGCCCCCGCGGCCCCCGCCGTCTCTCGCTCCCCCACGGCGCCACCGGCCAGAAGGGCAGCCGGGCCCCGTCACCGTGGCAACACCGCCCCCCACCCTTACCGCGCGCCAGCCGCCGGGCGGCGCAGCCAATCAGCTGCTGCAGAGCGGCCCCGTGTGACCAGCAGGCGGGCACGCCGCGCGGCCCGGCGCAGGCGCCCTATAGCCCGCGCCTTGCGGGGCCAGCCGGACCGCCGACAGGCCTGCGCGGTAACCCCCGGCCCGGCGGTACCCGGCCCGCGGCGGGGGGGCGCGGAGCAGGGCTATGAAAGGCGGCGGGATAGGTGCTGCCGCGTACCGGGCCGCAGTTCGGTGCCTCCCTGCCAGAAACGGCCACGCGCCGGCAGCGCTAGGGCGAGAGCTGCTGGGGGTAGGGCCTGTCCCGCACACACACGTCCCTGACAAGCGGACGCCGCTCGCCGCCTAGCGCCCACTACCCTGTGCATGCGCACTGCCGTGTTCCGCCAGTGCACGCCGGGAGGGGCGGAGGCGGGCGAGCTATGCCGCCGAGGTGCGGCTCTGATTGGCCAACTGCTCTCCGCCTCCTCGCCTCTATTGGCTGCCTGCTCTCCGGGGGCGAGGCGGACGGTGGGGGCGTAATGTCCGGGGCGGGGCGCTGCCGACTCAAAAAGCGCCCGGATGCGGGACCCGCTCGGAACTTTCCAGAAAAGTCGCCATCGGCGCTGGGCGGGCAGCCGCCGCCGCGGGGTGCGGGACCGCTCGGTGCTCAGGGGTCGCCCTCCGCCATGGTGAAGGAGACTACCTACTACGATGTGCTGGGCGTGAAGCCCAACGCCTCCGCCGAGGAGCTAAAGAAAGCCTACCGAAAACTGGCGCTCAAGTACCACCCTGACAAGAACCCCAATGAGGGCGAGAAGGTGGGCGGCGGGCCGGGGGTCGGGGCCGCGCTGGCGGGGAGGGCGAGGGGCTGGCGGGAGGGGCCTGGCGAGCCGCGGGCGCGCTGGGGGGCTGCTTGGGGTCTCCAGGCCCGGGTGTCTGAGGCACGCTGTATGTCTCCCGCAGTTCAAGCAGATTTCCCAAGCTTACGAAGTACTGTCAGACCCGAAGAAGAGGGACCTGTATGACAAAGGAGGCGAGCAGGCCATCAAGGAGGGTGGCTCTGGTGGTGGTTTCGGGTCACCTATGGACATATTCGATATGTTCTTTGGCGGTGGCGGGAGGATGCAGAGAGAGAGACGAGGTAACGTGCATCTTCTGACGCTTTCCTGGGTTGTGCAGCATGATCGCTGTGGTAGACGGGATTAAAGTCTCCGAGGGCAATGCTGTAGGTGTAAGGGTTCAAGTAGCGCTAAAATGAAGTTATGGGATTGGACTCAAAGTCGGAGGAAACATTATCTTTAGCTCCTAATACCTGAAACAAGCAGGGGACAGCGTTTGGTTTGTACGGCAGTAGTCTGGTCTCTTGTGTATTGTCTCATATTAATAGCTAAACAGATTTTGAGCCTCGCAAGCCTTTGGCTCAGTGTAAGCCTAGCTGCTATTAAGGTGAATAGGAAATGGAGCAGTGACATACCTTAAAATTACTTTAGAACTGGGCTACCCTATGTAGTGTCTAAATGTGAATTTGGTCTTTAATTGCAGGTAACTATATCTAAGGAAGATAGCCAAATCGAATTCAGCCCATTTTCCTGTGCTGTCCAGTGGAATTGAGTGGAAGCTGCACTAAAATGCTGCTCAGAAATTAAGGTCTAGATAATCACTCTGGGAAAGATTCTAGTGTTAATTAAACTGGGTAAGAGTAGTGCTGTCCCTGTCACTTCTTAATGTAGACCTGGTGACAAAGGAAGAACAATGGGTTTGCATCAAAATGTTAGTGTTATATCAAAGTGTTTCTATTAAGCCAGAACTTGGTATCCTTCACAAAATTAAGCCTGCAGTAGCTGAAGTTCTAATTCATTCTGAAGTGTAAAACTTCAGTTGCTCAGGTCAGTTTCTAGAAAGTCCCCTCCTAAGAGGAAAAAATTGTTTTGCTAATTCTAGACAGCATTGCCCACTTCCTTTTAGGAGACATACTCAGTCACTTTGTTAAAACTGAATTCCTGCATCATAAAACTTAAATGTCTATAGTTCTGTGCATTTTGTTTGCTGTTTTTTGTGCTTTTATGGAAGAGTCTTGACAAGACCATTAGAACTGTTTTGACATCAGGTAGGAAGGTGCTATTGACTGATAACAGCAAAACAAGATAAAGCTACATTAAAGCTCATAGACTTGGTTTATTGTGACTTGAGCATAGTGATGTGGGAAGCTTACTGTTATTTGGAGACAAAGCTTTCAAACTTGAGTAAATACACATTCTCTTTTACAGGCAAAAATGTAGTCCATCAGTTGTCAGTAAGTTTAGAAGATATGTACAACGGTGCAACGAGGAAACTTGCACTGCAGAAGAATGTTATCTGTGACAAATGTGAAGGTAACTGAAATTGAACACAAGTTCCTTCTGAAGCTTGTGGGGTGGGTTTTTTTCTGGCAGCACATAACCATCCATCTCCAACTTTTATTCTCTTCAGGTCGTGGTGGTAAGAAAGGTGCAGTAGAATGCTGTCCTAATTGCAGGGGAACAGGCATGCAGATCAGAATTCACCAGATCGGGCCAGGAATGGTGCAACAAATCCAGTCTGTGTGTATGGAGTGTCAGGGGCATGGGGAGCGTATCAGCCCCAAGGACCGGTGTAAGAGCTGCACTGGCAGAAAAATTGTAAGAGAGAAGAAGATACTGGAAGTTCACATTGACAAAGGTGAGGTGTCTTACTAAGATGAAGTATTGAACTTGGATATACTGACTTTGCAGCACTAAACCAGATGGTTTAATAAATGCGTAGTGTTGATTTGGTGTGTAACACTGCTGAATGTACGTACGGTAAAATCACCTGTTGCTGCCTTTAAAAAGTAGGAAACCTGGTTTTAGGGAGGTCTCATTACTTCTATGTTCTAATACCTGTGTACATAACTAAGAACGAATTCTGAAAGTTGCTGCGTTGTAAGCAGTAGGTTGTGCTTAGGAGATTGCTCAAAAATGAGTCTTGATCAGGTAGCTGGCATGATGAAAATAAAACTCAACCACTTGCTGGCCAAGCTTGCCTAAAGAGTTTTCCCTGCCAATGGGGAAACCCTGCAGACTCCGATCACTTCTGCTGTGTTTCAGTGTGAAGGGGAACCAGGTCTGCTATAGTAATAGGGTGCAGAGACAGTGCTAAGCCTCATGCTTAGAACTCTGTTTGCTATGCAACCCTGACAGTGCTGCTCAGTGCAGGTACTCTTTGCTTGGCAAAATGGAACTCTACACAAACTCTTGCAGTGATGTGAGGATGCAACAGTCTTGAGTGACAAATGCAGTTCTGTTGAGGAGGCTGCTCAAAAGTTGGTGGGAGAAGTCTTCTGGAGTAGTGGAGCTTGCAAGGTGGAGCAAACTGATAAGCACGTGGCTTCTACAGTCTTGCACCTGATAATCACCTGCAATTCTTGTTATGTGTAAGCACACCTTGTGCAATGCCTGGATTTTTAACAGGAAAAATCCTACAGTAACATTAAATACAAGGACTAGTAGGGATATATTGCTGACATTTGAAATAGTGAAGTCACAAAAAAGTTTCTTTTCCCTTCCTTACAGAAAAACAGACTGAGCTAGCATGAGGCAGCTACAATTCATGGTAAAGACCTTTGTATGGGCAAAATGGGTTTCTTACGTGGCAGTTACAGTCCTAGGGAGAGTGCTGCTTGCACTTGGCAGGTACAGAGATCATGTTTCGTAAGTAGCTCTGCCACATACATTTATAAAACTGGCAAAGCTGATTGGTCACTTACTCTCAAAATGTACTCTGAATTTGTTTTCATTTTAGTACTTGTGCATTTAACAGAAGCTGTTTTGATAATATTTCCCTTAAGAACTTTATTTCGGCAGGTGGCTGTTTTGCACTACAGTGAGTGAAGCTTAATGATCTTGAGACATAGTTCAGGTTGACACCATTAAAATCTGTTGGACATGTGAGTAGATTAAAAAAAAACATGAGGAATGCTTCAAGGGAAGGCCCTGATCTTCTAATTTAAAGATCCAGCTCTCCCAGTACCAGCTTGTGCCTACAAAAATATTTCTTATTGCTGTGTTTCACTTAAAACGGTGAAAAATATTTGTTTATTTTTTGTGATAGGAATGAAGGATGGTCAAAAAATAACCTTCCATGGTGAAGGGGACCAAGAGCCAGGATTGGAGCCAGGGGATATAATTATTGTCTTGGATCAAAAAGACCACTCTGTATTTACAAGGTAAAAACTGTAATTCTGTTGTGTTAACTTATGAGATGCTTGTCCACGTGCTTCCTTGGTTACCACTCACCTTTTTTCTACTGGAGATATCAGTGAATAGCATCATGTGGCTAAAGATCACCTGTGGCTGAGATAATGTGTGAATCTTGGCAGTGGAAGGGATGGAAAGCAAACAAAACCAGTTATGGTTGCTAAGTTTACAAATCTTGAATTTTAAGAGCTCTTGAAACACTGAGGTTTTGTTTAATAGATGTCAATATTTGTGATTATTTCCTTGATTTTTCTGGGATAGCATTCCATCGTTTAGCTCAGAAAGTTAACATGTGTTCATTGCCCACAAGACACAGAAGACTTCTAGTGTGTTCACTTTTGCTCAGGGATCTTACGACAAACTTGGTGAATATAGCATGCACCCTTCTGACCAAAGGTAGTTTCCCTCGCTTCATTTCCTGCCTGAGTGCACTGGGCAGGGTAATCAGTCTTGTCTGTTCTTTCTTGTGAAAGCAAAAGTGACTCAAGCGGTATTGACCACACCTAAAGTACTTAGTGTTACCAGGCAGTACTAGTTAGTGTTGCAAGTCTCCTAGTTTTGAGTTACTGTTCCTGGAATGAGTCTGTCCAGTATGTTTTGGTCTGATTAAAAGCAGTGCTGGTCATCTGGCAGAATGTGTTGCACTTGGTATCTTCACTGCTGCTGTTCACAGCAGTAGTAATGGAATGAATGGATTTAGAGAAAGCAGTTGTCTCAACACCAGCCACTGACATTGTACTTGTAAATAGGAATGGTGAGCCAGAGGTTCTTGGCAAACCTGCAAGTGGTCTGCCTGATTGTCATGTATGGTACTGAGCTCTGGACGGTGGTGTCAGAATGCTGTGCCAAAGAACACTGAGCTCACAGGTTAAGAATCACTTCTGTTTGCTTTAGATAAACATATTCAGCTGGTTATTTTTTTTCTTAACTTCTAGTGAAACCAGATACTGAATAGGCTATGCCAAAGGGACAATCTGAGCCAAACTGTTTGTATGGTTACCTGTTGCTGGCTTATTTTTGTCCATCTTTTGCCCACTACCTTCAGTTCTAGTGTCCTTAGATAATCCTTGATATTACTGGTCTTGTGGGGTTATGCTGAGGTCATGCTCTGGAACAAGCGGAATGTTCCTCTTCTGTCAGAGTCTAAAATTAACTTTTCAGGCAAGCCTCCTTCCAGAGACCTTTAAAACAGGATGAGTGAAATCATGAAGTTATTTGAATAGTCTGGAGGGTTTTGTACCCGTTGAACATGGAGTGCACACAGATATCACTAGTACTGCCATACTGGAGTCAGAATAGGCAATTTAAAAAAATGGCATTATCTCCTCCAGGTGCTTCTGGGTGCTTTCTAGAAGGTACTTCCGGCATAACCCAGAGTGGCCATCATCTGTTCAAACTTCCATAGTAACAGATCTTCAGAAAGCAAATGTGATAGAATAATGTAGAGCTAGCTGATGTTCTTAAACTATTAACCTACATAAAGGGTTTGGTTGTCCCAGTTGCAGTGTTTAGGAGGCTGAGTGAACTTTTTCCTAGATTGGCAAGGAACAATGCAGTGAAACTGGATGTAAGTGAACCTTACTGTATTTACTTCTTTTCAGTAAACACTTCTAGGCTCTGGATAGCTAGACTTGATCATAACAACTCTGGGCATCAGTGTCATTGCTGTAGTTGCTGACTTGAGGTGCTGCCTCAATATTCAGTATTCTTTTAATTGCCTGGGCTTCTATTAAAATTACAGCTTTATTGCCCTTGCCAAGTTAAATGCTGAAGTTGGGTATGATCCTTTCACTGCTGCTTCCTCTCTGTGACTATTTTTGATTGGTTCTGCCTTAGACGAGATGAAGACCTTCTTATGTCTATGGATATTCAACTGGTTGAAGCACTATGTGGCTTTCAAAAGCCTATCACAACACTGGATAATAGAACTATTATAATTACCTCCCATCCTGGTAAGTCTTACTTTGCTTTCTAGTAGAAGTCCAAGCATACATTGAATGTAAGCAGAAACCTGAAGGAACAGAAACATCCCACCTTGGTGTACAAGGGATGTGTACAAACCTTCTTTCCTAATCTTTTCAGTACAAATCTTTAAAGAAAACAGGATTTTTGGATAGCAGTCAGCAGTAACTTTCTTTGCATGATACAGTAACAGACCTTACCTCATGGACATACTTGTATCCTGAGGATACTTCATGAGAATTGAAGGCAATGGGTCTCTGAAAACCACTTTTTTCCGCCTTGGAACTGATGGAGCACTTAATAAATTTGTAAGTATGCTTCCTTTGGGAAGCATAACAGGGTTACAAGAACTTACTGTAAACATGAAACCTGCTTTCCTACTTGGAAGTTAACCAGGCAGTAAGCCCCTGTTAAGACTACTACTTATTGGTGTAGCTGGCTAACCACAGTGTAGGTGGTCACATAAATGTTGAAGGGACTTAAAAATAAAGCTGCTTCTGTTGCCTGCATGGATCTCTTCTGGTTTTTGGTTTGGTGCTTTTTGGTGTTCTTTGTTTGTGCTTTTATTTTTTATTTAGGCCAGGTTGTCAAGCATGGGGCTATTAAGTGTGTGTTGAATGAAGGTATGCCAATTTATCGCAGACCATATGAAAAAGGACGTCTGATCATAGAATTCAGGGTAAGTGGATCAACTTACTTCCATGGCACAGTTCAGCACTGAGTATCTACAAAATTTAACCTCTAAGCATTACCTCAATCCAGAAGAGATACAGATTATCTGGTGTCCTGGCTTAGTATTTATTTTTGACAATGGTGAGAGCATGTAGCCCACCAAACAGAATTACAGTTCAGAAGAAGAGGGAAAACTTCTGGAGCATTCTGTGCTGAAAGTACATTAAGTACCAGAAGAATTTCTTCAGATAACTTGTAAATTTCCATTTGCTTGGCAATTTTCTTCAGTTTCCATCCTTCTGTAGGAGGGATGGATTAGTAACTTGCCCTGTGCTGGAGCAAAGGTGTAGGCTGGAAAATGGTAATTTTCTCTCTGGAGAAAAGCTAATGCTGGGACCTGTGGCAGCAGGCTCTGTCTGCTGCAGTTTTAGAGGAGATTGAGTTTATCTCTAATGTTATATCCTGTACTTCTCTTCTAGGGTGATTTTAGAGGGAAGCCTGAGGCAGAATAAATGTTGGATAAGACTTGGTGAAGTTGCCAGAGTTGGTAGCTGACTTCTTGCAGGCATTAAAAAATAGCTTAGTGACTTAGATTTGGGGGGGGGGGGGGGGAGGGGGGGAGGGGGGGAGGGTGTTGTTTTAGCTTCAGAACACTGGGTTTAAGTAATCTGTGATGATAAAGCTGACCCTGGCAGGTATTTGACCTGTAGTGGGCCAATTCAGGCAGACTTGAGTAACCCCAGTTCTTGTTGATTGCAGGTGAACTTCCCAGAGAGTGGTTTTCTGTCCTCAGATAAGCTATCTTTACTTGAAAAACTTCTGCCTACAAGGCAGGATATAGAAGAAACGGAAGAAATGGAACAAGTGGATTTAGTGGACTTTGATCCATCTCAAAAAAGAAAACACCACTATAATGGAGAAGTCTATGAAGATGACGAGCATCACCCTAGAGGTGGTGTTCAATGTCAGACATCGTAAATGAGCCAGTAAATAACTTGTGAAGCTTGTTTTGTATGCATTAGTGGATGAGTGAAGGACTACAAACAGTTCACCCTCACTTCCTGCTCTTTGTTGTTCTATCCAGCCATAGTTGTTTCTAAAAGCATAAAGAAATAAAGTAATTAAATTGACTTTGCAATTTGTATAAAGCTCCAGGATGCAAGCTCAAATGAAGTTTGATTGCACTTCACCCCTGCCTCTTGGTCAAGAAAACTCCTTACCTGCTTGTCCTTAATTCCAAGCCTTGTAATTCCTGTATGTGTGCAATTGCCCAGGCGTAAACTAAGATTCTGTGATACTCTTTTTAGGAATTCTAGATCTTATACTCTGTTAACAAAGTATGCACAAGTACTTATAATTCTTGGTAAGATATAGTTAAGTTTTGTACCAGTTAGGATAACATGTTAATGTTTCAGGCTTCTACTGGTGTTTGTTAAATAGGAGCTGGCTCTAATGCAACCACATGGTACAGGAGGCTGACAAGGAATGTGGTCGATCTTCACAGGCCCATTAAAGTCACGTGATCCACAAGCTCTCTGAAGCTGTTGCACCTGAGGTCAAATAGTCCCTTCCTCTGCCAGCTTTAGTCCTGACCCTGGAGCTAGATGTGAAGCTTGCTTTGGTTCATCGCTGACTGCTATTTGGCTGCTGTCTGCCACCATACTGCCTATAGAGCCAGTGTTGCTTGGCTGCTGCAGGAGCTTCCTTTGTTACTGTGCATGAGTAAAAACCTTCAGGCTTCATCGAATGTGGTTTGGAATCTGTCAGCCTGCTGGTGTGTGAAGCTTAATTTCCACCTCGATTACTGAAGTCTGATACCCCTCAGTGGTGTGTCATGGAAAGCAGTACCAGCCCTGTTGGTGGGCATATGTGAACCTGCAGAGGAAGAAAAACAGTGAATACAACCAATTGATGCATATAGAATGTTCTGAAATTAACATATTGTGTGCATTATTTTAAGCTGACTCTTGAAAATGCTGTATGAATGTTCTAATTATTGTAGATGAAGCATTTCCAATATAATTACAAAATTGTTCATTGCCTCTTTTCTTAGACCAGATGTTGGCTTAAAGACACCACCCCCTTCTTTTTAGGCAGCTATTCACAGAAAAATGTTAGCAAAGAACTTCCAGAAAATATGCTGAGAAGACAGGTCCAGATTTAACCTCTAGTGTGTTAGTTTAGTCTTGTTCTACCACCTGGCTTGGAACAGAGCTTATGCTTTTCATACTGTTTTGAAGCAAAAGTGTCACAAACAGAACTTGGGTTTTCTTCCTGGAAATAGCTGCTGTGTGACAATACACATGTTCTAACCTGGAAAAAGTGGAAAGTCTCCTTAGAAAACATCTCTAGCTCTTTCAGGTGTGTTAGGTTTCATTTTATAAAGACAGATGGTACCACTGGGGTTTTTTTTTACCTCAAATGTAATTCTCTTTCAGGTACAGAATGGTGATTCCCCCCCCCTTTTTTTTTTTTTGCCCCATCATCTCACCTGTAGGCAAAGTGTGTTCGTAAATTCTGTTTGAGCTCATCAGTGAGCTGTAGAAAAGTGACCAGCAGAACCCTTTGCTTTATCAGTAGCACAGTTTACCTGACCCAGGGGGAGTAACAAAGTAATGCTACCTCTGGCTATGGCTGAAACTCCTGCACAACTGTCTTGAGACAAAACAGCTAAAATATGCCATTTGTTTTCAGTTCAGTAGGCACGTGTTTGTTTTCCCTTAACCACTGACCAAAACAGCTAGGGCAAACCAAGCTCAGTGCAGTGCCTTGAGGATGGTGACAGGACCTGGTTTTGCTTCAGATGTCTATGTATTACATAACATTCCATAGCCAGTCACCACACCCACAACTGCATCAGCACAGTTGAGGTAATGTTTCTGTTCCTGACCTTCCTCTCAACTATGATGGCCAATTCTGCTTCATGCTTTGATGATGCCACAGCCTGGTCTGGAGGATGGGCCTGGTCTAGTTTCTAGGCTGACTAAAAGCCTCCAGAAACCTTGGCGGAACAGCCCAGGGAAAGATGCTAACTACAAATGAATCAGGAAACATGACAAGTTTATCATTCTGTTTTGAAATGAGCTAGTGACTGACACAAAAAGCTATGTCCCAAAGAAATACATGCAGCAGTAGAGCATTCAGCAAAAAGCACTAGCAAATGAAGGCAAGAGCTAGCAAGAAGGAGGAGCTGGCTCTTAGACCTTCAAGCAAGACACCGAGTACAATTTATGGTGGCCTCTTCCAGACTTTAGCTCTCCCATGATATTCTGAGTACCATACAGCTACAGCAAGCAGCAAATCATATTCTGCAGCACTGGAAAAAGGCAATTCTTTTCTGACTTCTTGTTGCTTTATGTGGGATACATTTTCCTGTTTTGGGGAATGAACTGAATGGAAAGCTGCAGAAATTGAGGATAACAGTAGCACAAAATAGCTGTTTCCATAACTACCAGCCTAGTAATCGAACCTATCATAACCTGAGCTGATGGTTGATGTTTGCAATTACTTCCAGTGCTTCAGTTTCAACACCAAATTCATATCATTAAGCTCATAGTCTTGTTATTACAGTGATTCATTCTGCTGTGTGCCAGCCATGCAGAACATAGGGTTTTCCTAGATACCTAGCAGTTCCACTATTCAGCAGGTTTGCTGTGAAACAGAGAAAGCCCACTCCAGCCTCACTTAAGAGCCTGCTTTCATCTTTCATAGAATCATGGAATTACAGAATCATTTATGTTGGAAAAGACCTTCAAGATCATCAAGTCCAGCTGTTAGCCCAGCACTGCCAAGCCCATCACTAAACCACATCCCTAAGCACCGCATCTACATGTTTTTAAAACACCTCCAGGGATGGTGATTCCACCACCTCCCTGAGCAGCCTGTTCCAGTGCTTCACCACACTTTCAGTGAAGAAAGTTTTCCTGATCTCCAATCTAAACCTCCCCTGGCGCAACTTGCAGCCGTTTCCTCTTGTCCTGTCACTTGTTACCTGGGAGAAGAGACCAACCCCCACCCGCCCACAGCCTCCTGTCAGGCAGCTGTAGAGAGCAGCAAGGTCCCCCCTGAGCCTCCAGACTAAACACCCGCAGCCCCCTCAGCGGCTCCCCACAAGACCTGTGCCCCAGCCCCTTCCCCAGCCCCGCTGCCCGTCTCTGGACACGCTGCAGCCCCTCTACGTCCCTCTTGCAGAGAGGGGCCCAGACCTGAACACAGGGTTCGAGGGGCGGCCTCAGCAGTGCCCAGTGCAGGGGGACGGTCACTGCCCTGGTCCTGCTGGCCACACTGCTGGGGACACCAGCCAGGGTGCTGCTGGCCGCCTGGGCCCCCTGGGCACACTGCTGGCTCCTGCCCAGCCGGCCATCACCCAGCACCCCCAGGCCCTTTCCCACCAGGCCCTTTCCAGCCGCTCTGCCCCAGCCTGTAGCACTGCATGGAGCTGGGTAACACTTACTTTGCTTCTCCTGCTGCTTTTGATTCTGCCTGTAAGACTCTGGAGCCCTAACAGTCCTCTTCTCCCTCTGTTTTGTGTACCCACCACCAGGCAGTAATGCAAGAAGTTTGCTCCACCCAGGGGAGTAAACTCAGTGACCCCAAATCTGCTTTAAACTTGCAGCGTGACACAAGGTCAAGCAAGCAAGCAAGCAACTTGTCCTACAACTTTTTCATTAGGAACTTCATCCGGGAAGACATGGTCCTGTTTCCATTTGTGATTGATTGGTGCTTAAATCATTAGTAAGTCACACTGGGAGAAGCAAGTTTTGATTTAAGCCATCCTTTTCCCAAACCACAGATAAATGCCAGGTTCCATGTTCTCTTACGAGGTAACATGGGCACTATTATAGTGCTCAAAGAGATGCCAGGAGGTCTGTGTGGATGAACGAGGAACAGCTGGGTTATTTCAAACACATGAAGGAAGCATGCAGAGAGCGTAAGCAAGGATAGGTAAGTTGGGAGGAGCGCAAAGATGTTGTCCAAGCATCCAGAGGTAAAGTTATAAAAGCTGAAGTTCAATTGGAGTTGTATCTGGCCAGGGATGTCAAAGACAACAAGTGCTTCCATAAATACATAGGTGGGAAAGGCTAGGGAAAATGTGGGCTCATTGCTTAATGAGATGGGGCACCTGATTACATAGGACACAGAAAAGGTTGAGGTACTGAATGTCTTCTTCGCCTCAGTCTCACTAGCAACACTGGCCTTCAGGCCCCTGAGACCAAGGGGAAAGTCTGAAGCAAGGAAAATATACCCTTGGTGGAAGAGGATCAGGTCAGGGAAGACTTAAGTCCTGTATATACCTAAGTTATACTTAGGTATAGATATAGATATATAGATATAGATATATAGATATAGATATATTTAAATAATACCTAAGTCCATGGACCCTGATGTACCCTCAAGTGCTGTGGCAGCTGGCAGATGTCATTGCAAGGCCGCTCAGATAATCTTTGATTGATCATGGTAATGGGGGAAAGTGCCCAAAGACACGTGGAAATCAAATGTCACTCCTGTCTTCAAGAAAGACAAGGAAGGTCCAGGGAACTAAACGCCTGTCAGCCTGACCTCAATCCCTAGGAGGGTGATGGAACAACTAAACCTGGAAAACATTTCCAAACACATCAACAAGAACATCATCAACAGTAGTCAGCACAGTTTCACCAAGAGGAAGTCATTCTTGACCAACCTGATAAACTTTTATGATGGAATGACTGGCCTGGTAGCTGAGGTGAAAGCAGTGGCTATTGTCTACCTAGAGTTCAGTAGGGCCTTTGACATAGTCTCCCATAAGATACTCACAGAGAAGCGCTTGGTGTATGGGATGGTTGAGGTGGATTGAAAGCTGGCTGAATGGCCAGGCCCAGAGGGTGGTGATCAGTGGAACGAAGTCTAGTTGGAGGCCAGTGAATAGCAGTGTATCCCAGTGGTCAGTACTGGCTGCAGTCCTGTTAAATATCTCAAGTAATGATCTGGGTGATAGGACAGCATATACCTTCCATGAGCCTGCAGACACCACAAAACTAGGAGAAGTACCTCATACAAGAGAGAGTCATGCTACCACCCAGAGGGGCCTCAGCAAGCTGGAGGAATGGTCTGACAGGAACATTGTTGAAGCTCAGCAATGGGAAGTGCAAGGAATAATCCCAGGCACCAGTACATGCTGGGAGTTACCCAGCTGAAAAGCAGCTGGGCAGGGAAGGAACCTGGGGTGTCCTGGTGGACAGCACATTGGAACATGAGCCAGCAATGTACTGTTTTTGGAAAGAAGGCTCATGGTATCCTGGTTGCCAGCAGGCTGACAGAGGTAATCTTTCTCCTCTACTCAGCACTGGTGAGGCCACACCTGGAGTACTGGGTTTGGGATCCCCAGTACAAGAGGCATGCACATACTGGAGAGAGTCCAGTGGCTGAAGGGACTGGAACATCTATTTTATGAGGAAAGGCTGAGAGCTGGGCCTGTTCAGCCTGGAGAACAGAAGGCTCAAGGGGTGTATAAATACCCAAAGTGATGATGCAAAAAGATGGAGCCAGGCTTTTTCCAGTGATGCCCAGTGACTGGACCAGAGGCAGTGGGCACACACTGAAACACAGGAGGTTCCCTCTGAACATCAGGAAACAGTTATTCACTGTGAGGGTGACTGAGCACCGGCACTGGTTGCCCAGAGGTGATGGAGCCTCCAACCCTTCCAACCTCAGACATCCTGTTGTTCTGTGAAAAAAACTTGGAAGAATGCTTCTTTGTTGATTTGGCTTACAAAGCTTCTAATTTGTGAAGACAGGAAAGGCTTAACTAGTTGGCAGCAGCACATGCCTGCTGGGAAGACAAGCAAATGCCATTCCCTTCCCAACAAAGCAGAGGCAGTGTCAGTTGTTTCTACACCGGGAGCAGTTTTATAGGCTAAGGGACACACAAAAACTGAAGAGTGCTTCATTACCCCATTTCATAATGCAAGCAGCACCTGGTAAAATTGTTATGAAAAAAGTTCAGCAGCATCTATCTCCTTGTATCTTGCTTCATCAGGAGCCAAGGATTTCCCCCATCTGATTCCTCCTCTGCCCCTGAAGTAAAGCATTTAGCCACCTTTCTCCTCAGGATTCACCTAAAGCCTATGCTTTTCCCTCTGGTTTCAGATCCAAGTTTGCGCACCCTGTCTCTCACAAGTCACCATAATACAGAAGGTTGTAGGATTTATTTATAGCTATCCAGTGAACACACTGGAGCCTGCATCATCATAAGGAACTGGAGATGGAGCAACCATGCTTAAGAAGGACCCCTCAAAACCCATGTAGACACTACAGAAAGTGAAGAAAATCTGTACTTGAAGAGCATTTATAACGGACTTTAGCATCACCTTTTCTAGAAATCTCTGTCCTGGTTTCAGCTGGATTTTAGAGGGATAGAGTTCATTTTCTTCCTAGTGGCTGGTGCAGTGCTGTGTTTTGGCTCTGATGTGAGAACAATGCTGACAGCACACTGATGGTTTGAGTTGGTGCTGGGTGATGTTTATACCAAGTCAAGGACTTTTCAGTTCCTTGGGCCCTGCCAGCGAGAGGGCTGGAGGGGCACGGGAAATGGGGAGGGGACACAGCCAGGACAGGTGACCCAAACTAGCCAAAGGGATATTCCATACCATATGACGCCATGCTGAGTATATAAACTGGGGGAAGAAGAAGGAAGGGGGGGACACCTGGCATTATGGCATTTGTCTTCCCAAGTAACCGTTACACGTGACGGAGCCCGGCTTCCCTGGGGATGGCCGAACACCTGCCTGCCCGTGGGGAGGGGTGAATGGATTCCTTGCTCTGCTTTGCTTGGGTGCCTGGGTTTTGCTTTACCTATTAAATTGTTCTTATCTCAGCTCTTGAGTTTTACATTCCTTTCTGATTCTCCTCCTCATCCCTCTGCGTGAGGGGGAATGAGCAAGTGGCTGTCTGGTACTTGGTTGCTGGCTGGGGTTAAACCACGACAACGTATTTTCTTTCTCTTCTTATCACAGACTGAACACTGGTGTTACCAAGCTGCAATTAAATCAGAGGCAGGTCCCCTCACCCGAGGTCATGGTTCAAAATCCTCAGCAACATGCAGAATCACGGATTCATAGGGGCTGGCAGGCACCCATGGAGATGCCTAGGCTCCTCAGACCTCATGAGAATTTGGCTGCTTTACAAAGACATACAAAGGATCTTTTCATTTTAAGATCAAGTCTTCAGTTTTCAGTTGGTCAGTCTATGTCTAGGACCCAAGGGAGGGTTTGATTTTCCCTTGCAGACGGCAAGCAGGTAGTGATATCAGAGCAAGACTATATCCCGCATCTACAGATGCACCTGTTCCACTAACATTAAAAAAAGGACTTTACATCCACCACTTGCGTAACTGCAAAAACCTAAGGGCACTCATTTTATGCTGCAATAGCAGTAGCTCTTTCACATACATTCTGCAAAATACACAGACAGGGAGCTGGATTCTGCCCAAGCAAGGCTGAAACTCATTGATCCTCAGTTCAGCAACAGGAGCATGAACTGACTGACCCATGAGACTTTCACTACATGGCGCTCCCCCCAGCAAAGCGTTCTGCACTCCTCCATGTATGACAGAACTCAACAGCTTCAAGCAAAATAATTCAAGAATAAAGCAAGGCCCACAGGTGAATAACGTTCTCTTTAATATGATTAGTTACAGCACTAGATGTTGCCTTGTTCAAGTCCTACATACAGGTCAGTGGTGTAATACCTGGCCGATTCTCCAGAGATAACATGTCTTCCTAGATTACATTATAAAAGATCAACACATTTTAAAAAAAAATAACATTTTTACGATTACCATTGTACTTTTATGCCACCTGCTATTTTACAAATCACAGCTGCAGCCCAAGAGTTAAGTTTTACCATTGCCTGTTTGTAAGTAATAGCACATTTTGCGTTTTTGTTTTGAGTACTTGATGCAAGGAACTCAAATTCTTGAATAAAAAGCATAAGAAATGACAGATTTTCTCAGTTTTAAGCTGCAGAATTTATTTCAATCTTTAAACATTCAGGATTCTGACAGTTCTATTTGCTACAACTACTCTTCTTCTAAAGAACAACGTAAGATACAGTTTACATTGAGGATTAGTAGTTCTGTGTAATCTGAAAGCAATGTGAATAATACTAAAAAAAAATTGTCAAGATCTTCTCCTGTATCAAAAGTACTAACTACCTCCCAGTGGAGCTTGTCAGATGTATTACTGTCAAATGTTTCTGAAACACCTGTGTCTTTTCAGGCAGGAAAAATAATCCCTCTTTGCTACCTAAAAAATAATCCCTCTTTGCTACCTAAAAAATAATCCCCCTTTGCTACCTAAAAAACAACTTTATTGCCGTATCTAAGGAAGTAAAAAACCTAGGAATTAAACAAACAACCTGCCTCCCAAAAAACCACCCTACATCTCACTGCCATGTTAGGCAGGTTTACAGCAGGAAGTACTAGGAGATGGGGAAGAATAGTTTCATTCTGAGGAAGCTATGTGACATGTATTATGTATGTATATTAATACATACATAAAATACCGGAATAATTACAGTGAAATCTGAACACAGCAAAACCAACAGGACTAGAAAACACTCTACCTTCAAGCTGAGGACAGAAAAGCCTCATCTGCATTCCAGGAAAACTCTGATTTTGTTTCAGCAATGGAAAAGAGAAAGCTTTCCCATTTCAGCTAATTCACTCAAAAAAAGCATTTTACTGTATTCTAGGAAGTCAGCAACCACTTGTAAGTGCGTATAGTTCCCAGCTTGTTCAACTTTTATAAACACTACTGTTGGAAGAGAACAGATTTCAGGAGACAGTTAAAAAACTGTCACTGAAGTTGCTTCAGCAACTCTGGAAAAAATACAACTATTTAACTGATGCTATATTTAAGCATAAATCTACCTAACCTTAGATCAAGTAGTAAAAATTTCATTCTCTGGAAACCTGAACAGAAAATGGAGCAAATATCACACTCTGTGCATTCAGACCTTGTTAAAGCACAAACACCAATAACCTGCAACTAACAGGCACATTTCTTCAGTCCTTGTAAAATCAAGCTATGGCTTCCAGAGCTTGAGGAGGCCATCTTCACTGTAAGTGGCAATCAGGTTCTGGTGGGGGTGATGAGCAATGCCAATGACATCTTTTTCATGAACCTAGTGAATAAGCAGAAAGATGCATCAGGAGATTCTTCTTTTAGCAGATTCAAGCCAAATATCCTCTTCAAACAAGAACCCGGGGAAAGGTGGACTGAGGTTCAGCATGCTTTGTGTATACAGCAAAAGCAGAGGAAGGTACCCACACACACAATGTTAAGTTCCAGTTGCAAACAATTTTTGTGATGTAGCAGTTGCTTTTTGCTAGGCAAGGGAAGGTTCAGTGAAGGTTGACATCCACTGAAATCCATGAGATCTAAGTATTCCCCATTAAATGTGGACATTCAAGCTGCTATTCCTCCTTAGTTTAATCCAAGGCAAATTTAAGCTTGACAGCTTTAAATCTGATTTAAATTGGTCAGATTCTACATCAGGTGGAGCCCAGGTCAAGACATGCTCTATTTCAAGTAAGTTTGAACCAATTCACTCTTGGCATGGCAGGTTAACATCTTCATAACTTTTAAAATTTAAATGGTTCTAAAAAAACCTAGAGACATGCTACAGCCAAGTGTTCTGGAATGCATTCATTACCAATCATGGCTGCTAGAGGTGAAAATCCTTGGTACGAGACTTATCCTTATGGACTCTGTAAATAACAATTAGACCATCCTTGTGTTTAGCTTTTGCAGAGTTTTAAAGCCAAGAACTTACAGTCAGAGTTCTCTCCAGCTTGCCAGTCACTGTGCTAAAGCAATAGAGCACAAAGTCTTCACCAACACAGTAGATCCATTCACCACGAGGTGAAAGTGCACAGCAGACGAAGTCACCACCTTCTCTCTTACCAGAGCTAAAACTTCTTACAATCTGTAAAGATACCCCCCAAAATATTTGGCATGATTAAACTGCAGTACATCATTACTATGATCAGGGCAAATATTTAGGCAGTACTAACTATGTTTAGAACACAGCATCTCTCCATAGCTGCAACTGCTTTCTGCAATCAAGCTGTTCTATAACCTGGGTTTATGATAGTTTGTCATGCAAGTAAACTGGAAAAATTAGGTTTAACCCAATGGTATGTTATTAACTACATTTTTGTAACTCTTAAAATGACAGAAAGAGACTTGAAAGGACACCAGTAAGATCACATACTTGTCCTTGCATATTCATAATGACAACTGTATTCGATCTGTTGCACACAACGAAGTGTTCTGGGTTTTTAGGCAGCAGAATGACACTGTTCACTGTAATGTCTGTCCCAGCAGTACTGCCAAGAGATTTGAAGGTGTTTGAGCACTCTGTTGTCTTCACATTCCAAACCTAGTATGAAAAATAAAACCAATTAGCTTTAAAAAAATCAAACAAAAATTAGCTGATTCAGAGTAACAGGATTCAGATTTTTTAAGGCTCCTGAAGGGAAAAATTACTTATCACATCTGTTTTCACATGTGGACACCATGAACAATTTCACTATAATTGAACTGAAAGTGAATTTCCATTATCCAAATTCAGCCTGGCTCCCTTTCATTAAGCATATTCCCTGAGGGGTGAGTCCAGACTGGCTTTCTGGTTTTAGCTAGCATCTATGAATATATGTGCAGCCTCTGCAACATGCTATTTGCCTTACACAAGACAGACACCAAAAAAGAAAAATTGCTGAAAAAGCAAGCCTCACTGGTATTAGTGGGAGAGACATTCTAGCTCACAGCTGCTTCAGGCTTAACACTAGGCTGTTCTAGCTGTTAGAAACAGCAAATGGAACTGCCCGATTAATATTTAAAATTAAATGTAACTCACCTTCTGTGGAATACTTTTGCTGTTTATGTACTAGTACAATAGAAATATACCACATTCTTATGCTATCCCTATGACTGGGGCAGTCTAGCAAAGAGTGCAAGTTTGAAGTAACGCCCCATTTAATATGAGCAAAATCTATCACTCTCTCCTAGGCCACGTATATAAACCAGATCTGTTTACCCACTCCCCATGCACTGCATCAATGCCCTGTATCGATCCCCTGCTTCATGTAGCTGTCTCTATATTAATTTATTTATTAGTACTCAGAAATGCCCTGTATACAACGATTTATTCCTCTTAACTACTATACATGGAGTAATTCCACTCTTTGCCAAGACTAGAAGCCAAACCTATCACTTCTACAACCAGTATCATTAATGCTGTATTACCCAATTTACATGGTGAGGCACTCCTATGCACCAGTAAACAGACAGGTGCCATACACCATAAGCAAGAAAAGCCATTGCTTCAGACAAGGGAATTCCCACACTCTAGAACAAGAGGTGTCACAGTCAATTCTGTTTCTAGAATAAAGCAGGAGCAGGCAGGTAAGTACTGCACTGATGCTCTCCTTTCATCAATACAGCAGAAACAGGCTCTGCAGCAGTCTGTAAGCAAAATATGAAACTTAATCAGTTCTCCTTTACACCAATCTACAGCAAAGTTCACAAGCAGAAAGACATTGAATGAGTCTGAATGTGTTATTTACAAAGGGTAAATGCTATCTTACCTTCACTGTGCCATCAGAGGATGCACTGATAATGTAGTGGCCATCCTGAGTAAAAGTAGCTTCATTAACAAATGAAGAATGTCCACGGAATTCCTTTAAAGTCTTCCCAGATTTTAAACCATGAATCCTGTCACACAACAGAGGTCACAAACGAGTAAGCAACCGAGGTAGTCTGAAACACCCCCTGGCTTCACCGTATTTTAAATCTGTGATACTCTTTGACAGGCAACAAAATAAAATGCTAAAAAAACCACAAGCTGTAAGTCTTTATCACAAGCCCCTTCCATCAAAGGCATTATGTGTTACTCTGAAAAGCTTAAGGAAATACCATTAATCCTCAGCCTCAAGTACCTGTATGTAGTACACACTGTATATATTAAAAGATAGGACTATGAAAGGGGAAACTATGAAGCTGAAAAAAACCAAAAATTACAGATTTAAGTTTGAAAGTCTCTGGTCCAACAGACTCTTAAACTTTGAGGTCAGCTGGCTCAGGGCCTTAACTAAGGCCTTGTCCAGATGACTTAAGAAAAATTCTCTTACACTCAGCCAGATTTTTTTCTCTTTTACAAGCTGCTGCCATTGCCTCTTACTGTGCAATTCTGCAAAGAGCTTGCTCAGTCATCTAAAAGGAAATTATACTGCTAATCTGTATCAGCCTTAAACTGTAGTATCTACTGGCTACCGAAATAGGGTTTTCAAGCATGTCTGCAGCCTAGAGAATGAAATTCCTTATTCCATTTGAAGCTTGCTGTCCTTGATTCAACATCCAACCTTACATAATTTCAATTAAAATGCTTATGCTATAGTTCATATATAACATAATTTAAACAGATTAACATTTCTCATTAAGATGTTTTGTAATGCCTATTCAACTGTGCAGCTGCCTACAGATCCACACATTTCTTCTTTATCATCTAAAGCAGCACCATTGAGGTCTACAGTACAGGCAAGAGCCTAGAGCTATTAAACATATTACGTTCAATTAAACATAAAGCATACAGTTATCAAGCAGTGGATCAAACTGATTCCCAATGTAAGTCCCATATACTGCAACTCAAGTTTTGAAAAGACAGATTAGAAAGCTGGAAACCTTGATGGACTGGACTGATGGACTGAGAGAAACCTCATGATATTGAGAACAGATTGCAGAACCATCTCAGGCATCAGAATCATCTGGGGGCTGACCAGCTGCAGAGATCTGCAGTAAAGAACATGGCAGGCCCTGGGGAGAATGAAGTGAAAGCCAGCAGTGTGCTGTGGCATTGCAGAAACCCAGCCACACACCAGATGCATTAGTAGAGGCACAATCTGCAGATCAAGGTTCTTCCCTACTTGGCAGAGGTGTAGCCCCTTCTAGAGGGCTGTGTCTAGTTTTGGACACAGATGGCCAGAGGGCTGGACCACATGATGCAGAAGGAGAGGCTGAAAGGACCAGGTGTGTTCACCCCAGAAAAGTGAAAGTTCAGGAGCATCTAACTGCTGTCTTCCTTGTAGACAAAAAAGTTAAACAAAACAAGTTATTATTAAGTTAGGGTAACGCCAAAGAAGAAAACCAACTAAACTAGTCAGAACTGATCTAAGCTGCTTTCAACTGCACCAATGTGTCTGCATAGCAACAGAAGAGCTTTGTCTGAAACCAAACCTGCCCAGCACTAAGCAAATTCCACTCAGTTAACAAGACACCAAATAGGTGCAGCATCATTACTGCACTACACAAATGTTAAGCAATGCTTTCCAGATGCTAAGAACTGCAGGAACAAGGGTTTGACAAGGTTGCCACTCATCTGGTAGCTTAGATTAGAACGGAATTTGAGTATTTTTGTCACTATTAACCAGTATTGAAAGTTACAATGAACTTTCATTCTTGCTTTTATTCACCCTGCAATGATCCTTAATTTAAAAAAAAAAATAATAATAAGAAAGAGGCTATCTCAATCTTTACTAAATACCTGAAAAACTTCTAACTCTTGGGTTAACATCATCACCTAGCTAGCTTTTACAGAGTAAGTGGAATCAGATTCTTCTCAGAGGTACACAGCTAAAGGACTTGAGGCAAAGGGCACAGGTTGTAAAGTAAAAAAAACACAAAACCAAAATGTCTTTCCAAATCCAAACAGGATTTTCTCCAAGAGGTTTGCACAGGCTTAGGACAGGTGCCAAGAGCAGCAGTGCAGTCTTCACCCAGAGAAGTTGAGAGCTCATCTGGACAAGGTTGTGAGCAAGCTGCCCTAGCCAAAAGGTTGGTTGTGCTTTGTAAAGATTACTAGACTAAAGACCCCTAGTGTGGATAACTGGCTAGCTGAAAAGGGTCACATAGACATAGTCCAGCTGGCTGGACAAAAATGCACATTGCTCTCAGCTTATCTGAAGTAAAGCAAAAATACACCATCCTTGGCTGTTCTTGTTACACAATAACAGAAAGATCACGGTGGGAAAAGAATATTGCAGGTGGGAACAGATAACTACAGAAGAGAAACTAGGGGCGGGCTTGGTATTTAGGCAACTAACCAATAATGAGCTTAACTTTTGTAATATGTATGAGCTAATTATAAGAAGGCATAAAAGGTGACTGTAAGGTACAATAAACGAAGTCTGCTGCTCACTCATATTGAGTGACTGTGTCTTCCCTCCGTCGCAACACCCTAGAGGTACATTCTAAAATACTTTATAATTTATGTTTAGTCTGCCTTACACAGGTTGCCCAGACACTTGAGCTTTCTCAAAGCACAGATGCAAGCCTAACCACCTTCATACTCCCACAGCAATCCATTGCTTTATCATGCTGTTGCTCAACAGATGATCTGCACACCAGAAAAGCTGCAGCAACTGTACGCATGTAAGTCTTAGCACATGGGAAGTGTCGGGTAATGCGAAGTTTGTTCAGTTTAGCCCATCCACATTAAGATGGATGTACTTCCTTGGATTTTCCACAGACAGACCTCCTATCCAACCACTGTAACTGAGCTAAAAACTGTAGTTCAGCAAGTTGGTAGGGTAACTGGACTGTGCTCCAAAGCAACTCAAAGCCTGCAGAAGGACTCAACTCCCCTTCCTGGGTTGCCAAGATCTCAGCTTGTGGGTCTTCATCATCCTGAACAGTTTCACTGCCCAAAAGGAATGCCACAGACACTGGGAAATTGAACTACATATTGGTTTAAAAAAAACCCCACAGCTCATAGCCCGACATGGTGCTGGTGCTACAGAGCAAGGGATGATTCACATGAAAAAGGGAAAGAATTCCCATGCCCAAAGGCAGAACGCAGAGACAGCGTGGAGAAACTGGAATTACCTTTAGGGACTGAAGAGAAAAATGATCCTATTTCTCTGGCTGTTTTTCATCACTGAAAATTTTTTTCTTTCGCCAGCGTAAATGTATAAACCATCTGGACACATGATTTTTCTCTAACAGATTCCAAGAACAGCGGTACATGTCAGAGAACCACAGAATAACATAGGCTGGAAGAGACCTCAGAAGATCTCTGTTCCACCGCTCTCCTCAAAGCAGCATCAACTTCCAAGTCACTCGTGGTCTAAGAAAGTCTTCAAGGGTTGAGATTCACCCCCTGCCTGACCCAACTCTCTCAGCATTGTCCAAGCACTGTTTCTTTCTCAAGGGGAAAAAAAGTTGTTTTTCCTTATATACATTCAGAATTTCAGCTCCTAGAGGTCCCTTGTAGGAACTTCTCAAGTGCACTTTGGGAACTTTGGGAAATTTTGTGCTCTTCAGCAACTATCAGGAGGAAAGAGAGAAGACACACCAAAATACTTAAAGCTGCTCTCAGAAGATTTCTTCAGATAGTACAAGAGCAGCGCACGATAGTGCTTCACAAGGAAAATAAACTGGATGGAACCAACTACCATGTCATCTATTAAAGCTAGTCAGTATGATCAGCCTGTTTAAAAAAAATTTACATCAAACTGTTATCTCAGATCTTTTCTACCCTAAGCTTATTATAAAAAATGTTATTCGAAGATTGAGATTACTGTTAAGCTAGGAGTCTCCCATAAAGAAAATGTGCAAGATCAACATAAATGACAATAAAGCAGAAGAAGAACTTGGCCTCTAGCCCTGGCATAATGCAAGTTAAGCAAGGTGAAAAGGCCAAACTTTCAAACTGTTCCTTTCCAACCCTCAGCAGTCATGCTCCCCTATTAGGATTAAAACTCAACGCAAAAAGATTGAATCCAACATCAAATGAACCTGTACTCAAAACTTTAACTGCTTAATATGAAAACTTTGTTTTCTCCTACACTGTAGCTCACATTCCCAGTTTATTTACCTGATTGTCTGATCAAAAGAAGCACTAAGGATTTGGCTGCTGTCTTTAGAGAAACTGAGGCATGTAACACCTTTACTGTGTGCTCGTTCAAATCTTCTCAGACACTGACCACTCTGGATTTTCCACACCTGGAGAGGAAACAGCGAATGAAACAGACGTGGTTACTTTGTTATGAGATCACAGAGTCTTAAAAAACAGAGATAATATGTATCTGTTTCTGAGCCATGCTAAATTTAATTTAGTTTTATATGGAATTGCAACGTTACTGCAATCACAAGTGACTCTGGTCAACACCTTTAGCAACATAATGTACAAGAAGATCGGTACCTTGATCTTGCCGTCTTGTGCTCCAGTTGCCAGCATTTCTGTATCTCTGCTGAAGCACATGCACAGCACTGCATCATCCATCATCATAAAATTATCTTGTGCCTGGTACTTCAGATCCTAAATGAAAGCAAGAGATCCACCAGTCAAAATGAGAAATGCAAACAAATAATCTCAAGGAATAAAACCAGATGCTGCAGCCAATGAGCTATCTGTGTGAAATTAGATGCAACTTACCTTCCTAATCTTTCCAGTAGTGAAGTTCCATACTTCAATGAAACCATCAACAGAGCCAGTAACCAAGTACTGTCCATCTGGGGAAAAGCGAGCGCATTCCACATGCGACTTCTGCCCAAACTGTTTTATAGAAGAACATAAAATAAGCCTAATAAGCAATTTTAAAGCAGCAACTCATTAAAACAAAACTGTAGTCTCATTCTGGTGGCAAAAATACAGTACTTTCTAGAGATCTGCATTCACAAATTTAATGTTAAGATATAAAAATACCTGTCAATACCTACATACTAGCACTCCAAAAACAACAAGAAAACCCCACTCTTTTTGATCTGATAATATCTGTGCGAATTACATCAAACATTCCATGCTTACAGAAACAGTTGGGACTGTTGTATTTTGCAGTGAGTTGTGTATGTTAACAAACTCTTTTCCAGCATCCAACATATACACATAGCAGACATCAGAAAATTCTGAAGTAGTACAAGTTGCTTCACTTGGAATGATGTTTCTCCACTAAAATTTTCACAGACAATATCTGCTATTTTTATATATAATTTTTTATTTAAATTTTTTTAAATACAAGTGACCATGACAACTAAGTATAGAAAAGTTTTCACTAGTCAACTAAAAAATCCAAAGATCAGTGCTGCTAGACAAAATATTTTCTAATAAAGCATTTTTACAAAGCTGCTACTGAACGCAACAAACTGATTTCACAAGTTCTAATTACGACTTCTGAAAAACATTATCTTCTGTTCATTGTGGGAACTGGTAGAGCCAGTGAACTAACTAACACTTCTCACTCTACAGAACTGCTTGGTGAAGTTGAAAAGCTTTCGCAGAAGGAAACTGCCTATTGCAAATTGTGAGTTCTGCAGGACAACTATGTCACTACAGCACAGTTTTCTTTCTCTTTTGAAAGATGTACAAGAAAATCCTTTAAAAGGAGATACTGATCACAGTAGTAGACCTGGTATGCAGTAGTTCATGATCAAAACTTAAGCGGTTTTGGAGGCCAGGAAAGAGAGGGAAATTATTTATAAAAAAAGAGAACAGGATTCAGAAGGTTTACTCTTCTCTCCCAACATAAAGCACAGGAAGGAACAAGCTGCAGAAGCTGCAGCAATACACAAAAGCAAACACAACATCACCTTAATATGTCTGCTCAGCTGTGTGGGGAACTTTTCTTCTTCCACATCTTTCACAGCTGCTTTGCCTCTGAACAAGTCAATCGTCATACCAGGAGGAAGCAGGCCCTGATGCTGCTGCCATTTCAGTGCCTTTTGAGGAGTTGAAAGCCTTATCATTAGGTATCAGTTAACATACATCCTCCTCATCAAAACTTGCTTCTAATTAACACAATACAGCAACAGTTTCTTGTACCCTTACTAACTGTACAGTTTGAGACAAATAGACTGCAGTTACTTGAAACAAGACTTAGCAGATTACTCTTCCTAACTCATCACCATAAACAGAATAAAACATTATCCCCAAATGTTTTCTGAAAGTGAGAATGACTCAGGCCCACCCTACTCATTCTACCTTCAGTATGCAGTATACAGCACATACATAGTGTGGGTTCAGTTGCGTGTTGATTTAAACTAGCTGACCTACTGTCTATTTGCTTAGAACTGTATACATTAAAACTAAAAATGACATCTAAGCTTTCTTGGAAGGCATAAGTGAACTTCAATCAAAAGACAGAATGTTATACAACCCCTTCATCAGAGAGCTGTCTTCAGTCACAGGACATACCTGTTACGCCAAGAGTATTTACTTGGCATACTTAAAAGCTTTAAAAGTAAGACGTAAACCATAAACCAGCAAAATACAGGAAACACTGTCTGCAGAAAGTATCAATGACTACACTTTCAGAACCAAAGATGTTGTAAGTACAACAATGGAAACAGTGTATATTAGCAGGTATTTTGAAAATAACCTTCTCTATGCACCAAGTATTTATTCTATGGGAAAAAATCTACTGCTGGAGTGCTGACTTTTCCTGCAATGGCTAAGTCCATGCCACATGGAGAAAATACAGTTTTTAACTATATCACATGTAAATGTGCAATACCTAATCTTTACTTTTATAGACCGTGAGAATGAACTACATCATAATCAGTTTCACACAGCGAAGATCTACAGAAACTGACATAGCTACTAAAACATTTTTCAATGATTACCTGTCCCAACAACGCCATAAGACGAGATGGAGGTACCACGCTGACTTCTCCCGCTAAAGCTTGTGCAATAGCAGCTCTCCGCTTCTCTTTGCTACTTCCATCTGGGTATGCCTAGAGAGAAATTATTTTTATTAAGTGATTCTTCTAAACTATTTTCCATTAAAACATTCTTTGCTCTGAACTGAAGCCCCTTCCAGATCAATGTTTTATCAGGCCTTCAAAATTGCCCTTCTCTTTAAACATGAACGCTTGAAACATTTGGGATATGCTTTCACTAAAAATGACCTAACCAGAAATAACGCCTTGTTATTACACAACAGCAATTTAATTTACAAAACGCACATTTTGTTCCACATACAAGACAGGAAAAGCAAGGCACAGATCCTGTGGCAGGATACACATATAAATCCCCAAATTTCCACCTGAAGTATACTTCAAAACCACTACTCTGCTGCCTTGTCGTCAAGTGTTACATATCATTTGCCAAACCCTTCATAAAGCCTGTAAAATCATCAAACTGGGAAGCTGCAGTCTCACTCCCAGTATGGAAAAGAAAAGATGCCACAAGCCATTAGCAACCTGGACCAATGCTCGGGGCCATGCAAGGCGGCATTGCAAAGTCTCTAGCAAGAGCGTAACATACCTCACGAGGATCAAAGTAAGATCTGGCCAGAAGGTTTTCGAGGTGGATGTACCGCTCTGGCTGTGTTTGTTTTAGCATGATCATGGGATCTGTTTGTCTCAGGAGAGACCTGGCAGCACCTAGTTCCCGGAGCTCAATCAACTCCAGTACAACCTGCATCAAGAGATAAGCATCTGCATTAGCCAAGGGTAAGTGGAAAACCCCAGACGGGAGCTTCCAGCCAGATCAGAAAAGTCCATACACAGCCTGCCCTCACTCACTTGCTCGTAGAGATCAATAAGAGTCTTGTCGGGCAGCTTCAGCGACTGTATGGCCTGCAGCACTGTGTCCCAATGCCCACTGTTGATGTCAGCCACAAAGCTCTCAATACTGTCCACAGTGTTGAGGGATACAGTGGTTTCCTCCTGAAGGGTAGCGAGGGCTCGGTGGAGGCTGTTCTCTTTCAGATACTGCATGATTAGCCGGATCACACTGCAGGGGAACCGCAGGCAGTCACGGCACCAGCCCCACCGGTTACCGCTCCCCGTCCTCCTCCACGGCTGCCGCAGCCTCCTCCCGCCCAGGCGCCCAGCCGTGGAGAAGCGGGCCCTCCCGCCAACCCCGCGACGGCCCCCAATCCCCAGAACACCTCAGGGACAGACATTTCCCCACGGCGGCACCGCCCCGCAGCGGCCCCCGCAGCGGCCCCCGCGGCGGCCTGGCCTCCCCGTCCTCTCCCGCCACCACCCCGCCACCAGGACCGACACCGGGGCCGGGGCCAGGGCCGGCACCCCTCCCCGGCGCCGCCATACACACTCGGAGGACTCGATTTCGATCGACATCTTGATCCGCCGCTACCGCTCAGGGAGAACCCGCCGCCTCCTCTAATACGACTTCCGACCTTGCGCGCTTCCGCTTCCGGTCCACGCCACATGGCTCGGGGCCGCCCCGCCCTCCCGGCCCAGGCGTACGGAACGTGGCGGGCCGCGGGGCGGGAGCGGGTGGCGCGCGTGCTCACTGGGGCGCCCCGGCCGTGGCGGGCCCTCACCGCGGGGGGGCGCTGCGGCCTGGGGCCCGGCCTGGGGGGCCGGGGCAGGCTGGGGGGCGGCCGGAGCCACCGGGGCCGAGCTGGTGCCCCCGGAGCGGCGGGCGCGGGGAGCGCGGCCTCGGCAGTGCTGGAGGCCCGGCAGCCTGCCTGTGCCCGTTAGGCGGGTGGGCTGGAGCGGGTGCTGGTCTTACGGCCCGTGACGTAGCACAAGCCTCACACAGTCTTTATGGAAGGAGAATTACTGATGACCAAATACAGTGCTGGCCTGGCCAGGAAGGCTGAGAGAACGCTTGAGGGAGAAAGCATCAAAAAGATTGGGACCAGTATTCTCTCAGGAGAGGGTGTTAGTTATGGGAACTAAAGGGAGTGAGGGGATGTTGTGTCCTTCAAAATAGCCGCACTTGAAACAGGGCAGCCACCTCAGTAAGTGTAACGTCAAGGCAAGCACACTAATGTATGTTAACCTGCATAGTGACTCTGCAAGCTGGCTTTTCAGTCTATGAAGAGCTTCTAGTGTCTTAGAAATATGGTCTGTGCCTCCAGCGTAACCCTCGTTTGAGCATTTCACAGTCTGAATACAGACCTCAAGAGTTTTCCAGCTGCCTTCCCACAAAGCTGCAGTCCACCTCCTGTCCTTCACTCATCGGGATCTCAGGAGATTCCCTGCAGTGGCACAGACAGGTTGGACTGCTGGTCTGGCCCGGCATGGATGTGGAACAGTTCCCTGGCCTGCTTTGCACGAGCAGGTTTGCAGATGCAAACCAGGGATCTTACCTTCTGTTTGCAAGCCTTAAGCTATTGTGAGCCCTGTATTTCAACAGTGTCGTTGTGTGTGAAAGAATGACACTGCATAAAGTAATATTTCATTGGTAAGGGAATTAATAGATGTCTTGACTGCCTTAATTACGGACTAAGAATTGGAAAAATACGTAGCAGGCAGAGCCCTCCAGTGGTGAGGGGGGACGTGAGACAGCTGTCCTTTAAACACACAAAGGGTAGCTGTGGCAGTTCATCTGTGCTGCCTGGACTCTGGCCGAGACCAAAAGTCTTGACGTTTCAGTTCATGCTGGAAGATTAATAATGCTGACTGTGTCTCTCCTGGCTGCGTGTAGGCCTAGGTGGCCTGGCTGGGAACGGGGCTCTTCACTCCCTGGGCAGCACTGAGGATCTTGCTGCTCATGTCTCCCTGGCACGGGACGCTTCCCACCAGCTCCTAGTCAAGTTCCCAACACCATTGCTAGACTGCCAGCACACAGGGATGTGAAATCTGCTCTACTCAGCCCCCCCTTGGATGGACTTGTTCCTTGCTGTTTTTTTAGGCTTAGCATACAATTTGCTGGATGAGCCATGGAAAATAGAACCATGTGTGAGAAACTGCCTGCCTTTGCCAACAAAAGCTGTTCTTTGCTGTCTCTGTCCCCAGAGTGCTTAAGAAAGTAATCCACTAGTGTAAAGTTGAAAAAATAGTGAGTGAGGCACATAGCTAATGTCTTGCATGCTGTTGTTTCCCCTCTGTGATCCCTGCTCATTTTTTTAAGTGCTATTACAGAGGTATGGGGGTTACTGCCGGGAAGTATCAGTTAATCATTCCAGGCGTATTTGTTTCCGATGACAGGTGTATTTATGTCTGTTGAAGGTTGTTTTGAAAACAAGTGTGATCCAGACTGTAACAAAGCAAAGACAGAAAATCCAGAGAGGGCTGCTATTTTTGTGCTGGCAGCATGCAGGAATCTGGCTCAATAGGTCAGTAAATGCAGTTGGTGCCCTCCTGCCTGCTTTTCTAGCAGGAAAATCCAAATAGGCAGGCTGCCTGGTCCTGAACCATAACAGTCGTCAGGGTGGCATTTTTCTGAAAGGTGAAACTGGCACAGGAACATGCTAACAGACTGGACAGATGTTGGTGCTGTATACCCCATCGGACCTTCCTTCCCTGATAGCTGCACAGGGAGACGGACACTCCAGCTAAACTTCCTTGTGCGGTGAGTCAGAGCTCTCCATGAACTTCATCCGAGAAAATAGTCCCAACGCACTACGTGCTGCGCAAGCACATAAGAAGCAGACTTTGGCTTTGTGAGTAGACACAGCTGTGGCCAGCATGATCTGGTGCTGGCAGTAGACCTGCATCTGAAGACCTCCAGAGGTCCTTCCATCCAACACCTGCAGGATGCCAACTCTGGCAGAGCATTACATTACAGAAGGAAGTGTTTCCATTTTATATTTTGGCTCCACTGGGAAATGGATGCAAAGGGAGGTAAACACTCTTGCTGCAGATAGGCAGCACAGATAACTGCCATAAAAAAGAGCTGAACCCACTACTTGTCAGTCCCAGACTTGCTCTTTAAGTGAGCTGAGCAAGTGCCTTGGAATTAAAAATTTTAAGGGAAGAAGTTTACCTTTTTTCCTGGCAGAAATTTAAACAAAATAATTTCTAGATCCCTCCTGATTCAGAAGTAGTCGGTTTTCTGCACTACCCTCCTGCATCTTTCCTGCTCTCTTCCTTCTTTGCTGGGAGAACAGCTTGAGCACCAAGCCAGGAGTGAGCCATGCCTTACACTGACCAAGTCACCCATCTGCAGCTGCTGGGGAGCTGCTGGATCCAGGCACTGGCCGGGGTGCAGAATCACAGCCCACAGCTTAAGGTAGCTGTACACCATTGAGGACCTCACTTTTTCTGCCAGACAGCTGTCTGGCTTCATATGTGACTGTCTGCTGCCTCACAAGCTGCAAGACATAGTTTCCTACACTCCAGAGCTGAGCTGTGGCACAAGGAGGCCACATAAGCTTATGGTGTTGATGTCCTTTCTCTGCTCATGAGCTGCGGACTCAGCTCTAGTTTTGCTTTTCTCAGCTTTTAGACCACAAGGCCGGAAATTAGTCCTTCTGTCGAAGTGCATGTTCTGTAGTTTCAAAATAAGATGCACCCCTCAGAGGCCAGCATCTTAAGAAAGGCTGCATAGCGGAAACAGGCTGTGTCATGTCTGTCTCTGTTCTTGAGAATACTTTTTTAGGTTCCTGAAAAAGAAAAAAAAAACCACCCCAATACCCACATCTTGCAGGGAGACGTGTGACTTTACATAGGCATGTGGTTCCAGAGACTTGTGCAAAACCAGGCTTTGTTTCTCATTGCTGGTGAGGCCAGGCTGCATGCTGGGCCAGGCAAGGAGATGTAGGTCAAGGGAGGGATGTGAATAAGCTGGAAGGAGGCCAGCAAACAGCTCCAAGGTGAGAAGGGGCATGGGGGATGTAGCCTGGAGGCAGACCTTGCAGGAGCTGGGCTCGGCTCACCTGACTGAGGGGAGGCAGGAGAGGGGTTTAACTCAGCCTAGAACTGCTGCAAGGGCAGTTGCAAATGGCTGAAGGCTCTTTGGTAGCCTTAGCTGATGCAGTTAGGGGCAAGAGCCACGTGGCACTGGGAGGTTTTAGTTGGCACAACTCCTTCACCAGCAGCCTTGGGGCAAAGGCACCAAGGAGGTGGGGACAGTCCCTGCCCTGGAAAGGGGGTTTTAGCTCTGGCCACAGAAGACCAGGAGGGCTAGGAGAGCCTTGCCACCAGTGAGGCCAAGACCCCCCTCAAAAGCCCTGGTGCTGCTGGGGCCCTGTGAACAGCAGACCACATTCTGGCTTTATCCAACCCTCGGCAGCACGGCAGGGAGGATTGGTAATTTAGGCCTGTCTCTGAGATATCCAATGAAATGTATCTTTGACTAATTAGGCTCTAGGGCTCAGGAGCTCAGTTCCAGTTGCCTGGCCTCTGTTTTGACCCCTCTTTTCTTTGAAGTTCATGGAGAAGAGGGGAAAGGAAATGAGAGGAGAGGCCCTGCTTTTCCTGTAAAATGCCTCATTCCTTATAAAATTGTTTGGCAGAAATCTCTTTCAGCTGGACAAGCTGAATACTTTAATACATGCCTGCAGTCATTTTCCTCTCTTGTCTCATTCCTCTGGCTGCTCAGTCACTGCTCTGCATCAGTAAAACTGTAGATCCACAGGCAGAAATACTCCTTGAAGAGGTCGCACAAAAGATCTCCAAAACCATGTTAGGAGGTCTGAGTTGCAGCAGCTGTGTCATTTCCTGGGCTGGCTGGAAGTACACAGCATCATGCAGTACAGCAGTGACTGCTCAGCCCTGCATTTTCAGACCTTTCTTCCAGGCAAACCTGCTAGGACACACAGGTTTCAGGCTTTGCCAGATCATGAAGAAACACATGGAGAAACATCCTCCCTCCCTAATTTCACAAGGAAGAAAACAGCCCAGGCATGGTGAGGGAGAGGCACAGATCTGTTGGATCAGTCTCAGATCTGTCCTGGCCACTAGGAATGTTTCAGAGTAGTGAGTAGCTGAAAAACCGTAAAGGAAAGCCAGCCATATTACCTCTGTCCCACTGTAATGCAGAATCACCAGGAGGTCTTGTTAGGAAGGCATTTCTGGAGGTCTGTAGTCTAACTCCCTGGTCCAAAGCTAGGTCAGGCAGTGCTGGGCCTTGTTATGTTCAGTTCTGTGCACCTCCAAGGACAGGGATCTGGTCTGTGAGATGCACCACCACCCTCATGTGAAGGAATTTTCTCATGCCCAGCTGGAATATCTCATCCTGCAGCATGTACCTGTTGCCCCATGTCCTGTTCTTCTCTACTTCTGAGAAGAGTCTGACTCGTTTTTTTCCATAACCACCATTCAGGCAGTGGATGACTCCTTTGAGGACCCCTCAGCTGTCTCTTCTCCAGGCTGGGGAAGCCTAGTTCCCTCAGCTTCTCTTCATACAGCCTGTGCTGCAGCCTCACCATCACTTTCATGGTCACTGCTGGACTGTCTCGTTTGTCGGTGTCTTCCTTGTACTACGTAGCCCTGAACTGGATATAGTGCGTAGATGAGTGTTCAGTGGCGCTAAGTGGTGAGGAAGGATCACCTCTCCTGTGTTGAACTTCATGAGGTTGCTTCTGGCCCATTCCTCCAGACTGTTGAGATCACAGCAGGTAGCAGGCCTTCCTCCTAAAACATAGTGAATGCTCCCACAGTTGATATTAGCTACGGGCTTTTTCTCAACTTTTCTTGGGATGGGTTGAAATTTCCACCAGATGTGTGTGCAATGGGTCAGCAAGCACCCTGAGAGCTGCCTGGGGCTTCCTCCTCTCTTGGCTGGGTGTCCAGGGTGAGTCATGGGAACTGCTCTTTCCCTGGAAGGTGGCCTTGCTGCAAGAGGTGACTTGCACAGAGTATGGTTAGAGCTGGAGCCACTCTACCTTTTGAGAGGTAAAAGGATGGCCTAAGTGTGGTTGGAGATTTTCTGCACCTACATTCAGTGTCAGGCCACCTGTAGTCCCTGAGCTTCTTTCAGAACAAGCCTAGCCCACTGCTGCAGGGATGAGGACCAAATCTGGCCACAGCGGGGCCTGAGCTCTGTTTTAGGTGAACAGCTAGTGATGGGGAGTGTCTGCTTGCCTGGTGCTCCCCCTGTGTGCCTGGGATCCAAAGGGGTCTGCAGTCACATGTGAAAGGTCTATTAACAGACTGCCTACCAGCTTCATCTCAGCCCTCTGACTTCTGGCTTGGGCATCTTGGAAGCACTGGCACCTTCCTCAGGCTACGAAGTATGGCTGACCTAAGGCTGGTTAGGGAAGGAGCATGCTGGAAGGAGGAGGCCAGGAAAGGTAATGCTAGCACTGGCTTGTGCAGGGCAATTTTCTGCCATGTGCAGTGAGGGGCAGTAGCTGAGGAGCAAGGGGAGATCCAACACAACTTGCAGATAGCCAGGCATTGCTGGAGTTCCCACCAAGGCCAGCTTTTGGGTTCCAGCCCTATAGTGTTTCGGCATGCAATTAGCACAGAGTGTCTGCAGAAGCCACACATGCAACTATGCACTCATGCAGGGCACAGGGGTGCATCAAACCAACAGAGCCAAAGGCAGAGCTGCACAGTTTTCATGGAGGTGCCCACTATGCTTCTCACCTGCATGGCTGTTGAAGTCCTAAACAAATTGTGTTATGAGGACAGCCTGGCATTTATTTGGGTGCATACAGAGCAGAGGCAGCCTCCTGAAAGCAAAACATGGCAGGGGGTACTTAGGCTGTATTATCTTGGAGGGGGAGACCACATTATGGATTTATTTTTGAAACTGGTACCTTGTGCAGCCTGTTGGAATGATTTTAATGTGTGACTCATGTCAAAACTGCTTCAAGGTTAAAGTGAAATTAGGCTGAAAGGGCTGTTATTCACAGGTAAAAATTGATTCAAGGCATTTGCCTTTCAAGGACTGCAGGCAGGGGAGAACTGTGAGAAGAATTTCTCTGTAATTGGAGACTAATCATGAATAACGACACTTCCTGGTGACGTTGAATAGGAATGAGTATATTTAACTTGCAGGCTGTGTTGTATTTCCAAGTGGCAATCTTGGGCTGGGCTCTTGGATGCTTTTACAAATGAGGTGAGATGTGATAACATGAGCAGCAGGAGTAAGGAAGGGTCAGGGAATGATGCTTATGGCTTGGCAGGTGGCAGCCTTTCTTCAGGGCTAGCCCTAGTCTCCCAATCCCTGCCAGGGAATCGTCAGCACCAGCAAGACACTGTCTGCTTTCTGCTGAGCAGTAGTCTCATTTCTCTGTCACCAGTGTGAAACACCTTTGCCTGTGACTGAGGCTTGGCTCTGGAGCAAAACAAACCCTCAGACAGTGTGGCGAGGCTCATCTGTGCCCAGGTTGTGGACTCGGAGGGCTGGGATTTGATGTTACATGCTCGCCACTGTACTTTCCTGTGCGGTATGGCAGGAAAGCATCCAGGTGGCAGGGATTTCAGGCACCAGCAGCCTGAGCAAGAGCTCTCTCTTCAGGCCGTTCCTCCCTAACACACTGAACAAAAGCAGTTTCAGTGCCTCAAAATGTCCGAGCTGCCTGCCCTTCGTTTGGCGTGTCTCTGCCTCTGGACGTCCCTTGGGCATGCAGTGCAGGGCACCAGCTGCTGTCCCTTTGAAGGAGGCAGCATCCTGCTGGAGGAGGGTGCTTTCTACCAGGTTAAGTGGGTGCAGGACTGCCACAACTCCTCACACCCGTCTGTGGGAGCCTGGGCAGGGGGAAAACCTGCCAGGCTTTTCCCCCAGCTGGCAAGGGAGCGCTGGGCTAACAGGAGGGATTGCCACTGCGACAGAGCACTCCAGCAGCCAGTACTGCTGCTGGGCTTGTGCAGGGGGGATGGCACTGTGGGAGCTGCTCTGCGTGTAGCCTGACCATAACAAACTACAGCGTGGACAAGGCACATTTTGGAGATAAGCAGAATTTTCCCATTAAAACTGTGTTTGAGTTGTTTGGGGAGGGGTTAATTAATATCTGTAATACCAGCATGCAGCAGAGTGGGTGGATAAGATGCCCAAGTATCCTGTCCCTGTCACTGAGAAGCACACAGCTCACAGGGGCTGAAGCAAAGTTTGAGAGTCTTGGAAATACTTGCTAGGAACCCCCCCCTATCCCCCCCCCCCCCCCCCCCCTTCCTGTTTTTATAGCCAGGACGCCAAGTTGAGTGAGGGGAAGCCCAGCTCCTCCTGGCGAAGAGAGAAAAGAGAGCTACTGGACATTCAGAAAAAGGAAAACTCGTGAGTTGGCTTTGCCTGCATAATACCCTCTAAGCCAAGACAGGAACACCACAGCTGCCAGGGTGGGTCAGCTTGCACCCATGTCTTGTGACAAAGACAGTTTAGCAGGTATTTGCACCTAATCAGGGTTTCCTTTTATTTGTTGCAATGTGAGAAGCTATAGGCATGGCTTAGTGATTTCATTGCAATTATGTAGTACAGACCATGTTTTGCGCTTGAGTAATTTACTAAAGCACCTTCAGTCACTGCAGTTTATGACTAACTTGCCTCACCTGACTGGTTTTGGACCCCCAGCAGTGCTGGTGGTGGACACTCTGGGGTCTCCAGTTCATACCCCACATTCAGTCCAGGGCTGAGTGTGCTGAAGCAGCTCTGCTCATGGGTGGCAAGGGCTGGAGATGGCCCTAGGGTAGTAGAGGAGAGCACCCCGGGGCAGCTCCCGCTGTGTTTCAGGCGGTGTGTGCACACCACCTTGTGCTCTTACCGGTCTGTGCACAGAATGGCTGGGGGACAGGGCTGAGCCCAGGACTACATGCAGGGCTGCACAGGACCTAGCAGCACAGGAGCCAACAGGGCCCTCTGAAGGTCTCCAGCCCCAGCGTGCAGCAGGTCTCTCCACAGCACAAGGTCAGGACAGCTGTGGCTTTGTGCAGCCATATCTAGGATGCCCCCCAAAGATGGAGACCTTCACCCTGTATCCAAATTGTGGTGGCTCAAGTGGTGGATTCCTGTGCTCGTAACAGTGGCAATAAACACACCCGCAGTATTTGCCTGTGCTGAGGGTATCTGCAGAGGCACACCATGCAATGAGTGCTGATTGTGGGTCTGGTGATCACAGTATGAGGAAAGGAGACCTACCGGAGACCTTTGTGATTTCCCAGCATGGCTGTGCAAGGCCTTGAAGCTGTCCTTGCTGGCAGGGGTTTTGAGCTGGGCACCTCCAGAGGTCCCTCCCAACATAAATTTTCCCATGATTCTGCTGTTCTTGCAGGTTTGCCTCGCTTTTGTTCTCATTCCTCTAAACAAGAATGTGTTGAAAACAAATTTGCTGTAGCTCGAGCACTGTTGTGGTGACAACCTTCTTCTGTGCAGAGCTTTTTTCCTTTAACTGCTGCCCCAGAAGAGCTTTCTCCAGGCTTATACCAAAAGGGCAGGTTGCCACCCAGCGTCAGACCCTTCACCATCTTGGGTCTTTTGGACTTGTTGGCCAGGTCCTGGCGCTAGTCTAACACACAGATGCCATGGACTTGGCAGAGTATCCAAAGATGCTCCTAGAGAATTGTTACTGGCATTTAATGAAGAGGTTTGTACCTCTGCAGTGGTACATGTGTGAAAGGGAGCCTGTCTTCCCGCCCTGCCCCACAGGGCCATGGGGAGTGTGGAAAACTGGGCTTGGACCATCTCCACCCTAATGTTCCTCTTGTAAGCTCCACTATGACAGAGCACCCCACGCTCCAAAACTGTGCCCCAGGAATCAGAGAAGGCCTCTCCACAACTGAGATGCTTGACTGTTCTCCGAGGGCAGTGCTGTGCTCTCATTTACATGCCTAAATCAAGAAAAACATTACAACAAATAACCTATGCTGGCTGTGCTTCCCTGTGACAGGCGTATGACTTCTTTCAAGGCACATTTCAGCTTCAGGCATCAGTTTGCTTTGCTTTTACTGGAGCCTTTATGAGTGCAACAAAAAGACCCAGATAAGCAACCATCCCTCATCTGGAGAAATTCTGTGGACACCTTTGTGGGGTAAAAATGAAAACAAACTAGAAAAAAAAACAACCAACCACCTAGCGTGCATCCAGTGATGACATTGCTCAGATACAGGCTGGCTTCAGGGTGAATGATAGCAAACGTTACAAAAATTATTATGGTAACCATTTCACAAATAATTAACCTCATTGCCTTTCAGTTGCTTACATAAATTGCCAACAGCATTATGTCTTGGGACAAACCCTGCTACTCAACATTTGACTAGCCAGGGAAATTATTGTGTCACAAGGGGCCTACAGGCAAGACCCTGAAGAAAACTCCGGCTCCTGTTGTTCTTGTCTTTTGTAGATTTAATAATTCTATTTTTATTTCTTTTAATAAAAGTCTTCCTTTGCCAGGGAATATTAAAAAACAGAAGTGCAACAACACATATCTGCAGACAAAAGATTAAGTTTTAGAAAACAAGAATTTTGCATGTTTATGTATGTGTATATATATACTGACTTGCAGAATCGAACTCTACAACTCGAGGAGAGTTATAAAGCAGGTATGTTTATTGCGGCGCCGGGTGCAAGGGGGATCGCTCCTCCTCACTTGCACACCGTTTCAACAAGCAGCTGGGTATTTATTATACAAAGTCATGCATATACATAAGGTTTCCAAAAATTCAGAATCTCGTCCCTCTGCCGCCTCTTCAAGATGTACTTTTCACCTTCTTGGGCAGTTACCTGAAGTTCTTGCATACATTAGCAGTCTTTGTTATTTAGTTTCTGTAATCTTAAAACATCTGCTAGCTAACCATGAGTCCTTCCTTATTGCCCCCTCTAAACACGTCAAGCTAATACATGCCCACTGGGCTGGTTTTAATCATCTTGGGCAGGGGAATCCACACTTTTTGGGGTGGGGACCATTTGAGTAGGAAGTCACTGATCTACTACTACCACAATTATTTTATCTTCGTTTTCTTCTAGCAGTTAACACGTCCTGGTCAGAAGGCTCCTTATTTACATTTCTGTTGAGCTTATATACATCAGTACTAACTGTCCCTTCTCGAAGTGGCTCAGCCCTCCCCTCTTTCTCAGGTGTTAATGTTTCTGTTACCTATGCAGTTTCTGTCTGCAGCAGTTTTATGTTTTTTCACTATATCAATACAGACACATGTATCTCCATGTAAACTAATATCCTTTTTTCTTTTTACAGTACTGGATGTAATTATTATGAGGGTGACATGGTGAAAGGCAGAGCCCCAGTCCAGAGAGATGTCTCTAAATGGGAGGACTGGATCACCAGAATGCTCACAAAACCCAGCAAGTGCCAGTGGTGCCTGCTGCACAAAGGTGAGGGAAGGATAACCCTGAGCATCAGTCCAAGCTGGGAAGTGACTGGTGGAGCTGCTTAATAGGACTCAGAAGTAACTGTGAACATGAGCTTGAACATGGGCCAAAAGTAATTCTTACTGTGAATAATGCAAACTGCTTACTGGGCTGTATGAGGAGGACCATGGCCAGCCCAGTGGAGTAGTGCTGGAGGCTCTCGTGTTGCTATGTAAAAGCACTTCAAGATGATGCATTATAGTAAGGAGAAATGGGTGAGTGCAAGAAAGATTGCAAGCCTCTGTGGACCTGCTGAGGTCACAGATTCTCAGACCAGCAGAAACCCAAGTGTTTTGGCAGGGACACTAAAGGGGGCAGACATGCTGCCAGAAGACAGCAAGTAAGATGTTTTGCTGTGTGTTAGGCACTGTAGTGAACACTATACAGCTTGCTGACATGGCCTAAATAACTTGTTGCCTGGATGGGGCAGCCCTGAGAGCCACGCTGGGGTGCAGGGTGCCAGCAACACTGTCCCTTCCGCTTCCTCCTGGGGCCATCACACCTGGCATGCTGCAAAGGCAAGGGCGAGAATGAGTCTTGTGACACAGCCTATTCCTTTCTGAGACAAAATGGGAGGGGTTTTGGCATTGTCTGCTGGTCTTCAGCTTGTTCTTTTGTTTCCCTTCTGCTAGGCATTGTTTTCTTGGAGCCCTGGGATCCTCAGCCACACCATGTTTCCAGTGCTGCTTTTGCCGATATCACTTTCTGCTGGGTGGATTTCTGACTATCGTACCATCTCACGTTGGTGGAACAGGGGTTGCTGAAATGCTGGAGCAGTCTCCACCCTGAGCTGTTGGTGCAACAGCAGCCCACATAGTTAAATATTAGCAGAAGTTACTTATTTCCCCTAAAGGAGGATCTTTATAGCTCTGCCCTTACTCTGTATTGTAGTCCCAGCAATACTGTAACTCTGACAGCAGGGGTTAGAAATTTGATTTGTTAAGACATTGCAATGTCATTATGTCTGGTGCTTTTTCAGAGTTTCCTGGACGTTACTTGAAACAGGATAATCACTTACTCATGTGCAACCAACAACCACATGGAAGCTGCTCACAAAAGAAGCCCTAGCCTCTGCTAGCAAAGGAACTCCTTTCTTTTTTATTTTCCCAAACAAAGTAATTAAATTTCTCCCTTTGTTCTGACTTCTGTGTTTGCTCTCACTTACAAGCAGCCCCAGTGGGGGGATGGAAGATACGGTACTTTGTCTTAGAATAAGGACCTTGGTCTGAAGTTTTTCCTGTAGGTAATTATTCCTAGTCCAGACATGTCAGAATGGGGAGGATTTTTCTTCTTTGAACTCATTTGTCTAGTGCATTCACATTACCATAGATGGAATACTTTGGAGAAGATATAAGGGAAGGATTTCGGTTTCATCAGGTCCAGGCACAAATTTTGGTCCAACAGCTAATACAGCAGAGCATCAGCAACATCTGTCTCCTCTCTGGACTTGGATCCAAGAAGACTCAAGAGCTATCCAGGCATTTTTATTACAGAAAGATTTGCTTTTTCAAGAACCGCCTCTCCTTTTCTCCTCTTCAGTTTTTCTCTTGTTCCCCCAAACACTAATCGGTAACCTTTATTAACACCAGGTCTGAAGAACATTTCTGTGTTTAAATGTGAACACAGACGGGCATTTGTTTTTGGGGATGCCAGTCAAACAGGAATGCATGATCAACATGAGTAATGAATTACAACACCCAGTGCCTCCATCTGCTCGGGCATCCCTGGGAGCCCAGAGCTGGACTGGGTCAGGATTCCTGAGACTAAGGCTGAACCAGGGGCAGGCCAGGGAGAAATCAGCTTCCCAGCAGGGAATAAAGCTCTGGTGAGTTGGAGCAGAGTGGCTGGCACATGGGCACAGCAGGAGTGTAGGAGATGCGGCAGGAAGAAATGCTGGTTCAGGGAGACATTACACAGTGGCTGAGCAGGTCTGGAGGATGGGTGGAGAGGCTGGGCTGGGTCTCTGGCCCCAGACATGTCTGGTGCATGAGGTGGACCTGTGGTGGGGTAGAGGGGTGGGGGGTGCTGCAGGTTCAGCCTGGGACACACCAATGGGAGCCACACCAAGATGAAGGGCCAGACCCTGCTGGGGCCAGACCACTTTCCATTGACCACCGTTCTGGAAACAGGGCAGAGAAACGTGGACAGGGCTTCACCCAGTGCTGCCTCTGCCCATCTCCTGTGTTCTCATGCAGGAAACAGCTCCTCCAGAAGCCAGGGGGGGTGGGGATTTCAATCTACCCTGGGACCACATCTGAGATGAATTGTCTGTGGGAGGTACTTACATTGCCTTTGCACAGCCTCATCCCCTGGCAGTATATTTTGTGGCCTTTTGCCTCTTCCTTCGTGCTCGCCTTTGCAGATCATTCATGGGTTCTTGCCAGAGGCAGCCAAGACAAAATAGATCCGGTATTAACAACCCACCTCAGGGCCTAAAGCAGGGGGACCTGCATGTTGGGCTTTTGCAGCCACTGTGAGCCACTTTTCTTTCTTGGCCACATCTGCATAGGGTGGTGAAACGTTATGTCATCTGACATTAGCTGTTGTCTCTCATTTGTCTCTCTGGGGAAGGCCATCAGGCTAAATCATGGCCCCTCATGGGGCCCTCTCTCCTGGTAGGTTTGTTGTGACTGGCACCTTCAGCAGCCACCAGAGAGCAGTCACTCAGTGGGATGTATCCTGCATCTTGGCAGTAGTGAGGTGGCACAAGTGGCCTACACGTTTAGTCACCGCAGTGGGAGGGACTCAGCTGGGTGTTGTGCAAACTATGGTCCTGAATGTAGAGAATGTGGATCATCCACAGGACACATTCTTCAGAGTTCCTGCAAGACTTAACCACCTGGCTGATACTAGCAGGAAATCAGAGGAACACTTAAATCAGAAGGGAGGTCTGAAGTGCTCTTAACACATCCCCTGCTCAAAGCACGCCAACCCCAACATCAGGTCTGGTTGTTCTGAGACTTCTCAAATTGGGTTTGGGGTATGCCCAGGACCAGAGACCCTACCAGCTGTCTGGTCCTTGGACACGCTCCTCCCGCAGGGAAGCAAGCAGCTTCTTGCATCCAAACAGCATTTCCCCTGCGGCAACCCTTTGCCCAGAGGACAGTAAAGTAAATGTGTACATCCACCTCCCCATGGGCATCCTCCTCTCTGGGCGTGCAGGGACAGCACCGAGACACCAGGCCACGAAAACATGTGCCCGGTGGGACTGGGTCCTTGGAGGTGGGGAGTGGGGGTGTCCTTGGGGAAGGGTCCTTGGGGAGGGGGAGGCAGCTACGTGCTGTCTGACTGCACGGGGATGCGGCAAGGACCCGCAGCCCCCGAGGATGTGTGTGTGTGTGGGCGGTATCAAATCATTAATAAAATTTAATTCATTGTTAGCATTTTGACTTTCAGACGGTTGGAGCGAGGGAGGGAGTGGTTCAGGGTTAATTCAGGTTACACGCACGTCGTGTGTCCTGCCGAGCGCCTCGTTAAGCACCAGCAAATCCCTTTGTTTAAGAAAAGGGATTTCACAAAGGAAGCGGCTCCCCAAGATCCATGAGCTGTTAGAAAGCTCATCACGAGCGATGAGCTCAGCAAAACCAGGGGAAAGGTCACTCCGGAAGGGGGGGGGTGGGGGTGGGGGGGGTGGATCGCGACCACCGACCCATTGACCACCGGCTCCAAAAGATGGAGACTGAGCACAGGGACTAGTTAACACCGGACGCGAGCGAATTCCCTGACACGTAGGAAACGGTGCTAATGAAAGAGTTGGGTAACGCAGCCAGCGAGGCTGGTGCCGTTGCTGACACGTGCAGATGGTGCAGTCCTGACACGGGGAGCGCGAGGCATTTGTGGGTCACCGCCTCGCTCCCCACTTTGCACAAACCGGCATGGAGAGCCAAGGAGTGCCTGGAACGGGGTGGGGCGGGTGGTGAGCTGGCGCTGCGCCCCGGATAACCAGCCCGCCTACGGGACAACATGCTGGGGACAAAAGAGGAGGGGTGTGTGTGGGGGGAGGGGGTCCAGGCGCCCAGACCTGCCCCGTTTGCCCCCCTGCACTGCCCAGCTGCTGCGGGGCCGGCGGCGCAGCAGGGGGTCGCCCGCAGCCCTGGGGGGCAGCAGTGCCGGCTGAGCCCCCTCCCGCGGTCCGGGCGGCGGGCGGCGGGCTGGAGCCGTGCCCCCCGGGCGGTGGTGCGGCCACGGCCGGCTTTTTCCGGGACTGGAGGGGCTGGCTTGGCAGGAGGGAGCATGACGGCATTGCAGGCGTGATGGCTGCGGCTTCCATGGCAACCCGCAGGCGTGAGTCAGCATCTCCCTGCCGCGGTGGCCGGGAGCGCCCGGAGCTGCCTCTCCCCGGCTTCGCTCCGGGCATGGCGTACAAACAGGCAGTGCTGGGGCAGAGGAGGGGAGTGTGTGTAAGGCCTGAGCTACCCTGCCAGTAGGAAATCCGTCAGAGAGGATCAAATCAGGTTTTTTGCCACCTAAGTATGGGGATCCCTTTTGCAGAATGCGGATTGCCCATGCCCACCTGAAGGACGCATGCTCTGCTTAGCCTGAAGCTCCTCTTAGCTTCCAAGCTCCTCTTAGCTTCCTCCAAGCATGCCTGCTCGTGCTCTTGCCATGTGCTGGCTGGGGCTGTGCAAGCCTACAAAATGCTGTGTCCAGGAACATGCTGGCTCAGACCCATGGAAAAAAGCAACAAGAGAGCTGAAGCATGGTCCTTCCCTTTGCAGCTGCAACTCAAGACCAGGAGCCACCAGTGTGAAGAAGGATTGCCAAGCACTACTACATGCTCTGTATGTGACCCACTGCAGCTGAAGCCCTGCACAGGGGAGGGAGCTGCAGTTACCATTAGCAGCAGCAATGCAAACTACCTTCTGCATCCTTGGGAGTCCGAGGGCATAAAAGTTCCCAGGCGGTTCACCACACAGCCCTGGCCTGTGAGCATCTGCGTATAATGAGGGAACAGGAAGGTCAGGAAAAAGGCTGGAAAGGCAGGACTTCACCACAACATGTACTTACCCATGCTGGACCTCCCTGCCCAGGCTGTGCACCCAGCGAGTATCCTCAGAGGTTACTGTGTGGGGTTTGTGTGCCGGGAGAGATTGGGTGTCTGTTCAGGATGTGAAAAGAGCCAAAGCCACGCCAATAAGAAATGGAGAGGGTATTCCCCCTGCCTGGGCCAGGAAAAGGCATAGCATCACTAGTCATAGGAGCACAGCCAACCTTTCTGGCATTCAAGGCAGGCTTAAGTCTTAGATGTGTGGCAAAGTATGTTTTCTTCGGGGTGGGAATGAGGATTGGGAGAGAGCTGAAGTATTCACACTCACAGACACTGTGAACAGATTCAAATTACCAGTTCATTGTCCCCACCTAGACAGCAGGTCTGGGTGACAAATGGTGCTATGAAGATGTAGGGAAGTCCCCCAGTGTTTCTTTAAGTGCTCTGTTTTGCGACCAGTAAGTGCTGTGTAAATACTGGTCTGCCAGGAGAGAGCTGGGCTTGAAACATGAAACTCCTTTGAGAAAGGTCGTGTGCTTCCTCCGGGTGCATCGCAGGATTGCTAGCACCAGCCCAAATTAAGTGTGAGGTGGAAAAACCTGTCCCCCGTCCATCCCCCAAGGCACTGCTGCCCCCCACCCCGTGCCAGCCTTCTTGGCTGTGTCGTCCCTGTCCCTCTCTGCTATGAACGTGCTGACACCTCCCTTGTAAGAGACCATTGCCCTCAAACTGCTGGTTTCACACTTCCCTGTGTCCATGGCTGTGGCCAAACTGCTTCGAACTCCTGTAACCTGCAAGCAGCCTCCTTTCACCATCAGATGCAGGGGACCCCTGACCCCCACACAACAGCGGAGCCTGCCCCTGGGGCCAGGACAGCCCGAGCTCCTCTCCCCAGCATAGTCGCAGTCCCAGGACCTCATCAGCTCTCTCGCCGTATGTTTGTAAATCTCTGTTTGCAGTGAAGCGAGGCTAATTTCCTGGAGGCTGCTCAAAAAACGTTCCAACTCAGGCTTTCTCTGCCACAGGATTTTGGTGTTGTGCAGGGTGCTGCTTTTCTTCCATGTGTTGACTCACAGGACTGGCCCTCCTATGTGGGGGTTTGACCCTCCACGACTACCCAGATTTGCCTGGAGCCATGAAAATGGCAGCTCCCTAGCTCAGCAGCTTTATTCTCTGCCCTGTAATCTAGTGCAAGATGTCTCTGCTGCCCTTTTGTATACTAGGACCTTGCACAAATGCATACATGAGCAGAGGCATACATGATCCTCAGGGTGATGTTTTGCCAGGTACGGTAGATCCAGGGTGAGATGCACACAGACATTACTCCAGACCCACAGCATAATGCAATATTTAGGCAGGTGAGCATGTGGGCATGACCAAGAGTTTTCAGCCTCTGATCCACTGCTATTCTGCCTGGCTTTTCAGGCATCCTGCAGAGGCTGTTTCCCTTCTCTTGCTCACTCAACGGAGCCTATCTGCAGTTAAAAGAACTTGCCCTTACTTTAAGGACCTTCCTGGTGCATGAAGTCCCTCTGTGGCTGAAGAAAAAGCCCACAGCCCACTGGAAGCAGCACAGCTTTGTAGCAGGCAGATTTTGGGGGTCCCGACAGCAGTGTTTCCAGGCTGCCTGACATATAGACACCTGCATATAGACTGCTGGCAACAAGTGTGCACTCATTGCATGCACAGAGTGACAGACCTGGATGTCACTCCTTCAGCCTGCCCAGGGTTTCAGAGGTGAGGAGATGTTTTGTATATTCTGTGGCATTGCTCTGTCCTGTGCATAAGCACATTTGAGTGTCTTTTGCTCCCAGAAACATGGCCAATGAACCCCTGATCTGTGACAGTGATCTGCTCTCTAGTCAGAAGTTACTGCTGGCACCAGGCTAAGGTTAAGAGCATAGCTGCTCAGTTCGGTGCCAACAACCCTTTCCTTCACTGAATCCTCTTGGGTCAGGATGTTCCTGGTGTACTTGATTTGCGGTTCTTGAGGGGGCCAGAATTCCAAGCAGCTGTGCGGGTGAAAAGTGTACAACCATGCCACATCCCCTTTCCCTCTCTTGATTTTTTACTTCCCAGGAGGCAGTTTTCAGCCCTAAGACAGGTCCGCCCCACTCAGAGTGCTCAAATACAGGCCAAGAGCCCCTTCAGGACTAGCAGCCCTCCAAAATACCCATGCTTACACTCATCTGTTATTGCATGACTTTTGTTGAACAGCACAGCTGTGGATGTCTTAGTGGGCAATAACAGGAAAGAGAATATCTTGGCCATCAGAGCAAAACATGCCAAAGGGCTTGGCAGTGCTGTTACCAGATACCTTCTGCTGAGCTGTGGTCCTTCTGCTATAGGAAGCTGTCCCCTTTGGCTTGCACAGTGCTGAAGCCGGGGCAGAGGCTGGGATTTGGGGGGGCAGGGGCGACGGTAGTGACCTAGCTGCTCTGCTGTGCCAGCACTGCAGCAGTGCTGAACCACAGAGGGACTGTAAGTGATGGGACAACGTAATCCACATCCTTAGCAGCTGCGGGACTGGGGGCATTGCTTCCCCCCCCCTCCCCCCCGCTGCCTCAGTGGGTCCAACGTGAGTAAACACAGGCAGCCTGCCACACACGACCAGGGCAAGTGCACCCTCTGTCCCCATCCTGCTCCTGCATCCCCCTAGATTTCCACCCTGAAACACTCTGGAGAGGAATTTCCAAAACGAATGTTGCTATTTCAGGAATGCAGCAGGGGGGAGGAAATAATCACAACAGAGATAAGGAGAAGTCAGTCGACTTGACAGCTGCACCAAGCCAGCTCCTCTGGCTCCAGCTGGTTCAGGATGGGGCCCTGCAGCCCTCCTCCCCTTGCCCCGGGCAGCCGGTGTAGCATTAACATCAGCTCTGCCGGTGGGGGCTGGGGAGGCAGCCCTGGGGCAGATGGAGGGAAAAAAGAAATAGACTGGAGGGGTTGGGGCGGTAGGGTGGCATCCATCCCCACTTCCCTCTGTGTGTTGAGCCACCCCAGCTCCTCTCCTTGGCAGCTGTCTACTGGACTTCCCTCTGGCTTTGTGATCCGTTTCACTACTGGCACATGCGGCTTTCAGCATCTCCTCACAGCACCGTGCAGCTGTCCTGGCCTGTCCTCCCGGCAGGATTTTTGGGGGTTTATCTGCTTTCTTGCCTCTCCTGGGCTGTGTGGCACTTGGCTGCCGAGATTCCCTCATCCTCACCACTGGTCCCCTCGGGATCAGCTCTGTTTAACATCTCTCTGGCCACGTGGCACTTCTCTGGCAGACTGCTGAAAGCCATGCATAAATGTTCTGCTGGAAAACATCTGAGGTCCGGGGTCTAGTCCCCTCCTCCCAGGGACAGAGAAGAAGCTGCATTGCTTTTGGCTCAGGGTTCAGGACAAACTGGTTTGCTAAAAAACGATGTCTGCATCCACTTTCGCTGACCTCACGCTGCGGCTTTCACACCTCATGCTTGCAGAGAGTCTATTCTGTCACTGACAGGTGGTAAGGAATTTGCTACAGCCATGGTTGCTCTCCCAGGACTGTGCAGGTCTGTGGCTTGACAAATAAATGGTAAGAGAAAATAGGATCACTGGCTGGACAGCCTGCAGAAGAGAAGATGGACAGGCAGTGCTTGGGCAGGTGGATGCAAGGCTTTCACCTAGCTGTCAATAACCATGAAAAACCTAAAACTCTTGCTGCAGACAGAAACTGCATAGATAACAGAAACATTAACACCCCAGAAAGAGCGAAGGAGAAGGGTTGGAGCGTAGCGCTTAGCACTTTGAGAAGGGACGGTTAGTACTGATGTACATAAACTCAACAAAAATGTAAATAAGGAGCCTTCTGACCAGGATGTGCTAACTGCTGCATGTCCTGGTCAGAAGGCTCCATATTTACATTTTTGTAATAATACAGAAGAATTTTGTAAAAATACAGAAGAAAACAAACTAGGGTAAAATAATTGTGGTAGCAGGAGATCAGGGACTTCCTACTCAAATGGACCCCACCCAGAAAAGGGTGGTTTCCCTGCCCGGGGATCATGCTGACGTAGATTAAAACCAGCCCAGTGGGCACGTATTAGCTTGACATGTTTAGAGTGGACAATAAGGAAGGGCTAGTCGTTAGCTAGCAGATGTTATATACTTGAACAAAAGTTAGATAATGGATGACGTATAAAGAACTCTAGTAGATAACTGAAACTAAACAACAAAGACTGCTAATGTATGCAAAGATAAATAGGAACTTTAGGTAACTGCCCAAGAAGGTGAAAAGTACATCTTGAAGAGGTGGCAGAGGGACGAGATTCTGAATTTTTGGAAACCTTATGTATATGCATGACTTTGTATAATAAATACCCAGCTGCTTGTTGAAACGGTGTGCAAGTGAGGAGGAGCGATCCCCCTTGCACCCGGCGCCGCAATAAACATACCTGCTTTATAACTCTCCTCGAGTTGTAGAGTTCGATTCTGCATGTCACTGTCCCTGGCACACTGAAGTCACAGGGCTCATGCTGTGTACCCAGAAACGAAGGGGATGCCCTGAGTGTTGAGATCTGGCAAGAGCCGGTGCAGACAAGATTACAAATTAAACATTTCAGCCCTTCAAGGTGAAATTGTCTGCTCAGAGGCTTCAGCTGTGCAGATCTGTCCCAGCTCGCAGGTGTGTGCGGCGTTGCTCATCCACTCTGTGCCATTTAAGCATCCTGCACAGGCTGGTTATTTAAACTCACTGCTGTGCCAAACTTGCTCAGTGTTTTAATCTCTGGTAAAAACAATTGTGAGGATTTAAAATGGAAATGCACCTAGCCAGGGAAGGGGATGTTCTTCCAGACCCCTGCAAGTAACCGCCTCTGCAGCCTGAGCCCTAGTTTATAGTCTCTGTCGCAACACAGAGCCACCGACATTACCTGCAGAGTTGACAATGCCTCCTCCCCAGTGACATACCTAGTGTCAGGGGGAAAAAATAAAAAGGAGCAAAGCAGAAACTTTATTGATGGAAAGACTGAAGGCCAGAGGGGACTGACGGAGCCTTCCCTTTTGCTGCGCTGTGCCTCTGGACAGGGCTCAGAGACGCTCTCTCCCTCTCAGATGTGTGGCACAAGGTAATCTTCCTGCTGTATCACTGCTTGCTCATTTCTGCAGCCTCTTTGAATATGCATGTTTCCTTGTTCCCCTAGAAGGACAGACAGAAACTGAGTGCTTTTCCTACCAGGTCTCTACGCAGAAGCAAGGTCCCTCTGTAATGCTTGCTTACAGCTGGAGGTTGCATCATCCCTATTAACTGCAGCACAAAGAGCTCATGGTGTTACGCACAGATACACTTCAGTCTCTACAACAGTCCTTTGCAAGGCAGATCTCACATCTGGCATTACTGGCCTCAAGTTGTGTTCCTGTAATTTATTTATTAAAGTTAATTTCACCAGACCGTAATGATTTATTTAGATCCAGAGCCTCCTGTAACAGAGAGCAATTATTTGCTATGCCACCATGTTTCTGCCATCTGCAAACTTCATAAAGGTTTTCTGACAGCTACTCTTTGAGAAGTCACCAAACTACTTTTTAAGCTCTATCTCTTTTGCATGAGGCATCAATCTTACCAAAGCATCGGGTGATACTAGGTCAAAAATGTTTTGAGGAAATCCAGTTACCTAACAGAAACACGGTTCCCTTCATTGGACTGAAGCAATGGTCCTGTGCTGTTTTGGGTTCTGTTTTATTTTTTTAAAGGCAGAAAAATAGAAGAAACCAAAATTTGTTTGACAGTGTTGTGCCTCATGGCTGACTGCAATAGCAGTTTGCAGCCTCTTTGTTGATCCCAAGCACCAAACTGCCGTTTGGATAAGTGGCCAGCTGTTCCCTTGCCTTTACTTGTTTTACCTTCATGGAAATACTGTGCCACAGTTTTCTTTTTCTGTAAGGGACTGCAATGAAAATATTGACTAGTATGGATGGAGAATGCATGGGTACAGGAGCACCTGTGACGTACGGAATTAAACTCTATAACTCAAAAGTTATAAAGTAGGTATGTTTATTGCGCGCAGATGCACCGGGGATCACTCCTCCACAAGCGTGCATGCCCGAAGTGACCAACCATCTCACAATTATACAATAATACAAATGAATATTCAATGAACGCCTATACATATTCTACATATTCGTCACCTAAACCCACTTCCTCTCGCTTCGTATGTTAATTAGCTTATCAGTCCTTTGCCTGGAATGTGGTGGTCTTGCAGGTTTGTAGGTGATTCATGTCCTTGTGACCATCTGATCTTCTCCAGCAAGGAGACTTAGCACTCTCTTCCTCTAGAGAACATTGGAAAGTCTCTCATCCTTTTCTCATCCTTTTTATAAATAGCCCCTTTGTTAGAGGAAGAAGGGCAGGGGTCTCCTCAAAGCTGTGTGGCTATGTGACCAGACACCACACCCATGACCAGTCACCATACACACATTCCTGGGCAGACATATACAATCACAATCGATGTCCATTGTCCCTATTTCACACTATTTCTCCATATCACCTGCAGGAGCAAGTGTCAGGAGCAGCCACAGGGCAGGCAGCCATGGACAGCGCCTGCATTAGCTCGTTACAGGGGTCCTACTGCTTTCCAGACCACCCCAAAACCACAGATGGTCTCAGATATACACCAGCGTAAAGCAGGCTATACTGAAGCCATTAAACATAGTGTTCAGAAGGCAGAGAACAGGGTTGGAAACAAAAAGCATCCTGATAAGGGAACAAAAAGCAGCAAATGCATCTTAATGGTTCCCAGAAGGGGAGCAGTACACTAAAACAGTGGATGCTCACCACACCAGGACCCTGGCCTGGCCTGTCATGCTTGTTGCCAGCTTGTCCTGACTGCCTGGTGTGTGAACTGGCTGGCAGTACCAGGTGTCTCATTATTAATGTGCAATATAAGTGTGATAACGGTAGAGGAGTAGAGGCCTTGGACGTTTTGGAACAGGTCAAAAGCAGAGGGTACGGGACTATAAATAACTTGCTGGCAGTCGATTAGGTGTGCAGCCTCAAAAGCTGGGAAAAACCTGTGTTAAGTGTACCAAAGAAAAGGAGCAGCAGCTGTGCAATGGGAAACACATCTGAGCAACAGGGTCAGGCGTCTGCTGTGGCGTGGGAAAGCAACACCCGCTGTGCTGCGCGGTGAAGGGGGTGGAGGACAAGGGCTAAAAGCTGTCTAGCAACTAAGACACCTTTATGAAGTGCCAGGATGCTGAATGTGTTGTGTTTCTGCAGGGTGCTGTCCCCAGAACCACTCCTGCAGGACAACTCCAGGCTATGAGTGCGTCTGCTCCATGCAGCCTTGCTCTCCTGGGGACCACACATGGCCACAGAGCAGCTGAGGTTGGAAGGGACCTCCGCAGAGTCATCTGGTCCAACCCCCCTGCTCCAGCAAGGCCACACAGAGCCAGTCACCAAGGTCCATGTCCAGATGGCATTTGAACATCTCCAAGGATGGAGATTCTTACCATCTGTGTGGTTGCAAGCACTGACAAAACCCTGTTGAGATGCCAGTGTCACCCAGGATGGAGCATGGTGCTGTGAGTGCGTCTGACCAAGAGGTTTTGTGGATATTTCTCCAATCTAATACTCCAGTCCTCAGTGAAGTTTTATTATGTATCAACTCCATGTGTCTAACCATGACTTTGGGCTGCATTATAATGTAGCACCTGTGGGACAGAGCACTTCTTAGCAAAACGCTTCAATGGCAGGCCAGTGGCAGTGTTTCTTAGATGTGCTGATTTTCAAAGCAGCTACTTTTGCAGAGGGCAAACTCCCAGGCAGAGTGCTGCATCAGCTGGGCACAGCCCTGCAGTTTGCCGATGCCATCCCTGACACTGATGTTCAGCTGCCCTTTACATATTACAGGTTTGTATTCTCACCGATTTCACACCACCTCTGCAATCAACTGGCTTCTTGTCCACCAAAAATTCTCATTTCAGTGAGATCACAGCTTGGAGAGCTGCTAGGTGGGCCTCCCTGAGTAATCCCAGTTTCCACTCATACTGTCCATGTTATCTGCCCATATATTATTATACCAACAAGACATGCTGGGACCTTGTTTCTGTAGGATTCCTGGTGAGAGGAACCGCAGTGTTCATGCAGGTTAGAGGTAACCAAACCACAGCCAACTGCTGCCTCAGCAGCTGTGTTTTCTAAGGGAATGATGGTGTTTTAGAATGGTTTAGGCAGGGAAGGATCTCTGAAGAGCTTTTGCTCAATGCCTTTGCTCAAAGCTGAGGTAAATCTGAATTCACATTAGGTCACCCAGGGGTTTGTACAGGTGAGTTGGAAGCTGTAGTCTTCCCTTTCCTATTGCTCCAGAGACACCTGACCCATCCCCTCAGCTCTGTGCTCTGTAGTCAGACTCCTGCTTAGAACAAGCTTTGGAAAACCGGCCAGACCTGGAAAACATGTGGTGCAAACTTTTAGCAGCTGGGTGAAAAAGTGAGTTTACAGCCGTCGGTGGAAAGTCAGTGTTTTCTACCTGAAATGGGATCAGACACTCTCAGACAACTGTATCCGTGGACTTGTTTCAGCTCCAGACCCCATCTGACTTGTGCTGTTGATGTCCTCACATAGCCTTTGCACTTCCTTGTCTCAAGCATATGTCCTCAGGTGTTGATGCTTAGTGAGTGGATGCATCAACTGCAAGCAGACCTCAGTGCCTGTGCTGAGCTCAGCACTGCTGCTTCTGTAAGAACACATCTGCCCCAGTCATATGCAGCTGGAAAGGCAAAGAAATTGGACCACCAGCAGAAAAATAATCTCTTTTTCCCTTCAAAGCTGAAGTTCTCTTCTAGTCTTTTCTTTGGCACATCACACACTTCACTGGGCTCACAGATCTCTGAGAGTATTTCTGGAAATATTTCTGGGGAGGACAATAGTTATGCTGGAGAGATGTCTGCTCCTGGAACATGTTTTACCCCTGGAGTGATGCTGTGACACCAGACTCCCTTCATCAGCATGGCACTTCCCTGTGAGAACTTGTCAGTGCACTTCCTTTAGAGTGGCCACTAAATCCCATAGGAAAGAGATACGGTGATGATGACTTTTTTTTCCTTCCTTTTTAAATTTTGTTTCAAATGAGATTTTTTTCTATTCCACACTGTGGTTTGGTAAAAGAAAACTGGGGCATTTGATAGGTGGGGTGCTGCTGGAGGGATGACTTTTCAGCCTGTCTCTGTTTCACATGGGAGCCTGCCAATGTTTTGCATTTTTGGACCAAGCTGTTTCTCTCCCTCTCAAGAGAAAGTTGGAGGGTGTGAAAAAACCCAGTCAGTGAGCTCTTATTGCAGTGTCCTGCATGCCAGCAGCCAGCACCTCCACAGACGTCTGGAAGAAATGCTCCCAGACATGGGCTCAGCATCCCTTTGCCAGCTCTGGATGAGTCGGACCCAAGTGTGGAAAGCTTCACAGCTCCTCCCTTTCTCTCCTGCAGCTGGGCAGATGCTCGCAGTGGTAAATACCACGCTGAGTTTTGGCTTTTGAAACACAGTGTAAAGCAGGTTTGGAAAGCAAAGGCAACCATTTGGCTCCATGCTTTTCCCCTGGCAGTGCCTTGCAGGGTTCTTCAGGCTTGCTGGCGTCATCCATGGCCCTAGCTCCTGGCCACCAAAGCAGCAGTGTCCTTTTTCACAGGGACTGCGCTCTCCTGCTGCCTCACTGCCTCTCTCTTGGTGCTCCTGAGGGGCTGGTTTATTGCTGTATCAGTCACACTGCTGGGGACTGCTGACTAGCCCTTGAAACCTCCTAAGGATGGAGACTCCCTGCCACCCTGGTGTGCCATCCCAGGGCTGCATCACCATCCTGGGGAAGGCATTTCTCACAGTCCCCATCCTGAATGTCCCAAGCCTTCCCTTCTGCAGGAAGACATGGAATTTCAGTAGAAGTCCTGCTTGACAAAAAAGGGAGCTTCTTGTGCTAAGATGCAAAAAAAAAAAAAAAAGGTCCATGTTAGAGTGGGAAAGACAATAGGCAGCAAAAGAAACATTGCTTGCTTCGATACTGAAAGGTGGTATCAGGCAGGTCCAAGACCACCTACAGCTCAGACTAGTGAGGATTATCAAGGGTAGGCCAAGGACTCTACAGGCATGCTACAGGTTGGGGAAAATGCATGTCCAGTGATGGGTGGGGGAGACAGCATGGTGCTGGACAATATGGAAAAGACTGCAACGATCAATGGATTTTTGCAGCGCCTTCACAAGCAAAGCCTGCTCCCAGATCTCTGCATTCACCAGCATAGTTTGGGAAAGAGATGGGAGGGTCAAACTTGAGCCTTAAGGACCGCTTACAGAAACCAGATGTACTCGCAACCACTGGGATGGATGGCACTCACCCATAGGAGCTAACAGTGCTGGCTGGTGTGAATGAAACTGCTGTCAGTCATGGTGGAATATCATGGCAACTGGGAAAAAGCTGACTGAAAAGACTGATCTTATGCCCACCTTTAAGAAGGGCAAGGAGAAGGATCTGGGAAATAGCAGTCTGTCAGCATTACCTCCATCCTTACAAAAAGTCATGAAGCAAGACTTCTTGGAGATCATTTTCAAGCATGTGAGGGGCAGGAAGGTAACCAGGAAGAGTCCACAGGTCCAGGCTTTGGACTTAACTCCAGCCCCTTGTTTTCCTCACTCAGCTCCTCACCGCAAGATCTAGTGCAGGCTTCAGAAGCGAGTCCCCTCCGACTCTGCACAGATCTCATCTCTGTGTGCCCATCTGCATTGCTGGTAGTAATATTGAGAGCAGTGGATGGAAGAAGAAAACAGGCTTCAGGAGCGGGGCTGCTGCCTTGGGTAGATAGAAAACAGAGGCCTTGTACGAGTGCATTGTCCTTGAGTGCACAGATCCTGCAAACGGGACGCAGGCAAATAAGAACAGATCCAGTGTCTGCACTGCTGTGCTAAGACGCAGAGCAAGAGCAAAGGGCAAGCACACCCACTTCAGACTCCTTCCAAGGGAGCGAAAGGGGTCAGCACCCTTCAGCTTAGTCCTTTTCTGCCTTTTTACAACAGTCTTTTCTTTGTTGGGTTACTTTTTTCCCATGGGCTGGAGAATGGGAAGGTGTAGCAGGACAGACATGTGGGATAAATGTCAGGAGACCTCTGCTCACCTATCCTGGCCGTTGGCAGGCAGGTGGAGCTGGAGGTCAGAAAGCCGGCTCTGCTAGAGCAAGTAGGGATCCTTTACAAGCCACATGCTGATCTGGTCCAGGGAAGCCTTGGTAACCAGTGTGGAGAAGAGTAAAATCCTACTGACACTTCTCAGCTACTGCTTTCAGCACGGGACAAAATTTCCACACAGGGCTTCTTCCAGCCACTGAGTTGTGTGACTCTGCCCATTCCTCACCCACCCAAGCAGAAGAGAAGAACTGCACAATACTCTGGAGAGAGAAGCAGGTGAAAGTAGAATGTTCCTCTTGGTCCATTTTTCTGCCCATAGATGAACCACGAGAAGAAAATGTCCACAATTCCTGTGCAATGCCTTTCAGGGACCAGAAGCCAACAGAAGAAGCCACAGGAACCACCTACCCTCCCACACTGTGTCCCTGCCCAAGCCCTCTCCTGCACCCTGGCCTGTTAGCAACTTCCATACCATGATGCTCCGGGCACCATTCCCAGTGTGCCAGCAGCCAGCCCTGGAGGGGTGAAATCGGCAGAAGCCAGTGCCCTCTTCCAGAGCCCTCTGTCAACATGGTCTTCAGAACATGCCTCTGAGCAACTGCAGGGGCTTGGGGATGCCCTGCCCACTATGCCATCTCGGGCCACAGAAAAATGGTAGCTGGCCTCAGCTAGGAACAAGCCCACCTCTCCCTGGAAAGCACTGGGACCTCATGCCAGCTGCCTGGCCTTAGCCACAGTCCTGCAGCCAGAAAGATCTCTTCCACGGAAAATGTTTTCATGAAAAAGTGCCAAGGAACATAGGCAAACATTTGCATCAGCTTCCCAGGAATGACTTCTCCATTTCCACACTGTAGCCAAACCCACAAGCACCCAGGGAGCAAGCAGTGGCCCGTTTCCACCAAGCAGCTGGCAGCCTGGGTGAGGGCTTGCATCTCCTGTCTGGTTTCAGCCGGGGTTTGCATGCTGTCCCCCTACCCACAGGTAAACAAACCACCCTAAGGCTTTCTCGTGTCATCTGGGGACTCTTGGACCCGTTTCTCTAATGCCAGTAAAAATTTTGCAGTACAGAGAGAGAAATTCACTCAGGAGGCAAGCAGCAGGGGGTACAAACTGGAGGAAGTTCACGCAAGTAAGCTAAGGCATGGCCCAGTCCACCCCATCAGTCAGAAACCTACACAGCCAGAGGGGTAATTCAGAGTAATGCTGCCAGGTGTCATATGTGAAAATATTTTATTCGACATCAACAGTGAAGTAGGAACGTCAGATTATACATCCTTTGATATATAAATGATAAAAAATGCAAAAGCAAAACCATCTACAGGAAACCCACAAGCAGTTCTGTACGCAAGTAACATCCTGGGGAAAAGCTGCGTACCAGGATGCTCCCTCATCCTAACAAGCAAACTGTCACCGCAAAGAAACCAAGCCTGAGTGTTTCCTTTGCAGCTGTTTTTGTTCTGGGTTTCAACCGCTACACACAGTTATCACTTTTGAGTGTTGCTACCAGTACAGGAGAGGAAAAACACCACCCACCACAGGTCATGGCCAAAATTCACTTCTGTGCAATACAAGTGTTTGTAGAAAAAGCCCCTGAAAGTCTCAGGGGGAGAAATTTCATGGCCAGGTCGAGTCACGAGCATTTTGTGAGTTTGACCAATACAGTTTACACAGGAACAATGAGATCTGGAAATCAGGTGTCAGCACCAAAGGACAAAATAAGCAATGAAAGACAGTTTCAGCTTTAACATGGCTTGTGACTTTAGCAGTAGAAGAGAAACTAAGCAAGTTTCTTGCACTAGTATCTCTGCTGAAAATGGTTGTCAGATTTCTTGGTTTTCCAGTTTCCATTTCTCCCCTCTTTCAAGGCACATGTGTAGAAATTTTGATTGCAGCCAGAAACAAGTGCTCAGACCCCCTCTGTGAAATTCAACTATCCCAGCATACAGCAAAACGAGTTGTTACACTGACTTTCTTCTAATCTTCAGAGAATCCCAAGGCAAGGAAAAAAACCCCTAAAAAACCTACCACTGAATCACAAGAGCAGCCCCTTTGCATAGCCTGTTAGCAGATAGACACCACTACAGCTGAAGGTCCCAACTCCCCAGCTTACAATAGGCTCCGCACAAAACTGAGGTGCTTTCTGCAGAGACCTGGCATTTCCAGTGGAACCTTGATGGGTTTTGGTGCTATCTGCCACCTGTGGGAGCGGAGACCTGCTTCTAAGGCATCTTTGAAAAAAATAAAAAGTCCTCGCCTCTGTCTCCATAACTGGTACAGACTACAGCTATGCCGTCGTTCTACAGGTCAACATCTGACCTGACTTCCATAATACATCCTCTTCTTGTACCCCCTTCTATCTGCACCAGCTGGAGCCAGATGTACCAAAAAGGAGTCTTTCAATGCAATGGTAAGCACAAGAGAGTGGCTCTTAAGTCTGCTTCTTTGTGCTTTGCTCCTGCTCCATGCGTGCTCAGCTCCCAGCACGACTGTGGCAGCACATCTGGCTGGCAACAGGTTTTAAGCGAAGGGGGTGAACAAGTCTGAAAAGGCACCTGCGTGTCTCCCTAGTCATCAGTCTCCATGCATACTTTGAGCCACTGCTGACCTAAGAAGAAAAGCACTGTCCCCCAGCGCCTGCAGGATCCCACCCCTGCAGTGCAAGGGTTCAGCAAAAGCTTCAGGTCTCAACAAAAAACCAAACCAAACACTAAAACAAAAACAAAAAAGATAAAAAGGAAAAAAAAAAAGAAAAAAAGAAAAAAAAAAGGCAGTGCTGAAGATGATCCCCAATACAACGAGCATCCCTGATTTTAACAGCCTTCAGCACAGGCCAAGGAAGTGCAAATTGCTGTGGTCAGAGCTGGTGGCAAAATACTCACCAGAAGGAATTCAGTTCTCAGTTCTGGCTTAAAGCTTTAAATCACTTAAACCAGCTCCGAGGGCGTCAGCGCTCGAGGCTTTCATATCATAAGGTCACAGGAAGGAAAAGCAGGGTGTCTGTACAGGTGGTGCCCTGGTGCACTGAAAAAAAGTAGTACTCCAAAACATGCATGTCCTTCAAAGCCTGAGAAAATCAGAAGTGAATTTCTCAATAGAGGACACACATTGCAACAGGCTTTAGGCAAAGGAAAATCGACTGGATGTCTGCCCTGCTGTGAGTATCTCAGCACCGCAGGAGATTTCATGGACAAATATGCAGAGCAAATACAATACATGGCTTATATATAATGACACACATAAAAAGCCTACTATTCTGAAGATAAAGGAAGCCTTGAATCATACCCTATTATGCTGCACCCTAGTTTAATCTGGTATTAAATATACTGCTTATGATATACAAATTACTTTAGAAAGTAATTAAAATGTTACAACAAAAAAAGTAATAAGTGAATTCAAGTTTTATGCATGACCTTGCAAGAAAAATTGTGGTTTTAGGAAGCTTCAGACAATAGCATGGTAACTTTCTACCACTGTTAACAAGTGAATCAAATCTGCAGATTTTAAGGCCATAATTTCATCGCACAATTAAATTAATTCTTTATTTCAGGAAAAAAAATAAAACCAAGTCATCCCACTCTGCCCCCCCGCCCTCCCCCAAAACTCCAGGTGGTGGTGGGCTGAAGCAAAAAGTCACTGTCACATCCGTAAGTAAGGTTATCTGAAGCCAGTGGTTTTTGCAGGTGCCATCTGTGTAGCTCCCACCCCATGCAGAGAGCTCTCTGGAAGTTCTGGCAAACTCTGGCTCAGGTCACTACTCAAAGCCTCTTTTGAGGCTAGAAGAAATAATAACATTCATTGAATCCAGACTTGATTGTTCAACACTTGCTCTGCACACAGAGAAGATGTTTGTTTTGGTCACTATGGAAAAAAAAAGTATTGTCTCCACTTAAAAAAAAGAATAAAATCTAATGCAAAGTGTAAACTTGTAAAATTTTAGCAGCATTTTACAGTCCTTCATAAAAGCAAAACCAGGAATGAATTAAGAGGAACGTTTTCATACACCTCATTTAAAATATTAGATATCATGGGCACTAACTGCTAATGCATCACAGTTGTAATCAGTAAAATTTGTGTCCAGCAATTAACTCAACATGGGAAGCACTGTAGCGAATAGATCAGATTAAACATTTTCTGGCAAAGTAAATATTTACAACTCTTATGTACAGCTTTTGGACTTAAAGCAATGGAGAGCTAGAAAATTGTGTAAAGTCAAGTTTGGAATTCAAAAGAATTAAAAAGCAGTTGTCCAACCAATTTGGAGATGCTTTGGTATTTTGTTCATTGCAACCATCATAAAACCAGTAGATAAAAAGCATCAGTAAGGCCAGATGTCCTGGCCAACATCCGGAAGGTCTCTCTTGTGTCTCTGATGTTAGCTCTTTGGCGAGCCAATATCCACTGTGATCTTTGTATACAGAGGGTACTTGTCAGTTCTTAACACCTTGTAGGACAGTGTGTTTAAGCCGTCAGAGCTCATTGTCTCCCTTGTGTGAGCAATTCGGTCAAACCTGCAGAAGCGGGGGTGGATGGGGGAAGGAGAGGAACAAGCCCAGAGGAGGAAGGAGAGACGACAAAGAAAAAAAAAAAAGTTTAAACAACCAGAACTTCACATGAAATTTTTATAGACTCTCAGGCAGCATCTCCGGTGTTTTAAGGACAACCTGTGTTATCAGTACAGGTCCCACGAACTCCCAGATTTGGCCAGCCTGAGCAGTGGGAAAAGCCATCCCTATGGGTCAATTTTTAGCCAGGAAAAAGCAGCCAAGCTTTTAAATCACACAGGTCCTTTTCCAGCTCTGCTCTAGAGCAGTTTTTACACACCAAAGACAAGCTGGAAACAATTGATTGGACCTTAATTTGCTGCCTTTAAAACAAAAATGGAAACAAAAAAAGCGAGAGGTGTTGTGCCACAGTGAAATTTTGGGGGAAAGGTGTGTAATAAGATAATAAATTGGTGAGGGGAAAGGGGGCAGCTTACACAGAGGATAGAGAGGTCAGCAGGGGAGGAGATAGCTGCAGGCTTTCTGCACAGCAAGGAGAAAGCCAAGCAGCTAGAGCAGCAAGGGCTGGTGGTGCCCCTCGAATATGCTATGGGACAGGGGGTGACGCACCTCTCGGGGTTGGGTTCGTTCTTCCAGTCCCGTGAATGCCGAATCATCCTGCACTTCCCAATGATGGCATCTGGTCGGGATATCCCCATGCCTTTAAACACCAGCCTGTAAATAGCAAGTACATTAAACATCCGTAACAGGTGACGGACGTGGGATGCTCTGCCACACCTTCCACAAATGACCATTGGTTTCTGGGGTTGTGCCGTGTTATTTGTGTTTTGGTGGTTTTTTTTTTTTTTTTTAATACCTTCCTAGTGTGTTTGCAGGCTTGCCGACACCAGAAATGGGGAAAGCCAGTCCCTTTCTGTGCAGGTACATCAGCCTGGGAAAGAGAGACATCCCCCTGCTGCCACCAAGGATCTGCTAATTCACCGCACCCTCACCTGCACCACCAGCTCCTCCAACGCCCAACACCCCTTGCTCCAGTCTGTAGACTGGAATCTGAATAAGGAGGCATCTAGTTTTTAATGCATCTGGAAAGGAGCCAGAAAAGCATTAATTTTTTAGGATGTAAAAGCTGTGGTGCTGGTAGAAACTGAAGTGAAAGATCGAGAAGCAGCATGTTGGGGGTCACACGGTCAGAGCCCCAGCAGCCCCACTAGGCAAGGGGCAGCCTGCCTTTGTTTGCATGCTCTCTGCAAGGCACCTGCAGCTCATGATGCTGGCAAAGTACTCTGTTTCTTCCTCTTTGCATCTCCCTTTTCATTTCTAGATAGCATCTTCTGCTCCTTAAAACCTGAGTGCCCAAAAAAAAGAGAGGGCTGCCACCTTGCTCTGAATGCCCTACCCCACTGGAAGGTTGTTCCTTGCTTGGTTTATTAAAGAGAAGTGCTGAACCTCTAGGAAGACCCTTCCTGAAGCCAAGAAGAGCTCAGAAAGTCCTGAGAAAAGACCACGCAGAGTAGTTTTGCCATTGAGAAATGTGAAGAGGGCTTCCCAAATCCAAGCTCCCCATGATGATTTCTCACAGTGACTGCCCTGGGAGTGTTACCGAAATCTCGGAATGAAGAACTTACTGACACCAATGTGATGCAGATAAGCAGACACTTCTTTATTAACGGCCGGGTGCATGAGTGAGTCCTCTCACAATCTATTCCAGGGTGAACCTATTTTAGGGGGAATTTTAACTATGAATCTGACCAATTTGGAACACAAAACCGAGACCACTTACTGTGAACAAAGGCCAGTGACTCAATGGTATGAACAAATAAAGGTTATCAGAAAACAGTGGAAATCTCCAGGTAGTAGGGCTGATTGTGAAAAACTGTTAAATTATGTTTTTATCAAAGTAGGGAGATATAAGACTGTGGGATGGTGTTCTTGTGATGAACAACTTAAAACCAATGTGAGCAAAAGTATCATGGAGTGGAAGTGTAACCGAACTGGCCAAGGTACGCAATGTAGAACAATGGGACTCAATATGGTCCACGGCCATATTTTCTCAATTCCAGTACATGGCCAGAACTCCTTGGTGTTTTACTTGGGATGGAAAAGCTTTTGCAGTTTTACCCTCAGTCGATGATAAAGCAACTTCATTGAGAGAGAAGAATAAAATAGTGCCATAGTGGAAATGTGAAAAGGTGTACGATTGCAGCGATGCAGACTTAACAATTCAAATAATTCCTCCTTTGGCAGCTGCTCTAAAATATGGTTGTTTTTGCCGAGGTCTTAAAAATACTCTCAATTTAACCAGTGCCTTTACACCCAGAAGAGGAACTCTGTTCAGTTGCAGAAAATCTACTATTCAAAGTCTAGGACACTTAGTTTGGGCATTAAGTGACGGAACCTGGACAACTCATTTACCATTAGATGGTAAGGTGAAACAAATTACTTTTAGGCATGCCAACATTGTGTCCAATTTGGAAAAGATCACCATTTAAAGGACCCTTGGAAAGTTTGAAATGAAAATGAACCAAGAGGTCTGAAACAGGTGATGATACTTGGAACGAACCATCAACCGGAGTAAAAATTTGCTGGGCTCTTGAATCACTTTTGAATCCTATAGCATCATATAGAAACAGAGAATGGCTTTATCAGTTAACAGGTCAAGTAGAAAAGTTAGCAAACATCACCAAGAAAGGGTTTAAGGAATTGAATATACAGTTACAGGCGACTTCCAGGATAACCTTACAAAACAGAATGGCATTAGATATGCTTTTACTTAAAGAACATGGGTTATGTGGATATCTCAAAGATAAACTGGACTACTGCTGTATTCACATTCCAAATGTCACCCAAGATGTGGAATATGATCTGGAGTTACTGGGTAAAATTGAAAAAGAAACGGAATCAATTCGAGAAAATATGTCAGAAGATTGGCTAGGAAAAATTTTTAGCAAATTAGGATGGAATCTAAGCTCTTGGATACAGTCCATAATCAAAACTTTGTTTCTGTTACTAACTGTCTTTCTGATGATCATGTTGCTATATACTTATCTGAAGAAACAATTTACCAATAGAATCGCAATTAATCGCATGATCATGAGAGAAGTACCGATTATTCCACCAGGATACAATCCAGCACCAAAATACGCTGAAACAAATGCTATGTAAGTAATGTGAAAGTATTGAAATAATTTTCAACACTTTCAAAGGGGGGAAATGTTACAGATTCATTATTAGTTAGAATTAGCAACCACATTTAATTATATTGAAACACATTTGATCTTATAGAGTTATTTTAATAGGAATATAAAATTATAAGAAACATTTTAGTGGAGCTTTGTATTTGCACAACAACTGACAGCTACTATGAAATCCTTTGTACAGCCCTGTACCAAGGCCGAAAGAATAGGTCAGAATCACCTAGTAGGAATGATGAGAACTTAGATAACAGACTTAAGATTAAAGATGATTGGATACAGTATTTACGTAGGAGAATGCATTGAGACGTCAAAATGTAGAATTAATGGGAACTGGGGAGGGTAGACTGGAACAACGCGTAGATACCTGCCAAGAAAGTAAAAGGTAATTCTGGCAGTGGAAGATCGCGACCACCGACTCATGTACCAACTACCCAAATAGTACCCCAGACCCATTTCTAGATCTTTCTAATCTTTACTGCACAGAATCGGATATGGGAGGAGAGTATCTTGATGATTTTCAGGAAGTATTATGTTTATGCATGAATACTTAATGAATATGTATGAGTAAGTTCTATATATGGTGTCTGATTTTGAAGCTTGGTGTGCGTTGATCGTGAGAGGACTCACTCACGCACCTGGCCATCAATAAAGAAGTGTCTGCTTATCTCCATCACGTTGGTCTCGATAAGTTCTTCATTCCAAGATTTCGGTAACAGGAATACAAAGCTGTAAAGGCAGCACAACTGCACGTCCACCCTCTGCCTTGGTCTTCAGGCAGGGGTAGTCCAAGTCTGCCCTGTGCAAACACCTTCCTCCTCTCCTGCAGTTCTGAGCCTTGCTTGGCTTTCTTCCAGCCAGGAAGCAACACAACGGCTCACGGCATTATTTTGAGCCACTTACAGCCCGACAAATGAAGCTCTCCTGGGAACAATGGGATCCGCTACCAGGCTGCAGATCCAGGCAAGCCTCAGGCTGTGCTGGCCTAGGTGGGTCAAGGTCTTCTCCACGCCACCACACGTCCCAAATCCCCTTCCTTCTGGCCAGTGCTGGAAGACCCAGAAGCATGCTGCTCCAACCCCAACCCGTGCACTGGCTTAGGTGCTTGCAAGGCTGTGCAGTGAATGAGAAATGCATATGTGGGTCAGGAGTGGGATTTTTCCCACTGGACCCTCTCCCCAGCACACTCTGGGAGCTGCAAAATGGTGTGCCAGCACCTAGCAGGAAGATGCTTTTGCTGATCCAGCAGGACACCCACACAGCACCTCCATACCCCACCCGGGGAGGCTCCTGCGGTCGGGGTGAAAAGGCACCCTGCGCCCCCCCAAACTGGGCCAGAGCGGCAGGCCTGTGCTCATCCCTGCCCTGGAGGCACTCTGGGTGCCAAGAGGGTATTTATTTACCTGTTATAAATGTCATCATCTTCACCACCCCAGCCCCAGTAATTGTTTGGGAAGCCGTTGATCTTTGTGAACTGCTCTTTGCTCAAGGCAGACACGCCTCCGAAATACTGATTGTAAGGCAACCTGGAAGCAGGAAGAAAAGGACGTTAGAGAAGTGCTAGCCAAGGAGCAGTCCGCCCACCTGAAAAGGGCTTGCTGCTGCCCTCCAGCCCAGCCCAGGGCGAGCCAGTGCCCCCAGCAAGGCACCTCCCTGCAACTTCACCCCCTGGACTTGGCCAAGGCAGAGGGAGCTGGTGGCTCGGTCCCAAAGACAGTTGGGAAGTATTTTGCAACTGGCAATGGCTGCAGCCTTTCCCTATGAAGCACTCTGTCCTCAAAGGACAGGTGGTTAAGATGTACATCACCTTGCCAAAGGACATATGGGTGACACGTGTGCCCTGCAAGAGCTCAGCAGGTGCTGGAGCTCAGCTGGAGGTGCTGCAGAGCCTGCTCCTTCTGCAGCCTCACTCGCCTCCATGCTCCCAGGTGCCTCTGAGGAAAGCTCACAGCCCAAAACTGAGCTGGCAGCATGACCTTGCACATGCAAAGCCAGCCAGCTCCCACTCAAAACAGGGTATGCTTCACTGGGGGATGAAGGACAGATGAAATTCAGACCCGCAGCATGAGGACAGGGCCCACGCAGGACTTCCTGCAGACCCTGTCTCTGTTTCAACAAGCAGAAGAAACCCCTGGGGCCTGTACTTCTGCTCTAAGCTTCCCCTAGCTGCAAGAAAAAACTGCAGGTGCTGTGGTGCTGGTGACAGTCCTGCTCTGAGCAGGGCTTGGGTCTGGAGTGGAGACATGCAGGGGTCCTGTCACAAACATCACTGCTGTACCTTTAGCACTACTGGCCACCATGGGGTCTTGACTGGTTTTCACTTTAAAGATGTGCTTTTAACCCCCGCGTTGGTCATTTGGGATAGGAAAACCAAAGCAAACAAAAAAGCAAGTCACATCTTTGTTTACAGCAGCTTGAGACACTTCGTTCTGTGTCGCTCTCCGATACCAGGGCAGGTCCCTCAGTGGACCAAAACCAAACAGCCAAAAATATTTCATTTTGCTCTTAAAATAGTGTCTGATGCAGCCTTTTTAAAGCTGCACATAATTCTCACTGTGTGAGAGTGTCTCACTTTTCAGACTGGGTGGAAACACTAGCTGTCTTCCATCTCCCAGCCTGAAACACAAGAAGGGATACACAGGCATCTGAAAAACGACAGGCTCTTAAGCTTTTCCTTGCCCTACATTTCACTTTCCAGAAGCTGTGAATTTTAATTAAACTACTCAGCTGCATTTCTCCCCCTTCCTCCCCTGCAGCTGATCCCGCTCCCTGCCACCCGCTCCCTGCAGGGATGCACACGCCAAGACAGGCTTTCGCAAGAGACATTTCCCCATGCTCTCAGTGGTGGGTGGGGATATACAACGCTGTGCCTGGCCTGCTAGGCTAATGGCACTATTAGGAAACAAAGTGCTCCCTCCAAAAGGTGTCTCACCGAAATCCAAACTTATCCATGGATACAGAGAGGTGCCGTGGCTGGCTGTAGCATTTGTAGGTATTCCTGTCATCCATTGGGATGAGGTCTACGTCACTAAACACAAAGCAATCATAGTCATACTCTTTCAAAGCCTCTGCGAATCCTACATTCAGCAGTTTAGCACGGTTAAATTCTTCTTCTCCATCCTAATTTAAAAACAAATAAAAAAACAGGTAAGTGACTTAAATTTAAGAATTGACATCAGCAGCTTCTTACCTGCTGCTGGACGCCGGTGTCACCACACTGGGTTAGCGTACCTGTGATGGACTGACCTTGATCCTGAGCGCTCCCCACGCAGCACCAACACATTGTCCACAGTGAGCCCCCCACCCCCCACCTCCCAAGAATGCTGCCCACAGGGTGATGCCATCACCCCGAATGCCACTCGAGCCAGCTGCAAACTGTGAGGGTGGCCAAAATGGCTGAGGGCAGGCTGGACCCGGCTCAGCCCCCCCTCTCTCGGTGGGAGGTTCCAAGAAGGCAGGTTTGATGCTGAGTGGCACCCCCATCCCACTGCACACACTGCCATTTTGGAATGGAATTTTGTGATAAAAAATTGTACGGACCACTGGGGCAAGCAGCCAGGGCTTCCTGAAGCAGCAGAGAAAAGCAAAGAGACAAGCTCCTCTGGAAAAAGGGACCCTTGCTACAGACAGAAACCTTGGCAGTGCTTTAGCTTACAGCCAGGACAAGGACCATGGACCAAATTCTTTCTGTGGCCAGGATTCAGGCACCTCTTCCCAAGCCCTGCTGCAACCCAGCTGCAGGACCCAGGATGTCAGCTCTGATGCTCTGACGCACGCTCCTGCTCCCATGCCCAGCCCGGGACAGCTGTGCAGGCACGGCAAGGGGACACTCCCTGCGCCCTGGAAGGGCACTGCTGGTTCGGCACGTGGCTGTGACACACAGCCTTGTTCGCCGTACGGCAGGCTGGTGCAAGCTGCTTCCTGCGAGGGCTGCGGCTCCCACACCGGGTGCTGCCTTCTGCTGCGGTGCACAGCCCCTTCCCCGCTGCTCCTCGGCCAGCCAGAGCACAGCATGGCCCACCGTCCGTCCCGGGGGCCTCACCGGGAAAACAAAACCAGGAGGGCTGTCACCATGATGGGAAGGACCTGGAATGAGCTGACACTGCAGCAGGGCACGCTTATCCCAGGGCAGGCACAGTTAACGAGAGGACCTGCACAAAGCGAGGCAGGAAAATCTCTGCTTTCCTCCCCAAACTATGAGGCACCTGAACAGAATAAATTTGGCCTCTCTTAGGCAGAAACGTTTCAAAAGCACATGTGGCTTTGAGCACAAGTATGGGCTTGCAAACTGCTCGAGTACTTTCAAAAACCAACATGATCATACCCCCAAACCCGGGAATAGCAGCAGTTTGAGAGTAAGAATTGCCGATCCAGGACCCAGCTTTGCAGCAGCAGTTTCAAAGCCACGCTGTGTGCAGGGAACAGAGCAGGCAGAAGGAAACTGATAGGACATCGCTGAAAGAGGCTGAAGGTTCTTTTTCCAGCCTGGCAACCAAGACTGATAAAACTTTTTTCTTCTATCACATCCCACCTTTCCCCCTCCACACCCGCTGAGCAGTGTTGAGCCAAGGGACTCCTCTGCTGTGCAAACCATCCCCCCCAACCCCAGCCCCGTGGTACCCACACCCAGTGTGGGACACAAATCAAGGACAGATAAAATACTGTGCTCAAGGAGCAGCAGCTTAAAACATCACCTCCTCCCAAATGGCTTTACTCGGTTAATAAATAATCACTTTGGACATTGTTTAATCCAGACTGGTTAATGGGCCTGCAGCTAGAGAGCCAACACAGGTTCTTGAAATAACCACAAATATTTTTCAAATGAAAGTTTTAACAAGCAAGTGTCAAACCAAGGTTTTCAAAAGCATTCATCACCTGCCTCGGGCATAAATGACTTCACAGGGAGGAGCGAGATTTCGTGGAGGAGGATCTGAGCAAATTCTCAGCATCCTCACCTGAAACAAAAGGGTTCACACAGTAACTAAGGTGGTGGGAAGATGATCACCATCATGCGTAAGCAAGAGCAGGGAAAACTTGAGTGCAGAAAATGAAGGGAAGCCAGACAGAGAGCCTGGGGAGAGGGCACGGCTGAGGCTATGGGATTGGGGGGTTTTGTTCCCCCAGTGAAGGTGGCTGTGCATCCACAGCAGCTGAATGCTCCTCAGGCCCCACGGCACCAAACCCCAGCCTGGGTCCATAGTCCCAAAGGGAACTTTTCCTTGTGCTGGTGCGAAATGCAAGGTGCTCACACCTCAAAGGACCTGCTGGGTCCCACCTAAGAGTGTCCTCATTTACCATGCTTGGCTGCTCTATTCGTAATGAAATTTCAAGGCAAAGGGCACTTCACACCCATTCTGTTACCGGCAGAGGCTCAGCTGTAATTAATCCGTGCCTTCAGGCAGCCTCCAGATCCTCTGGGTGACAGCTAGGGATTTAACAACGCTGCAAGGAGCTGAGTTTTCAAACCTCTCCCTGAAAAACCCCAAAGCACAGCACAGCGACTGGGCCACGAGAGCGTGGGACCCTCCTGGTGCCCCAGCCACCCGACGCTGGCAGAGCCCATGCGTGCAGAGAGGGACCAGACATGCCAAACCCTTCACATGGGCACTGCCACTCTCCTCCCAGGTGGCCACAGAGCTTCATGCTGTGGCATCCAAAAACCTTGCGTGTGCGTGTGGAAATCACAACAAAAAGGCAAACAGAAACCCTTCTCCAAGCCATTTTCAGTAACATTACAGCAAGCAAGTAGCTCACACAGAAACCCCTGCAGTGCTGCTACCAATTGTGACTCCTTTGAGGGCAGGAGGCTGGTTTTCTGTCCCAGGAGGAACACAGGGCTTTACAGCATGTACCCAACAAAAAAAAAAACAACCAAAACAACTGACAAGAGGTTTTGCTTTTTGCAGAAAGCTGTTTCTTTACCTAAACCAATGTGGAAGCACTGGCATGCTTTCCGTTGTCTGAGATTCAACTCTCTCAAAACTCAGAAAGGTGCTGCAGGCTTCCATCTTTGACTGATCCCCAACTTTTTGAAAGAAAAAGAAGAAGCATACTTGGGGAAGTCTTTCTGTGGTACTGCCCCTTCCAGGTCAGTGCAGGCCACAGTATCACAGGCAACCCTTGAAAGAGCAGACAAGCAGAACTGCAGAGACCTCTAGCCCTCCTCACCTCTGCTGGGCAGCTCCTCATCCCATGGAGGTTCCCTGTAATTTGTCACAAGGAAATGGATCGGTTTGTACTTGCTTGGACAGAACCGCAGCATCCTGAAGAAGCTAGGCAGTGCACAGGGGACTGCTGCTTTGACAATGCAGCCAAGATGCAGATGTAGACTCCATGCTTATCTCCTAGGCTTTCAACCAGAAAAGATGTAGTCCAAGCAGGTTTTTGTCTTTTTTTTTTTAATTTTTTTCCTGACATTTTTTTTCTTCTATTCACCTGTCCTGACACTTAACCCATGATCGAGTTCAGGGCTCACGGCCAGCACCCAGTTTCTGGCTCCTGATTTTACTCTCCCTGTCTCTCTCAGCATGTTCAAGTCCAGCCCCGTTCCCTGGTGCACAAGACACTGGCTGAAGGGGGACAACCTGCTGCCTCAGTCCTGCAGGGTCTGACACCAACTCCTTCTCACAGCCTCAGCCAGAGAACATCCAGGCTTTTTTACTTCTCATCCTGTACCTTTGCTGAATCTGGTTTGCTCAGACAGACCTACCAAAGGATGCTGCTACCTTTTTTTAGTGCCAGGCAGATAGAACTGAGGGTTTTGGAACTGTCCCTCAAGCTAAAGGGCTGGCAAACCAGAAAGAAGCCACCTGTCCCAATTTTGTCCTGCCTCCCACCTCTGCATAGTAGGCGGCTTGTGTTTCCTCCTGCAGACAGCACAGCAGTGCAGAGGGCCCATGGCTGCATCTCTCACCTGGATCGTAAACTCACCAGGTCTCAGGGAGGTAATGGTGAGGATACATGCTTCTGGCTGGCTAGGAGTGAGCCTTTGCCTCCAGCGGGAAGTTGTTAGCTAAGGCAGAGATCCGCCAAGACAGCCTGAACCACATACACAATGTCCACCTAAAAGTCCACGCTCCAGTGGTCTTGAGCAGGTAGAAACAGATTTCCAAGGCCGTACAGAGACACCAGGAGAAACTTCACCGTTTCTTTGTCAGAGGGTATTTTGAGGGGAAACTCGCCTCTCCCACCACTGCGAGGGTGAGATGGAGCCAAGCAGAACCCCCTCCTTTGCCCACATACCTGGGGGTTCCTCATAACCCCTGCAAAATAACAGGAAGAAGTGTGATGCCCCAACCACTCTGCACTCTCGCGCGCGTGCACACACACACACTCTGGGAAACTGCTGCTGAGGATGCTGCAGGTAACGCCAGGAGCCAGTGGAAAACAGCTGAACAACTGCACAGTTCTCAGGGAATCTGCTAAGCCTCCCTTTCCCAAACTGCAGTCTGTCTGCACGAGCATTTGCACAGGTTGAGCTACAGTGAGAAAACTTACTTGGCCTCCTCATTTGCTGAAGTCAAGCTTGCATGGCATCTAATAGGTGCTACAGAAAGCGCGCCCAGCTGTGTGTCCTCACCTCAGGTTTACCTCAAATATCCTACAACTCCTACTCCATGTGTTGGGTTTGGGTTTTGCTGTGGGTGGAATGTACAGGGTGCACACAATATGTATTTTCCACTGGCTCCTGTGACACAGCAGCCCTTTTACAAACATCATCCCCCCTGACTTCAGCTGAGTGCTACTCTGAGGCATTCAGGCACGCAAGAACAGCATGGTGGAGACACAACAGACTCGTGAGGGAAATACATTGCGCTGAAAGGAAGAAGTTTGACATTACCAGTGCAGCAGTAGCAGGGCTCAGCGCTCCTCTTTCTTTCTATGAGATGCAGAGCACAGAAGAGCACGTAGGCAGCGTGTAAGAACCAGATCACACAGTAATTCTCCTTGCTTCAGTGATTGCTTTGATATAGACAGGATTAACAAGTAAAGGTAATATTTCCCCACTAGAAGGAAAAATAAAATAAAAAAAAAAAAAAAGAGGGCAGATGCAAAGGGAAAGACAGACAAGAAAAAGAGAAAAGCAATTGTCAAGACAGCAGAGAAATAAGACTTTTCCTACTGTACTTCTGGCAGAATTAATAAATTTTCTGCAACTCTCTCTAGTCAGTGCTCCCTCTCACCCTTGAGAGATGCATCCAGTGGGTTTACTACTACTGACCACTCTGCCTCTTCCAGGTTGTTAGAGGTATGCAGTAGGAGCATGTTTATTTTACAAATCAAGTAGTCTTACTTGCTAACATACATCTGACTGCTGGACATGTCCGGGACATATACACCCTGTGTATTGCATGTCACTCCCACTCCCACTTTGCACAAGGGATGCATCTGAAAAAAAACCCTCACTAATTTTTGTGAGGGTTAACTTCAGAGCACACAGACAGCCCTACTGCTGGAGGACAGGACCAGAGAAGAGGGGGAGCCAGCAACACAGGGCAAGGCAAGCCAGCATGCACCATTGCAGCAGCAGCGGGAACTCCAACCGGGCTTCGGACACTGCCTGCCCTTACAGGTGCCAGCGCAGCTCCATGTGATCATGCCTCTTGCTTTCCCTTAACCTTGAACACCACTGATGGGGAAACACCGGCCCCAGCTGCATGGGGCTTTTTGCAATGGAGATGGCTGCTTGCCCACAAGCGTTGCCCCTGGACCGTGGGTGGGCAGCTCTCCCCCATCCTCCACAGATCCAGCCAGTGAGCTACGCCTGGCTGGGAAAGCAGCAGCCCACATAGCAAGACCACTGCTGGAAGTGGCATCACACCCTCGCTTCTGAGCCACGCTCGGAAAAGGGAGGCACGCTGCACTGCCACCTTCACCCACCAGCAACCCAGTGACCAGTGGGGACCGTGGCTCCAGCAACCTAGTGGCACCAGTAACTTGCACAGGCAAACACTGCATGTGCAAGGAAATGCAGCCTGAAGTACAAGGGGCTGAGGCTGGCCCTGCACTGCTGTACCACAATGGCACCAGCTGCTCTTTGCATTACACGGGAAGGGTGTCCTTACAGGGCTTAATTTCAGGGCACAGCGTGCCAGTATGCATGCTGCAGACACACCTTGTGCCCTCACCAAATGCAGCTGCCAAGCCACAAGCACAGCTGGCCACAGACATGGGAGCATCTTGGCTGCTGCCGTGCTTGGGGGCTACCACTAATTCCCCACATATCATTTTTGCCCAGATCTCTGGCACCCTGGAAATGAGCAAAGTAAGAGAAATAGTAGTAACAGAGTATTGGTTTTCTCTCTAGCAAAAGGTCTCCCCTTACTTTCAATTCTGCAAGGAAATTTATCGCTTGGGTGACCATTTTAAATATTCACGGTGTTCGATATGCCCAAATACATCAGCTGATCCGCAAATCTAAAGAGTTACATTTACAGAAGCATGTTATTTCATCTCACTTTCTACAGAGCTGATAAAAGACACAGAAATGCATATCCAAGAGAGAGAAACTGTGCTGACCGTCCAGCCGGCGGTCTCTGCTGGGGCTCTCAGAACAGCATCTGCCCCTTCACGCTACAGCCAATGCAAATGCCTTCATATTTTAAGCTCTTCCAAGTGTGAACAACACCGACTTACTTAACCGCTGTTACGGTAGCTTGTTTGCCCTCCTCCCCCTCCCCCTTTTTTTTTAAAGACAGGTCTAAGGCCATCAGATATGAAGGAAAAAAAGCACCACCCCCCCACCACCTCCCCATCAACTAATTGTTTCTTTTCTGTTCTATTCACCTGGAGACAATCACTCACCTGCTCCACTGCCACAGCTTTGCCTTCTCCATTCTAACACTTTGTGCACTACTACTAACATGAACGGAAGCTGCTCAAGAAAGTAAGTGAAATCCTACCGCTTTATGGCACACCCAATGCCAGATGAGGCATTAATGCTACCTTGTCACCTTAAAGATCTCTGTATTCAACTCCTGCAGCAGCTGGGAAAAAGGAACATTTGGAAAGAGATATTAGGTTGGGTTGTGCTCTTAGGGATTTTTTCCCCCCTCCTTACCAAATGGTTTCTTTAAGCAGAAGCTCTTTGGTGTGAATCATGCCTGACCAGAAGAAGGGACACCTCAGGTTTTCCATCAAAATCACTGAAGCAAAATTGCTCATGTTCATTTTCACTTAGCTATTTTGTTTTTTTGCTTCGGTGTTTGTTTTATGTTTTTTTTTTTTTAAAGCAACCTTATCCCTTCCTGCCAGCCCACTGCCACTGAGGATAAAGCAACACCTCCTCTGTTTTAGGGGGCACAGGCACTGTTACGAGAGCAGTTCAGCATGGATACTGTCATGAGGCCCTGTGTCTCTAGCATCTTACCTGGTTGATAACATAAATTCCATAATCTAGTTGCTGCCTTTGGAGAATTGGATGCAGGTAATAGAGCCAGTATTTCAGGTGCTCCTCTCGGTTCCTGAACGGTATGATTATTGCTACTTTCTGAAGTGCTATACAGTCCTTTGGAGCAAAACGACCTCCTGCTTTGACCTCTGGGTTTTTTCTTGCCACTTCTTCCAGGTTTACAGGTTGGGAAAACTCCACACGTAGTGCACCAACTGGAAGAGAGGCACAGCACAAAGCAAATTAGCACACATAATCTATTTGTCTGAGCACACTTCCTTTACGTGCTTGACTTTTTAAAACAGAGGTTTGGATCCAAACAAAATCCCAGCAGTGCATGGAGGTGTTGAAGCTGGTCCAGCTGTACTCAAGAGCAACCACATACCACTGTTCAAAGCAAAGCCACAGATGCTGTAGCCTCTTGGTATCAGACCCCAACCAAGTCGCTGACACCAAACGAGTCTTGAAAACCCTCCTATCTGCGTGGCAAACCAACAGCTGTGTCCCACTGGCATCTGCACTATGAAACCAGCCTAGAGAGGAGCACTGCCCTCTGTGCCCTCATCCACCTCAGACAGGATGAGAGTCAGGCACTCCAAAATTAGTCCTGCCCTCCTACTGATGTTGTGCGTTACACCAAGACTATCCACGTGCAAAGAGAAAAAAAACCCCGTCTTGCCTTTCTTTTTTCTCTCTTATAGATACTTCCAGTGTTCTGTATTCATACCCATTGTTTATTAGAAGTCCTGTATTAGAACTGCTAAAAAAACCACATCCAGATTTGCATGCAGGCTGGCAGTTCCCATGCACTGTTTCACCAGTGCCAGGTTTTGAAACAGCCAAAATAATTGGTGCCAACACTGGTGTGTGAAACTAGGAGGACCCCCTGGCACCACAGAGAGGATGGCAGCCTCTGAGCTGCTCAAGGCTGAGCTCGAGGAGGAAGGGCAGTGACAGCCCTTGCCGCTGATACAGCCGATGAGACCTACTTTGCAAGACTTCGGCTTAGGCATCTTGCATAAACACGCTTTGCCTGGCAGGGCTTCCCTGCCCTGCCACACCAGCTCCACAGCCCTCCCTCCCATACAGCTGTACATGGGTCCAGAGCTAAACACAGCATCGCTGACCACAGCCCCTTTGCGGATGCCCTCTCTTAACATCCAGGCTGGATTTTCCACAGTATTTGCTTCCAGCCGATCCAGCCCTGATGGACAGACTTGCTGCAAAAACCTAATGAGCGCAGTAGCTGCCTGCAGAAGGCCCTGTCTGGCTGCCATGTCCTGCTCGCAACAATGGCAAGCTCATAAACCAGGCTTTGCACACACACTCAGCTCCCACTGAAACCTCTGCTGCAGGTGGGGATGCTGACACCCCTGTGCATAAAGCAGGTGATCTCCATCGTAAACACTGAGCTGGGGATAACTGAGTAAATATCTGGCTGCTGTACCCTCCCCCTCTCTTCCACCTGGATGTGAACACACACGTGTGCACACACACACACACCTGCACACATGTCTTATAGCTACTGTCTCTGATTTGCATTTGCTGAAGAGACTCCCGGGCCCCTTGCAGGGCATGCGTGGTGTGTGCACTGCACTTATGCAGCCCCTTGAGGACAACAAGCGATTTTTAGTGCTCTAAAAGACAGTGGCCATCATGATCAACCTTGTGCATACCCCAACATGCAATTACTAAAAAAGCACAAATAATGCTCCAGGCTCACAGCTCATTTGCTGGTTATTTACCTAGAAGTAGTTACGTTAGTTGGGTTGTGCTGCTCCACAAACCTGTGCTCACTCGGGCTGGAGAGATGGCAAGAAGGAGACCAGCTGACCAAGCAGAAGTGCTCAGTGTACCCCAGAGGCAGCGAGGAAGCTTTCCTGCCTGATTTACTGCCTGCACTGTATAGGCAAGACCTTCCAGAAACAGGCATCACAGGCAGGATGCAAAGGGCCTCCTCATCTCCACATTTTGTGCAGGTTAAGTGGGCAAGTTTGCATGTTTCCCTCTCACAGGAGAAAGCAGCAGTGGTTTCTCAGCTTCCAGGCACTGGGATCAGTCCACCAATGCTCTCAGCGCTTCGGCAGCTCCCAGCTCCACCCCTGATGGGCCTGCCTGGTTTCCTACTCTCTCTGCCCCACAGTGCAAGCTGGGTCCTGCAGACACCTGCCCTGCAGCCACAGGTCCAGGGCCAAAGCCTCTCCAGTTGAAAAGCGGCTTGCAGGGAGAGCTTGGAGGGCACTCTGCAGCAGGAGGAAGAGGCAAGAATGGGAGGAACTGGGGCAGGAAGGAACGTGCATGGGCATGATGACGAGGACCAGTGGCAGGAGAGGGGGGCCAAGCACAGTCAGCCCAGTGCCAATGGGATGGGCGAGGGGCTGGTGCTGCAGCAGGAGGGGGGGAGCATGCATCACTTCCTCCGAAATTGGGTACTGCTTCCCACCATGGTGGCGAGCGTTCTCCCAGAACAGCCTCTGGCCTCAACCCACCTCCACGCTTGCCTCCCCCTGCCCACCCCTCTGCCTGCCAGTACCACCTCCATGAGGAGACCAGCACTCACAGGCCAGGATGATGCTACACTTCTGTGCATTTACAACAGCAAAGGGCATTACACGAGGCATGGCTCACCTAACCGGTTGTGGCCAGCGGACGGGATTACACCGGCCATGGGTGCCCAGGGACATTATTTTCCTGCCTCGCATGCACCCGTCACCGGCCACGGCCTGAGCTGGCAGGGCGCTGCAGGAAGCAGTGGGAGGAAGCAGCACATCCCTTGGCGGGGCCCTGCCAGCCTGTCCTGCTCCGGCGCCGGGTGGCTGCCGTCCCAACAAGCAAGCCCTTTCCTGCCGGGGCAGGCTGCGCACCCCGCTCCCCATCGCTGCTCGTCAGAAACAGCTGCAAGCCCCATGGGCCTGGGGGATGCTTTCTGGTTTAACAAACAAAGGCTCTTTTAACATCTTGAGCGGAGTAAGCGGGGAGGAAATGAAAGTTCGCCATTTAGGTGAATTTACAGGGGAAATCTCCCGCTGGTGACGTGTAAGCTCCAGTAGGGCCAGGACAGCCACAAGTGTTTGGACACTGCCAGCCCAGCTCTTTTGCAGGCTGCCACCTGCCAGTTCCCTAGGGTCAAACGTGGACCGCTCATTGTGCCAGCACTTGCTCTTGTTTGCTATCAGGAGGCTGGAACATCAGCAAGGAAAAGATGGGAGAGGAAAACACATTCATGATAAAAACCAGCTGCTGAAGACGGGGATTTAACAGTTTCAGGGTCTTGAAGGACACTGGTGAGAAATGATCTGTACTGCTCTGATCTCCAGTTAATCAAATCAGTTTTAAGGCAGCACACCTTCTTGTAAATGCTGCCCCAAGGGATGCAGCCACCGTGCAGGTCAGCGAGAAGACCCTAGGCATTGGCACCGTACATGTACAGCAAGGCAGCTGCTTCCCAGACAGGCTTGATGCAAATCACCCACTTAATACACACACAGGCATCAGTGAGAATGCAAAAAAGTAAAAAACCTGATTAGGCTGTTCTCAAGTAGAGAATGGCTCACGCGATGTTTCACAAAGCCATATGGCTGACACAAAGGAGCAGCAACACACCACCCGCTGCAAATTGACACTTTCAGTTCACTTCCCAAGCAGGACAGGGCTAAAGCTGAATCTGCAAACGCAGGCTTTCCAACCGGTGACCAGAGTCACAGTTCCGGTTGCTAATTTCAAATAATTTCAACCAAAATTTGACTACTTGGATAGCAAGCAGTCCCACGGCTGTTATCTCCCAACGATCCTGACCCAGGACATGATCTGCCAATGCTGAGAATGTGCGTGAAGTTCGCTGCGAGAGCCATCCCATGGCCAAAACCCTATCCCTACCCATGTTTACTAGGTAAACTTTCCAGCCCATTCACTATTTTCTACTCCTGTTCAGGGCGACTGCCTGACATAGAAGCCACTGGATATTGAGCTGCTACTAAAAACACCCAGGCATCAAGAGAGCTATGTGGGCTTGCAACTCCAGTCATGCATACAGCCCCGGATTTGTGGGCAGACACGTTTTGGGTTTAGTTACAAAGCTCCAACAGAGCAGCTTCATGAGCCTCCACTGCACTCTTCTAACAAAAGAAAACCTTAAAAACATGAATTAAGCAACACTTTGAAGCTTGCAAAGGACAGCAAAGCATGGCAGCACATCCTAACACTCCAGAGACTGTAAAAAAGGAGGTTTTAGCTGGCAGTGGTAGGGTACACCAGAAAAAAAGCCAGCCCCTTCCTGCCCCCCATCTCCAACACTCAGAAGCGTTTCTGCTCAAAGGGAAGGTGCACAGGAAAAACGCTCTGCAGGCACAGGCGACAGGGGACACCGTGGTGCACACAAACAGGAAGCAGCTTCTCACACGAAGCAAAAGGTGAGGCTTGCAAAAAGCCAGCGGCAGCGCAATGCTCCAGCATCGTGAACTTGGCCCACAGCCTCAGCAATCTTCTGGTCCCCTGCTTCCTAACAGCCAGCCACGCTTGCCACAACAGCTAAACCTCCCGCTGCGTGAGGCTGCCAGCACGCATCCTCCCCAGTGCTCATCCTGCTGACCCAAACGAGAGGACCCTTGCACAAAATAGCCCAGAGTCCACTCAGCCTGATGCTAGAATAAATCTAGAGGCTGCTACAGCCTCTCTGGACCACAGATATTAGAAGTGTTGGGAAAACTCAAGCAGCAATGCCCCACAGAGCCAGAACTGTACTGTAGCATTCCCAGGGGGGCTGTGAATGGGACAGTGCCACACTCCATCCAAGAAGGTGGTAGCAGGTGACACAACATGGGGCACCAGCTACAATGGGCAGTCCTGGGGGCGTTCAGGTGGGAAGGGTAGGGGGAACCCACTTCCCCAGGAGGGCAGTACAGCCCCACCAGAAGGAGGGTAGCTGGGCTTATGAGGAGGCTGGGAAAGGTGATCCAACAGACTGAATCACTCTCCCAGGCACTTCACTGGGAGAACCAGCAAAACTTACCTGCACACTTTAAGCCAGGCATAAATCTCAGATAATTTAGTCAGAATGAAAGCAAAAGCATGTAGCACGGCGGCTGGAAAAAATCTCTCCCCAAACAGAGCAGAAAAGAATGTTTCCATTGCCCTGGCCGAGAGCCGGGTGCTGCTCTCTATCCATCCAGCCATGTGCACAGCCGCACTGCCATGCTTAGACAAACCTCAGGCGAAAGGAAAGCTGGAAAGGAGAAGCAGAACTCACAGGCAGGAAAAAACCCAAATAACCTCCTTTTGCAGGGGCCCAGCAGAAAAGGGAAGGGTCCATCGGCCACACCAAGTCTGCCCTGGCTGGGAAAAACAAAGCCAGCTCCACCCCAGAAACGCAGGGCAAGTCCCCCCACATGGGGCTGTGGAGCAGCATTCGCTCCAGCCCCCAGACCAACGCGGCAGCTCCAGAGCAGGCAGGTAGCTGCACCCCACAGCTCAGCAAAGCAAGCATTTCCTATTAAAATCAGCTAAGCCTCAGAGCTGTGCCAGTGCCTACGCAGGCAGCACCCGCCAGGCTCGAGCTGGGGTTCAGCCCTGTGGTGGGAGGACAGGACCAGTGGATGGGGTCCAGCACCACTTGCCCAGCTGGGTTCCCTGAGCAAACCCCTGTCCTGGCATATGACCTAGTAGCCAAAACAGCCAGGGGGACATCCCTGTTTCTTGAAAACTGGATGGCAGCTGCTGCCCCTTGCTGCCTTCAGCCCTCTCCCCCTCCATAATAGTTTCTAGAAGGAAAAAAAAAAAAAATATCTTGGGTCTGGCTCCCAGTGAGGAAAAAAGCACCTTCACAAGGACTGAGATGTTTTCTTCAGCTGCTCTACACTTGCAAAGTTGCATCCCCTGGCAGATGTCAGCTCTGCCAACACAAGGCTTGAGCTGGCTACACCAGCATATGCTCTGTCTTGGGCATCACACAGCATTTGGCCATCTGCAACTGTGGACCCCAAGGGGAAACAGGCTGGGAGAAAAAAAAAAAAAAAAAAAAAAAAAAAAAAAAAGAGGACGGATCACATATGCTGGCTACACTTGGTCTACATGATGGCAGGTTTGCATGATTAACTGAGTGAATATATTGAGAGAAAAAATAGCCTTAATCCAACCCCAAACACTGCCTGTTCCAACACAAAGTCTCACACTAGCACATGGCACCTTCCAAAAAAAAAAAAAGAAAAAAAAGGTTGTCGTTTCCATGTTAAGGCACTTCTAGGAGAAGCAAAGTCCTCACCAGTGGCTCAAATCCAGCCCACGCCCACTGAAGCGGCTTTGAACTGTCTCCCTTTGAGCCTCGCAATCTGCATGCGATTAGCCCTTCTCGCTGCCGCAGTGAAATTAAATTCCAGGCCCTCAAACAGCAAACTCAAAACAAACAAACAGAAAAGCCTGGATCAGAAAAAGGTTGAGTTGCCCCCCTGCCAGGAACCCCCCGACCCTGCTGTGAGGCGGGTGGACAGAAGCTCTCCCAGGCTGAGTGGCATTCCAGGGACGTGGCTCTGTCCGGGGCAGCCCCAAATGGCAAGGCACCCCCATCCCCCCCATCCCCATCCCACCCTGCCGGTGGCTCTGCACCTGGATCCCAGCGCTGCCCCGGGGCCGGGGCGCTCCCCAGGCAGGGCGGTGAGTGCAGGGTGCCAGGTGGGGCAGAGGCTCCTCGGTCTGGCCAAGACTCCGCCAGCGCTTGTGCACCCCCAAAAGCACGGGGTGCTGCTGCCGGCGGGGAGCGCGGGAGGTGAGGACGGAAGCCCGCACACCTGGGGAAACAGCTGCTGAAACCCCGCTGCCCTGGCGCACACAGGTTGGAGGAAACCCATTCCGTAAAGTCTTTACGGGGCTGTTTCCTGCTTCAGCAAGACACACTTGTAACTTAGGTGCCCTCAAAGCGAGACCAGTGACACCCCAGTGTGGCAACGTGACAAAAGCAGCCCTCTTTCCGACAAACACCTGCAGGGGCATGGGGACTGCCCTGAGCTCCTGCAACTCAGCCACAGCTGGGAGGCAGCTGGAAAGGCATCTGCAGTGCCACAGCATCACCGGTGAGCCATGGCCACCACGTGCCTGTCCGGAGGTGGTAATGCACACCTGGCTCACCAAGCACCTCTCCTTCCAGGCAGGGCCTCTAAGCACCGATTTGCACAAGGGAAAACTCTGTCCCAGTGGGGACAGCGCTGAGTAGTGAGGCCTTCTCCTGCCCAGAGAGACAGGGACAAGCTGGACACTGATGCTGCTCTACCCATGTTCCAGAAACCCCCAGATCTTTGGTCCCACCAGTGCAGCACTGCTGCAGACTGACCAGTTCTGTCGCCAAAAGCTCTGCAACCAAAACTCCTCTTGCTCTGCAGGGAAGAGTGCGAAGAGGGAGGGAGGGGAGCAGCAGCTGCAGGATGGTGGCTGGAGAGGACAGTCCACCACCAAGGAGAGGAGGCGAGTGGTGGAGTCCAGCAGCCCACTGCCTCGGGCTTGCTCACAAGGCCACCAGATCCAGAGCACCTCCCTACTGAGGACCGTGCACCCCAGCATGCTGCTACCCTGGGTGGGGGTTGCTCAACACAGCGACAATGTCCTCCACCATCTGCTGAGAGCTTAACTGAATTCTGCATCCAAACACAGTTTGGGAAGCTGCAAGTGTCTGTCTCTTCCCAAACACAAACTTGGACAAATTTCCAAAGCAGCTAGCTGTTGCTTCAGATCAATGCTGGCAGAGAAACAAGCGCATTATAAAACACTAGATGCATGAGACAGAAAACTTTCCTTTTCTCCCTAGCGCATCCTGCCTGTTGTGCTGTGTCCCTGAAACAGCTGCTCTCCAGGAAGGCACAGTACCTTTCCAAGTTAGTTTGCAAGCCCCATTAATAGCCCTCGACCTTCACTTTGAACAGCTAAGAGGATGCTAGGGATGCTCTCACCACAGAGGCTGCTCCCTGCCCACAAAGTCTGTGCTTCAGAGGTATGATGTGCGCCTGACCACACGGGTAGCTGCAGAGCGGTCGGCAGTGTTGCCAGGATCACGCATCTGCTCCCTGCCAAACATCTTCAACATATTCTTTGGAGAAGTTTCTCAACCCCTCTTTTCAGGCCAAGAAAGACTAACTTCCAGCAAACTAGTCCACGTGTTACCTTCCCCTCCCCCAGCCCTCTCCATGCTCTTCTCTTTGAGTTTCTGTTTTACTTTTTTGAAACAAGGCAGCAAAGGGACACAGCACAACCCCAGCTTGTGGCCCGCAGCACCCAGGTTGTGGGGGAGGTGGGAGGGAGTGGAAATAGCAGCTGTATCAGAAAGGTTAAAAAAAAAAAAAAAAAAAAAAGGCAAAGCAGACAATACTAAGTTCAGATTGAGAGGAGGGGGAGATCCTGCATATAAAGCATACACTTTCTCCAACGTTTGGTATTTTAAGTGACCCCACAGATTCAGAGACCCTGAGCTGCTGGGGCAGAACCCCCCCCCCCCCAGGGAGACAAGAGCCCATGATTGCAGGTGGGCACAGATCCCGGGTACACCAAGCCTACCAAACCCCTCCAGCACAGTCACCACCAGAAGTCTTTAAAAATGGTGTTTTCAGCACCTCTTAAGTTTTAATTTTCTTGCCCCAAATTACACTCTGCTAGGATGCTGCCAGTGCTGAAGCATCCTCTAACGCCAGCCCACGCAACATCCATACATGAGAGGGCCTCAAGCTAGTTCGCGAATTCACTGACCCCTCAGGCAGCACATAACCTCTAAAAACTTGTGTTACACCGACACTAAGCATCACCACCAATTTGACAGGCTACCTCTGTCTCCTCCAAACAGACCTCAAAGCATCAGAATACGTTCATCGCTTATCTTCAGCATCTACAGTTTAAGGCAACTGCTTGCACTGACAACACAGGTACCAGAAGCAGTGCATTGAAAGAGAAAGCCCATGCCAGAGATCCTCCACCCTCCAAATGAGAGACAGCTGCTCACTCACTCACAAGCTCACCAAAGGAGCTTCTTTCTCTCAATCCTCTGTTTCTTCAAACATGCCTCGCTAATAGTGGGAAGCATCAGCTTCTGTACAGGACTTTGGCATCTTGAAGAAACAGTTGTTTTTCTTGCATGCCCAAGACCCCTGAGGAGAAGGACTTGGGGGTGTTGGCTGACGAAAAGCCTGACATAGCCTGACAATGTGCATTTGCAGTCCAGAAAGCCAATTGAATCCTGGGCTGCATCAAAAGAAGCGTGGCTATCAGGTCAAAGGAGGTGATTCTCCCCCTCTACTCTTGAGACCCCACCTGGAGTGCTGCATTCAGCTCTGGGGACCCAGCATAAGGAGGACACAGACCTGCTGGAGAAGCCCAGAGGAGGCCCACAAAGATGACCAGAGGGCCGGACCACCTCTGCTATGAAGACAGGTTGAGAGAGTTGGGATTGTTCAGCCTGGGGAAGGCTCTGGGGGAGACCTCATAGCAGCCTTCCAATACCTAGAGGGGGCTTATAGGAAAGGTGGGGACAGACTTTTTAGTAGGGCCTGTAGTGACAGGACAAGGGGTAATGCTTTTAAACTAAAAGAGGGTAGCTTCACATTATTAGGAAGAAATTCTTTACTGTGAAGGCGGTGAGGCACTGGAACAGGTTGCCCAGAGAAGCTGCAGATGTCATCTCCCTGGAAGCATTCAAGGCCAGGTTGGATGGCTCATGGGGCTGAGCACATGAGCTCAGCCCTTACCGGCCACACCTGGTATCTAAACAGGGCTCAAAAATGGCTATGGAGACAGCTCTATTCTAAAATAACCTCCATAATTAACACGTGCTCTCGATCATGCAGGACTTGAAAATTACATCCTTGTAGATAAGCCTGTCCATGAGATTCTACTTTGCAGACTTCTGGCACTGAAAGATACGTGCTGTTTGAAAACAAGCTTTGGAGACGGATCTTACCACCAAAGAAACTGCCCCCTTCTGCACTCCCTCCTGAAAACAGAAGGCACAGAACTACCCCATCACCAAAACACACAGGCCTCATGGAAAAGGTAGAGGAAAAGCATTTGACTGTTTTGAAAGCACTTGGGCTAATATATATAGTACTTCTACAGAGCAACTTTTTAACTTTTTTTTTTTTTAATACTGTTCTACAGTTCCTAAAAACCAACAAGTTTGGGGAATGGACACCTGCAGGATATATCTTGATTTACTTGCTTTTGGGCTGCTTCTTGACACGCTATTTAAGATACTCATTGGAACACAGCTCTAAACTGAAGCATAAATACAAAATGCTTATATTACCTTGTATTAGAGAGTTTCATAGCTATTAAGGACTTTTAATTCAAAATCAAATTACAGTATTATTTCACAGCCCTGATTTATGCTTTAAATTATAAATAAAGGCAAGTGAACCATAAAGGCGTTTTAAATTTGGCAACTTCTTGTAGAGATTAAACCTCACTCAGCTAATGCATTTGCTGCAGAGCCAGACAGCAGATTGTAAACTACTCTCTCTAAATATCACTAGGAAGAAAACTCTGGGCCTCTGAAACAAGTACCTGACTATTAGACCATTCAAAAAGCCTGAGTAGCTCAGTCACACATATCCTGTGTGATTCATCACATGCTTCACAAAGGGGGAGGGAGGGCAGGAAAAAAAAAAAAAAGATGAGGTGTGTTTCAATAAATTTAGGTTTACGCTGAGGGAACAGGGTAGTTGGTGCTACCTGTTCCCATCAAAGCACTTCTCTCAATGGCTTTGCGAAGGTGGGAATCACAGGAAGGTCCTTGCTGGTTCCTGCTTGTAAAGTTCATACCAATAAGAAGCTTTATGCACAAAAAGAAGAGGATTTTTTTAGTTCTGGGTGTGTTAACATAATTGTCAGAAATGCCTGTGGAGTGTACACCTCTCTTACCACCACACACACACCCCCCTCGCTTTAGAGGTACATGAGATGTTGATCAGGGCCAACTCAGCTCTGGCCAGCATCTGACGCACAACAGAATTGTTTTACGAATGTTTCAGTTCGCTACCAAAACCTGAGAAGAGCAGGAAAAAAATAAATACCCATCAGGTTTCTCACCTACATGCTGGCTACAAACCTTGAAGCCATACCATTGCCAGCCTGCATCTGACTGCACCACCCCACAAGTACTGAAGAAACCATTGCTAGAAAAAACTGCTAGAAACCATTTGCCTGCTGCACTGTAAAAAGCTACCGACCTGTACCCCTCTTAACATCTGTAACCACTTCCACTAGCCTCATTCAGCCTTTGGCAGATTCAGAAAACTGCACTGAAGATGTTACAATGCCATTCTAAAATATTTTAATTGAACCTTCAGTGGCTGACTCAGGTAAGGCTTTGAATCTTGGGGACACTAACAGTGTTTCTCTAAACTCCAGGCATTTCAAAAGCACATGACTCACTCCTGAGAGGATCAGTGTAAATGGAGAACATTTAAAGCAAAGCCATATTCATAAAGGGCTCCACATCCACTCTGTGAGGGCAGGCTTGCACAGCTACTTTCAACTTAAAGTAATCTAGGGGCAAAGAAGTAAAAGATACTAATCAAAACCAACAAAAAGCCATAGCACAGTTCCTTCTGATGACCTCAAAACTGCCTTCCTAAACAGGTGACCAGAAAGCACCCACAGAATCTATTGATTTCTGTCTCTGTTTTGTAAATTGAAAACTGCAGGTAGCTTGTCAAAACTCTCTTCCCCCACTGTGATCTCTGCTAATAAAGGTGCCCATGCTAACACTTGACACGCTGATGAAGAGGGAGCTGATCCCCAGGCACCAGGGCTCGAAGAGCTTGTAGGCAGGTGACTTAACAACTGGGATGCCAGCAGGTCACGGTAACAAACTCCACCTACACCACAGGAGGATCTGTTCAAGGAGCAGCCACTCCAGACAGCAAGTTGGGTGAAAGCCTTTTAAGGGGAGGAGAAAAGATGAAATTCACCTTGCCCCCACCTCTGCTTTGTGACAAAGCCAGTGGATCAACACAGCTACAGGTGATCATGTAAAAATGAGACCACCAGCAGGCTGCAAACCCGCAAAGAGCTGCCAGCCTCCCAGCACCCAAGCAGTCCTGGGAAAAGCCTGTGGGGAGCACAGTTCCAGTGCTGATAAAACAGACGCCAGGCTGCCACGTATCAGGATACTGCATCACAGGACCAAATTCGTGGGAAGCGCCGCCGGGATGCGTAACAACTGTATTCATGACCCTGCCTCACAGCACTTTGCAAATCTGTGCCGCTTCTCGAGCGGGTCCGCGTACACAAAAGGCTGCGAAAGCCGGCACAGCACAAACAGCCCGTCTGATCCTTCCTGTGAGATTGCGCGAGTATTTCGGGTAGAGTTCCCAGAGGAAATTACCCAACCTCGCCGGCGACCAGAAAGAAACCCAGCCGGACGGGGAGGGCGCGCTCCCCGAAGGCGCCGAGGCTCCGCTCGCCGCTGCCTGCCTTGCGGGAGCATCCGCCCCCGGTCCCCCAAACGCCGGCTCCCCGGGGATTCTCCCACAATCCCCCTCCGCCGGGCGCCGCGAGGCTGCGCCGGCCGGCCGGCCGCACGCGTGGGCAGCTGCGCCGCTGTCACACCCGCCCCCGCCCCGCGGGGCCAGGCACCCCGCGAGGGACACCGGGACCCACCGCGCGGCGGCGGGATCTGGCGGCAGGCGCTGCCGTCGGGGCGGCCACCCCGGCCCCAGCGCAGCGGACGGCGGCGGGCAGCGGGCGGCAGGAGGGGAGGGAGCGGAGACATCCCCCCCCGCCCCCAAAACCCCGACGGGGCGGCACTCACCGAGCAGCGGGGAGGTCTCGGGGCAGGGGCCCGGCGGCGGCGAGGCGGTGGGGGGCCGGGGCCGGGCAGTGGGCGGCGGTGGTCGGGAAAGCGGCAGCGAGAGGTTGGAGGGCGGCGGGCGGCGCGGCGGCGGCTCGGGACTGCCCGGCGGCCCCAGGGCGCTGCCCGCCAGGTAGTAGAGCAGCGTGGCCGAGAGGTGGAGGGCGCAGAAGGCGACGAGGAGGCGGCAGGCCCGCTGCAGCGAGGTGCCGGGCAGCGACGGCTCCTTCATGCCGCTGCGCTGGCGGGGAGCGCCGCCCGCTCCGCTCCGCGCCGCGCCGCCGACGGGAGACGCGGACGGGGCGGGGGCCGCGGCGGCTCCGCCTGCGGGGGGTCGGCCCCGCGCCCCTCGCCCCGCCCACAGCCGCCCGCCACGGCGGGAGCACCGGCGGGACCCCCCGTCAGCACCCTGCCCCCCGCGCCGGCTGACTCCGGCGTCCCGCCCCCCCGGCATCCCGCGCCCCCGGCATCCCGCCCGCCTCCGCCACCGGCGGCTACGCGGCGCCTGCCCCGCACCGCCGCGGGGCGGGCCCTCGGAGCGCAGCCCTCTTCCTCTCGCTGCCCTTGCAGCACTACCCCGTAGCACCGCGTAGTAACCGTGGCCGCAGGTCCGTGCGGGTCTCTGTAGCAGCGTGCGGAAACGCTCGGCTTTAGCAGAGGGCGTAAGAGGCAGCTGCGAGCTGCTGCCTGGTAGTCCATGCGGCATTTGGGCTTATGCCCCTAGGAGGCTGCAGGTGGTCTTCTCTTGGCGCGACCAAGCGTAAACCCCCGTTTTCTGTTCGTTGGGTGGAGATGGTTTCAGCGCGTTTTCTGCAAAGCGAAACAGGCTAGGACCACCTTTTTACTGCATGAGTTACCCCAGCAGTGCTGGTGGCAGGGCCCTCTGGAGGTCTCCAGCCAAATGTCCTGCTTGGAGCAAGGATATTGCCAGTAGCAGGTGAAGTCAGCCGTGGCTTTATCCCACAGAGCCTTGAAAGCTGCCTCGCATGGGGATCTCCACCCCTCTGGTGCCCGGTCCCACGTTTCTGAGGAGGGAGTTCCCTCATGTCCATCATCAAGCCAGTTAGAAGTGCCTGGGCAAGCAGGTCTGGGCACCATCCAACATCCCTCAAAGTTGCATGTGATTCTTACAAGTGGCAGGTCCGTGAGCCTGGAAAGAAACCTCCTTGGAGCTGCCCCATTAGCCTTGTCTTGGCCAGCAGCAGAGATGGTGGGAGTGCTCAGCGTTGCCCTTTGGTGTAAGGCACTAACGTTGCTGTTCTCGTGGGTGCTGCAGGCGCCTTGTTCACGGCTGGCTGGAGAGGAGACAGCGGGCATCAGTGACTCACTGGGTAACAGGCTGACAGCCAACCAGGCAAAATCCTGCTGGTAGTCTGGCGGACTTGTGTGTATCTGGTTAGCCCCATGAACCTCAGAGTGCTTCAGGGACACCGGGTGATACTCAAGTGGTTTTCAAGTGCAATGAGTAACTCCTGCCAGTAGTGCTTAATGCTACTATTTCATGTTACTGTTTACTTTGTCTCATGAAAAGTGACTGCAAGAAGTGAATCTGCATTCTTCTCATTGGTTAAAATTACTTCCCAGCACACACACCACTCCCACTTCCCTCAGCTCTCTTGGTCTGCTGATTTCAGCAGCCTCTGGTGCTGCTTGGTGGGCCGCCAGAGTCCTGGTCTGTGGAGCTGGGCTCTCGTTCGACATGTTTGGATGCTCCTTCAATGCTCATTCAATGACTGCTCGCAGACACTCTTCCAGATTAAGACGCCATCTGTAGACTTCGAAGAAGTGTACTGTGTCCTATCTGTTGAGGTCCAACAACATTGCTGTTTCTTAGTCTCAAGGCGGGCACTCTTCTGTGAGATCAGATGCTGCAGTGGCTATTCCTCTTGGTTTCTGTTAAGGTTTGGACCAGCTGGACCTCACCAGGTAAATGTTTTGTCATCTGATCCCATGGACTATAGCTGTTCAGTGCTACACACAAGCAAGGACACGTGCTTTTTTATTACTGGCTGTTGTGAAAACTTGCAGTGAATGGCCTTGGTTTGAGATGCTGTGCTGAGAGAGCGGAAACAGGGAGACGGTGCCCAGGGAGTATGGCTGTTGCCTTCAGTGGGAGAGTCTGCACTCATCTTTAAATACTGAAATGGTCAGTGATCTCCGGCAGCAATCTTGAATCTGGATAACTCTACCTTGCTCTGGGACAAAGGAGTTTCCTTTTTCTGGCAGGCTAAGGAGTTGACTTCAGGTCTCAGTGTCTCTTTGCCCTCCCCAAGTGGCTTCCACTAACCACTTCAAAATTCCTTTGGAAGATGGGCATTGCTTTCACCATGAGGAAGCTCAAGGAGAAAGAGTTATCCTGAGTCAACGTGCATGACCAGAGGTATCTGCTTCCTCTTTTCTGTTGACTTACATGTTTCTCAGTTCTTTCTGACACCTTTTGCAAGTCAGTCCAATAATCACTTTGTGCTTTGGTTAAAACTGGTGTTGTGAGCATCATGATGACAATGCTGGTGTCCATGACACTAATACCATCATTGCTGATATTCTCAGTCAACGTTCAGCTAAGGACCAACTCATAAATTATGTCCTTCAATGAGCAAACCCAGCTTTCAAAGCTTCCAGGCTCTCCAGACATCTTTTATGGATCCGTTAGCAAAAGGCAACCCAGCAATGTGTTTCTCAGCAGACAATCCATGCTCCAGAATTTGCACATTGGTCCAGAGTTTCCATGTTTCACTGTCAAATCTGGACTTGTGCTAGTAAATTTGTCTTTCCTTTCAGCTTTGAACTGGGTGCTTGTAGGGAAAGTTCCCTGTGGTGCATTGCATTGAGAGTCAGACCTTGACTGTGACTTGAGGTGGAGTAAATTTGATTTCCTGTGACACTATTACGAATGTCACATCTTAAATTTAGCTATCAATAACAAAAGCTAGCAATAACAGCACAGTGTTCAGTACAAACATCAGAGGGTTAGGAAGTGTCTACCATATTTTTCCACAGGTCCATTGTAATACCTTACTATGAATGCCTGTGATGTTTCATGTGAGTGGTATAAAAATATTTTTTTTTTTTTCCATGGAATCGCTGTCTTGCTTGCACTCAACACAGCTCTGGAAGTAGAGCGGGACTTTGTGATGAAAGAAGCCTCTGCTGCAGCCAGGGATCATTTGCACTCTGCACACATGCAAGCATGCAATCATGTGTGTATGGGTAAATATATAAATCTAAGCATGTAAAGGCAGACCTATTTGAGGTATAGAAGTAAGATGTCCTACTGAACCTGTGAATGAGGAAATAAAAGTACAGACCTTAAAGGAAAATTGCATACATGCATGTCCTTAGGCAAAGTCTGGCTGCACAGGCTGCACATCAGCATTCTTCAGCTTTTCACCGTTGCAAGCTCCACCCCAGCCCAACCTGTGAAGAGTCCTTGGAGATCTCACTTTTCCAGTCATATCGAAATCAACTTCTAGCTCCCTGGATTCACTGTGGTGGTGACGTTCTTTTTTGGTGAAGCTAATTTTTAGCTTTTTTCTCCCTACAAAAAACCACTGCGTTGCACATGAATACATCTGTCCGCCCACCATGCCTAATGACTTGTAAATCTAATTTTAATCAGACTTGGCAGGTGGAAGAGATCGTAAACATCCAAAACACTTGCTGAAACAAGACATCAGGATGCAAGAGGGTGAAATTTCACCAGTAACATGGCAAGCCATTGGTAGGTAAGGATCAAAGAACAAAGTGGAAGAGGGAGGTTATAAGCCCTGTACCCTTAGAAGAAAAGCAAAGTTCTCAGGGGGGCATGGCAGAATCCAGGAAAGCATGTGAATATGTCCCAGATGGTGGTTTATGAATCCTGCAGATCATGGATGAATTTCTTTCATTCTCCCAGGTCCATGCTGAGGTCAGTGTTTTTTAGCCACGGGGACAGCACCAACTGCTGCCACAGGGCAACCGCTCCTTGCCTGAAGAGCAGCGTATGGTCACCACCAGCACTGCAGGGGTGTATCCACATGGAAATGCCCTGTCCCCTGGTTCACAGCAAAACATGGTCCCTCTAAGTGCATGGCCTTGTGGACTTGAAGGTGGCTGGGACAACAGAAGTGCAGGAGCTGGTGCAGCTGTTCTGAGTATCTCTGTGTCAAGCCTCACAAGCCCTTTTCTGGCCAGGGAGGGCATGGAGAAGCACAGCCATCACAACAGCTCTCCTGCCAGCTTACCCCAAGCTCTGCTTGCATCATGTTGGCTTCTCCAGCGAGAGCAGGAGTTTGGACCTGTGACCTTGCTCTTCAGTGTGGTCTCAGCAGCCCTGAGCATCCCTGGGGACAGCATCAGGCCCCCCATGGGTGAGCAGACACGGGCTGCACTGGAGTGAAGCCCACAGCCTCCGGTGGCTCACAGGAGCAAAAAAACATGCAGCACACTTCCTCATGGCGTGAAAGTGGCTCGTGGGATGAACACGGCTTGGGCAAGAAGCAGGCAAGATGAGAGGTAGGAAGGTAAGGTTGGGAGCTGGGGAAGGGCAGATGAAGAGGGCTGGTGGAGAGCAGGGAATGGATGTGGGGCCGAGCACCCTGCGCTTCGCATGGGATGTCCCGGTTCACAAATGCCCTCTGGTGGCACCGTGCACCCTGAATATTGGTGACAGACCCTGCATGCATGCACGCTCTGGACTCCAGCCTGTGCACTGTGCTGCGCAGCTACACTCACAGCTGCCTTAACAGAAATGCTGCTTCCAGGAGTGCCAGCAGGACAGACATATGCTCCCTCTCCAGTGGTGTGGTGTGGGGAACACCCTCTCTGAGGTCATTGCTCCCTTCAAGGTGTGCAAACCCCCAGGGATGTTCCCAGTGTCTTCCTCTCTCTCCCCTTCCCACCCCCCCAACTCTCCCCTACTGTGAGGCATGCTGAGCAGGTGGGTGGGTGAGCATCACTGGTGCATAGAACCGCACCATTCAGGCACATTTCTCTGTTTTTCTCCAGCTGTTGTTGCAGCAGTGTGGAGCAGTGTATTTCCACAGGGCAGGGTCCAGAGGCAAGGACATGGCTCTGTGCTGCCTGCAGGTCACCCTGCCGCAAAGCCATGAGGCTGAGTGTCCCAGCATGGCTCCCTACTCTCGGGATTTTGCTCTGCAAGGCCACTGCTTGCCACTGTGTGGGTTGCAGAGCTCTTCTGCCAAGGTGCTGCTTTAGGAGGAGGGTTGGGAAGGGCTGACCAGCTGGAGGGACAGGTAGCAGGCAAGGCAGACAGACAGCAGAGCAACAAGTGAAGGGAGGCAGAAAGCTCTGGAGATCCAATAGCAACATCAAGCTGCCCTTTGCTGAAAGTCCAGAAATCATGGACAGCACTGTCTCCATGGGAAGAAGTCTCATGAGAGATGAGGCAACAAGCTTTGTCTACAATTTGCAATGCTCATTGCTTGAAATAAAGGCTTGAAACTGGTCCAGCTTTGCAGAGTGCAAGACTCTCATTTGACATCATCTTACAAACCTAGAAGCCTTTTTGCACAGTTCCTCTTTACTTTCTGCTGCCAACACTGAATCGGTTTTGTGGGGTGGTCTTGCACAGTGCAGCAATTTGGGAAAGGTGCCGAGCAACCGGGAAATAACAGGTGCTGACATAGACAAGCTCCTGCTTACTTCCTTGCCTCCTGAGTGGTGACAGCAAGTCCTGCTGCAGAATGAGGGTGCCCCATACATGTGATGGGAAAGGTGCATAAACCTGTACCTCCTTATCAACCCTACGGGGCCGATTCCCCCTTTTATTTTGGTTGCAGCCAAATCTGTGACAAGTGCACATGTGCATCTTGTTGGGATGGTGCTAAGCTGTGTCTCAGGTCCCATTTTGTGTGCTTGCTCACCTTGGCAGAGAATTGAGAGTAATCCTCTGCAAGAGGCACACGGTCAGACCTGTCAGAGCACAGGGAGGTGCCTGCAAAGCTTTGGGGGTGTGTGGGTTGAGGAGTAAGAGAGGAAAAAAATAACTTCATCTGCACGGAAACTCTTCACCAGGCAAGAAGCCATATTATTCCTGCAGTTACATTCATCTATGTGAAGAGAAACTTCCAAACTTTCATTGTTACAGTCTTTGGCATTTTTAACCTGAATAGTTCCTTTATCTGTTTCGAAGGGTTTTTTTTGTTGTTGTTGCTACGTACATCATAGATCAGCCCAAGGTATGGTGCCATACACATTCCTTTCTATCCACCAAAATAAGGTTAAATAGGCCTTGCAAAAATTTGGCTCCAAAGCCAGCTCAGGTTGGCTCACTGATGCACTTACAGAGTTCCTTGTGAGGCTCACCTTCTGTTGGTTTGGGTGGCTCCTGTATGCCCCTATAGCATACAGCCTGAATCATGTGTTACAGCAATTTAAACACAAATCCATTACAAGGGTCTTCAGGCTTTGTACTTGTCATTATCAGCAGGGCATTTCTTCTTTATGCACTGCTTTGCCTCCTGGGACAGACAGCAGCAAGCATAGCATCTGTCCAGAGGTGCCAGGACCTGACTGGGCCCTTGAACAGTGTATTTTCCAGAGCAGAATCTCAGATGAAGGTTGCACCCAAAGGTGCAGTTTGGTGCCACTGTTGAGCTCATTTTGCTTGACAGGTTCACAAAGCAGAAACTTCACATTAGCGTCTGGCTACTCAAAAGTAAGCTGCTTGCAATACTTCTAGTTCTGCTCTGATCCACCAGTACAGTTTTAGATGGCCATAGTGTGAGAGTAAAAAAAACCCCAAAGATGTCAGTTAACTGAAAATATTGCTATCTCAACATAAATGAGATGTCTCGGGGACAATTTTGCTCTGCAAACTGCAAAGTTCACTCTGCAACTTTTATGAGGAATAGAAACCAAAATGGCCTGGAAGAAACAGGAAAGGTTCCACTGCGTGTGAGGGTGCCCTTCTCTTCAATATTTGTTGTGGCTCCCTCCTGGTGTTCATTTGTACATACCCAAGTAGTTAATAGGTCATTCGGAAAAAATGTTACCTGCACAGTAGGTGGGCTCTGAAGTCAGAAGTAGCAGGCAACCTCAAGGATACACAGTACTGCTTTTAGTATCTATGCCTAAGACCTGTTTTTTCGTTCTCTGGCAATTTAGCTAAAGGGAAAGTGCTGAGCAGTGTGTGTGCCTGCACATTCACTGTATAAACAGCACACTGGAGAGAATTTCATTCCTTGAGTTTTCTCCACATGGATGCTGCATCCCCCTGGACACATAGAAGAAAGTGGAGACAAGTGTGAATGTTACCAGCAGCAATGTGGAAAGTTGGCCAGGCATGACTGGGTGACCCTGCTGCCAAAGATCCATGCAAATACAGCCTCACTGAACAACACCCTCTCAATGCACAGTGAAACAGAAAAGTTTCCCTGATCCTCTTGTACCACATCCCTTTTTACATTAATTCATCCTGGGCTGGCTTTGGGGGCTTTAGCAACTGGCAGACTGGGAAGACCAGGCCTTTCCTGCAAAAGCCAAGACACCTCCTCCACAAATACTTGCCAAGAGTAGCTGTCATTTTGATGGGGAGAGCCGGCACATGTGCTACCTGCTTTACTCCAGTGTGGTGCTAAACACGGGATGATGAGCATTCAGTCCTACACAAGATGGAATTAGCAACACTCTTCTCAAAACACATAAAACACTGAGGTCCAGTGTTTTGCTCATCCAGATGAACGAAACATTCATACAGATTCGTTCATCCAGAAACAAACTCCAGGGAGAAAGAGACTCCAAAATCAGATTCTTTTGTAAATTACAGTGGGTGCAAGTTCCCAGATAAACAGTAGAGTAGACATTGGCATGCTTGGGACAGCCGATACACCTGCCCCTGCTGCCAGCATCCAGGTTAACTGTGTCAGCTCAGAGCAGGGGGGCACAGTCCCACAGCAGTCCCAGCCCAGTTGGCTCAGTTCTGCCCATCTAGCCCAGGCACACAGCCTCATCCCCTCCCTCGTGCCAGCACGGTGGCTTGGTTTACCCCATGCTGACCATTTAATGGCTAAAAAGTGAATCCATGGTTTTCTGCTGTTTTGTCTGCTGCAGTGGTGATTTGGATAGCTGTCTCTCATGTGGGAGCATGTGGAGAAAGCAAGGTCAGCACTATCCTTAAGCTGCCCAGAAGGTGCAGGGCATTTGAGGATCCCAGATGCATTCACAGTGTGTCTTGCAGTCCAGAGGTACGAACAGGCAGGGAAAAAAACAAGGGAGAGGAGAGGCAGGTGTCCTTGGGTTGGGGCAAGATGCAGCAACTTCTGCCCAGCTACAGTGACCCCAGCTGACAGTTAAAGCAGGGGAAAAAGGTAAGGAATGGGATGCTCCCCCTAGCCTGTTGCACGTCTGAGGTCCAGCACACAGCCTGGTTTGGTGGGAAGCTCTAATCTTCCCCAGAGCAATGATGTCTTAGCCCTGATGCTCTGCTGGTGGGAGTGTCAGTAGGCAGAAGGACTCATCCATGTACTCACTCTGTGTTCTGCTCTCATAGCTGTCGGTGTCACTGTGAAACTTTTGAACCATCAAAGAAATAATGAATGTTACTCACTGCCTGCCACGTGGGACTATTTACCCACAGTAACAAAGAGAGGAGGGAGGCAGCCAAAGGTGTGGTTTGGATCCAGAAAGTCCGGTGAAACTGCTAGGAAGTGGTGATGACTGGTCCCTGCCTCTGTTATGCAGGGAAACCTCCTCAGATATAAGGCTTTGGCTCCCCTATATATCCAAAGGAAAACTTCTCGACACCTGTATCTCTGGTTTTGTTTTTTTTTTTTGCATGCAAAGGAGAACAAATCAGTCCTTCTCCCTCCTACTTGTGGGAGACCTCAGGGTAAGCAAAGATGCAGAATAAGGACTATCATCGTCTCTGTAAACACCATCTGGAGGCAAGGAGGGAGCTAAGGATGAAAATGAGTGTGGTAATTGCCCCCTCGTGCAACAGAAGGATGAACCATGGACTCTGGGCTTGGGCTGCAGGAGCAAGGCAGCACTCTGCTTCTCTGGTACACTGCAGTGTTTGTCGGTCCTCGGTGTCTACTCGTATGCAAAAAGCCCTGGGAGGAGCAGCAGAACAGGAGTTAAAATATCGGGGCAAGTGCAGCAAGCCAGGAGGCCAAGAACAGCCATGAAGTCCAGGAAAGGCAACAGATAAAAGCAAAGAATCCGCAGGTGCTGGGTGGAGCAGTGACGACACCAAGGCCACACCACAGATAAGGCCACCAGGCAGACATGGAGCAAGAGCGATGTGATGCAATCCGGCTCAGCCTCCTGCCATCTGTTCCCAGCCAGACGGAAAACCTGCGAACAACACTGTGGTCACCCAGGAGGCAAAGGAGTGATAAAGGCTCATGATATGACAAGCGATGCTGGGTGGACGACATTGACATGGGTGGGTGGGTGCTGGTGAGTGTGTGGGAACCAGCACAAATGCAGGGTCAATGCCACGAGGGAACAAGCATGGGAATGGTTTTGGAAGAAAAATCTCCTTCCTTGTTGCCACCGTCTCCAGCAGAGTTTCTCTGCCTCACCACTGGTGACACTAAGTCTCCAGCTCTGCAGGCGAGCCTGGGACTTTCATACCTGTCTCTCCTGTGTGTCTTGCAGGACTGTGGCTAGTGAGAGTGTGAGGAGGAGGTGGCAGAGCCAGGACCCCCACCCCTGTCCTGGGAGAAGCCAGAGGGGAGTCTGAGGGCAGCCCCGGATGCAGGGGATGGGGAGCAGCACCCCTATGTGCTGCTGTAGCGCTGGGAGCCTGGGACCCACCAGGGACAACAGAGACCTCCATGATACCTCCAACACAGGGGAGGAAAGCCCAGACTCAAATGCATGAGTGTCTCAGATGTAGCTGGACCTGCGTGGCCAACATGAGGGTAAGCAGTGACCAGATCTGCTGTCCCACCTGAGGAAGAATTTCCCCACCTCTTCTTTGAGGGGGGTTGTAGGCAAGACTTTTGTCAAGGGCTGCAAGCCTCTGCTTGAAAGAAAAGCAGGAAAAGACAAAACCAGTTTGCAAGAGGTGATTTCCATTCATCACCTTTTAGCATGTCGTTTTAATTTGCTCTAAGGCAGTGCAATTTGAATACCATTGAGGAGCCAGGTTGAGGAAGATCAAGCCTCATACTGGCCAACAGCTTTTCCACAGCCCTGTATGACCTGCTGCCTCCGGCGCAGAGGGGATGCAGATGTTTCCTGCCACCCTCCACCCAGGGAGAGTGACCTGGAGTACACAACATGTCCCAGCTGCACAGCCTCAGCCTGTTGCTCCTTCACTGCTGCTGGCATGACTTAAAGAACCAGGCCATGCTCAGGACCAGCAGCACAGCATGGTTCTCTGCAGTGGTGACACTGGAGGCACTATGATTAGCTTTTGGGTGGCTTTTTTGGTAGTAAAAACATTGAAGAAGACTGTAAAGGCCCATGATAGCCCTTGCCCAGGGCTGTGCTGAGTGTTGATGTAGGAGCAGCCTGGAGGAGGTGACCTCATGTTGTCCATGTTGTTCAGTGTTGGCTGGGACCAGATTTGCAAGGTGGGTGCCTAAGGAAACACATCTGCACGTGCCAGAGGATGACAGCTGCTGTGACCCCAGGACACAGAGTGGTGGAGGCAGGGCCCTCCAGGGCTTGCTTACCAAACCTTGTGCACAGCAAAGCTTGGTCAGGGCATCTGTGGTTTTGTACGTGGCCCACTGGGGATAGAGATCTCCCACTTCCCTGCTGGTCTGGGTTGCTCACCCTCCAGGGTAGAGGTCTGTTTCCTAACTCCCAACCTGAACATCTCAGGGCTGTAGTTTGTGTGTTGCTTTTTATTCTGCCATCTGGCACTACCAAGAAGACGTTGGCTCCATCAACTGCCCAACCAGCTGTTGTAGACTGCTATCAGATCCCCCCTTGGCCACCCCTGTAATAGACTAAACAAGACCAACAGGCCCCCATGTGCCTCAGGAACAACTGCTAATGCAGTTAAATATTTACTTTAGTTGAGGGATTTCCAAAGTGGAATAATAATAAAAGCCAAAGGTTATTGAACTGTGTAAACTCCGTGAAGAGGGAACATAAAACATGTGCAGAGCCGTCTTGACAGTGTGGAGGAAAGTTTCTGCAAGGGGAACCCTGAATCAGTCACTTTCCCCCTTCCCAAAACCGACCAGACAGCCCTGCTGAGCTGGGTGCCAGAGCCTCCCAAGGGCAAGGATGGAAGCAGCCTCATGCAGGGCCCATATGCCTCTGGCCATGGGGAACGCTCACCAAGCCATTCCCTCTTGTCTCAGCCAGCTAGGGCCAGCGTGTACCCTCCTAAGCCTCAGGTAAGGCTGTGGGGAAGAAATGTCCTGAGCACAGTCATGGTCAGCTACTCAGCAAGTGCAAATGTGCATGCCGTGGGTGTCTAGAGCTCTCCCAGTCTGCTGGTAGTTTCTGTAGGACACCTACCCCCTGCCTGACCCTTGCACACACAGCACCTCCTACCTGGTCCCAGGGTGTAGGAGACCCCCTGTTACTTCTGACCCAGATGTCATCTCAGCAAGTCTGTACCAAAGGAGTTTTTAGTCAACACTGATCTTCAGCTACAATGCCGAGTCTCCACCCAGTGGTCCTCTTTTCCATCTTTCACTCTTCAACAATTGATATTGATTCACCAGAGGAAGGTGGGGATGGATGTTGAAAGTTCAGCTTCTCAGAAAGAGGTGATGGGGATGCTCACATGGAAAGATGGATATCAAGCGTCCAGTCTTGTAGGCAAAGCAGCTGGGAACTTCTGGGGTGGTGATGCTTGCTGAGAAGTCCTTCACTGAAGAGTTGGTTGTCTCTAACCACTGAGGATCCTTTCTGGCCTTGCTTTCCCCTCCTTGCTGTATGTGTCACCTCTATGTAAACTGGATATCCATGCATACAGCCCCCTACCATCACACTGAATTTTATGATAAAGATAGTTTTGCTCTGTTCATCTCAGCTGTGACCCATTCATGTAACCAAGCTGGTGAGCAAAAGCAAGGTATTAAACTGCCTATGCTGCGGGGTGGAGGAGCACAGACAGCAGCTGCACCTGCAGCTCCCTGCTCCCATTCAGCTGAGTTTAACTCCCTCCAGCCCCTCCGCATGCCCAGCCTGTCCCATCCCACCCAGCTATGGGGTGGGCTTGCTGCAGCAGAATGTCAGGCCTCCTCTGTGTTTGAGAGCCCCCTCCTGGGGTCCTGCCCAGTGCATCAGGCAGCTGAATATCTGCCTGGCTGGGTCTCACAGAATAATGCTCAGACCACAGTGCAGCCAAGAAATCAGCTTGAATTTCCTGGCTTTTCCATGTGAAGCCTCCCAACCCAAACGGGGGTATCTGCCACACATGAAGAATGGCAGCTGCAAATGGTTCAGGTGAGATACACGCAGATGTAAACCAGCTGGGTGGAGCAGAGAAGAGCAGCGTTGCCCAACCCAGACTGTAAAGCAGCCTCTAGTGCCAGCACTAGGAGCTGGCATATGGCATTGGGGTGGCTTATCAGTTGCATGAGAGCACCCAAGCGGTCTCTGGGTGCACAGTCCAGCTGTTCCCAGCGCAGATCAAATGCTGCTCAAAATGCTGCTTTTCCCAGCACTGATGAGATAAGCTGGTGCCCTCCTCTATAAAGCAGTCAGGAGTAGAGCGAGGTGCATGAGCGTGTGTGCCTGAACCAGCCATGCCTGCGAGGGAGCTGCTGGTTGTGGCGGTGGCACTGGTGACTCTTGTCACTGCCAGTGGTAAGCCTGCTCTGCTGCTGGCAGCCAGCTCTTTGGTGGTGGCTTGGGAATGACAGAGGGACCAAAAATGGGTGGGAGGGCAGAAAGACCCAGAAGTTCAGGTTTGGAGAGGAGGTGAGGAGGGCAAGCAAACACAGGGGCAATGTGGTGGGGAAGGACTGCAGCAAACACACTGTGCCCTATTAGCAGTTTGGGGCAAGGGTTGCAGCCTGGTTCATCAATGATATTGCATTCAGGAGAGGGATGGGATAGGGGACAGGCTGCAATTTGAATGAGAACTGAGATGTGGGAGGACAGCACATATACTGGGGCGGCAGCTACTGTTGTTCCTGTATCCATGAAGACCTGCAAGTCTGTGCAAGAGCACTATGTGCTCAGAATGTTCATGTGCGAAGCAGCTGTTTGTAGACTCTTAAAAAACGACGCTACCTAGGTGCATGTAGTAGTGGTACTGCAGCTGCCTGGGTGTGAGCCCTCATATTCCCAGGATATTCATGCACTGCACAGACAGACTGTGAACTGTTGCTGCCGCTCTGTCTAACAGCAGAAGAGGAGTCCACTGAATGCAGCCCTCCCTGGGCATGGCTGTTGACCAGCTGTGCAGTGCCACCCAGCATCAGGTCTCTGAGATACCCCACGTCCCCGTGCAGCACTGCTTCAGTTCACATTTCCTGGGACATGTTGGATGCTCCTGGTCCAGAAACTGGGAAAGAGGGCTGTTGAGAGAAGGATTGGGGTGGGAACAGGCATTCCCAGCTTTGTCCCAGCCAGCTCAGCTACAGATGGAGGCCGTGCTGCTGGCAGGGCGGCAGGGTGGCCTGCAGAAAACTGACCCCTACCTCACAAAACCCACACAGCTGATCCGGGTCCTGAGCAGACCCTGCACCACCTTGCCTTCCCTTTGGATGTGACCCTTTGTCGATGTTGCCTGCTCCTGCCACTGGTCACAGGTGTGCCACGCTCATGGGTCCCTGCTCTGTTTCAGGGGCAGAGGTGAATGAAGAGAAAGGCCTGAGAAGGGTAAGAGGTTTTTGGTTTTCCTTGTTCATGGCTTGAGGTAGGATTTAGTGCCTGGCATGCCTGGGAGAAAGGCTATTCCCAGCAATGATCCCCAGCCTCATGGGTACTGAAGCTCCAGCATCAAACCCACATCAAAGCCCAGGCTGTGAGTCCCACCGAGGGATATGGTGGCCTCTGCTCCCTGCTTTCCCACTGTGTGTGCATGCCCTGTCCTGTCCGGGATAGAGGGAACCAGGTTGCCAGTGCCACTTGCTCCTGCCTGGGTGCTGTGAGAGCAGGAGATGGGTGCTGTTGGCACTGAAATGTGTGCTGTGGTTTCTCCTTTCCAGCCGGTGTGTGGAGACATGGTCGAGCTGCAGGCCTGCCCCCTCCTGCATTTGCCTGTCTGTGGAACTGACGGGAACACCTATGCCAATGAATGCCAGCTCTGTGTACAGCAAATGTAAGCTCGTGCCCTTGGCAGAGACCTCCAGGAGTCTAATTTTGGCCCTCTGAAACTGGGTGCTTGTGAAATACTGTCATTCAGCCTCCCCTGTGCCTGGGAAAAGCCATGGCAGGTGGGAAGCACACGTGTTCCTGATAGTAAAGGGGAAGAGGACTTTTGTATGTCAGCTGAGCTGGGCAGTGGGCTGTGAAACCTGTGAGCTTCACTTCCCTGAGCTGGCAGATAGGTGCAGGGGTGCCCCCAGCCCTTGCCTGCCCCATCCTTGGCACTGCATTTAGTGACTACTGTGCAGTTGCAGGGTGGGGGACTTGGCTCATTGTGTTGGCAGGGGACTAATCCCACAGAAGAGCTGAATATTCATCTGTCGGATTGGCTTGCTAAATCAGACCACCTTGTGGCTGCATGATCAGCAGATCCAAAAGGTGAGGTCAGGAGTTCGTGGCCAGGACACCCTCCAACACAAGTGCCTGCAAGCTACCAACAAACCAGACACTCTCTGCAGAGGATGGGAGAAGGTCTCACTATCTGTGCTGCCTGCAATTAGAGAAGGGAGAGTGGAACATAGATGGGCAAAAAAGTCAACTAGGCATATAGCGTGGACAGTCAAATAGCACCGCTAAGCCCGTTAGAGGCGCCTCTGTGAATGCAGATGCCCTGTGATGTGCCTCTTGTGGCAGAACTTCAAACTGAAAGTACCACCATAAACTTGAGGGCTAGGGCAACAGGGACCCCATGAAAAGCACAAGGATTGCTTCGGGGCAGTGATTTTATGCAGGTTGGGAAGTGATTGTCTGAGTAGGGTTTCCTGCTAGAAAAGGACTGAGAGCAAAGATCAGGTTGAACACAGGTCAGCAGTGCACTTGCACAGAAAATAATACAAACTGTGTGCTGGCCTGCAGGAGGAGAGGCATGATCAGATTGTCAAGGGAAGCTGCAAGGAGGTATGGAGGAGCTGCATCTGGCTAGTCTGGGTGAGAGGAGGCTTGGGGGGACCTAGCAGCAGCCTACAGTTGCAAACAGGATGGAGCCACACTCTTCTTGGTGGTAGCAGGTGATGCAACACAGGGCAACAGCCACAAGCAGCAGCCTCAGGGGGTACAGGTTGGACACAGGGCAAACCCCTTCCCCAGAAGGATGGTGCATCGCAGAGGTAGAGGGGCTGTTCACCCTTGTGGGGTGGTGGGTAGGGCTCAGACAGAGCCGTGGCCACCATAACCCCACACTGGGGACAGTCCTGCTGTGAGCAGGTTGGGCTGGAGTTCCACCACTACTGCTGCATGCCTGGGGAGGGGACATCTGCGTGCCAGGATGGCTTGCAGTCACCTCAGCTTTTTAGACAGGAAAATGAGCAAGCCAATTTTATAATAGTCAGCTGTGTTCCATGGGCTGGACGGGAGCCAAAATGTGACTTGGGGAGTGTTTTTTTGAGCTCTTACTCTTTTTTTCCTATGTTATTCTAGGAAAACCAGGCAAGACATCCGGATTTTGAAAGATGGGGAGTGTCAAGATATCTGAGCTTTCTGGTAGCTTTCCTGAGCCTAGAAATAGTTGATTAATTGATACAGTGTGCTCTGTGCTGACTGCACACTCAAGTTAGCAATGGTGAATAATAAAATAACATGCACGATCTTATTTCAACAGTACAGTTTTATGCAAGGCTGAGGGAAAACAGCACAAGCCAGTCCCACAAAGGGCTGCTAAAAGCATACAATCAAAACATTAATTTCAAATCCACATCACAAACCAGAAATATTTCACCCACATTTCTGTGAGAAAGGCCACGTGGGAGCAGCAAGAAGCACATAGATTCCAGTGAAGAAGGTGCAGAAAAAATGTGAGTTTTTTCTATAGGAGGCAATTGAGTGAAGGGAAAGTGAAGTTTCTTCATCATGGGAAAAGGTAACTCCCTGGCTCCCTAGTAAATGCCACCACTTCCAAAGCTGATGTACATTGAAAATACATCGACACTTCTCATATTAGATGCTATTCAGTTTTTTATCCAAAAGCCTTTCAGAATGGGAATCAGCCCAGGCAACACATGGCAGCATGGAAACAGCCCAGGTGGAGACCCTGAATGCAAGGGACCATGGGTCTCTGCTCCAGTACTTGACAGCAACCTTCAAACTCTGAATTAATTACACAGAAATACTCTCAGGGAGCTGCAGGTTCCCAGCTGGTTGCCAAATTTCAGATCTAGGTCACTCCTGGGTTCAGGGTCATCTTTGGGACTATGGCAGGGCGCAGTCCAACAAAGGTAACAGTGTAAGTGTCCATCAGCAGCCCTGGAGGCTCCCTCTGCTCTTTTGTCTCCCACTTCTACCAGATGGGACACAACTCATCTTTCACGAAATACCTAGTAACAAGGTTGTATAACTTGGGTATGCAAGGGGTCCCCTTTTCTTACAGTGTCAGAGATTAGAGGGCACTGGCTAATCTGTGACATGCCTCCTGAATTCAGTTCAGTCCTGTACCAGATACATACTACAGAATGACTGGTTGAGGTTCCTGATCAGTTTTGAAAAGTGCTTTGGTGTGAATTGAAACCCTTCAAGGACAGGTCTGTGCTCACCCACAGGGGATCACGCTGCTCTGACTTGCTACTATACTCACATGACTCATTTGCAGGCATCTAGGTAAGGGTCCAGGGTGCATCATACAGTCAAGCAAGCTCCCTGAAGTCAGTGACTGCTCTGTGAGTCTGCGAGCTGTGCCAGTGTCATGGCTAATGTGCTTGGCCAGCTGGCCATATAATCCATCCCCTCACACCTCTTCCAGTTCTGCACCTTCCTGGGATCACCAGGTGGGACACCACAGCACCATAGTGCATGACAAAGCCATGGCTATTAGATTTAATGCTGCAGCTGGAAATAGCATTTAGGAGCATAAACCAGCCATGCTTGGTCAGATGGGAGATCCATCTGACCCAGCATTGACCATCTTCTGGCCCAGAGGTGGCTGCTGTTATTAAAGGCTTTTCTCATTAAAAGCTCTTCCGCAGGCTGAAAAGTCCTAGCCTGGCTAGTTGCTCAGAGCTGTCCAGAGCTTTGGTTGTCCCCATTTTCCTTCCCTGAACCCTTTCCACTTCTGCAGAGGAGGAGACACAGCTTCCCCACCTGTCCATGGCTACTGCTATTTCACCATCTGCTCATTTGTCCCAGGGCTCTGCAAGCCTGTTTCTCCCCTGCCACTCCTTGGGCAGCGAGGGGGAGGTGGTCTGGCTGCATGCTGCTGTCTGTGATGCCAGTCCTTCTGTGCAGACCTTCAGATGGTGTCTCCCCTGCACCATAGAGAAGGGCTTTGGAGGGGTTATCACTCCCAAAACATTTCCATGGTGAACAACACAAACACATTGCTCAGCTCCCCCCTGGGGTTTTCTGCTCCTGCCGCCACCAACACGGCTGCACAGGTGGGGTGTACGTGGGCAGCTCTCTCCCAGCTTTCTGCCAGGACTGAGGGGAAGGTTATGCTCACCCCACGGTGCATAACTGGTACCCATTGTCCCACCAGGACAGGGGCACTGGCATCTCAGCCCCACACAGTGGCTCAAGCCACACAGGCAGAGTGGCTGCAGCCCGTCACTGTGTATCCCCTGAGAACCTATATTTGTTTGCAGAGACTAGGAAAAACCAACACAATCTGGGGGCTCTTCTGAAAAGGGAAACTGCATGCCTCCAGCACAACACGGAGTGCTTATTCAGAAACTGCAAAGCTAAAGCACACACTTATGGGCCAGATCTGCAAGGTCAAAGTGTGGGCAGCCTCAGAACAGGGTCAGTGTTGACTCTATGTGCAGCAAATTCAGTTATCTGTCCTCCATGGGGAGACTGGTGGATTTACCTGTTCATGTCATATGGCTCAACAGCAAGTGGCAGACAGAGGGGAAGTGAAGGGAGTGATTTGACACCACCACAGACCTCAGGGGACAGTGCAGGACAGCTGGACCAAGCCTGGTGTGGAGAGCCTGACTCTGAAGCCTGATAGATCTGTCTGGCAAGGTCAGGCAAGATCCAGGAGGCAGCTGATGGACAGCAAGACAGCAGCAATGAACTGGTCTGTGGCAGGAGGTATGGATATGGCTTTGCACTTCTGCATACAGTTTTGCCTGTTGAAATTACCGGTTTCCCTTCTTTTCATGCTTCAGTTAAGGTAGGAGGAGGAAGGGATTATCTGCTCATAGGCACCATAGTTTGTCACACACAGCTACTGGTAGTCCTGCCTCCAGAGAAGCATGTTGCAACCAGGCAAGTTGCCCTCAAACCTGCCTCAAGACAAGCAGTGAAGGACAAGCTTGAAAATTGCTTCTCTGTTGTTGTCAAGCAAGACAAAACTGCAAGAAGTGCCCTGACACCCTGCTAGAGTGACAGCAGCATAGCTCCCCCAGCTGCCTGTGTTGTTATCCCCAGATAACCCTGGGTTCAGGGCTGCATCCATGACTGCAGGGAGGGATATGCAGGTCTCGGTATTGCCTTGCAGTAGCAATTCCACACGGGGGTAAACAGAGATACCACTGCGGCTTATAAATAGCTTTGACTTATACATAGATCCATAGCCTGGTGATGCTGTGTCTGTAGTGGCAGCGGTCCTGACAGTGCCAGGAGACAGGCCTGGTGGCAGAATCCAGCCCTAGGTCCAGCTGTCCCTTGGACAAAACATTTCCAGGGCTTTTGGGTAGTTAAAGCCATGTGGGGGACCAGCATGGTAAGAGGTACTCAAGGTTGGTGGTCCCCTATCGAGCAGCTCCAGTGACACTCGAGGAGTCTGTGACACTGGAGCTGCCCAGGTTGCTGGACAGCTGGCTGAGCACCTCCGCATCCTCACCTAGGAAACTGGATGCATCAGTGAAGAGGGCCCAGGGTTAGCTGAACTGAAATGTGGAGGGAGAGGGGAGGGAGGCAGCACCTGCAACACTGTAAAGCGTCCGGCTGCAACAGTTGATGCAACCAAGACTGGCCAGAAAATTTAACCTGCTTGCACAAATCCAACTATAGCAAAGGGACTGTAGGTTGTTGTACTGCTGTAGAACAAGAGTCTGCTGTGTTGCTGGTGCTGGTGGGGAACAACACTGGGCTCTAAAGGGAGCCCAGTGTCCCTGGCATTGTGGGTGAGTCTCTGCCCCTCAGTCCTTCCACTTCAGAGCAGAGACAATTCAAAACTAGGCAATGGAGTCTGTAATTTCCACACTGTTATCCATCACCAAAGCCTTCCCATGGGATAATAAAATCACTTCCTTGGGATTTAAAGTAATTCACACACAAAAGCCAAATCTCTAGAGATTTCAGTCCTGAGAGATGCAAGTGCAGGCTCTGTAAGATTTTAAAGCCCATATATTCCATTAAGCACCTCTAAAGACTGAGAGGACAGCAGCTTTTTCTTTTACAAATGTTCTTTACAAGTTTATTGGTTTCTAGCCAGCTAGAAGATGGCTGGAATGGAGAAATATTCACAGCACACCAGCTCTGCAGTGTCATATGGCAATGTTTTGCTGAGTCAAGAGTCATTTATCAGACCTCACCAGGCTTTGGAGTGACTGAGTCGATGCGGGGGGGTGTAAGAAGCTGAACTAGCCACAGCCTGAGCATGCACCCAGTCCCATGGAACACAGAAGCATCCAGGGGTTTTCACCTTTTCTTCCATGTTTTGTTTTGTATCACCTGCAAACAGCCCACAATATGTCAGGCTCTTTGTAACAGTGCTTCCAGATATAATGTCCTGCTGTGGCCAGGCATATAAAATTATAGAATAGAATCATTTAGGTTGGAAAAGACCTTTAAGGTCATCGAGTGAAGCCATTAACCCAGCACTGCCAAGGCCACCACTAAACTATGTCCCTAAGCACCACATCTTCACGTCTTTTAAACACCGCCAGGGATTGTGACTCAACCACCTCCCTGGGCAGCCTGTTTCAGTGCTTGACCACCCTTTCAGTGAATAAGTTTTTCCTAATATCCAATCTAAACCTCCCCCGGCACAAATTGAGGCTGTTTCCTCTTTCCTGTCGCTTCCTACTTTGGGAGAAGAGACCAACACCCACCTTGCTACAGCCTCCTGTCAGGTAGTTGTAGAGAGCAGTAAGGTCTCCTCTCAGCCTCCTTTTCTCCAGACTAAACAGCCCCAGTTCCCTCAGCTGTTCCTCACAGAACTTGTTCTCTAGGTCCTTCATCAGCTTCATTGCCTTTCTTTGGATGTGGTTCAGCACCTCAATGTCTTTTTTGTAGTGAGGGCCCCAGAACTGAACACGTTATTTGAGGTATGATACGTTTTCCTCCTCCCCAAGCACTGTCTTTGCATGGTAGAGTATCCTGCAAGATACAGTTTTTCAGGATGTCTGCATGAGGCAGGGTGACCCCAGGGCGCGTAGCATCACAGAGTGCTGGAACATGGACACCCTCACCAGCATGGAACACCTTGCCTTTGCTTGTGACTGAGCTAGAAGAAACTCCCCTGTGGATGACTTGGAAGCCTCACATCTCTTTATGCCATCCATGCTCCTGGCCCACCCTCCCATATCAAAGACTTCCCATATCTGCTCTGCTGCCACCACCCTGCTGCTTCTTTTGGAGCTGTTAAACCTGCCCCACCTCTCTGGAGGTACCATGTAATCTGCAGTGGACACAGGGGAGGAGCCCTGGAGTGAAGTGGTAGTTCAAGGGATAAGCAGAAAGGCAGCAGAGATGACCATGGACCTCCAGGTTACATCTCAAGCCCAAATGCATGAAATTTCAAGCTCTAGCTTCCATGGACCTAGAGACAGAACCTGAAAAGAGCAAAGGCTGTATGTTAACAAAAAAAAAAGGCCTGGCAAAGACTGGAGGCAGGTCAGCTCTGCTCATCTTGAGGAGCTGCTCTGCTCCAGGGCAAGTTCTGGGATTGCAGAAGGAGGTGGGATCATCCCTGCCATGAGAGGCAGGCAATTACAAGAGAACCTGGGAGTAGCCATATTGTTGGGTTCTTCCACCAATCTTGGAGCCACTTTGAATTCATTGGAGCATGGGATTAGGGGCACTAGCATCTCACCAGAGCATAAGCAGTTGAGTATCTCATGGAGAAAAGTGCTGGCAGAAGCTGAATCCCAAATACTCTGGCACTGAGTGTGTTAGAAACCAGCCAAAGTGGTGTCCCTAGTCCAGCAGAATTGTTATACACAGGTATAATCTTAAGCTTTTTGGTGCTACCCTGGTATGAGAAACTCCAAAGGCAGCTTGCAGAGGAGGCCAAGATTGCCACCTCATCTTACATGCAGGAAACTGAGGCAGACTGACCGTGGGCCCAGCCATGCAGACTGCGGGAGCCAGGAGCAGGATCTCAGGATCAAAGCCATTGCACCAAGCAAAAGCTTCCCTTTTTCAGCTATACTGGCCCAAAAGTAGTCACAGAGAGGCTGCATGAGCCTGCTCGCTGTGCAGGTCTGGAGCTGTGATGGGCAACAGAGAGTTAGGAGCAACCAGCAAGTGACCAGCTGGGTCTTCCCACTGGTTTTACTGGGGCTGTCCATTGCCATCCTGTTTCATAAGGGAAGTGCATTGCTCATAGCCTCGATCCACCACATATGGGACCAATGAGCCATTGGGAAGTCCTCAGCATGCACAGGCCCTTGGCTGGAGTCCAGGTATGGTTTCATTATTCTGTCTGAGATTTCCCAGGAAGGTGATACAGCCCTTGGACAGGTCACATGAATTTGGCATCCATCCTAGTCTCCACCCCTAGAGGCTTCCAAAGCATACAACACCACAGCTGCGCTGACCTCATGCAGTGGACAGTCCTGCTCTGAGGGGGGCTGGAGTGGAGGTGGAGGTCCCTTCCTGCCAGCATTGCTAGGGTCCTATGCAAATACCTTTCAAACAGCATACGTCCCACTTCAGACCTCGCAAGGGGTCTTCAAGGATGGACACCACCTCCCGGCATCTCATTCTGGAAACCAGCAGTGAGGCAGTGCCGCACCCTGCCCTACCATGCAGCTTTTCTCTACTGTAAAGGAGGGCATCTGAGTCACAGTTTAGCAGTAGTAATTGTAAATTTCCTATCTGAAGTGGAATTATTTACTGTATAAAAGCACTAACATGTTTTGCAATCCACACAGTAGATCCTAGGCAAAGACTCATACACCTTTGCACACTGATAAGGAGAATATTATTGCCCTACTAGTGGCCTGGCCCGATAAGAGGTTTTGGGCGGGCAGTCTGCATTTTTTTCAAGCTCTCATTATGCTGCACCAGTATCTCCAGATGCTGTTCCCAGGGGACTAAGCTACTTTCTATTTAAAACTGCAAAGAGCAATGGAGAGTTTAGGCAAAGACCATGCTTATTCGGACTCTTCCCTGCCACCCTCTGCAGCCCGCGAGGAGTATGCTGTGCCAGGTAATGATAAGACCCCTCCTAACCTGAGCTTTTGGAGAGAGGAGAGAATGATCTTTGTCACCAAAGGAGTTAATAATTACCAGTTTATGCCCGGGGGATAAAGGGTGCACATTTAACTGCAAATATATATGGCTTCTGCATCCTTTTTCAGATCACAAAGGTTACAAAGGCTTTTCAACTCAGACAAAGTCCCTCAGGCAGCATCCATATATTGTCTGTTTGCAGACTGGCAATACTGTTTCACTGTTCTCTTAGCTTGATGGACTTTTTTTCTTTCCATTTCATCTCTGTATCTTTGTGTCCTCTGCTAAATAATTTTTTTTCTTTGGGATGCAGATGTTTTACTGTGATCTTTCCTGCCTAGTTGCTAGCAGGTGACAGACAGCTTTGGAGCAGCTGTAGGAATGCACTCTTGGACCAATTAGAAATGTTTGCTACCTGTGCAAAACAATTTGCTTGGGATGGGCTGGGGAGGAAACTGATTGCAAGGAGCTAAAAATGCTTTTATGGCTCACAAGACATTTTGAAAGGCAAAGCAAGTTACCTGAGCTGCAAAGGGATGTGCAAGGGTTTATGTACTTCAGTAGTTAAACTGAAGCCCTGTGCAGATCCTTATACTTTTAACCTCATCTTCCCAGGCAGCTTCCTGCCTTTTGCTATGTGGATGGCAAAGTCATCTCCTGCTGGCTGTGCCCTGCTGTCTCTGATACCGCTTCACATCAGGGAACAGCCTCCCATTTGGGGAATGTCTACTTGGCTGTATGTTGTGCAGTCCAAGTGAGGCATTTTTCATGTCAGAGGCTGACACTGTCTCTTGTCATGCTGAGATGCCCCTGCCATGACTGAGATACTCCGGCATTGTCGTTGCATGTGGCCTTCACAGCTGTATTGCAGCCTGCTGTGCCTTTTCTTTTTGGTTTGATTAGGCTGGAATTTTTTTAGGAGGGGAGCCATCTTCTCCTGTATGGCTTCTCCTGTACAGTACAAGCTACTGTGCTTAGAGCAAAGGCGGCCCCTGGAACTACCATACAAAAAAGGGCAATAAAATAAAAGAAAAACTAATAGGCAACAAAAGAAAGTAGGATTATTTTTTATTCTGTGGTTGTGATGGTGGCTGTTGGGGCTAATAGTAGTTAGACAGCATGTGGAATTCCATGCCCAGATTTGCATGACTCAGCACAGGAAAGACAAAGGTAGACTGGGATGAGTCCAGTGCAGGGCCACCAAGACTGATAAAGGCTGGAGCAGGTGACATACAAGGGCAGGCTGAGGAAACCAGGCTTGTTCAGCCAGGAGAAGAGAATGCTGAAAAGGAGATCTCATCGTGGTCATCCTCTGCCTAACAGAGAAGGGAGAGCCAGGATCCTTTTAGGGATGCACAGGGAAAGGACAGGAGGCACCAGGTCCACATCGCAAATGTGGCTGGATAGAAAGGGGAAAAAATTCACAATGAGAGTGGTGCGGAGATCAGAGAGGTGGGCTTTCAGGTATTTCCACCTTCCCTGGAGAAGGTCCTGGACATCCTGATGTAATTTAAAGTTAGCCCTGCTTTGATGAGGACATTGGAACAGAGACCAACTGAAATCCTTTCCAAGCTAAATTTCTGCAAGATTATTATTAATCATCAGAAGTGTCTTGTGTAAGGATCTTTGGGTAGAGTTCGGCTCGTGCTGTCCGTTTTGGTTTTTTTCTGTCTTGAGCTGTTGTTTTTCTTGAATTTAACAGATGTCTGGGATACAAAAGCTGTAGTCCCAGCTCAGCCTCTAAAGTCCTTCTCACCTTGCCAGTTTTCCCAGCTGGACAAGGGAATGACAAAATGACCATTCTTCACTGATTTGACCTAATAATTTAGTGTGAGCTGAGGCTCATTGTGAAAGGAATTGGATCTGATTACATCTGGAAGGAGCAGGTCATAGTTTTTCTTTTTCATTGTGTGGGTTTTGTTGAACTATGAAAACCAGCACTTTTGTGACCTCTTCAGTGTACGCGTGGTAAGAGTCCCCTCTCCCTCCAGGCCCCAGGGAAGCTGCTGCTCCTGAACAATGCCCTTTGTCCCAAGGGAGCAGTCTCATGCTATTTGATCTAAGCCAGGTCTTTATTATCACAGCTTGGAGTCCAAGCTAGAAAATTCAGGGCTGGCTGGATCAGAAGCCACAAGACCTACTGCCACATCATCAGAGATGTTGTCTGTCAGGACAAAGACATGGGGAAGGAAGTTCAGTGCTGGCTTCAATGAAGTTAAGGAAATCATTCACCCAGGCGTAGATGGCAGAGATGTCTTTGCCTCAGGAAGGCAACTGGAGCCCTTTGCACCAGTAAAATGAACACAACTTACCTTGGACTAAGAAGGCATTGCACAGGGTGACAGGCATCTGCCTCATTCTCCTGGTGGCAGTAGGTAAACTGTCTTGCTCAAATGGTAAGTCAGCATTGGAGCTTTCTCACATGAGTCACCCTGTCTTCAGCCCTGCTGTGGTCTTCTTCATAGCTGCAAATCACCTTGGGGCTGCTTGTGTAGTCTTTTGGGACATGATCCTTACCCCCAGCAGTGTGCACTAGCCCTGTCCTGGTCTCTGACGGGGTCACCATCCCCTACAGGGTCTCAGCCTAATACACATGGGCATCTGTGCATGGGAAAGCCTGTGCCGTTCTAGGGCTGGCTGTTCTGCAGGGCACGGCTTTCTCCTTAGTTACTTAGCTAGATAATCATCTTAATCTCAGTGGTGGCCAGTTGCAGCTATCTGAGGAAAAGAGTAACAACGGAGCAAACACAATGAATTATCTTGCAGCCTGTAGTGATGTCTGGCCAAGGGATTTCATGGTGTCCTCACGGCATAGAAAGCCTGCCCTGTGCTTCTATCAGGCTCCAGGTCCCTACAGTGGTGAGTAGGTTGGACAAGAGTCACCCCAAGGCTGCAGCAGCAGGAAGAAAACTGCAACTAGAAATTTAGTGTAACTAAATTGGGAAGCTGGGGTCTTTGGGTGGTGTGTCACCAGGTCCTACCTACTGAGGCTGAGCTGGAAATACAGCACCCAAGCAGTTTCGTATCAAGACCTGCTTCATAACAAAACCAGCATGGCTTCTCGCATCAGTGCTCTTGTCAACAGGCAGGAGGGATCGAATTATCTCTTGGCCAGGATGTCATGTTAGTGTTCCATTTGTCCTTGTAGATGTCATCATCACCCGCCGCTTGAGAGACCGGGAGCTGCTCCGGAAAAGAAAAGCAGAAGCCCAGGAGAAAGACTCAGTTCAGTGGGTTCTGAGGTAAATCTTGCTCATGCTGTGAAGGCATTTTCTTGATGCCCTTAACCGGAGCCCAGGCATGGCAGCCCAGCCCCTTCATCTTCGTACAGGGTCAGAGCTGATCTGTGCCCCATCAGTCTTCAGCGGGGAAAAGTGACCTGCAGCTGGTAGCTGCTGAAGGCCTGGCCACAAGCTGAAGGGCAGAGGTGGATGCGAGGTGGATTATGTAGGTGGTGGGTTGGGTGGCAAGCAATCGCAATCCTCAACCACAGTGTGAGGCTGGGGAAAAATTTGGTGCCCAGGCTCCTGCCCCTTGGTGTGGCCACAGAAGGCTGCTGTGCGGGGCTGGGGGAGAGGAAGGCACAAGTGCAGCTCCTGCTGGGATGGACTGGTTGAGACCACAGCAGAGGACCTGTCAAAGTGGCCTCAGGGCAGGAGGGAAAGTCCTCTGCCCCATGCCCAACGCTTCACCCCTGTGAAATCTTCTGGCAGGGATCAGGAGAAGAGCAAACGGCAAAGGAGGGGCAGAGGAGCCGGGCGAGGACGGGGCCGCCAGCTGGTGATGCAGCCCAGCCTGGAGCCAGAAGTGGAGCCAGACCCGCAGCCCAACCCACAGGAGAAGGCTGAGCCAGCACCATCTGAGCTGGCACCACCTGAGCCAGTGTATCAAGAACAGCCACCCATGCCGACCATCCAGGGCCTGTTCAGTGGGATGCAACCAGGAGCAGTGGAGGGGAAGCTGGCATCCAGGAGTCAGGATCCCACGGGTGAGCTTCCGGAGAGCTGCTGTCCCTGAATGGGCTTGGGAGACAGTGCAGTGCTGTCTCTTGAGAACTGCCAGCCAAGGTTGCCCACCTTATCAACAACCAGCCTGCAGCACCACTAGGGCATGGGTTCTTACCCCACCAAATATGACTTGCGTAGCTGTGAAAGGGTGGGTGGGTGTGCTGGGGCTGTAGGAGCAGAGACCACTTTCCAAGTCATGGGAAGTGATGGAAAGCCCACTACTGTCAGCAGAGTCATTGGCACGGGGTCTGGGGTTCCTGGTCCTAAACAGCTCCTTGTCCTAAGGACACCTCTGCAGCTCTGTCAAGAGCCAGGTTAGGGCAGAGGTGCTGTGGAAAGAAGAGGTGGTCTCTTGAGGCCAGAGCTGGAGAGCCAAAGATCGGACACATTCTGTCCACAGTCCACCCAGTTCCAGGGCTGACACCAGGGCAGGTGGGGAGAGAAGGTGGCCACTAGGGTGAGAGGTGTGTGTCTGCAGGGGACTACACCTTTGAAACCTGCCAGGACTGAGGCACAGAGGTCACTAAACTGGTCTGAATGGCAGATTGCCATGAGGGCTCAGGAAATCCATTTACAGCTAATGCAGCTTGGGCCAGTCTGGCTTGGGAACCAGAAAGCACATTTACTTTAGTGGTCAGTGGGCCAAGCATGCAGGTTGCTTCAAAACCACGAAAACCCAGGATCTGCTTCAGAGGTGGTGAGCATCCTCTCACCCCAATAAATGCATCTCCAGCAATGTCTGTGCCAGGGGAGAAGAAGAGGCCTCTGACTGCAGAGCGTGCAATGCCCATGTGCCATGGAAAACAACAATTCTGCGTCTTGGGGACCGGGGCTGACTGCAGCACATCACAAGAGTCCAGCTCCCAGCCCTGAGATCTTGAAATGGGGCAAGCATCAGGGCCGTGTTTATTTGCCTCCTGCCTTTACCCACCCCCCCCCCCCCCAGGGCTTTACCCTCTCCAACTCCCCTCCACAACCCCTGGGACTGCCATGTGCTTTGAAAGGCAGGCAGGCCACCAGGAGCTACTTAATACCACAGGCAAGTGCAGGAGCTTGGCCACAGGGGATTTAGCATGGTATAGAGGGGTAACGCATGACAGCCTCCCAATATGAAATGATCCGTCTCTTACATGCCTTATAGGTGAAGAGGAGGTGGTGAAACCAGCAGAAGCAGAAATACCAGAAGCTTTGAATACTCCTTTGGAAAATGACCAGCAGGATAATGATTACAGCAAACATGTTCTATTTTAATCATCTCTTTTTTTTCCATGTTTTGACTCTTGCCTGACAAACTCTGATAAGTCCTGCTGAGTGATTTGAGCCAGCTCCTTCCTTGTGAACAATAAAGTTTACACTTTCCTGGTCACTCCACTTTCCATGCTTCTTTCAAGTTATGATGAGGAAGAATGTAGTTGCTTGCACAAAGGCAGTCCTTTGGGAGTGGAGTGCCGGCAGCTCCTGAGCCCCCCTGCCCTCTCTTGCCAGCAGGCTGTTTCACCTGGGTGGTGGTCTCACGGAGGGATGCATGGTGCCCCACCACACTGCAGTTTAAACATACAGACCAGCATCTCTCCATGTCTCTGAAAGGCATTTCTGATCTGCAGAAATGCAAGACTGCGAACCTGAAACCCACTGCCACTTTTGGCTCACTGGAGCTACCCAGCTTGGGGTTTTTCCTGTACCCGATAACCCCTATGAGCCCTTGCATTATTATCTTCAGTCCGAAGGGCTTTCTCACAGTCTGTTTTCCTCCCCAGCAAGCAGCTTGCTTTCCTAAAGCCTGGAAACCATTTAGTTTTCAATTTTGGGGCAGCCTCACTCCAACCTTGCTGAGCTGCAGCATTAGGCAAACAAAAGATGGTTGAAAACAGCCAAGTGTGACAGGCTGAAACTTGGCTGAACTTTTGTCAAGGGAATGCTATCTGGGGCAAAGACAGGAGCCACTCTGCACAGCTGCTGTGTCCCTGGCTGTCCCACCACGCACACAGGATTTCTCCTCAAGCCAGGAAGGAATGGGGTGCTGTCTCTCTCTTCGACATTTTGGGTCTTATGGCCTCCTCTCTTGTGCGTGGCACAGGGGGTGGCTCTCTTACATTCCTGTAATATCCTGACACAGAGGGTCTTTCTCTTCTTGGGGGGGAGGTCTCTATTGCCACTATCTGACTTACCAAGGGCCTTCTCCCAGAGCACAGGGCTGGCCAGGCCCTGAGGTCACCCTCAGTTTGGGGAATTCATGGATTTTTTTTGGCTCTGGAGATACTGCTGCCACTGCTGCTGTCCCAGAGCCCTGCAAGCTCTGTGTCTCAGCAGATGTAACATCTCGCTGACACCAGTAACAATGAGTCTCCAGATGCCTTTGGTGGCCGTGAAGTCCTGGAGTCACCCTGAAGGTACAGGTGGGTACCATGCAACCTGTCTCAGAGCTGCTGTCACTCTAATTGGCTTCTTTGGCAGCCAGTGAGAAAGGTGTGCCTGCAAGCAACAAATCTTATCACAAAATAACCAGGGGAAAGATAAAGCCCTCCTTATCAGCACTTTCATTTGCAACACAGCTTCTTTCTCTGACAAGAGTACAGATAACAGAGCTCTTGCTTATGTAGAAGGGGTTCAGGTGTAAAGTTGAACGCTGTGGAGGTCCATGTGCATTTCTGAGGTTGGTCCTGATGTCTGTATGGAGCTGGGGATGGGCTGGCAAGGGTGGCTGTGTCTAGGGGAGGGAGGCTGCTGTTCTGCAGATGCGATGCAACACCTCCCTCCCTTCCCTCCTCCTGGAGCCCCAGAGAGGTTTCTTTGCTCAGGGCCATTAACAGAGCATCCAATAAAGGAAAATTTCACCCTCTGGAATGACAGTATGGTCTGGGTCTGGTAGGAAGGGGAGGGCTGGGGGCAGTCAGAGACCTGCAAATTACTTTAGCCTTTTTGATGATGAAGAGCAGGTGATGAGTGCAGGGAGATGGCTTCTGAGGGATGGGGACAGCACAGGCAGCTGGCCAACACAATGCTCTCCTCCTTGCTGCACTGTACCAGTGAAAGGGCTGCGTGAGGCTCTTCCAGGATGCTCTGACCTGCTACCTGAGCCATGCAGACCAAGGCAGACATGTTGTGATATGCAGTGAGTATGACCACTATGATTGTCTCCTCACTTGTGAGACTCAGCTTTGTATTTGTTAATGTCAACTGGCCTGGGATGACCATGCTGCTGTGAGCTCATTGCAGGGCCGCAGGGCCACAAGTCCTGTCCCCATGTCCTGCAGAGTGTGGGGAGCCATATTGAGGGCTGACAGCCATGACAGGACAGCTAAGGAGAGGGCAGCTGACACCATATCCAGGAGGAGCAGACTCTTCTCTGTCCACTGCCAATTGCCTTTCAATATTCTTCCAGGAAACACAGCTCTGTGGGAGAAAAAAGGTGGTTCAGTTTGTGCACCCTGGCTTCCTGCTTCTCAAAAAGCTCTTGTGAAATGAGTATTCTACAAAGAAATGAGTATCTGACTGCAGAAAGTCAGGGATGATTTGTGGCAGGCTGTTGCTCATGGGTGATGCTTTGAGTCAGGAGGGTTTCCTGGTCCTTAGTAGAAATGAAGTATTCTAAGTCTGGGCAGAAAGAAGTGGGCAAGCAACTTAGAGCCAGAGGCCACCAGAGGTCAATGAAAAGCCATTCCAGCCCACAGGAGGCTGTTCTAGCAGAGATAAGAAAATTTTCTGGTCAAATTACCAATATTGACTTTAAGCAGTAAATCCTGGTGACAGCAAATACCCACTCCCTCTTTGGCCACCATTTCCTGCTCAGAGCGTGTTAGTTGTGACACTTCCTGTTCTGCATTTGCCATTTGAGTAAATACCTCTCCAATAGAACCAGGGCTGCCAGGCACGGCAACTGTGTGCCCAGCTGGGCTCAGCAATGCTCCACCAGCTGGCCTGTTCTCCTGTTTCAGCAGGAAACCATATAACTGTAGAAAAAGTAAAGGGGGAAGAGATCTCTGGAGATCTTGAATACAACACCTGCTCAAAGCATGGCTAACTCTGACCAGACTGCTTAGGGCTTTTTCCAGCCAAGTGTTGACCATCTCCAAGACTGGAGATCCTCCCTCCCTGGTCCCCATCCCAGCAGGGCTGCCACACTCTCAAGAGGAGTAGGTTTTTCCTTATGTCCAAACAGACTCCCCCTCATCCCTGCTTTTATTCCTTGCCTCTTGCCCCATCACAGCACACTTCAGAGAAGACCCCAGCTCCATATTCTCTGTAACCCTCCTTAGGAGTGCAAGTTAGACTCCACTCTCACCTTACCTTCTCCAGGTGAACAAGCCCAGTTCCCTCAGCCTGTCCTATGCTCCAGCTCCCTCTCTCAGTGGCCTCAGCTGGGCTCCAGTACAGTGATGCCTTCCTTGCACAGGATTACCCTAGCTGGGTGCAGCATTCCAGGTGTGGGCTTGTTCTCACCAAACAGGGGGGACACTTGCATCAGCCTACCGGCTGAAATGCAAAACCCACCTGGGTGCACCCGGGGCTCTGAGCACGGCTGTGCCTTGGTCTGCCTCAGACTGCCCGAAGTTTGCACTGACCAAACACAGAAAACGCAGAGCAAAGAGACCAAGGCACACCTTGTGCCGAATGTGATCTGACCTTTGCAGCCTTAATAATTACTGGTTTTTTTCAACCCTCTTCTGTACACACCATCTTCCGAGTAACTTGTAGAAGCACCAGACATGGCTTGAGCACAGCATGATGTAGTGGCCCTGGAAATTACTGCTTGTTTGTCAGAATGTTAGGTTGCGGGCTGACGGTGCAGCTCTGGTGCTGCGCTTTCACAGCTACCACTACACCCGGTGTCAGAACGGGCCACCGACGCTCAGGTGCCCAAAGCAGCAGCTCTGCACTTCCCAGTGGGAAACGCCGAGAGCCATGACCTGGGGACCGGCCCCGCGACCCAGCGGGCAGCTCCGGGGGCTGCACCGCCGCCTAAACCCCCCGCCCCGAGCCCCCGCCCCGAGCCCCCGCCCCGAACCCCCGCCCCGAGCCCCCGCCCCGAGCCCCGCCCCGCGGCCGGCCCGCCCGCGCTGCGCCGCCCCGCGCGGTGCGGCAGCGCTCTCTAGCGGCAGCACCGGCCGCGGGGACCCGCGGGAGGCGGCGGCTGCACCGGCCCCGGGGACACCCCTCCCCCGGGGGGTGCTGCGGCGGGGGGGCGCGGCGGCGGGGAGGTGCACCCCATCCCATACCCGGGCGGTGTCGGAGGGCGGCCGCCGGGCTCCGGGGACGGTGGGAGGTGCCTCAGGGGGCTGCGGAAGCGGCGGTGCCGCCCGGGGGACAGGGCATCCCGGCCCCGGCGGGGGGGGGGGGGGCGCTGGGTGGTGGCGCGTCACCGCCGGCAGCAGGGACCCGGGGTGCGGTGCCCGCGGCAGGTGGGGAAGGCGCATCGTTAGTACGAACGTGTTGCTCTGTTGGAAGCGCGGAGGTGAGAGTTTCGTTCCCAACAGCGTCGAACCGCAGCGCTACTGGTAGCGTTGGTGTGTTGAAGTCTCCCCCCTGCAGTGGCGGGGACATCTGCTCCGCTGGGAAGGCTGGTTGCTTCAAGCAGGGCTTGCTTTTGCCTTTTCTCTAGAAGGGAAGGGGTGGAGAAAACCTCCATGAAGACAAAATATGAAAGGGGTGACCTAAGAAGGAAAACTGTTTTTCACACGTGACTTTCCCCTCCCCCCGCCCCCAAATGAATGTTTCCTGCCAAGCCCAGAATCATTCTCACTTCCTCCATGAATAAAGCCACCAATATTACCAGTACTACTCCAGGCACAGCCTCTCGCACCATGGCAGAGTGGGGCCGCTCACTAGGCGTCTGTGGCCAGGAGAATGGAGCCCTGATGTGAGGTCAGCCTTCATAGAAAGCCCAGTGAGGACATGAGGAGAATATTGGGATTTTCATGTGACCACCAGGTCCACTTTCCTTTCGCCCAGCCAGCCTCCATCTGCTACAGGCCCCAGAGCCCCTTGAGGTGTTATGTGCACAGCAAAGGGCCAGGGCCTGGAGCGCTTTCTGTTGCATTTTTCTTGCATTTAGGGTAATTATCCCAGTCAATCTGAAGTGCCTTTGCTAAAATGCGTTGTTTCTCCAGTGCACAGCTCAGACTCCCCTGCACTGTTGACTGTGCTCAAGCAAATTAAGTTAGCTGTAGTTCACTTAGTGAAAGAAAAGGCCTGTCCCCCCACTCTGTGATTACACTTCAGCAACCACAAGCCCAGGAAGGTCTTGCAGGGAAATTTTGAATCGTCTCCCCTCTGCTTCTCCTTCCCACCACACTGGCGTTTAGTGCTGTCAGGATCCCACCCTGCTGGGAGCTCTCACATACAGGGCTGCATTCAGACCTCTCCCATTCATGTTTCCCCTTTTTAACAAAGTCACACATACCTGATTGCCGCTGGTCAGCAGAAGATCCACAGTGACAGCAGAGGTGCTGAGATTTCCGCTGCCTCTCCATGTTTCCCCAGCCTCCAGCCCTTCTCCCAGCCTCCATTTCACAGCAGGGACTCTAGGCTGGTGCCAGTGGACACAACCCCAGCAGAGGAACCCCCTCCCTCCGCTGCATCTGTCACACACCCCCAAGACCTGCCCAATACTGGCAGCACAGGAGACCAGGCCACTACAGATGTAGAGCTGCAACAGAAAGAAGAACAAACTTTGCACAACTCAAGAGACGGTCCTCTCTCAGCCCACTGCTGTGGGGTGTCTTGATTGTCACAGTAGATAGGACCTGGTCCTCAATGCAGCTTGCAAATATGTCGTTATTGAGAGGCCATGGCTTTATGTTGACCTTCCAGTGCAAAGGACTGGGACGTGTCTTGGCCTGAGCTGATTTTAGCTTGCTTATCTGTGACAGCAATCAGTGGTCAGATAACTAGCACCTACATTCGTTTTCATTTATACTGATAACGATTATTTATTCTGTGTGTCTTGAACTGCCTGTGACTCCAGTGCAACACCATGGGTCCCTGTTGCAGTGGCCAGTCACTCACCACTGCAGGAGTGCAAACCCATGTTATTCAAGTAAGGCAATTTCAGAGGAGACAAGGAAAACAGAACCCCACACACATTTTGGGAACCATTGAAAAACAACATACATACAGAAATTAACTCAGGCGAGACCCAGGACTGAGAAGGAAGAAATTGTCACCACCAACACCATGTGCCTCCTGATGAAGAGAAGGAAACCTTCACTGGCAACATCAAGATCTGCCTGTTGAAGGCATCAGGATGCTGGTAACTTGTTATAAGACCCCCTCCCACCACAGCCATCAACATGGGGACACAGGAAGGGTGAACATAATATCAAGAAGCAAAGAATTTTTTTCTCTGTGTGTATAGCAATCTGAACTGCATTACTGAGGTTTTTCTGTATCAAATTGGACTACGAGACTAATAGCTGAAAATATTATATTGTTAAAACTTCTGCAGGTAGTAACAGTAAACCCTTGGCTTCACTTACAGTGTTCCTTTTTCTGTTCATAACAAGATTTTGAGTGTTACACAGGAAGGGACAGAGGCAGGAGTTAGGAAGAGAATGAATTCACACTGGCACATCTATGCCTACATCCAATGGGCTGCTGCTTAAGCAACGAGACTGTGATCCATACCTCTACAGCATTCAAGCAAGGGGAATATTTGTGGAGCTAAATATTTTTTTCCAGAGTACAGCGTTGTGCTGTCACTTACACAACCCAGTAAATAGTGTGCCATTTTGCCACAGCTCTGGGCATCACCAGCGTGCTGAGATGAGGTGGCCAGATCATGATCTGCACAGCAAGATCTTCCAGTGGGCTCACCACCTCGTGCTGCTCCCATCACAGCAGACACCTTCATGGTTGCTACTTTTCAACTAGCCTATCCCAGACTCAGCATGATGAGTTGGGATGGGGTGGCCAGGAAGTCACTGTTTAACCGGCTAAATCTAGGACCAGCTCTGCAAGTGAGCACTAACTTGGTGACAGACTATGTGCTAAAACTTACGGGTGTAGAAGTGATATGAAGCCTGCGACACGGTTTGTTAACCTCAGAAGATGACAGCTTGGACTCATGTGTGCCTTTTCCAAGTGGAAGAGGTCAACATGAGGTGCAGATGGTTTCCTTGCAAGAGCCAGCCACAGGTGTGATTGACTCAGAGGGCTTCATGCACGAAGTGACCTGCGTCTCCACCATCAGACCAAGAGATGTGATGCTGGCTCAGGACTTGTCTGTGAACAAAAAGGTCAGAAGCTACTCATTAGCTCGTTTGTCAATTAAGATCTCTTTAGGTGTTTCACATCCAGACAACAGCTTTGCAAATTCATAACTGGCTAGCAAATCTGAGCTTCCTGGCATCAGAGAAAGAGAAGGGATAGCAGTGGCCTCAGTGCCAGCCCAAAGCTACCATTCTTGCTTGCTCCATGGCCACTTTCAGCTAGACATCTGGCCCTGAACATGCAACAACACTATGGACTTCACATCAGCAGAAGAGGCTAGGGTACAGCCTCCATTTTTCTTGGCCCAAGCAGTGTGGCTAGGGTACTTCATGCTCACTGCATTATTGCTTCCTACATGCCCCAGGGACCGCTAGCTGTGCCCTGTGCTTGAATACTGACAGAGGTGGGGAGTGTTCAGACTCGGGCAGCCCTCAGCTGGGGGTCCCCACCAAGATGTCCGTTCCCTCCCTCTCAGTCTGCCTGTGCAAGGAGGGGTTGGGGTGACTGCTCCAGCTCCAAAAGTAGCTCCGAGAAATAACCCCAGCTTCAAGGTATAGCTGATGCCACCATCTCCCACCTTGACTTCTTGGCCTCAGACAGGGAGAAGACATAAATTAGAACAGGAGGAGTGAGTTGATACATCTGCTTTGCTGTCTAGATGGTGCCTCCTATGAAACAGGCCTCCAGACCTATGCCAAGACAAGCATGTGAAGCTGTTCTTTGTGCAACATGGGCCAGCGTATCCCCACACACTTCTTTTCAGGTCAGCCCCCCAAGAGCATCAGCTTTCCTGTGCTTACATTGTTTCACATCCAGGCGCTGCACGAGTGGGACATCCTCTCTGATCACTAATGCTGGCATCGCAGCTCTAGATAATAGGTGCAGCTAAAGCCCACCTCCAGCAGCACAGACCGACCTCTAACTACAACTCACCAAGCTCTGGACTCCCTCCAATGTACCCCCTCCTGGCCAAATGGCAGCTGCCTCACCCACATACTCTTTCTCATAAATTTGATGCGCTTCTTGGCCTCTTCCAAAGGCAGATAAATCATAACTGGGAGTCCCAGAGCTGTTGAAGACCTTCCTATCTGCTCTTTGATAACCTGGCAGATTAAACTACGTGCTGCCACCTCATTCATAGCCCTCCCGCCAGCTCGGGCTGTTGACAGGACACCAGCTGCAGAGCTTGCTTTCCCTCAAAACCTCTTGGGAAGCTGGTGACCACCCTCTCAGCAGAAGGGGCAACATCTGCCATTATCTTGGACATGTGCAAGCCAGACTATTTGCCCTGAAGTGTGCAGTTGCCCCTGAAGGCCTGTTACACCTCCCATTAGCTACGGCTGTTGCTTCATGAATTGTTCCCACAGATGCTGCTGTTGCACAAGGTGAACACAGTGTCAGCCAACGGCTGTGGGAACTCCACCTCTGCAGCCAAAAAACCTCACTGGCCTGGGGTGCAGGAGGCAAGACCAAACATTTCTGGTGCTGCTGCCACAGGACAGGCAACATAATGTTGTCTCCAGCAGTAAAATCTTCTCCAGCTGGCCTGGCTCCACACTGGAGCAATCAGAGAGTAATGAACACCAAGCACAACTCCTTTGCCCACCTCTCAGGCTGTGTTCTTACCACAGGTAGTGCCTTGGCTTCCCTACCTGCCCCTTTTCAGCAGAGGCACCTGGCCGGGCTGGTGCTTCATGCATTGACGTCCAGGACACACTTATAGCCTGACAGGAGACCTTGAAAGCAGACTGGTGACTTGGGGCTGGGGGGTTTGCAGAAGTTTGGTAGAGCCATCTCTGCCCTGGCCTTGCCACCCCCTTACCCCCTCCAATGTCTTCAGCAATCCCACCAGACCAAGAAAAGCCAAGGTAAGACAGACACAGCAAAACGCAAGGAGCATCATCTAGTGCTCATCTTGCTCCGCATCATCGCTCTCCTGGCCTCAGGAATGCAGAGAAGGCTTGGAAAAACTGAGAGAGACACTCCATTACAAACAGGACAAAGATTTATTTCCATTACAAGTGAAGTAGAAGAGTAAATACAAAAAATCTCCAATACATAATAAAATGTTCTCCTGGGCTGTAACAATCCACCTCTTTCCCAGAGTCAGTGCAGCACCTGACTGTACCAGAACTTGGGCAGAGCAGGAATCAAGAGGCTCTGTCCTCTGAGGAATGAGCACTTTCAAGGCCTTTCTCTCTCCTCCTCTGTGCTTACACTTAAGTGTTTCCTACAGCACTATAACCTAAACCTATTAGACTCTTCTCCCAGAAAAAAAGAGACTAGTTTGAAAATTAAGACTAGCTTTGCTAAAAGGAGGCCCCTCAGATATTTACAATAAAGCTTCCAGAAATCAAAATTTTTCCTTATTCTGGATGGTGCCTGAGAACTACAAGCAAAGTGCCCAGCAAAAATACATTGAGATCCAAATGTTTAACATATCCCCATGGCACATGCATATATTTGAGATCCAACCATCTAATATATCCCCATGGCATATCCCCATATCCTCATGACCGGCCCAACCCCATGGCTCCCCAAGGATGCAACAACCTTGTCCTCCTCTGCCAGTGGTCACGCGTGAGACACAGGGCCAGCACATCCTGCTGCCACAAGGGACAGACCTGCAGTGTTCAGCACACCCTTTGCATCTGAGCCTGCACAACTCAGAGAGGTTGCAATAGCCACAAAACCATGACAGTGCTGGTGGGAAGGGATCTCTGAGTCTCCAGGCCTGCTGCAAGCAGGAGGTTGGAGTATTGCAAACATTAGCACTGGGCAGGTATAGCCTTGTCTATTTTCATCTCAAAAACCCCAAAGGGCAGAGACCCCACACAGACGTATTGTCCCTTGAAGGGTCTGTGTAGCTCTTCACTGAGCACGAAGCTCCTGCCCAGGTTTTCTAGCTGCTTGTGGCTGAAGGTGAAGCAGTTTGTGGCCATGTGCCTTGATGCAAAAGGCTCATCACTGCACCTGCTGCAGAAAGTATACTTTCTAGGTATGTCTGGTTTACCTAGCTTGTAGGTATAAAAGATCTGGAGAAAAGTAAGAACAAGCATCTAGACTTTATCTGCAAACAATATGCAACTGAACCTACCCAATTTGTGCCTTCTGAGTCATCAAGATCTATCATGGATATCCTCCAGACACTGCGTTTTGCTCCCTGAACTTGCTACCAAAGCTATCTGAGGTCAGGAATAGCTTACACAAGACCTGTATCATCACTGATGACCTTGTTTTTAGACTGAACCTTAGACTAGCACCAGGGTTGGAGGAGAGAAAAAAATCAGGTTGAAGTAATGGGGAACAAGGGCCAGAAGACCTCTAGGCTCAGGAAAATGATCTGATCCACACTGATAACTGCTCTTACAGGAAGAAGGAAGGCATTAGGAGGCAGGACAATTCCTCTCCCAGCTACCCCTAAACCAGAAAGAGGTCTGCATGACTTGCTAGCAAAGGGATGCAGTCCAGTCCTTGCAGCCAATAAAAGCAGAGAGCTAGCAGGCAGCTATCAAAAAACTAAGAGTGCAACCAAGTGTACGGCTTCTTTTCCAGCTGGTGAAGGGAGAAGTTGGGAGAGGATCTGGCGAGACCTGCCCCAGGCTGAGGCAGTCAAGATGCAGAGGCAGGGCTCTGCGCCTGCCAGGATGGAAGCAGTTTCTGGACACACCAGGAGCAGGAAGGACACAGAAAGAGACAACGCTGCTTTTCTGGAGGGAAAGCAGGGAAGGGAAAAAAATCTGATTCACCTGACCACACCAAAGATCCGAATGACACTTACACTTGCCCCCAGTGACAGCAACGAAACCACCCCAGCTCTGTGTGCAGGCAGCAGAGCTTCCTGACATACTACAAAAAGATCTGGATGGACAAGGGGCAGCAGCGCCAGGCCAGCCCCAGCCTCCCAGCCCATGAGGTACCTTGCCCACCACGTGCTGTCCTCACCATTCTGAGAGAGGGATGGGTGCTGTGAATCTAAAACTCATCTCCTACCTCAGAGCCCCATGGAACGCAGGTATACAACTTCTGTCCAGCTACTGCAGAGGGCTTTAGCCTCCTCCACCCAAACTGCGCTGTGGGGACATCCAGACACCTTCCTGCTCCATTCTGTTTTCTTCCTTGCATGTCCCACTTTGAATACCTGGACCTTAGTACCCACCCACAGAAGGCAAGGACCTGCCTCTACACAATTTTCATCCTGCTGAGGACCTCATCTAAAAAATCCTCCATGGACCAGAAGGTACAGGTGTCTTCATGGGATCAGAGCTCTTTGCAGCAGTGCATAGCAGCAGGACACAGGGCAGTAGACAGGAAATGAGACTAGGAAAGTGCTGAATGGATTGAAGGATAAACTCCCCCGTGAGGACAGTCAAGTTGCCCAAAACCACTGTGCCATCTCCATCCTTGGAGTCTGACAGGGCTCAACTAGGTAGGCCTGAGCAGCCTGGTCTGACTCAGAGCTGACCCTGCTTCTAGCACAAAATTGGAACAGAAACTTCCCAAGATCTCTTCCAACCCCAGTTATACTATGATCTGAATCTTTCTGTGGTGAGAGAGACCCTGGTGCACCCTCTCTGCTCTTCCAAAAGCTCCTGCTGAGGCTCTGGCTGCACTTTGCACCTACCTCTCCCCAAGCAAGGCTCCATCACATGGCAGTATCCCTCACCAACCTCCTCAGTCTTGGTAACACTGGCTCCCGCTCCACAAGAAAAAGTAGCTGGATAAGGAGATCTGGACAGCAGCAGGGTTATATCTGCTCCCACTCTGCTCATAGCCCCAGGCAGAGCCCTGAACATCCACCACCTCTCCAGGCCCTGATGGGATCTGTTGGGAGGGATTTCCTTGAGTTTCCCCATGGATCTATTTTCAAGCCTTTGCCGCTCACATCCATTCCTATCAGTTGCCCCCTCTATGTTTTCCTCTAGCCTTTCTTCCATCCTAGGGAAGCTTGAAAGGGGAGCAAACGAAGATGAAAAGGCACTATGTCCTGCCTCTCCAACTTGTTTCAGGATGGAAAGTTTGCCCCCATAAATGCTGATTTCTCTACGCTACAGACAGAGTTGGGCTGACCTTAGGATAAAAGTAATTTAGGTTGTAAGTACCTCCGTAGACCTCTGGACCAGGTGTCCACTCAAAGCAGGTCAAAATTCAACATTGGATCCAACTCCAAAGACAGATCAGGTCACTCAGGCTCTGTTCAATCAAGCCGGGAAGACCTCCAAGGGCAGAGATACTGCTGCCTCGCTGGGTCTCTTTTCCAGCAGCTGAGCGTGGTCACAGTAAAAGTTTTTGTACTTCCGATCCCACCATTCTCTTAATGCCTGCAGCACAGAGCATGAGCCCTGGAGGGATCTGACTTGCTGTGTTTGGCTGCAACCTCAGCATCTAAACCTCCTCCAGCCTGGGCTGCGTTGTTGGTGCAGTAACTGATGTGACAGCCCTGCACATCATGAGGGACACGCCACCACGTTAGTGCCATGCATCCCACTTTTACAGCTTTGGCTGCACGAGGCTGGGGAACGCTTCCTCCTGCCTCCCTCCTCCCCTGCCCCAGCAGATGTTTCGTTCTATACATAAAATTGTCAACAGTGGAGAGACTTAAAAGTGAGATCCTCCCGGGTAGACCTGGGGGCTCAGTTGGTTGTGCCAGGAGGGTGGGAGCCTGGCAGGAAGCTTTGAGCACCTGCCTCAGGAAAGGTGTAAGAGAGGGAAGGGCTGTTTGCCCCATTCAGGCACTTGGGAGCCCCTAGGGCTTCTCCAGTGAGAGCCAAAGGGGCTGGGCAGGCCCCCCTCAGCCGGCTGCGGCGCTCCTCGACGGGCAGCCCGGGCAGGTGGCAGGATGCGGAGGTGCAGCCCAAGGTCCTCCAGCATCTTCCTGGGCGGCCCTGGGTCCAGCTGCGTCGGGCGAGCCCCACAGCCCGGCCTCTCCCGGGCTCCAGTCCGCGCCGTCGGGCCGCCCGGCCTTCTTCCGGGCCGGGTCAGAGCGCCGGGACGAACCTGTCGGGGCCACCGGGGTAGGCGCCGTGCCGCGGGCCGGGCTCGGCGGCGCCCAGCTGCCCTCCGGCGCCGTAGGCGTGCGGCAGCGGCGGGTAGTGCGCGGGGGAGCGGCGGCCGTAGAGCCCGGCGGGGGCGGGCGGCGAGGCGGGCAGCACGAGGCGCCCCGACGGCGCGTACAGCTGCCCGGGGCCACCCGGCGCGTAGGGCCCGGGGGCGGTGGGCAGCGGGGCGTAGGCGTGGGGCAGAGCGGTGGCCGCGCAGCCCTGCGCGGGGAAGGCGGCGGCCGTGGCGAAGGCGCAGGAGGCGGCGGCGGCGGCGGGGGCCGGGGGCAGGTCGGCGGCGGGTGGCGGGGCGGGCAGCGGGAAGAGGCGGCAGGGCGCGGCGGGGCGCTCGGCGAGGAAGGCCGGGTAGGTGGAGAGGTCGCTGCGCTTGAAGCGCTTCCTGCGGCGGAGGAAGGAGCCGCTCTCGAACATGTCGCGGGCGTGGGGGTCCAGCATCCAGTAGTTGCCCTTGCCGGGACGGCCGGGCTCCCGCGGCACCTTGACGAAGCAGTCGTTGAGGGTGAGGTTGTGGCGGATGCTGTTCTGCCACTTGCGGGGGCTGTCGCGGTAGAAGGGGAAACGCTCGGTGATGAAGCGGTAGATGCCGCCCAGCGTCAGCCGCCGCTCGGGCGCTTGCCCGATGGCCATGGCGATGAGGGCGATGTAGCTGTAGGGCGGCTTGCCCCGCTCCGCCGGACGCTTGCGCCGCCGCCGCCCGCCCCGCGTCCCCGCCGCCGCCGCCGCCTCTTCCCCCGGCGGCGCCGCGTCCGTCTTCAGCGGCGGGGGCGGCGGCGGGGGGCCCGGCGGCAGCCGGCTCTCGGCGGTCATGCGGCCGTCGGGGCGGCCCCCAGCCGGGCCGAGCCGAGGAGGCGCAGCGCCGCTCCGCCGCGGCTTTTATGCGGCGGTGTCCAGCGGCTCCGCGCCCGGGCGGCCGGCACTCCCCCTGCAACGCCCCGCAGCCCGGGAGGCGCGGGCAGGGCCGGGCGTGCCGCCGCCGCCGCCGCGGTCAGGGGCAGCGCCCAGCCCCGGCAACCCCCCCTCTCCTCCCGCCACCCCCCCCGTGGTCCCCATCCCCAGCGCCGTCGGGACGCCGCCATCCCGCCGCCGTCGGGAGCGCACAGCGCCGGGAGAGCGGCGGGCACCGGGCGGAGCGAGGGCGTCTGCGGGGTCCCGGTGCGGGCGTCTGGGCACGGCTCGGCAGCTTTGGGGCCGCTTGGGCTGGCGGCCAGCGGGTGCGGGCGGTGTGGGGCCGCCGCTGTCGCAGGGGAGGCTGCTGCCGGTCCGCGGCGCGGAGCAGTCGGCTCTTGGCGGTGTCGCACCTGGAGCCCCATGCTCCTGCCCGGTAGAAACGAATGAAACGTGCAAAAACCCTCGGTGACTGATCGGCGTGGGGAGTGATGGTGAGTGCGGGCTCAGGCAGTGGGATTTGTGTGCGGAGCCGCTCGGTGAAATGCATGCAGACTGGGGCCCTCACCTCCGGTCCCCAGCAGCAGTTCGGCACAGAGCTGGGCTGCTGTGCCCCTGGTTTAACCATGATCTGACTCATTTGTCCCTGATCCTTGTGTCGCAGGACCTCCAGGTGCATGATGCTTCCTCCCAACCAGAAAGAACACTAGGCTCTCCACAGGCTGCCGTTGGGACATCCTTACCTGCCAGCACCCTCCTGCTTGCTCGGATACTTGGGGCTGAGGGTCAGACCCTGGGGCTGAGGGTCAGACCGCAGGTCTGCGGGTCAGAACAAGTGCCATGAGTGCATCCTGGTGAGGAACATGTGCCCAGGACTTGTACCCCTGTGGCACCCACCTGCAGGGCTGGGGGCAGCACAGCCTCCTCGCCTGCTGGCATGGTGATCCTTGGAAGCCAGAGGACAAAGCGGATGGCAGGAGGTGCTAGAAGTGGGATTGAAAGGGTCAGTGTGCGCGGGTGTGCAGAGAGGGATGTGTGGGCATGGCAGGCTGATCGTGCACAAGTACATGGGTGTGCAAGGGCACTGGGGCTGAGAGTTTGTGCGCAGGTTTGCGGGTGTGAACTGACATGCAAGTGTGTGTACAAACATGTGCTGGTGCGTACAGGTGTGTGTGGCTGGACCCAAGGCGTGAGTGTCCAAAGGTGTGTGGAATGGATATGGGCAGATGTGTGCAGAGGAGTGGGTGTGCAGGGAGGTGGATATGCTTAGGTGCGCAGGTACTGCGCATGGCTGTGCAGCTGATCCTGCCCGTGTCTTGGTGCCTCCTGCCAGTTCTCCCAGAACTCAGGTAACCAGTGCACTGCTGAGTCTTATCTCTGTGGGAAAAGCTTTCCCAAAGCCCTCTTGGCCATCGCACAAATGATGTTTAAGGGAGCGAGGGGAGGTGGGAGATGTTCATCCTAGTGAAACAGAGCTGCTTTGGAGGTTTCCAGCAAAGTTGTTTCTCTGCTTGGAGAAAAATCTATGTGTGTGAGGATCCATGCGCATGCAGCAAAGAAACCCCAGCCCTAATGTCTAGCTAAATAAGGGTATCCCAGAGTCTTTGGCCACCTGCTTATTTGTGCAGTTTTCCAGTGATCTGGGAATGAACTGTGGAGCTAGCAGAACAAACTGTGAAGTGGCTCTCTCTGAGGACCCATGTGTGTGGTCCCAGTAGCTGGATTGCAGATGTGTGGCCGTATTTCAAATCTCAAGCTGCAGAGTTTGTGCTGAAAGAAAAATCAGCCTCCCATACTGACACCTGTGTTCTTGAAGTACACAAAACACTAGGGTAGTATTACCCCAGAGGAACTAAGAAACTCACTCCTTCAGCGCCAAAGGAGAGCACTGAAGCTGCCACGCCTGCAGTGCTTTGCCGTCTGGCTCACGGGAAGCTGTAGCTGGGGTTGAATTTTCTTACCAGATTTTCCAAAAGGCAGTGTGGTACTTCAGTCACCTATGGGGCTGCGTGTCTCTCTGCGCCATGCCAATTTTGTGCCTCCAGAGGGCAAAATCAGATCACACTTCACTTTGCACTTGTAGAGGACAGGGAATGAAAGAGATGTGTGCTGAGGTGGGATGGTGTGGCTGAACAGCTGCTTTTGCCATCCCTGCTCATGATGAAAATCCTTTTCCAAGAAGGCACTTTCCTTGGCAGAGCCCAGCAAGTAAGCAGAGTGAAATGGATACCCAAACAGCATGTGCTGGCTGTTGTCCCTTCTCCTTCCCTCATCATGCAGGTTAAACTGTAGTGGCAGTATTTGTGAGTGGAGAGGGACTTGTATAGTGTGGTGGCCTGGAGACTATCCTCAATCTGTCATTATCATCAGCCTATTTAAAAACATGTTCAACTCTCCATGCTAGGAGCAGGTGTACATCCCATTTTAAGCACTGGTGTCTCTTTTGAGTACCAGTTCCTGTGGGGAGGCAACTGTGGGGAACATGGAACTCTGCTCACCCAGGTGGATCTTAGACTGCAGATTTCCGTCTGTAAATCAAAGCGGTGCTTGTTGCTGGAGCAGAAAAGTTGGTGCTTTTCATGCTCGTGAATATTTTGTTTTCTGTTTTGTTTCAGCTGTGTTGGAGGAGGCACAAAGGTAAGTAAAATGGAAAATGTCATGCATTGATTAAAAGTTTTGAGTTCTAATGCAATAGAAAATGTATGATATCTTCAGGAGTATTAGCCATACAAAAGCTATAGCTTGGACTTTCTTTTGGTCCTGGGACAAAGTTTAGCATCAGCACTTTTCTGTCTAAATTTCCTAAATCTAAATCTCACATCCTACCTACACTGAGATCTGCGGCCTTCAACTGGGCAAAGTCCTCCTTGATTTTGAGACTAGGCAGTGCAGAGTATACCCTGCACAAGGGCATCTTGCCTTGGCCTCTCAGGACTGGAGTCTGTTAGTACTAGTAGGTGCCAGGGAATTACCTCAGCCAAAATTCCATGTACTTGGAGCTCCTAGAACAATTTCCAGCCATGGAAAAAACCCAGTCCTTTAGGCTTCATTCCCCACTCAGTTGCTCCTGTATTACAAGCCACACTGTTGAGATCCCTCAGGAGTAAACTACTGGGAAGCCCTGCTCTCTGTTAGCCCTGTTACCTGAGTGGCTTCTCCCACCTCAACCAAACCAGAGGGAACTGGACATTAAATGTGTGGACAGCCCTTTCAGGTGCAGTGCACTCATAGTTTTGGTTCCACCATCAGAGTTCCTCTCTTCTTTGAAGGGAGGAAACGTTTTGTTTTGCCTGTGAGTCCCAGGAACAGCAGAGCTGTATTTAATGTGCTGCAAGTCAAGGGTCCAGCAGTGCCAAAATCCCAGATTGGATTGGCTGCACACAGATGAAGTGAGAGCACATACCCTCTGGCACAGCCAGCATCCCAAGCTCAGTTGCATCTGTGATGGGACAGAAAGTTTGGGTTTTTATTGGCTCTGTGTTTGGTGCAAGGAGTCTCCTTCTCTGGAGACATTCAAAACTCGCCTGGACGTGATTCTGTGGCGCCTGCTCTAGGTGACACTGCTTTAGCAGGGGGTGATGTTCAGAGGTCCCTTCCAACCCTGACCATTCTGTGATTCTGCAATTTTGCTGCTGAATTGTGGAGAGCATCACAGCCAGATGCTTCATGACACTTTGTGACAAAGGAGCCCTACTTGCAGCTCATGATTAAGATCTGAGAGGGAACCACAAGCCTGAGTCTTTTGGAGCAAGACAGGTGATGGGGCATCCTTCATTCACTTCCAGAGCATGTGTCTGCAAAGAAGTGTGAAGTGTCTGAAGTCAATGAGCTTTAGGTATCTTGCACCTGGCTGGAGTTAGTGGGAGATAAACACTTTATACCCAGAGTGTGGTATGGGGACCAAGATGAAACCTCTGAGGGAGAACTGATGTGCAGCTGTCATATGGAGTCCAGTTGCATGGCAGAAGAGGGACTGGAAAGCAACAGACTAGTGGGATGTGTCCATTGCATATTTGCATTAGATGTTCACATGTCTTGTGTTGTGGGAGCGAGGTTTCACTCTGCATCAGTGGCCTGGCTGTTTATCATCTGTCCTGTTTTTCCAAATTAATACTGCTGCTCATCCCCTGGTTGAGTTTTCTACGGGAACTTGGGACTGCAGGGAAAAGGAATTGCTTGCTGAGAGCATCACATGGATATAGCCAGGCTCATGAGGAAGGCTTGAGTTACCTGTTGTAGTTACTCTTCTGTAGAAAAACCCACAATCCGTGATGATTTTAAAACAGGCCATTTCTCAGGGCTGTGTGAGAGAAAATTTGTCTGGGGCAAGAGGCGTGGGGAGCCTCCATCTCCATCCAGCATGGTTCCACCTGAGCTGGTCGGGAAGGCAGCAAGAGGGGCCACCCAGCATGCTTGTCTGAAAGCCCAGCAGCTCCCCTGGCTCATGGAAGGCCAGCAGGCTCTGCAGAGGGTGTGCTGTGGTAGGTGAAGGTGCACATGAGCAGGGCAGGGCAGGCTCTTTTTTAGAGCAGAGCATCACCCTTGGGACCCCCTGCCCCACTGCAGGGGATTCGGTGTGAGTGCCATGGCAGAGGGTTGGCACAGAGCAAGGGTGATGCCCAGCAAAGAAAGAGTGCTGGTGGTGCACTGGGGCAGGATCCCTGTGCATTGGTGCCAGCTGGGAAGCGACTGGCAGAGGTGGAGCTGGGGAGAGGTGTGCATGAGGCTTAGCGTGGGCCAGGAATGACTCTTGTGGTGAATTAGGCACACTCCGTACTGGGTTTCATGAGAAGGAGCACGACTTCTCATGCAAACCTAGGTCTGTGCCAGCACTGCCTAAACAGTAGGTTAAACAAGAAACTTTCCTGTGCAAACTGGCAACAAGAGACTCATTTCGCTAAGGTACGGAGCCACAGACTGAAGCAGTTTGGAACACTATGTGTGACATAGGCAGCAAGGAGCAGACACCTTCTTGGTGGAAGTGCAGTGGGTCCAGCCTGAGCTGGGTGGGCCATGACACATTCATCCTCCTGCCAAAGCAGTTTTGAGAGCTGGTTTGCAAGAGAATGAGCTGCCCATTCTTGCCTTTGCACCACCAAGAAATCACTGGGAGTTGAGCACATCTGTCAGATGCTGTAAAGAGAGGGAGCTGACTCTTTCTGAGAACATGCAAAGAAGATCAGGCTCTCTTCTATAAGCTGAAAATCACTTGCTATGCTTTTTTTTCTGCAGGTGTTGTGAGGTTTGCATGGCTCTTGCTCCCCTGAAGCCTGTGCATTTCAGCACCTCATGAAAATCTTCCGGATGGGTATCTTTGAATAGCCATCAGGCTCTGTTGGCATGGAAATAAGTTCTTTCTGTTTTGCCTATCAAATGGCCTATTTGGCCAGTCATTCAACAGTTTTGAGAGGTTTAATCCCCTCTAAGGGTTGCCTATTGGCATTCACACTCCCCGTAGCAAGGTTCGACGTTCGCCTTTCCCCTCTGAGTCCTCCCTGTGCCTTGAAGCCTCCCATGGTCACTGCAGGCAGCTGTGTGCATGGCATGGTGTCAGTCAGCTTTGGGTATAGTTACCTCTATTTGTGTCCCAGTGTGACAGCAGAGTAAGGCTGTTGCAGGAGGCAGGGAAGCCAGCCAGCCAAAATAATTCTGCCTGTGGGGCCACCGTCATTAGCATTGCTCATGCCACTAACTTTGGTAGAACAGGTGAAGACCAAGCATGTAGGACAGTGGTGGCTCAGATCTTGTGGGGTGAACATTTACTCTGTGTTTGCCTGCTGGGACCTGTCTGCTCTGCTGGGTCACAGTTGGCATCACTGTCATCTGATGGGAGCTCCTGCAAGGGGCCCACAGGAACAGAAAGACCCTGAGGCATGTGGAAGGGAAGGGTGACTTGTCATCTGAAGCCAAGTTTTGCTTGCTGGAGTGCTAGTTCATCCCTCTCTGCAGCTAGTGGTAATATCTGATGCTTGATAGAAAACGATGGGACGCAGCAGTTTAGAGAGAATTGTTTATTGCTTGCTTTGGAAGCTGGGAATTTTATTTAAGAATAATTATTTAATTAATTGCCTTATGTGAACAAAATATCTTTGTAAATCTCCTGCTTTTACTTCAGTAAGTTACTTGGAAAGAAATGTTTATTTTCTTTTTCCTTTGTGGCATACAGAACCACATTGCCCTGGACATGGGCTTTTTCCAAAAGTAGCTCCCAGTTGAAGCTGAGGAGCCTCATTGGGCTCTTTCCTGGCCTTGGGCACACCAGCTGGATGCCCGCAGTGGGGAGTGCACATCAAGTCCTGACTGAGGCAAGGAAAATTGTTCTTGAAGTGGCACGTGTGCATGCACTGGTGTGTGCATGTGTGTGCCTGTGCAATACATAAAGCACCACTGAACAGTAAATTGCACCTTTGGGTGCTGTGGGGTGAATTGTGAGTACCACTGCCATTAGTGCATTCAGCTGTCAGATAGACACTGATGAGGGGCTGGTAAGACCCAGTGCTCCGAACTGCTGTAATTCTGTGCTGGAGGGATGTAAATAGCCTTTATTTAGCAAACAAAATGTTAGGTGGGGGTAGTTTGAGTTTATTGGCACTGGCAGACAAAATCTGAATACTTTTACAAAGAGCTCCTGTTTTTTTCCCTGGGCCTTTTTGTCCTCATTGCCACTCTCTGACCCTTTAGCAATCACCATGGTAATTACCAAGTAATGCCCTATTCACAAGTACCTAAAGAAATTTACTGGAGTTTTGTTTGAGCCTGTAGCAAAATGTCTAGCCCCAGATGAGGAAACATGTTATTTCTCAAATGCAAAACTTGGACTAGATGATCTTTAGAGGTCCCTTCCAGCCCAAACCATTCTATGACTCTGTAAGACTGCGAAGGCTATGAGTAGCTGGAGTCCTGCTGAAGTTAACAAACTTGCGGAGGTTTACACTAGATGAGGATCTGTGCAACGTTTGCCTGAGGCTGTACATGTTTCTAAAAGTGTGTAGGTCATGGTAATCTGGATAGAAAGAAATGTTTTTAAGTTTCATGCTGCTGTTCAAAATGTATGCTGTATTGTGTGTATTTCCAGGGACAGCATAAAGTTTCAGAAATCTCTCTTGATTTTGGACAGTCTGGACTTAATTGTTCTGTGCCACTGGGCAGGTTTTGCAGAGGGGCGGTGTAATCTCTGTCCTTGGGGCTTTTTAAAACTTGGCTGGTTGTGGCCCTAAGCAAGCTGATCTAACTTGGGGCATAACCCTGCTTTGAGCTTTTGCTGGACCAGAAACATTGTCATTTCTGCAGTGCTCTGTTACTGTGGGAGAAACATGATTTCCAGGAGTTTTGTCAAGTCAGCTCAAAGTGCTGTCAATGATACAGGAAAATGACCCATGGACAGAAGCAAAATGACTTCTCAAAATGCCAGGTGCTTGGATCTTACTTCTCCCAGCTGGCTCTGATAGTTTTGCCTATGCAGTTTTGGTCTTCACATGCAAATCACGTATTTGCCAGCATGCTGGACCATTATCAGAAAACAGATTTTCCAGAAACTATTTAAATAGTCACCTCCAGAATCATGTTTTGGACAGGGAAAGAGAATGGGAGTGGCATCATTCTGAAGCCTTTGAGTTTCCCTCCTCTTTGTTCTGCTGCAAGACAGTGCAGTTTTTGCTGTGTGGGAGTGTGCTGGTTTTGTCTGCGGTGGAGTTAATTTTCTTCACCGCAGATAGCATGGGGCCATGTTTTGAATTGGTGCTGGAAACAGCGCTGATAACACAGGGATGTCTTTGTTGCTGCTGAGAAACGCTTACACAGAGCCAAGGGCTTTCCTGCTTCTCCCCCCACCCCGCCAGCCAGCGAGGAGGCCGGGGGGGCACAAGGCGCTGGGAGGGGACACAGCCGGGACAGCTGACCCCAGCTGACCCAGGGGATGTGCCAGGCCACATGGCGTCATGCTCGGCCTATAAAGCTGGGGGAAGGAGGAAGGGGTGGGACATTTGGAGTTACAGCATTTGTTTTCCCAACTGATACACGTGATGGAGCCCTGCTTCCTGGCATGGCTGAACGCCTGCCTGCCGCTGGGAAGCAGTGAATGGATTGCTTGCTCTGCTTTGCTTGCGTGCGCGGCTTTTGCTTTGCCTATTAAACTGTCTTTATCGCAGCCCACGAGTTTTCTCACTTTTACTCTTCTGACTCTCTTGCCCATCCCACCAGGGAGGAGCAGTGAGTGGCTGTGTGGGGCTGAGCTGCCAGCAGGAGTGTAACCATGACAGTCCTTTTTGCCGCCCAACGTGGAGCTCAAAGAGCTCGAGATAACAGATTTGATTGGGATGTGCTAGATCGAATCTATAGCTGTTATTGCTGTTTAGTTATTAATCGGGAGGCTCCCCCCTTGCCACGGGGATTGCTTGCCTTGCTGTATATTAGAGTCTAGTGCTTGTTAGTGGCTGCTTCTTGCTTTTGCTGCTTGCTGTGCTGCTGCACTGCTTATCGTCTCGCTGTGCTGTGCCCGGAACATTCTGATAACAGCAGCAGCCACGCGCCGGGGCTGGCAGATGGCCAGGGCATCACTGCTGCTGCTGTGCCACTGTGCTGGACAGGCTGGGACTCCAGTGTGAACTCGAGTTGAAGGGGCTGTGGCCTGTGGATGAATCCATGTGGGAGCAGGACACCCCAAAGTGTCTGTGGCTGTGGATGAGTCCATGCCAGAGCAGGTACATCTCCAAGCATCTGTGGCCATGGTTATGTCTGTGCCACAGCAGGTTTACCTCTGAAGGAATTGCAGCCCAAGGACAAGTCCATGCTGGAGAAGGTACATCTCGAAGCATCTGTGGCTGTGGATAAGTCCATGCTGCAGCAGGTAGACTTTGAGGTATCAGTGGTTGTGCATGAGGTCATGCTGGAGAACCTCAAAGCATGTGGCCATGGACAATCAATCCCACCACAGAGCAGGTACAGACCTGGAGGGACTGCAGCCAGGGGTAAGGCCACGCTGGAGCAGGTCTATCTCTGAAGGCCTTGTGGCCCCAGGATAAGGCCATGGTAGCACAGGTGCACCTCAAAGCGACTGTGGCTGTGGATGAGTCTATGCCACGGCAGGTGTACCCCCGAGGAGACTGTGGCACATAGGTACGGCTCCACTTGGAGCAGGCACAACCCTAAGGGTCTGCAGCCTGTGGGTAAGCGCAAGCCGGAGCAGGGGCAAGGGCAGGAGTTCATTGCAATGTTAAAGCCTATAACCTGGCCCAAAGGGACCAGGGTGGAGACTGTAATGGAAATATCTGTAAATTGTTGTAACCTGGAATTTGAGTTGTGTGTTACAGGAATTTCTATGGCAGGAACCACCTGAACCGGTGGAGAACAAGCCTTACAAGAAGCAGTGCAAGTGCAGCAGTGACCTGATCCGAGCTGGCTTTGGTGCCCAGTAACTCCACACAACACAGCACCCCTCCTGTCCTGCATGACCACCATAGCAGACCGAGCCCAAAGTCATGGACTAAAGGAACCATTTTGTGGCTGATTATGTACATTTGATAGACATTTCACAGAGGTGGTCCATAGACTAAGGGAATGAGATCTGTGTATTATATCAAAGGATGGGAAGGGTGGTGGTGGGTAATGAGGATGTATGGCATAGTGTGGGACTTGATGTAAATGGTATGGAATAAGGAGTGGAGAATGTGTGGGTTTTGGCTGGGTTAGAGTTAATTTTCTTCATAGTAGCTAGTATGGAGCTATGTTTTGGATTTGTGCTGGAACAGTGCCGATAACTCAGGGATGTCTTTGTTGCTGCAGAGCAGCGCTTACGCAGAGCCAAGGGCTTTCCCGCTTCTCCCCCCACCCCGCCAGCGAGGAGGCCGGGGGGGCACAAGGTGCTGGGAGGGGACACAGCCGGGACAGCTGACCCCAGCTGACCCAGGGGATGTGCCAGGCCACATGGCGTCATGCTCAGCTTGTAACAGTTACACGTGACGGAGCCCGGCTTCCCTGGGGATGGCTGAACACCTGCCTGCCGCTGGGAAGCAGTGAATGAATTCCTTGCTCTGCTTTGCTTGCGTGCGTGGCTTTTGCTTTACCTATCAAACTGTTCTTGTCTCAACCTACAAGTTTTCTCACTTTTACCCTTCCAATTCTCTTCCCATCCCACAGTGGGGGGAGCAAGTGAGTGGCTGTGTGGGCCTCAGTGGCCAGCTGGGGTTAAACCATGACAGAGATTGGTTTTATTACTTTAAAAAATAAAGAACTAGGGAAAGGTGGAAAATGAAATATGAAAATACAAACAAAAAAAAAAAAGTGTTTTTTCCTGTAACAAGTGTTTATTTAGATGTGAACTTAAGAAAAGGTTTGTAGGGCAGGGACAGGTTGAGATCTGCTTCCAGCAAGTTGCAGAGCAGAATACTCTGTGGCCTGATCCATGTGCTAAACACATGAGGCATGGGACTGACACCAGCAGTCAGCAGAGAGAGTGGGTCTCCAGAAGGTACCTCCACTCCAAGGCAGGAGGCCCACAGGTGGGCTCAACCCAGCCCCCCAATACTCAGACAGCAGAAGCCAGCGCAGTGCACCCCATGGGCAGCACATGGTGCCCCTGATCCTTCTTGGAGGTCCTTGCAGGTGATCCTCAGGACCCCATGTCCAGGGTGAGGAGCAAGCCAACATCCCTATGTGCACCCCAGCAGAGGGGGGATGACACACAGGAGCGGGGCATTGGCGCACCCCTGTCGCTGCGGCTGCCAGCCTGTGGCTGTCAGCAACACTGAGCGCTGCAGGGGGCTCGGTTACCCTGGCGAGATGGGGTGGTCCTTGCTGGTTCAGTGTAAATAGCTGAGCACTGGAGGTAATTTCTTTCAGTCACTTGTTACACAGGTTCATTGAATGGGGAGTGTCGATTTTTTGTCTTCAGAACTAGTCTGGGCAGCACTGACAGAGGGGTTGAAAAATAAGAGCTAATCCTGCAGGAATGACTCATTCTGGCATAAGATTTGCGGATCGGGATGAGAAGTTCAGGTAAAACAAAGGGAAACAGGGGCCATAGTAAAACTCTGTGGTTTGGAGCACGACAGTTTAACTGCTATGGAGTCAAGTTGGAAACCCCCTCCCAACAAATTGCTGTACTCAAAACCTTGGCAATGTCTAAAGCAAGTCAATATTCAAGCACACTTGTTCCAGAAACAGAAGCTCTTTCCCATGGGAGCTGCAGATTGGATTGCTAATTACCATGAGACTGGAAAACAATTATTATTATTATTATTTTTAATTAAACACAAATAAAACAATGGCTGTCCCTTTAAAGTTTAACTTTGAAATATTTTCTGCATTTTTTAGCAGGGGTTACACTGGCCAAGTCCAATCAGAACAGCTCTGGAGTTTTGACAAAGGTTTAAGGTTATTTGCAACCAGATTTCTCTAGCAAGGACAACATAGTAGTTGTGGTGAAAGCACAAGTCCAGCCTAAATATCTGGGCTGGGGAAAGGGTGGTTGGATTTCTTGAAGCTATAGTAGACTTAGAAATAAATCATTTTTCTCTGCATCCTTTGGCAAGTCTTTTAACTACTTTAGCTTGCTTTCTTCACCTGAAATCTTTGCAGACACATCCAACTGGTCGCAGAGCAGTAGTTCATGAGAAGTCTCCTCCAGACTGTGGATTAAAGAAGGTAATTTTTCCATTATTGCTTAAAACATTTCATCTTGTGAGATAAAGGTGTTGCTGTGGTAACAGCAAAAAGCAAAAGCATCATGGAGTCAAAGAAAAGAAGACACTTTACTATCCCAGCCTTTCCCACAGCTGTTTATTGATAGAGATATGGCAACTGCAGAAAAGTTGTTTTCAGATGAGGTAATCACTTAAGAAAGATATGCTGTGAGGCATAAAACACTAAGAAGTTTTAAAGGAAGTTATTTGCAAAATGGCCAGAACATGAAAATTGCTGCAGCCTTTCAGTAGATGCGGGTCCCACTCTGCAAGCCAGGAGGGGAGAAAGCCAGTGGGCCTTTATGGATGAGCTAAGACCTGGTAGATATCTTGGTTCTTGCACCCGGCAGGATGAAATGCTGGAGTCCCTGTGCCAGACTGAGGCTCAGAGCTTACTTGTCCTGCTGCCTGATGGAGGCAGATCATGCTGCAGGATGGAGTCCCTGCAGCAGGACTTTGGCAGAGGCAATTGGTGATCTGCTGCTCTTTAGGCTTCCCTGTGGGCAGGTTTGAGCTGCAGAAGGGTCTCTGGCAGCAACAAATGGAACCAGGCTTGCTGGAGCTGTAAGGCTACCCAGCACGTGGTGGGGACTGTCTCAGGTCCCCCATGGGGCTCAGGCCAGGTGAGGCTGGGCGTGGGCTGCAGCTGCAGCCTCCAACCCCGCTGGAACAGGTAGGGCTGTGATGCATGTAGGCACGTTCCCCTGTGGATTAGCCCTGCAAGGAGTGTGGTGCTGGAGGAATGTCCTCCCGCTGCAACCTGAAACAGTCTGCTGCAGCCTGAAAAACAGGGTGGGTCAAGGCAGCTCCGGCAGCGCCGTGATTCCTTGGTCCTCGGTCAGGGCTCTGTCGTGGGGGATGCTCACTGGGTGTCCAGACTCGGGGGGATCTGACCAGAGTGGTGGCCTGGTATGCTGTGTAGCTGGGCTGGAAGGAGCATCTCCCAAGAATGAGGGACCCTGGGTGGGGGCACTTCTGGCAGGCTTGGAGTTGTCTCCCAGTACGCTCTGCGATGTCCGTGGCTCCAAGGCTCACTCACCACCACTACAGAGAGAGCTGGATGGCTGGTTTTGGGGAAATGGATCTTCATTTCAACACCCTGGGACATGAGGGTCCTCTCCCCTCCCTTTTATGTTCAGCTGCTTGGCACAGCTGTCATTATAGATGCTGACTTAGCTCTGGAGCCACCAACGCCCTCATCAGTGTAGCATCAAGAGGTGTGTGCTGCTGCGTGCCCTTTCTTACAACACCGCTTGGGCAAAGAGGCTCATTGCTGTGATCTTTGGCTCACATTGCTGTTTCAAGGCCAGCTAGCAAGTCCAAAATAAAACTTAGTCAATGTCTGATGCTCATCCCAACTCTTCCATCAGAGTTCAGCCTTGCCCCATGGTGCTCACTCAGGGGACTGACCACAGCTGGCTTTATGATCCCAAACCTTCACCTAGCCCCCTTCACAAGCAAGGTGCTGTGCAGCTTGCATTGCAGTCAGATGGTGCTGCCTCACCTCTCTACTGAGTGACGGGTGTTTCTGCACTGCATGAACCTCCAGGGCCGTGGCTGGGTGTGGAGGGAAGTGTACCTCGTGGGGCTGCAGCGCACAAAACTGTTTTCTGATGAGCTCACAGTGGGGTCAGCGCCAGAATGAGGGCAAATGGAGCGTAAAGAGGGTTTGCACCCACACGCTGGCCAGATGCAACCTGTATTTGGTAACTGGGATTTAGGTCCTAATCAAATTCCTGCCAGATTATTGCTCAATCTCCTTGCAGGGGCAGCAGCCGTGTGGGGTAGGTGAAGGTATTTGACCTGGTCCAGCTACCAGACAATATCTTCTTGGGCAGCAGCTGCTTTGGGGTCTGGAGGGGCTGCCAGACCCCACTGCTATGACTGGGGATCCTTTCCCCTTACGGGCAGTTCAGCAGGCCCATTCCTGGCAGCACCCAGCTTTGTAGGGGGTTAACCTGGCAGATGATAGCTTGTCTCACTGTGTAAAGCAGAGATGTAGGAGCTAGTCCAGTATTAAGTATGCTGGGGGCCTGAGGCTCAGAGCTTGCTTGTCCTCCTGCTTGATGGAGCTAGATGAGATCTGTCTTAGCTACCCAGCTCCTGTCTGGGCAGCTAAACAGCAAGGCAGAATCCCAGCTAATATTCTGAAGACCCTGTGGGATGGAAGGCTGCACAGCTGGCTTATGGTCTGGCTGAAACCATCTCCAGCTGTTTGTTCACTACAAAGACCTGGGGGCAGGTGAGCCTGCAGAGCTGTTCAGAAGGAGGTGGGAAAGGGAGGAAGGAGGCTCTGAAGGCACTGCAGAAAAGCCACAGTAGACCCAGTGAATGTGAATGCCTTTTCAATCATGGATTGATAGGAGGAACAGAGTGTGGTCCTCTTCCCCTCCCTGTAACACAGGACAACAGCTGTTGCCTGAATTTGGAGCACTCACTATCACAGGTGGCTCTGGGACCTGCTGGTGACAGGACTGGCTGGGGTGAAGTGCCCCCTGAAGTCCCTGGCCTCCAAGCCTGCCAAGCACTACTGAAGAGGAACGGAGGCTGGCTCATACTGATGTGCAGAGCAAAGCCTGGTAGGGCTGGGGGCATGGCCATGAAGAGGCTGAAGCAAGGGACCACAATGGTCCACAGGTGTGTGAACTTACCTCAGCCAGATCTTTTCTCAGCATTGCTCTTTCACTCTGCCCTTGTTCCTTCACCATTAGGAAATGGTTCTGCATCAAAAGCATGGTGTCACCTTCCCTTCTTCATCCTACCTTCCCTCTCCCATGAACCAACAGAACAGCAATGACTATAGGGTTGGGATGAATGGTTTTCCATCTCCTGCATCTTACGCCCCAGGGAGCCTCAAACCTGTGCATTTTAATCCCAGACCCTCAGCTGATTCCAGGCATTATCCTGGGCACATATTCTCTCTGTTCAGCTCCAGTTTCCTCTCTGTGAACCAGGGATAATGGTATTGCATGTCCTTTCCCAGCAAGGCCTGGCACATTTGGCAGGTACTGGGTAGGAATCATTTGAATCCAAACCTCAGCACTGACTCATTACCACTCAGGTGCTTAAAATGTTCCCGCGCAGCAAACTTTTCTCCCAGAACCTTTCCCAGCCTGCTAGGCACTGAGCAGAGATGGCACAGTGCCAGAGCAAGACACTGTGCCTTTCCTAAATGATGCCTGAGGTTCTTCTCCATTTTTTCGGTTTTCATCATACTCCATTTCTTTGATTTTTTTTAATTTGTTTGTTTTGGAAGCTAGAGACCTTTCAGGAGGGGTCACTTAGGGAGAGAGGCAGCAGAAAGACAGTTCTTTTGATTTTTATTCAAAGTCAGAGTAGGAGGTTTGGTGCACAGATATATGAAAGGTCTTGGGATCTAAGTCTGCTGCCCAAACACCTCTCTTGGCCCAGTGATGGAGGCACCTGAAGCTCATAGTCAAGTCACTTCTTCTGAGCCGTATCTGTACTACTATGCAGGGCAGTTCTTGGGCAAATGGAGAGCAAGTTACTAGTGCTTGCAGAACTGGAGCTGAGCTGGGAAAGACTTCTGCTCCCAGTGCTCATAACAAGTTCACTGGGGGTGCCTGGCAGCTGCACCACCCAGGCCTCCCACCCCAAGCCTGCAGGGACAAGGACAGCAAGACACTTGGTCTTCCAGGGCTCCTGGCCCCGTGCGTGGACTGTAGGTAGGTCAGCTGGTAGGTCCTGTGGTCCCTGGGGTCCGAGTGAACCCAGGGACAGGGAGGTGTCCAGATTAGCAGCAGCACCAGGAAATACACACCCCTGTGTGCAAGGATAAGCCCAGCAACATGTTCAGATTCTTGGCGCCGAGCAGGCGTCTGGGAGAGCAGCTAGCACTGCTCTGCGCACCCACTGACCGCAGTGGCACTGATGCCAGGTGCCAAGTCCCTTAGCCGGCTGGAGGGGTACAAGAATGATTCGCCTGGATTTGCCAGAGTCCTCTTCCTGACTGGTGCAAGGGTCCACCACAGAGGAGCAAGAGCCAGGGCATCCCATGGCAGGCTGTGCTAGACACTGCTCTGGGTTTGCAGCAGCTCCAGTCGCCAGCTGAAATAGTACAGAACTCTGGAGAGGGTCAGCTGGCAGTCATATTGCCCCTGCCAGAGGGGTCCGTTGTGCCTGTCCTGCTCCGAGGACTTCTGGAGTGCTGTTACATGAAAGAGCCAGTGCATAAAATATGTAAACACTCCTCTGAGCAGGGGCACAAATGTTGCTGACCCTTGTTCCCTCTTTCTGGCCCATTGATCTTTAAACAGCTTATCCTTGGTGGAAGGGGCTCAGGCACCTCCTCCACCCCATGCCCTCCCACTCACAGAACAGCATGTAGCCTGGAGGAGCCGGAATTGCTCTGTAGAGGGGGAGGGGTGACCCCTCGGGGTCTCCCTCAGGCAGAGAAGGGGTCAGCATGGGGACCCCAGCTTGCTGAGTGCTGGGCTTGGGAGGGAGAGTGCTCTGCACTCAGAATGCACAGCAAGGTGCCCTTATGACAGGGGTGTGTGTCGTTTCTGCGTGGCAGGGCACCCATTTCCAAGGCAGATGTGATCCCGGTACTGCCCATTGCCTGGCAGGAGCTGGGTCCGCACACCTCTGCTCACACCAAGAAGGGCCAAAGGTCCAGCACGCACATCAAGCACAATGTGACCTAGCAGCTCGAGGAAAAAAGGCCTGTTTTGGGGTCTGGGCTGGACCCTGGCAGGGGAACATATTCACAGATCAATGCCCAAGCGTCCTCGCTGTGTTTATGCTCCATTACCAGCAGGCTGCTGAGTAACTTCTGGGTAACAAGAAACAATATTCCCCAAATGTAGCCCTGCAGTGATTCATCAGAGGAACCCTTATCTTCATCTTTCAAAAGCTTTAGTCATTTTAATGAAGAAACAACTTCCTGCTGGCTGGACAGGCAATTACCCAACACAAACTGCAGATACTCAGAGAAGAGCCTGTGATCCATTAGTGGGCTAAGGGCTACTACTCTTCAGCCCGAGAGCCAGCATAATTCTAGGTGGGAACATCCGCAAAAGGGTCAGCTGTTAGAGGCATTTAAGTGCCTTTACACTGGTATCTAGAGACCTGCTGGGAAGCTGAACCCTATGGAAGACCTCCAGTGACCTTTTTCACAAGTCTTGGGGGTAGGTTTCTAAATCACTAAGGCATGTCTGAAGGCTTTGCTCTCTGTTTTCTCCATCACTGGGCTTTCACACAATTGCATCCTTGTCACACATTTGTCAAAGAGAAAGGGGGAGATGAAGAAAGAAATTTCAATAGTCTCAGGGTTTTGCTTACAGCTGTGTTAATGCTGAATAGCATGCGGAGGTGGAAGGGATATCCTGAACAATGTCTGGTCTCCGGACAGAATCTGTTTCCCATGACAGTGCCTTTCTGAAGCAGGAATGCCAGCATGAAGCAAAACTTGTTAAAGCAGTAAAAGAAGAGGTCTCTATTGTGTCCTGCGTGACAGAATAATCCTCCCTCAAGAACAGACTGCTGTCATTTTCCCTCCCGTCTGTGAATTTTGGCTTCAGTCAACTTCGTGATTTTCACAAAGTATAAAATTAAAGTCCTAACCCTTAAAAGCAACCCAGCCAACCTTGCAGGATCTTTCTGCAGGCATGTCCACAGCTGCAGATGTAGTTTTCCTATACAGACTCTAAAATGTCTGACTGCATCAAGCTGAAATAGGGTTCCCTGTTAGGAGATACACTTGAGAAAAAGAAACAACCATTTCTCACATCTCCATCTGTTCCACTGGCTAAACATCATTGTCCTTTTTCAAAGATTTATTCACAGGTTATCATTCTCTTCCTGATTTCTCTTTAAAGCTTTCCTTTCTGAAACCTCTGTGAAAACCCGCAGACAACAATTTAGACCTGTCAGGCAATCAATGCTGTCTTGCTGCTGTCTCTCTTTCTCCAACGCCTTGTGCCCTGTACTTGTTCCACCTTTTTCTTCTGTATTTGAACCCTGGACAGAGGTGCCTCAGCTCACAGCTCAAACTCTTAAGTGTTGTATTAGTAATTAATTACAAGCTTCATCAGTATTGTCAACTTCTCTATACATGAGCTGAACATACTAAATAAAAGTGAAACAAGGCCTTCCCTTAGCAGTAAAACAGGGCTGTTCCTTTTCTCCATTTCCATTCAAAAAGCTACTGACAGGTATGTCCCTTCCACTTACCTTTTTTTTGTAGGCACATAACTCCAACAATACTCAGAAGCAGCCCTGGGAGGGTTCGCCTGTGAGTGCAGCAGTTGAAGCTCAGCATGGACACCATTCAGAGCTTCTCCTTCCCACTCAGAAGCAGACTCTGAATGCAGTTTTTGAAGTTCCTTTGAGCTCTGAGGAACCCCAGAGCCGCTGGCTGCAGGCTCTTCATGAGCACTGGTAGCAGGACCGGGTCAGCCGGAGCACTGGATAGCACTGGGCAAAGCAGAGTCCCAACCAAAGTGATGCCAAAGCATGCCTTGATGCCACAGTCAGACAGGCAATCTCAGGGCCAAGGCACAGAGCGGTTCAGACAACAGGCTGTCACTGCCACAGCTGAGGGGTACCAACAAACTCTGCAAAGGCAAGGCACTGAGCATCCCACTGACACTTTGAGGTTAGCAGAAAGTTGTGCCACAGGCCTCAGATGGTTACCTCCCACGTAAATCTTCCTGTGAGTTGGTAACATAATATCTTAACAGGGCCAGCAAGCAGCTGTGTGAATGCTCTGTCTGCATATTTGTGTTCTTTTGACTCAAAATACGGTATTTTCCCAGTGGCAGATGATGCTTTGGTACCAGTGGAAGCAGGCATGGCAGGTTTTCTTCATACAGTTCGGCAGTTCACTCCTTGTCTACAGTGCCAGGTTCACCCTTGGCATGGCTCCTGTCCTTAGCAGGTTGGTCTCTCCTCCAGGTTCATGGGTGTTGTTTCCCTCTCCTGCTGCAACCATCATCAGCTGTGTGTCAGCCATTGCTGTGACTGCCTGAAGAAAACCAGTTGTAGGTAACAGGCTTTCTCCGAGCACACCCACCAGGATTCATATGGGCTCTGGGCAAACCCCATTCGTTGTGTTTTGGCTGGAAAAAAGATGAAATACTTGCTGCCTCTGCTGGCTATCAGCAGAGTAGTAAGCAGTAAGTTGCTATTTATAATGTGACTGTGATTCTGCCATTAAATCAAAACCAGTTTATTTTTTCTGGGGATGGAGAAAATGAGTCTGGTACTGCTCTCAAACTGTCTTCTCTGGGGCGGAGCATGTCTCCAGGTCCCCAACCACAAAGGAAAGGACATACATAGGGGAGGCCCATCTGGTGGGATCCATGCTCTCAGCTCAACAGACTGCATAAAGGACCCCAAACCAGGGATTTTTAACTTCACCACGGTGAAGAGGGTGTCAAAGACAGCCCTGGGACCTGGCCAGGCTCATGTGCAGTCCCTACCCAGGGACCACTGGGTAGGTGGGTGCTTCTGGTGTCCTCATGTTCCTGCCTTGTGAGATCAGGTAGGGGGTCTGGTGAAGTAGCCTGGCAAATGCAAAGGGAAGCTTCCATGTCGAACACCAATGCCAGTGCTGGTGGGACCTTTGCTTTGCTGGTAAATGCTATCCAGATTTGGCTCTGGCACTGGAGGCTTAAGTGAGTTGTTACCGCGTTTGCACACAAGCAATAGAATTCCTCATAACTTTCAAAGCTACACGTCTCCAAATCTGATGACAGCTCTTCACTGTTTAGTCAGGGTTTTCTTGCATTTCTGAGACAGAAGTCTGTCAGTGAGGAATCAGACCATGGATGACTTGGTTACTAGTTCATCAGTAATGTAAATATGCAGCCTTAAGATTCAGATTGCCTCTTTCTGGAAGATCTGCTCTAGCTGTAGTGGGTGGATTTGGTAAAGGTAATACTGTTCTGCAGTCAAAGCCTGTCTATGTAGTTTCATATATAAAGATGCTGCTATACCAACCATTTCGCTGTGCACAGGAGCACCATGATGGCAGACAAGGAGGGTCAGCACCGTGGCTGGAGTTTCCAGATGCATACTTTAGCCAGTAAGGGTGTGCTTTGGTGACAAACTAAATTATTTCTTGAATTTGATCCAGACTGACAAATAGCTTTAATTGAAAAGAGGGAAGTAAAAGCTCCTAAGAGCGGAAACAACGTGTTTTGACATTTTCCAGGAGAACTCCTTTGCTTTCTTGTTTCATGAGGAGCTTTGTATTTGAAACTCACTCTGAACTTTCTTTTCTTTTTTCTTTTATTTTTTCTTTTTCTTTTTTTTTTTTTTTTTTTTCTAAATTACTGATAACACTCTAAAAGGAAGAAAGAGGGAGGTTTCCCTCTGGTCCAGGTGAAATGGAATGAATGCTCTGGCTCATCTGCTGCCACACATGATCAGAAACTTGCTCTCCCTGGGCATTTTGCATGCTGTGAACAAGTCTTCACAGGGAGGACAGAGCTCAGGAGCAGCAGGGTGATGGGCACACCAACTCTCAGACAGGGTCTTGTAGAGATCTTTCCTTAAAAACCCTTTAACTGCTAATTTCTTCAAAGTGTGAAGGGATGCAGTTTCTGATGACAATCCCACAACTGTTGTAATATCATTACAAGTGGGCTGGTCTATCTGTACTAAAGAGCCAAACCACAATCCTCTTTTGATTAGAGCTGCATGGAGAAGACCACCCATTCCCATGGCTACCTGTGACACAAAAACTCTCCCAGCCATTGCTCCCCTGTGGGCTGCTCTGGTGGTTTCACTTGCATTTCAGCAAGTCCCCACTCTTTGAAAATTGCCGACAGTTGTGTATCCTCCATGTGTGGGAGAGGTGTGGCACCACACCATGTGTTTGCATAGGTACCACTCTGCTTGTGCCTCTATCAGCTGTAAACTTCACCAGAAACAGCATCTTCTCCTAGATCTTCAGCTACTTCACTTTGGAGCGATGTGCTGAGAACAGATGCCTGCTGGATCTATGTCAGGAATAGTCAGAAATAGGACTCTCCACAGAAAGTTATTTTTTATCAGTTGCTTGCTTTTTAATCCATGTGACAAGTACATCACAGATATTCAAGGGATATTAATGAGGCATCTAAAATGAGATTACGTGGAAGATGCTGGCAAAGGCATTTGTCTGCTATAATTACCATTCTCCTGTTTATGCTGTGTCTTTAGCTGGAGTATGTGCAGGACTGGTGAGAATCCCTGATCACTCACAGGTGTAAACCAGCATTAGTCACTCTGCCCTGGTTTCCTGCATGGCTGCTGCAGGTTTCAAATGGAAGCCAGGCAGAAGGGGGAGGAAGCTTAGCATTGCTTCCTCCAACATGAGCTCTTACACAGTCAAGATGTTTCAGCATTTTTTGGGGTGGTTCGTATGTCATTGGGGTTGTTGTTGTAGGTCTTTACACGTGATCTGCTGGCTGCCTTCGCTGCAGTATGTAATCCACAATTTCTTTTCAAAGGATGGGGAACCCATGCCCCTCTGAGGAGCATGCTATGGGAATGACCTCAGGTAGCACTTGCTTGGCTCAGTCTACATGAGTAAAACGTCACACATTACAATATAAGAGGTACCAAATACAATTTTCTTAACAGAGTTAGCCCACTCTGACAAAAATGTCAGGTGATATGACAGGGTGACAAGATGGAAAATGGGGTACTGAGACTTAATTATAGCTTCCAATTTCTCTTATGCTGAGACATAGTGTAGTTTAAAAGAGGCCGGGTCAAAATGCATGGATACAGTCCCCATGCTACCATCCTAAGGGTACTGTGTGAGGGCACAGCAACGAGATGCAGTTTGGAGACAGTTCTTAAAATCAGTGGACTTCCAGCACCTACCAGAACAGCACAAGACCAGTGCCAAACTCTACCTGGGCCCAGTTAGACCTGAGTTTAAAATAGATATACAAGCCTTCAAAATTTGTCCAGTGAAGTTTACAACTGGAAAGAGAGGCCTTGAGTGGAAAACCTGAGATGTCTGACAGCCTTTTACAGAGAGCGAGAGTATGTGAGCAAGCAGAAGGGATGACTGCACATGCATGGGGGTGTGTGTATAAATTTTCCATTTACATAAGGACTGTTGGCAAAGGCTGTCCGGGCTTTAAAAGGAGAGAGGCCCAAAAGCTCCGATGACGTACACTGGAGAGCAGAGGAAGGAGCTGGTGGGCAGTCCTCAGACACACGCAGTGTGTTTGGCTTGTCATCATCATTTCTGGGGAATTTCTGTTATGAGGGGAGAAATCTCGGGAAGCAGGAGAGAGCTTGTGCTTGTGAAAGCATGTAAAACTGAAAGCCAACTAGATGTACTGAAGTACTTACGGGTGGGTCGCCACCCTAACCTTTGCCTTGGGTACAAAAACTCTAAATTTAAAAAACACAAAAGAAGTGAAACAATCTATTTGATACACACTTTGTAGCAGCAAGGATTACTGTGTGTGCCACTGTGCTGAAGGAGCTGAAGAAGAGAAACTGGCAGCAAATCTGCAATGACCAGCCAGAGCAGCAACCTGGACTACAACTGCATCCTGCCCTGAGGAATCCATGTAAGCAGGCAAGGAGAACTTGAGGTTATTAATCTTCAGGAGAGGACTTATTATTCATTGTGTCTTGTTATTCATTGCATCCTGTCTCTCCGTTTTGCCTGCTTCCTTTGTCTCTTCTGGGACATGGTGCCATGAAGACTTTTGAGTTTGACTTCCCTAAGCCTCTGAGTGGAGACTGCAGCCAGCATACATCAACAGCCCTAAAGTCAGACATTTTCTGGTTTGCTGCAGTGAGTCAAGGGGAAGCACAGAGATGCCAGCTGCTGGGTGGTCCACTCATGAGGGCTTAGGGGCATCAGCTCACTTGAGGAAGGCACTGGATGCCTGGGAGTCATCTACCAGGACAAGCTCTGCTGCAAGACAGCATGTGCTGATCCACCCTGGCAAGGTGTCCAGATGTCCCATTCTCCACCTCCAGCGCTGTGGTATCTCCTCTGTTCGCCTCCCCCAGGAAACCACAAAATCATCCCCAAACTGCTTCCAGTTTCTGTCTCATGGGGCTGAGATCAGAATGTGTTTCAGCTTAACATCCTGCAGATCTGCCTGGCTTCTCTCCCTAGGAAAAGGGAAGGAACAGACATTCAGATAGGTCTAGGAAAGGCTCAGAGGGAAGGGGAGGAACCCATCACTTCGGTGAGAGGAGAGTTCCTCTCAAAAATGGCAAATCCTTTGTTAAAAGTGAGAAACTTTGGAGGGGTGGTTGTTTTTTTTGTTGAAAAAATAGTTGAGACATTTTGTGCTGTATATGTTAAAGTCTATTTATGGTTGAGAGATAGATGCTTAAAGACTAAGAAAAAAAGAAGAGATCCTCCACTGAAAAAACCTGAAGCTCAAACGCAGGCTTACACACCCACAGAGAGCTGTGTCCTGGTGGGCAGAGCTAGCTGCATGCAGGTACTGCCAGATGACATGCTGATGGAGCTGTGCTCCACAGCACACAGGGACACCTCACGCACACTTCTGCGTGGGGGGCACTCCTGCATGAGCTGTTCCTCCAGCTTGCTGGTGACTCACAGGCACACAAGGCAGATGTACTGAGAAATACGCTACCGGCGACAGCCCCATTTACCTCCAGACTATCTCCATAAGCCTCCAGAGCCTACCTATGCCATCCCAGCCATGCTTGGAGATCTCTCCCTTCCCCCTGTCTGCCTGCCTCCATCCTTCCAGAGGTGTGCAGCAATGGCACTGCTGGGCTGTCTGCTGCTAAAGCCCCATCCCTTTCATATCTGGTCCCCATGGGTCCTTCCAGGGAAGAGGACTTCACACAGTTCCCTTTTAAGGAGTGAGGGCAGGCCTGGCCCCTCCACCAGCTCCTCTCACACCACAAAAGCCCAGGAGGGGCTCACCTCTGCTCTCAAATAGTCTGTGGGCTCAAGGCCTTTTCAAATAGCAGAAGAACACAAGTACATGCCTACCACAGGGGTTTCCCATTCAACCAGTTAGCTTGGACAACAACTTCTATCTGTGCTCTCTGCAGCTGAGCCAAAACCTGCTTGGGCTTCCTGATATTTGTTTTCCTTCGTCCTCTCCGTGCAGCCCATAGCACAGCATCACACTGTAAGCTCAGCAGATCCTTCCCAAGTCTATGGACACTTCCAGCCAATCTGTGCTCAGCAACTTCATCACTGTATTTCCCGCTCTGCAGAGTCCCTGTCTGTCCCTGGTTTTCCTGTGTCTCTTCCCACCTGCTACAGACCATGCAGAAATTGCTGAGGTCTAAGGCTATTTTGGCCCTGACATGGCCATCCTCCAAAGATCAGTAATATGATGGGCTTTGCTCTGCAGAAACCAAACACCACTAGCATTCATGATGTAATTTTTTTACATATGACCATCAGGTATATGTGGTGAAAGATTTAGCATTGCTTTCTGAGGATGTGTAACAGTCTCCAGGGGCCAGTAGCTGGGAAGGACAGTGAAGAAGGGTTTTTTTCTTTTAAAACACAGTGTTGGGCACATTTCTTCTCAGTACAAGGCATGTGCATGCCTACATCCCTCATCTCCCCATAGCCCAGACTCTATTCTCATATAGGTACCCATGCAACATATTTTTGTTGAAGCTCATGGGCTTGAGAGAGGTCTCAGAAGGATGACTGCAGAGCTTCTCAAAGAATCGCAGAAAGGTTTATAGCTGATGGTCTTCAGCACAACCTCCTGCCTAAAGCGGGGCTCACCAAAGCTAGGTCAGGTTGCCCAGAGCCTTGTCCTGTCAGTCTGGAGAATCTCCAAGGACCGAGACCTCACTGCCTCTCTGGTGCCTGTCCCAGACCTGAACCACTCTTATAAAAGGAATTTTTTCTATATGTGCAACCAGAATTTTCCCTATTGAAAGCTGTGCCTCTTACTTCTTGTCTTTGTGGACCTATGAGAAGAGTCTGTCCCTCTCTCTTCTGTAACCTCATGAGGCAGTGGGTCACAGCAGCTAGGTACCCTTTGACCTTCTTTGCTCCAGCCTGAACAAGCCCAGTGCCCTTCTGCCATCATGGGCCACTCAAAATTTGATAGCCCAAAAGGACTACTTCTGACCACCTTCCACAAGAAAGTGAATCACCCTAAGGAATCAGCCCAGAGAACCAGCCAACATCCCACCATCAAGATCAGTAAAGACCTGCTCCAGAGCCATGCTAATACCAAGAGAAAGTCCATTTAACCTCCCCATTGCATCTCTTCTATGTTCTTTTATTTCTGCCCTTCCTGCACTCGCCTTGCCAGCACTTAGCTCTGAAGAGATGCTCTGCTTTCATGGCAGCAGGCTGTTACCTCCCTAAGAACACTTTGTCCCCAGCAGACCCTCTTTGCAGGCTCCACTTGGGTGAGCCGTTGAGTGGTTAAGTGTGGATTCAAGCCTCCTTGTCACAGCTCTGCTGGGCAGCATTTCACTGGCAACATCGTGTGCATCCTGCTAGAGAGGAGAAGGCCCTTGAACCAGCTGCAGCAGTGGAGCGTGCAGACCTCAGGGACCTCACTTTTCCACTGTGTTTTACTGCAAGATGTGCTGTGGCCTTAAGTGCACACAAACCTGTGACATCTCAGAAGGCAAGGAGAGACACAGCTCTTTCTCAGCCAGTAAAGTCAGGCACAGAACAGCTGTTAGGACTGTTTATCTGGAGCTACTTTTCCAGTATGAACCACAAAATATAACCTAGTTAGTTATTTAGTCCATACTTTTCCAGTATGAACCACAAAATATAACCTAGTTAGGGAATGGGAGGATTTAGCTGTTTCTGATGCTTGTGAGCAGTTCCAGTTTATGCTGAAATCATTGGAACCCCTGCTGTCACTCAGATCAGGCCTCCAGAGCCTGTGGTTCTCCAGGCTAAGATGCTATAACATACCAACCCGTTGCATACCAGCAGCCTGGCTACCAGGCCGCTGAAGGCTGCATGCCAAAAAATTCCAGGTACTTGCTGGTGCCACTCACATCCAAAAGCTGTCAGACACAACAGTGGAAAAACCTGAGAAAGACATTTTCATGTAGAAACCTACCCTTTCTCATCACCTTGGGATTTCTAGGCAGGTCACATACTGTGTTGTTTGGTTGTCCACAGAAAGAAAAGCATTGAACATTCCATGATGAGATCTAATGTGAGGAATGGCATTTTGGGGGTGCTTGAATAAACAAAATAGGGATGCAGAAATGCTCTGCAGCACGTTGCAGGTGTCTGAGAGGGCAGCTACAGCAGATTCCCTGCATGTGCTGCAGCGAAGGTGACGCAGGACTACAGCGCACTGCAGAGGGATACAGCTCTCCCGATTTCCCTGTTTCCTAGCTTCTATCCTCCTCTCCGTGCTTTTTGTTTTGTTACTGCAGGAAAAACGCTTTCTTTGAGGAGGACTTGAAAACTCAGAAATATGGATCTTTCCAAACTTTCCAGTTAAATATTTACTGTCCCAGACAGAAAACACTTCATTCATCAATCGCCTGAATGCCCCCACCTGGAAAAGAAGCACAGAGCCCCAGAGATCCTTCAGCAAACTAATTCCTGCTCATTACTGACTCTGTGGGCATGACTGCTCTCAGGAAACTTGAAAGTCAAGCTACTCAGAAGCGCTGCCCATACATGTTTACCTTGGACTCCAGCTTCCCTCTTCAGACTAAATCAGGTACTTTTTGTCTGGTTTGCCTAAACAAGTACAGCTGAAAAATGAACGCTGGAGCATTCCTGGGGGTACAGCCATACTAGCCCCAGGTTTCTGACACATTTCTGTGTGATTCCTGTAACCTCCAGGTTAACCAGCAACACCTCCATGCTCCTCAGCACCATGCACAGGTACCAGAAATGCTGGCATATATTTTTTTTTAAGCATACTTCACCTTAGTCTGACACTCTGCTTCAGGCTTATCCTTTTATGTGAAGCATGGCTGACTTCTGCAAAAAGCTGCTTTTAACCCAGGATCAGACTGCAGGCTGCCCTGTCTGTGCAAGCAGGTGTTTAAGGCCCTCGAATTTCAGCTGCATCTCTCTTAGAGGCCATCGGGTTGAGATGGAAGTTGCAGAGGCAGCTGTGAAGTGCAAAACATTCGCCCTGCAGCCTGGACTGCTCCTGCCAGAGCTTCACGGGAAGGAGCAAAACCCCACGGTGTTCTGCAGAGCTCCGGTCGTGATCCCTGAGCATAACAAATAGGCTGAAAGATGCAGCATTCAGCAGGAGTAAATAACTTTGCAGTGTGCTGGGTGGAGTACATGGCTGCAGTGTGGTGAGCTTATTTAAACTGTAATACGGAGTGTGGGAGCTGAAATCAGCACGTTAGGTTAAAACTATCCACACCCCAGCTAGTGAACCTGTGAGCAGTGAATGCGCTGTGATGAGCATAAAAAGCTTCATGAATAAGCAACAGTTTCAGTGAAATTTCAAGGACTGATACCAAATGTTTTTCTCTTGTAGCAATTCAGTGCACTTCATCCCTCAAACGCTAAGCGGTATTAACATATTTCAGAGTATCACAGAGAGAGTCCCTGTGTACTTTTGCTCAAGTGGTAATGCAGATTCATACCTGGTACGATGGCTGTACTGTTGGCATGGCTGGAGTAGCCCTTGGGAAAAATCTGGCCCACAGATTTTGCAGCATTGCTCAATAGTCATTGTCTGGACCTTGTACCTATACTGGAAAGCACCAGATACACAGCAATCCTGCAAGCAAACAGCCATTTGCCTGAGCCAGGCAGGTTTCTGTGTGGCTGAGCAAGTACTTGGAGCCAGAGCACCATGACCCCTGTAAGCCAATGCTCATTAAAGAAAGACATGCAAGACCATTTCGTCAGGAAAAAAAAAGTAAAGAAAAAAGAGAAAAAGCCAAACTAATAAAGGGGACAGCAGGACACAGTGTTATGAAATGTAGCATGCTTTATTTACACCTTTGTTCAGTAACGACATGGAAAGAGCCTGGGCTGTCAGCCAAAGATGATGCCCAAGTGCCAGGATGAAATCCTGCCTCTAAGCATCCGCTAACCTAAGCTGGAGCCCAGAGGACTGTCACGTGCTGTCCACGCTCCTGCTGCTTAACACCTTGCATGGCAAACAGCACCTCTTTCCTGTGCGGGCTGACACTGTTCCGTTCTCCAGTCTCACACGGGAGAAGACACAGGCTATGGCATCATTGTGGGCAACAACACCAGTCAGTACTGACAGAGTGGTACAGCCGTATGAGCATTTGTCTTCTCAGGGCAGCTGCAGTTCCTGTGCCTGTGTTGGGGGTGGAGGCAAACATCACTTGTCAGATTGGAGAGATCAGTGCAAGGCCATGGAGGTGGTCAGTGGGGCTGGAGCACCTGAGGTGTTGAGGAGAGATAAAGGGTTAGCCTGGGGAAGAGAGATCTCAGAGAAGGCCTAACTGCAGATGTCTGCTACCTCGCAGGTGACTACCAACCTCCTCTCAGAAGTGCACAGGGATGTCTTGTGTTAAAATGTCTGGTTATGTCCCTTGTTGTCAGGGACAAAAGGGACACATTGCAGCATGGGAAATTCTGGTTGCATTAGGAGAAAAATTCCTTCCCTTGAGAGTGGTGCTTCCCTGGGACAGGGCCAAGAAAAGGTGGTGGGATCTCCACTGTTGGACATGTTCAAAAATTAGCTGGACGAGGCCCTGACTGCCCTGACCCCACTTTGAAGCCATTGATCTTGGAGAGGTGGATCAGACCAAAGACCTCCAGCTGTGCCTCCCCACCTGAATGTTTCCATGATTCTGTGCATAAAGCCTGCAGCTCCCAGTCATGTGTTGATCATGTCTTAAAAATTAATTTCTGAGTAATCCTGAGGATTATTTATGTGACCCTGGGGCTTACTCACATGAGTACCAAGTGTAGGACTTGCTCTTAATTGAAGAGCTAAACGTAAGTCAGCAGCCCAACAGGATTATTCAGCCTGCAATAGTATCTGGCAGATGGGCATGCACCCTTTCCCTCCATTCTTTCTCAGATGTTCCTCTGATAACAACGTTTTCTCCAACATTGTGGAGCTATGTAGGAGAATGATTCAAACAGGCAGGCGATGATCCATGTGTTCCTGACAGGAAGAAAAGTCACGTTCTAAACCCAGACTGCCACTTTTGAGTGTCTTCAGGTCTATCTGTAGTGTGTGTTTTGGTTTCATTTCTCTCTGTCAGGTTGGAGAAGTGCTGGAAATGAGGAGCGCTTACATTGTTGAGCTCCTGTTGGTCTCTGTATTATCAAAAGGTGTGGAGGCACCCACAGCAATTCCTGTTCACCTTTACCAAGGACTTAGTGCTATGTGATTTCTTGGGAGTGGGTCTCCTCAGCACCTCTGCAACTGGTTGATCTGCCTTAGCCCTTCTGGAGTAGGAAAGCCACTTCAATTTTAAGCAAAGCTTGTTTCACTTGCTCTTAATCATTCACAGATTTCCCCTACCCCCTCACACCTATGTGTTCATGGCCATGGAGAGGTGTATACATGAGCAATCTGGCCAGGATCACTTGGGGTGACACAGTGGGTAAGGGATGCTAGGTATCAAGGTCTCATTGAGCCTCCTGGGCTTCTCTTCACTGATGATGGTAAGCCGGTTTTTGAGCAGGTCTTGTGTACTCTTTAGGATCTAGGGGTTACCAGGGTGATAGTTTTCCCTCAGAACTTTGCATACTTCAGCATCATTTCTCCTTGGTCTGGGTTTCAGAAGGTATCAGAAAGATATAGTTTTGAGGTATCAGAAAGAGGAAAGGCACAAGTGTGTTCCTGGACCTTGTTGCTATCCTGTTGTCAGAGCGTATGGTCTCCTGTTGGTAAGTCACCACCTAATCTCAGCACACGAAGCTGCATTCAGTCAAAACAAATACTCCATCTCATCTTTAGCCCTGCTACAAGAGTCCTGTGAAATGTAATTACAGGAGCTCAGAAGAGTTTAGATTGGAAGGCATATCTGGAGGTCCCTGTTCCAACCACCTGCTCCAAGCATGGCTCGCCACAAAGCTAGGTCAGGTTATCTCCAAGGGCGGAGATAACACCACCTCCCTGTGCCCTGTCCCAGGGCTGCACTATGCTTGTGGGGAAGCTTTTCTTCTGTTTTCTCAACACTTCTTTTAAACTGGATGTCCCAAAATTAGACTTAATTCTGGATACTGCCTGATAAGTGCCAGGTAGTAGTAGAGAAGCCCTTCCCTTACTGGCTTGCAAGGAACATCCAGGCCCTGGTCTCCATCACTGAGGCCACATGGCTTCTAGCTGATGTTTGTGTCCTTTGATGCACACCAGCACCTCCAAGCTGTTCTCCAGGCTGTGGGTATCATCCTGCACCACTGCTGGGCTTCTCCTGGCCATGAACAGGACACATTATTCGCCCAGGCTGTGCTCCAGAAGGTTCCTGACAGCCCATTTCTGCAGCCTTCTGAGGCTCCTCTGAAGGGCTGCACTCCCATCCAGCTGCTCCCCCTGTGGGGTACCATTCCCAGAGCTCTACATCCTCTCCTCTAGGTATGGTGATAAAGATGTTAAAAAATACTGACCTGGTATTGACCCCTGAGAAATGGCACTTAGAATCATAGAATCGTTCGGGTTGGAAAAGACCTTTAAGATCATCGAGTCCAGCTGTTAGCCCAGCACAGCCAAGCCCATCACTAAACCACATCCCTAAGCACCGCATCTACATGTTTTTTAAATACCTCCAGGGATGGTGATTCCACCACCTCCCTGGGCAGCCTGTTCCAGTGCTTCACCACACTTTCAGTGAAGAAAGTTTTCCTAATCTCCAATCTAAACCTCCCCTGGCGCAACTTGCAGCCGTTTCCTCTTGTCCTGTCACTTGTTACTTGGGAGAAGAGACCAACCCCCACCTGCCCACAGCCTCCTGTCAGGCAGCTGTAGAGAGCAGCAAGGTCCCCCCTGAGCCTCCAGACTAAACACCCGCAGCCCCCTCAGCGGCTCCCCACAAGACCTGTGCCCCAGCCCCTTCCCCAGCCCCGCTGCCCGTCTCTGGACACGCTGCAGCCCCTCTACGTCCCTCTTGCAGAGAGGGGCCCAGACCTGAACACAGGGTTCGAGGGGCGGCCTCAGCAGTGCCCAGTGCAGGGGGACGGTCACTGCCCTGGTCCTGCTGGCCACGCTGCTGGGGACACCAGCCAGGGTGCTGCTGGCCGCCTGGGCCCCCTGGGCACACTGCTGGCTCCTGCCCAGCCGGCCGTCACCCAGCACCCCCAGGCCCTTTCCCACCAGGCCCTTTCCAGCCGCTCTGCCCCAGCCTGTAGCGCTGCGTGGGGCTGGTGTGACCCAAGGGCAGGACCCGGCACTGAGCCCTGCTGAACCTCACACGACTGGCCTGGGCCCATCGCTCCAGCCTGCCCAGGTCCCTCTGCAGAGCCTCCTGCCCTCAGGCGGGTCAACACGCCCCTCAACTTGGTGTCATCTGCAAACTGACTGAGGGTGCACTCAATGTAACTGTCTGCTAGCTACTCTTTGGCCGATGGACCACTATCCTTGAACCTGACGGTTCACCCAATTCTCCACCCACTTTGCAGTTCACCTGTGAAATCCATAATTCCGTGGTTAGCTGCAAAAGTAATACTTGAAAATTAAAAACAAACTCTTGCAAAAAAAATTCCTTCCTAAAACATCATCATTTGCAGACAGAAACTTTTCTTTTTTATCAGTTTGATGCTTTGGTGTTGGCCGAACCTGGGAATCAGCATGTTGGTACTGTGCCTGCTGTTCTGAATACCCTGTTATTGTAACAAAGAACACCCACTCATAATTTCATACTGGCACCAGCAAAAAGGTTTTGTCATATATGAAAACTAGCAGGGAAATCCATCTTTTGTAAATCCCTAGAGTTAGAAAGTTCATGTATTGTTGACCAGACAATAAAACAGATAGCATGAAGGAAATGGACTGACAGTGCCTTGTAAACATAGTTTCACTAATTAGAAAAAAGGAGCATTGAAGCTTTTATTATCTTGGAACAAAAAGTAAGCTACTGGAATGAGTTACATGCAGCAAAGAAGCCTGGCTTTATCCGTAGGTTGGGTATGCTTTAATCTGACGTCCTGACAAAGCTGTATGGTGAGTAATACCTAGAGTAAGCCTGCCAAAGCTCTGCAGCCAAAGCACGACTCTACCTGTCACTCCAAAAAGGCCCAAATGAATAGCAGGACGCTAATCCCTAGGGCACCACATAGCCTGCTGCATCTGGCTGCTACGGTAGGGAGCAGATGATGCTTCCTTTCAGATTACTACAGGTGTGGAGCTCACACACACGCAGACAAATTGTGCGGCTGCTCTTTGTTCAGGGTTAGCTAAAGATCTGGTATAGAAACTAACATGCTCAGACTCCAAGGGCACTTGCAGTTCACTGCCCACCAGAGTTTCAGAACAAAAACTGACTTGCCTTTCTCAGGATGACCCCATACCTCCATGCATTTCAAAGTTTGTTTTGTCATGATGAAGTTTTAGGTTGGGAATTCTAGACATTGTTTCTCTAAAAGCTTAGGTTTCAGTGCTTTGCTGTTTTCTTAGGAAAAAGCATTATACTGAAATATACATGGGTAGCTCATATAACTAGTGAATGCCGTAAGTTATTAGATCTGAACCAAGAAATGCCTTTTCCATCTGAGACATATGAAAACTTTGATTTTACTTTACACAAAATGTATCCAGAATTGTTCTTACAGCACAATAAAGGTTAAGAGAAGAGGTTACATCTCTGCCTGGTTCTTTCTGTAGGTCATCATCGAGTTCATAGTGATACTTACTGGGTCGGGCACCCTCTCCCTCAGCATTTCAGAGCATCCCTTCACAGAAGATCCTGGGAAGACCCAGCACTGCTTTCCTCCTGGAGGGGTCCTTCAACAGGGCTTTTTCTATCACTTTCTCACTTCTGTCACCTTTATTTCCTTGACTACCTGTTAGTATTGTGTGAGCTACATAAACAGCTAGGAATCTCTGCTAGTAGCTAAAGGCTGTGGATTTCACCTATTTTAAAAGACAAACATATTTAATCATGCCTAGAAAGACTCCACTGCAAACTAAACAACAAATACAAGCTCTTCCCTGTGGGAATTTTCTGAGTTGTGTCACCATTGATACAGTATCGTACCATTCTCGCAGCTGAGAAAAGAAGCACACTTTAAGTTTGAAAAAGTGCTTAGAGACTGGTAAAATGGAACAATTGGCTCAGTCACTGCATGGGTACAATAGATTTCAATCCATTGGATAGTGACAGCTGCTAGGAGATTTCCTGCAATTGCTCTCAGAAAAAAGGTAATTTTAGTGCAGAGTCAGCTTTGGATCTCTGTTTCTTCCACTGCCTTGAATGGAAGGACCTGCATTTGTTTGGATCATTTACTTACTGTTATGAACAGGTGTCATGGTTTAACCCTGGCTGGCAACAGAAGCCTCACACAGCCACTCATTCACTCCCCCCACAGTGGGATGGGGGAGAGAACTGAAAAAGTGAGAAAACTCGTGGGTTGAGATAAAGACAGTTTAATAGGCAAAGCAAGAGCCAGGCACACAAGCAAAGCAGAGCAAGCAATCCATTCACTGCTTCCCAGTGGCAGGCAGGCGTTCAGCCACCCCCAGGGAAGCCGGGCTCCGTTATGTGCAAAGGTTACTTGGGAAGACAAACACCACCACTCTGAATGTTCCTCTCTTCCTTCTTCTTCCCCAGCTTTGTATGCTGAGCATGACGCCATATAGCCTGGCACATCCCTGTCCCGGCTGTGTCCCCTCCCAGCACCTTGTGCCCCCCCGGCCTCCTCGCTGGTGGGGTGGGGGAGAAGCAGGAAAGCCCTTGGCTCTGTGTAAGTGTCGCTCAGCAGCAACAAAGACATCCCTGAGTTACCAGCACTGTTTCCAGCACCAATCCACAACATGGCCCCATGCTAGCTGCTGTGAAGAAAATTAACTCTAACCAGCACAACAGAACAGAAGAAAGAAGGTGATTTTCTGGAGTGCTCAGGCACATATTTTAAATGGAGTCATTTTTACTGCTAAATCAATTAAGTGTATATGCTATCACAGTGCAAAGCTTTTCAGTGGAAAGGACGAGGCAGGAACATTGCACTTGCCATCAGTATGGGCCTCCCTGACTTGCATCCTTCCCAGACAACCCCACATCTCAGGTGTACAAAAAATTTTGGGGTCACAGATTTGAGTTTTGCTGGTTCAGATCCCAGAGGTGTGAGAGGTATAAAGTGAAGGGTCAACAGCAGGACACAGACCTTGAGCAGCTTACTCTGACTAAACCAGAAGACCTCCCTGCTGCATGCTTATATAGTAGACCTGAGGCAGCAATATACGAAGGATTTACTGGTCAAAAGCCACATTTTGAACCCCACCCTGAAACCAGAAGCACGCTATGGTGTCACGTGCATGCAGAAAAATACCCAGCTTAGCAAGGAGCTGCCATGTCCTGCCCTAACTTCAGTCTCAGACTAATTTAAGGTGGAGCTCATGTGGAGTGACTCTGATGCTGAATCTCCAGGTGATAACTGCACTGCTGATGAAAAGCAGTGTCAGCATCTAAAAGCTGTGGCTGTGGCCTGCTGGCCAGGAAGAAGAAGAAAGGCCCACCAGACTCACTGTTGCTCAGTCCTCCAAGAAAAAGAAGGAACACGGCTCCTTCACCTGGAGGGAGCTGCAGCTGCAAATGCAGATACCTTCTGGCTACAAAGCAGTTATGCTTTATCCCCATCTTCCAGAAAGCAGCCAACATCCCTTGTATCACAGCCAGATTAAGCTTTGTTTCTTTGACTTGTTTCTCTCTTCCAGGCCCCAAGATCATCCCTGTGCAGGGAAGACACAGGACAGCCCTGCCCGTGCCTGGCAGCTGCGGCAGAGCTTGGCACTGCTGGTAGGTGGGAAGCAGCACGTACCGTGCATGGAGAGCAGTGGAGTGGTAAGTGGAGAGAGGAGGTGGCAGCCTGGGGCTGCCTCATGGTAACTCCTGAGCTAGCAAGCTGCCCCTAACAGAGATCTCATCCTCTCCTCTGCCCAAGAGACTGGACAAACTGCTCAGTTATGGGCCCCTTGCAAACCAGTGGGCTGCAGCTCTGGCTGGTTCCAGCTGAGATGTTTGCTTTCCTGTGTGCCTGGTGACTAGAAGCAAGGAATCCCATCTCGGGCGTTTAAAAGCAGAAGATATAAAAGCAGAGCTTGCTGACCATAGTGATCCTCTGTGTGTGAGGTGCTATCAGGGAAGTGATTGATGCTAAAGTGGCCAGAGAGGAGTCCAGAGCTCAGCCAGATTCTGCACTTGGGCTGTGATAACTTTGGGGGGTACATTAAGCATACCACATTCAACGGGTTTAATTGCTGTAGTGGAAATATCTCTTTTACTTATCTTTGGAAGCATTCCTCTCCCCACTCCTGCATTTTGAAGGCTTGGATTTCAAGTTCACATCTATCAGAAGAGAAAATAGCAGGACGTGCCCTATCATGTCCTGGACACCCTAAGCCAAAAATGAGGGAGCTGCACCCTTTTCCCCTCATCCAGATTCTATCTTTTATATGCACTTAAAATGTGCACATAAAGCTTTATCGCGCCCAAACCATTTCCGAATCAATGAGCAGTCACATTAACTATTAGAACTTTGAAGGACTGTAATTCCAGGGAAGTTTTACCACTCCCTTTGACAGCCTTTTGTATTTGTGGTGCTGTATGTGTCTTATAAACAAAACAGTGCAGAACATATCAATCAAATTATCAGCACAGAGAGGATTGCTTAGGCAGGCACTTAGAATTTCCTCTGCATTCCTGGTGAGTCCACACAGCAGGTAGCCCATCTTACTCTGTAACAGAATTAACACTGATGGAAGAAGTGTTAGTACCTTTCTGGTGTACCTATAACCCACTTCTCTTATTAAGTTAGAGTTGCATAAAATATCAGACATTTAAGTTAGATATGTATTTTCTCAAAAAGCACCTTGGAATAACTGAACTAATTCTCCATGTAAACTCCACAGTTCAAGCTGAATTGTTTCCCTTCAGCAGTCTTCAGGACAGTACAATAATACAGTTTGTGAGTCCAGAAGTTTTACTCATCCATGGTTTTTTCTGTCAGAGAAGTGTTTTATTTTGGTGCATCATGGAACATTCCTTAAAATGAGCAATAGCTTTGAGGCTCAGCACTTCTGGAAAGGCTGTTTTGGGTGCACACACACTGAGGATCTCAAGCACCAGGGGATTCAGTTCTTCCTGATTTTTGCAACTGCAATGCAAAAAGGCGAGGTGAGCAACTTCAGGAGCCAAATGGTTGTAACCAAACAGGTGGAATTTAGCTTTTGCCTGCCTATGTATCTACTCAGGCATGTAGATGTGAGCACTTTCACAGCAATGAAATTGAACTGAGACAAAAAAAGCCAGAAAGACCTAGTGATTATTGAATAGCCATAGGCATGAGCCAAGCACTGCCTTCCTTTCTGTCTCCAGGCAAAGTTTAATACAAAACCCATGGTGAATATTTTCTTAGAACATGCCTGCAATGTTGCTGGACACAAATATCATACCCCAGAGACAAAGGCATGCTCCTGGACTGAGAAGAACCTCCTGAAGAACCCACGAGGCTAATATTATCATCAGACTGCTAAGGCAGAAAGGCAGCAGAAAAGAGATGTCTTCACCCTGTAGCAAACATCGTCTTTGGAATAAAGCCTTATGGGTTTATGACAGTGATCTGGGATGCCCAATCCGAACAGCAGCAATGTTTTCTTTAATGTACAGAATCCAACATGCATAACTCAGAGTAAGAAGCACCAAAAACCAGTTCATGACTCTCCTCTCCCTTTGCCTTTGCCTTCCTCAGTAAGAGATCGGGGTTGCAGGTCAGCCCCTTCCCTGCCAAACATTTGAGAATTCACGCACTGGGTCACCAGCCGTGTGTTTCCATTGCCTGCCCAAGGGGCCTTCTTCACCTGGGGAAGGACAGCGATGTCCTTGATGGTTGCAGTTTCAGCCTGACTGCAGGCAGGAGACATAAGTAAGTTATGTCATCTCACACGTTTCCTTATGCAATGGCGCATATCTCATGAGTGGAGTGACTCTCAGCAGGGCCACAGTTCATTTTAGCAAGTAACCATCAAAATGTGCTGCCGTGTTGTGGCAGCCAGCATTTGTGGCGTGTGCTGCCACAAGCTCTGTTGGATTTCTCAGAGTCTTACATTGCTCCACACTTTTCTAAAAAAACCTGGTTCCACAGACATAGGATTGTATGAGGATCTCAGCTTTCAACTAGAACAGCAGCAATAATGGTGGTAGGGAAAACACGTGATACTTGAAACCAAAGGTTTTGGAGAAAAGGAATCTAACTTTCATTATTGATTAAACATTTGCTATTATAAGACATTACCTTGCCTTTCAATTTATTAATACTTCATACTGGGCATAATGCCACAATCACATATGGCTGTGTATGTATTACGCTACAAAGTGAAGACACACATCCAATTTAACTGCAAGCAATTACATTATGTATGAGTGGCCACTTAACTGAAAAGATGCATAGATCTGGAGTTCACCCCAGGTGCCTTTGCTGCTTATTTCTGAAGCCTGCCTATATAGAAACGAACTACTCCAAACACTCAAGCACAGCTTGACATGGTTGTGTTCTGGGCGTCTGATGTGCTCCCGGTGTTTTAAAGCCATTCAGAGATACAATGCACCGTCAAAGCACAAGGAAGCAAAAGAATCAACTTGATATATATATTCTTAATACATTAGCTCCTGGGATTTCAGCCATTCCTGAAATCTGTTTAACAAGAACAGATGACTAATCTGCTATTCTGACTACCAAAAATCTTGAAAATAATCCAAAAGTAATTCATTTCCAAATGAAATAAAGCTGCTTCTAAACTCTGCCTGCTTTATGCAATCATGGAAAAAACCTTGGATGCAAGGAAGTATACAACAACTTTAATAGTGGAGAGCTCAGCAAGATCACTTCCAATCACCTCTGGGGAAATGCAAACTTGCTTTGCAGCGTACAGAATTTAGTCAGCTAGCAGCTTACAGGAGCAGCTTCTGGTTTTGGAGGCTCGCAAGTGATGAGTCAAATCCCCTAGCTATTTCTGTTAGAAAATAGAGAATTTCCTGCATTTAAAAAAAATATCGTAGGTGGGGGGGAGCCAGAAGGCGGTGGAAGAGACTTGATCCTTTTCAGCTTTTTTTGTTTCTACTCACGGTAACAGTATCTCATTTCTCAGAGCCAGCTGAATCTTCTGGAACTTCCTCTGTTCCTGGTCTTGTACTGCTGCAGAAACAGGACCAAATGAACAGAAAGCTGTATGAGGAGGCAAGGCCTTTGTTCAAAGGCTGTTACAACCTCTTCCAACCACCTGTTTGTCACAACATAGTGAAGCAGAAAGATCACCTTTCCCAGATATTGGCTAAAGAGGCAGCTATGTCCATATAAAACCTGTACTGTAAACAAAATCCCTGACGCTGGTACAGCATCTGTTGCTTTAATAGAGGGATGCCTACACAACTGCTTGGGGGTGCTCTGAGAAAGGCCAGTCCAGCTGCAGGTGGGGAGCAGACTCCGGTGTGCTGTACCGTTGTGCCTATAGAGACTATAGAGTCAAACTTGATTGCATACACAGAAAAGTGTATCCCACACTACAGCAGCTAAAACCAGTGGGAAACAGAAGAATGTAGGTGCAGCTATTTCTTCCCCACAGCCTTTCCTAATTAAGTCTAAAAATGTCTGTAAGGCAAGCCCTGCCCCATCTTTCTGAAACCAGTCGCTACATGTGCTTGTCAAAAGTGCTTCTTGCACTCTGTTCTGTAAATAAATGCCAGTTAGAAACTGCAAGAACATAGACTGAAACCATGTAAATACCAAACAATACAAAGTCTTTAAAGAATGTTTCCAAACACAGGGACAGTGGAAGTATGTCAGGCGTATTGTACTACCACAGAGGATTTCTACAACCAGTATTAGTTCATGTACAAGTCTGTAGGACTGAATACACGAATTCATTCTGTGAATGAATGAGCTGAATACAGTGCATTCAGGCAAGCAATATAGTCCTGTGCAGATAGAAGTTTGTACAGAACTCTCAAAAAGCATACAGCAAAAAATGACAGCCCTGAGCCAGTCATGTGCTACTGTACACGAGCATACTCCACCATCGTCAAGTCATCCAGACAGCTTCCAGCAGCAGAAGGCATCACTGTGAAGATGTGACAGCACTTGCCTTTCTGCACATCTTCTAGACCCAGCAATAAAAGATGGTATCAGCACACACCTTGAAAACTGGCTAGCATGAAGCATACCCAAACCTTGCAGAGAGAAACTGTGCCCCTCTGCTCAACACATTGGGGGTGTTGAGACAAGTTTTGGGTTTCCCAAGACAGGAGAGGTGTTGCTAAATTGAAGAGCTCAAACACAGGATCACAAAGATGTCCTGGGGACAGTAGTGCAAGATATTACAGGAAGAAGTGGGGTGAACCGGGCTTGTTCAGCCTGAAGAAGACAAAGCTGCAGTGGGATGTAGTTGCAGTCAGCCACTGCCTACTTGAGCAAGGCAAAGGACAAAGACAGACTCGTCTCTGAGGTGCACGAGGAAACGGCAAGAGACCACAGGCGTGGGTTGCAACAGGGGAAATTCTGGTTGGATGTAAGGAAGTAAATTCCTTCCCATCAGCGATGCAGACAAGGCCCAGATAAGAGGTGGTAGGACCTCTGTGGTGGGAGATATTCCAGACTTGGCAGGATGAGGTCCCAAGCATCCTGGCCTAGCTTCAGTGAGCCCTGCTCTGAGAGCAGGGTGTTGGACTAGGAACCTCTATATGTTCCTTTTCTAATCTGTATTTTTTCCATTATTTTTATGACCTGTGGGTGTTGATTTTACATTTTCTTGATTTGGGGATGTAGGGAGGCTATCAGCATTTCTGAACTTCATAGCCTTTGGAGTAGTTGAAACAGGGCTTCTTTTACATGTCTGTGAACTCAGCCGGGGTCTGAGTGTCCCTCATGGGCCACCTCTCACTCAGCCACCATCCCTGCTTGCCATGAGACTTTCAGAGCCAGAACTTAAAGAGCAATTCTGGATGTGAGATACAAATTTGAAAGACCTCACCTCACTCTTCCCACTAACAGCACAAAACACTCTAAGCTGTTTGCCTTCCTCTAATCTTTCCTTAGCTCCAGTCCCCAGCTTGTGTGGTGGCCCTCCACATCTCAGTTTACCACCAGACCCAGAGCCTGTCCTGAGCCACCCTGGCAGCAGGCTCAGCCCAGATAGGGACATGGACTCTCACACTGCCTCTCACCCTGGTGACCCTCGTCCCCCATGCCTAGCAGTGGGGCAGGACAGCGGTACATGCAGTGGCACAGGGCAGCCCTTCTCCAGCCCCCTCACTGTGGGGCAGCCGCTCACAAGCCTGGGCTGCGGAGCTGCTTCAGGCTGTCCCGGGAGCAGCAGCATCCGGGAGTGGGTCCAGGCCTTCATCCAGGCCTCACCCTTTCCCTTCCCTCAACCTCTTTCGCACATTTCTGTGCCCAGCTGTGGCAGAGGCAACCCCCCTATGCCGTTTTCCAAACAAATCAAACCGGCAACCCATCCTTCAACTTGTTAAGCTTGTTAACACACTGAGCAGCACCACTGAAAGGGGACTGAAGATGAAGGTCCAGAAGGGAAATACCTCTTCCATTCATTTGTAACTGAAGTTTTTTTCAACTAAAGCATCAGGCACGTGCTAGTCTCGCTCTTCCTTGCCTAACACAAAGTGAAGAGTTGCAGCACGCTGCTAGGATGCACTGCGGGAGGCTTGGGGGCACAGCCACTGGCCAGAAAGGTTTGGTTTCTCAGGCGTGTTTCTTTGACTTGAAACATCATTATTATTATTCTAGATGGGTTGATAAAGCAAACAAGCACAATTGCTCAGTGGTCAGCGGGTATGGATGCTGAAAGCGGAGTCCCTTTGCCCATCCCTTCCCCAGACAGCTAGTGCCTTCCCACAACCTTCCCAGCACAAAGCTTGTCTAACACGTTATTTTGTACAAAGAGTTCAGCCAAATGAACCATGAAGCAATGAGACAGGCAGAAATGAAGCAAGTACAGACCATGCCCACAGCAGCAATCAGACAGGTTGAGAACTGCCTGCTTCTCCTTCATGGACGCTGTGACAAAGACCTGGCTGCACCAGCATGGCATAAAGACTCTCACAAATGTTTTTCCTACCAGGAGCAAAGAACAGAATATCAAAGAAATAAATACTCTTCTTGGCCCTTCTTCTCCCTTGCTGGCCCAGGCTCCCTCTCTCTTTGGTTTCCAGCTCCACACTCTTTGCTGGGCACAGCTGAAGAGCATCTCTGCCTGCCCGAGCAGCCAGCGCTGCACAGTGCTGGTCCTGCTGTCTTCAAACGGTTGTTGGAGCTCCCCAGCAGGACTGGCAACAACAGACAAGTGCCTTCTCACTATCATTAACTTATCCTTAAGCTTCCCACATATTCTCGAGAGCTGGGGCACATGGTCAAAAAGCTAAAGTTGTCTAGGAGCTGGATCATTTGTGCGACAACCCTTAGAACTACAGAAGGCAGCAAAGCTGAGCCTACCTGGGCAAGGGCATGGAGGCTCCAGACTCCTTTCCCTTTGGCAGCTAAACCCACTGTGATGCACGGCAGGCTGTGGGGTAACAGGGACAGAGGCACTCAGCGGCTCTAGGGGATGTCCCCGGAGGATGCACCAGAGCAGGCCACACTGTTCCTGTGTTACTGCACATTGGTGTGCGTCTGTTCCCCACAGCCCTGGCAGAAACAGGTCCTGGCTCCTGAGTGGTGTGGACTGCACCGCTCCAAGCAACATGTCACCTAAATATGTATAGAGACTCATACTATCTGCTTTGACAGTGTTGCTGCTTAGGAACTTGGGGCTGGCTTCAGTCAGTGGAATGAAGGGTGAAGGAAAAATGGCACCCAAAGACCAGGAGTGCAGATAGTCTGGTGCGTGTCCTGGTTCCAGCTGGGACAGGGTTAATTTTCTTCTTATTAGCTGGTGCAGTGCCGTGTTTTGGATTTGGTGTGAGAACAATGCTGACAGCACACTGATGGTTTCAGTTGTTGCTGGGTGTTTATACCAAGTCAAGGACTTTTCAGTTCCTTGGGCCCTGCCAGCGAGAGGGCTGGAGGGGCACGGGAAATGGGGAGGGGACACAGCCAGGACAGGTGACCCAAACTAGCCAAAGGGATATTCCATACCATATGACGCCATGCTGAGTATATACACTGGGGGAAGAAGAAGGAAGGGGGGGACATCTGGCATTGTGGCGTTTGTCTTCCCAAGTAACCGTTACACGTGACGGAGCCCGGCTTCCCTGGGGATGGCCGAACACCTGCCTGCCCATGGGGAGTGGTGAATGGATTCCTTGCTCTGCTTTGCTTGCGTGGGTGGCTTTTGCTTTACCTGTTAAATCGTTCTTACCTCAACCCTTGAGTTTTACATTCTTTTCTGACTCTCCTCCCCATCCCTCTGGGTGAGGGGGAGTAAGCGAGCAGCTGCGTGGTGCTTGGTTGCTGGCCAGGGTTAAACCACAACAGTGGGACACCTGTGTGATTGGGACCTTAGGTGTGTTTGAATATGACCTGACTTTGAAAGGATGCAGGTGAGGATGGTTACAGGAATTTCCCAAAGGATCCAGGACTGCTCCACATGCTGGGGGCCAACCAGTGCAGCTCTACCCATATCTTTGTGGCTACATCCTCTTTCCCCTCCACTGCACCAGATGGCCAATGTCCAGGCTGCGGGCAGGGAGCACTCCCATGCCTGGATGTTGTTTCGGAGTGTCTGAGCCAAAACAGCAGCAAGGACAGTGAGGAACACAGAGCAGAAGAGATGGTGGCAGTGTGCTCAGGCCAGCACCCAGATCTTGTTTCACTGACATACCTTCATCTTGACACAGTCAGTGCATCTTGCTGCCCACCTTCCTCAGCAACACTGTACGCCATAGTGTAAAACACCTGCAGCCTGAAGAGTGATGCTTCTCTTCCCTTCCTCCACTCCAGGAATCTCCAGATTCAAAAAAAGCTGGCAGAGCTCCTACAACACATGGTCAGATAGATACCCACACCGATGCAGAGGTTGTATGAATGATATCTCCCTGCACCAGCCAGCTCTCCTCCACCCCTGGGAGCCTGGATGCCACCTACCCCAGTGTCCCCTCTCATGGCATATGTTTCAATTGCTGCCAGAAGCAGTTTTGTCCTGCCAGGACTTTGAAAGGAGGTTCATCTCCAATGACTCCTTGAACAAGAAAACAGCCTGATTCGGTGGGCATGCATTTGCTGCAAGGAATAACAAGGGAGTACAAAACTTCTGTTCATTCTCTGTTTTTTAAAACCTTTTCTTGGGTATGCAGCCAGAGGAGCAAGCTCTTATGTGTACAAGATCCCCTGCAGGATTTGGTGGAAATTAAAGGAAAGTGCAGGGATGGTATTTAGGTGAAGATGTGGGTCATGGAGCAGAACTGGGTGATGGGGAAGGACAGATGCCACATGATTTAAGGCCAAAGCAGCACATGTCATGTCTCCTATTATCACAGGTGATGCAGATCTCATGGCATTAAAGAGCTGTCCATTGTGGCACATGTATCTAAAGCATCACCATAACCATTGCGCCTTGAACCATAGGGGTGGCTCGTGGGCGAGGAAATAAGAAATGATGGTTTGAAAAAATGTTTTACAAAAATCCACTCTGCTTCTCTCTGGGCTATTCTTAAAGCAGTGGTTTTGCTTTTCAGCCATATTTTATGACTTTGAAGGAGAAAATATTCTAACAGCAAGAGAAGATAATTCTGTAAAAAGCACAGGGCATCTCACTAGCATACTATTCCTAGTAGAAAATTACAGACTACTGCTTCATCTGTTCTTCTGCTGCCCCCCTGAGCACCCATTGCTTACTTTAGGACAGCCACAGCTGCACAAACAGCAGCTCTTGCTCTGGATGCTGCAAGCCCTGTGCAATAAGCTTCTGAGATCTGGGCAGTGCCAGGAAAAATGGGGGCTGACTCCTAGGCCACATGCAGACCCATGTATTGAATACATGCTGAAAGCAGATAGAAAATCCTGCCAGCCTTCCCCCATCTACAACCCTGAGTGCTTTTCATCCTGTGCTGAGCTTGGATGCTCCTCTCCCCAAACACGCATGCACACCCCTGTCCCATAGCTATTCCCTCTGCAGAAGGCAACTCAGAAAATAAAATAGCTCTGTTTCTTCCAGGCATGCCAGAGAAGCCATTTTCTATTAGTAAAAATGATGGGTTCATCTGCTTTAATAACTGTGGTATTGGCTTGAATCGAACTGTTTTCAGCGCTTGAGGATTCTGCTGTGTCCCTCACACACACAACTGCTGGCGGGGGTGGGGGTGGTGACTCCAGTGTCACCTGCTGCAGGGCCTCCAGGGTCCATCACAAGTCACTGCGAGAACTCTCTTCTCCTGCCAGATGTTTCTCCAGCAGCCTCATTTCATGGGTCACATCATCCCTGAAGAGTCTCTTCCACTTTCCAGCCTTCCTAGTCCCACTGTAGAGCAACTCTTGCGGGTGCCTCTGCCTTAGAGGCCGTTACTGAAATGCCCTGTCTCGTCTCAACACCTGGACCTGACAAAGACACTTCCACACATGGATTGGTCTAAATTCTGAAACTGGCCCCAGCAACAAATATGGAAAACATCTCCAGGCTATGTCTGTGGGGCAGTCATGGTAAAATCTGTATTAACCTCCCAACGGCAAGTGAGTGAGAGTTTTTAGATGCCACCTTCAGAGGTACTTTGTAAACATTGTAGACAGGAAAGAAAAGAGGGGAATGAAATAGAAGGAGTTTTTCTTCAAAAGTGCTTTCATAAGAATACAGTTCTCATCCTTGGGGAAGGGACTGCCTCTGTTTTCAAATTCATCTTGGCAGGCAGTGAGTTAAGTGACATGGAAATGGTTACACCACCACCGGGACCTTTGCTGAAAATGCCTAAAGGACCAGGGCCTGGACAAAGGAGAAGGTGACAATGATGCTGGGGAGCTCTTGTCCAGGTCATAATTTTTGCTTACATCACTGAGAAGCCTTTAGACAACCAGAGAAAACACTGGACAAACAACCAGCAACTGCCCAATTCTCTCCCCCTTGCTAAACATATGCAAACACCTCCTTTTAAATCCCCTCTTTCACACATCTCTTACAATGCCACTGGAGTAATATCTAACCTTTACCTTCCAGGTTCAGAAAGGAGGTGGAAGAACTGCAAAAGGACAGAAATATACTGGGAGGATGATGAGGAGTAAGAAAGAGTTTCATCAGCCGACTATATCAATACACGCTGATTCTGTCTAGAACAGAGATGACTAGAGTGAAAGTCATTGGTGGAGAGGTCAATAGGCAATAACTACTCGTGTCTTTCACCACAAGAACAAAGAGGCAACAAATTAAACTAGCAGACAGCAGCTCCACATTCAGCCGGAGGAGGTATTTCTTCTTACCATACACAATCCAGATGTGTGACCCATTACTGTTAGTTATTGGGGATCCAGCGGTTTTACCTGGCTCAAAAACCCCCAAGACAAACTCACAGAAGTGGATGGACAAAGTAACAGGAGAAAAACCACAAAAGCAAATGGTCAGATGGAACATACCCTGCCCCAGCAAACAGGGCCAAACTGTGGTGTTGAGTATGGGGGATCATGAGACCCCCTCCTGGGGCAGCCAGCCATGGCGAACCATTCACAGAACATTACTCTCCCCATTGCTCTGCCTCACCCTCAAGCATCATTAAATCACTACTATCATCACTAAAAACTGGCCACAGTGGCTTCCAATCAGTAAGTTGCCTTGTGCCATCTCAAGAAAATGTGCGCTGCCTGTTGCCAGCTCCTGAGCGGAGATTGATGTGTTCTTGACTGTGTTAAAGAGATGTTCTCGGTTGAAGCCGTTCTGCAAAACATAGTTGATGGCTTGTACAAAGGAAAGTTTGCTTGGTGTGGAAAGGAGACAGCTAAGGGGGATCCTGGTTACAGTCTCCCACTGCCTAAGGGGCATTACAGGGAAGACAGAGCCAGACTCTTGTCAGAGGTGTCCAGTGACAGGGCAGAAGGCCCTGGAGCACAAATTACAAGAGGGGTTGGATCTGAGGAGAAAACTCTCCCATAGGAGCAGTGCAGCCCTGGGACAGGCACCAGAAAGGCGATGGGATCTCTATCCTTGAAGATACCAAGCACTCAGCTGGATGAGGGTCTGAGCTACCTGACAGCATTGTGAAGAGCCTTGCTGGGTGCACTGGGTTGGACTGGAAACTCCCAGAGGTGCCTTCTGACATAAGTCTTCATCAGATTCTTGGAACCATATCCCACCCAGTGTGACCAGCCTTGCAAGCCAGGACTGATCATCCATGTTTAATCAAATATGTAAGTGTTTTTGACAGAGGAACAGTATTGTCCATGCACAACACCAGGTCACAGACTTCCTGGGTGGTTCAGTGCCATCACTTCTCTGATTCAAACTGCACCTCTGCATTGCTGCCTGCCCTGCAGTACTGGAAAGGATTTGTGTGAGGGAGGAGCTGTACCTCGCACGCATGCTGAAAGCACCTTCAATCACTTTTCTGACTGGCGATCTCCTTCAAGGATTATCTGTAATAGCAATTCCCACAAATCTCACAGGTGTTGCCTTGTCCATGGTAAGGGTAGGAAGCCATCAGGAGTCATTCTTAGGATCCTGCATGTAGCTGCCTTCACGTGGTGCCCTCTGGGGAATACTTGAAGGTTTTAAAGAAAACAGAAGCAGACTCTTTTGTTTCTAATTACTCTTTAAACAAAAGTACCACCTACCAGCTCTACCCAAGCCCAGTGCCCCACTGAGCCAGGCACACCAGGCTCTACAGCACCAGCTCCACTGCTCTGAGGAACTGTTGCCCAGAGAGAAAAAGTGGGATAAGGCAATGACACTATGCCTGTTGTCCCACATGGGATCAGGTGGACACTGGAAAGTGGTTCACTTTACCCCTAAAGCAGTGTCCTGGTTTCAGCTGGGGTAGAGTTAATTTTCTTTTCAGTAGCTGGTGCAGTGCTGTGTTTTGGATTTGGTGTGAAAACAACGTTGATAGCACACTGATGTTTTTAGTTGTTGCTGGGAGTTTATACTAAAACAAGGACTTTTCGGTTTCTTGGGCCCTGCCAGCGAGAGGGCTGGAGGGGCACGGGAAACTGGGAGGGGACACAGCCAGGGCAGATGACCCAAACTAGCCAAAGGGATATTCCATGCCATGGGATGTCATGCTCAGTATATAAGCTGGGGGAAGAAGAAAGAAGGGGGGATGTTCAGCATTATAGTGTTTGTCTTCCCAAGCAACCCTTGCACATGATGTAGCCCTGCTTCCCTGGGGATGGCCGAACACCTGCCTGCCCAGGGGAAGCAGTGAATGGATTCCTTGCTTTGCTTTGCTTGCGTGTGCGGCTTTTGCTTTCCTGTTAAACTGTCTTTATCTCAACCTGTGAGTTTTCTCAATTTTACCCTTCCCATCCTCTTCCACACCCCTCTGCGGGGGGAGCGAGCGAGCAGCTGTGTGGTGCTTGGTTGCCCGCCGTTGTTAAACCACAAGCAAAGAAACAAGCAGCTCCTGTGTTTCAACCCTTCCTAAGATATAAAGTCCATATCATCTGCAGCAGTCTCCCATAGACCCCAGTTAATGTCATGGACAGTTTAAAGATCCAGCTTGGATGAGAAGCCTGAATTTCTGCATGGCTGCGCAAGGTGAGCAAAATCATCACTCAGAGAGACACTTGTTGGAGCTAACAAAAGGGGTATGGTATACACATGAGAGCTCAGATCTGCAGCCTTGGCTGAATTCCTTCATGAGAATCCCTTCTACACTCTCAGTAATAACAATAATATTACTTTTTCTCTTTCTCTCTCCCTTCTGTCTGTAATTTGCTCTTCCTGGTGGAAGGGAAGGGAAGCGTAAATTATTGCAACACTATCAAGAGCTGAATAGCATCTTCTGTCACTAACAGCAAACCTTAGGAAGCAGAACACACCTCTGACAGAGCTTTGCGGAATCTGGAGATGCTATCCATGTGCTTGTTTACTGACTGAAAAGATAAGCATGAAAGCAATTCAAAGCATGTCGCTCTTTTATCTCACTTATTTCTCCAGTTTCTGGCACATCTCAGGTATTTACTAAGCAAACTCACAATTGTTTAGCACTGAATTCACCAAGATGGGCTAGATCTAACTACACAAGCAGGCAAACTGTAATGTACATTTGCCTTGTCTCTTTTGCAACCAAGGAACTCAAATTGCTGGCTCTTTCTATGCAGCTGGAGGGCCCAGAAGTAACAGCAACTGACCCAGCAATGTGTAGACTGCCGTCTTACAATGGTGGTCAAGTGTTATCTTGTGAAAAAATCTTACACATTGTGGCTGGAGCCAAAATGCCTCAAGCAGAAATTTGACATAGGATTTTTTATTCAGAATCAGACTCTCAGTTGGGGTCATAACATAATAACCACTAACACTTTTGTGTGTTATATTTCACAATGTGGCCCCCATATTTCTACCAGATGATGTCTCAACACTTACATGCTGCACAGCAGCTCCATAGTGAGCACTACATACACGTGCTGGATTTGCTGAGCACACACAGAGGATGATTTTACAGGTGTGCTCAGAACACCAAAGACTGGATGATCACAAGCAGGTTGACCACAGAAATCATGGAGCAAGGTTTTGAAGCTTTCAGGTTGTTTTGGATTCACTGGTTGTACACAGAAAAAATAGGTCTGTACATGTGTCATGGCTGCCATTCAGGATGCCTGGATATTGACAGTGCATTTAGAGATTTATTGCTGTGTTACACTGCACTACTCTTTGAAGAGACTACCAGACACCCACAAATACTGGAAAAACAGCCCTGATTTGGGTTTTTGGCCTGGACAAAATTTCTGCATGCGAAAAAGGGGACTTGCTCAAGAATCCTGGTTCTAGAGCCACTCCCCAGATCCTGAGGTCTTCAAGATTTAAGAAAGGCTACGCTTATTTAGCTTGTCCTGAGTAGTTCTCCTCTTCTGCTCCCCAGCTGGACTACACACTGCCAATCGATGGAGCTAGTGTATGAAAAGAGATGTGTGACAATCTACCAGGGAGCCACTTCCTATAGAAGATGATTTTAATGTAAGGATTCCAAGTGCTTTAAAGTCCTGTGAGCCAGCAGGAGGACACCCAGAGCAGGCTCTGTTTAATTAATTTATTCCTTCCTCATGGTTAAGTGTCCAGAGATTTTTACTAGAACTGTGCTCCTAATCCTTTACGTGATCTTGTACCATCTTGCTAGCAGCTGGCTTCACCAGTGGTGCTAGACACTCTCAATAGAGACCTTATTGCAGAGGTATCACTGGGGGCTTGAGGACAGTGTACCATGCGCCCATGACTTGCACGTGACTTTTGTGCTGACTGAAGGCCACATTAAATACAGAGGAGCACACCACTGTTTGCGCCGAGGAGTGCAGAGAAAGGATGCACTTTCCTTAGCTGTTTGTCTTAAAGACTTATTTTTTTAATCATTAGTAAGAAAGTCTAGGAAATATGCTTCAACAAACTAGAGCTGAAGTGGCCAAAGAGTACCAGTTTCAGTGCACAGGCATTTTGCAGTAGTGTCAGGTCAGCAGGGCCATCTCGTAACACGCACTGCTCACCCTAGCAGGCACGGCCGTGCCCGGCAGAGGCACCCTGGTGCTGCTGGAGGCCCCTTTGTAAGGATGGGACAGAGCCTTCACGGCGCAGCCATGCTGGGCGGCAGTCCTAGCATGCAGGCAAGTCCTCAGGCTTGTGACTTCAGAGTGACATAGCTGTGGTTTGGGTTAATTCAGCAGTACAGCAGCTTTCTCCTCACTTGCTGTGCCTCTCAGGGCTGCTTGCTTTCAGTTTCGGGGAGAGAGAAAGAAAAATCAGCCAGAAGCTGGCTGCTTCATTTGAAACTGCACAGTGTGACTTAGAGCGGGAGTAAATCTCATCAGCTTCAGCTTCTACGAGGCAAAATTCCCTCCTCTAGTCTCGATGCTCTTTTGTCAGCAGCATGAACGTTGCTACCATTATTTGCATCTATTGTTCTATAAACGGCAGATTCAGAGGAACAGGATTTAAAAAAAAAAAAAAAAAAAAAAGGAAACAACCCAAAGGTCTGTCCATTGTGTAAAAAGCATTCCTGCGCTGCAGGGTGGGTGGTCTGCTTGGAAGTTGTTATGGTGTCAGCACAAACTGCCACAGAAGATTAGTGAAGTGTGTGTAAATACAGCAGTCTGATCATTGCATTTGAAACCACGTTAGCAAAGTGGCTTACCTGTGTATTGAATTGTGTTTAAGACATGTATTTCACTAACTGGCAGTCAAGTAGGAATTGCATCCGCTCCCTGTTAGGAATCTAAGTGGCATTTTAAAACCAAGATGGATACACTCTCATTTTACACACAGGGAAACAGAAGCATACAACTCACCAAAAAATTATAAATTCTGGGACGTGGAAAATGAGGTGTCTTTGAACATGGAGCAGTAAGTTACTCATCCAGTTTTAGTGAATGAAGCGCTAACAAGACGGAAAACACAACCAAGTCCTTTTGCAGCATGTCGTTCAGTGCAGAAACTTGGCCACAGTATCTGTGGTACTGAACACTGAGATCCTTCTTCTTTTTGGAAAAGAGCTATTGACTTCTGTATCAAATATGAAACATTTTAACATGTACCTCGTAGGTGGGAGACTTGTAACGGAATTAAATGAAAACTCTTGCTATTCTTACAGCTGTGTTAACGCAAAAAACCACAATGCATTAAAGTGGAGCTGTGTAACTGAAGATATTGTCTGGCTTAGCGTCAAATTAGAGGAAAGCGCAACCGGGTGGGGATTAGACAACCCAGCTTTATGGCTGATTCCAAATAACTTAGCAAGATTCCACTTATTACGAATTCACTTAAGTTTTTATCGTGTTTACAATTAGTTGCCCCAGGAACTCCGAGGAACGAAGTCCAACGGCATTCATGGACCAGTAATAAGAGCACCCTCTACTGGCCATTATCACAGGCTTTAATTAGATGTTTTTAAGCAAGCCGTTAGTGTATCTGCCTTCTCATGCACAGAGAGTACCCAGAAAGTTTATTAAAATATGCATATGAACACGCTGTATGCTATTCACGCTATATCAGTCCAACAGACACAGTGCAAAGATTTACCTCGTTTATTCACCAAAAATGTTATGCATTTAATAAAAATACTTGAACACTTTTTGTAGCTTAGGGCAAAATAATTCTTATTTTTGCAGTTTTCAGAACTGTTCAGGAAACTCTCAGGAAGGATACAAAAAAATGACAGAGCAGTAAGTTTGGTCTCCATACCAGGGACCTTAGTAGAAACTACAACAGAGAATGGAATTAATGTACAGCCGCATAAAGATGATGTGTTGAGGAGAAAGCAATGTGGCTGCTGTAAAAGGCAGTCGTGATATACTGATCCTTACAGATCTGTTGCAGTTCTCTGAAGCAATCATGGAACATGTAGACTTCCCATTTAATCATAGCTTTTCAAAGATCCCTAAGTACAGAATTTACCATAAGATACTATAGAATGAGTATCTTGATAATCATTAAACTTAAAACCAGAATTAGAACATAAGTACTAGGTTGGAATGTATGAGTAACTTACAGCATCTTCGGCCAAGTTAGCTTTAGTTAGACTAAGCAGGAGTTACAGCATCAGAAACTGTCAAAGGTAAGGGACAGATGGTTTGAGTCTTTCCAGAAGCAAAAGATGAGGAAGAATAGCTCAAATGCCAAGTAGCCATCAAGCGTGCTCTGCCTGCATTTAATTTCCAAACACACCTCCTAGACATGTACCACAGCACAACAATTTGCCATATCATATTAGTATCACACTGGTCTTTATTTAATTATTCTATTGCATGATTAATTTATCAAGTAAAGTTCTTGTTATTTGCTACTATGAGAACATACTACTTACTGGGTAGGTCCTCTGGGGTTTGCCACATAAACATATGAGTCAAGAGGATTGATGTTGTGTGTGAGAAACTTTAAAAGCAGGATTCTGCCTAAGTTAAGATAATTTTGTGTTGTACAGAAGTTTACTGCAGTGTGTGATTTGGAGGGATCACTTTGGGAAAGGTAAGCAGTGGCAAGAAATCAAGTTTCACAGTATCAAGTGAATTAATGAAATGATGAAAGAAAAAATGCAAGTATTTAAATTATCATGGTATTACAGCAGAAACTGAGGCTGTGTGTCACAGCACTAAAATGTTCCAGGAGACCAATCCTATGGACAACGGGAGAGACAGACTCAGAAAATAAAGAAATTGGGATAAAGCATTCAGTGCTTTTGAATGTACCATGAGAAATTACAATGCTCAGAGAAGAAATGGAGTGGCTAGTGCACATAAACAGTCCAAGTCCATGGATGCTGGAGATGATTTGTACCGGTAGCACTTTTGGACTTTGGTAGACATCGAAGTAAAAGTTAATGAATTCATGACACGTTGCCAGGACTTCGCCAACTGGTTTTCTTGTTTTCTCAGAAAAGCTGGGGGGGAGGGGGGAGGAAGAAGATTTGAAACTCATAAAAAACCGTTCAAATATAACCTACAAAAATGTGTATCATTCAGAACTTCCTGAAAATCTCGGGGGGGGGGGGGGGGGGGAACCCAAACAACCAAAAAAACCCAGAAAAAAACCCAGAAAAAAAACCAAAACTGGGGGGGGGGAAATGAAAAAATGTGACTTGCAGAAGATCCAAAACTTGACAGGTCAAGGTCCAAGCTGGCTGAGTTTAAGCAGAGGGACAGAGCACATCCAAGCTGGTGGCAGAGCTAAGATGTCCTTCCGGCACGGGCCAGCAGCGGTGGTCCATGGGCTGCAGTGGCTGGTGGCTGCCAGATCTAGACAGGATGCTTTCCTAAACGGGTGAGGATGCTTTCCCTCAGCTATGAACCATTTAATTGCCTCCAAATTCAAAGAGGATGCTGAAAAACAGGAGCCTTTGACCTCTTTTGTAACTAAAACTGCAGCTGAGTGAAAACCAAGGAGATGCAAGTCTCCTGCTGCAGCAAAAGTGCCATGTTGCTAGATCACTAACAAGATCCCAAATCTAATCAGGAGGAGAAAAAACCTCTTTCCCCTCCCCCTCATTTTAATTTTTCCTCAGAAATTACTTCCCAAGCTTTAGGCAATAACCAGACATACCATGCACTTCAGTAAAAGGGCTCCAGCAAACAGGCAAAGCTCAGCGTACTTACACCACAAAGAAAACCAATTCTGAAAGAGCACAAACCAGTGTCAAAAACAAATGGGAGGATCTGGCTTTACCTTGCTGCTGCTGTGTGAAAGTCTGATCTGAACAGAATAACCAGGAACATTTGGATGAAGGGGAATTAACACAGGAATGTAGTGTATGTCTCAAACCTGTAAGAAAGAAGTTAGAGGCATCAGGAACTCTTTTCATTTTCCTTCACTCATTAACAGTTTCAACTAAACCAGGGGTATTAAAACCTTTGGAACCCACTTTTCCCTGTTCCAAGAGAGAAATCAATTAAATCTGCATGTTAAATCATTATGGTCACTGCTATTCTTTCAGGCCATACCAAGCCAAGTTCTCCCCTAGAGAAAACAAAACCCCAGAGACAAAAAAAAGAATGAACTGAAGGAATCCAGGTAGCAAGTGAAGACCCTGATCAGAAGTTATTTGCTGATCATGTTGAGAGGATACATTCAGATTACGTTCAAGATTCACATGCTGTTGACAGCATAGTCCCTCAGAGGTACCTCCCACTGGTCCTGCATTCCTAGTTGGCTCCATATTTCCCTTGCAGGCTGGCTGGTGTGGACCTACAATGCATGGTCCAGTCACTAAGATCAACTCCACATCATCCTTCTCCTTCTGTGCTTCATCACACTGAACTGGCTGCAGTTCCTGGTGGTGTCTCTCCTGAGCAGGACAGGGGGCTGGAGGTGCAGCACTGCAAGATGGACTTCTCATCACACGATTGCAGCTAACACTAGGAAGCCAAATTCTGCAGGAGATACAATCAGACCTGTGGACAATGGCACGAAAATGTTTTGCAGAGACTGGCGAGTACCGGAACAGATACATCTTGCTTAAATCTTGGTAACTGGGACATATTTTCTTGCTACAGCAGACTTTGTCAGCTGTTTCACAGCTTTCTGTTCCAGCTACTCTGCATACAGGAAAAATTCAGGCTGACTTGGAAGCAATCATAAGAAGAATCCCTTTATAGTATGGCTTAAATAAAAAAAATAAAAAAAAAAAGGTATAATACATTGAATGATACAAAGCAGAAATCTGAAGAATTTCTTTTTAAATACTTACATTCCCCAGCTCCTTAAACACTTCAGGAAGACCAGAATTTTACACTTTTCTCCAGAACACTCAACCTTTCACCATCAATACGGCTACATCTCATGTCTCGGAGATTAGTATAACAGATGATGTACTGGTTTTCTGTCTCAGAAATGCCTGAGATCCTTTTAATAGAAAGAAAAAATGACTAAAAAATTAGACAAAGTTTCTTAATGCTTCTAAGTTGCTACAGGAAAGATTCTCGCATGGATTAAATAACCGGTCAGTCAGGAATACTGAGAAGGGGGGAAAAATCTGCCAACACACACATCCTTCTTACGTGGTATGTGAATAATCCACACGACAAGCCTCACGTGTTTGGGAAAAAAGCCCCGAGACCCCAAAAGTTGAACTTCCTGACACTTGAGACAGGTCTTCAGACCCATTTCCACACCATCTCCTCCACCAGCCATTAGTGGGGCAAGAAAAACCTCCCAGTACCTTAGCTTCAGGAAAAAATGCATACTTTCCTACAATGTTTTTATTCTTTGTACTGAAGATATCGAATTGCCAAAGGCTGCTAGGCCGCAGTTACAGAACATGCTTGTTTTGCCACAGTTTCGCATTCTTCTTGTGCATGGAAAAGAAAGGTGATTTTCCTGGTAAAATAGTGCAAGAGGATTTGTCTTTCTGGATTGCCAATCAACAACAACAAAGGTGTGCAGCCAGCTTTGTGGTGATCTCTGAAAGAGTAAAAAGCAGCATTTTTTCATCATGCTTGACATTTTCCTGTTCACAGATGTGAAACCAATATTTTCTATTGATATTAAAAGAAAACATATTAAAGTCCTATTCAGTAAAAGTAATAAAACAGAAAAGTCATGTACAATGCTAGTAAATGAAAGATACTTACATTGTAATTTCACATCTCCTGCAACAAGAATATAATAACAAACTTGCATTAAGATCTCCTGTCAGGGAAGAATGCCAATTTTTGTCTTTAAACATTTGCACTTCAGTCCTTGCCTACCTGTTCTTTTCAGATCTGTTGCTCAAGCATTCAACACTTTACGTGTTTCCTCCATTATCTATCTGTTCAACCAAGATTATATACATCAATTGGGAGATGATAAATGGAGCATGAAGACAGGTCACATTACTATGAAAATCCCCTCCTACAGGTAGTGAGCAAATGAGAAAATCTCACAGAGAGATGACAAACTTAATTTACTCTGCGTGTCCCATTCTGTCCGACAGGATGATTCACCGCATATCTCTGATCCATGGGCTATAGCTGAATTCAGAAAGAGAACATTCAAATCCAAGCAGGTGTACTCTCCGGTTTTAACAAGTTCCCTTCGTTTTTCATAGGTCACATGCTTCTTTTTCACCAAGAAGACAGCAATACTTTGCCACTTATTTATTTAAGGTAACGTAAGAAATGGGTGTATCAGACTAAAAACCTGATGGAAATATAATTGCAAAGGGCATGGTATATTTTGCTTCTCACCCTTGAGAATGCAAGTGAACTGTTCTCTCCCTTAAAACCATTTGAAATCATTGGACAAAATCCAACGTCTTAGTCATGCTAAGAGGCAGCAGCCAACAGCCTGTCTGCATTGGCTGGTCAGATGCTGCTACAGAATTCAAATGTGGCTAAAACTGATGCTGTTACCCAAACCATCGAACAGAGGGAGAGGCAGAGGGAGAGGGAGAAGCAGAGGGAGAGGGGGGAGAGCAGTAAAGAAACTTTGCTCCACAGCTGCTCCCTTCAAAAGACAACCCCACAGAAAAGTAGGACACTGTTAGATCTGTTTCTCATGGAGTGAATATTTTTACCGAGGCAGCACAAAAAAGTGGTTTGGTTATAGGTGTGCAACTGCAATGCAAGTGTATGCAGACTGCTATCAAGGCTTTGTGGACATGGAAAAATAACTGTATCGTGAGGTGAAGTGGAAATACACAGCACAGCAGATGCTCTGTAAGTAAATCCTGGTATAGATGAGCATAGAATCTGGTGTGAAAGACCCCATGACACAGGCTTACACGTTATTATGTGGCTCCAGGTGTTTAAGCATCAGTTACAGTGTGATTAGCTGTGAATACTGAGGAGGAAGAGGTGTACTGCCTTGGGTGAAGAACCCATTCAGTCCAACGTCCTGTTTCCACCACAGGCCACCGGCAAACATCAAAGGAGGAGGAAAAAACAAGGCAAATATATGGTACCTCCTCTGCAACACTCCCACAGCCTCCAACTGCTTTCAGCTCTGGGGATTTCCTGAGCCTGAGGGGGTGTTTGTTCACGAACTCTCAACACAGCCTTCTTCCAAACATTTGGCCAACCTCTCCTGCACCCCAGCGCGACACCCTGTGCCCATGGTGTCGTTCTGAAAGGCACAGCACACATCCAACCCCATGTCACTGCACAAAGAACCACCTCTCTTGTTTGGTTAGAGCCTGGCTCCCACCACCGCAGATCTGATGATTTCTGCTCAAAGAGTCAAATGCCATTCACCCTCTCCAAGTTACTTAGGATGTGACAGGCCTCAGGCACATCCTCCGTAAGTAAATTCTTCTGAGTGAAAACCCCAAGCCTACTCAGTTGTTTCACGGGACATAAAGACAGGCAGCTGAGCATCCTTGCTATCCTTTTCCAGTTCCAGTATTTCCCAAGAAGCAGGAAACCTGACCAGGCACAGTGCTCCTGGCACGAGCTCAGCGTGGATTTGTGGAGTGTCATAAATAGGTCCCTGTTTTGTTCCTTGTCCCTTTCCTTAAAATGTGCTTTGCTTTTCCAAACACCAAACTGATGTTTATGCAGGCCACACATATGCAAAGTCTCGCTCCCCTGTAGCAGCAACCAGTTCAGGTATCGCTATCATTTATGTAAAGTTAGGACTTGGTTTCTGCACATGCATCATCCTGCATTTATCTACCCGGTATTTAATCGACTTTTTTTACTGCCTAGTCACCCACATTCTTTGTAGATGACCCTCACCTCTGCTACCTTAAAAAAGTTTTGTAGAGTCAGCAAACATTTTCATTCTGCTGCTCATCCTTTCCTCTAAGAGTGATGAGTTGTCAAGCACTGCATAGCTGCCTCCCTGCGCACAACTACTCACTGATGCTGTTCTCTGTGGCTATGAAATAATGCATGTCTACACTTGCCAATTAACGACAGCTACTTTTTAATACACGGTTACCAACAGCCAAGTAATATCAAGTATTACTTGGCATACAGCACCTGAAAAACTATCTAGAACACAGATACCACTATTATTAACTCATGTGCCCCCACTAAGCCCTGTGGGTTTAATATTAAACATGAGCATTATCGCATGACCAGAGGAGAGCATATGAGATAGTTTGTAACCCCTTGCTAATGCATAGCTGTTAGCTTTATTACCTTCCCATGACCATGAAAATTAGGAGCACTGTATGTGATTCATTCTAGCCTGAAGCAGACCCGGGGAGAATATTCTCCTGTGATTACCCAGCCAGACTGACCCTGAGAAATAGAAGAAAACCTCTAGTATGCTTCTAAAACAGTTTCACTTCATAATGCACTAGTTGCACTGCACAGATAGCTGCGATCCAGTGTCAATTTCGCTTGAGTGCCTTGCCTCTGAATTTGCTTTTGTTTGTATCTTCTGGCTTCCTTTTAATCCTAATTCCAGTTTGCCTGATTAGTAACCAAGTCGTTCTGCCCTTGGAAAAAAACCCTTACACAGGGTCTTCACTTTGACGCAGTTTTGGTTTTGGTTTGTGAATAATACAGAACTATTTGTTAACCCCCAAGCACAACTCTAAAGTTCACTCTTCCCTGAATTCCCACTCCCACAGAACAAGGGAGAAAAGACTGGCATTAGCATAAAATAAGGAGTCCAGACATACGTGTGTTTGCTTTTCAAGCAAACAATTTGATTTGCAAGTCATCTAGTAAAGGCTTTGCTTTGAACTACTTTTATTTTACTTATTTGAAATGTATTTATTAACCTCTTTGTAACTGCACCGTCAGTAAGTCCGAGGGGAAGAGCCTGGAGAAACATGTGCTCATACTGTGCCATTTCATAAGCTGCTTCCCGTAGGCCAGGACCACAATTTATGTTTTCATCTACTGAATACCTCGTGTTATAGACCCTTCTCCTTGACTCTTGGACATGTTCACTGTGGCGCTTTTCCAGCTTTATGCAAACACTGCAGAGCAATCTTGCTGGAAGCATACAGTTTAGTAGGGCTTGGTTGTTCATGTTTAAGGAAGAGGTTCTGTGATCCGTGACAAGAGGGCTATTTTACTTGACAGCAGGAACTGCCTACCGCTCATGCAAATATTTGAACCGCCTAAAATGTCTTCGTCTGCGTTTGACGACAGAGATATATATATATATATTTTTTTTTTTTTTCAATTCCCAGAAGCAGCACGTCCTTTTCGCAGCGTTCACAGCACACTCTGCTGGCTGCTGCTGCAAGTTAATACCAAGAGCGGGCAGCCGGCTGAAGAAATAAAATGTTTTTTCCGACGCCGCAGAGAGAAGAGCCTATGCAGGTAAATGGCTGGGGGTGGCTCGGGCTGGGGGTGACTCGGGCTGGGGGGATCCCCCGGGGGCAGCAGGGGAGCGCCGGCAGTTATCGCAGTGACAGGGAAGGGTGGGCGAGGTTGGGGACGAAGGGTGCCTTCCGTGCCGTCAGGTCACGGCGGTTCGCAATGGAGGCAGGAGCCAAGCTCTGCAGCAATGCCTCCATTTCCGCCGCGGCAAGGACGGGCCCCGCTCGCCGGCTGTTGCCCGCTAAGCTGGCTTTACACGAAAGTGGCTTAGAGCCACATTTGCATGACAAAGCCATTTAAGTGTCGCTCGGCGCTGAGGCGGGCTGCGGGCTCCATGTATCCCGTTGGTGCCTGGATCCTGCGCCACGCCGGGGGGGCAGCGGTGGGGGTGTGGGGGACCGACACCCAGTGCCCGCTCGGGGCGCGGCGGGGGGACGGTGCCCTTCTGTGGGGGAGAACGTGGCGGAGGCCGCGGGGCCGCCGGGCAGGGACCCGGCGCGGGCAGGACCCGCCGCCTCCCCCGGGGCCGCGGCCGCGCGCGTTGCGGGAGCCCGAGCCCGACGGAGCGGGGCCGGGCCCGCGTGCTCCCATGCCCCGCCGGGCCAGGGGCAGCGCCGCGCCCGCCGGGCCGGGCCGGGCCGGCTTCGCTGGGACAAAGGGGCATTTGCCGCCGGGGAGTTCCCGCCGCGCGGGGCGGTGGTTGGTGCCGGCTTTTTTTTTTTTTTTTCCCAAACGGGGTTGCTCAAGTCTGGCGCCAGGGCTGGTGCAGAAAGCGCTCGAAACCGCACACGCGGCCCAGCTCGGAAATCGCAGGGTCATCGCCCCCTCCCCCACCCCGCCCCGCCGGACTGATGAAACCCCCGGCCCCCACCCCGCCGCGGCCGGCCCGCCCCCCCCTCTCCCGTTTCCCCCCCCGGGCGCCCCCCACCCCACCCCGGGCAGGGCCGGGCGGCGCCCCCCGCCCCCCGTGGCCGGGCGCCACGCAGGCCGCAGCCCCCGCCCCCCCCAGCCCCCGCGCGCCCCTCCCCCCGCGCTTCCCGGCACCCCCGGCACGGCGGCGGGGCGGGGCCCGCCGTGGCGGTGCGGGGAGGCGAGGCGGCGGCTACGCGCCTGCTCGGGGGGCCTCGCCCCTGCCGCCCCCTCCCCCGCCTCCCTCTCTGCGCAGGCGCAGTGCGGCGGCGGCTGGGCGAGGGGAAGGGCGAGCCGTCGCTGCCGGAGCGGGGGGGATCCGCGGGGCTCCGCGCCTCAGCCGCCGCCATGGCGGGCGCGGCTCCGGCCCCGGCGGAGGAGGCTTCGGGCGCGGCAGACGAGCGGCCGCCCCTCTCGGCGGCGGCGTTGGCGAAGATCGAGCGGAACCGGCAACGGGCGCTGGCACTGCGGCAGGCGCGGCTGGCGGCTCGGCCCTACCCTGCCGCAGGTCGGATGGCGGCGGCGGACGGGCCCGGCCTCGCCGGGCGGCTCCCCGCGCCCTTTATCTTTTTTCTGGGGGGGAGACGGGGAGACGGGCGCGGAGACGGACGGGCGGGGGGGGGGGGGGGGGCGCTGCGCCGCCGTTAGGCGGGAGGCGGCGGGGAGAGGGAGCGGGAAGGGGGGGTGGGGGTGGGGGGGGAAGCCGCGGCGCGCGAGGTTCCCCCCCTCCCCCCACGTGGGGGGAGGGGGGGGCCCCTCGTGCGCGCCGCGGCCCCCCCGCCTCGCGCCGCGGGGGAGCGCGCGCGCGCCCCCTGCCGGCGGCGGCCCCAGCCGCGCGCGCTAACGCGGCGGCTCGTTTGTCTTCTGCAGGCGGCGTGCGGGCGCGGGCCCCCCCCCAAGGTCGTCGACACGGGAGGGGGCTTCTTCCTGGAGGAGGAGGAGGAGGAGGAGGAAGAGCCCGGCGCCGCCGAGAAGATCGTGCATCCCCCCCGGTAAAAAAAATTACAAAAAAAAATCACCGGAGGGAGCGGCGCGGGGTAGAGGGGCGGCTGGGGCGCCGGGGGGGCGGCGCCGCGTGCCGGGGCCGGGGGGGGAGGGCAGGAAGGCGCGGGGGCGACAGCGAGCCGCCTTCGGGCTGAGCGAGCGGGGCGGGTTGGGCGCCTTTTTTTTTTTTTTCCCGGGCTTTTTTTTTCCACCCCCTTTCTTTCTCCATCTTTTTTTTTTCGGCTTCCCCCCCACCCCCCCTTCCCTCCCAGCCCGTCTTTCTGCATGTGCTCGATTTCTGGCGCGTCCGATTCTTTCAGCATTACAGCGGCTAGCAAATACGCGGTAATTAAAAATGAAGAATTTTAAGCCGCGGAAGTAGGACACAGTCAATGCCCTTGGGTATAGCACGTTTTTTCTTTTTTCTTTTTATTCTCTTTTCCTCGATAAACGTTTATTTCTACTATTTATTTCGGGAATTTGAATTTTAAGACCAAAATAAGTGTAAATTTTCGCGGGTTCGTCGGTTCTGGGGATTTTGAGGTTGATACCGTGCATGCCAAGATCAGAGCACTGCTGCAGTGCCAGCTTTTATCGTTATAAAACGGTATTGACGCCAAGTTGCTGATCGTTTGGTGGAGGATTTCAACATACGGTCTTGTGATATTGTGCCTCCAAAAAGCAAATGGAGAAGTAAGGATCCCAAAATAGATTCACTTTCTTCTCTGGGATTGCCTTTGTCTTGCTTTGTTCTGCTCTGAATCAGCTGCGGGGCTGTTGGTGCAGTGTATCTCTTTGTTAGAAATCGCCACCAGATTTCGTTAAGAGTGTAAACAACTGGCAGCCCTCCTTTTTTTGAGGGGTTAATGTTTAAAAATAAATTTAGTAGGTGTGGGATGCCTGTGCACTGGGGGTATTTTTGCTGTGTAATTCATAATGTCATTGTCTTAATAAAACGTCTTCACGTTCGGGAGTACTGCCTTAAATGATGAAATGTGATGTAAGAGCATGACTATGTGAAGTACTAAGAATCCCACTGTCGGTAGCAGGACTGAATTGGCATAAAATGTCGTCTTTGCTAGATCGAACCTGCTATAAATGCAAACGCAATTAAAAATGTATGGTGCTGCATGCCAAGCATTAATCTTCTGTTTCAGGTATTGTTAATATTCTGCAGTATTACCTCATTTTCAGTTCGTGAAACTGTATAAAAATGTTAATTTTCTGCTAGAACTACAATGTTACTGTTAAAAGGAACATTCCTTGTAGCCGCGGTTACCTAAATCGGTGTTTCTTGGCGTCCCTTGGAATGTAAAGCAGATGGCGATGACGCTGGAGGTGATCTACCCGGCGAGGATTCGGCCAGAAGTGATGGCCGGCACTGGGATGAGTCTGGGCTTGGAGCAGTGCTGAGAGGGCTTGGGGAGAGGATTGTAGTGGAGCTCCATCCCCATTCCACTCCTAGCAGCTCTCTGGCCATCCACCTCCATTTCTGCCAGCTGGAATGGACAAGAGCCTTGCCAACCGCCCCAGGCCTCCATCGAGCTCGTTTAGGGAGAGGCAGGTGTGGCTGAGCTAGGAAAAAAACTGGAGCAGAGCTGAGAGGACTATGATGCCAGTGCAGCTCCGGTACTGCTTCCTGCTCTAGCCCACCCTCTTCGAACTGCATCCCCTTTCTCTGCTTCCTTCCGTTACTGCCTGTGCGTCCTCTCTAAATCGGGGACGTATTATGGAGGGCCGGAACGGAGGGAAGCTGTAGGAGGGGATATGAAGCACTTTATGGGGAAATGCCGAGGACTGCTTTTTTTTTTTTTTTTTTTTTTGTAACAATGGCTAAGTCGAAACAAATGTGTGCATTTGAATGTTGAAATCCAATACTTAATACAGCGAACCTTCCAGCAAGAACAGAAATAACACCAGCAGAGATGGGATTGTATGATACCGGGTTTGAGTTTGTACTGTATCTTTCTGGAAAACTTAAAAAGAGGAGTGAAACTAGTCTGTAAAAAATACTATGAGAATATAATGTAAATTTTAGTAAAATTGTCTGTAATACCAATTCCAGATGCTTGCTTTTTAACGTGGTAGTTAGTAAAAAAAAACCAACTTCTTTCCATTAGCACCCGTACTAGAATTTGACTATCTCATCTGTGGAGACTGTGGCAAAGAATTCATGGATTCCTACCTTATGCAGCACTTTGATTGGGCGACCTGTGATAATTGCAGGTATTACAAATAATCAGGAGGGGGAAGCTTTATTTTATGTAAAGATTGCTGGCTATAATTTAGTTAATTAAAATAATTCTGTGTAATTAAAATGGCTGTCAGCAAAGAGACATTTTTCAGTAACTTAATACTGAAGAAGTAAGTGGAAGTCGACTGATAGTCTCTTGTATTTTCCATTATGGGGGTGAAGAACAGGAGCATTGTTTCAGGAGCCTGTCTTAGCATAGGGGACACAAGTAGATTTTTATTTTACATGATGTTGGGGAACCCGATGTCGGGGGGGGGCAGTTTGGTGTGTTCGTCAGCCTGGGGATTACTGTCTGGTTGCAGACTCGAGCAGCTTGAAAAACTTGACAGAACGCAAGAGCGCCTGCTTTCTGAGGTAGAGGGAGGTAAGATTAGGAGAGCTATTTGCAGTCCTAGTGCGTTAACCCGAGTGGAGTTGGTACTTTGGTCGGCGGGAGCGGGCCGGGGGCTGGGAGGGTGGCAGCCAAAGGGCAGGAGCCCACGGGAGGTGGCCGGCCGAGCCGCAGGGTGAGCAGCAGCTCGACCTTGAGCGGAAGGCAGGCAGCCCGCTCCAATACAGGAGAGGCTCCCGCAGCTCAGAATAACCAGGGCAATGAAAGGGACCGAAGTACCCGTGAGTGCAAGAATGAATGGGGGGGGTGGGGGTGGGGGGAGGGGAGAAGATTGCAGCTAGGAGTTTGTTCTGTGAGCTTCCCTGCTTTCTCCCGGGTGCGGTCTGGGTATGCACATGCTGTAGGCAGTTCACAGTCGTTACAGGCAAAGTGCTCTCTTGAAGGTAAGATGGGTGGAAAAGGGACGTTAAGGACAGCGCTAGGAGCCTTGGAAGCGGTTTTCCTCTCAGACTGAGTAGCTCTTGTAGCTGAACGTTAGGGATTCCTCGGTGCGTTAGCTTTTACTGTGGACTTTGAATTCTAGTAAAGCTACATTTGCATTAGTTCCTTGGTGACTGTTGCTAGCACTTGCTGTTTGGCAGACTGTTCTGGCTCGTGCAGGTTATCAGGGTTGCGTAAACGTAATCTTTCCTTAACTTAAATGCTGCTGTGTTTACACTTTTTCACTATCTGCCTGATAAATGTTGCAGTGTTTCAAGGTCTTCATTTTGTGGTTTCTCTGCCTACTGGCTGGCGTTTAGAAACGAGTGCTCTGCATTGCTAGTTGTTTCTGGGATCTAGAAGCATATGGAGTGTGTATATTCTCAGGTGGTCTGACCTGTCTCAGATTACACATTCTTTCTCTCTTGACCATGTGTCAGGCTTGTACTTTTGTCCTCTTGAATTGCATCTGGGCTAGGTGAATGCCTAAAGTAATTCATACTCTTAAGTTTCAGTTACTCCCTCTTATAAGGAAATAGAAGCAAAACCCTTCTAGAAGAAGTCTCAGCCTATGTGTGCTCAAATGGGAGATTTTTTAAACTTCATTTCAGGAAACTGATCCCAAAGCTAGGTTGATGGTTTCCAAAGTTTTTGCATACATAAAAACGGAGAGGGTGAGGGCTTGCCTGTGTTTCAGGAATGGTAGAACCAATGGGGATTTAGATGTTAATAATGTGGGTTTCAGGTGTAGCTTTCTCATCATTGTTTTACATCTTCCAGAGATGCTGAAGATAAACATAAGCTTATAACAAGGACAGAAGCAAAAGAAGAGTATCTTCTCAAAGACTGTGACTTAGACAAGAGAGAACCAGTGCTCAGATTCATAGTGAAGAAAAACCCTCATAATTCGCGATGGGGTGACATGAAGCTTTATTTAAAACTACAGGTATGGAAATTGTTAAGAGTGTTTCAGACCTTTTTTTACCTTCGTGGAACTTTGGTAGCCAAAATGGTGTCACTTCAGTTCTGATTTCTGAGGGATTTTGTTAAAGCTTACATTATACTTATATTGCACTTACATTACATGTAGCTTGTGTAAATTTTCTGTATAGTTAAAGAGCCATGATCCAAATTCCTGAGAGCATTTTAAAGATGTTCATGGACCACAGCCTCAGTGGTTTGTACAATTAGAGGTCACAAAGTGCATGGCCTTTCAGTGCTACTCTGAAGTGCTTGTGGCAGCTGCTGCAGTGTGTGGCCCTTTGTAGCTGTGGCTTCAGGTTCACACAGCTCTGCCCTTGGGCAGTGGGGAAAGAAGTAGGTTTTCCAGGGCCTTGTCATTTCTTGTTTGCTGCTTCTGTAGGAATGCTGCTTCAGAGCTGGGTTTAACTTCCGTAAGTTATATCTAGCCGATACTAAAAATCAATGTTGCCTGTTAACTGTGGAAGGAGTGTTGGCGAGTCGAGAGCAGAGACAGATGGGAGGCAGAGGCAAGATTGAGTTGGCTTTTGTATGTGTAGGAAAAAAATTAAATTTGTGAGTTAGAATAGTTAACTTCTGTCGTTTCAGGGGAAAAAGAAACACGTTTATGTCCATCCTGTAGGTAGTCAAGCGTTCTCTTGAAGTCTGGGGTAGTGAAGAATCATTGCAAGAAGCAAAGGAGCTCCGCCGTGACAACAGAGAGAAGATGAAACAGAAGAAGTTTGATAAGAAAGTTAAAGGTAAAGGGTTAAACTTACATACTGCAGTACCTGAAGTAAAGTACAGTTCTGTTTGAATTCGTTTCTGCATCTGATTAAATTATTTAGAAAATCTTCAGTGTGGCAAAATGGAGGCTTTCAGGAGCTGTGTGGGTAACACTGGAGCAGTCTGGTCTGACCTCATAGCTGGCTATTTTGGGCGGAGGGTTGGACTGGGGATCTGAGGGCACATCCAACCTGAATTACCCTGTTGTCCTGTGGGCATGATGTAAGTGACAGAATTCAATTAATGATGTTCATTATGGTGCTTTTAAATTTGGTATGACCCAGCATGTGCCATAGATTGATCCTGCTACTTTTCCTGACATGTGGAGAGTGTGGATTTTTGTGGAGGTGGGTTATAATTCTGGCATATGTATGCATTCAGGTGGAGTAGCTGTAAATGAAGCCAGAAAATGCCTTTTCTCTGTTCGCAGTATTCCCAGCTTCTGTTTCTAGGGCTCATTATCCTTGGTTTTGCCTGATCAGTTAGTATTTAGGAGTATTTAATGGGTAGAACTTCTGAAAAATACTTTCAGCACAGACGCATTAGTAATTTTAAAAAAAAAGACTGTGTTTGTTTCTTTGCAAGAGCTGTGGCTTGTCATGATGTCTGCTGCCCGTAGCATCCATGCTTTGCTTTGGGTTGGTATTCAGAGAGGCAGAGCGCTCCAGCTGGCTGTGCTGGTATTATCTGGGGGAGGTGGAATGGGAGACTGAGCAAATAACCCCCTGTCTTGACCATTGATGTTCAGCACACAGAAGGGCTGGCAGCAGACTGTAGCCAAGATGCCAGAGTTCAGCGCAAGTACAGGCCTTAACGTGACAAAGTTTGCAGCCTGAACGGCTTGGCTCACAACGTGACTACGCTTTGCTGTTCGGTATGCTTGCCACCCACTTGCAACATCCGGATAATATCTTGTGCTGCCAGGCTGCCAGCCTGTGCTCTCTTGAAAACCCGCTGACTTCACTGCGGCTGCTGCAGAGGCAACTCACATTATTGGGCATAAAGCTTAGAGAATGCACAGTCATTTGGGAGGCTTACAGTGACCTGAATGAGAAGTACGCTTTCTTGGTCATGTAAAACAAATGAGGGGTTTTTTTTATTTTATAAAATATTACTCTGCATTCCATGTGCCTCTTTTGGGTACTTTTGAATGGCTTCCTGTAAAAAGGCAGTGGGCAGGTTAGTCCAGATGAACTAAAATCTTCTCTCATGAGATCTTGTGACAACTTGTGTCAGGGTAGTTCTTGCCCTTTAAAACATGCAAACAAGATGATGATTGCAAGGCAAGTCAAAGCTTGTTCTTGCAATAGCAGATTCTCACCCAAAACTTAGGGAAGACAGGCAACAAACAGATTGTCATCTGTAGTCCTCAGAAAGGTGGTTAGCCTGAGTTTTATTAACCATTATTTAAGATTTTAATAAATCTTAAAAATGTCTTTTATTTCTCATCAGAACTCCGCCGTGCCGTGAGGAGTAGTTTGTGGAAGAAAGAAACAAGTATCCATGAACATGAGTATGGACCAGAAAAAAACATAGATGAAGATACATATAAAAAGACATGTACTATATGTGGCCATGAGTTAACTTATGAGAAGATGTAGCGTTTAATCTGTGTTTTCTTTATTTCATTATCTTTTAAATGGTATTTTGTATTAAAGTCAAATAAATGCTAATTATGAACAAGCTGTTGCCAAATCCTGTGATGTGCCTTGGTTGTAAGAAGCTCTGTACAGAACAGTAAGCTTTGGCTTTTAAGCTAGATCTTGGTGTAGAATGAAACTTGTTTTTAACAGTTCAATGTGGGCATTCCACTTAATATGCTGATGAAATTAAGGTGAACGTCCCACTGCTTGACTGGTTCTTTTAGGGAGGAGGAAGGCTACATGGTTTTTGTCCTAATGTCTGGTTTCCAGGTATTACTGGTTGTGGGTGGGTGGAGGGCAGCCAGCTGATACAGCACCTCCTCTGGTTGTTGGAGACCATGTCGTGGAGCAGGTTCTGCTGGAAGACTTGGCTCCATTAAGGGAGAAGTCTTCCAAAGAAAAGCTGCCTGTTCCTGGGAAGATTCTGACACATCTCTACCATGTTTCATATGGGAGAGTCCTTCTGTAAGTATATTCTCTGCTGCTTTTCTTGCAAGTTTTAGACCCAAGGTGACTCTTAAAATGTCAAAATTACTCTTAAAACTTTTAAATGATAGGGTAAATACCTGTCCTGTGGTAGTGGTGGTGAGTAGCATTCCAAGGACAATCTCTTCAAGTGTGCTTGAATGATGTTTGCTTTCAGTAGAGGGTGGCTATGCTTTCAAATTTCTCAAATTTCAAACCCTTGGTTCTTACAGCTCTTGTGGAGATAGCAAAAGTGAAAGAACATGCTCTAGGCAGCGGCTCTGCATTTGTTCACTGTTGTAACTACAGCAGATACCAGTGAAATCTCTGGAGGCTTCCCAGGGGAGCCTGGGCCATGGTAGCTGCACAGAACTGCAATGTTACAGGAGAAGTGGTGTCTGGGGAGGGTGGATGATGGTTCCACTAATAACTTCACTTCTCCAATGCTGGCTTTGTGGTTTGCAGCCCCCAGTGACCTGCCTTCCCACCAAGCATGGGGGTCTCTGGGCCCTGCGTGATCTAAGAACATGGCACATGGCGTTGGCTGCGGGGCAGGAAAGCAGGACCTGGCAGGGCTTTTGGAGGTACTTGGCTCTGGTAAGACCCCACTTGGAGTACTGTACTCAGCTCTGGTGACCCCAGCATAAGGACATGAACCTGTTGGAGCACATCCAGAGGAGGGCCACAAAGATGATAAGCCTGGAGCACCTCTCCCATCAAGACAAGCTGAGAGAGTTGGGGTTCAGCCTGGGGAAGAGAAGGCTCTAGGGAGACCTTACAGCAGCCTTCCAGTACCTAAAGTGGGCCTACAGGAAAGCTGGAGAGGGATGTTTCATTCATAGTGACAGAACAAGGGGGAGTGGCCTTAAACTGAAAGAGCTTTAGGCAATACCCGAGAGGCACTCATCCCTGTGAGGAACAGGCTGCCCAGAGGAGCTGTGGATGCCCCTTCCCTGGCAGTGCTCAAGGCCCGGTCTAGTGCAGGTGTCACTGCCCATGGCAGGGGGTTGGAACTCTACAAACCAGTGGTGTCTTGCACCCCAAAGCATCTGTGTAGGGCAGCAGGGTGGCGTGCACTGGCTGCTGACTCACTTAGCCCAGGGCAGGCTGCAGCAGCCACCCCTCAGCCAGCACCACCCACCCCCCCCCTGCCTCGCCTTCTGCAGCAGCACCACCCAGAAGACAGGCGGTGCCAAGGGTGACAGAGCATTTCCACATGGGCACCCTCCTGGCATCCATGCTTGCCTCACTCAGTCACTCAGGTGGGGCAACCACATTAGATCAGCCCCAGGGCACAAGGAGGTGAAGGCTTGTGTGTTCATCGGGGTATCGGGAACCATGCAGGGGAAACTGCTCCAAAGCCAACTGCATTTAACACCTGCATAACCCTGCCATGACTGCTACACCTCAGTGGTCCCCAGAACAGCCAGGACAAACACTCCCAACAGCAGCCTTCTTCACCTTCATTTATTTCTATCTTTGTGCATTTTTTCCAACTACCACATTTTTACAGCATCTTTACATGATCCACCTCCCCCATGCACCAGCAGTTCCAAGTTTCTCCAGTTAGCTGCTTGGTAGCGCTGTGCGAGCTTCTCTCCTCTTTCCCACAGATGCAACCAGTTTCCCAGTCAAGTCAGGTGTACACCACTGGACCTACAAAGAGGGGAAGGTGTCCAACAGACTCAAGAAATTAATCAAAGCCCATGCTCACCGTGGAAATCGATTTAATTTTGAAAGACATTGCTATTTGGTTTTAAATCATTGGATTACACTCAGGCATTTACAACTGGATCCCCAGCACCCACATTTGTCAAGGCTCAGAGGAAGTTACAGGTTTGCAAGTTTTAACTGCATTATCAATGTTACAGATATCACATTTGTAGTCAGACCACCACCATTAGTTAACATCAGAACTCTGACACTGATCTGAACCAGTGAAAAAAAAACCATTAAACCCCAATTAAAACCTCTACAGTATTGTTTCTTAAAAAAAAAACAACAAAATAAACCAACCAAACACCTATTTGATTACTCGAGAACATTAACAGAGAAATATTTGAAGCAGAAGTCTGTGCATGACTGACAAAACCCCTGCATAAAGCAGATCTACAACAATTAACAGTATAACCTATAGGAATGGAGGGATCAGTCACATCAGAAAGGGCAAGCAGAGAAAGCAGAGTAACATATCTAAGTCTACAAGGATATATCTGATTGCTGGAGGCCACATACAAACTTAGGTCAAAGTAAAAAGCTCCATTTTTTACCCTTCTTTATTGATCAGGAGGTCAGTTGGTCACGTATGGATGAAATGCATTACTAGGTATAATACTTGAAAAAATAATTCATACAGGAACAAAATTACTCAAAAGCTCATAACTTTCTAAGCCTAAACTGAATAGCATGGGGTATTTTAAACATACATCTGCAAAATGAAGAGACCATAAACAGCCTGGAAATACACTGCACAGTGACAGACCTGAGCACCTAAGGCATCATCTGTGCCACTCATCACTGCTTACTATGATACAGACCACACTGGTGTGGCATTTATGTATGTAATGTTACTTGCACAACTCAGAACTAAGGCTACTCTATTTTCAGGTTGTTTTCCCAGTTCTAGTCTTCTGTGAGATCTTACTTAATTTAGCATAAAATTCCGTCTCGAGACATGGCAGTCACATGCTGTTGTCACATTTTAAAGCAAGGGAAGGTTAGCAGATGCAGCCACAGCAAAGCAGCTGTTACTAAGCCAGATGAGGTGAGGGCACTGGGTTCATCCCACCATCACCACCAGAAAGATTCCTGGCATCGCTGCAGGGCCAGCCCAGCACAAGCTTGGCAGCCCAAATCATTACAGGCTGAAATAAGGGAACAAGCTAAATGCTGCCCTGCCTTCTCCCCTGGCATCTGGGGCTGGAGCTCCCAACGCCCAGGTAAGGCTTGCAGTACGGAAGTAAGAAGTTTGTTCTGCTCCAGCTCTTGCTTGCTGTCTGCATCTACCAGTGAAGACTGCTGCCAGAAGCAGTTCACAATTCTTTGCCCATACTGCAAAAAGGATTGCATTTTTCAGAAGTTATCCATGATGTTCCGCTAACGATTGTTTATAGCTACTGTAATAAGACACTAAACAATACATTAAAAAAACATATTTCAATTGTATTACAACCATGTTCTTCCAAAGTGTTGAAATCTAGCTGGCTTGGTAATGAACAAATTCATACGCTCTATACTACTTTGAAAACTTAACTCAAGTGTTTCACAGGCCCAAAATTACGATGCTTTTCCTGTGCCATGCTAGAGAACTTACCACACTGCTCACAGAGGGTGCATTCCCTTTCAGATTCACAAAGCGCTATAAACTGTTTCTCATTTTTGCAACTCCTTTCATTTAAGGGCCAGGCAGAGGTAACAAATTCTACTTCAGGGCTTTTTTTTTTTTGTTTTGTATTTTTTTGTTTTGTTTGGGTTTTTTGTGGTTTTTTTGTGGTTTTTTATTTTTTATCTTTGTTTCTGGGTTTTTATGTAAACAACGGGGAAAAACAAAAATACTATCATGAAGTAAAAAAATTCATACTTCATGTCTATCCCCTATCAGTCATATCTTCTAAGGCTTATGATACTTAGTTTTCTGTTGGTTAGAGTACTGTATTCTTTTATATAGGAGCACATGAAACGCAGTTTTAGTCAAAAATTTCTTAAATCCCCATGTGAAGTTTTCTTATTAAAAAAAAACCTTAAATTCATTAAAGTCCTGCAGAGAAAACTGCCTGTGAATAATCCTCAGGCCTGCAGAGCACAGAACTGCTGAAACACAGCCAGTATGTGGTGGTCCAGTTCAGCTGTAAACAGGAGGTTCTCTAGGGTGACCATGTACTGCTGGATTATCTGATGATGCTGGCAGATAAAAAACAAAAACAAAAAACAAATCTTTACTGTTTTCATTTATCATTGTACAACAACAGGCAGAGAAGTCAAGACAAGTAAGAATCACAGGTCAAATATTTTCAAACTAGTTAAGCACATCTCATTTTCACAACACAGTAGCCACTGACAAGCACAATGCAGAGCCACTGCTGACTGCAAGAAGAAAGCATGTGCTGAAATCCTGTCTTGAGAAGCACTGTGCTTCCTTGTAGCTTTTCACTCCTGGATCCTGAATTGTGAGCAACATGCAACAGCAGAGATATCCTAGCAGAATCGGGATATTTGCCTTCCTCTGAAGCCACATCCACTACCAGGGAAGGGTGCAGCTCAGGGCAGAATTATGTTGAAGAATGGGAGTGGTGGTATATCTTCCACTCACACAGGTATAATGTTCTATTTACTATCACTTTCATCCAGCCACCTGTGCTTGCTACCTGATTTAATATAGAGCCAAGAATTAAAAAATTATTTAAATAGATACTTTGATATATTTATGTATCTTAAAAGGAATTCTGCAGTATTTTAATCTGCTTATTTAAAAGACATGTATTTCAGCATCCTTGCTCCCTCCAACTTTGCCCTTACTATGAACACACGGTTAAGAGGAGCTCAGAGGAATTCATAACCACATCTTGGTATCTTTTTGCAGGATGCTTACAGCGTGGGAATTAATCAAGGACCAGTCACACCAGTCTGTGACAGAGATGCGGCCAGAACCGGAGTTACAACATAGTCCCACGCCAGCCTTCAGAGAAGACGCGCTGCCGCCACCTACCGCTACGCCGATGGAGGGCTCAGCTCTCCAGCACCCCCCTGCCCACAGCCTGCCAAGCTCGGAAGCGAAACTTACTTGAAGGAAGATCTGCTGCAACCTCTCTATACAGCTCTTGTACCAAGGTGTAAATACATCAATTCCACCAGTCTCACAGCGCACCAAGTGCTCAGTTAACAACATAATGAAACGCTGCAGGAGAGAAAAAAAATCCACAACACAAACTTACTCACTCTTGTAAAATGAAAGCAGGATCTTAACTTCAGGTAAGAGGATCTGGGGGAAGAAGCTTTGAAGAGCAGCCCAAGAACAATCATTTTGTTTTGCAAACACTGAATTTAGTAAGCAAATAAAATCCAGTTACCTTCTTGTTGTTCAGGAAACTGTATGCTAACAGAACTACTCTGTTCCCAAGTGCTAACATCTGAACAGATCCTGCTCCAAAGCAGCCTTTGCAGTGGGATGATCTGGATTGACTCTACCCCACAGTAAACCCATCAACCCGTCCCATATTCATATTTCAAGAAGATGCCTGGCATACAAGTGACACTGAAATATTTTAAGTCCAGTAATTTTAAAGCCTGGAAGTGAGAAGAGACTTTGCGCATCATTACCTGGAATATAACAAGGAAGAGATTCTTTTGCTCACTCTGGGCTGACTCCACTTTTTCTTGCAAGCGCTCTATCTGCTCTTCTAGCGGTCCATCTTCCCGATCACTACTTCGGTCATCATCATCATCATCATCATCACTGTCTCGCTGTAACTGACAACAACACAACACTAACTAGCAACCTAGTTGCCTGTGAATACTGTTAATGCCCTCTGGTTCCACACGTGAAGAGGTATGCAGAGCAACTGAACAGCAGCAACTGAAGGTGCTCTGTAGTTTAGTAAGTATTGTATTTTGAAAGACATTTACTTTGAATATAATTCAGGAAAGAAATCTGGAAAGAAAAATGCCAGTGTGAGAAAGCCTTGGAAAAAATAAATTAAGATTTCAGAGAAACCAGAGCAAGCTTAAGATCTATCAGCCCTTTATTTAGTGGAAACACAGTAACAGGCAATACCCCTGCTGACTTTTAGCATTACCAGATAACAAAGAACTTTAAAAAAAAAATCCTGGTGCAGGTCTTTTAAATTGTGTCCACTGCAGTAGGGCAGGTAATTCATTCAATTAACTGTTCTGAAATCTCAGGGCTCCTAAAAAATAAAGCACTTTGTGCAAGAACTCAGCCGAATCTGGTTGGTTAGCACAGAATGGAAACTAGAAACCGTAGCCCATGGTGTTACAGTGGGGACTCCCTGTATTCACTATCAAAAGGGACGCTCTCAGACTAGAAAGGGTCAGCATGGAAACCAAAGTACTAACTAGGAACATGGCATGTTCCCATTTCCTCAAAACCAAACCAACACAACCATCACCACCACAAAACACATGAGTACCAGACTTTGGAACTCAGGTAACGAAGTCTTACACAAGACTACAAGGGATACAGGAGGAAAGGCAGAATCAGATGGATTATGGTACATTCAAATACAGGCATTGCTTCAGTCTCATAGGATTGTTTCTGTGCAAAAATACCCACAAATTAACAGCTCAAAACTTCAAATATTTGTAAAAGCAGCACATGCAACTTGTGACAAATACAGTCATGTGTTAACTCACCTACTGCATAGCAAACAAAACTCAGAATCAGAAGATAATTAGCTCTGAATTAGCATAAAAATTACAAACTATTTACCAGAGCAAGTGAGAATTTAATTCTATTCTCTCTGTAGGAACTTGCTATTTCCCCATCGACAGAGGTTACCTGAACACAAAATGCTAAAGGACCAATAGAACCTAGAAGGAAGCATGTAAGCCTTGGGCTCATTCTGTAGCACGGCAATCCACTGCACGCTGGGGATACCAAAACTTGACGGCTTGCTTACTCGAAAAGGAATGGTCATGCAGAGAGCAACAGCCTGCAGAACTACTTACTGTTACACACAAATGTTTCTTCCTGGCACAGTACTTATTTAAAGTACTAAGTAATAAAGAGCTGCAGCAAGAGACAAGTACAGAAATGAAAACACTGGTATATTTGTTTAGAGATGCCAGAGAAGCTCTTTGCCTCACAGTAAGATCAATGACTGCATCTAGATCTTAAATGATGATCAGGCATTTATTAACTGGTGATCAACATCGATTGAGGATGCAAGCAACTAGGATGGCTGTTGTTGGGAGTGAAGGAAACAAGATGAAGGGGCTGGGATGAACCAACACTGGCAAACTGTATTAGTGATACCTCAACAGAAACTTCTGGAAAAAAAAATGACTGACTCATGACTTCAAAAGCTATCAGCAGTCTCTGTGCCCCGGGCCAAATTCTGACATTAACTTCATCCAAAGCTTTGGACCTAGCTAAGGGATTTATGCAGGTAATCATACCCACAGACTACATACAAACATGGAAATTCTCTCTTGCTCTCTGCAATTCTTAACATGTTTACAAACTGACTTAATTCTATCACAACTAAGTATCGCGTTTGGCCAAACTTCCTTGTGCCCTATCTTTTGTGGCTGCCACATCCCATCATCCCATTTTAGCTGCCCCACTTGGGACAACAGAACACAACAGCGGCTGCTTGCTCATCAGTTTATTGTATACAGTGGCCTAGATCATGCAACACTATTCAGAAAAATAAGCTGGAAGAAGGAAGTGACGGATGCCAGTGTCAGAATCCAGCAGCATCCATCAGAAGAACAGTAACAGCCAACTCTTCAATAGCAAATAGCTGTTTCCGTGCACTTCTGCATGGAAGCCACAAGAGCATTCTTTTAACTTACTATAAACAATCTGAGTTAAATTGTTTATTGTTCTTACTGTTATCTAATAATGTACTTGGAATCCAGATTAGAAGTGGAAAACATACTTGTATGGAAGAGAAACTAGAGAACTTCAACAGAGCAACAAATGCCCTTAAAGATTTTACTGAATTCTTAGCTTATAGCTACCAATAGAAAGGTGGACTGAGAACATGCATACAGTTTTTGATGTCTTAGTGTTACAGATGACGTGTCTGCAGACATGCTTCCTGATAAACATATTTATTCAGTCCTTCCCAAACCAACTGTGTGTCAGTTTGACAGCATGCAGGTTTGTTTAACTTTGATTAAAATAATTAAAAATTACAAATTACTCACTCTTTTGTGCTGCCTGGCCAATCTTGCCTTAGTCTCCCCCAGTTCTTTCTGAATCTTCAGAACATGCTTATTCATCTTACGAATTGTGGAATGTAAGATCTCCCAGATATAAAGCCTAGGAAAGACACGAAGCTCAAAACACTACATTATACGCTACTCCAAGATAGAAAACTGTAATTTTTTTATTTTATTTTTTTTTTTATAGGAAAAGGTATCTTGGGGAATTTAAAAATACTTTGTATTGTCTAAGACATCTAGTACAGTAAGAAAACACTTGGCATAAAGGAAAGCATACCTGTAATGTAAAAAAGCTTATCACTAACTTCTTTCCTATTTTTCGCAGTACACTTCCAAACCAGCATTGTATTTTATACACATACTGCAAGACTACCAACATCAAATTAACTTCTCAGAGCAAACACTTGTCCTGTTCACAGTAAGCAATGCATTAGTGGTGGTACAAGTTACGTAACTCAACCAAAGACCAGGACCACACTAAGCTAGCAGCTATGTAACACACAGCCATGGACTTTTGTCTAGAAACAGTTCCAGTGTTGTTCTGCTTTGATAGGCTTGGAGACTACTTGTAAAATGACACACTAGCAACATTCTTGCACTGCCATGTAAACACTCATACCCTACCTCAGAAAAAAAATGTTCAAGTACGTATTTTGTAGAAGGAGAAAAAGCTTAATTGTACATTTTTCTGCTACTACTCAGCTTTCATACATTAAGCTATGTACTGGCCACTTACAACAGTAATTTACAGACAAATTCTTGTTACCTAGTAAAATCATGTGCAAGCTCTGAAGAGAAGATCCAGTTTGCTACTGCAGCGCAGTCAACAATTTGTGTCCGAATCATCTTGTCCACAAGCACAGCAATCATCTGTATTTTGTGAAAGACATTGCACACACAACCTATGTAAAGTAGTCCAGCCACGGATGGCTTGATGCAACTCAACATTAGTGATACCACTGGGTAATTTCAAATACTTCTGAAAGCTGGGCAGACTAGTCTAGAACTGCTCAAAACAGGGGATCTACATCAATTACATAAAGCATTCTGATTTTGTTTAACAACCACTTCTACTTCTTGTGAAAGTGAGTTATCACTCTTACCGTATATACTTCCATACAAAAGCAAAAAATACAAGCATCATAGCTGGAAGTGAGGCCTCAGACACCCAAGTCCTAGTACGTGCCATCAAAGTACTCAAACCAGAGCATATATACCTATCAGATCACAACAATGAAGGAGCTAGTTAGCCTACTCTCCTTGAACTGCAGGTCTTCCAACATGACAGCAAGCTCTTCTCTACAGGACCTATTCATTTTTAGGACAGAGCCAGTGCTCTGTAGCCAACGGAAGTACTTGCTACAGGCACTACTGTGACTCAGGGAGGGAGGGTTGCAAGCAATCTAACAGGCAACTGCAGAGAGGAGTTACTGACTAAAGCAGTTGCAAGCTGTTCAGAAAAAAGGCTTATCTTAGTTACTCATGTGATTAAATGCCACAGTATCTAAGAACCACAACCTGCACTGTATTTATCCTTACAACCACCCATTGTCAAATAAGGAAGTGTAACAAAGCTCCTTTTAAGGAAGGAAAATGAAAATAACTGAATGAATCATACAGAAGACTCAGCACTCAACTTTCAAGTCCCAGGATAGCATCCTATGCTCTAATTTGCCTTTCTCTATTGCCAGGAAGAATTTCTGATTACTTAATCTGATCTTCCAAAAAACACAGCCCTAGGATTTTAAGAAAAAAAATTTAATCTCAACATTAAAATTTCCTTTTATGAAGTCACCACCACAACCTTGCTTATAGGTCCAGGGATTACTGGTTACTATTGCTAAATCACTACCTGCAGCATAGATGACTCATTAGCATTATATGGCTTGCAAATACTGCTGATAGTCTGAATAAATTCAGAATACATTCCCATAGACGTGTGAGTAGGGTAAGCGCCATGGAAACAGACTCTGGACAAGTGTCCTGCTGTCCAGGCACCATTTCTTCTGTGTGCCTGGGAGGTTGTAGGCTGAGGAAAAAAAAAGCACTTTACTAGAAACAAAAGACTGAACTGCAATAAATGCAAGAGGAAAATTTAAATTCCATGATCAAGTAGAACAGCAGCCTTTCCTAACTTCTGCATCTGACATTTTTAAAAGTGATCCTGATTTATTCATAAAAAACTAACTTGACTGTTCAGTCTGGGTTTGAAACCTCCATCTCAGTTTGGTCATGCTGCAATACAAAGGCACGGAAAGGGAGAGGATATTAGATTGTATAATTTCTTCTGATCCAGTTAAATGGCAGTAAGAAGTAGGTCAGACTGTAATCATCGTATTTTCAAGGTCAGTAAATTGGGTAAAAAGTTTAATAAATTTAAAAATCCTGCTTTTTTTATGTTTTCACTGTACTTAGAGGAGAGGTGATATCCTGTAAAGGTATCTTCTAGGTGCTCAGTTTTTCCCCTAAGGAATGTACCACAGGTCCAGTAGCAGATGCAAGGATTACCCCTTGCTCTCAGTGTGGCATCACTTCTGAAAGTCTAGCCCATGCAGCTGTGAGGTACAGTCTACTTTCAAGCACAGTAAAGTGCAACAGAAACACACCAGTAAGGAACACATGAAATAATTGATGCAGGCAAATTCAGCTTGAGTTCCTTATTGATTTCTATTTATAGAAAAATGACAGCTGAGGGAGAAAACAACTGCTGTGAAGAAACTGAAGAGCTTAAGCAACTGAGGCATTTTTCTAGGTGTTTTAGGGTGTTACTTCCTCTGGCTCAAGAATTAACGTAATCATGGCACTGTCAAACTCATCTGTTCTGAACAGCCACTGGTTGCAGCTCTACTCACTCTGCCCACACAAAAAGACTCCAATATGAGCTTTGTGGAATAACTGTATGGCTTTCACTAGCAATTAAAAAAGAAATCTCTAATAAACCCCATGTTTCCACATTTCTGAAAATGTGGTCTGCTTTTGATACGAGATCTAAATCTTATTTCAATTTACATATCTAGACTGTTTTCTGATTTTGAACAGAAACATGATTTTAGCAAAAGTTATTCTCTTGTACAACAAACAGCATAATATGAATGTGAGTCAGAATGGTAGCCTTTGCCCTCCCACAATGAGCTCTGAGGAAAAAGTGGCCTCACTGATGGTATATATTTTATGTCCAATATTCATTTTCGGCACAACAGTAAATACAATCTGGACTCTCCTTCAAGTAAGATAACAGTAAGTTTTTTAAAATATTACAGTTGGCTTTATATCCTTTATTATATATGACCTCTGTGAGTTGAAACTCACAAAGATACTTGACAATGCAACCTCTTACCTGTGGATGATTCTTCCAAACCTCATATACAACCCTCAGAACATGGAGTTTCCCCTCATCACTTTCAGCAAGTGTTTTGAAGACTTCATGAAACCTTTTAATAGATATAAGTACTCAGTGGAGGGGCTGGGATCAGGTCAAAAGAGCAGCAGATACAAGGCAAGTAGTTTTGATCAGCCAAAAGAAAGTTTTGTGACTATCTGCAGCAAGTCTTGAACAACTATTCCCTGGAAAAATATAACCATGCCGAGCTAGAATAGGCTACAAAGACACAGCAGCTCCTAAAAGCAACTTAAATCTTAGTGGTGAATCTGCTCCCTGAAGCTGGGCTACATTTCCCATACTCCTAAAAGCAGGAGGCACTTTCATGCTTCATATGCTTATTTATACACAGCTGGAGCAAAATTTGCAGGCTTTTGAGCCTTACACCTTTCGTGATACATGTTTCAGTAACTTTAGACACTTACCCAATCTGCCTCCTTTTGAGGGAAATGCTGCTAAAAAGCCCCTATTTCAGCAGTTATGCTGACTATTCACAACCCAGCTTATTGTAATACAACTACAAAGTGTAAGAGACTTTTTGATCTCATGGCTGCAACTGTTGATGTGCAGCAGTGAAAATACCATGGCTCTAAGCATTCATATCACCTTGTCTCTTGTGATTGCAGGTTACCACCTACAGCATCTTAACATTGCCTCTATAAAGCTTCCAGGTGCGTGTTTTTGTAACAGCTTTATATACCTTCAAGGACAGACAGAAAAATGTCTCATTAAGATGCATGTGACTACCCCTTTATCTACCAAGACTACTTAAGAGTAACTCCAAACCACACTGGATTAAAAATCAGTTATTTTATCTCATTTTCCTAAAAAAGGTGCAGTAAATTCTTTAGAAGCTAAAGCATATCTTCAAGGGATATACTCTAGACATATCTGTTCTAGAGTCATATTCATACTACAAGATATTGTGCTGGGAGCTACCACATCATTCAAATGTAAGGAGAATCCTTATTCCTCACCATAATCACGAAATGAGTAATTCTAAAAAGGAGTAGTGTTCCATATCCGTCTCATGTTTGATTCACTTCATGTGGCTGTTATGTATACATTTCTGTTAATTCCATTCACACATCTAACCTAGGAGTTACACTACTATTCCTTCAGTAAGCAGCACCATTAGTTCTCCTAATCATATTGCACTGTGAAGCACCTAAAACACTGCTGAAGTGTGCAGCCCAGTTCTTTAATCAAGCATTTCGTGACCAGAATTAAACAGTTCTGCAAGCCCCCAAATAATACATATATTACACTTACTTTGCCAGGGCACTGAAGGAGTGGCTGAAAGACTTTGCAGCTAGATGGAGCAGAGTCTGAACAAAGACTTCTATTTTCAGAGGGCTGAAGGTAAATCCTTCATCTGCAAGTTAAAAATTGAAACTCTTAACTACTTGCAAGGCAAGCACATAAGCTACTCACAAATTTGTAGAGATAACTTAAGGTTTAACTCATTTCACAAAGTTTCACTGACAAGGTTTTTGCAAGGCTGAGCAGGGAACTAGTAAAGACTCCTCAGATCTTGTGCAGATCTTCAGGCTCCCATTTTGCCATGGATAAAATGCACAGAAAGAATTCCAGGTCAGCGAAGAAGCTATCAGAGACACGGACACTCTACCAACACATAACAGCACTGATGGACAGCAGCAGAGAAAGACACCAGATTAAGCTGAAGAGTTATGCATCAAGCTGAAGGCCTGGCAGACCATAACAAAGTGAGTGGATGAGGAGAGGGGAAGGTAAGGATGATCAGGATGCAGAAGTTTGCTATTTTGACATGTGAGAAGGGTCCAGCAAGCATGCATAGCAAATATGGGTACTAGGGGTGAATGGTGACAAGCCCCCCTCCTGTAGCTGCAGCTACTTGCAGCTGAAGACAGGCAGGAGGGAAAGGCTCATTAGTGGGTGATGTCTAAAGCAAACTGGGAAACATGACAGTGGATCCCAAGGCAAAAAAAACCAGATTGTTGCTGCTCTCTACTTGCATAACAGAACACTTGCAAATATTACAGAAATATTGAAGCTGTCGCCATTGTAAAGATCACTTCCTAATTCTCTGTCTTGCACTCCTCCTCTCTCCCCAAAACACACAGGCTTTAGGAATCAATGCTGTCTGTGGCTGCAAAGCTAAAAAGAACACGAGCAGAGTCCCATTATGAGTTTGTATCTATAGAAGACTACAGCCAGCAGGCTGGCTATCTTGTCTGTCATGGGACAGCACCAAGAAGACAGAAGCTCTCAGGGCACAAGCACTGAAGCTCAGGGGTGAGGATAACAGCATGAACTGCTCTCTGTGGCTGAAGGCAAAGTAGTGCTAAATTCTTTCATGCTACCTCCATCAATAAACACATGAAAGCACACTTCAAGCACCAGGCTACCTCTGTTACTTGCAGAGGGAGGCTAGCAAGAGGTTTACAAAACCTCCTTACAATAGTATATTGTTTCCATTTACTGATAAGCTGAAATCAACTTACAGTTGAACAAGAAGGAAAATATTTTGAATAACAAGGAAAAACATACAGTTCTGTTAACTATCACATTCATAGCTCCACAGGATGGCAGTTCAGTCTACACACTACAGAAATTACAATCTGCTGAAGCCTAACAGCATGTATCTTACCATCATCATCATCCTGGTTTGGATTAGGCACATCTTTTAAAATGCTGAAGATTTCTTCATTACTGGCCTTATTTTTAATTGCAATTGTTAAACACAGTGCCGCAGTATATCCAGGAAGAGACCCTAAACAAAAGCAAAGAGGTCAAAAATATGTGGAAGGCAAGTGAGCATTTTTAACATCAGTTGGACTCTCAGAGAAACAAGTACACTTCCCAGCTAGACCCAAAACTAGCTGCTTTTAATATCATTGTCCACTTCACTATAAAACTGCTCAAAAGATTACCTACTCTTCACGTAATTCAAAACTCCGAGTAGAAACTCTAGAGCTCACGTCAGGTAATCACCCTCCTGTCTAAAGCTTGACTTCAGCTTCTACCATTTTCTTAAAAATACAATACTTCCTTCTTTTTCCTCATTGCATATTTGATGAGGACACTTTTATGCTTAGGATTGTCTTTTTACCAAGTAATAAAAGGAATAATAAGGTGTATCTCTACCTCAACCTTTACATCATCTGCTGCCTTCTGTATGCTTCACTAACCAAGTTCACTAGTAAAATCTTCTACTGTTTCATGAAGTTCAAGAAACAAACTCATTATCACTTCACATGCTGACTTACGCATAGTATTGTGCCCAAACAGGGGAAATTGATTACTTTTTTCAATTTTAGACTTCTGGCAAAAAATACTATACAAGAGTAACTTCAAGTATCTGGATTTTCTTTTCTTCATAAAGTAACAGAGAGGCTTATATTACAGAGATCCAGGCTTAATACATATTAATTGCTCATATGAAGCCTATTTACCCATATGAAAATCATGCATATTTTTTTCAGCTGTATTCTTCATGAAGTCAACGGATGCTACAGTCAATTTAGTGCACTTCCTTGCTCTGAAACACTATTTTCTTCAACTTGACCCCTCAGTAACTCTAATACTTACTATTACTTTCATCTCCGTATTTGTAAATGCACACTGGATTAGCAGGACAGAGGACAGAAAAACTTGCAGGAACAATGTCTATTATTCGTTGATGATAGGAGAGTCTGGAAACAACAAGTTTCACAGCAGCAGAATTAAAATGGGAATAACACCAGGGCTAATTCTAAAGCGATTGCTTTACAATGGTCTTCCTGTATTTAACTTTCATATAACAAAAATCAGGATGTTTATACAACAGAATCGTAGTTTCTGATGGATAGTAAGAGCTAAGTAAACCGAACTTACTGGCAGATGCTTTCTATTTGAACTCTGTGATGCTGGAGTTTCATCCTCATACAATTAATTTAGTTTGTGAAAAGATTTAGAGGCTACCTGGTAGGATGCATTAGGCAAAAGCCTAAGATGTGCTGCGGAAAACTAGTAAGATGTTGGTATTCAATGAAGAAAAAAAAATATTACACTGTATGTCTTCATTTTACTTTCCAGCTTATTTCACTCCTAAGAGGCTTAATTTTGCTACCAGTTTTCAGTGAAATGGAAGAGTGCCACTGAAAAAATTGCTTTTGTTTTACAGTACAATACATTCACACTTCCTATATTGAATTAACCCCAAAATGGATGAATTTTCATGTAGGACGCTGCATAACACCAGCTTTTTGAACATTTTGCTCTTTCTCTTTCCTATATCCCTCTATTTCAACTAAGTTCAGCCCTGATTGTGTACTCTTGTTGTTGGGTTTCAGGGGTTTGTTTGTTTGTTTTAAGGTCAACGAACACCAGAGACACCTAGAAGGATCAAGATTACAGCTTCTCAGGTTTTAGGATAACTAATGATCAGTTCCCTCCATTTCTGTGAACGCTGAATACTTCCCAGGAATATTACCTAAACTTCATCTCTCTCCATGTCTATGGTGAAGCATGTCTTTTTGTAACTACAGGTACGCATATCTGGGATGGACAGCTCACTACCATCTGCTTCACCTGTTTCTCCCTCTCTCTGGTGTCCTAAGCACTCTACAGGAGGTAAACCAGATTAAAATCATACAGACTTGTCTCTTAAATGAAACTGAATTGTAAGAACAGACAAGCCTAAGGCAAGAGTCAAGTTCAAAACAAATCTGCCAGTATCCAGAAGCAAAGGTCAAACTTTGCTTTGAATGCAACTATCAAAAGATCTTACTTACCGCATGCACTTTTCCAAAACCTCTCTCACAAATTTGGGTTTGGGCTTTTCAAGGTCCTGTGTAAGACAATCTGACCTATCATAGGACAGAATACGATAGCTTTTAGCAAAAGAATTTGTGCTTTAGTCCCCTTTTGGTCTAATAGGTACAAAGCAATCATGGTGTCAGGACAACTGGAGTGCCTGACAGTTTTACAGTAGGCAATTTTAAGACAATGAGGTAAGTTTATCACTATTTCCTTACTGGCCATTACAATTCTTGGAATCTCATCTCCATATGATGTATTTTCAAGTAGCTTCCCTTCCCCAATAGATTAAAAATAATCTGTGCTTACAGTTAGCTGGCTTTCCCTTTCCTTAGGAAAGGAACCTTGTGTGACTTCATAGTCTGTTCCTCCCTCACAGGAATTTTTGAACTTCTGGCTGATTTTGAACACATTTCAGACAAAGAAAAGTCTCAATTACAGTCACTCGCACGATTTTTGAAAAAACAGCAGCTTGTGAGAGACCCCCACTGAGGCACTGACATCAACAAACATCCAGGCAAAGAAAAAATCAGCTCTTTGAAGACTTTTGCTGCCTGGTCAGTCAACGTGGATGCATACTAGGATAGCCAGCAAGCACTTAATTCCACATGAGGACAACACAAGGAACTTAAGTAAAGCCACAAAAACACGTCACAGGAAGGGCTGCACCCCTGTCCACAAGGTCACTTGGGCAGATCTCCTACAGAACGCATGAACAGTAGCAGGCTATGGAGTTACTCTGGAGGGGGACTTAACCCCAAGGTGATCTCTCTTGCTACATAGGTGCCTGGAATGGAGAGCTCAGGGGAACCTGTGTTTAGACACTGACAGAGTCCCAGAGAGCTCCTGTTAGACATGCAAGTTCAAGATTTGGCATGGTAAGAATGGATGGCACAGCCAGCTCTGATGGAACTTCAGGTGCTAGGATCTGGCAGGAGGGAAACAGATCACAAGGTCTCACAGATAAAGGTTATAATAAAAGGTTTAGCATAGGACAGAAAGCAAGATTACAGAATGAATAAAGGATAGAGTCAGGGCAAACCGTTAGAAAGAAATGAACTAGGAAGTAATTTTGGAGAATTTGCTAGCAACTGACTGTGGGTGCAGGACAAATTGAAGAAATCTACTTCCCCCTGTTTAGGAACGCTTACACTGGCTTAAGATTTATCACAAAGTTCACCATGGACAATACAGTGACAACAGAGATTATCAAGATAATCTCCCACTGAGTGGTGGTGAACAGATTAAGAAGGATCTCTGAAGAGATGGAGGAAAGCAATTAACAGGGCCACTAGGCTGCGACACTTCCTGGTTAAGTTTGAAATGTTAAGGTCTTTTAAGGTCTTAGCAGTATCAGGTTCAAATCAAAAGGGAAGAAACTTACCAATCTTCCCAGCTCCAACGGAACTGAAAGTTGCTCAAGTGGTGAGAAAACCAGTTAATAAATCTTTATTAAAAGAAAAAGAAAGCTCCATTAAATATCAGAAGTGCACGAAAACTTTCAGCTGCAATTTTCTTATAAATGCATTCTCCTTTTCAAAGGCAAGCCTAAACTGTAAAGCTACTACCACATTAAACAGGCACTTATGTTGACAGACAAATAACACTGAGTTCAGAGAGTCAGAAAGAAGCTTTTATGGACAAAAAAGACAGCCTGTCATGTTGTGTTGTTTCATACAAAGAGATGACCTATTTAACTTAAAATGTAAGCTTACTGTGCATACGGAACTTCCACATTTTTGCTAAGTAATTAACAGCTCTCCCACAAAATGAAGACTTCACTCAAAGGACAAAATCGGTACCATTCTCCTCCTTTGGGTGGCACTATTAACTCCACTTCCAAGTCACCTCCCAGACCACTATGGAGCAGGCATACCTTAACTGTCCTGTACAGACAGCTAGACTTGTGACCTCCGGGGAAGTCTTTCTGGGAAGCAGAAGCAATTATTTAGTCCTCCACCTTCTCTTTAGATTGCCCAAAGCCAGAGCCCAGAACACACCTTGAATAGCACCAAGGAGTTCTAAAAGATTTCTGAGTACACTTTCCTGTACATTGGATATGGAGGAATATTTTCCATTGTCTCCAAAACACATTTACCTGTCCACACATGTTGTATTCATTGTGTCCAAACGCATGTAGAGCATTTCTGTGGCTTGTGCAAGCTGAAAGTTTCTTATTAAGGTTTACAGAAAAGCACTAGGTAAGTCAGATGTGACTCCTTTCAGTTTTTTAATAGAGTATCATCAACATTTTGTACTGAAAGCTCCCTGGGTCTATTCCAACATCAGGTAAATCACAGTAAATTCATCACGGGAAAAAATGAACCCTCTAATACCAGTCTGGGTTTCTTCCAGGATTGCAATGAGACTGTTGGCTTATTCCATATAAAACCTGAATTCTTACCATGCAACAAGCAAAACTGCACTGATGTGAACAGACAACAACCTTCTCATGGAGTACTTCTGTAATCTCACCAGCCTAGCTTCATGGCTGCTGTTGATGCTAATCCACAAACAATCTTTGATCATCACTGGAGGCTTAAGAAACTGCACCTGCACTGACTTTACCCAACAAGGTCTTTAACCTTCTTACAGTGTCCCTATTAACATTACAAACTTTCTGGATGGATGTCCACCCAATTCTAGAAACAGACTTTGTTCTAATCACTGACATCATGTGATCCGCAAACAGTGAGTGGTATCATGAAGTAGAATGAAAATTTAGATATGAAATTACCAGCGGATTGACATCTGTCAACCCTTCTCCATTCTCAGTCTTCAGCTTGATCTAAAATGATCTCTAATGACAGCAAATTAGGGACAATGTAATAGCCAGAATTAGCTGGGAGTCATACCTCCTTCCTCAGCATTCAGCCACCCTGTCTGAGCAGACAGATGATTATTGACCTTTTGAATGCTCCTAGCGGGAACACTGACCAGGAACTCAGGCAAGTTCCTTTAAATCTTCTGCTGCACTTCCTACTAAGAAAAAACAGGAGCACTCACACCATTGTTGCAATAAAAGATCAAATCTGTCACTTCCTATCCTTCTTAGCCTTTAGTGTGTCCACAGTCCAGACCTGAACAGGCTGCAGTGACAAACACGAGCATTGTATTGTATCCCCTCACCAAGACAGCACTTCTTGGGAAGGTCAGAGGAAGTACCAGAACACTGTCCAGAAAGCTGAAGTCTTGCTCACTTGGCAAATCTAGACCTGTGCCAAGTGAGCTGTGTTACTCTTTCGTGATCACGTTACAGGCAGTTTCATGCAGCTGCCGTAAAATATTAGTACTGCCAGTATTTATTGCTATCCCATCATGTACAGTAAAAACAAACTAAAGACTGCATTTTAAAAACGCTCTCCAGCAGCGCAGAAAGGATACAACTTGTGGTAAAGAGCCAGGCTGAAGTTTGCACAGTTCAATCAGTAGTGTTGTGTACATGACTTCAATGTGTGGTGGAGATGGAAGCTGAAACAATTCTGCAAATATCACCTGTAAGAGAGGAAGGCAAAGAATCAGAGGACAGTCCGACATGGCCTGCAAAACCCTCAGCTTTGCAGTAGGGGCCATCAATCTTGAACAGTTACATATCCCAAAAGCCCGTATTGTTCTGAAATGCATATTTCAAGGAAAAAACAAGAGGAACTTTTAAAGGTAGTGGTAACCCTACACTGTACTAACACAGTCCACTCTGAACTGCCCCTAGCATTCCATACTAACAAAACACCAGCATTATACAGTTATTGTATCTAACAAAACCACCATATAACTGTAGAAATGGGCATAGTTACAATATGACCTACTGCAGTGCTACCACATGATCTCAGAAGAGCAGAAATCATCTGATCCTGTTACATAATAAATATAAATATTAAACATATTAAATGAAGCATCAGCATTTAGTATGAAGACTATTTGCATTACAATTACATCTGTACCTTTTCCATCGTGTCCTCCTTTCTCCTATACAGAAAGTTAAGTAAAGAAAGCCACAACTTTCAACTGAAAATTACAATTAGCATTTCATTCAACAGAAGTATATCCTCAGTACCCCTTGGCAGAGGATCCTTCTAAGAAAACCAAAATCAATCCTGCGGTCAGCATTCATGCTTTTGTTTTCAGGTTTGCCTACAGAAACAGCATGTCACTCTTTGAGGGCTATGAAAAGATATCACTGTAAAACATTCACCTCTGCGCTTGTTTTATTTTGCATGCCATTCTCAGATTTAAATTACATCAAAGGAATCAGGAATCTGATTCATTATGGCTGGTTAATTTCCTCCTTAACTTCTCAATAAACACAGAAGAACTGAAGCTTAAATTAGTAAGCTTCAGAAAAATCTTCTTACTAGAAGAAATCAACATTCATTTATGGACTCCACAAACAGCACATGAAAACATGTTGACTAGAACTTGTTATTCTAAGGAAGGATTTGAAAGCATGAAGAGACTACAAGGAGCTGGAGAACCTTTCTGTGACAGTATAATTTCAACATACTGTTTAGACAAATACCGCAGAAAGGTAGGAGGGCCTCTGTTAGGTAGAAAACTGCTCCTTTTCTCAAGATAGGAAATAACTGGATGATGAGGCATAACCTGTTTGAGATGCTGCATAAAACTGTCGTATTCATGGCATGTTCATTATCAAATGTTCACATTAAGTGTTTCAAATTGGCATACCATACTTTGCAAAACCAACAAGGCCACAAGAAAGATCAGGACACTGATGATCTGAATGTCCAAACTCTCTCAAGCATTAAGTGGTACCAAAACCTGTAGAAGCACAATAGGGCATAGCAGTCCAACAAGCCAACAACAATGCCCAGACATTCTCTGTTTGCAGCTACCAGAAATACCCATGTACATGTGTAAGCAGCTACTGAGAGAAAGGTGCCACGTTTCAGTGTTTCACAGACATTCCAAACAGCATGGAGCATTTTGTGCTCAGCTTGACAAAGTACGATGTGGAGCCTCAGGGACCTCAAAAGTAGGCATACTTGGGAAAGTACTGACAACCGCTTTCAGGCTACATTTACTTCTGCCTGTTCCATTCTGAACCTTAAATAACACTTCCTTTTATTTGTTAGAACACATTACCTTACACTTTTATGACTTACTGAAAAAGTTAGTGAAATTTCACAGATTAAACTGTTAAGTCATCAACTTGATTGTTAACAGAGACCACCTTACAAGGGAGCAGTAGCAAGCAGAATGAACAGCAGCTTGAAAAAAAAGCACACTAAGCCTTAAAAACTCTGGAGCTTCATTAAACAGTCATAGACAAGTACTAAAGTCAATATTCTAAAATAGCTCAAAATTGCAAGAACATGTAAATTACATTAATAGTAAAAGAATTTGTATGCCAATCTTGCATTTCTCTGCAGTAATTTAATCTATGCAAGTCCTTGCTATTTTCACATCCTACAAGTTTCTGAACAAAAGAATTTCCAGAGCCTTTAAGTGTCAGGAATTTTTTGTTATTTTGACAGGAATTGCAGTAACTATTTGTTAGCATTAGTGTAGAGCTAAGCATAAAGCACACAGCTATACAGCCATATGCAGCGCCCTCAGGATACTGAGGGTAAAGAGCACTGAAGCTACTTCAATGTTAAGGAGGAAAATTGTTAATTTTAAGATTCCTCTGTTCTGAATTCAGAGTACAAAAGAACAAGCTGACCAAAAGTAATGCAACTTTACAGCATTCAGAATATTTGCCATTTTGGTGCCATGAGGAATTCTCAATCCCACTTTTATTAAGTTAAATCTACATAAGATTATTTCCTGTAATAATTTGCTCTGAAATTCCTACTTAAAGGTACTTCTTCATAAAGCCTTTATATGACATTATCACTGGTATCTCTGAATGCCTCTCAACTGTTGATGGAAATTATGAAGTTTATACAGCTCTGCATCTTGAAAACAGACCCTCTGAAGGAGGCAGCAAAAGAAAAACCTATGCTGCTTTTCTGATACACATTACAGTTATTTAAAATTCTCTAATATGGAGGAAACACACTGCTACTCCACTGCAAGTTCTTTCCAGGGCTAGTGGAACAAAATAATTTAAAAGATCCAAACTAAATCTTGTAGAACAGCTGAGACTGACTGGAGTCAAAAGCCCCCTGCATAAGACAGGGTCACCTACAGCAGGTGGCTCAGAGCTGTGTCCTGCCAGGTTTTGCTCTTCTCCAACAAGAGAAGTGCCACAACTTCTCTGGGCAAACTCCTCCAGTGTTTAATCACTTTTGCAGTAAAAAATGATTTTTTTTCTCATGCTTAAAATGGACTTTCTTGCACTTCAATTTGTGCCCATTTCCTCTTGTATTTTAATTCATTTTTTAAAAAAAAAAAACACTAAAAGTGACTTAAATGTAGCCATCTCAGACTGCATGATACATTAGAAGCATGATACAAAACCCTCAAAGTTTGAGAAATGCCACAACCTGGATCACTTGTGCACTAAGAAATTTTGGTACCTGGCCAAAGCTTCCATGCATTAAGTTAAAAATGACAACAAAAAGCACAAAAATAACACTCAATTGAATATAATCCACTCATTTAAAAGCCATTTGTTGAAGTCAACAAGGTTCTGGTTGACTCCAAAATGAAACTAATTTAATGGACCTACCGTGAAACTAACTGGGAAATAACAGAGGTACAAAAGAGGTTATCTATAAAATCCATACCTCTACTATGTGGTAGTTCAAGGGGATCTTGTTATTTCCTGGATAGCTCAACAGCTGTGCAGCACTGCAAAACCATAGATACATTTAGTACAAAACATAATACAGCAAAGGCAATATAAAGGTCAAATAACAAAGTTACAGCAAATGCTTAATTCTGGGCAAGAGTCCACACAAAAGCAGCACAAACAAATCAACAATCCTTCCAAAGACTGCCTCTCAATCCACAGAACACTTAAAACAGAAACAGAACAAGGACACATCAAGTGACGTAGCTATGTAGTTACATCACTTGATGTACTTTTTTGCTACACAAAATAGTTTTGCAGAAAGTCATGGTGATCTGTAATTCTGGCATGCATATATGAAAGGCAAAAACCCACAACCCCAACAACAGATGTTCAGAATGACTTGAAAGCACAATTGAAGCTAATGGGTTATATAGAAAACTCTCAGGCTTCAAATGTTTCATCTTTTAATCAGCTCACTGTCACCTGTCACATTACAAAGCAAACAACTGCTACTTCCTTGATGTTACTTCTACCTCTCTGCTAAATCTTCTATCCCCCAGTAGTCTTTTACTTTCCTCTGAGAATTACCAGAGACTATCCCAGTAACTGCAACAACCCTGAATTTCTAGTTTCTGCTGAACCAAACAGCTGCAACCAAAAACCTTTATCACATGCCATCACCAAAAACATTGTTTCTGCCCATTTTTTGCATACCATACAAAGTCTGGTGGTTTACATTTGGAAGCATGACACAGCTAATTATGTATGGTAAACCATCTCTGTTATCAATTACCTACATCAGATACCACTCAGGCAGAAATTAAGAAAAGTGCCTTGACTGCTTCTTGGCACAGCTGAACTCAAACTAATGCAATCTGATGGTCCCTCTGCAAAGTGACCTCAATTATCAATGCCACGTAATCCCAAAGAGAAGAATGAAAGGAGGAATAGGAAGCGTAAGTGTGATCATTTAATGCCAGTCAGCTGCAGATGAACAAGCTCAAGGCTCACTGTGCCCCAACAAATCAGCTGCTTCAAAATTCCTGGAAGCATAACACAGCCACCATCTCCAGTGCTCCCATGAAGAATAAGGTGTGTCTGCATAGTTTTTGCAGCATATCCTGTATTATCAACGAATTTCCTTCCCAAGGAGCCACTGTACTCTTGGATCATACAGACTATCCATTATCTGATATTACAGACCCACAGTATTCCAGGCAATGGTTTTAATATAGTTAAATGTAGTAAATCAAGTTTCATCAAATAGTCTAGGAAATGTCTAATCCTGAGCTCTTGTCTAACCAGTCCAGGACTCTGCATATCCCCAACGGCCTCGAAACCATGACAGCATATAAAAAGTGCCAGGGCCCCATACTACTAAGCTCTTCCTACCAAGTCTTTCTCTCTTTCCAGTGGGATTTGATGATGCAGTGAAGATTCTCTTCTATTACAAATCGTTCAACAGAGTGGCTGCCAGGCATGACCGGGCCCTGGTAAACAAAGAATTAAGACTCATGAGAAATCACTACTAATGCAGTGGTACTATAGGTAGCAAGCCATCCTACATACATTTACAGGTGGAAAAACCAGACCAGCTTCCACATAAACACAGTGTGGTCTCAGCTGTCCTGTAAGCTTCAGAGCTGAGAAGCTGGTGTGACACAGTTCCACACAAGCCAAACACAAACAAATAAAGATGTTTAAAACGAGTACTAGGACTCAGAACAAAAAGAAATGGAAACAAAATCAAAGAACACTATTATAAGTTCATGGAGCATCTGCTTCTTCCTCTGTCCTGTGGAGCCATCAAGCAGGCTACCACCATGCAGCCTGAAAAAAAATCATAGCTGAGTTGGAATATTACAAAGAAAGAAATCCAGGAATGTCCAGGATAGAGTGGAAAGAATACAGAGTCCTAGTTTTGTTCTTTGCAAAAAAACAGGGACAATAAATGAAGGTAAAAGGCAGCAGACTTAAAGCAAAAGGTGGTACAAAAGCACTTGGGGAGAGCAGTATATATTATTTTCCTATTCCTATACTTCTGTTTATACATCTGCTGTTGACCAACGCTGGAGACTTAGATGCTGTTGAGATAGATGGATCCTTCACCCACCTCAATTATGCACTCCTTTGTTCCACAGTACGCATCCACACCTTCTAACAGATGATTAAATAAGACTCTTTAAACTTTACAATAAACACCTAGCCTGGAAAAAATCCCAAGTCACCAACTTCATGGAAGGAAAGTCAAATTCTGTGAATGCAGTTTTACTAGAGACATTAGACAATGAAAGCATCACAACATCTCACTCCCTAAATTCTGCTCCTCACAGGTTTGGTTTGTGTAGTAACTTAGTCGCTTAGGTCATTCCTACAGAAGTATCAAAGCAGAACCGCTTGTGGTTTTCAACCAACTCACTATCCTGGGAAAGAGGATATCAATCACATTTTGACTAACATTGCCCAAGGAACCTAACTGTGAAATCTACTCACTCACCCCCTGACCCCCGCCCAGCGATCACATACCTCAGGGTCATCTGTATAGTCAAACATCCTAAAAATAACCCTTGGCATCGGGTACACTGAATCTTCCGTGTGAGGTGGAGGAGTGAATGGAGGCAGATTGTGTTGCAGCGCTTCACAAAGAATGCTATCAAAAGCCAAGTAGGGCCTCAGAATGTGTCGTTCTTGCCAACGGTCTTTTTTCAGCTTCTGAATCTGAGACCAAAGGCAGTCTAAATACTGAAGGAAAAAGGTGAGAAACATCAGATGCACTGAATCTCGTAAGAAAGCTGGCAGCTCCCTGAACTATCAGAAATTTATTTCTTAAATTCTGTATTCCATTCAGAAAAAAACACAGTTTCTTAAACTGCTGATTCAGTAAATTTAAGAACCCTAAATGACAGGGCTGCTCCTAATCCCACACAACATTGTGTCAGTAAAATTTGACCACAGGCAGGTTTTTCAACACAACAGACAGACCAGGAGTCTGAGCATGACTGTCATCCTTTGAATCTGTCAGCAAAACTGCAGCCGTGAAAATTACTTCAGTCACTGCTCATTGGTGGTTTTAAAACAGACATAGTATCAACATCAAAATTGGAAAGTTTATTCTGTAGGACTGCTATGCTGTTCCCAATCAAAACTATCAGCTACTGCATCCTTAAACTATATATAATACTGTCAAATATTAAATACCTTTGCCATGCTTTTCAACACAATTGTGAGTCCCAGCATTCTCCTAGAGATGGCACAGACACCTGTGCAACTGGCAGTAGCCTTGCTTTGTTTAACCACTCTCTTCCTAAAAGAAGTCTGAGAACTCTGGAGGCCATTTGCCTTACTGAACACAAGACTCTCAAGGTGTAACTGTCTTTACATGCAAGTGTTTTGCATTCACTGAAATTATCACACTACAAAATGGGAACAAAACTGGTAACAGCTAGCACCTGAAGTGAACAGTCATGTCTGCAGTATTCTGGGCAAGATTGTCTCAAGCACACTCTGCCAATCTCTCCTAAATAAGGAAATTCAGATATTGGGCAGGCAGAATACTCGCACTGACCAAGCAATCATAATCAGCCAGCCTCTCTCTCCAAATTATGATTTACAATACAATTAAGACTGATTTAATCAGAACAGTGAACAAAATTGAGTGCACCGTGTTCCAAAACTTCCGAGAAGACCAATTTAGATCTTACTTTCCAGCTAAGTTTGTCCTCAAACTTAGAGGAAAAAAACCCCCAAGAATATCCAAAAAGGCAAACTCCACCCAAAAGTAGCCAGATGCCACCTCTCCCCCCCAGTATTTTTAGCTTAATTGTGAAAGGTAGCATGGTTAACTGCTGCATACAGTTTCTACATATTTGTTCAGCACTCCCCAGAGCTGAGAAAGCAAAGCCACTACAAAGCTTTCTTTCTTGCAGAAGGAAGACATTAAGGGTTAAGTAAGGAAATACATTCTGCTTTTCATAAAGCTCCTTTTAACATGAAGCCCTGTACCTGCAATCCCAAAAGAAATACTACAATTTACAACCATTCCTCACTTATAACATCTCCTCAGGGAACTGTCAGCAAACAACACACTTTCCTACTCATCCCTTAAAACGTTATATTTAGGCTTAAGACTTAGAAGAGAATTCCTCAGTAAAACTTGGTTAGAATTGATGACAAACAGGAGAAAATTCAAATACTTTTAGAGGTGCCTTTTAATTTCACAATAAAAAGACTATCCTAGTAATAAAAATTGTTTTTCAAGCTTTCTGAAAGAATGCAATGTGAAGGCACTCACCTCTTCTTGTGGATGCGGTTTATCAGCAGTCCAAACTTGTAGCATGGGTACATGAATCTTCTGGCGGCGTCTGTTTACACAGGAAAGAAAACCTGACCTTTAAAAGACTAATTTAGGGCAGCAATTTTTTTTCTTATTGTGAGCGTACTACTATTTGATCTCTTCAGCTGATGAGGTCTACAGTATATAAAAACCAGGTTTGTGATTCCTTAAAATATCTCTATTCCTATATTCTATATAATGAAAATGTTAACTTGAAGCACCTAGACAGAAAGCAGTCACACTGCAGAGCGCTAACGCAACAACCTATCAGTATTCACAGCACACTTGTAACTGCAGCTGCTCCAGAATGAGCAGAACAAGCCCTTCACCATACCCTACAACTAGAAAAGACAATAAAACTTTTCAAATTCAAAAATCTCTCCACCTGCTCTATTTTCAGTGGGATTTTTTCACCCACAGAATGGTTCAGAGCTAAGATTTTACAGTACTTTTAAGTGAGCAATAATCAAAGCTATTAATCCATACTTGAATAGATGCTGGTAAGAGTATTTTTAATGGGTTACAACTTACTTCAAGTAACTTTCTGTCTGAGACAAGAGACGATCCATTTCAGCATCCTTTTTTTCATATAACTCTTTCCCAACCCAAGGCAAAGATGACAGAAATGCAAACATATACCAGTCACATCGTACCTATAGGAAAGAATTATACTGAAATCTAGTATACAAGTAAGCTCCAAAAGATTTGGTACACATACCCTGTTTTAATTTAAATTAAAGTGTTAGCAAAACTATTATTTTGGGAGGATGTAGAGACCAGCAGTTAAAGACAGGATGGGCAAGCCATAAAAAAAAAAATATTCTTGCTTGACATGTATCATTTTTAACTTGAACCGTGACAAATAGACTTAAAAAATGGTATCACTTTGACAGTCCTTCTGCACACAGTACATTTGTTTTGTTCTCTTAGTCTAAAAGTCCCCTATTCTAAGCATAAGTACAGAAAAATTGTGAAAACAGTACTAGAGGAGCCTATGGATCTTTTGCTTACTTGGGGTACATCTTCCTCCTGTGTCACACTCACAAAGTTCTCAAACATAGCCACCATCGAAGGTGCAGCTATTACATGACAATTCACAAGATCAGACAGAAAACGAACCTAAAAAAAGAAAAAAAATGTTTTAAATTAATACATTTTAAACTGAGTGCACAAGAATGAATAAACATTACTTAAAATGACTAAAAGAACCCATCAATAAAAGTACAATATTCATTCAATACTACGAAGGCAGAAAAACTGCACACTGTACAGATCCACCTTTCAACCCTGGAAAACAGGTACCATAAGCACTGCCTAATATATCATTCTTTATAATGTCTGTAGTCTGTTCACTGCCATAACATTGCATGTGTGATACTTATTACGGAAAGGTGGGAAACACCAGTATGCATTCAAGGACACGCATATCAATAATACAGAAAAAAAAACCTTGTGCTTCTATCTACTCTAAATGGTACCACATCACTAAAGTTACAGCAGTTGAAGGAAAAAAGCTTCCAAAAAGCTGAAGATAGATTTGTTGCTTCGTGAGTCCAGATGACAAACAGCAGTGCTGAATCCGTATGCCATTATACACTATTAATTTCTGTAATTATTTATTAATAAATACAGATAGTTAGAGCCATGTAAAAACTGCTGGCATTTCCAGGTTTCAGAAATGATGGCATGCTAGGAATAGAATGGAATTATTTGCCTGGGAAGAAAAAAATTTCCACAGCTGGAACATATCCTTGACTGGCTGCACTCTAGTAAGAAATCCAGACTGACAGAAATGGGAATTTAAGTAATAAACATCTAGGGCAGAGGAGTGCGCCGTTTCTTTTTTTCCCTCTTCCCTCTCTTTTGATCTGCCTTCAGACTTAAACAAGGCCCTAGCAGGACCCAAGCTCCCAGCATCATCACAATCTTAACAGACAGTACAGGCTAAAATTCTAGCAATTAAGATCTCACATATTTGCACTAAGTTCAGTACTCACAAGAGCAACTGCAACAGAGGAAAGTACCAAACTCTTATCTTCCAGATATTCGTTGCTCTGAATAGTCTTTGAAAAGCTTTTGACAAAGCTAAGGAAAGACTTCCACTGCCACTCCCTTAGCTGTTACTCATATAAGTCATTTCTATATAGCATGACCAGAGAAACTGAAGCTGAAGCCAAGGGACAGAACACTAGAAAAAGTTCTAACGAGGATTTTATTAGCAAAACTGTCCCACTGTTGAAAGCAGTCTCTTGACAAAATACAACAACATACCAGAATCTTAAATCTTCACCAGTGGGCTTCAAAAGAAGCTAGTGAGCTTGGCACTGGGCTTCCAAATCAGACACCGCTGAAGTCCTACTAATTTTTTTGCAGACAAAATCTGTAAAGTGGCACGAGCTGAGCAAATTGTTTCAAAGACAGAGAGCATGTAAAACCACCTGCCTGACCTTCATCCCTCATTAGCAGAATGAAAATACAAGCCTGATAAAAGCCATCAAAAATAGCTTTTGAGAACCAGACTGTTAGTTTTCTTTTTAGGTTTGGTTTGTTTTTTTTTTAAATGGGAGCCACAAAAACGATCATACACCTCTGAACACAACAAAATTTCACTTATCATTTACATTTGACTGTAGGACAGGTTGGGGGGAGCACCTGCGTTTACTGCAAATTTGTCATTGGGAAAAATATACATCTGGAAGTCAATTTTGCAACTCTGATATAATTTCTCTCCCATGAGGAAGGAAATTACTTCCACATAACATGCATTTTCTCTTGGTATATTTACAGCACACTGCACATTGATGCCAAAACTGACTGAAATACACACTGAAAGGCCCAGCTCTTTTGTGAAAGAAGGAGGAGAGAAAGAGATATAAATGTAAACCAACCAAACAAATGAAAAACCACTTACTAAATGCACAGCTTCCTTATACATATTGACTTTCAGACATTCTTTAAGCTGACGAATCATGGCTTCTACAAACTCCCCACCAAAATTGTAGTTCCTGGCATTCAGCAACCCAACTAGGGTTGTGTAAACAGTAAGCTTTTCTGGTAACAGACGTGCACTGACACAGAAAAAGAAACACTGTGTTAGTTGTTTAGTCATCATGTGGCAACTGCATAGCATCTTAGAATCTGCTTATTGTAAGTTACGCTTGTCCCAAGAGTAAATATGAAAAAAGTGCTAGCGTGACCTTACAGTTCTATCCCACAGTTAATAGTTCAGACAGTCTTTTTTTTTTTCCCCTCTACAGTCACTTAGGAAGGCAGGTGCCACTTTCAAGTACATTTAAGCTATTTGCTTTTTATTTATATCTAATTGCTGAGTGTTCCAGAGGGTTGGCCAAATAACGTTAAGGGATAGAATTTATGCAAGGATGTAAGAAGTTGTTTTAAGTTTGTAATTTAAAAATAATTTTAATACACAGCATCAGCAAGCTTACACAAGAGATGTACACATTTTATACTATTAATTTTGATTCCAAGTTTCTCAAGTCAAAGTAACTGATTTTAAGCACAGCATACAGAAGGCCAGGTCCTACTGTAAAGAATTAGTTTTCCTCAACAATTTCAGTATGCATGTAAGCTAACCCTATACTTTAAGAAGTGTCTTACTGCTATAGAAAAAGATGTACTATTTGCCTTATGTTAATAAACATTACTACAAAGTAGTTACCTACAAAACCAGAGCATAGGCTAGGGCTGGAACATGATCTCTCTTCACCACACCCCTCCTTCGTATTTCTCTTACCTACTATTGTAGACCCTGCATAACCCCTCCCTCCAACACTGCTCAGTGACCAGTGACACAGGGCACCTCTGCTCCTGCACTCTGCTAAGGAGAGGAAGGACAGCTGTCAGCAGCCACCAGAGAGCCTGCTTTCAGCTCTTTGTCTTCCCAGCTCCCCTCCTCTAGCAAATGGGCTTAGGAAAACACGAGCACCTCATTGCCAGAGAAGAGGAACAGGCAACAAAAAACCAGCACAGCTCATAAGACTAAGTAAGTATTAGGAGCTCTGGTGCTCCTAAGCATTTAATTGGGAAACAGGATATTACGCAGCATCACTGTGTTCTCATTGCTACTGAAAAGCAGCTCCAAGTTTTCTTCTATCTGCTTGGAGCCTTTGTGCACTTTTCAAGTCGAAGTAACCTAAAGAGTTATTTTCCTTGAATTATACCTAGTAACACAGCAAGCTTATTCCTCTATTTCCTTTGTTTGTGGTAAACTAAACTCTGTGCTATAACAGCACTCAGGAACTGAAGCCATTCTTGGCATTTAAACTGCCTTAAGCACTTAAAACTTATGCACACAAGAACACCTCCCAGATGCCCAGACCTCCTGCATACATACACAGTACATAGTATTCTTAGTATCTTGCTTTTGTAATTTGGCAGATCAGCTTCCAAAACACCAGCTAGGCCCTCCAAGTTGCTCTCCAAAGACGAATTACTCTAAAAAAAAAAAAAAACAACAAACAAAACAACAAAAGAAAAGTTTAATCATCAACAAGGAATACCAATCAGCCCCCAACTCTCAAGTGGCAGAGAAGAAAGTCAGGCAAGAGCATTCTTTTATGTCACCTCCTTTTTCAAAGCAATAATTCAATACCATTAGCAGTAAAGAACTACTCTCACTGGCCTGAGAGAAGGAGTAGCTACTCCTCAGAAGAGCTGCACCTGATCACCAACCTCCCCTGCAAAGAACTCTAGTACTCCCCTGGGATGCAAGGCTTAACACTGCCTCAGGGTAACCCTGGTAGTTTGACTAAGCCTTGATTAACAATGCAACATGAAATGAAACACATTCACAACTTGTTTTTCAGTGCAGCACATTTTTTGTGCCATATCCTTTTTTTGTCCATTTCTATTTTTGTGCCAATAACAAAGTTAACTCCCTTACATCCTTGGCTGACTAGAACTAACAACACCTTTTCTCACAAAGTTATAATCTGCTCGATGGCTGTTTATCACTGCCTGGAAAACATAACACTACTATCCAAGTCCTTGCTCGTTTTACCACGTGATTTTGCAAAGGTTGAAAACTTTCCAACTATCTCATAAAACAAATCTTTTCTTTTTGGGTGGCGACTACAGACAAACCGCTAACCCACAACACAGAGCAAGGGGAAAAGAAGATCCCAAGAAACCACTCTGACCTTCTCGAGCTGCCGCGCAGCCCCGGCCCCAGCCCCAGCCGGGAGGCAGCCCACCTACCTTCTCTCCCACCCTGCAGATGAGCGACTCGAGCCTCTCCTCGATCTCCGACGGCTCAGAAGTCCTCCGTCTCTTGTGGGGCTGCCCTGCTTCAACACACCGAGCACAGCGTTACCATCGGGGAGCCCCCGCCCCAGCCGCCCTACATCCCACCCAAACCCCCCCCTCCCGTGGCCGACGGCCCGGCCCAGCCCAGCCCGCACCGGCCCCGTGACTTCGGGGGGCGCCGGTAGGGACGGGTGGGAAGCAGCCGGCACGAGGGCTGCTGTGGCGCTCACCATCGCTGTCGTCACTGTGCCGCCGTCGCGACATGGCGAGAAGCAGAGAAGGGAGCGACGAGCCGGAACGCCTCACGCGGATCAGAGACAAGCGCGCTCCTTCGCCCGCCCGCTTCTAGCCCCGCCGCACCTCTGCTTCCGGGGCAGGGCGGGGGCGCCCCGCCTCTCCGCTCGCCGCTCGTGGTGAGCGCCGGCCTGGAGGACTTCCGGGGCTTTGTGCTGGTGGGGGTGGGGCGCGCCCGGTGCGGAGGGAAACCGGGCGTTTCGCGGGCGACGGGGCCCCTCTCCCTGCCCAGCCGCCTGAGGAGATGGTGCCGGGTGAGGCATCGCCGCCCGGCCCGGGATCGCCGCGGGGCCGCGCCGCAGTCGAGGCGATCGCTGCCAGGAAGCAGCGCGCCTTCGCCCGGAGGAAGGTGGGTCAGCACCGGGCGCCCGGCTCTGTGGCTCCCCGGCCTGAGGAGCCCGGCTCTGCGGCTCCCCGGCTCTGCGGCCCCCGGCCTGAGGAGCCCGGCTCTGCGGCCCGCCCGGCTCTGCGGGTCCCGGCCTGAGGCCCACTGCTGGCGCTGCCGTCGGCATCAGCTACCCTCGGATCGAGGAGAGGCGGCCGGCGTTGCCGGGCGGACCTCGGGGTCGGTCTCCGGGCCCGGTATGTGGGTTGGGGGGGGGGGGTGTCCCGGGCAGGAGCGCTGATAACGGGTGGCGCTTGCGGTGCGTTACAGGCCTTCTCCCTCTTCGTCAAAGCAAAGGAAGTGCCGGCCCCAACCCCGTGTCCCGCCGGCGGAGAGGGCGTGCGGTGGCGGTGCTGCCGCCAGGCCTTTGAAGAGCTCTCCGGCATTCACAGGCATGTGGCTCTGCAACACGCTGGAGACATCGGGCAGCAGGCAGGGCTGACTGCAAAGCAGGCAGCTGCTGAATTGAGCCCCTCGAGCAACCCAGCTGCTGCGGGCAACGCAGACAGGCTAAATGGGCACTCTCATAGCAGTCCCGAGATCTCCTGTACACTCCCAGACACAAGCCACGTTAGCTATGATGATCTGACAAGGTAAGAATGTTCTTTGGCAGTATGGAAATTCAGTACAGGCCAGGAGTGGGGTGTTGGACTGCTTACACTTTGCATGAGCTTCTACCACTATCGCTTTTTGTGAAGTTCAGTCAAGTGATACTTTAAATATATAGAAGGAGTCTTCCCTCATATTCCATTAGGTCTTCAGATGCTTTGAATACCTTTCTGAGATACTCCAGGAGTCACTTGGTTTGTTTGAATTCCTTTAACAACTGCTCACACCTATACAAAACATGGAAGTTACTGCAGTGCTTGTTAAAGAAGTAGACACACTGCATTTTTGTGACAGTAAACGTGGGAACTTTGGAGGATGAAACAATCAGAGCTATATCATCGCACATTGTTAGAGCAGACCTGTACAGGCATTACTCGACAGCTTAGAACCGTAAGGAAGGACAGTAACAGAAAAGAGCAGAAGCAGAGTATGCTCTGTGCAGGTCCCTTTGCTTGTTCAAGTACCTTAGGGCCTTGTTAGTTCTGAATAAATAGGTTTACAAAAATGTTTCTAACTGAGGGTTTGGCTTGTGCTGCTCAGAGTGCTGGCACATACAATCTCCCTGAAAAATCTGGCTTTTTAAGTTTTAATAGCTGAAGCACTTGAGTTTTCAAGTGCATGTTTGTCAGATTAAGCATTTAATAGGACGCTTATGTGCACAGAAAACAGCAGTTCTTCTGTCCTGTGTGTTGAGAGAAACTTGAGCAGAGCACACAGTAGGCTGCTGACAGAGATGTCCCGTGTAGCACAGATGAGTTCATTTTGTAACCAATACCAAGAACTAGGAATGCAGGAGCTTTTGAGTTCATATTTTTTCTTCTTGAAATAAATCAAACTTGGCAGTGCTAATCCCTCCAAAGTCTGTTTGTTGTTTAGTTTTGTTTTCCTCCTCACATCTGCCAGAAGAAAATTGTCCACATTTGAATGGTTACTGTTAATAGTATATTTTTTGGCTTTCAACCCTAACATCCTTTTCCTATTTGTTCATCTTTGCCATGCTATGGACAGCAAGGTAGGAGAAGTACTTCTGTATTACTGTTACTGTGAGGTGAAGGATCCAGAGAAGCTCTGTGCTTGGCAAAAGGCTTTGTGCCAGCATCTGCATCTCACTGGCAAGGTAAGGTTTTAAGCAATGGTTGTATTCTTAACCAAAAAATTTTTGCTTAGGTCAGGATGGTGGGGCATGTGGAGAACCAAGCGTTTTGCATCAGAATGTGCTAGTCTGTTATGATCCCATTAAGAAAGGCACTTGGAGTCTCTAAAGTATCCTTTTAAATGCTAATTAAGAGCTAAGGCTCCAAGAAAAGAAAATAATACAGCTCATCTTATATGCCTTTCAATGCTAGGAACCCTGACTTGTGCAGCATTGAGCGAGCCTCTGATCCACACACAGCACACTGTGCAAACCCTGTCCTTGCAGGAGTTACCCCATTTCCATCATTCAAACTGTTACAAACGTGGGGTTTTTTTACAGGAAGACAAGTCTTTTCACACTCTTACCGTCAAACAGAAAAGATTTTCACATTAGAACTTCTTGATGCACTTCTAGATAAAGGCAAGAACATGCAGGTGGCATAATCACTGGTACCAAGAGGGAGCTGTGTGCAGGCATCTCTGCTGGAATTATCAGGCTGGGTTTATCCTGTGGTTGAAGGATGCATGCACAGCACAACACAGCCTGAAGGTCAAGCTGGAGGTGCAGTGCTACGCAGCATGGATCTGGGCTTGCTCCGTTCAACTGTTAAAGTGTATTACTGGCTCCTCAATGTGCGATGGTCTTCCAGTCAGAATCACTACACCAAGCCGTAATCCATACTGTCAGGAATGAGATGAAAGCAACTGACACCTTAGACCACACCACAGAATAGCAGTGCTCATTTCTGCACAGAGTCTTTATTCTTTTCATTCCTGGCAGATCAGACAAGGAGGCAAGCTGGCTTATCTAGCAGGCCTCTTGAGGCTATGGGCAAAGGTGAATATTAGCCTCACGAAGCTGGTGTTCCTAGGCTGTCTGTGTGGAGAAGTATTTTTCAAGAGGGCAACTCAGAGCAGGAGACTTTTATCTTTGGCTTGTCTTCCTAGAGTAGCTTCTTTTCTTTGCTTCTGCTAGTGGTAGGCACCTTTACTGTTCTGTATCAGCACAGGTCTGGGGTTGAAATGTCCTGATGCATTCACTTGTTCTTTTGCTCAGCTATCTTGTCTGGTGGTTGGTATTCTCAATTTTTTTGTTTTGTTTGTTTTTCATCTCCAAGACAGGTACAGCATTTGCCTTCTCAACCAGCTGATTTTTTTCCTTGCCTCTAACATTTAGTCTGGGGTTTTTTTCACTAATTCAGAGGTTTTGTTCATTTGTCAGTGCTGGAGATAAAATGACTCACAATGAAATTTAATATTACTTGCAATAATATGCATATTCACATTTTCCTTTTAGCTATGTGAGTCATTGGGCGCAATCCCATTGTTTTTCTGGAGGCAGACTTCCAATGGGAATTTTAATGTTGACTGCAGGGTTTGTCTGTTAACCCGTTAGCTTTTCTCTGTTTATTGCACAAACTTTTCTGACTGTCTTGATGTCATTCTTTTGAAATGGCTCAAAAATAATTACTCTGGTTTTGTTTCTATTTTCTTTGCTGTCTTCTTTATGTTAAACTTTAGTATAAACATCTTTTCCTTTCTCACTGGTTTCTTTTCTGAACATATGTGTCTGCTTTTTGTTACCCAGTGATATTTTGCTAATTTCACTGTGATCTGTTTTTGCTGTTATTGAGCCTTAGCCTCAGCTTCTCCTCTTGCCTTCTAGGTACGAGTTGCTTCAGAAGGAATTAATGGGACAGTTGGTGGAAGCAAAGTAGCTACCAATCTCTACATTGAAGTTATGCTTTCCCAGCCTCTGTTCAAAGACATTTTGTGTCAAGAGGATTTCAAGGTATGAAAAAATAGTTTCCACATAGACATTGCTAATGCAGGACATATAGTTTTTGAGAAATAAGCACATTGCTTGTTAGAATCATAGAACCATTTAGGTTGGAAAAGACCTTCAAGATCATTGAGTCCAGCTGTTAACTCAGCACTGCCAAACCACATCCCTAAGCACCGCATCTACATGTTTTTAAAACACCTCCAGGGATGGTGATTCCACCACCTCCCTGGGCAGCCTGTTCCAATGCTTCACCACACTTTCAGTGAAGAAAGTTTTCATAATCTCCAATCTAAACCTCCCCTGGCGCAACTTGCAGCTGTTTCCTCTTATCCTGTCACTTGTTACCTGGGAGAAGAGACCAACCCCCACCTGCCCACAGCCTCCTGTCAGGCAGCTGTAGAGAGCAGCAAGGTCCCCCCTGAGCCCCCTCCTTTCCAGACTGAACACCCCAGTTCCCTCAGATGCTCCCCACAAGACCTGTGCCCCAGCCCCTTCCCCAGCCCCGCTGCCCATCTCTGGACGGTCACTGCCCTGGTCCTGCTGGCCACACTGCTGGGGACACCAGCCAGGGTGCTGCTGGCCGCCTGGGCCCCCTGGGCACACTGCTGGCTCCTGCCCAGCCGGCCGTCACCCAGCACCCGCAGGCCCTTTCCCACCAGGCCCTTTCCAGCCGCTCTGCCCCAGCCTGTAGCGCTGCGTGGGGCTGGTGTGACCCAAGGGCAGGACCCGGCGCTGAGCCCTGCTGAACCTCACACGACTGGCCTGGGCCCATCGCTCCAGCCTGCCCAGGTCCCTCTGCAGAGACTCCTGCCCTGAGGCAGGTCAACACCCCTGTCCAACTTGGTGCCATCTGCAAACTGACTGAGGGTGCATTTGGTCCCCTCATCCAGGTTGTCAATAAGAGGACTGGCCCCAGCACTGAGCCCTGGGGAACACCACTTGTGACCAGCTGCCAGCTGGGTGCAGCTCCACTCACCATCACTTGTTGGGCTTGGCCATTCAGCCAGTTTTTACCCAGCGAAGAGTACACCCATCCAAGTCCTGAACAGTCAGTTTTTCCAGGAGAATGCTGTGGGAGGTGGTGTCAAAGGCTTTACTAAGGTCCAGGTAGACAACATACACAGCCTTTCCGTCATGCACTAGGTGGGTCATATTGTCATAGAAGGAGATCAGGTTCATCAAGCAGGACCTGCCTTCCATAACCCCATGGTGGCTGGGCCTGATCCCCTGGTTGTCCTGCACGTGCTGCATGATGGCACTCAGGATGATCTGCTCCATAACCTTCCCCAGCACTGAGGTCAGGCTGACAGGCCTGTGGTTTCCTGGATCCTCCTTCCTGCCCTTCTTGTAGATGGGTGTCACACGGGCTAACCTCCAGCCTGCTGGGACCTCCCCGGTTAGCCAGGGCTGCTGATAAGTGATGGAGAGTGGCTTGGCCAGCTCCTCCACCAGTCCCTCAGTACCTTTGTGTGGGTCCTGGCCAGCCCAGTAGATTTGTGCGCATCTAAGTGGAGCAGCAGGTCACTGGCTGTTTTCTCCTGGGCTGTGGGGACTTCATTCTGCTCCTCCTCATTCCTGTCTTCCAGCTCAAGGGGCTGAGTTCCCAGAGGGAAGTTGGTCTTGCTATTAAAGACTAAGGCAAAGAAAGCATCAATACCTTGTCCTTTGTCGCAGTGTTCCCCCCCTGCATCCAGTGAAGGATGAAGATCATCATCCTTGGCCCTCCTTTTGTTACTAACATATTTGTGAAAACATCTTTTGTTATCTTTCACGGCAGTGGCCAGCCTGAGCTCTAGCTGGGCTTTCACCTCTCTAATCTTCTCTGTGCATAACCTCATGACATTCTTGTAGTCCTCCAGAGTTGCCTGCCCCTTCTTCCAGAGATGCTAAACTCTCCTTTTCTCTGCCGAATCCCAGCCAAAGCTCTCTGTTCAGCCAGGTCGGCCTTCTCCCCCGCTGGCTTGTCTTCCAGCACATGGGCATGGCCTGATCCTGCACTTTTAAGACTTCCTTCATGAAGAATGTCCAGCCTTCCTGGACCCCTTGGCCCTTCAGAACTATCTTTGAAGGGACTCTGTCAAACAGGCTATTAAACAAGCCAAAGTCAGCTCTCCAGAAGTCCAAGGTAGCAGTTCTGCTGACCCCCCCTCCTTCTCTGAGAATTGAAAACTCTCAGCATCTCATGATCACTATGCCCAAGATGTCCTCTGACCACCACATCACCCACCAGTCCTTCCCTGTTCACAAACAGCAGGTCCAGGGATGCCCGGCTCCCTGCCCAGCTGTGCCAGTAAGTTGTCTTCCACACACCCCAGGAACCCCGCAGACTGTTTCCTCTCTGCTCTGTGGTGTTTCTAGCAGACACCTGGTAGGTTGAAGTCCCCCACAAGAACAAGGGCTAGTGGTCATGAGACTTCTCCCAGCTGCTTGTAGAATGTTTTGTCTGCCTCTTCATGCTGGTTGGGTGGTCTATAACAGACTCCCACCAGGGTATCCACCTTGTTGGCCCTTCCCCTGATCCTTACCCATAACCACTCAACCCTACTGTCACCATCATTCAGCTCTAGGCAGTCGAAACTTTCCCTGACACACAGAGCTACCCCACCGCCTCTCCTCCCTTGCCTGGCCCTTCTGAAGAGTTTGCAGCCGCCCACTGCAGCACTCCAGTCATGAAAGTAATCCCACCGTGTTTCTGTGACAGCGATAATGTCATAGTCTTCCTGCTGCACAGTGGCTTCCAGCCTCTCCTGTTTGTTGCCCATGCTTTGGGCATTGGCATAGATAGACTTCAGCTGTGCTATCGATCTCTCCTGCAGCCCTGGCATGCCGCCCCCAGGCTCATTTCTGATGAGCTTGGTTTTACTCCCTTCCCCCTTCCAATCCAGTTTAAGGCTCTCTCAATGAGCCCTGCTAACTTCTGGCCTAGGATACTTTATGGCCTTTGAGACAGGTGAACCCCATCTGTTGCCAGCAGGCCTGATAGTATTACTTTTGCTCTAGCAGTTCTGCTTTCCCAGTACTGATCTAAGCCATGGCTTCCTAACCTTACTTTGCTGAGATATCTCTACCTGTTTTCACCAGCAGTAGCAGTTACCATGAGCAGTGATAGCAGCTGTTACAAGCTTTGGCAGCTATGGGTGCAGCTGGAAAGCCTCCCATACAGGTGAATGAAGGAGTGTGCTTCAGCCCCACCGTTCTTCAATAAGCATTTACTCCAATTTGAGTACTGAATCCAAGGCATCACAACATACACTTACCCAAGCAAAGTATTCCTGCACTCTCCTCTTCACCCTGATTTGAGATCCTTGCCTAGAAGCCTACAGGTGCAGGTTCATGCAGGCTTTGGCATCTGTGTGCACATGGTGCACTATCAGTTCCATGAATGGCATGTCTTCTAGAGAAAATACACAGGCAGAATCAAGAGGTTTCACCCAAATCCAGTTAGTGCCAGACTGGAGGAAGAGGTGCTAACTTCTGCTTGACCCTGAGCATATCTGCTGATTGCTGTCTTCAGATAGTGATGGCAGCTGTGGCTGGCACTGTATGGCACTCTGGTAGGCTTTTGCTGCTCCAGTACTGTAGGTACTGGTTTCTCTGTGAGGAAGGAAAGCAGCTGCTTTTACAGCATTTTTCTTTTCCACACAGTTCTGTTTGCAGGTAGTACTGTTTTTTTCCCCATAAATAACTAGATCAAAGGAGTTAGCAAAACTTGCAAAAATAAAATCCTATGTAGAGCTGCTGTGCTGATTCAGTCTTACTTTTTTAACTGTCTGTTATGCTTGGCTGAGTTTCAGCAGTAAGTGACCTGTTAGTTACAGTCATGTGTAGATGCAAAAACAGAACAGGGATGGAATTTTATCTTGACCTTGGCAAAGCCTCCAACCCTGCATGATCTCTCTGGGAATCAGCATTCATGCATTAGTACATTAGTACATATGCCATGAAGACATGGGCATAGAGGAGTGAAAATTGTGCCTGGGGCTATGAAAATACCCAGTGGCCACTGTAGTTGCTGCAGACTGATTTCTGTGATAGTTGGGGCAGTGCTGCACAGCACTGGACTTTTGTTTATTTGCTTGATGGTGCCTAAGCCATGTTTGAGGCTCAGCCCTGCAGAAATTCTCCCTCCCTGTCACCTGCAGTGGGGGTGCCTACCAAAAAGGGTTTGCCGAGACCTCCAAAGGGGAAATACTGCGCTTGAGTTTGGTGGGGAGAGGGGTGTCAGACTCCACCGGTAAGAAATCTTGAGCCTGGCTGACATCCCATATGTCTCTTTGATGCCCATGAACCACTGCAGTTCCTATCGTACATGTCATGACTGGAGGCCTAGCTGTGCTTGTGTCAGAGGGGCTGAAGAGCACTGCAGGGCCCAGATGTGTCAATATGATCCATCACTGGAGAACGTTATTTAATATTCCTCTAAGGGTCAGCATGCTCTGCAGAGGCTTTGACTTTCTCATGACAGGTGCTAGTGACAGTTTCTGACTAAGATCTGTTCTCCTTCCCACTCCTCAGTAACTCTGCACCTCATGCCAAGTGGTGCCTGTCTCACCTGCAGAGTAGTCATTAGACCTAAGACACCTGTCTGCCAGGCTGCAGTAGGGGCTCGCTGCCTAAACCTCAGGATTTAGAGTGTGGTTTTCATCAGGAGAAACATTTCTTTCCCTCAGCCACAGAGACACTTTCATATTCTACTGAGCTGTAGAAATCAAAGTGAGTGCATAATTTTTATCTTGACACCTGGAAAATTTTGGTGGATTGTTTTTGTGTTTAATTTCCTAGAGCAGTGCAGGAGGAGCTCACTGTTTCCCAGATCTTCGCGTTGGAGTATTCAAAGAAATTGTACCTATGGGCATTGATCCAAAGATAGTGTCTTATAAAGAAACTGGTAAGTTGATTTAATGAATAATAAAGCCTCTCACTCAAGTGAGAGTTAAGTGAAGAAAAAAGTACCTTAATGAAGGGTGTTTCCTTCTGCACAGTGGCCAGGACAGAGGAGAAATAGATAGGGAAACTGATTTTTTACAGGTAGTCAAAAGTTACTGGTGCAGGAAATTTGCTGGCCTAAGTTTTGTTTTGCTAAGTGTTGAGCTGCCTCAAAAAGCTTTAGAATTAACTTTCTGTTTTGTGGGAAACAGTAATAGTTCAAATGACATCCAGCAATTACCTTGTTTTGGGGTAGGGACGTGGCTTGTACTTGAGTCAGCGGGGTAAGTCATTGGACACCTGCTAAAGGCAGATGTAAGGTGAAATGCATGATGGTTAGGAAGGATATTTCAATGAATATATTCATATTTGTTCTAAATATTCTGTAGGGGCTTGAGACTGCTCAGGAATCATATCCTATAAAGAGCTCCAGTGCTCTCTCATTGTGATTAGCCTGCAGCAAGAATCAAACTGATACAGGGAGACTGTATAGGGAGAGCTTTCCATGGAGTCTTCTTGTGGATCCAGTGGATTCTGGTGCTGTGGATGCTGAGACCTTTTTTTTATTATTATCTTTTTAGAAAAAGTGCTAGAATTCCACTGAAGCATACAGTTATATACATGTTCCTATGTTAGGGACTGCTGACTTGGCTTTTGTTGAAATTAACAGCCATGCTCCTGCCTTTCACACTAAAGCAGAGCCAAGTTCTGCATCAGGTTCATGCCACTCCCCTAATACAGGCTGCATTTATTTTCTGCTCTCTGTAGCTGCTTAGTATGGATTGTGCTTGGTAAGATGTTACTAGCTATGCATCAGCTATGAGGACACTTACGTAGGTGGTAAGCAGGAGCACAGCAAAGAGCAATTAACAGAGCAGTTTTGAACTTTTTTATTCCACCAAGTTCTGTGGGTGGTAAATTTCTACAGCATCTTTTTGTGGTTTTGGCAGAGGATTATTTTTCCCCCTTTTTTTTTTGGCAGTTTGTGGGATGTGTGTTTGGATCTTTCTTTCATTTTTTTCCCTTTTTCCTCCTATTTTACAGCACTTTATGGAGATGGTTCCCATTACTCTGGCAGGTTGCTTGTGGGGTTATTTGTTAATAAAGTAAGGGATTTTGGTGATGTGGGTTTTTTTGTTTTTCAGTAGGTTGGGAGTCCTAAGCCCTGAGCAACCTGAAACCTGAGAAACTTAATGTAAATTGAAGTTGTACTGAAAGTAATACATGCTTATGGAAATTTTCCATTTTTATCAACAAGAAGAGTTTCATTGAAAAAAATGCATTTCTGTACTCTTCTGCGCCTCCAGATTTAATGGCAGATGAGCAAAGGGAAGGGAAGCGTTTTTTCACTCTTTCATTTGCAGCTGTAGGAATTGCCAGGGGGATGTAACAAAGATCATAGAGACAGGCGCCTGTCTGCTGCTTCTTCTGTCATGTGGAACCGTGTTGTCTTTTCTTTTATATGCCAATAGGAAGCCAAACGTGGATAAACTTGGCTGGTTGAGTTGGGATGAAAAGTCTGTGAACCATCACAAAAAAGTTTTGTTTGGAAATCTGAGGAGAATCTTCATCAGCAAGATCATATGTAACATTGTTTTACAGTTCTGCTTCTCACTGCTTTCTCTTTTATTTTTCTTTTTTTGTTGTTAAAGGAATCCATTTATCCCCTAAGGAATTTCATAGAGAAGTAGAACAGTATTTGTCTCAGGCCAGTCAAGGACAAAGTGATACCATCTTGCTGGACTGTAGGAATTTCTATGAAAGTAAAATAGTAAGTGTTGTTTGCCTGGTTCTTGCAGTGTGTAACAGGTGTTGGGGGGGGAAGCATTTCACATTGTGAGGGTCTAACCTTGCTGGAAGAAGAGAGTCCATATTCCAGATTGACCATAATATGAACAAAGTTCAGTTTAGTAATGAATATTAGACACGAGCAGCAGAGGACCTGCTTAGCAGCTCAGCATGGAGCCTGCCTGGCTGAGTGCATATACAGCTTGGGGCAGGAAGAAGACAAAGTGGTCCATACAAGATCAGCAGTGAATACCATACAGCTTGAAGCAGAAGTAGCTTAATTTGTAAGGATGTTTTTTAGCATTTTTGCCTTGTCCCATATGTCAAAAAGAATAGAGGCATTCTGCTGTCACACCCATCAGCCTTCCTGCGGTGCTCGTCCTCTCTCTGACTGTTCTGCTTATTTCCCTCTTTTATGTTTGAATGAGGAGACATGCTGTGTCCAGAATCCTCTTACATATTTTAACAGGTATTTTGATGCATAAATGCAGCTGAGGAACTGCTGAAAGCAGTTGCAGTCAGCTGAGTGTTTTGGCCCAAAGGTTTGTTACTTCCTCTAGTTCGAGGCACATACCTTACCACATAAGACTGCTTGTAACTAGTTGCATAGCCATCTGTTGTTGTTGCAGGGACATTTCCAAGGTTGTCTGGCTCCAGATATCAGGAAGTTCAGCTATTTTCCCAGCTACATAGATGAAAACCTGGAGATTTTTAAAGATAAGCGTGTCCTGATGTACTGCACAGGAGGGATTCGTTGTGAAAGAGGTTCTGCTTACCTACAGAGCAAGGTGAGATGTCATTCTGAGGACACAAGTGTTGGAGAGTTGAGACTGCTTTAAGAGCCGCTGTCTTTTGCTGGTAAATTCTTACTGAGCACAAACTGCTCAATGAGCAGGTGGTGAGATAAATGTCTCTGACGCACGCTTGCATTATACTGACTGTCAAGGACGTGGGTAGTTTAATGCAGCTCAGGATGATCTGCATGGACTAGTGTCACAGCAGTGACTGCTCTGTGAAAATAATTATATAACCCATTTGCCGAGAACAGTTATTTGTAAGACTGCCCTGCCCATTGTAGCAGTGTTTTAGGAGGGCTTGAGAGCATTCTGCAGTGTTTCCACAAGCTCTGACTAGGTTATGCTCTGTGGTCATTACTGCACAGTTTGAGCATCCCAGAGTGGAGAGAATCAGCCAGTCAGGGCTCTCCTGGTGTTACGGAATTAAATCCAGCACACTGCATTGTTCTAATTGTGCTTTCCATCCCACTCTTCTGGATCCTTCCCTCAAGGAGAAAGGGAACAGCATATATACATGTTCTCCAGAGATTTAAACCTTGATTGTTTTCTCTGCTGCACCAGTGCGAGCCTTGAGAAATTCTGCTCCTGTTAATAACTCACTACATAAAAACAGGGTAAGCAGTGGTTCACAGATGTTCAAAAGTGTTTGATCTGTGATGCAGCAAACCTCCCACAACTGAGGAAGCTGCCAGTCTTTTTTTGACTGTAACATTAAATGCACATTTGGGTTCATGTCATTGAGCCAGCATTGTGGAACTGCCCCGTAATCCCTGGTGACACTGCCTTGAGTTCTGTGTGCAGATGGTGCCATCTGATGGTCACTGAGAAGCTGCTGCTTTTCATTGACCTGGCATTTATATTTGCTTTGGGAACTCTGGCACACCACCACTGCTGCCATCTCCTTCAGCGTTTCTGCTAATATCCTTTAAACAGGCAGTATGCAGAGAGGTTTACCAGCTAAAAGGTGGAATTCACAAGTACCTGGAAGAGTTTCCAGATGGATTCTACAGAGGGAAGCTGTTTGTATTTGATGATCGTTACGCCATTTGTTCCAATGAAGATATCATCTCAGGTAGGATTAGATAATCTTAAGTGTAGAAGGCTGGGAAGCTATTGCAATCATTTCCACAGAGATGTGCAGGACAGGGGCAGCAAAACTGGTCTGTGTAGTTCCTCCTCATACTCACTTTGATCTTTTAGTGCCAGCACTTTTCACGATGATTATCAACCCTATGGCTTTAATACACTCAACAGAGCTCCCTAAAACTGGAGCAGCAGAAGAAAGCAGCCCCTGCAGAACAGCTGCTGTTATGAGCCATCTGCAGCTATGGAGATGTATGTAGAGCAGTACTGCTGTTGTTACCCACTTGTTGCCCACACTGCAGATCAGACTGTGGCTGGCCAAGTGATTGAAGCATTAAACAAGTATTTCTGCTGTTGGCTGCTCTCTGCTCCAGTAATCTCGTGGAACATCAGCACAGACTGCCAGGTGCTGGGAGAGTGGTGGCACTAGGCTCTACAGCACTTTGTTATTTTTATGCTTTAAAAGTTTCTGTAGCCTGCAGAATTAGTGACCTCTAGTTGAAGTTGTTAAGAACATTGCCTGGTCTTCTGGCTGGGTTTGCTCTTCAGATGCTACAAATTAAATATGTTTTCTTCTTCTCAGTTGCCAGGTATAAATAGATGGAATTTGGCTCTAGGCTTTTTTAGGAAGCCATGCTGTTTTTTCTTTCTCTGAGTGGGTAACATTTTGAGCATAACCTCCCATTCCTCCTCTGCAGTTACCATATACATCTCGAAGGTGCCTGGTGTGGTGTAGAAACAGAGCACACTCTGGATACATCACAGCCATCCCTACAGAAGTTTCAAGGGGAAGCGCTGGGGTAGGCACCTTCTTGATGGTACAGCTAAACTGGGCTGTAGCTTTCAGCTAAAGGGTTAAAACCTGTCTGATGTGGTAGAAGGACATCACCAGGGCTGCAGATGACTTCCCATCTGCACAAACCATCGCTTTTAGGTGGAAGGAAGTCCTGTGGCACCCTGTTCCCCAGCAGGCAGTGTTTCTGTGTACTGGCTTAATTACCACCACCATTTGGCAGCAACAATAACCAGAACTAGAGGAAGCACTAGTGAGCACTTTCTCCTTTTCCTGAGAGACAGCTGTCCTAAGTTTTTACAGCAAGATCAGCAGCTTAGAAATGAACTAGGTTCTAAAAGATCAAGCTAAATGGTCATTTAAAACCTGGAATACAATAGATATCTACTTAAATGAGAGCTGGCAGCCCCCTGGTGCCACAGAGAATCCTCTGCAAGGGGGACAGATGGAGGTGTGTGGGTGTTTTAACTTTTTCTTTTCTCCTCCCTCCAGCATGCAGATACTGTGGGACACTGTGGGACCAGTATAAACTTTGTTCCAGCCCGCACTGCCGGCAGCTTGTCCTGACATGTCCAAGTTGTCGAAACAAAGGTCTTACAGCTTGCTGTCCTGTTTGTCAAGAGAAAGAGCTCAAGGTGACTTCAATGGCTTCAGGACAAACACTTAAGGAGGAATGTGAATGTACAAAGAGACGGCCAAGGGTACCTATTGAATGTGTTTCAAAAAGGACACTAGACATAGGAAAAGATTAAGCTGTTTCATTAGCTAATCTGATGTGCTAATGCAAAGGGCTTCTATAACCAGATCCCTATCTGTTATTCAGTTAGGTTTGGAAATCATGGAAATTTTGAAAGTATTGTTCATATGCTGCCTTTAAGCCTGGAGTATGCCCTGAAAATCATTCGTTACTTGACTGTAAATTACAAGAGTGCCCAGCCCATCACCAGCACTACGGGATTCCTCTCCCTGGGTACAGTCTTGTAGCATGGCCTCTACCGTGGGGATTTTGGAGCAGAGTATGTGCAGTGGGACACAGCTGCTCACAATTCAAAAGAAACTGGAGGGACATAATAATTCCATTATTTTCTTTTTGTGTCGAGATGGATAGGTCTGACTTCTCTGTTGATCATGCATTTGGTTCAATAACTAGTGCTAGAGTATGAAAACAGCAGATGTATCACTTGGGTGTGGGTATGTGACCAGAATAGAGCTGAAGGTATTTTCCACATACATGCCATCTGCCTGCATCTCTTGCTTTATACCAGTGAGAAGCAAGGGGTAGTTACCTAAAGTCACTGACTTGACTGTTGTGTAAAACTGGTAGAAGGCAGCGTAAGGACCCCTCTTGCAACTGGAACAAAGGCCCACAGATACCATCTGCCTAGCTGTACTTGTGCATGACTTGTAGGATGAACAGCAAAAGTAATCCTCATTCCAGTGCTCTGTCTCCCCAGGAACAGTTGTTTCCCTGAACTTGTCAGTACATGCAATATCCAGGGCTCTGCTTGCACTAGAAAAAAATGACAGCTTGATTGGACCTGATGATCTTAAAGGTCTTTTCCAACCTAAATGATTCTTTGATTCTGAGACATACAGAGAGGGGAGTACAGAGACTGTCAAAATACCAGCATTAATGGCACTGGAAGTGATGCTGACATATGTGCATAAATGTCAGCAACAGCTACAAGAAGATTGCAAGATCCTTTATCCAAGTTAAATAATTCTAAGATTTGGGGAACCTTTGTGCTTTGTAAACGTGGTTTGAGTTTTTCAAAAGCTGTGAGATGTTTGTGCAATTTCCAGCTCTTAATAGTGGAGAAATTGTCTTTGAATTTGAAGGGATCCACAGCATATGAGCTCAAAATACTTTGCCTGCTGCTTTGTGTGCCTGACGCTGTAGAATGTACAGAAAGGTTTTATTAATAGTAGGAAATATGTCTTGACTGAAAAATGTCTTTGAAACTTACTGGCATTCTTGGTACTAAATAGTAGTTAGTCATTAGGAAATCAAAATCACTTACAGTTTTTAGGGAGTTTTCTACTGGCAACTGCTTTTAAAAGCAAGAAGGCATTTTACTCAGGTCTCTGCAGTTGTTTAACGACAGTTAGGGCAATGTTACTTTCATACTGATTGTAACTTTATCGCACAGCACTATGAATTCAGCAAGGCCTCACTGTTGGCTTGACAAGCAACTTAAAGATATCGGAAATGGTTCCATTAAAGCCATGGCAAGCATTTCTTCTTTCCTCAGTACTGCTACCAAGAAGTCAACGGTTTGGCAACTGTCTTTATGACCGTTCCCTTCATGAAGCAAAATTTTGAAAGGTAGGGACATGTCCTTTGGGAATCTTTCTAGGATGGTATTTGGAAATCTGGAACAATCCATACTGGAGAAAAAAATCAGAAAATGCCTGTCAGTAAACATCTTCAGCAGAAGTCTTAAGCAGTACCTATGGTACCCTGGTATCTTACCTCTCAGGCTTTGCTGGCCAGTTAACTTCTGTGCTTTTGAGGACTGGAATATTCGTGGAAAAACATGCAAGCTCTATTTGCAGGTCTGGTCTAGAGCACTGATGGAAGTGCCCCAACTTGCATATGATACTCTATTTTCTTCATATATTAGGCTAAAAAGAACACTATCGGCAAGTCTGGAACACTGTAATCTATTTGGAAGGCTGTTTCTATATCACTTACCAGTGCAGTTTACACTGTATTTTGTGTGTAAACTTCTGAAACTCCTCTATGATGATAAATAACTCTCAGTGCTTCCATTGTAATTTTTAAAGTAGTGCACAAATACACTTCACCTGTTATGTTGAAGGTGCTTAATTCTGCAGAGGTAAATGCTGAAACCTGCCTAGCTGTCTGCCACGTGGTTGACCTGGCTACAAGGTACAATTCTCCAAAGAGCTCCTGGCAGCTGGAGATTCTACCTCAAAGGCAGAGGGGAGCCACAGGGCCTCTTCTGGTCCTTGCTGCACTAAGGCAAGGGAGGAGACAGGTTGGAGATACACAGATGGAGGCCCATAAAGTAAGGTTCCCTCTGCTGCAGAGAGGGGGAAAAGTGGGTAAGAGACATCCTTAGCATCCCTCTTGCAAGTTAGCCCATGAGCAGCTTCTGTATCCCAGCTTCTGGATTAGTTTTGTCAGATGATTAATACAAATAAAGACTTGCCATATGAAATGCTGTGTGGTGGGACCCAGGCACCTCAGTGATAATGCCTGAGAGAAGGCACATTGGCTACAGGGGAGGTGAGAGTTAAGCAGGATTGGCTGTGACTGCCAGATGCTGCAGTCAGCAGATGGCTTTTTCCCCTTTTCCTGGAGAGCTGCTAGGACAGCTATCCATTTGCTCCTAAATACTACCATTTGTAGTTCAGTCACTGCACAGCTTGATGCCTTTCACTACAAAGCCTGATGCCTTGCAGCACAGCCTGTCAGTGCTGCACAGCTCTCACATGCATCTTTCTGCAAAGCAGCTCTATAAGGATCAGCCGAGGAACCTGGCATGATTCTGCCAGTTCGGTACGTTTGGGCTGCATGGTTAATCTGGATACTGCTACAGTGAAACAGAGGACAAAGTTATTGCTTTTTTTTTTTTTTTTTTTTTAAGGGCTGTTTTTTTTTCATTCAGAAAAACAATTCTCTTGTAGTGTCTATGGTAGTGCTCCCTGCTCTGCAGCTGCCTCTTCTTCTATGTCTGGCTTTTTTAGGATTTCCCAGGATAAGCTGCATTTATGTTCTTCTGAATCCAGCAGAAGAGTTGAGCTTCTACCATGCAAATCTGAGTAGACGGCTCAACTGAAACTGTGTCTCTGGTTTGATGATTTAGTTGACCATTTTGAAGTCTTTGTGGTGCATGTGGAAGAAAGAAGCTGCTAGTTTCTGACTTTTTTTTTTAAATAAGTTTTCAAGAATTTTTCTTCTGTATTAATTTTCTGATATAGAACTTGCAGGGTTGGGGGAAGAAGCTATAGTGAAGCATTTTATTTGCCACCACTGGTGCATTTATTAAGATTTGAAGAGCAAAAATATGTTTCCCACATTGCTGGAAGTATAGTGTTCTCTGCTTCATTGGTCAGAGCTAAATCATGGGTGGTATTTGCACACAAACTCTGAAGAAATCTGTGGGACTTTTGCTGGAATATGTGTAAAAGGCTGCAAAACTTCACTCGAGATGTATACAGACAGATTTCTAGCAAGTGAGAACATTATCTAGGACATACCATCATCAGACCAAGAATAAGGCTTCCATATGGCTTCTGCCAGGACACTCTTCCTACCAAGCAGGATCCCACCCGTGTTCATTAGCGGGAGTTTTGGATAGGATAGTGCTGGGTCCCATCCATGGCATGTCTGGGAGCTATGCAAGCCTGTATGGAATTCCTCCCAGGCTAGGTGATGGGTAGTAGACTATCTGACAAAGAACTGTCAGACTATATGCAAGAGTAGTTCACTTCACAGCTTTTCTAGCGCACAACATTTATTGTTGCATTTATGCAGACACTAGGGAGGGTAGTAAAATAAACAATCCCTAGCAGCACAAAATTTAATTAACGGACATAGCCATCTAAACAAAACAGTGAAGAGAGAGAATTTGACTTGTTGCCAGTGAGTGTCTGGACGTGTGCTTTTAACATTAGAAACGGAAGGGAATGGGGATTAGAAGAGAGGGCTCTAGTTTGCTGATCAGTTCAGCCATCTCTATGGGGTTAGGATTTGCATCATATCTCTAAAGGTGACTGTGTCCTTCAGACATGCATAGGATAGAAGGATATTGGCACATCCTAAACTGTTCAATTTTTGAGACTTTTATAATCAGTGGCCTTAAGTTCCATTTAATCAGGAGGTGGAGATCAATTTTTTCTAAGAAACATGGGGATGCATCTCCAACTATTGACTCAGCAAATGTTGGTAAAAAATTGTAATTCACAATTCTTGAAATCAGCCATGTTTCCAGGTAGTAGAAGAGTTTGTTAAACTAGCTGCTCCTCTAAAGTGACTTGAGATCAATTTTGGGGAAAAAAATAAAGTATTTTTTTAATACATCTGTAATGTGTGTGGAACAATTTTGTCTTTCACTCATACATACCACATCCTAACTGTATGAAACACTGTGCAGGAAGTTTATAGAAAAATTAGGTCCCAGGTTAAGAGTCACTTTTACGCTGGGATGTACTCTAAACTGAGATTGCATCAAATTGGCAGGTTGTTACTGGCTTGAATAGTTTCCAACTCTACAGAAAACATCAACAGTCCTACTGGATAATATCTTCAACTACAGCCACTAGTTAATTTAAACTGTTAGTGCATAAAACAGAACCGAGGCACCACAAATACTCTGTCAAGGCACTTATTGCCTTTAGAATTCCACAGTGTCGCACAGGTCACTGGGATAGACCTCCATAGCCAGGAACTACACTCCAGTTCTGCACTTGGGAAAAATAGGCCCATTCAACTCTGCAAGTCTTCTCTTCCTCACTGAAAAAGAAGAGGAAGAGGAGTCAGTCATGGCAACAGGAAGATGTGTATGGCAGGTTTGGCTTACCTGCTGTGAAAAGTTGCTGAGAAATTTACTTAGTGCAAAGAAAGAAATAGGATAGCATCAGCTTCTGCATTCCTACTTTAAGCAGCAGGCACAGCCTTACACAGTTTAAAATCAAGGAAGGTAAGATGAGGTTTCTCTCCCTATGAATTTTTAAGGCCAGAAGCTACTTTCAGCCTTACCTCCCTTACTCTACAGTCAATTTTATTTCACACAGTTTGTAATCAGGACTTTGGCCAAAGAATCACCTGATGCTGACTGATGTAAAGACAGCAGGAGACAGATGCCACAGCTTTTCCTTTGCTAGTTTTTCTCAATTGCCCTTTCAAATAAATAAAACTGTCTCATTTCTTATGCTCTGCCCTTAGCCTTCAGCCCTCTGTACACGGTTGACATGGTCAAGGCAGTCTCACATCTACTCTTAACATTGATTTACAGCTACAGTCATGACTTTTCAAGAAATTTGTGTGAGGAAAAAAGGAGAAAAAAGGCATAAAGAGGATGCAAAAGTTAGCTCTTGTGGATGAATGTAAAAGCCTTCACAGCTGGTTCATATAGAGCATCTTGGAGAACAGCAGCTATAGGACCAAAACCAAGTTCTGGCAGCATCGGGTCATCACCCGTAGGTAAGAGCACTGGAGTGGAGCACAAGCGGAGAGCTATTGCTGACAGGGTGGAAAATAAAAAGTTTTTTCTATACTTATACATTGTCCAGGTGTAGAGCTGAGATGCTATTGCCAGATACCATCAGACCGATGAATACGAGCTGCAAACAAGAACCAAATCAGACAAAAAATGCAGATCTTGATGGTCAAAGAGGCAAAATGCACAACTGTTGAATGGAAGGCAAGTTGTGAATTCCTCCCCTTAACAGCAGGAACAATTAAAACACTAGATTCAAATCTTCCAGCTGATTACTTTGAATGCCAGATGCTGCACAGTTGTTAAAAACCTTGCTCTGTTCCAAAGGACAGAAAATAGCAAGCCTTTCCTGGTGCAGCTCTCTAGTCACCAGGAATGCAGCCACAGGCAGAATAAATATGCAGTGAACTGTAATACTGACTGCTCTGTGTGGTCCCTGAAGAACTGGCACATACCTTCATGCTTGGCCATGCTTTCTAGGAGCACGGTACTGGCTCAAGCAAAACTGATTTTTATTTATTTTTAAAACACAACATACTTGTTATCTGTCTAAACGTGGCAGCCGCTTAATGCTGGTTTTGTGTGGCTTTTAAACTTGAAGGTGATTCATGAAGGGACAGAAGATCCTGTCTGTGGTGAATCACATGCAGATTGAAATAAGTAGTTCCAGTTTTTCACCACTTTTTCACAGCCGGCATCTGTACATTAGGTCTTCTCTCAGACCCTGCCTGATAGTCCTCGCTTTCCAGATGTGTCTGGCAGAACCCAGCAGTGCTAGTGGTGGGGAGTGTGTCCCAGGGAGCCTCCAGCCCAACCTCCTACGCGGCAGGGCTGTGCCTAGCACTGGGTCAGGGGTGCTGCCAGCTCTGTCCCCCCAGCCCTGCAAACCCCTGCCCTCCCGGGGAAGGGGTTCTTCCTAGTGCACAAAAAGGACAATCAGCAAACTTTTGCTTATTGCTTATGGGTATATTGTCTGCCACTGCCAAGAAGGCATTTGGTGCTGTCAGGTTTGTAACCACCCTGCCTATGCAGTTCAGAGCTGTTGAGTGCAGTGCAGCTGGTACGTTGGCTGCATTTAGTACTGCTCTGCTGGACGGGTTTCCAGTGCTCTACAGCAGCCTGTAGCCAAGCAATGGAAAGCCTCTGCCACATGCATCAGCTGAAATGGCAGTTTGCAGACTTGCTCACATTTTGTGAGCACTTGTCATCACTTTCATTGAGGGCATAAAAGTAACTCCAAGCCATGTGGCTTCCCACCTCTCCCTAGAAACATTTCCAATTTGTTTTGCTGAAGGGGATGGGCCAAGTCCCACTGCCATCAAAGTTCAGCTCTACTACTTTTCATCTCCTTGTTGAAGTGGGAATGAAGCTGGAGGAAGACAAGCAGTTGGCAGGAATCGTAAGCGCTGGCAGCTCATAACCCATGTGCCATATGTTGTATCACGCGCCGTACCGAAGCACGTTATCAGCTCTCACTCATTCCCAACAAGACCCACTGTTACTGCCAAAAATGCTGCTTCTTCTGGGAGTTTTAGCTGTCCAGTGTCTCCAGGTTTGGAGCACAACCCACTGCCTGGCTGACAGCAGTGATGTTAGGGAACCAGTCAGTGAAGGCTGCTTTCCTTCTTGAGGGGCAAGACATCATCAGGTCCTTCAAGGGGTGGTTTCTAATTAAGGCACAACTACTGGAGCCTTCAAGTGAACAGTTCTGCCCTTCTCCCACTAGGAATTGCCCACAGGACCTTCCTGTGCTCCCTGGCTTGTGGCCAGCCTGACTCACCTAGGTCATTGTTATTCATCATGGCATTGGAGGCGCGGAGCCGGGGACCTTGCTGAGTGAAATGGTACCCAAACTTCAGCAGAGAGGTGTTTTTTTCCAACATGTTCGCAATTTCCATTTCTACTTTGTTGCCCAAGGGCTGGCTCTTTTGAAAACAGAAAAGCAAGTTGGTCAGGTCAGAGTGTGATTCAGAGCAAGCACTTAGATCTGCCATCTCCACCCCTTCCCTTCTTCTTTGGACCTGCTGGGTTATTTGGCATTTCTGACTTGGAGCTGGCGAAACAAATCGCTGGCCTGTTCCTGGTACAGCCAAGTGGCTCCAACTCCTCCAGCAGACATTCCCACAAGTCCTCTTGCCCAAAGACTTTGTTTCTTGGGCAGATTTACAGCTAAGAGATGTCTGGAGAAACTATGGTTCTGAACTCCCAGTCACCTGTCCCTCAGCTCCCCATAGCTCAGCTGCTTCACTACTATCCCCTGGGCTTCTGGGGGAGCTAAACTTGCCATGACATTTGTGCCACTGCATGCTCTGGAGCTCTCCTTCTCTTTCCCTTGCATTGTAGCAAGAATTTCAGTTTTACTATATAATCGATTACTAATATATTACTAAATATTTATTTAAGTCCCTGCAAGAGCTCCGAGCAAGGTTGACACAGGACAAGTGCATCACTGCTCTCCAGGGCAGCACCAGGAACAAGAAAGCTGCTTGCGCTGCCACAGCCTTTATTAATTACTGTAAGTAGTAGCAGATACTGGCCAGGAACTGCAGCACAAACAAGGGGTTGAAACCTCTTCAAAGCAACCTGGCAGTGGTGGCAGGCTGCCACCCTCCACCTTGACCAGCCACTCAGTTTCCCATAACCAGGACACGTTTACTTGGTCAGAGCTCCTGCTTGTGCAGGCTTTACCTGGTTGTCGATGCGCAGCTCCACGAGCGATGTGTTGCCCTGTAGCGCTTCAACAACAGCCAGGATCCCTGACCCAGAAATGAAGTTTGATTCCACGTTCAGGCTCTTCAGTGTATTATTGACCTTCAGCATTTCTGCTAGTGCCTGTAGGCAGAGGTGGGTGGGAAGAGCTGGCAGTCAGACAGGCAGTGGCAGAGCACCCTGAAGCAGCAGGGGCTCAGCTCTCCTCACCTCCGGAGGGTACCAGGAGGACCCTGAGTGCTGAGCGGTGCCACTGCCACCAGCCACGAGAGCTCTGCGCAGGGTGAAGGGGGTTCCCCCCTGTTGCGGAGGTACTATTGAATGTGGGCATGCTGGATGCCGCAGCAAAACCTTGTATGGATAAACCCTTAGGGCCACCCCAAAAGGTGACAGCCCACACTTGTGGCTGCTCTGTGACAGCTTCATCTGTCCCTCTTCTAAAGCCAGCATGGTCAGCCCTGCCTCCCACCTGATCTGCTCCCTGCCTGCACTGCTCCTGTGTGGGGCTGAGATGCTTCCCATCACAGCAGACAGAGAGATGAGCATCTGTCTTGAACAACAAGGCATTCTCCACGTCCAAAACATCTTCCCAAGTGGCTTCACAACCACATTAATCACTTTTGCTCCCCTCAGTGGGTGAGACCAGAAGTGGGCTGGCACACTCCCAACTTCCCTGACCTGATCTGATGATCTCATTCCATAAGCTGCATGGGAGGACCTGTCTACATCATGAAGCAGGAGGACTAGCAGGTGATGCCCAAGTGGCAGGGCTGACCTGCACCCACTCACACAGCACTTGGCACCACAGCTCCCCTTGCGCTGCACCGTGACCCACAAGCCCTCAAACAGCATCAATGCTGCCTGCACCAGCTTCTTCCGCAGTCCAGAGTCCCTGAAGTAACGTGAGGGCTGTACTTGCCCTCCAAAAAGGTTTTTTTTTCTGCCAGGCAACTGGTGGTGTGAACATGTGTGCATGGAGGTAGGTAGGGGTGGCCTGGGTAAAGAAGAGCAAAAATTGGCTGCATTGGTGCTGGAGGAGTGTGCAAGGATGCAGCCTGGAAGGTAGCCTGAGAGCCGGGCAGAATGCTCAGCACCTCTCTGCATCCCTGCTGGTATTTAAGACCACCCAGAACAGCCAGAAAGACCCTTTACCACAGAGACCACACATAAGAAATGCAGAGTCCTGCTTCTGCACAGGTTTGCACAAATTCATGTATGAAAGAGAGCCAGAGCAGACATGCGAGGGCAGGGCCAGGTGTGACACAGCAGCGTATGGCTTTGTACCAACAGAAACAGATGTCGTGGCCCTGATGTAGGATAAATCAAGAGAGGCAAACTGCTTTTTACAAAACACCACTAGGAAGTCAGTTCTCATCTGCTGCTCCTTTTCTGGGAGATCCTTCAGGGTGCATATGAGACTGAATGGGATTAAAGGATTGTGTCCTGAAATCTCTGCAGCTGGAAAAGGAAGTGAAGGAACCAAAGCCTGTCTGTCGCTGGCTTTCACTAGTGCTCCCGAAACTGCAGCACCTGTACCAAACGGCAGAGGTGCAGGATGTGCCAAACATGATGCTGGGTGCAAAAGCAGTCAGTAACTCTGAAAATGCCTTGTCCAAGAACAGCTCCTGCCACAACTCTATGACAATGACCTGACAGTACTTACAAAAGCAACAGGATCGTTGCTCCGTGTCCCAACTATACTGAACTTCTTCACGTAGGTGTTATTTTTCAGCGCTTCTGCAAAAGCTTTTAAAGTTGGTATGGGAATATTCTGTGAAAAGAAATGCAGACACCTGTGTTAGGCCATCTTCCATATGAAGAGATGTTCAACACATTTAAATGATATTTCAAATTTCTTAACAAGGTCAAATCACCAAATACACTGAAGTAATTTAGGAAGGGGTCAATAAATGTTTTTTAAAGTTCTCTTGCTATAATCAGCATGGCCTAAGGAGCAGGGCAATGGCTTCATCCTATTTCCCACTTTGCTCACAGCTTACTGGCTTGATTTGAAGCTACATTATCTCTGCTGTTTATGCCCAGGAACTCGGATACTTACAAACGCAGGCATTGTGGGGATGCATGTAACCAGGGTTCATGAGCCTACACAACACTGCTCCTGAACCTTTTAATATGAATGACAGCACAGAGCAACATTAATGTCATGTTCAGGAAAATTTGAAATGTTCAGGAAAGTTTGCCATGCTAGCTTCAACACTGAAAATAAATCCATGCTGCTTATTCTGAGTTCCTACAAAATGAGTATTTTTCACTTACCAAGCACTTCATATACCCTTTTCAGATGCACAAATTTTCACCTGTTTAAAATTTTAAGTGGTATCCTCAGCCTGGACTTCTTGGCACACCATTTGGATCCCACCACGTGGAATCACCTATAGTCAAGGCCATCTACTGAGCCATAACACAGAGCACAGCGGCTTATCATCTCCATTGCCAGCTCCCAGTTCTCAAAACTGTGTCCTAAAGTCCTGAGTCCAGCACAAAAAAAGCACCTGCCTGCCAGGTCCTCAGCCTGGAGTCCTCAAGAGACATTCAGGGCCACTAGCCAGAATAAAATACATGAAAGTGAAAATATTTTTATTATAGAAAGACACAGGTATCAGGGCACAAGTGGTTTTAATACGCATGTGCAGTTAAGCACGTTCTTGCTATTTGAATATGTCGTCATTCAACAGACCCCATGGGATGGGGGTCCTGGGGTCAGGACCTGTATTTTTTAGTATGTGTATGTGTCCCAGGGGGAACACAAGAAGTGCTGCTCTGTCCTGATATCCTTTCCACAACAAGTAAAGGAGTCCCACAGAAGGGGTGGGTGGGAGATGGACAGGACTCACCTGCAAGAAGGGAGGCTCCTTCCTGCTTTCATGGCAAGTGTCAGGATCAGGAAGCCTTCTTCCTTCCACCACTTTATCTTACATGAAACAGCCCCTCCACCAATGTGCCTGACTAAACCATTAAAGCAACCTAAGAACACCTTTGACCAGACAGGCTGCAGCTGGGTGTCCCAAACTATCCTCAACACAGCTCTGCTCTTCCAGGCATCTACAGCAGTCCTCCTGCTACCAGCCCCACACCACTGTCCCACAGGAGGCAACAACCCCTGTTTGCCCAAAATGGAGATGGGAAGTACTGGTGTTCCTTGTCTGGCTACAGACAGCGTTGTGGTGTTACTCTGTGCAGCAAAACGTACTTGGTCTCTGCATTCTGTGTATCAAATGTTTGGTCCTGTTATTAAAAGAAGAGAGTAGAAAGGAGAAAATACCATAATATTGTTAAGGTTGACTTCCTCAAGGTCAGGATCATTGTTTTGTATTCGTTTCAGAGTTTCCTCCACATCCGTTGAGTTCGGTTCCTCATCAGGAACTGGTTTGTACTGTGTGGGCTTAATCACACCTGCAAGTGAAACCAAAAGCACCCTGTGAAGCAGCATATTCTCTTTGGGTGTGTTTCTCCTCTTCCAGAAGCAGTGCTGGGAGAGGGAAGCATGACTGACAAACAGATGCAAGAGACGCGACTGAACAAGCACTCATCAGCTCCACTTAATGCTCACACGCATCCAGGAACACCGCGCAGCACTGGGGCCAACAAGCACAGGACAGCCAGTGCCTGCTGTTAGGCACTCTCAGGGTCCAAAACTGGGTGACGGAGGGCACACTGCCTGTGGGGCTGTTCCCTGGGCTGTGCCAGCTCCCAGACAGTGCCAGGGCAGCAGCCTGAGACCGCACCGCCTCACTCAGGGCAAGGATGCACCAGAGACGGCCCCAGCAATCACAGGCTGCTCTGACATTCACAGCTCCAACCTTCATTCTAAAAATAATTCCCACATTGCTAGCAGTTTCAAAGCCAAACACTGCATCCTGCTAACACTCTAAATCACTTACTGTTGAGCCCTTCTTTGTTCACGATGGTGCTGCTCCCCAGTGCCTCATAGTACTGCTGGTTACTCATCAAGGTGTGCATGCCAAGGATGGCTGCAGAGAAAGAAAAGGAGAACTTGACTTGAGTAATTGCAGGCTCCAAAGCCAGGAAGGTTGCACACATGTCATGCTGCCCAGGACGGGGGTCCATAGCACACTACCTTTCTCTGTGCAAGCACAGAATACACAAAGGTGGGATCAAGCCCCCCAGCTGTCATAAATAACAGGGCTCAAATGTGCTCCCTTATTTATCCCAAGGTAGGATTCCAATCCATGATCCGTAGGAGAAGAAGAACGTCATCTTGTGGACAACAAACAGACAAACAGCAAAGACTTCCCAGCAGCCAACCTGATCACACAAAAACAGCGAGGGGAAGACAACAAAACACACAAAAAAGGCCACTGGCAGCATTTAATCTAAGGAGCCCAGTCCAGCAGGAGCCTGCATGTCCTCATCCTTGCTCACCTGGGCATGTGCTGCACACTGTGACAGTCCAGTTTTTGTGATGAGCTGTGCTCCACACAGAGCCAGACGGACCCCTCAGGCAGCAACACACGAGGTGACTGTCATCTAAAGCATGACAATGCACATCATGCTTTTACTCCACAACAAGCAGGGGTGGTGGTATGCTTTGAACTGATTTTGTACTCTTGGAAGTTGACATGGTGAGAGGCTAAAGCTCTGCTGGCTCAGTCAAAATGCAGGAAGTGATGGTATGAAAAAAATTGAAAGGCTGTAAGAGCCTAAACCCCAAACTTCTGCCAATTTGTGTGTCTCAGGCTTATGACTGCAAAATCAATATGCAAATGCACATTGAAATGTGCCCAGGGGGATCTACTGACATTCTTGCAGCTGCGAATAAGCCGTGGGAAGCCAATGGCTTAAAAACACTTGGGCAAAGATTCCGTTTATAAAAATAACCTTGCTACTCACATAAAGTTCATGTTTGAAAATAAACTGGGTTTTAATCTTTTTTTTTCCTGTAAATGACTATATGACTTTCTAAAAGAAGATGCTGACACACCAATACCTGCAACTAACAGACACATTTGAACAGATCTTGACCTCCACATGGGCACAGTGATTACAATAAATAAGGAACAAATCTTTCCATAAAATTCATGCATGCCACCACAAAGGCACTTTGCTTTCCCACAAACTGCTCCTGTTATGCTTGTTTGGCACCAATGAGTCTGTCACCATTTGTTTGGTGCTTTGACCAAGAAGGGCTGGCAGTTGCAGGAGAAGGCTACCCCCAAGGCCCATCACAGGGATGTCATCTGCTATGGTGACAGCTCACTGTGGCTCCAGGTCCAGGTTGCATGGGCAGGCCAGTCTGCAGCAAAGGGTGTCAACAAACCACCCACTTCCCCACACCATCCCCAGCCCACCCCCAGCTGGACTGCACAGAGCCGAGCAGTCTCCATCGGCATGTCTGAGTGAGGCTGGGCACTCTGAGTTTGTATTTCAGCCAGCCCTTTCCTCTGCCATGTACTAACAGCCGGAATTTTCAGGAGAGCAAGACAGCTTGTAGAAGTGATTTGCAGGCTCAGCATCTGGGGACACATGTCCTCTCCCCAAACGCAGTTTCCTCTGACAACAAAAGCTCTCCACCAGCCAGGACTGTGAATACCTGGACTGATGACAGAGGGAGGGATCTGCGGTTATGACCATGCAGGCAGGGTTCTGAGGGGCTGGAGTTTGTGCCAGTAGCCAAGAGGGACCCACTGTTTGTTAAGCCTGGTGCTTACTGTTTATTATCCAAAGGCACGGGAGCCCTTCCAGGATTCATTATGATCCACCCACAAGAGCAATCCTACTGGCCCAGCCAAGGAAGGCATCCAATACACTGTGGCTGACAACGAGCCCTGCTAATAGGCAGGAGCAATGCTGTCACTGTCAATATTGAGTTTTCAACACAGCTTGTATCACAACAGTTCTCCTGCTGCCACTTCAAGACTGTTCTCCTGACAACTGCTGAACAAGCTGCCCTGAACAGCATCTCTCTGTGAAAATAATTGCTGCACAGATCTGGAGCTTAGAAAGGCAGATTTTATAGGACAGGGCTTTACAGAAGTACAGGAGTACAGTAAAAAAGCAAAACCCAGAGATGCATTGCTTGGCCAAGGTACTTATGCTGGAAGCCTTAATGCAGAAACACATTTCTGAGCCAGAATATGGTATTATTATGCAGAAGATGTCTAGTTGGTGTGATTATTCTACAGGCTACCTTACAGACTTCTGGCAAGGAGGAGACTGCTAGGGGGTCTGGAAGTCTGAAGGAGACAGAGCCGGAAAAAACAAGCACTGAAAAACGTTCATCGACTTCTAGACCAGGAGGGGACATGTGAGCTCAGTAAAGCATCAAGGAGGTGTTCATATGCTCCTCCAGCCATGGCATATCCCACCCCACTCACAGAGCTAAGTTCACACTACTGGCTTCAGCAAGACACCAATATTGTCATCTCTGCAGAGGCAGAGCAATGAGGCTAGCAGGGGGTCACTTCCACTCAGACAACACTGCCTGAAAAGCAGCAGCGGAACACTGCTTGAACTTACCTACCATGGCAGTGTGCAGCCCCCCCTCGGACAGGGACCACAACTGCCCTTGCTTTGTACAGGGCTTGTTTAGCTTGGTGAAGAGCTTGAACAGCACCTGCAATCGCTCCAGCCCCCTCTCCAGCTCGCTGTGTATTCCAGCCTGCTTCTCAGTCACTGTGAGGTGCACCAACCTTTAACACTGGATTCCCTCACCCCTGAGCTAACACAACACCAACCAACTGCATGAACCGCAAGAAATCCATAGCTTTAAAAGGTGTTGGAAAAGCTCTTTAACTATTTTCTGTTGCTGTGAGGTGTCATAGGAATAAAAATTCCTATTGTATTACAAGGTACCAACGAGGAACGTGCCTCAGGACAGCAGATGAACCCACACCCACTGCCACCACCTACACCTCCCTAAAATTTGCTCCCCCCACTATACACTGACCCTTCCTCACCCCTCTTGGCTTCTCCTCAGTGTCATTACCCTGCCTCCCTCATCCGCAACCCTTTCTCCCCTTTGTAAGTACACTGTCCAATTACTTCTCATGTTCCCCAACATCTGAACCAGTGGGTAGATTTAGATTAGGTATTAGGAAGAAATTCTTCCCTGTGAGGGCGGCGAGGTGCTGGCATGGGCTGCCCAGAGCAGCTGTGGATGCCCCATCCCCGGCAGTGCTCAAGCCCAGGCTGGATGGGGATCTGAGCAACCTGGGCTGGTGGAAGGTGTCACTGCCACGGTGGGGAGTTGAAACTAGGTGATCCTAGAATCACAGGATCATTTAGGTTAGAAAAGACCCCTAAGATCATCAGGTCCAACCGTTAACCCAGCACTGCCAAGTCCGCCACTAAACCAAACCATGTCCCTATGCACCACATTTAAAACAGGCATTTTTTTAACACCTCCAGGGATGGTGATTCCACCACCTCCCTGGGCAGCCTGTTCCAATGCTTGACCACACTTTCAGTGAAGAAAGTTTTCCTAATCTCCAATCTAAATCTCTCTGTTTGATCTTTAAGATCCCTTCGAACCCAAATCATTCTGTCATTCTATGATTAACAAAAAGCAGCCCTGAGCACCTGTTGAAACGCTGCTCTAACCTGACAGCGCCTTTAAGAGGTTGCACAAGAAATTCACGTTCTCACTGAGTCTGCTTGATTGTTTCCTAGAGGTTTGGCTTGAGGAAAGCTGTGCTCCTAAAGGTGACAGGCTGCAATTTGCAAGATTCAGTGGCAGATACAGAAGAGATCAAACAGCACACACTGTTCCCTTGATAAATCCTTCTTCTCCCTCCTCAGCTTTGGTCTGTGCTCCCGCTTAAATCACATGGGCTGAGAGTAACTTTAAATATACACTTCTTTTTTAATAAAGAAATAAATCCTGTCAAAACTGACAGCATTCAGATAAACAACAAAAAGCTCAATAGCTGATTTCCTGCAAAAGAACGAACAAAAAGAAACTAGTAGTCAAACAACTTGAACTCTCAATTCACATGAAACTATTTTACCAGCAATGTCACAGAGCTCTGCATCAGAGGCATTAGCCAGGGCTTCCTCCAGTTCCGGCTCCAGAGTCACACTTTCCAAAACAGGATCCATTGGCTTCTGCTTGGGGATCCAAGCTTTTCCTATAAATGCAAAGTGAGGTCACTCTCAGTAGAGCTATAACACCTGCTTCACAAGCCATGCAGATGCATTTTCACGGGGTGAGATTTGCATAGTGGAAAGAACAGAGGGGGCACAAGGACCTAGAGAAAAATAAGAGGAGACACTGAATCCCATCCCATCAGCTCAGTGTGAGTCCTGCTGTGATGCCAGCCAGGAGGCACCTGCCAGACACCTCCAACTGTGGAGCTCAACTCTTTCACCAGCACGCAGAGGACTGCAGCTACTAAAACCCAACAGTCCATTGGCACAGGACGATGACTGTTCAGTGTGCAGCGCTCAGAAAGCCATGCACAGCCATACCCTGCAGGACTTCACCTCTCTGAAAGGGACAGAGTTTGTGCTGCTTCTCCTAAAAGGGATGGAGATTTGCCAGCTCTCACACGGACAAAGAGAGGCCAGTGGCCTGCACCCAGCACCCAGCAGGACCGATCCCACCACTGAGACAGTTCCTGCTGCTAAACTCTGAATGCATGGTGGCAGGGCAGGTGGTACTTCAGCCAGAAGAAGGTGGAAAGGTGGTGGTGGAAGGGCCCTGGCAGCAGGCAGAGGTAGCATTCCAGCACATGGGATGCAAGGAGGCTTGGGGCAGCTGGTCTGGCTCGATGTTGTTACAGAGAGCAGTAGGACAAGGGGGAGAGACACGGAGGGCATGCCAGGTGGAGACCCCCATGCTGTGTCTCCTGGGACAGCAGCAAGCCAAGGAACAGGCCTCTTCCCTACAAGTCAGGTCTGAGATTTCACAGCACGGCACCTACCTGCAACCACCCCCACCACCGGAGAAAAGAGAGAGGCTTGTAAGTGTTTTAACACAGTAGCAGGGAGCAGCCTGTTTGAGTAAACCCAGCCCTGCTGTGGGACAGGACGGGGAGGAGGAGGGATCCCAGGGTATTTTGGAGCAGTCCTCTCCCTGAAATAGCCCAGGATCGCTGCAGAGAGATAGCGAGTGCAAAGGTCTCAGCCCGGCATGCCAGCTAGGACTATTTTTGTCCCCAGCCTGAAACCAGAGTCAGTGGCACCAAAGGGGAGAAACAAAGATCCTGCTGCTCAGGGATGTGCAGAAACAGAAGGGGCTAAATTTAGCCTCAAGGAAAAAGCAACTGCGCTTTGGGGTTCCGCAGTAGGAAATCGAGGCTGCTATAAACAGCCTTTTGCAAAACACCCCATCTCCTGCCTGCACGCTGCCGCCCCAACAAAGACGGCAGGAATCTGCCTCCCGGGACACAGCTGCTCTCGCAAAAATAGGTGCAGTGTCACATGTGCCGGCATGGCCAGGCACCTTCTGGGCACTCTGTAGCACAATGAGTGGGAAGGGCTGGCCCTGGGCTCTGGCTTGGTGCGGAGACCCGGCACCGCTGTCCCACCAAACACACAGCTTGGCAAACCATACACAGCATCTGGTCAGTTCAGTAGGGAATAGGAGAAACAGGGCAGGCTTAATTCTGCCGTCACACAGTAACTCCTTTTGATATCTCAGTGACATCAAAACTTCTGGGGTTTAATTTTGGCAAGTTTCCCATGTCAGTCATGCTTTATTACAAGTTTGAACTTTAAATTAAACTGTGTATGCAAACACAGCACTATATATCATAATACAGCGTGTATGCACAGACCAACTCCTACCCTGTCCGGCAGCACAGCCAGGGACAGCACCTCCCACGGCAAACTAATAAATCACCCTCTGAACTGCAAACGCGGTAGTTTATTTCCAGCTCTGCCACAACTGTGAACTATGTAATTTACCACCTCTGGCTCACGGTCAATGTAAGTAGTGTTTTCACTCAACAGCACGTTACAAGTGAAAATATATTTAACGTGTTTGAGATCATATCAGGTTGAAATACGATTAGCTCAGACCAGATGCTGAAGACTCAAAATGCCTGAAATACCTTTGTCTCATGCAGAGCACTGCTACTACCTGCTGGGCTAGCCAGGCTGGTGGAGAACGTGGGGCTGGGCTATACTTGAAGCTGCTTGATTGCTCTTCCTGACAGCACTCAGTTTACTCTTTTCATTTATTTCTTTCAAGGATAACTAATTTTTTTTTGCCAAAAATACCACCTCGAGTTTTACTAAATTGTCAGATTTAACACAAGCTCTTTCTTAAAGATGCACATGGATCAGTAAGGAGGCAGATTTGAGAAAGACCTCAGCTGGGAAACAGGATCACATGCCCACGTTTTCAGCACTTCTTTCTTGACGTGGGGCAACCAGTAGTGCAAACAGCATACAACCAGATCTTCAGCTTCAGGGGCACTGTGGTATGGAGTGAGACACAACAGCTGCTGAGAAGCTCCTAGAACCATGAGGCAAGGAATTGACCAGACCGCATCCCATGTCGGATGACATTCAGAGTGGCAATGGGAGCAGCAAAGCCCTCTGGATAACGGGACATGTCCCAGGAGAACAGGAAAAGATACCAGAGGAGAGGCAGAGCAAGTCCCTTGCTCACAGGCCCCAGGGCCACGCCAAGCAGGGACGCAGCAGTCACTGCAAGCTAAGATGCAGCAAAACAGGAACATGCAAGCTGCAGAGGACTGGGAAACAAGGCCAGGGCCGTCAAGAGGTGACTAGGCGGGAAGTGTTGTGATCATCACAGCTGAGGGGAGCTGTGGAGTGCCTCCATACCGAGATGAAGTTCAAAGTGTTGGGACTGGAGCATGAAAGGCAATGGTGGAAGACAGAGTGCAGCCAGAAGAGCTCAGAGGAGCACAGGGCAGAGAATGAACAGGAGAGGACAGAAGATGATGTCTTCCCCAGAGCTGGACACAGCTGCAGTGGGATGGGGATGGAAAGAGGCTGCACACTGGTACAGCCTCTGCCTATCACTTAACAACATATCAGGTGGTACCCAAATCAGCAAGCACACAGACCTCTTGAGCACACCCCAGTTTATTAGCCAGCCTGGGCTGGGGCCAGAGAGCAGAGAGAGCAGATCCACCACCCCAGTGGTATCAGAATGAAGTTGTGCTTAGCATTGCAGGTCAGACACAACCCTTCTGCTGTGCACCCGCTATGCCTTCATCATGACACGCTCAGCATGGTGCAAAGGATAACCATACCTCTCTTTTCACCTGTGAAGGGAACCAAGTCTTCTCTGTCTTTAACGTCCTTTGCCTGCTTTTCTAGGTGGGCCATGAGTTCCTCCCTTTTGAATGGGCCAGTTGGTGGCTTTTGTGTCTGATCCCGCTGCCTGAGCCCTGCTGGCAGCAATGCATTCTAGGCACAGAAGGGAGAAACACAGATTATCTTTGCAGGCTGAGATCCCCATCCACCAGACACTGTCCCCTCTCCACTTTCCTCATTGCACTGTCCTTCTTCCACATTGCTGGACAATTTGCGTCTCCTCTTGTCAAAGGTTATCTCCATCCAACCCCACCGATTCCCACATTTTCTGAGACACGTGGTGCTCCTTCCCCCCTCCAGTTTCAAATGCTGGCTCCATTACAAGATCTGCGTGCTGCCAAGTGGTTGTTTCTCCATAACAACAGCTCCATCTCTTTCTCTGGGGGCTCTCAGCCATCACCTCCTGCTCCTCTAGCATTTTCCCACACTCTCACCATTTCTGCTGCCTCTTTGCAACAGTCATAGTGCTAGAACTGAGCTGCTAAACTCAGCCTGTTTTCTCCTCCCTATATGTATCTGTCCAAGTGCTTACATGCTCCATGTGTCCCAGTAAGTTCTGGCCTTTCACAGAACCAGAACTTTGCACACACCATCTTTTCTGGTGGTCTCTTCTGCCTTTCATGACACATCACAAAACTACAGGCACGGTTTCGCAAAGAAGGTCACTCTGTTGCAGATCAAAATCCCTGTGAACCTCAGCCCTTTTTTGAACTGCCTCCTTGTTATTCAGTCACATTAGACACCATGGGAAGTTGCTTTGTGCCTGACACATATGGCACGTAAGCACCTGCTTATATTTAAATATAGAACAGCCTTAATGCAGTAAGACTATTCCCAGATTTGCCACTAAGCATGTTCTTTAAAGGCTTGCTGGGTAGAAGTCGATGTTTACTTTTTAAGACATCCAAGGTGATTTTGAACAACATGCCAATTTTTCCATGCCCACCTAACAGAAGAAATCCATTGTAATTTAAATTTGTATCGTTGAAAAGCCTTGGAAGGAAAATGACTAATAGGAAACAATTACATTCAGGCAAGCTTGGAGAGCAACAGAGGAGAGCTGTGCTAATGCACAAGCAGGGAAGCATAGGAAACAGCTTGCTTCCTCAGGCTTTGCGCTGTGAGAGGTGACCAAGCTTTAACTCCTGTACTCAGGCTACACCTGTACAATGTTGGCAAATATTTTACGTTTCCACACCTTTCACAGAACGCTGCCTGACTCTGTGTCTTCTGAGGCAGCTGTAACCAGCCCATCAGCTTAATCCCAGGAGCTAGCCTGCCACCTCTTAATTATCTTCCTGTGTTGCAATTAAAAATACTGATGATGCAACCTACACTGCCCATCACTTCCCCCAGAAAGACCAACTGCATGCTGCAGGAATGATTTCTCACTTTGCAGTGCCCAGCCGCCTCATCATCTAACGTTGCCGTAACCCAGTGGCCTGCCAGTTGGCTCTGCATGTCCCCTGCTAAAGCCACAGGACAACGTTGCCTCCAAAAAGCTTTCAGGGCTTGGCACCCACAGGCTCAGTATCTGCATATGCGCAGCTCCTGCTGATGTTGGGAGGTTGCTAAAAAAAACCCAGTTATCCCATTTTACAAAACTCTGGGATCTGGATTTCAGCCTAAATGGAGGAAAATACAGACCGTTCCAAGTCTGCTATGAAAAAAAGCCAAACATGCCACAAAACCCAAAACATTCCCTCCAAGGTGGCCTGATCAGAAGCAGAATCCAGTTTCCATAGATGTCCTGCCCTGCACCAGCACTGGCTCACATCGGTGCTGCAAATCACAGCGCTTGTCACGCTGCAGCATGTGTGCCCAGGCAAGGGCAGGGGAATACCACAGAAACAAAGTCCCAGGTGCAGCCCGTGCTTCCGATGCCAAAACTGTTTCTGCTCGTCTACAGCCAGTCTCTTCCATCCTTGCACTGAGCACAGGCTCTGCAAAGAATCCCACTTAAATACAGATTACTAATGTAGCCCGTTCCCCCACAACTACTGAGATTTACCACCTCGCAAATCTCATGTAAAAATTACTTACATCAGGATCCAGCTCTTCCAGCTCATTCTCTAGCTTCCTGAGCTCCTCCTCTGTCAGAGCCCCAAGGATCTTGTCTTCATCCAAGTCTCGGTATTTTTCTAGCTCCTTTCTGTAAGACATCTTAGAGGAGTCTCGTGAATCTCACTTTTATGTCAAAACAGGACCTGAAATGAAAACAAGAAGCATAACACTGAGTACATGAAACACAGCACTGTAGCCTGGCTGGCAGGGGAATGCCGAACACCACCGAGCTGCGGAAGATCTACGCTTAAAGCATGGCTGACTTTAAAGCCAGGTCAGATTGCTCAGGGGCCCCCTGGTCCATATCCCACATGCAAGGAACAGCCCACGGTCATGAGAGCGGCACAATTTCAGCAGCACGTTGCTCCACCACAGACTCCCAAGGCAGCACTGAGGAAGTACTTTGTACTGGACCCTGGCTAGAGATGTCTTTCTCCAAGCAATGCTAGATGTTAGGTATCCTGGGCACTTATTTTCTCAAAAGACAATAAACCAGAAATCATAAAGTCTGCAGCTCTGATGCCCTTAGAAGCCCCCCAGTAACACCTCTCTGCACATGGCACTCCAGGTAACAATGTCACCAGATGGGAAAACAGATTTGTAACATCACTGAGTATCTCTGAGCCCTGTAAACCTCCATGAGGTTACAGTGTGTGACACTCCTTCCCATGTTTTAAAGCCACAAGGAGATCAGGAAGTATTATCCACTCACGTTTAGGAGGCTGCCAGTTTAACGTGCTGTTTAGTGACCCACCTTCCCCGAGAGCACACGTGTTTGCACTGCTGCGAGCTAAGCAGCTGACCTGAGCATTACCGCATGTCTAAAACAACCCTTGAGGAAAAGAAGTGGGAGTAGCATAGTGAATGACCTATCCGGATAATCCTTGATGACCCAGGGGTTTGTCCCGCGTCGCCTAATATAAAACGCCATACAGAGTCACACACACGTAAATGGACCTCTGCCAGCTCTAAGACTGTAGTAGACCTTCTACAAAGGTCAACTTGTTTAAAATGTGCAGGTGGGTTATAAATACACTCACTACAACACACAAGAGTGTATCCAACTCTGCTTTTTTTTTTTTTTTCTGAAAGTTTCCTTCTGTTCCATAGCACTGTTTACATTTCTTACATATTATTTACATGGCACATATCTATATTTTTTTGGCTTGATTTTTGTGGAGGGTATTGAACCATAGATAATTGGAAGTGATTTTTCCTACAGTTTTAAAAAAAGTCTTTTTATTCTTTCAAGTGGCACTTACACTAAAATAACAGCGAGGCCTGTGCATTTTTCAAGGAGCCAGACATCTTTTGAGTTTCTATAAATGGCCTTTTTTTGGCCTCTGCAGAGCATCAGAGCTCTACCCCGAGTCACATCTCTCCAGCTTTGCTCATCCTCTCAGGGCAGATCATGCTCTTATGATTGCTCTTCATTAGCGGAGAAGTCTCTTTATACAACTTGCAACACAGCTGCTGTTCCAGATAGGAAAATTATCTTTAGCTTGTTCACAGAAGGGCACATTAATGCACACATGGCTCGACAGCAAGCCCTTAAATTTAGAGCTGTCATCTGGTCAGACGTTTGGTTCCCCACTGGTGTGGTGGTAACTCCTGCATCACTCACATTCCTGCCACTCGCCACTTAGGAGGTGTAGCACCAGGAGATGGTGCCTACTGGATGGAAAGAGCAGCCCCCCAGGCTCCCACAGCTGGGAGCTGAGGGAGTGAAAACTGGCTTTTTGTTGGCCTGCTTTGCTCCATGCAGCAACCGTCCACCTGTGGCACTTAGAGTCGAGAGCAGTAAGGGGGTGACGGAGGAAGCGCAGGCTGCAGGGCGCAGTGGGTTTGGCCGAGTGAGGCGGTGGGGACCCCAGCACTCGGGGGCTTCACCGTGCCCCTGCAGCGCTCAGCACCTTGAGCAACAATACTGATGTGCAGCAGCCACCCACACCGCTGTGCCCTCGTCAGGCTAGCAGCTGCGACCAGCAGCTTGGCCCCAGCAAGGCTGCCCTGCTGGTCAGCACAGAGAAAAGCAGAGCCTTTATCACAACGACCCACGAACGAACGCTTGGATTTTTAGCAATTGTTACTACTCTGATGCAGGAGATCCTAGAAAAGCAGCCTAAACCTGGATCCGGAGATGTGTTGTGCCACTGCGGCCTTAGATTGAAGTGCATGAACCACAAGCAGTCTGTATTTCACACTCAATTTTCAGTTTTTGCTATTCTGTGGAAGGAGCGGGAGCTAAGAGCAGGCAGCAAGGCAGAGGACAACCCCCCTGAGGCTGCTAAATTCCCTGTAATGGCTTCAAAATGTCCACATCTGCCATGCACATAGCCATTCCGATCTTGGCTACATGTGGACGACTATTGTCGGCGGCAGCCCCAGCCCCTTCCTGGCAATCGGGGTAGCCTGAAGTGGCGGCTCGGTGGGGACCGGGACGCAGCCTCCGCAGGGCTGACCTTGCTGCCTCCTGCCAGAAGGACGGAGGCTGTCAGCACCGAGACGCAAAAGGCAGGACAGATGTCGGATGTCAGCATGCACAGGCAATGCTTCTGGAAAATGCTTCAGGTTTCAAAGCATCCTGCAGAGATATGAAGCTGGGACTGCATATAGCAAAGGCCCTGAGGGTTGAGGACAGGTGCAGAGCCTGCTGAAACACAGCTGAAATCCCCGCAGGGAGAAGTTTGTTTGCTACACACACCAAGCAGAGCTGCCAGGAGGAGACAGTGCCCTCGCAGCCTCACTGGTGCAGCCGGACGGTGCCAATGACTTGCGCAGCTCCTGCAGTGCGCGCACTGGGAGCACCGGCCGTGACTGCGGTGGCAGGACATTCAGTGCCATGAGCTGAGTGGGTTTAGCATCGCGTCCCCCCGCACAGCCTCCAGGACTAGGACACTCGCTGGCTCTCACTTATCTCCACATCCCAGGCCTCTTCTACCCTATCTTGCTAACGAGTGCTGGGAGAAAGAGCAAAATAGCGTCTGCTCTAAATGGCAAGAGGGGTTTATAGTGCCAAAAATAAGAAAGGAGATGAATTCTGCCTAAGCCTAACTGTTTTCATTTATCCAACGGGCTGAAACACCCGCTGCCACGAACAGCGCTCCTTGAGCCATGTCAGGGTTCAAGCATGGTTTAACACAGGTGTCCCCCCCACCAACACCCACACTCTAAAAAACTAACAAGATCCTCCAGCACAACTGCAGTATTATATTCACATTTTAAACCCACACACTTCTGGACATGCAGGAAAGAGTTAACTCTAATTCACCACAAATCTGCTCCATCAAATCTATTCTCAGTGCCTTTCTAAGAGGGCAGCTTTGATTTCTTGCTGGTTTTCCTTAAACGTACCAACACGCTTTTCATTCAGTAAACAAAGGAAGCATCACATCAAAATATATACATAATATATAGAAGCTGCACAAGACTGACACAATTAAAACTTTAAGTCCTCAAAACCCTGAAATTCATATTAACTACCAAGACAGCAAGATACTAGGTCTCGTTGTCCAAAGTATTCATCAGACACATGAGAAGACAGCCCAAACACTTGTACTTGGGAAGTCTGAAGAGCACAAAAGTTGGTATGCATGGAGACCTATAGAAAGTTTCAAGGAGAAAAATTAAATTGGATGGGAGGTGAATGCACACCACAGGTCATCTACAGGGAAAAACTGTTCCTATCATGAATACAGAAAAACAAAACCAAACAAAAAGGCAACATTTGTGATTATAAGGGGGGTGGAATAGTTTCTTTCTGAAGGGTCCAAAACCACTGAACAAACAAATGGATGTTGTAGAAGAACTGAAAATGGAAAGCATCCCACATGACACTGAAAATACTCCTTTCAGTGCTCTGCACCGGTACGGCCCCCCTGCAGCACCATGCCCTTTCTGGGGCACCGAAACCCAAGAGAAGCACCAGCCTCTGTGCAGGGATCCAGCTGAGACCTGGGAAGGAGGCCCCTGTGGGACCACTGCATCCCATCCACTGTGGAGAGCAGCCACAGGGATGTGGTCATACTCCTCAGGTGGGCGAGCAGGGAGGGCAGGAGCAGGGCTGCAATGGGCTCAGGCTGCAACAGGCTGCCCCAGGAGGCTGCGGAGCAGCACCAGCTGAGTCAGAGCATCTGCAGGATCATCCCTCAGTGCTCTGACAACCCCAGGAAAAAGGACAAATGAGAAAGCAGAACTGGGTAAAGCGACAGAAACAGCAGCGAGCAAGACAAATTCCAAGAAAACACAAAAACGTCTTAGAAAAATAGAGGCTGATTTCCCCCGGGTGCTGTGCAACACGGAGCCCAGCCTCCCGGCGCACAGCCTCCCACATGCACCAGCATGCTAACAGTGGGAAACTACAGGAAGCCCTTTTCTTTTTGTATGTGCGTGGGGAGAAAGAGCAACCAACCTCGGCAAAGATACAGGACTTTTCAGTGGTAAATTCTGTCACCTGTTCAAGCCAAGCCCAACGCCGGCGTTTTGCGGCAGGCTGCAGCACGCAGCTGTCACCTCCACGGCCACGGGGACTGCAGCAGGCGGGGGGTCCAGTGCACCCCCAGTCATCTGCCGCACCGAATCGCCAGCAAAAGGCAGAGGACAGGAACTCTGTGTACTCTGCCTCCTGACGAGAGCCATGGCTGAAAAAACAAACAACCCCCACCCCAGACAACCCTCAAACCTGCCAGGAGACTTTTACAATGCTTTGAAATAAGAAAGCAGACCAAAGCTTTGGTTCCTGAGATAAGGAGGCTGCCAACAAGCATCACCAGCTTGCTGTCACCGTATTAATGGTTCTGGATAAACTGCCAAGTTTGAAGGCAGAAGGCTATTCAGGATGAAAGCTGTTTTTAAGAGCACTGAAGGCAGAAGTTAACCTTGTGAGGGGTAACCTGGCTCGAGAACAGTTCATATTTGACTCACGCAGGGTTTTGATTTATGAGATTTTTTCATAGCTGAAATGTAAACCCAAGTCAAAGTTCAGAGCTATTACTTTTTACAGTCCAAAATAACAAACCAATGTCAACCAGCCCCTCTGTAGTTGCTATAATTCCTTTTTACTTTTCTTTGACTTTTAGCATAACTTTAAAGATAAATGCCAGGGCTGTTTTTTGAGAAAACGTACGTACCTCGGGTGACCATTTCCTATAAACTCAAGAGAAGTGCTTTCTGTGCATGCACCTCAGTGAATCACCCAGGTGTAAAACCAAGAAGAAAGCCCTGCAGAGGAGGGAAGCATATCAGCTCCAGATGGTTTCCTAAATGAAGACTGTATTTTTATGTGGCCTCTAAGTGCTCTGATAAACTTTAAGGCCACTACCTAACTCTAATGAAATCTCACACAGGACTCAAACCCTAATTTCTTGTCAAGCTGCACACGTGTGCGAAGGGTCCATCAGCACAGGCATAATGTGGAGCAAGCCTAGGCATCTCCTTTGGCTGACTGTCAGGGAATGAAGGAGAGAGCTGGGGCATCTGCAGGGATGTCTAGGGACAGGGAGGGAACCAGAAGCACTTGAAGAAGGGGGAGCTGTTACAAGTGGTAGAGCTGGGGCAGACACAGGATGGGGATGCAGGCATGAAGGACATCAATCAACCAAAAAGTGAGTCTCTGCTGGTTTTGCTGCTCATGGGACAACTTGCAAACCCTGGCCTTGCATCCCAGCATACCTGGGTGCTGGTGTGCAAGAGCCTGACTCCGCAGCTGCCCTGCTGTTTGAGTCACTGAGCACGCCAACATCACCAGTTCCCAAGAGTTTCAAGAAGGGACCAACGAATTACGGCCAGATCCATTAACAACAGAGGGAAAGATGCCCAACAGCTCCTTCCAAGACCAAATCTAAAAATGTAACTCTCTGAGAATTTTGCAAAACCCGGTAGGAAATCAGAGCTGAGGACAGGGGGTGCTGGTTCTGCCCCCAGTGTCATCACACAGCCTTACACATCGACTGTTGGGTGCTTCCTATCACCAGTTACCCTGGTCACAAGGGAAGTAAATGCAGATGTGCTGGTACAGGACCACTCTTCTCTCAGCACAGAACATGGAGCCAGCAGTCCCTTCTCTGGCAGACATAACCTGAGCCCAGCAGTGGCCCTGCAGGTGACCATGTGCCCCGTCCCTGCGGGACAGGCATCCAGCAGTTTACCCCGTTTCAAATGAACATACTTTGCTCTTGCTAAACGTCAAGTCTTTGGCTTGGAGAAATGAAAGGAAGATAGGCATCTAAAGCCAGTCCTTTTAAGGGAATGGTCTCCTGCATATTTTTTGTAGATTCTTTTTTAGGCTCATTGTCTCAGGCAGAGAGGGAAGCATCTTTCAACAATGCATAAATACAGACCTAGGCTGCAGTGTCAAGCGTTGTTGGTCTGCTTGGGCTCTGCCTCACCACTTTGAATGTACAGGATGTTGAAACGTCTTGTCAAAGCTACAAGAGACTTCCTATATCTCTGCACTGGACTTGCAGTCCGAGGCGCACTAGAAAGCATCTAGCCAGGAGGTCCACAGAGGTGGGTATTTCTCTCTGCTTAACATCCCTGAGGCTGCAGCTAAATGCTGCATCCGGTTTGATGATCCCCAGTAGAAGGCAGGTCTTGACAGGATAAAGAGACTCCATTGCGGGGCCATCATGATGGGCAGGAGGCTGGGACACAGAAGATGTGAGGAGAAGTGGAGGCAACCGGACTTCTTCGGCCTGGAGAGGGAAAGGCTGCAGTGGGATCTAATTGCAGCCAGTCATCCCATGCCTAAAGGGAAAGGATTTCTAGAGAAGACAGAATCAGGCTTTCCACAGAGGTTATCAGGGGAAGGACAAGGGGCAATGGGGACAAGTTCTGGCAAGGGGAAAACTCCTTGCCACAAGAGTGGTGCAGCCCTTGGACAGGGACCACAGAGGTGGTGGAATCTTCATCCCTGGACATTCAATGCTTAACTGGGAAAGGCCCTGGGCAACCTGATCTAGCTCTGGGGCTAGGCCTGCTCAGAGGAGGACACCAGACTAGGAACATCCAGAGGACCCCCCTCACCCATCTAAACTTTCTGTGACTGGGTCTTAGAAGAATGTGTAGGTCTGTCCAACTGATTCCTTCTCTGCATTGGAGGAGGTTACACAGGATGGGAACCAGGCTCCAAGCTGATCCCCTGCATTTCACAAAAACTTCTTTTCTGCACTCACTTAGTTTATCCAGCTGAAGCAAAGTCCTCACTGCTGTGATCCAAGTTTGAATTCTGATTCTCGTTCAACACAAGGGAGTTTAGCTGCCTTCCTCTAAAACAAACTGTTAAACCATCATGAGCTTAGACTCATTGTTGAAGGTCACCTTGACTAAGCCCCTTCCTTCTGCAGAATGAGGATGAGTCACTCAGCCTCCAGGACACTATCATAGTATCATCTTGCTTTGCAGCTTTCTCACACTGAGAAGCCCTTGTGCAGCTTGCAGAGTAGCCAAGCATCATCTTGAACGACTCCAAATAAAATAGAGCATACAAGGTAGCTGATGTATCCAGCCCCTGCTCAGCGAGCAGTGCCCATCTTCATCCCTTAGCTTTTCCACAGCAGAGTTGGACGGTGCCGGCACATTCATGCCCTGGCTGAGAAGAGTGGATAGAGAGAAGACAGGGGATGTTCCAGACAGTGAGAAGCTCCGTCATGTCAGATGCAGAAAGCAAGAGGTCAGCACACCCCGTCATAGTTCCAGGCAAGCCTGCCATCAGCCAGAAAGGCTGAGGCCCTCTCAGCCTCCCTACAAGAGGCTCATGCCTAATGAAATCCAGCGGGGAATCTGCGGTCCCTTCAGGAAACTCAGACTTCTCTAAGGAAGACCTGGATTTCCTCCAGTTTGACAAAAACCCCACAACCAGTAGCCACCAAGCTAAGACACACTAAAATTTGTATTTGAAAAGAAACATCTGGAAGGAGGCATCCTGGATCTATCAAAGCACACCGTGACTTCTGCCTCTCTAAATGAAATGCTGACCATGCAGAACACTCAGTGCTATCTGGAGTTATCATCACCGCCCAGAATCCTACAGCAATGAAGTTCCACACGCCATAGACAACAGTTACTGATGCTGCTGCTTCAGTCCCACGGGGATCCTCACACTGGAGCTGACATTCCCACTTGACAGCTCCACAGCAAACAGCTTGGCATCTGAGGTCATGCACACACTACGGGAAGCTCCCTGTGCTTGACTAAAGTGATCTCTCCCTTCATCCACTGCTGCTGAGGTGAGTCTTACACTGGCTGCATGCTCTTGGACCTTCCTCTCTCTTTGTGTGCTAGCAGCTCACCCAGTTCCTTATCCAGTACTCAGGAACTACCTGTTTCTCCTGGCCCTTCCCTCCTCGACGCTCCTGCAGCCTGCAAGCCACACAAACCAGTACTGGCTCTTGCCAAGCAGTCTTTCTCATCAGGGCCATCCAGCAAATAACCTGGATGTTTGGTGACCAGACAATATGTCAATGGGGTCAAATTCTGCCAAAGCCCAAACACAAACCTTTCCAGCTGCATCTCCCTTTTGCATATTTTTAAGGCACATGCTTGCAAATACAGTGATGTGTTCTCCTATTTGGGGTGAAGTTCTCTCACGCACCTGGCATGTACTTAAATCGTTAATTACTAATCCCTATGAAAAACACGTGGGCACACTTGAGTCATTAGTGACACCATGCACTCAGTTCCTGCTCTGTAACTTGAATCCTTCCACTTGGAAACTTCACAGCCAGCACAATCTCCTTTGAAAAGGGGTCCTGGGCTTCTTGCCTGAACTTCTCTTGGTCCTCAGATGGACTGCTGCTTCTCTGGAACACTCTAGTTGCAGGGAGCAGCTGAACCTGATGGATACCATATGAACACAGGAGCAGAAAGGCTCCAGCCTTGCACTGAGCAGTACCTTGGACTCCAGCAGGCGATGGTGATGTCCTGTAAAACAGAAGCCCTACCAGACTGCCCAGAGCAAAGCACAGCAAGCTGTTAGTAACACACCTACGTCTGCATGTTCCCGATATCACCCCACTGCTTGTGTGTCTGAAGCAGAAGAAGTGAAAGTGAAATGCTCCATCACGGTGCTGCTAACAAGCCCTAGACAGGTTGATGCTTAATGAATGCCAGAGCAAAACGGGTACTGTTCCAGCAGCAATGAGCCTGTGGTGTATGCTGTGCACCAAATCCGAACGAGACATTTAACAGAGGTGGGACCCTCACACAATCCTCTAAGGCCTGAAGAAACAAAGATGCCACCTGCAGCTGGGACAGCCACTACACCACAGAGTGCTGGCATGGGGCAGTGCTCTGGGGAAGCATGATTGTAGCTTTGTTTCCATGCTTCTCCCAGGGGTGCTGCCAGCCAGCGCACCCTGGGCTGGACAGACTTTGGTCTGAGCCAGGATAGGCTCTGATATGTGTTTATCTCATTCACCATGAACAAGTAGGAAGAACTCCTCTCAGGAGGGTGATACAGCTCTGAGGCAGGGCACCAGGGAGTGCGGTCTCCATCTTTGGGGGTCTGAAGCCACAACCTCCCTGGCTGAAGAAGGATCTGCTATGAGCTGGGGATGGACTAGAGAACTGTTGAGCCACCGGCAGTACTGGGGTCGTGTGACAAAACACATGTGGCCATTTAGCAACATGGAGCCAAGAAACACAATTCTAATCTCCTGTTTCTTCCAAGGGTCTGATAATTTTACAAAATAAACACATTTTGACTACTAATCCCTGCCTAGAATAGAGAAGTGAAGACAGTCTTCCTAGCTCATGATTTGCAGATGGCTGTCAACTACACAGGGGAAAAAAATGCAGAAAGCAGGTGCCAGCCTCCTCCCCTTGAGCTGTGCTGGCTTTCACAAAAACTCCACATGCCTGGAAAACAGTGAAGCATCAAACAGAAAAGTAAAACAATTCATCTGCAAACATTACACTCGGTAGCACATCGCTCTGGGGGATAGAGTTAAACACCTAGCAACAGCAGACAGGTGCTTCTTACAGAAGGATCATTCAGGATTTCTTGAAAAGATCAGCCAAACTGTCCTTTAGGTAAATGGAAGTAAAACGTGGGCAAAGGAAAGCAGTAGTGAGATAGACCAGGCTGCCTCCACATCTGCTTGACTTTCACAAACACACTGAGCAGGAGGCAAGGCAGCAACATTTTCTGAGGATTGTGCAAAACCGTATCATTTGGAGAAAAGCCAGCAGACCATCACAGCTGAGAAATGCGTGGAGAAAAGAACAGGATGAGTCAGGCTAGAAAACAAAGCAATGCTGAAGGGGGCGGGAAGTCCTGACAGGGGGAAAACAGAGACCTTGAAATGAGCAGCAGTGACCATACAATGCAGCACGCTTGTTGGAATACCCAAACACATATGGAATCATTTATGTTGGAAAAGACCTTTAAGATCATCGAGTCCAGCTGTTAACCCAGCACTGCCAAGCCCATCACTAAACCACATCCCTAAGCACCGCTTCTACAAGTTTTTTAAATACCCCCAGGGATGGTGATTCCACCACCTCCCTGGGCAGCCTGTTCCAGTGCTCCACCACACTTTCAGTGAAGAAAGTTTTCCTAATCTCCAATCTAAACCTCCCCTGGCGCAACTTGCAGCCGTTTCCTCTTGTCCTACCGCTTCTTACTTGGGAGAAGAGACCAACCCCCACCTGCCCACAGCCTCCTGTCAGGCAGCTGTAGAGAGCAGCAAGGTCCCCCCTGAGCCCCCTCCTTTCCAGGCTAAACAACCCCAGTTCCCTCAGCGGCTCCTCACAAGACTTGTACATTAGAGCAACAGGCACAGAAGCTGTCAGGAGACAACAGTGCAGGCTCCTCTACACCACTGCAAAAGCCGTTTGGCTCCGGGCACTGCGGTGCTAGCAGGACGGTGCCTGGCTTTAGCATTGCAGCCCAGCCCCTCCTTCCAAGAATGCGTAAGACGAAGTGCTCACTACCATAACCTGAAGTAGGGCTTGCATGCTCAAAAGCTTGCCCAGTATTTGCTCTATCAGATAGTCTGAGAGCAGGTGCCACCTCTCAGCATCTTCTTGTCTCTTTGATGAGAAATTCTTCACTCCAGCATGAACTGGCAGGTCATATGTGGTGAAGGGATTTTACATACACTTTAAAGTAACCTCAGCCACGTGGATGAGCACTTTTCTGGCTCAAGGTGCTATACCCAAGGAAAGATGTAAAGCAGCTAGAGAGTGGACCTCTGCCTAGAGCTAGGGCAGCCGGTCCAGAAGGGGGGCAGCGGGCAGGTCCTGCCCAACGAACAGTCCAGGGACATTTCAAAAGCAGAAGCATATGGATGAGCACATCAGGATGGCACGTGTGCGAGGGCAGGAGCTGCGTCCAGCTGAGTGAACGAAAGTTATCTTGGAGATAGGCAGCACATTTCAAGCAAGGCAGTGACTAATTCAAGCCGGACAAAGTATGGCCACAGAAAATAACACCACAAGGACCGAAGGGCTCTCTCCCCCGCTAATTTCTACTTTTCCCGTACAAAAGCAGCGCAGCTTTCTATCGATCCATCCCGCGAAAAACCACTTCCCAGAAGAGCTCCCGGATTACAAACGCAACAGCCGCACAACAGCCCCACCAGCGGCCCTGGCCGCCCGTGGCCACCCCCCACCCCCCCCCGCCGCGCCCCCCGCCCGCTGCGGGGCACCGCCGCGCACACCGGGGACACCGCCTGCCTTAGCCCGCCGGCTGCTCCGCGCACTCCCGGCGCAGCGCCCCGACCCTCCGGGAGCGGCCGGCCGGCCTGCCAGGCAGCAGGCTAGGGGGAGGAGGCAGGGAGGGAGGCAGGCAGGCAGGCAGGCAGGCAGGCAGGCAGGCAGGCAGGCAGGCAGGCAGGCAGGCAGGCAGGCAGGCAGGGCAGGGAGGGAGGCAGGGTGCCCCAACACCCAGCCCATCGCCCCTGCGCGCTGCCGGGCGCACGTAGCGCGGAGGCGGCCGCTATTTATGCCGAGCCGGTGCCGGCCAAATATTCTGCCCAGATAACCAACCCGCTTACCGCGCCCGTGGGCCGAGCCGAGCCGAGCCAAGCCGTGCCGAGCCGAGCCGAGCCGTGCCGTGCCGTGCCGAGCCCGGGCGGCGCGTCCTGCCCGCGCCGGCACCGCTGCTGCGGGGGGCGGGGGTCCGTGCCCGGGCCCGGGCTCGGCACAGCCCGGCCGTCACTCAGCGGGGCCGGCCCCGCCGCCCCTCCCGGCCGGCAGAAGCTGTGCCCGCCCCGGCCCCGGCCCCGGCCCGCCCCGGCAGCCGAACCTGCCCCAGTGCCCGGGCGCGGCGGGCGGTGCCGGGGCTGCGGCACGGGCGGCACTTGCTTCCGAAGGGTCTTCTCCGCTGTCGGCGGCTCGGGCCCGCCGCGGCCCGCATTGTGCCCCGTGGCAAGTCGCAGGGTGGCGGCAGCCCCCCGCCAGCGCTGCGCTCTGGAGAAGCCCCGCGAAGAGGCGCGCCCGGGTCCACGGGAGCCCCGGCCGCCGCAAGGCACCCTGCGGCTGCGGCTGGGAAAACTCCTTCGCCTTCCCCCGGGGGCAGCGGTGCCGCCCTGGGAGGGGGCAGGGGAGCGGCGGGGGTCGCAAGGCTCAGCCAGACCAAGTCGCGGCCGCGCTGGCCTCTGCCTGGGCATGGCCCTGCTACCAGCGAGGGTGAGCACCTCGTAAAAGCTGCTTCCCCACAAATGCCACCTGAATCTGCGCACCTACTAAGTCCGTGTCTTGTTTTACTCTCTGCAGGTTTGCCCCATACACCCGGTGACAGCCGCCCCCTGGGGCAGCTCGGCCCAGAGAGCTGCCTTCCAGCTTCGTGGTGCTAACAGATTTAGTACTATTGCTGCCAAATCTCCTTTCCCCTATCCTCACCTTTGCGTTACCATAAAGCCCCACAGATTTATCCTTTAATCTTTTTTAACAAATCTCCCACAAAGCGTCAGCCCCACGCTCAGCCTTATCTCTGCTGTCCAGTCTCCACCAGCAGGCACAAGGCAAGAGGGGAGAGAGCCTCAGACATATCAGAGGAGCACAGTCCATCTGAACCCTTCTCCAGCCCCACACTTCCCAGGCCTAGTGACGTCCTTCATCTGAAAATGGTCCCCATCTCCATGAGATGGTACCTGACTTTTTTTTCATGGCTTGCCATACAGCTGACCTGGCTGGTGCCAAGGTCCTTTGTCACATGGCATCGGGAGAAAGATCTGCAGTTAGCCCTGGAAACACAGCTCACAGCTAGGCCAGATGAGGCACACAAAAGGGGACCCTGCCAAGCACGTGCGTGCCTTGACAGGAGAGCAGGATTATGGCACAGGTCACTGGTATCATCCCAGCTGCTGGAGGAGTGAAAAGGGCACTTAGAACCACCCAATTCACCCACTGACTGGCCCAAATGCCTGAATCTCTTCAGGGTGAAGAAGCCTAATGGCTACCAGATCAGACAAACCTAGATGCCAGTATCTATGCTACTTGCTCACCAACTGTTTTTCTCAAGGGTGTGCAAGATGTGAGCAATTCAGGAAGGGATCCACTGGCACCACCAAGCTTTCCTACAAGCCCACATTGGCTTTGCACTCTGAGATACACAAGCCACTTAATTTTTATCCCATCTGGCTGCCATCAGATGTAGCTTTGTGAGCACCAGCAGATCATCCAAGGTGAGTGCTACAGTCCCCTTAGGATTCACTCAGCCTGTCTGTATCAGGCAAGACATGGAGCCAGTTTCTCAGCACATCTGTTTTCAGTGTGATGCTTATTCTTTAGCTGCCTGCCATGACACACCGCAGTGACAAATGCTGCAAGTAACACACCTTGCAGCACTGTTCAACAAGACACCAAGTAGTGCTAACTTCAACTACACCAAGCACCTCTTCACAACAGTTATCAAGGTAACAGCTCTCAAGGTAACAGCTCAACACACTTGAAGCATGTCTGCTCAGATCACAAACCTCTCTTGCTCTAGCTGTGTTCTTAACTCACAGAGGACAATTCTCCTGTTGAAGAGTTCTAGTCTGAAAATATCAGCAATAAACAAAAGAACACAAAAGGAAGCTTTTAGGCACTATGAATCATTTAAAGTGAGGGTTTGTTTTTTTTTCAGTGCAAGATTCTTTCTCATTTTTCTTGTCTAGCACACTCAGCACATGAGAATATAGGCTCTCAAAATGCTGGCCTGCTGTGCAGCAACTGTGAGAACAAAGGATGATGACTGTGGTGAAAACACAGAGACAAAAGAGCTTTGCAACAGAAGTCTCCTCAAATGGGGACAGAGTAGGCCAGGAGTGGAAAACCTGGAGATAGAAATTCATTTTGTGATGGCAAAGAGGGTCCTTGTGTTTCTCTGATGAAACAAGACTTCCTCAAAATGACCCAGAATGAACACACTGGGGGGTGAAAGAGGTGAACTTAAACTTTGTAAAAGTAACAAAATACAGTTGAGATGGAATAAGCAGAAAAGAGATAGTTTGAAAGTGCTATTGTTCACATCCTTGGGCTTTGTTTGTTTTTTGGTTAAATTATTACAGTGTCATCTGTTCTCCCTAGGTAACGAATGCTCATTTTCCAGTTTATAAAGTCACAATGATCTACAAAACCAGTCTAACCATGCTGCATTCCCTTTGTTTGGCAGGAAAGTTATCTTGAGTGGGGTCCCAAGAATTATACCCTCCATCTCCACATCCCAAGGGAGGATCAGCTCGGCTTCTGCAGATATATCCTACCTGTTTCTGGCATTTATAATGAAACTGGAGTTCCAGTGAATTTCCAGGCTTTCCTCCCCATCTCTTTAGAAAAACTGCCTAACACCTAACCTAAACTTACCTTTCTGCAATCCAAGCCCTTATATGTCCTATTTTCCCCACTTATAAAAACAAGTTCTTTATCAGCAGAAACTTTTCAAAGTGTTCCCCTCCTTAGTCTTCTCCTATCAAGAGTAACTACAAATCCTTCTATTTAAGCCAGGTTTTCTAGACTTCCATTGTTCTTGCTTTTGTCTGGATTCTCTGTAATTAATCTTTCTTGTAGGGCAGTGCCCAGAACTGCATGCAGGATTCCCGTGAAGGCCTTTCCAATAGCCGTCAGAAAGGAAAGATCATGTGAAATGGTAACTCTACCACCTGCTCGATTCAGGCACCTGCCACAGAAGCACCATGCATTCATGAAAGCAGAGAAACCATTCACAACCAACCCCAAACACAGACTGCTGAAAAACTCGTTAAAAATCATGCAGCATTCTGTGTGAATTAACAACTTGCACATAGCAGGCAGGTCTAATGCCTCCTAGGGACAACAGACTAACTACTAATTATGCTAACTACTTCATAGACTAGGAACTTCAACAAACTCAGTATGTTCAATACTGTGTACGGCCAACACCACCTGCACATTCTTCAAAGCCAGAGCACAAAATGTACTCACATAGTGCTAGCAGGCCAGTTAGCAAATGTATCAGTCTTGCAGATTACGCCACTGGTCAGTGGGGTAAAAAAAGTGACATTAAAAGCAGGTGTAGAATCAGAGCTCTGAAACGGAAATCACAGACAGCCCAGGAAGACAGTAAATTTGGTAATTAAGTAAGTAACAGCAGAGTACCTGTAGAGTGATGGACTAGTAACGGAGCTACTTAAGACAGGGGTGGTACTGTGCAGTGAGTATAAAGACATCTCAATGTAGCCTCTGGATACAGCATATGAACTGAATGCAGCATTGTTAGCAACTTTTGTTTGGGTGCATGGTCAACGCATGCATAAAATGATTCACCACACGGAGAGTGGTATTCTTGGGCTTGCTGACCAGCTAAGACTGCACTCTGTTGTACCAACATACAACGCAGCCTGTGCCAACTTCGCTATTGAGCTTTGCAGATGCATAAGACTATGAATATTGTCCTTGCTTCTGATCTGGGCTTTTTTGACTCTGAAGCAGCCACCGACAACCAAAGAGAGGGTAAGGCGTACTCCAGAAGGAGCAGACAACAAGTTCAAAAAGCCTTTTGAGTGCCTCAAACATCCGCCAGGGTCTTCCTGCTAATACTACAAATGTAGAGTCCCAAAGCCTGCATCACCAGTTCACAGGTGAAAATCAACGACTGGCCAACAGCAGATGCCCCAGCCTCAAAGGATGCAAACACAACGTAGGCATTTCTCACACAACCAAACTTCAAAACGGTTCCAGCAAAATGCCCTATGCCATTACAATTATCAATTAACAAGTCATCAAACTTTGCAAGATTGCAGATGAAAGTGGCATATGCTCTTAGATACACAGGAAAACCCTCATGCTCTCCTTAGCAGCTCAGGAAAGTGCTTGTCTCATCCTAATGACCCACACCATTCAGATTTTCAGGCTTACAAGCAGTCCTACACAGAAGGAAACTTCTGCATGGAATTTATCTACAGCAGTTCATCATCACATGGATTCCTTCACTTGCATTCTTCACCTTCTCTGAGTGGCAGCTGAGGAAGGAGAATCGATTAATATGGAAGAATATTAATATCTTGGGTGTTAATGCCACTTCTCTTTCAACAACTACACTGAAGAGTCTCACCACAGCGTGCTTAAATATGGACAGGACCCGGTTAACTAGCAATTTGCATTAAATTAGCAGTTTGTTACTTTATTGCTACCTGCTCTAGTCATAAGGGCTCTGCTGTACCCTGTGTACAGTCCAGTCAGGGACACACTTGCTAGATTTCCAAGAGGACCCCTTCCTGCTTAGCTCACACCTCCTCCAGAACTACACCAGAATTAGAGTAAGAGGGTGCAAATATAGGTCTTACACGCTTTAACAGCTTGTTTTCTCAGAATATTTGCACACATTTTCTTTCTTCCCTCCTATGCACTGCACTTTTCAGTCACGATTGTCTTTCTGTTCAGTCTCCCTTACCCATGCAGACAGCATGCTAGCAGAATTTCTTAGTTCAGTTTGTGTATTACTAGGAAAATTATATACGCTATGCACAGCAGAGAAATTCCTTCTGCTGGCATTCACTGTGTAAAACTTCAGTACTGTGTTTAATAGTCTTAAGGGACTATATCAAGCAGACTCAAATACAGGCAGCAAGACTATGAAATAATAATCACGTCTACAACTCCTCAAAATATTTCTAAGGCCAAATATAAAGTACGCCTCACAATAAGCCAAAAATAACGTGTTCAGAGGACTTTAAGCACAAATCCAGGTGCTTACAGGACACACTGCTTGCTCCTGTCTCCAGGGAGCAGCGGTCGTTGAAGATTTCTCAGAAGTATACATGAAAACGAGCTATCGAAACAGAACAAAAGGAATGCTTTGAATTTAGCAACCAGTTGGGGAGTGGGGGAGTGGGGTGAGGGGAGCAGAGAATTCAGAAAGGTGGTATCATTGCTGAAGAACTGCAAGCAGACTAGTAAGCACATAAAGTGCATACCCTTCTATGAAAGTTAAATCCCACAAATGTGGTCTTCCAAACAATTCAGCAATTAAACTCTTACAAGTTCAGGAAGAGGGAAACCCTCACCAATAATGCAAGTCTCTGACATTAACATCAGAAATATTGAGGGCTGCTTCCATGCTTCCCCAGTAATAAAAACACTAGTTAAAGAAAAAGGGAGGAGTACCCAGAAACGGCTGAGTAATAGCTGTGAGATAAAAAGCCCCCCAAAATTAGGGAAAGATCACAAGAGCAAAGTCAACATTATTTTATTGATAAATAATTTTTTTAATATTTTCACTCAAGCATTCTAGTACTACAATGGTAAACAAAGTGCATATTTTCAGAAAGTCAACAAAACCCAAACTCAGTAAACAAACTCTTTTCAAAGAACAAAGATTTTTCTATCTTCAGTGTTATCCCCTTCATGTCTTCAAGGCTGTATAACTGTTTAACAATGTTATCACATTCATGTCTGCAAGGCCATATAACTATTTATCTTCAAAGCCTGTTACTTATTTTATTGCTAAAGAATCTGAGCTGCTACATTTCAGAAATGGTGATTAATCATCCTTTGAAAATTCCACAAGACTTTGAGACACAAAATCATGAATCCATATATCAGTATCTGGAAGAGATGTGTCCACAAGAAAAGTCACAATTTTTCGATCCCAAGAGTTAGTGCTTTCATTAACTGCCTGTATCTGTGCCACCAGTGGTTTCTTCTCTACAAGATTCCGAAACACTATTGATGCCTCTTCTGACCACTGCTGGCTTTTCACTCCTAGGACAAATGTAAAGCAAAACAGAAGGTCACTTATAGACTAGACCAATCTGAATTAAGTTTATAAAGAAGTCAGGGGAGTTTAAATACTTCAAAAAACAGATGTTCAAGTGCTACTGAATGAAGCTTAACTCTAGAAAAAATCACAAACTCACTCATCTCACACACAGAAAAGTTTAATTATTACAGAGACTAGGACATTTATTTTTTCTTGAAGTCTAAAGATACGGACAAGTTTGCAGAAGTGAAAGGCAAATGTGTTGATTCACTGAGTAATTCAAAGTGTATCAGCTGACATGCATGATCAAGGCATATTACGAAACATGACAAAAAGGAAACTAAAGATCCTTTTGAAACAAACTATTGCTTTGTCTTGTGCCTGAGGGTGCTGAAATTATTTGTTCTGTTGGCCTTACTTTAGGTTAAGTTTTCTTCATCTCAAAGCAGCATCAGCTATTAAAATATCTGCCAAACCTTCAAGCCCCAGACTAGATCTGCAGAAAGCAGAAATGAAAAGAAATGCCGCCTAAATGCCTCACGACTGTTGCTATTTTTTTGGAGAGCAGCATCCCACAAAGTCATGTCTGCTCAGGGACATGATGCTAGAACCCAAACAGGTTTTTGAATGTGACCTCCTGCAGACTTGGAATTCAATCTCCCCAGACCACTGCTGGTGTACAGCACCCAGACACAAGGGTCTCAAATATCGTGCATGAACACCCAAACAACAGCTTACAGATCAAAAAAGCAGAACAGCGAAGTGACAACACTTGGCTTTTACTATTAGCAGCACCCTGCTGCTGACAGGACAGGACAACACAGGAACACAGCTTGTTGCAGGTTACAGAAGGAATGAGAAGTCAACAGTTCATCAACAGTTAAGAAAGGGTAAGTAACGCTAGGAAAGGCTGGTGGGGAGGCAAATGGGGTTTTACAAGGAAACAGACCAGAGACTGAGGGGCAGCAGACATAAAAAAAAAGAGAGAAAAAAGTGGAAGAATAGCAAGACAATAGTTACCGGTCTTCCGGGCTCAGCTGGCCTGCTTTGACAATATGAAGCAGCTCAGAGGCCAACTTAACTAGCTACTTGGGATTCTGTGAAGCAGGAAAATTGATGACTTGCAGGCTTGCTCAGCTGGATCCTGCACTACCCCAGTAGAGAGACACAGCTAGAAATCAGCTTCATTTCAACACTGCACTCCTAGAACCCCAGCCTGTCGGTAACATCCATCATCACTAGTTCAAAGCAACCCCCAAGGTCACACCGAGGCTATGCAGGGAAGCAGATCCACAGAAGGTAACCTAGGATCAGAGCATCAGCTCTGTGGCCTGTCACTTCAGAAAGCATATTCTGTAACTGAAGTCTAGACTTCGTGCTCTGAAGTCTAGACTAGCACTGACCGAACAGCAGCAGGAAGCAGCAACTGAATAAGAAGAGACACATACATCTGAAAGCAATGCAGAAATGAAAGACAAATTCCGAAAAGGAAAGGAAAGGCAGCAAGGAGAATTTTGTTTTTTTAATTTTATCAGATGTCTGCACACACTCTATGCCCCATATTCTCAAGGAAATTAATTTTACTTAAGTCTATTGAAAGCACTCGCTCCCCTTGTAGAGTTTTTTTTGTTTGAGAACACCAATATATTTCAGGCAACTTTGGATTCCAAATATGCACTGGAAAACAGAAAATTACAATAGGGGCAATATATACAAGAAAAGCTCCAGAAACTCAGCATCTAGTTCCTAACTTTATGTAGATTAGGATAATCAGAACTTAAATTCTCATCAACAGATATAACTTTCACACTTGGTAACAGGTTATGTTTAAGGATCTGAAAACCATTTAGTTTTACTTCCCTGTGCGCTTTGCATGTTAGACATCACACACATTAAAATGATAAATTTTCATGACAATGAAAAGCAGCTGCTGGAAAAGCTTAAGCAATCTTCAGTTTTATAAATGGTAACTAAAAGTGCTGCATTAAAATAAACAAAGAATAAAACAGAACCTTCACCACCCATGTCAAGAAGAAAACCAGAGCTACTTTGATGACATAAACAAGCATGCATTAAACATGCTTTTGCAGGCAGGTATGGGCTTACTTTAGCAAAAATCAATTACATCACTAACCTTTGGCTTTGTCCACTTTACATTTCTGTTCATTTGGTATCCTCACTGATATAAGACTCTTAACAAGAAAAACTGGAAATGCTTACCTGCAAGCTGAGCTGTTATAGCTTGGAAAGGTAGTTTTCTAAATGTATCCATGAGCGGCTGTACTTTCTCTATGCTGACAAACTCATGTTTACCATAGTCCAGCTCATATACAGACAAAAACCCATTTCTAAGAATTCCTTTTATTACAACCCTGTACCACCTAAACAGGGGGAGAACAAAAGTAGACAATTTGAATTCTTATTCACACACTATCAGGTCACCAGAAAAATAATGCACTACCAAAAGATCTTAAACAACATGTCTCAGGCTTCCCAGATTTGGTATTGTCTGAATAGAAGTCAACTCTTCCAGCTACAATCCGGAAGCATGAAGAGACTGCAACCTCAATTACTCCCTTAATCCCTCAGATATCATTGGACGTCTGCCACGCTGTCAACAACGCAGACAAAGCAGAGCTAGGCTTGCCTAGCTTAGCAAAGCTAAGCTTGCCTTCAAAGATTTTGTTTTTAATTTAAGTATCTACTTACTGATTTTCAATTTTAGCTGCATACAGCTTGTTTTTTTCAATATTCACTGGTTTCTCTTCTGCCCTGCTGTAGTACAAGATCATTTCTTCCATCAGGGCTTCCAGATTATGTAGCTCCTTCCAAGGCTGGACAATAAAGTGACCTGGATGGCAGGCCACTGAGACATAGACATCCATGAGCTCACCAGTCTTTGACAAAGGTAGAGGTGGAGGCATATCAATGGTAGACACTGCACTACTGGGTTCTCTGGCTGGATCAGAGAAACTCTTCTCTAGCCTTCCAGTGGTTAACCGCAGAGCTGAAACAGCATCACTTGTCACTTTTGTGGTGCTAGTCTCACTGGGTGTTACACTCAAGAAAACATCTTTCTGATGCTTCCACAAGTCTGCATTTTTGATCTGTCGATTGACGCTACGATCCACGTCTGGGAAATTCTCTGGAGCAAACAAGTAAACATGTGCAATTCCCTTTGAACTATCCTGTTTAACCACCTTGGAAAACAAAAAAAACTTCCAGTTAATAACCATTAAATGCACACCTGCTTTTGTACTAAAGCCTTTAACAGAAAAGCAGCACCAGTTCATTGCATTCTATACACACATAAGTATTTTCAAGGTTCTCTCAAATATGTTAATGAAGTTGTTGGACAGTAAGCAATTCACAGCAGCTAAAAAGAGCATTTTCAGCTATTCCACTAATGTAAATCAAATACAAAACTTGAGCTTTATTTTGCCCAACAGGTTCAATCTTGGTACCACATGTACAATTATAGTTTTCAGGAGAACAGTAGCCAGTGCCCATACAGATCTAAACAACTAAGTAATGCTGTTAAATATTAACACTTAATCCTTCAAAATTCTCTTCCTGTCATTATGGGAGATGAAGCCTAGTAAATTCAGGATGGGAAAAAATAAAGATGAAAAAAGCTTCCAGTTTTGTATCATGCATAATCTTCAAGCACCGATATAAAAATATTTCCTATTTAACATCAGATACGCTAGCGTTATTGATAGTAAAGCACTGACAAAAATACATTTTTTATTTGACAAAGTATCTGGCATTTTTTTACAGATTCTTCTGTTCATTTCCTAGCTGGTAATAAAAACTTGTCCCGGTTCAAGCAAGTACCTGTCACCTATTATTTAATCAAGCAAAAATTAGCACCCAACTCAAACTACCTTGGAAGAGGAGATTTAGAAAATCAGATGCAACAGTCCTAATTCTCAAACTAGAGGAGCTATGTTTTAACTATACAGTCCCCAGGAATGGTAAAGTTAAAAAAAAACACGTGCTGTGACAGAATCTGGAATCAGATTAAGAGGGAATTAACTTTGTTTAGTCTGTAGCTAGTAGACTCCTTTAGAAGGGTGTTTTCAGTTAATTAAACTGAATAGGATACATTGCAAGATGAAACAATTGTATCTCAAAGATAAGGGAAATTCTAAGTATACAAGAAGGTATACTAAATCACACTGGATTAGAAAAAGTAAACAAAGAGTTGCTTTCCAAGATCAGAAGGAGAAAAAGCTATGCTCACAAGAGGCATAAAAATAATTCATGTATCTTTTTATGTGGTGAAACAACAACTCTGTTTCTTTCTTATCAGCTAGTAAAACAACTCCAGCTGCATATTTGGACTGGGACAGCAAAATGTGAAAGGCTAATGTGAAAGCTGCTAAATTCTCAAAGGAAAAAGAGAAGCTTCTAACAGGCTTAAGAAAGTAAGTTTTATGCCAAAAGTCTTAAGAAAAGGACTTTGCGTAGAATTTATGTCCGAGAGCTGGCTACAGACTTTTAAATGTCTATAACAAAAATCAATCTAACAAGTGGTTAAGTTTCTAGAGTTGTTCTTCCAATGCTCTTTCCACGCATCTATGGATTTCAAGTCACATAGGTATTTTGGCTGTTTACCTTCATGCTAAATTCAGGACAATTCATCACAGTGTCTCTCAGCCACAGTACAGCATCTGGAGTCCACATGCCAGTGTTAGGAGGCAGATCAGCCAGGCAGCATTTTAAAGCCTAAGAACAGAATTAAGTATACAAGATATACTTCAGTAATACGGAAACTAGTCCACAAGCTCCTATTCATAGAAACTTCATTAATGGTGACAGATTCAGTATGTATGACAAACAGAAAGAGACAGAGGAATAAGTAAACCCAGTACCATTATACATGCAAAACATCCTGTGGAAACATAGGAAGACATGATGATTTACTTCAGGCAAAGATGCACAATGAAACACTCCAAATGTTGAATGCTATTAAACAAAACAAAGTTTCATTACATAAACCTTGAAGTAGCAGCAGCAAACATTGCCAAGAGATCTTGCTTAAGTTAGCTTTAACGTGTCTTCATACCTGAGGAGGTATTGCAATTACTTCTCTCAGGAACTGTGGTGGGATTTCTCTAAGCTCTGATACTTTCACAGTTCCAACTGTTCCAGTATCCATGAACTGCACATCAAGTGCCCGTCTAGTGTGAATAATTCTTATCTGAAAGAAGAAAGCAGGAGCATCATTTTGAGTTAAAAACACAACAGTGACATACACACTATACCAAGTTTCATGGAAACTAAGGATTCCCATGTGGGAAAACTGTAGCTGTTCCTTGAGTACTTCTTACCTCTACACGTGCCCATTTTCCTTTGGAAGGAAACAAGCAGATTTTGCCACAGAAAGGTAGCGATACATTAAACTCAGATGTTTGCTGCAAATATAAAAACAGAAGTTAAAAAGCATGGAGCTATTACTATTTGGCACTCAATTAAACCTTGAAAAAGCCACGTATTGAATAAATAGTTCTGAGAAGTAACAATGCCGTTTCAAATATAACAACTCTTTCCAGCCTCAGACACATTTCTTATCACATTGTTTTAAGCTTCCCCAATCAGTAAAGCTTTAATTCCCAGCTGCCTATCTTACAGGGAAACTGAGAAAATATGAAGTGCCAGGGGAAAAAAGCCATGTTTGGAAACAGAGGATATGAAATCACTGACCATTACTTTAATGTTCTCAAAAGCAAAAGCAGTTCAGAGCTGTGACAGACAACTGAAGAAGCTCCCACTTTATATTCTAGAACAGATCATTTGCTGAGATATTTAGCAAACCAAATTTACTACTGCCTTAAATGAAAGTCTCATGGGGTTGACACTCACCATTATGGTCCTAAATAATATAACAAGACAATGGCTACACTACAAAAAGCATGAAGAAACTCCATTTGAAGATCCATAAACACCCTGGTTTGCTTAAACTCTCAGGCAAAACAAATCCCCTCAAGGTGAGCTGCAAAGTCAAGATTGCTTCTTTTACCGCCATATATAGATTTATATTAAAAGATTCTGAATGTCAAGGTCTGTCTTTAATAGTAATGAACCAAACATACACTTTGTCCAGAAAATCTGAATTCTGAAACACCTGGCTGCTTGCCTTTGTGTTGCTAAACTTTTCGGGATTCTGTATGTTTTCCTTCAGTGTTTAGCTTGCTTGAAACTGAATCTTGGTAAATGAGACATGTTTAATATAAGTATTTCCAGATGAGATGTGTTCCACGGCAGGTCTAAAGTTCAACTTCTACACCTAAAAACACTTTGACAGAGTAGTTTCACAAGCAACAGTTCTAACAGGAACTTCAAGGATCTGCATTTCATGGTTTGATTCTCTAAGGCTCAGCTGCGTGTTAAATTAGATTCTATTAAGATTTCTTCTCCTTTGTACAAATTCTCTTACAACTAGTAAGGGTTGATGCATGTGTCTGTAAATGGCTGGTGGAATGTCAGACTTCTGTGTCACATGCCCATTTTAAAGCAACATTTTGAAAAAGCTTCCTATACATCAGTTGATGTATAGGATATTAGCCATGACATTCAAACGCTAAGGGTACAAGCACAAGATATGCACCAGATCAGATCAAAGCCATTGAATCTCCAAGGAAGTCTGGCTAAAAAGAACAGACCCTTGGTTACACTGGGTTTTTTTGTCACTTTGCACGGTGTGCTGTGGGTGGGCCAGGCTGTTTATGCATCTCATCATCATCATGTAAGTAAAGATTACAGAAAAAACTTATGCCAGTATCTCCACAGGCTTTATACCAATCTGATGCACTTTCCATTGGAAACTTCCCATTGAGAGCTGTATTGTTACTAGTCTTAACTACTCAAAGGAAGTTTTAAGTAGTTACTGAAGCCTTAGAGACAGCTTGTGAACAACAGAGCATCAAAAGACACTCTTCATGCTGAAGGATGCACCCCAAAAAACTAGGAAGAGAATTTATAACCTTTTTGAATAGTCTATGGCTACCTCAGAAATTTGAACTGATGTGCAAAGAAAATGATTGGGACACTCTGAAGAAAGGCTACATGACTTTACCACTTCTCTCACTGTAGAACCTACCTTGTAAAGGAAGTAGTCTTCCACTTTCTGCAAGATTTCAGTAAGTCTAGACAAGCCTTTAGATGGCACTTGGCAATACAGGCTTCCGTCAGAGAAAACGCTTGTTACTCTTACATTTGTATACAGTGCATCTACCTGCAACGGTAAGATTTGGACAAGAAAAGGGGGGGGACAGCCCCCACCCCCACCAACTTAGCGAATTTCTGAGTACTGCTTTTTGTCCACCCAAGACTTCAGCAGTCATTGATTTTTAATTAATTAGTAAGGAAACAGGAAAACGGTACCTGTAGGTGCAGCTCAAGGGACTTGTCATACAGTGCCTTCAGACAAGTAGCATTGATGTTGATATCGTCTTCTCCGGAAGTGTCATAGAGAACAAGAAGAGGAATATCACTCTTTTCCAGTATTTCCACAGCAAATATCTTGGAGAATGTCTGCGATTCCACAGTCTTTACTAGGACAGGATCATCACAGAAGACCTCCAGTCCTGTAAGACACACCACACTTTTAATGTATCACTGTATTCAAAGGAAAAAATAACTGGGTCTGTGCTCACAACAGGAATCTTTTCAAGAATCAGGATACAGCAGGAAAGTTGTGATGCACCCCTACTTGCATTCTGCTTAATTTCCACCTTGTTAACAAAATAAGCCATCTTTGGGGGAGAAAGGTAAAAAAAAAGATCCTCTTCAGAAAGAGTTGAGGCAAATGTGTAGAGAAAAAAGGAATGCATCCAAGTATTACATAAACAAACAAAAGCTCATTCATAGCAATTTTATACATTTAAAATTAAGTATTTTCAAAAAGTTAGAAATGCCTACTAGTTTTAGGAAGGTAAATTAACTTCCAGGAGAGTCTAGGAAGTCTGCAAGTATGCAAGTACTGAAAGGGGAAGGATCATTTTAAAACAACTAAATAGGATCATATTTAGGAATATTGTCCAGCCTGGCTACAACAGATATGCCTCATTTGTGGAAAAAGGAGTTGTGCCAGTACCTTGTTTCACAAAACAGCAAATGTTTCCTTGTATTTCTTTAGGCTCGCATCTATTAAAGGGACAAAGGCATCCAAGCTAAGTGCTAAAACAACTAAGCTCTGTAACAGAGATACTGGATATCAAGGTCTTCTAATATCAAGGTTTCTTTATAAAACTCTCCTTCACTTCCTTCCTTCCTTTTCCTTCTTTTCATGTCTACCTGTGTCTGCTTAGACTACCTGCCTTGGACAAAATCTAACACCCACAGAGTTATGACAATCAAGGATCAAAACCTGCAGACTGAGATGCTTCATTCCATGAACAGTGCAACAAGCAGCTGTATAGTCAACACAGGCTTTCTCTTACCTGCCAGTTTACATTTTGCAGCTTGAAATGGAAGTGAATGGAACTGCTTCTGTAGTTTGTACACACTGTTGCTGTCAACAAACTCACTGAAGCCATGATCAACATAGCATACCTGATAAAGGAAAAGGGAATAAAAGCGTAAGATCATAAACATAATTGTAAATATGTTTTCTGGAGTCTAGGAAAAATGTATTCAGTTACCATATTCTCTGTGCCACAAACAATTTGTCACTAATTTAGTACTATATAACACCATTAATCTCATGTTTATTTCACTGCTTGAATGTTCAGAGCTTTCAGGGAAAGACACCTCAAGATCTCTGTAAAACCCAACTGTTCACAGAATCTCAGCTCTTAATAGGAACAGTGCTGGAAGGACGCAGCACATATTACCCCAAACCACATAAAGAAATAATGAAGTGGCAACTTTTATTTCTAAAACTTTGAAAGTGTTGAAAAGTCAAATACCATTTAAAAGCCATTCTGTGTTTTGCCTTTTGTTTTTACATTAAGAGAATAATTTTGAATTATGCTTATAAATACAAATACCACAGTCAGTACAGAAAACCAGTAGGGAAACTGCTGATTGGCAGCAAGTAATTGGAGCCCAAGTGAGAGAAAGGCTTTGACAAGACTTTTTACAACTTTTTAATAAACTCTATCACGCAAAATGTCTGCATACCAAGCACTGAAAAGTGAGTCTGAACACTGTGCCAGAGGATAATCAGCAAATGCTCCAGTAAAGCAGTATCCTTCTTTTGGCTAACAGCTCTATCTCGACAGAAATTAGAGACAAGCTTACTACCAATGTCCTTGCCACTTCTCTAAACCCAATAATCATTCACAAACCCGAGTTCTGACAGATGCCTCCAAGTTCCAAAGAGCATTTACATCAAGTTTCAGAAAAACTGCAATTCTGATACATGCACTGTTTAAATATTTATGAAATAGATCAACTTTAAAAGTATGTTAAGCAGACCTGGGTAATAAGTCTCCTAATAGGAAAACAAAACAAAAAATAAAAAGGTATCATTAATGTTTGACTAGGCAAGAAATAATTCAGAAGTTTGTTTTCACAGTTCTGTCATATGTTCTAGTTTCATTGCAGATGGCAAGAAGTGTCTGCTTGGCCCAGGAAAATTTTAACAGTGTAGTTAAATAATTTCAAAGGGGTTTAACTAAAATGCACACAACATGTAACTCCCAGAATACCAGATCCAGCTGACAGCAAGCCAATGAGAAGGATATACTTGTGTTCCTATTTAGTGCATGTAATAGATGTTTCCGTACAAGACTTCAAACAGGATCTATCAGCAAGTAAATTTTGTTCTTCCCTTTCCCTTCCTCTGTCCCACTCCAAATAGTGCTACTGCACCCATTCCTCCTAAGACCATCAAAGGCACATTTTCAGTAAAGTGCTTTAGGGCCCAGCCCAATTTAAAACCCCCAAACTCAAACTATTTATGGGAAAAAACATGAAAGACCATTTAATTCTGGCAATCCCATAACTTAAAAAAAATAATATCTTAATTTCTTACATAACTGAAAATAGAAATACCTCAGGGCAAGAAAGGAGAGAAGGCTAGCACAGCATATTTAGGAATTGATTGTGTATCTAAAAAAGAAGATTCTTTCAAGTCTTCCTTCAAGTGCTAAAATAAGTAATTGCTTGCCTTTATTCTGTTGTCTTCTAGAGAAATTATCCGAGCACGCAACCAGGCATCTTCTTCAGCGTGTACTGCAACAAGCTGCCCAACACTCAGAGACTGAGCTACTGACACTGTACTATTCTGACTATAATACGCTTTCATGTCATCTTCCATTTGTTCTTGGGCAGAAGAATAATCTTTGCCCACATACCTACGGTATTTTACAGAAAAAAAAAACCATAAGAGTTAGGATGCAACTTCAAAAAGCTGAATTAAAACCCAAGAACATTTACATGCACATGTAAGTAAATTATGGATATACACATTTTCTAAGCACGTCAGTATCCAAACTCTTTTCCCACTACCTGGGCTATAGAAAAGTAACTGATATAAAATCTAGTACTTTATTTACAGCTAAATGTGGTCCAGCAGTGTATAATCTAACACGCTCAACTAGATTTCTAGTAAGAGCTCTTACCTGATTATTATAATCATGTGGAACAACTTGACCACAAAAGTAATATCTGGGACCAAGTACAAAAAAGAACTCATACATCATCTCTGAAGTTACTCTGTCATTAACAAGCACCAGCTTAAACTGGTTTTCACTAAGGTTGATCAAAATCAAGCCGTCTAAAATAACTTCACAAATCAGCTGTTAAACCATGTGCTGTTTAATCTCAGCCTTCAGAACAATCTTGGTATTAGGCTGCTGACCTAATGGTTTATACTGAAGCAGTTTGTGTTGCATAGATCTTCTTAAAAAAACCCCCACAACCTCCAAACGGGAAGTTCTGAATGCTTCAGAAACAAGTCAGGTTAAAGTAGACAAAAGGAAAACTTTATTCCCAAATTTGTATTAGTAGCTATGGTTTAAAGTTGTTCATAGAGTGATTAATACTGCTCAATTCTACCACACTGTTCAGATTATCATCCTATAAAAATTTGGGTGTGCTCTGAAGGTCTGCTATATGCCCAGGATTAGCGCAGATACTGTACTATGACATACTATGCTAACTTTGTTATAAAGATTAAGTTATATCTGATCACATTCCAGGGAACTCTCATTTTCATAAAGACAGCCTGCTACCTCACCATCTGATTATATATTGGTTTTCAGAATGACAGCCCTTTTGTTTCTGTGTCAGCACTCATCTGCTTCATAATGGACATGGAGTCAGGCAACAGTCACACATGTGCTACTTAAAAGTTTATTTCTTAACATTTGTTTCATAAAGATTCCTAACAGATGGTGTTAGGATTTCTGCCACTCTATTTTCTGCTAATAGGTGAGCATCATACTGAAAAAGATTTTGGTCAAAGTCAACTGAAAAATTATTTTGCAGATTCTTTAGAAAAGAATCTTGGAAAGCAACCTCAAAAAAGTGTGTTAGAGGCTAATCTATGTGTGGGTGGACAGACACTGCAAGTGTGCATTCACCACCATTCTTAGTCTCAACTGGAACCAATTCACATGTCAAGTAAAACTTGCTGCTTCACTATGAAAGGAACAGAGGAGTATGCTTCCATAGTGCAACAAGCTTTACAATTTTGTCTATTCAAAAAGATCAGAGAAGAGGGAAAAAAAGTATCCAAGCTGAAGAACAGAAACTCAAGGTAGCTGAGAATAAAAGGTGGTAACCAATTATTTATTCTCAGAATTCAAATGCAGCACCTACCATATCATCTCTGCCTTCAATCACACTGTTGTAGATGTATAGCAAATATCTAGGAGTGTGTGTATCACCTCACTTTCATTCTGACTACATCAGAACTCTTACAGAATTGTACTGTGTCTCAAAACTGAAATAGGACCAACCTTCCAGCTTTGTCTTAATTAGTACTGGAGTTGAAAGGTTTCAGCCAAACACACACCAAGAAAGTAAAGAGATACTGGTCCATCCCCAAGACAGAAAGAAGAATCCTGATTTTATTGATCCTGCAAAAATCAACATCAACCAATAGCCCCTACAAAGTTCTTGTTTAGATCAGGAGAAAGTGACTGCTACTGCATGCATGGGAAAGTTGAGTCCATGCATTGTTACCTTTCTTACACATCTACACAAACATTTTCTTGTCATGGCAAGAAAATATTCCCTTCAAGGCTAGTTTCATCTTGAAGATAAATGACCTTGAAATACATAGATAACCCTAACTAGTAATTTCTGTATCTAGGGCCAAGAAATGACTAATCACCACCATGTACCTACACAGACAAATCAGAAACTTTAGTATTGTCCAGGAACCATGGTCCAAAATTTTGGAACCACTGCTTTAGAGAAATTTTAACATAATCACCCTCAGCTCATCAGTGTTGTATGATATTTTAATCCATGGGACTTGAAGCACTCCCCCAAACATCCTTAAATTAAGTTTAAAAAGCTAACATTTGTTATGTCACATATACAGGGAGCTATCAATGCTGCCAGAATGAAAAGGTGAGAAGGAAAAAGTTTTGCAGAGTTAAGTCCCACCTGCACAGCAAGCTGGAATTAAGAGACAGATAATTTGTTCCTGCTCTTCCCAATATGCATCATGTCTAACTATTTCAATATCTCTGTGTACATATGACTGCATGTCTTAAATTGTCTGTCTTTCCTGGCACTATTCATCTTCATCATCTTTCATATCTTAGTCTAAATTCAAATAGAGCTCTCACAGGAACAACCTAAAACATAAAGCCTCTTTTCTTTGATATGGTTCTTCCTCCTGTGATTTTTTTTTCCCAAGCTTTAGGCTCACTCACAAATACCCGCTGTGTCTTTTTGGCTAAAATGATTGACTCATCCAGCTGGAGACAGTACAAATGATAATGGTGGATGAAGAATCCTGCCTTAAATTATTCTTTGTGGTATAAGACCACTATACAAAATAAATGTATAAGCAATGTACAAAAAAAGCACAGTATAAGAACGGTGCTAGCAGCTAAAACAAAGATGGCAACATTCTGAAATGAGAATTTCTCTCATAACCCCCAAGTACGGGGATTTTTGCTACAGATTATCAGCCATCAAGAGTCCATGACTTCAGGGAACCAAAACAGTGGACATACACATAAAGGTCAAGGTTGAGTATTCCAATACATTACTGATAGCTACAGAGAAAAAGTGTAGCTAAATTTCAGCCTTAAGGCTAGTCTGTTGAACATTGCCAACCAGCAATGATGAACAAGATATTAGTTTCATAGTGAAAGGATTCATAAGTAAACTACACATATACTTTGATCCTAATCAGGACCTCTGAGAATGAAACTATCTAATGAAAGCTGAAAGTGCAGAAACTAGTGGGGGAAAACAGAGCTGTCAACATAGTAAATTACCATACAGTTGCTCAATTAATCCGTCAAAGCCACATATAAAACTTTTTAAGATTAGACTCAATTTGAAAGTTTTCAAAATGAAATATCCTCTATAAAAAGTGTGTGGGTTTTTTGGTTGGTTGGTTGGTTCATTTTTTTAAATTTTAATGAACTGCTACAACCTGTTTTATCCCAGCAATGAAGTACAGAAAGCTGATCAAAGTTATTTCCCGAAACCATACAGCAACATATGCCTATGACAGCCACTACAGTCCACTTCTTAAAACTGTCCTCTAAGGCTGGGCTGATGAGCAACCAAACCAAGAAGCACTATTCATTTATCACTGGATGGAAGCTCATCTGTCCCCAAAAGTGAAAACCACAGTGTAATGTGAACACACTCAAGTCACACCTAGTTAGTAGTAAGTCCATTACCGAAGTAAAAAGTATTTCAGTAAGTATTGCAAGCAATATCTGAATACTATTATATGTTATAGTAGGGTTATTCTAAAAAGTCTTCTGATGGCAAGCTAATGATAGAACTGATCAGCTCAGCATATAAGAAGCGTCAGAAAATTTCCATATAAGCATAAACAAAAAGATTCCTAAGTTATTTTATCAAAATAAGTAAATAATGAAGTCCTACAACCTCCTGTTTACCTCTTCTCTTATGGCAGACCTGCACAATATGAATATGTGGATTTATAAATAAAGCAAAAAAGATAAAAATCTGAAGTACACTTGCCTAATTAGAACCTCATTGGTGTTTTTCAGTTCTAACACTATGACAGACACAGATCCTTCCGATGGAATGATTAGAGGAGGAACAGTTATGTTCTCTGGATACTGGTCCTTGGATTCTTCATACTGTTGCTCAGCTGTGGCCTTCACACCATCATGCCTCTGGACTTTCTCAGTGACATTCAGATTTTCGTCAACGTGTCTTTGGGGTTTCGCATAGAGGATGGCTTTTCTGGGGACTTCAGATACATAGTCCACTACGCATACATCTGACAGCAACTCTAAATTATTGAGAATGTCTTCTGGAAATTTTACTTCGTAAGTGTCTTGGTACAATTTGGGAAGCGCATTAGCCCAAAGACCACTGGAATACTTCAGCAAGATGTTAACAACTTTCTGCTTAAAGTCCTTACTAAGTGATGTAGGCGTGGTCTCCATATTTGGTTTTACCAAAGGGTCTGCTTTTGGAGAAGTAACATTCTGAGATGCCTTTTCTTGCTCTGTATCACTTTTTGCTGTTGGTGGTATTTTCTTAGCAGGATAAAGAAGCCCATCGATCTGATCACCCCGGTGTACTTTCTCCACCTTGGAAAACAAAAAGTAGAGTCAATCAGTTGCATTTCTAAGTCTAAATCATTTTACCAATTACAATTTAACGACATGCATTTGTAGGGTTAAACGTGGAACAACAGTGAAGAGATAGGCAATGGAGGTCAGTACAAGTCAGTATGCTATAACCCAATCCCTTATAATTAAGCCCTCTGTGCTTTGTTAAGGCAGTAGGGGTCATTATTCTACATCGTAATATATTGTTACTTACATTGTACTTGCTTAAGTCTTCCCAAACTTACTAAGTACCAAGCATTTTCCCACAGCTAGCCATGCTCTTTTCACATGATCACTTGCAAGGATGCTTAGGGAATTGTAACACTTAATGCTCAAGCTCACATAAAAGCTCCAAAAACTCCCACCCATTGTTCTTGGGTTCGTGATGCCAAGGTCCTCCCTGCCTGCTGCTTACATGGCTCAGGAAACTACTGGGAAATCCCTGCTGGGATGTGGAGGTAATAAACACCTTCCAGCCATCTTTGTGTGTATTGTGTTTATGTATCTGACCCTGCCTGAGTCTGGATCAGCACTGCTGCTGGTAGAGAGCAGTCCAGTGCTGCCAACCTGGACCAAACAGCATTTTATACAGACTTTGATTGGACATCTCCACAGGGAGCTAAGCCTGAGGCAGTTACTACAGGGTGGTTTTTCTTGTAATGCTTCCTCCTCCCGTTTGAAAGATACCAAACACATATGACTACATCAGCACAGGACAAATACCTAACCAGTGCAATACAACTTCACTTCCAAAGAAGTATAGTCTCACTTTTCTCCTAGTGGGACCAGAAGATTATGACACACTCCACAAACTTAGGTCTTTTGCGCATTAACTCCCCCTGATCTTCCATACTGGTAAGCATATCATAAACAAAAGGTTTGGTCTCAGTTTACTGAGCGAAAGGGATCTGATTGTATACTTCAGAAACAAAAGGACACCTGTCAGTCAGCACTGTAAAGGCTGTCTGCAGTCAGGTTCAGGGAATTATTTTTTCTTTTAAAAAGTTCTGAAATTAAAGAAGAAATTTCTGGATTGTAATAGATTTGATTAGGCCATTTTAAACCATGCCCACAGCCTCCCTCCAGACCCAGATGTTTTGCCAGTCCACATGTCCTCTCTACCCTTTGCTAAGTTCAATAATCAGCATCTCACATGAAGTCACAACTTTGAAAGCACCATTTGAGAACTGTAGAAACAAACTCACAATAAAATTCCACTTCCTAAGGCTAGACAGTTTCAACCTAGATCAACCTAACTGTAGCTTAGCAGGAATGTCTATGTAGAATTGAGATAACAAAAGCTCTCAGTGTCTCCATATTGGTCCCAAAGTAAGAACAACTCCTACAGTAAAGGAAATTATTAAGGTTTATGGAGTTCCACCTTGATATTCCTTCTTCAGAGGAAACAACTCTCGTCAGTTCCCTGGGCCCACATCACACCAAAGTCCTTTTCAAATGCAGATCAATGAAGAAAACAGAGTAGTTCAATCACTTGCTACTACTCAGGGGCAGCATTTATATGTACAATATTGATGTCCATACCCATAAGAACTTTGTAAACCTTGCTAAAATCATTCTTTGCTGTTCTGTCTTCACAACATACAATGGAAGCATAATGAAGAAGTATTATCTCACGTAACAAGAATAATACAGGTCACTATCAAGACGACATTAACAAGACAAGAACGCTTAGTCACAATACATTGAAAAAACTGAAAAGAATGGCCATTACTGTGCCAAGAACCATGTATTTTCTCCTATGTGCAGATTTTCATACTCAGCCTAAGTTGCCACATGGAAGATCTGGGTTAAAAGTCAGCAAAACCACCTAAAGCTTACCACACCAGTGCATTTCCATACACCTGCTCTGCATTACATTGTCTAGATTGGTGCAAAAACAATATCAAATAGTTCTTGTGAATACATCTTGGTCAACCTCCACAAACACTAGCACATGTGCTAACTAAAAATGACATAGAGATAGTTTTCATAGATATAAAAAAATAACAACCATGTTAGAGAATTCTCTTGCATTCATGGCTGCATGTCTGAATCCTATCAGTGAAAACGAAAGAAGTACTATTTTCTGCAGTAAGATATGAGAAGGCAAACAAACCTAACTAACAACCCTCAGCTCCCTGAATTCATGTGAATGAGTTCACAAGCTTTAAGACTTGAGTCTTTCCAAGTAGGCTCACTAAAGCAAGGAAACATTCTTTCTTAATTGGGAGATGGCAGAGTTAGTGTCCTACAGACATCCATTTACTAATGAATATGTATAAATGTAAACAAATCATATAAAGGACCTCAGTGTACCAGTGGTACATTCACCAAGCTCCTAAGTATCTCTGCTAGTCAGCTTGATAGAAGAGATGACAAAATATGTCTGGCCATGCAACCTGGAAGGACCAAAGATGTCCTCAGTGATTCACAACAGGAAGAACCTACATTTGTACCCTCTGGTATCAGGAATCTTACTGTGTGCCTCTTGAGACACAGGTGAAGAAAGGAGATTGGTTAAAAAAACAACCAAACAAAAACTTACCAAAGCCTTGCAAGGGCTCTGATATATAGTCAAGAGACCAAAGTGTATCAAATGGCTCAGAGAAAAACAGGGGCACACCACCTTGGCAGGCAGTGACATCCTAGGTACAGAGGAATTGGTAAGGAAGTCCCAGGTGTCCATGCACAAGACTGAAAAATTTGTGTAAATGACCAGCCAAGGAAACTTGGCTCCAGAAAAGACTTGGCATCATCATGATAGCAATCTGTTTGAGAGGGCTGTGTTAGAACACATGCAGTTGATCCTGAAAGAAGTTGGCTGCAGCGGTCTACCTTTACACACCCTTTCTTTTAACTAGCTCTTTTTAACTAGTGTTGCAACAGAAATTAATACATTTCAGCTGACAGGACTAATAAACCTTACACATATAAAGACTGGCAGCAGACTAAAGAGAGAAGATCCTCAGAGACCTCTAAGCCGCTTACCTCCAATAATAGCTCTGAGGTTTTCCAGGCACTGAAGCTCTGTTTTGAAGAGTTTAGATGCTGACCAAGCAAACCATTTAAAGACAGAAAAATGCTATTTCAGTAAGTTGTTTCAGCTTACTTCAGTATAAATATGCTCAGGTAGACATCATTAGGTTACTATTTCTTGCATAGAAGTTAAAGTTCAAGATATAACAGAGTCCTCCAGACACTGCTATGGCCAAGACACCTTCAAGGACATACAACACTACAGAAATTTTATTTATAAGCAAACAGCTTCACCTGTGAGAAGCACTTCAAAACAGCCACCCTTTCTTTAGCACAAATATCTCAGTTTGGTTTCCAGTGAATTTGCCTGCAAGGTACTTCCCACTAGTATGGCTAGCAGGCCTGCTTTGCAAGCACAACATGCCTGCTGTCACCTCTCCATCGGAGAGCACAAAGTGGAGTCAACAGCTGTCAGAATGTATTATCAAGGCAACAAGGACTGAAGTCATTCTACACAGAAGAAAAACATGTTTGCTCTGGCCTGATTAACAGAGGGAGCTCTTGAAAATTAAAATCTGGAGCCCAAAGTAATACAGCTTCAAATAAAAAAATACTCCCAAGGTAAATACTAACACTGCAATTGAGTAAACCAAGTGGAATGCAACAGAAGAGCAAGTCCACACCTTTTGACATATGCATACATAGAGGATGAAGGCAGGCATGCTCCTGTATGTGTTACTAGGACAAAAACTTTGTATGTGTGTGCCTGACAATGTGCAAGTAAACCACTACACTAATACATGTAATCAAAAGAAAGGATCCACTTTGCAATGCCAGAATGACTAGAATAACACTGAGTTTTGTTTAACTGCGTGTATGGTGATGATCAAAGAGCAGATACACCGGCAAACTCCTAGAGCATCAATACTTTCCAGGAAGAAAGTGGATAAAATACCTCCTTGAAATGTGTGGGTAGTCAGAAAAAGTGTCCTTCACTTTCAAGGTTACATTCATAACTAGCATGTGCAGCTATCTGCTGTCATTCTTCTGCAAGGCAGGGAAAGGAAATGCACAGTGGAAGCTGGCATTTAATGTCAGTGACAGTCTCATCATACATGGCAAGCAGAAAAAGTCTGGCTCCATGATACTTCCTATCAAACAGGTTCTTAAAGTCTGCTCTAAACCACACTCATCAGAACTATCACTGATTCAGTGAGAGTAATTCATTAGAAGTGTGATGCATGAATTCTTTCAGATCAGATTTAAATATGCAACACAGAAGCTAGCTACCGTGGCATATGCACCATAGACTGCAAATAGACACATTTTGCTCACAGACACCTTAGACAAATGCTTCAGTGTGAAGGCAGCCCTTATCTATTTGACTTTCCTCAATAGTACATGAAGTTCAACTCCCAGCAAGCTGGAGCTCAAAGCAGTGAGGAAGGTACTCCTGGCCCTGATCAGCAGCACCCCGCATCCATACATTTGGCTGATAGCATCTTTTCTGTCAGAGGCAGCCAGTACAACTCCAGATCCCACTGTCTATGCCAATCATTCTACAGTACAGCTCTCCCTCGGTAATGGTGAGATGCTGCTTCAACATTTATGCTCTGCTCTTCCCTGCACCTCCAGTTAGCTGCCTTTGAAAGCAACAGAGTTTAATCTACCATGCTGTTGAATAAGCATGCAAAGTAACCAATTATGGGGGAAAAAAGTCCAGACTTGTGCAATGTTCTTGAAAGGCTGAAGATCCCCACTGCAAAGGGTGGCATCAGACACAGTAAAGAGCTTTTCCTTACAAGGCTGTGGAAGCCCCTTCCATCATCTGGTTATAACTTATCCTTGGGATCCACTCCAGCTTTTACAGCTTTTAGTCCAATATGCGATCAATTGTTTTGTATGGGAAGCTATGATACCTGACTTCCGACCCTAAATGCCAAAAGGGCACATTAAAAAAAAGGCTTGTCTTCCACCAAACCTCATGTCAACTGGGAAGCTGGAAGATGACAGGAAAAGGACTAAAATATACTACTCAGAAAGGCTGTAGAGTGTCTGTTGTTAAAACATGACCAGATACAGCCTTGGGCAAACTGCTCGTGGTGACCCTGCTTGAGTAGGGGGGTTGCATTAGATAGTCTCAAGAAGTCCCTTGAACCTCAGTGATTCTGTGACTCTGTGAAATGTTTATACAATGTTAGATGAGCTGGCTCAGTTCTTTTGAATTTCAATTATCAGGATGTAAGAACTACATTCAGAAATCACAAGCCTGTTAAAATACTAGGGAAGGCAAAATAATTTTGAAAGGTTTTTGCTTTAATAGCCTTTTCAGTCACTAACCCTGACAGGTATGTCAGTTTCATTAAGAGGGCCCAGAAAAGATCAGTTATGATATGCACACTGACAATAACAACAATAAATTTTGGTGGGTTCTTCATGGCACATACAGAAGACACATTCAGCTCTTCAAGTGAAATGAAAATTTTCAGATGCTACAATGAATCTAAAACCTTTCTATTTCTGGTAGTTATTACTTCTTTACTTAACTGAAATGTTAAAATACAAGTCATACTGGCCATATTTTTCTGTTTTATTGTTAGACTAAAGGATCCTTATTGCCGAGATACCCTTGCCCTTGTTCAGCTAGTGCTCAGGGCGGGGGTGGTAAGCTCTGCAAAGTTTACGACTGTCTTTAGGTTGCCCCCTTCTGCCCATCCTCCTTGCCCTCGCACTTCACTAACTTGCATGTCACAGTGAGCATAATTATTCTGCACAGTTCCTCATGCTTTTGAGACTCTAACTCCTGAAAAGTTTCAAGTGAAACTCTGTGATGCAATAAGCCAGTTGAACCAATTTAACAACTCCATACTGTTGAGGGCTGCCCTTATGCCAGCACTGAGGATCAGCACAGACCTTTGTCAGCTGTTCTTTTTGGCTGCACTGATTTTCACCTCATAACACAGTGAAGTCTTCCTAAGGGGTCAGAAAAGTGCAAGATTTAATACCTAAGAAGCTGCAAGCTTATTTGAAGCAAGAAAAGACAAGATGCTGTCAAACAGAGTCTGACTTCATTTGGCCGCTCATCATGTTGCTTAACCACTCACCAGTAAGATTGAGCTTCAGGAACATCGAGTTACAGCCCGTTCTAGCACTGTGTCTGGACAGCAAAGTTACTCTGGGTATCTTGCTGTCCTCAGCAGGCTCCTTTCCACACATACTATGACACCATCTTCTCAGTGAGGCTGATACCAACTGTATTTTGCTCTGTGCTGGACTATATACAACACATATAGTTAAATTTTAGGCAGAACATGTCTTCTGTTCACTGAACTCCACTGTAAATGGCTAGTGGCTCAGTGTCTAGTACTGACATAGCCAATAAAGCAAAATGTCAGACCAAATACTGATTCCTTCAACAAGCATGGCAAAAGAAAGCTAACTACCATAACGCTAGAGCTCATCTGCAGGGGGCAGTTTGTAAGGCCTGTGTAAAACTGTAAAAGTTCTCATTCATACATACCACCAGCCATGACAGCCCACTCCATTGCCTCATCCATGTGTGAAGTACATTCCAGTTCATAAGAAACTATCTATTACATGTAACTAAAGCTGAACTTTATACTACCTCAAATCCATTTCTCTGTTTGGATGATGACTTTTGCTTCACACAGCTAAATTGTAGTACAGGAATTCCTTGGGAGTAAAAAATGGACAGAACCAAAGATGCTCAAGGAATACAACTGGTTACTCTGGCAATCCTCCTCTGAGCAGACTGGTTTAATCTAATCTGAACACTACAGTAAAAACTCAACTGACACATATGTCTGTCAGTTCTGTCAGTTTGATTCTGCCATCTTCATAAGCCTTTAGTTTCACTTTCTGCCAACAGTCACAATTTTTATAAAATACAAAAGATTAATAAAATTCTGAGAACTAGATACTGTTAAAAAAAAATATATCAGCAAAATATCCTAGCTGTCAACTAGGCAACATAGGCAAGTCCCATTCTTGTCTAAAAATATCTTCTACCTTCCTATTTGTAATGACAAACTTCAATTTTTAATGACTACTTAAAAAAACAAACCCAAGACAACCACATACACCCCAAAATCCATGCCAATTTTCTCCTTCTTTTCTCTGTTTTTTTTCCAGTTATGTATCTTCAAGAAAACAGACAGCCTTTGGGACCTGCCCAGCACCATCCCAGATGTTCAAGAGATGAAGCGAAGAACACCAAGCTTTCCTTTACCGTGTAAAAACCTCCTCCTCAGAATAAATGGCCTGGCAAACATTCTTCAGTTTGAGGAGCATTTTCACACAGTATCATCCAATACAATACCAAAGTGCTTAAGTGCACTAAAGAACATGCTCAGGTATTACATATTCTTTAACTATACACTTATTAAAAGGTAGTAAGACAACTTACTGAGGAACAATAGATTACTGGAGATAAAATTGGCCTCTGATGACAACCAATTAAAGATTAAACTGATAAACAGCCAGAGCCAGTAGGATGTTTTACAAAAAAGAATACCTTTGTTATAGAACTGTTGAAAAGTAAGTATATGTCTTCCAGCACAACTGGAATTTCCAGATTCAGAATGGTAGTGTTATTTTCCTACCAGCTCCTTAAGAAACCAGACAGAAAGACTAAGCCGTTACTACAAGGGAACTCTAGAACCAAGTCTAGAAACATGTATCCCTTCTTTCTGCCAATTAAAAGGCGGCTGCCTACTCGTCACTCTTTCTTCTAACTACAAGAATGAATTTGGGAAGATGGGTGGAGAAAAAGATGATAGAAGACAGCTTGACCTGACAGCACAGGGAACTGACATATTTGGTCATCTTCTCAGGTTGACGTACGCCCATGGAAAGAGGCCACTGCTATAAAAGCAGCCAGCACCATGACTACCTGGAAAGGATCTGCTGTGGAATTACTACATACAGGCAGACTGAATCAGTGCATTAGAAGAGCTGTGCTTGGTCAGAACAAAGATGTTCCTAGCCTGACATCCTCTTTCACAATAGCAGGTGCCCTTGAAAAAGCATAGGGAGTAAGACAAACGTAGTCTTTTGTCTCTTCCTTCTCATTCTGGATAGTCCATAGTTCAGGCATTATCAGTTAGTAACAGTTTCTTTGGAATTAAGTAATTCATGATGACTGAAGCCAGGGATCATGCATTCACCAGTGAATGTATTCAGCTGCTTTTGAATTCAAGATGATGATTACTCCCTGTTTACCTTCTCCAGGTCTCTTATTATTTTGTAGCCTTTATCTTTCCCTACCTAAATCATCTTAACTTACTTGTCCCTTATACAGCATCCATTACTTATCTTTACTTGTCACCCTTTGAATGACCCTTTCACCCTGCTTGACCTCTCAGTGAGTTTTTGTTTGCATATTTTCTGCGTAGAGATGGGAGAAGCACATCTGATTTTGACACGTGCTTACACAACACGTTTCCCCAGTGGTACAGTGTTTGCTATTTTGTTCTCTATTCATAAGAACACAGATCAGACCGTCTTTTTCAGGGCAGTCTGCTGCCTCCCTGGGGCCCAAATTTGAGATGTCACCAGATGACTGAATGGCTTAATATAGCTTTTGGACTATTCACTCCTGCTCTTTCATGCGAGTACTGATGATGTTGTAACAAAAAAGGCTAAGGTCGACAAAAAGAGATTTCAGGGCTCTGTGAAAAATGCTAAAGAATTCAGAAGCACAGGTAGTATTTTCCCTAATCTTCCCAGTAATGGGGAGAGACTTTGGAAGAAACAGACAAGCCCAGCATATACATACCTGGCTCTAGGACTGGTGTCTCCACCAAAACTTTGGGTTTTAATAACCATAGGAGAGTCTTTGAGCCACAAGGCACAACAGCGCCTGACCAGATGCATCTGTCCCAATGGGGGAAATGCACCTTTAGTCGTAAACTGGGGGTACTGAGAGGGCTTTAAACTAGAATCACTGGGGGAAGGGGACGTCAACAAGAGAGCTGAAGGTAAGTCAAGGATTGGCATGGCATTGCTGGAGGGTAGCAATGCTAGTGGGAACATATATACTGCTCCTGGGAGCGCAGGGAGCTTGGGAGCGCATCTGAAATGTTTATACACCAGCGCACACAGTACAAGAAACAAACAGGATGAGCTGGAAGCATTAGACAGTTCTCGCAGCTACGATGTCATTGGTATTAGCGAGACTTGGTGGAAGGAGTCCCTCAACTGGAGTGCTGGGATGGAGGGATACAGGCCGTTCAGGAGGGATAGGCAAGGCAGGTGACGTAGAGGAGTTGCACTGTACATGAGGGAGAGGTTTCATTGCACAGCCCTTACAGTTAGTGATGATGTGGTTGAAAGCCTCTGTGTGAGGATGAAGGGGAATGGAAAACACATATTGAGGTGGGCGTCTGCTACCAATCTCAGTCAGGATATAGCACTGATGAGTTATTCTACATGCAAGTGGGACAAGTCCCTGGATTGGTAGCCCTTGTCCTTATGGGAGATGTCAGCTTCCCAGGCATCAACTGGGAAGACCATATTGCTGTGACAAGCAAGTGGGAAATTCTTGAAGTTTCTGGAAGGTAACTTCTTGTCACAAGTACTCAATGAGACAACTAGGAGAGATGCCCTCCTATACCTGCCATCCGTGAACAGAGAGGGACTACGTCACGTTCAGACTTGACATTAGGAAGCTCAGAATTCTAAAAATACTGCTAAATTGTGAGAAAGACTTGTGAGAAAAACCTGTAGAAAGGTAAGAAATGAGACAGGGGTATGGTGGCTAAAATGGTGATCACTAACTGCGTAAAGTTGTATGCAAAGTAATTCATCAATAGAAAGGCAGAAAATTCTGACAGAAAACAAGGAAGGTGGGAGGGGCACCACCAGTCATCACGTTTTTTCAAAGCACTAATGTTGCTCAAGATGGAAATAGACAATTCAGCAACACGAGGATCTGACCAAAAGAGCTGTTGAAGCAGACTCTCCTGATGGAAGCCCATCTGGACAGCAAAGACTTGTATTATATAAGGGTGGCGAGCATATTTTGTCTCAGCCCAATTACTCATTAAGGCTTGGCTATAATCTGTAAGCACTGGCCACTACATAATTACTTTGTACTTTTGCATTTAGCTGCACAAAGTATGTTGCTACAAGCAGGATGCTCAAGCAAGCTGACCTAAAGAAGGGAGGTAACAGACCAACAGAGAACAAATTCAGCCTCAATCCTTTGTAGTAGGCCCTCTTGCCTGAAAGGTGGAGACTGAAAACAAGATTGTCATCCTGCAATGAGTGATTTTTGGAGACTTCAGCTCACTAGATAGGAAATTTCCATTACTGGTGGTTGTAACCTAAACACAGGAATGATCATTTCCCAGAAGTCAAAAATGAAATTACCCTTCAGAGAAAAGTTGAGGGATATGAGTTATTCAGAACTGCTGTCCATTGCAGAGTGCTCAGATGATGAACTTGAAGATGCTGAAAGCGTATGACAAGGTTTATTGCCTGCTGGCTTGTAACTAAGCTACTACTGATCAGTATGTTTTCAATAAGGGTATGTGCTGTCTCTTTAAGAAGGTACTGAGAGAAACATCAGGCATTTTTTCCTGTTCTTTTGAGGGTGGCAGACACTCCCAGTGTAAACACTCAGCCAGGCAGAAATAATTCAGAAATTAGTTGTGGAAGCATCTTAACTGTTAAGGCAGACTACAGTCTGCCCTCTGGCATTTCAAAGGATCTACGAACCTGTCTGTACACCTTGCATACAACTTAGTTGAACCGGGAATAAACACTGATTGTACTTAAGAGACGCATGGTAGCCTCCATGAGAAGGCCTGGATCCCAGTTCAAACTTCTCCATGCCAGAGCCATGGCTATGGTTTACGTAAGTCAGTAAACTGCGACAGGCTTTACAGGCTCATTAAGAGTTCTCTACAGTAAGATTGACTGTGCCATGACAGCTTGATAGTCCTGAATGCTGTTGTGCCATGCCTGCTGTATTACAATGTTTCCACAGATTTAATGACTGCTTATTTACACTAATATAGAATCACGAATTAATGTTGGAAAAGATCTTTAAGATTGAGTCCAAAAAACCACCTTATTTGCTTGCTAGAAAGAAAAGATAGACCCAACAGATAACAAGCAAAAGAACAATGAACTCATATCACAGATCCTGGACGAACAGTAACATTTTGTCTGGAACCTTAGTTAAAAAAGAGACTAAAATTTGCTGCGTGAGTTAAGGAACTCAATGAATAACAGCTTGCTCTACAGATAACAGAGGAACCTATCATCAATCATCAAAAAATCCCACCATCTTTCTCCAAGTGACAGAGAAGCCAATGAGGAGAGATACTATGGTGGACCTTGTTCTCACCAACAAGGAAGAGCTGGTGGAGAACGTGAAGTGCAAGGACAGCCTTGGCTGCAGTGCCCATGAAATGGTGGAGTTCAACATCCTTAGGACAGCGAGGAGGGTACACAGCAAGAATACTACCGTGGACTCAGGACAGCAGAGTCTGGCCTCCTCAGGGATCTGCTTTGTAGACTACCATAGGATAAAGCCCTGGAGGAAAGAGGGGCCCAAGAAAGCTGGTTAATATTCAAGGATCACCTCCTACAAGCTCAGGAATGCTGCACCCCAATGCAGAGGAAGTCAGGCAAAAACACTGGGAGGCCGGCATGGATGAACAAGGAGCTCCTGGACAAACTCAAACACGAAAAGGAAACCTATAGAGGGTGGGAGCAAGGACAGGTAGCCTGGGAGGAATACAGAGAAACTGTCCGAGCAGCCACGGATCAGGTAAGGAAAGCTAAAGCCCTGACAGAATTAGATCTGGCCAGGGACATCAAGGGCAACAAGAAAAGGTACATCAGTGATAAAAGGAGGACTAATGAAAATGCAGGCCCTCTCCAGAAGGAAACAGGAGACCTGGTTATCTGGGACACGGAGAAGCCTGAGGTACTCAGTGACTCTTTTGTGTCAGCCTTCACCAGCAAATGCTCCAGTCACACTGCCCAAGTCACAGAAGGCAAAGGCTGGGACTGAGAGAATGAAGAACCACCCACTTCTCAAACCTGAAAATAATGTTTGAGAACATCTAAGGGACCTGAAGGTGCACAAGTCCATGGGAACCTTATGAATTGCATCTGTGGATCCTGATGGGACGGGCAAATGAAGATGCTAAGCCACTATCCATTGCATTTCAGAAGTTGTGGCTGTTCAGTGAAGTTCCCGCTGACCGGAAAAGGGGAAGCATAACACCCATTTTTAGAAAGGGAAAAAAGGAAGACCCAGGGAACCATGGCCCAGTCAGTCTCACCTCTGCACCCAGCAAGATCGTGGAGGAGATCCTCCTGGAAGCTATGCTAAGGTACATGGAAAACAAGGAGATGACTGGCGACAGCCAACATGGCTTCACTAAGGGCAAGTTGTGTGCCTGACTAATCTGGTGGCCTTCTGAGACAGGTTTACAGCACTGGTGGATGAGGGAAGAGTGACTGACATCATCTACCTGAACTTGTGCAAAGCTTTGGACACTGTGCCACACAACATCCTTGTCTCTACTGGAGAGAAATGGATGTGACAGATAGATCACTCTGCATGGAATTGGCTGGATGGTCACACTCAAAGAGTTGCAGTCAATAGCTCAATGTCTGAGTGGAGACCAGTGAAAGTGGCACTCCTCAGGAGAGTGGTGCGGTTTAACATCTTTGTTGGCAACATGGACACTGGGGTCGAGTGCACCCTCAGCAAGTTTGCCAACGACACCAAACTGAGTGGTGCTGTTGACACACTGGAGGGAAGAGATGCCATGCAGAGGGACCTTGAGAGGTGGGCCCATGCAAACATCATGAAGTTCAACAAGACCAAGTGCAAGGTCCTACACATGGGTTGGGGCAATCCCAAGCACAAATACAGGCTGGGCAGAGAATGGATTGAGAGCAGCCCTATGAAGAAGGACTGGGGGGGGCTGGTGAACAAAATGCTCAACACAACCCAGCAATGTACATTTGCAGCCCAGAAAATGAACTGTATCCTGGGCTGCATCAAAAGAAGCATGACCAGTTGAGGGAGGTGATTCTTCTCCTTTACCCAGCTCTGGTGAGACCCCACCTGGAGTACTGTATTCCGCTCTGGGGACCCCAGCATAAGAAGGACATGGACCTGTTGGAACAAGTCCACAGGAGGGCCATGAAGATGGAGAGAGGGCTGGAGCACCTCTCCTATGAAGATAAGCTGAGAGGGTTGGAGTTGTTCAGCCTGGACAAGAGAGGGCTTTGGGAAGAACTTATAGCGGCCTTCCAGTACCTACAGGGGGCTTACAGGAAAGCTGGACAGGGACTTTTTACAAAGGCATGTAGTGATAGGACAAGGCGGAATGGCTTTAAACTGAAAGACAGTAGATTTAGATTAGATCTAAGGAAGATATTCTTTCCTGTGAGGGTGGTGAGACACTAGAACAGGTTGCCCAGAGCAGCTGTGGATGCCCCACCCCCGGAAGCATCCAAGGTCAGGCTGGATGGGGCTTTGAGCAACCTGGTCTAGTGGAAGGTGTCCCTGCCCATGGCAGGGAGGTTAGACTAGATGATTTTTAAAGTTCCTTCCAACCCAAACTATTCTATGATTCTGTGAAAACAAATCACTGCTGTCTGCATACATTACTGATGTGTGCAGTAAGATGTCACAAATGCGTTTTATCTATGTGTTAGAATACCACATACATGTGCAAATGGTGTTATTCCTGAAGAGCCATTATTTAATCTCAGTGAAACACTTTTGGTTTTGCCATTTAAATTTATTACATGAGAAAATACTTAGCAATACATACATGAAAAGTCACTTAAAGCAGACAGGTATGATTAATTACTTCAGCACCCTTCTGGTGCCACAGTTTGACAGATGCTGATGAAGTCAGAAGTGCTCATTGATATGACTGGCCTGTAAAGCTAAACAAAGGCTTCATGCAAAGTTGCAGTATACTCTAAATGACCCATGAGTGCAGAAGAAGAGATAAAAGCACAGTGACTGAAGATCCTTAACCCACAGGTGATGACAACTCACATGGCAGATCTGTAAGTGGAGGCTCAGCCTAGTACTAGCTCCTAATACGAAGGACAAAGATGCTCCTGCTTGATCAAGAGGTAACAGACATGGGGGGAGGGCTGGGCAGGAAAAGGATGAGCTGTAATCCCACTCCCCAACATTATTACACTTCACTTTCATCTATTACTGTATCATAAGCCTAACTTACACAGCAAAATTCCATAACCTTGACTTAAGATGTGAGAAAGATGTGTGGAAAAGTCTACAGAAAGATAATAACTGAAGGCAGACCCAAGACTCCTCACACAGGATTGGCTGGTAGCTTACAGATTGAAGAGGTGATAAATCCACCAACAAGGAAAAGCATAAAATGCAATGGGGAGAAAACACCCAACACCACGGCATGGAGAGCAAATGTCATCAGCTGCTGTTTGGGTTGGAATCAATTAAAAGTGGCAAGTCAGCAACCCAGAGTATTTGGCCCAGGAGGCCACAGAGGCTGACCTTTCTTCTCCAAAACAATGCTAGTCCGGCCAACAGTGGCTTTTTGAGTGTTGTTTCAAAGGCATTGTTACAATTTAGGGGCAGGGGGGGTGGGGCTAGTAGTGGTGGTTTGTTGTGTTTTGTTTTTTCTTCAGTGCTACAGACTGTGAAAGGAAACGCAGCATTACATAAAATAACATTTGGCAAATGAACACTCAGAAATCTGTAGGGTACTGGCATCTTCCACAAAAAGTACATTCAATACTTACTGTGCACACATGAGGCCAGTTCTCAAGCTGATGGAGCACTGCTGTGTTAAGCTCCTCCCAGTACATTTCCCGGTAGATGTGTGGCACCTTTGACACCCAGACACCGCTGCTGCATTTGCTCAGAATCTCCTTAATGCGACTTTGAACTTCACTGACATGAGCTGCAGAAGGGCCAGAGGCAACAGTATGTGTATCCCCAATGGATGTATTCAAGTTATCTGTTAAACAAAAATAAAGCCTTGAAGTAAACAGCCTTATCAGCAGAAGGCAGATAATTATCTACCTACTAAAAAATTAAACATGAGAGCTGCCAGCGTAACATCAACTCTAAAATGTGGCTCTCCAGCCCAGCATGGTTGTTTCAGTCACTTTCTATTGGAAAGAGCCATGGAAGCCTCAGACACTTAGTAATTGACCTGAAGCTGAATTTTCAGTCACTGTAGTTCTTTTCATAAGACATCACTAAATGTTTCTTCTGAAGGGATTCTGGAAAAGGTTACTGAACCCTCAGCCACACTGTTGCTGAGAGGCTGCACTCAGACAGTGTTTCAAGACGGACACAACATGACTTCTGTATGAGTACAGAGAGCACAACGAAGATACAGCCAAGTACCCAAGGATGTTCTAAATGCAGACAGATGTACAAAACAGTCCAATGATTTGCCTTTCATTCTAAGATACATCCTGAGGAAAAGTCTGAACCCAGCCCCCTACCTTTCTGAACTACTGCACAGTGGAAGCCCTCCAGCAGAGTGGGGAAAGAGACAGCAACTGTCCAGCTGCTTTGGATAGTTTCATACATCAAGTGTAGGAGCAAGGCAGTCATTATCCCCGCTGGAGGTTCACATCACTAGCCTGCCTGCTCTCTCATTTCTATTTCTTCCTTCCCTTTAGAGGGGTGTATTTGCTACCAGACCTGAAACTTCACAAATCAGCCTGACACATCACAGAGAAAGCAACCACCACTTGACAAGCCCATCAACTGCACAACTGCTAGTAGCCAGGCATGCAGAAGGGTATTTTCCAAACAGCTAGGTTAGTGTGCTGCTTACTCCTAAAAGCCAGGATTTCAGTCTGCTATATCAGATTCCTACCCTGGCAGTGAAGTTAACCACACTGCTCCTGTTTCCAAGCTACTCACACTAGCTTTGCAATTGGGTTTGACACTTACTACACAAGGATTTTCCTAGAAGACAGAGGCAGACAAGTAAACACACACACTTCCCCAGCACCATGACAGCAGAGTGAGAAGGTTCACCCACTTGGTTTCTCACCCAAACCTATCTTCATTCAAAACAAGTACTAAGATGGATTTTTCTTAAGATGACACCCAAACTAATGTGAGTAGTAGACATCAGTTTTCTTAATGGGCAAACATACCATTTGAATCTATGGAAGAGCTTCTAGACAGGTGAACTTGCAACTCCTTTTGAAACCGTGGTGGGACAGTTAGTCTCTTCTCAGACCTAAAATTGCAAAGCACATTGCTTTAAATCATTCTCCTGACTCTGAACAGCATTCCATTTACTTACCTACACATAAAATGTATTTCACATACTTCTAGCAGGCCCCCTCCAGAAGGTCAGTCACAATGTCCTGGCCTGGAAGACAACCTGACCGGCAGTAACAAGACAAATCAAGAGGTGGTTTCTAGATTTTCCTTATTATCCTGATTATTGTAGAAACAAAACAGACAGTAGACATTAACAAAAGGAAAGCATCTAGGCCTAGTAACACAGTTGATGGTCTTACATTTGATACCTTCAGCCTTGCTATTTGATCTTTTAGCTAGATGATATCTGAAGTCTTGCTGTTGATTATGCTCACCTTGGTAGCCACATCAGTCTTCTGAAAGTATTTGGCTTCAGAAGTCAGGGGAACACCTAAAACTACACAGGAACTCAAGGTCTCTTTGTGGATGCTGTTGCTACACTGTTTAACAGATTCCTCTCTGCTCTCCCACAGAAAGGACACAAATGTCATGCTTGCAGGTGTTCTTCTGAGGCTCCTCAGAAAGCAGCAGCTTATACAGGGAGCACATGCAGCACAATGAGCTCCTGAGAATGAAGAGGTCACAGCAGTGTGTAGCTCACCAAGACTGTTATGGAAACAATCAGCTGTGGAATAATTACATACACTGCAAGTAAAAGGGAACAAGACTTGGAGAAAAGAGTTCAAAGTCTAGGACTGAGCACCTCCCAAAGACACATACCCAAGGCAGAACTGCAGTGGAGAAGTCAGGGTGGCAAATGCACCAAGACAGCTCTCCATAGAAGCATGGCAGGTTGCTGTGAACACCAGACATCTCCAGACCACAGCAGCCACCACACACACACTAAGCCAGCCCTGCAGACAGTCCCTGCCACCAGGGCAGTAAGGAGGCTGGCCACCTCTGGAGTTCAGGGACAGCTCTGGAGGAAACCACAAACTTCACCAGACATAGAAGCACCAAGGAGGATTTTCCGAGCTCTACCTGGCCTCTCAGAAGGTAGAAGAGGGGTCAAGTACGAAGCTGAGCCCAGTAGCAACAGGAAGCTAAGACCAGCACATTATTAAGGTAGCCCTATGTGCCTTCACACTAACTTTTAATCAGAGCACATCCACATCAGAAAGAGGCCTCTCACATTCACACCTCTTCTAAGCAGCATCTTATAAGATTTAACATGAACTTACTTGTCTCCTTCACTTTTTTGCTGTCCCTGTAAGAGGAAACTACTGCTCCTCCATCAGCCATGGGGTTCACTTGTACCAGAAGTAATACTTCTGTTCTGGGTCATGTCCCACAGCATTAGCAGTGTGAACAGCCACTGTCCAGCACAGCATTTTCCAAAACAGGAGACGCATATCCAGAAGTGCTGAGCAGCAGATCAACTGCAAGCCCATTTGTGAAACACAAGTGGGATGAGACTCAAAAAGTACAACGGCAAACTCACCCACATGATACCCAAATACACATTCACACCTTGCACTGATTGGGTATCTGAAAAGACTCTTCTAACACTCCACCTGCAGCACAGTAAAACCCTTTACCTTCTGGGCACAGCTCAGATCCCCACAAAAAGCAGCAACACAGTTTCTTCTTAGAAGGTGTGCTGTGACTGGCCATACAGGCCTTACAAGAAACCCACGATCTCACTTCTCTATACATACGGACAACTCCAAGCTGGACAGACACCCAAGAAAAAAAAGTCCCTTCCTTAAGAGAAGCAGACTCTTAAGAGACTACCACCATTGCTAGGCAGCAACCAAAACAATCCCATGAGCTAGCCACATGGGTAATGGACACTGTTTTGCTACTGCTGCCTCCCAATAGGAATCCATAGCCATGTTCTGGTCCTCAGTGCCACGTACCATTTCTACCACCTCAAGCCACACATCAGGTGACATGGATAACATGAGTGCAGGGTAAGCCAGCAGGAACTGCAGCAAAATTTCAGCGAGGAAGAGGGCAGATGTTCCCCTCCCAAGCCATGCCATCTGGAACAGCTCAGAAAGGAACCTGTAACATAGTACTGACGATTCCCTTACGCTCCATATGAAAGGTAATAGGATTTGGGATCCTCTCATGCCACTTCATGTTCTATCTTCCTGTGCTTCCTGCTGTGGTTCAACAGCTTCCCGTGGAACAAAGTGGTGCTAACACATCAGCTTTGGGCCCATTTATCATCATATATATCACCAGTTTCAAGCCCTACAATCAGACAAGGATCCTGCGATGTGCTGCTTCCTCACACAGACCATGGTGGTCTCCTCTCTCCAAAGACGGGAGGTAACAGAGACAGACAGTGGCAGGGCCACTTCTCACCAGCATGCCTGGTACAGAAAAGTTGGCTACCTGCAAGGCCTCATGTTCCTCAACTGCTAGAAATTGCTCCCAGCAAGAGGCCTGCTAGCCACACCACCAACAAGAGCACAGATCAGCAGCCCAGCCCTTCACAAATGCCTGACCAGCCATGCAGACCTGCCAAGCCCCTAAATGTAGCTGTAGCCAAGCAGCCAGTCATGTTTCATTCCCACAGAGCGCTGTCTCAGAACGAAGGGAAGGCATGCCCTTCCCTGCCTGTCACCTTTACCTCGGTATGGCCCATGCCATCCAACTCTGCTCCTTGGACAGTGCTATTTCAGCAGTGGGGCCAGGTGGCAGCCAGAAACAAACGCTGCCTGCTGGTCCAAACAAAGGGACCACCATACATCTTAACCTGTTATCATCTGTGCCGTTGCCTTCCAGCTTCAAGAGTCTCTGCAGTTAGCCTTACAAGCAAGGTCTCTCCCACCTTCTGTGGGTCTGCAGGTCCACAGAAGCATGCCCATGACATGAACTAACCAAGTGATTGCTGTTATAAAGACAGCATTCTTTGTATGTCTCAGACTCCGCAACAGTTTCTGCAAGAAGGCCTGGGAGGGCACCAGGAAACAACCTGGCACAATAGCAGCTACCCTCAGCATCTCCCCTTTGTCACCTGAGTGGGACAGAATGGGGAGGAGAAACAGCCTCTTCCCCTTCCACTCAAGACTATGCAGTGGCCATGCAAATCTCCCAGCAAAACTGCGCAGAGCGCTAGAGAGGTGGGTCATGGACTTCAGCAGCCACAAGGGAACTGCCATTAGGATCCTCACTACACAGTGCTGGGTGGAGCAGGACAAAGCCTGTCACTAGGAGGACATCCTGCCAAGGCAAGCAGCACAGATCTGCCAAAGCGGGATAGATGCTCAGCACAGAAGAAGAAATCCAAGACCCTTAAGTGCCCAGGTTGCCCAGAGAAGTTATGGATGCCCCCTGTCTGGAGGTGTTCAGTGCTAGGGTGGATAGAGCTCTGAGCAACCTGGTCTAGTGGAAGGTGTCCCTGCCCATAGCATGGTCATTGGAACTAGATCACCTTTAAGGTCCCTTCCAATCCAAACCATTCTAATGATTCTGTTGGTGCAACTCTGAGAGCACAAAAGCGGACAGGCAGGAGAGCAGAGCAGGTGTCAGAAAGCAAACCCAGAGAAACTGCACATGGACAACCCTTACCCCAGACTGGTAAATGGGGCAGGGACAAGCCCTGGCACCTTCAGGATTTCTCTCAGTCAGACTATGCTGTGAATACACAGCCACTCTCACAGGCAAGTGCTTGCACCACAGTGCCTTTAAGTCTGTGCTGGCTACCTGTGGAGGCTGGCGTGAGTCCAGGATTTCTGGGAATGCTCCTCACAGCTCCGCTCATCCGCACACACTTTTGAGGTCAGGACCTCCTGGCTCAAAGCAGCTTCCCCTCCTGCAATTCCCAAAGCACAAGCAACTACAGAAGCTACAGGGGCACAAAACACCCCCAAAACCAAGTCTATGAGACATGGACCTTGCTGATCCTGCTTCAAACTGGCTGAGTTGAAACAAATTAATCCAGTTACATGGGCCACTACACACCCTTGCATTAAAACAGAATATGGTCCTCTTTCATTTGGACCCTTTGCAACACTAGACATCTCCTCTCCAGGACAAAGGATCTCTGCCTTTTGAGCATTCAGAAGCTCCAAGTACTACAAAACCCCTTCTGGGCTTCCAGCAGCTAACCCAGAAAGAACTAGGAGTGCTCTCCTTGCTCTGCCTGTCGAGGGACAAAGGATGTCTGCCTTTTGGGGAAGTGCCACTTCAAAAGACCCGACTCATCTGCACACACAGAAAAGGGAAGGCCTGTGCACACCTGCTCCCACGCCTCTGTCACAGCAAGATGGCTTGGGCTCCTCTGCTGCAGCAGCCTCCTCCACAACACAGGCAGCAGAGCTGGCGACGCCTTTCTCCACCGCAGCTCCACCCAGCTTGCTCAGGAGCACAAGAGCAGGGCTGAGCTCAGCCCACGCTCACGGCGTTAGGAGCGTGGTGCGGACAGAGCCCCACCTCGAGTCTCCCCACTCCTGCTGGACCCCGGCCTCGCCCTCCTCACCTCACACACGCAGCACGTCTCCCTTCCCTGGCCTCTACCTCCAAACCCTCCGCTCCTCACACGGCTGCTGCCAGCAGCTCCGGCGTTCTCGCTGCTCCTGCCACTGCTCTCCTCTCACCCACCTCAGCTTCACAGCCACCGGCTCCTGCCACCATCACCACCTGCCTCTCGACTCCTCCAAATTTCTGCCAGGGCACATCCAAACAGCTGCTGCTCAGCCACAGCCCAGCTGCCCAGGGACACAAGGAGCACCTCCTGTCCTCGTGAGGAGCCCTGCCCCAGTGCAAAGCCCCAGCACATCCACCCAGCAGCCCCAAGGCTCCCTCCGCCGCCTCCTCCATCCCAGGGGCACCTGCCCACTCCACCAGCACCAGCACGCTGGGCAACGTCCCAAAAGGCGTGACCACCAGAGCACTGCCGTAGCAAAGGGCGCTTTGCTGAGCGGCACGAAGCTTATGAGGCAGGGCCAGCAGCCGGCAGTGTCACGCTATGCTCCCAGGCACTCCCGCAAAGCTGAAGTGGCTGCTGCCCTCACGAGCGCTCTGAGCGCATCCTCATCTCCCCCATCCTGGCACCTGTACCCCTGACGCAAGCAGGACTCACGCCGGCGCCTGGGCCAGGACACGCCTGCTCTCTGCGGGTCTTCCAGAAAGAGCGGGCACCACGGCAGGATTAAAGTGTCACTCTGCTCGGTGCCGCTTCACAGCCACGCCGCTGCACAAGCGGCACACCACTGCCATTTCCATTCAGCGCAAGGCTGACTTCCAACCCAGCCCAGTGACCTGCACAGGATTACCACCACAATCACAGCAGCTCCAGCGGACTTAGCGCAGCCACAATGAGGGAACAGCAAACACTTTCCCACCACCATCAGCTGATGGCCCAGGGCAGCCGAAAACAACACAGAAGGACAAATGATGGGGCAGCACTCGGGTAAGCCGCCTGGATTAGACAGGCTCAAAGCGGGCTGAAAACCAGCATGTACCGCTAACCCAGCAAAACTGCAGCTCCGGCCCTCATCTCCATTCACCCAAACACGGTCAGGCAGCTGCTGGCTCCCAGCACACGGACAAGGGCCGCAAGGGCTAACAGTGCAACGCAGAAGCCAGGCAAGAGCAGCCACCGGCAGACAACCACGAGCCTGAACACGCAGCGTCACCTCTTGCCTCCTCCTGCTTTCCAGCACAATGGCCACAAGGGCTCCCTCCCCAGCCAGGGAAACAGTGACATCCACACCTCCGCCTTGGTGTGACACCTTTGGCCACGTTTCTCCCCAGAGGACATGGGAGCAGGTCAAGAGCACAGTGTGGCCGTGGCAGCGTCCCAAAAGGCAAAGGACCACCTGTCTCCCTCCTGGGTACCAACCCACGCTCAGACTTCATCTTCTGCAAGGGCGGGAGCCGGGATTCCCACGTCCCAAAGCGCACTGCTGCCATGCTAGCATCCAAGGGTCCACCACACTTGTTTCACCTCGCTCGCACACGTGTAAACACATGTCCACACACTCACCTGTTCACTACAGTGACATGCCTCTGCATGGGAATTTCTTTAGGTGCTCCGCTCCCAGCAGCCGGTGGCAAGGCAGACCGCACACTCTCCGCGCTGGGTTTCACCATGCCACATGCCACTCCTCTACCTCGTGGTGGGCGAGGAACAGCCCTCTTGCCGCCTTCTTCTGGCATGCTCAAACACCTGGGCTGTCGCAAAGTTCCTTTGGGCTTTCCTAAAGAGTTTGCAGACATAGCTGTGAGTAGCACTCCCCTCTCCCAACACAAACAGGCTTGAAGCGCCCTCCAGGGAGCCCACACTTTTACCAAAAGACACTTCAGAAGGACGCTTTCAGCCACAGTCCTGGGTCTCTCGGCTACAGCACCATGGCTCACACCCAAGGACTCACAAGCCACAATCCCCACTGCCACGCTGCAGCAGGCAGACAGGAGACGCCTCTTTCCTTACGCTCTCCAAAGAGCCATGCGAGTGTCAGGTGCCACAACAGCTCATGTCTCAGGTGGAACCCACGGCCAGGCTGCCCTTCACCACCCCGCAGCAGCTCCCAGCGGCGTAGCACACGCAGCCTAACTCAACCTCCTCAGCCACCTCCTGCACTGCTGCCAAAAGCTGTCTTCCAAGCCTTCTCCTCCAGGACTCCCGCCATGCAGCAGAGGTTGCCAAGTAACACCTGCACAGGAACACGCCGCACCGGCCTTCAGGCCACGTGGGCATAAGCAAGCTCTTGGTCACTTTGCTGTTTCTCTGCTGGCTCTACCACACCAATTCTGGCAGGCTCAAACACTTCCGAGGGCTATCACCGTGCAAGACAGCAAACCAACGGGCGCTTACAGTCGTGGTCATTTAACTGGGACGCGAGTCACCAGTTCAGCTTCTCGACAGAGGGCGGACTGCTGGTGTAGTTGCAGGAAAGCAAGAAGCAGCAAACCCTTCGTTACAAGCAAACTGCAAGACCTGCCGTTGCTCCAAGCTGCCGACTCACAAGTGGATGGCCTTGCCTGGCCCTGATCCTCGGACACCCCACCGACACCAACACAACAACAGCGCAGCAGTGAGGGAAACCTGACCCACCGGCTCTGGGAAAGCTGCTGCCACAGCTTACGCTTAAGCAAAAAGGCAGAGTACAAAGAAGAGCCCCTGGGCATCAGCAATGGCGTGGCTCCAGGGCACTTGCAGCAGCAGCAGGCGCTGCTGAAACCGCCCCAGATGGGGCTGCAGGGGCTGCTTCTCGCTGTGAGGGCATGGCTCATCCCTGTCCTCCATAACGGGCTGAGCTCAGCCCCAAAGAGCTAGCAGGCTCCTTGCCACGCTTCTCGCTCGCACCTCCATGACATTTCTCAGAGAAGCATGGGCAGGTGGCAGTGACGCCAGGCGTCCCCCAAGAACTTTTCAGCCAAGACCATTCACATCTCACGCACGTGCTCCAGAAGGGCTTCCTCACTGACCACGGCTTGCAAGCGCAAGCACCCTTGTCAGCAACACCCCCTGCTCCCAGGGCTCTTCGCTATAAGCACACAGCTCGTGGCCATTAGTGACACACCCTCACGGCCAAGACTCTTGCCCCAGCCGCTGCACAGTTCTTTCACAAAGGTAGGCCTGCCACAGCTGCCTGGGTCTTACCTGCTAACGTGACTGGAGACGTGTTCTTCAGCCTCATCTGGCAGTTCACTTGCCGTCCCATTTTCTTCTTGGAACTCCTCTGCCGAGCCACCAGTTGAGCAATTGGCACAGTCTCGCTGCAAGCAACAGCGTGGCAAATGACCTTGGCGGAGCAGGAAGGGGACAGGAGAGAAAACAGTCAGTGAGGTCCAAGCTCATCCACAACACGCAGAAGGATTTGCAGCCACTTCCATGCCTGTAACTGCTGGGTCACACAGGCCTGCAGGCACTTCAGCAAAGGCTTCAGCAGCACACGCAGATCTCGGGGACCTCCCTCTCCTTTCGCAGCGCACCTCAGAAATCACCAAAGCAGATTGCCAGAGCCCCTCCATCACCTTCCCACGTTAGGTTGAGCCCAATCCTGGCTGCACAGATTGCCCTGCAGGCACTGGGCTGGCCCACAACAATAGCCTGGCTGGGGCAAGCCCACAGCCACCTACCCGGCCTCCTTAACAGCCTCGTGCCCTCACCTCCCCGAGCCACGGCTCAACAGTCCTCGAACGGATGCAGGAACCCTGCTTGGGCAAGCCCCCAGGCCACATACACTTGGCCGCCCAGAGGAGATGCAAGCCCAAACTCCTGGGACATTCTGCTGCTGACAGCCTGCAAAAGCAGCTGAACAAGCACCCAGGGCTCCACGAGGACGACGGCAGCCACCCAAAAAGCCATGAGTGAAAAACAGGAGTCGGTGGTCTCAGGGGACCTCTCTGTGGCTCTCAGCCATGCTCTGTGGTGGTGGCACCTGCTCAAAAAGGAGACCTCACACACAACCACTGCTACCACCATAACCGTGGTCCCCAGTACATGTAGGGGCTGACAGTTTTAGCACACGAGCACAGCGGGAGACACTGAGGGACTTGGCCAGCGCCTCTGAAGTTTAGCAAACAGCAGCTCCAGAAAGGATCTTTTCTCACAAGCGAGGCAGGGCAACCAAAGCAGAAAAACTGAGGGCCAAGACAAAAAAAGCAAGCAACTGCTAATCAGCCACGGCTTGCTTCAGACTTCTCAATCTCTCAGGCTGACTCAAACAGCCCAGCGAAACGGGGGTAAGGGAAGACAACACCAGGAGAAAGCGACACTCAGCCTCCAGCAGCGCGCTCCAGCTCATCCTTCCCCTTCTCTTCTTCGGCCACCACACACCCAGCACCTGCACCGCGCTGCCTCTCCTTCTGAGCGACAGCTCTCCTAGATCAGGAGCTCCCGCTTAGAAGTCACACAGCGTACATGCTGTGCAGTCAACGCCTATGCAAAACGCGTACCAGCAGCGACACCACTACATTACTCTACCAAGCTGCTTTCCAGAGGGTCAGCCCCCAGACTGTACAGGTACCTGGGCTTGTTCTTCCCCAGGTGCCGGACTTACCCTTTCCCTGCACCGGGCTTCACAGGGTTCCTCTTGTTCCATTTCTCCAGCTTCTTGAGGTCCCACCAAATAGCAGCGCATCCACCTGCACTGCCACTCCTTCCTATCACCTACAGACTCGCTGAGGATGATCTCTGCCCCACCGCCCCAGTCATTCATGAACACGTTAGACAGCACTGCCCCAGCATCGAGCCCTGGGGCACGTCGCTAGTGACTAGTCTCCTGATGGGGTTTGTACCACTGCTTATGGGAGACTGTCAAAGCCTTACTCAAGTGCAGATAAACCACATCCAATGCTCCCCCCTCACCCACCCAACCGCTTACTTCATTATGGAAGGGTGTTGCTTTGGCCTCACAGGACTTCCGCTTCACAAATCCATACTGACTGCCTGCCACCTTGTCCTTCACATGGCCGGAACAGCTCTTCAGGATTAGTTGCTCAATCACATTCCCCAGAGACAGAGCTCAGGCTGACCAGCCTGCGGCTCTTCAGAGCCTCCTTCCCACCCTTCCCGAAGGTAAGGCCTGCTTTCTTCCACTCCTCGGGAACCTCGCACAAACCACCATGACCTTGCAAAGGTAATGGAAAGTGGTCTTGCAACAACATCAGGCAGCTCCCTCAGCACCCCCGGGTGCATTGCAGCAGACCCGTGGGCTTGCTGGTTTAAATGTTCCCTAGCCTAATCCTCCACCGCTGAGGGCAAGTCTTCCTTGCCCCGCACTTCCCCACTGGTCTTCAGGAGCCTTGGCATTGCTGCTGGCTGCTCCTAACAGCAAAGATCAAGGCAAAGGTGGCAACCAGAGCCTCAGCCTCCTCCACGTCCTTTAAGACCAGGTCCCCGTTGCTAGTCCTCAGCAGACCCCCATGTTCCCTAGTCACCCTTTTGCTGATGGCGCACCTGGAGAAACCCTTTTGTTGTCCTTCACGTCCCTTGCCACAAGCAGCTCCCTATGGGCTTTAGCTTTCCTCAGCCCACCCCTGCACGGTGGGATGGTGCCTCTGTACTCCTTCCACCTCACCCACCTCTGCTTCTGCCTCTTGTGCGCCTGCTTCTGATGGTAATGTCAGGAGCTCCCTCTTCATCCATGCGTGTCTCCAGCAATGCTGCTTTTAAATAGTCACTGAAAGGAGAGAGAAACTTGGCCAGACAGTGGCCTGTACCTGACCGAGGCTTCACTCATCTTTGTGAAAGGTGAACATGAGATCCTGAACTCTCCACCCTTTCAGAGACGTCTGTGCCGCAACCTGTGCTCCATGGACTGAGCACGGACTTGGTAAGGCTTTAGTGAAATGAAACACAGCAAAGCGTTGGAGTTCTCCATCTGCTGTACCTTCTGGCTTCTAGTTTTTCTGCTCTTCCTGTATTTTCTACTCTGGCCCATACAGTTAGCCAGGTGCTTGAAGGACTTGCTTTGGAAGGGTGCTCTCAGAACCGGCAGGGCTTTGGGAGCTGTTCTGAAGCCGATGGCACTCTGTCTTGGTTTTCAGGTGGTTGAACTCGCCAGTAATAAAGGCGGTCTTTCTTAAGCCCACGCATGCTGCTTTGAGCAGCATCTCTGTATTCCTCCCAGGTCGCTTCTCCCTGCTCCCGCCTCATGCCTGCTTCCTTGTCACGGCTGCGTTTTGTCAGGAGCTCCTGTTCATCCGTGCAGCGCTCCTAGCACCTTTGCTTTTCTTCCCTGATTGTTGGGATGGACCATTCTTGACACTGGAGGAGGCAGTCCTTGAAAATCCACTACCTCTCGCGGACCACGCTTCTCTCCACGACTCTATCCCACAGGAGTCTTCCAAGCAGGCTCCTGAGCAGGCCAGAGTCTCTTCCCCTGACACCTACTTGTTGATACCGCTCTTTGCCTTATTCCCCTCCTTTCAGGCTCCCAAACACCACCATCTCATGGCCGCTGCAGCCAGGGCTGTCCCCAGCCTTTAGCTCTCCAACTAGTTCTTCCCTCGTAAGAATCAGGTCCAGCAGAGCATCTCCCCTCATGGGCTCATCACTTGCCTCGGCATGCCGTCACCAGCACACCCCAGAAACAACCTGGGTTGCTCATGCTTGGCTCTCTTCTCACCCCAGCAGCTACGGCACCGGCTCAAGTCCTCTCTGAGGACCCAGGGCCTGCACATGAGGCTTCTTGCAGTCGTCACAAGGCGGCATCATCTGCTTTACCTACCACTTCTTCCCAACTAAGGCGTTTGTGACAGCCAGACGCCATGGGGCCCGTACGCTGGCCTGCCCACTGCCCATAAACCCTGAGCTCTGGCTGTCTCATCATCCTTCCCAAGGCAGAGCTCCAAGCGCCTCCACTGCCCTTGCAGGGTGCTTCTTCTCAGTTGCTTCGGGCACGCAGAGCATAGCTGGCGCTCCTCAACCAATGTAAGTCCGTCTCCAATACCTCTTCAGTAGATTCTGCCTTTCCCACCTTTGAATGTCACGTTTCACTCCCTCCTTACAGCTGACACAGAGAAGGCACCACCTCTAGTGCTATCCAAGAGTCCACAAGGCTCTCGGCACACATCGTATTAGAGGGTAAGGAATGGGACGGTACCAGGCTACGCCCTGCAAGGCCCTAGTCACAAACAGGTGGCTATCTGCCACAGCCACCACGAGGAAGCATTAAACTGCAGCATCACAAATGTTCCCAGAGGTACCTGCGGTCATGTTACTGATGTAGCTGCAGCCAACGCAAGCTTGGAGCAAGCAACAAAGAGCCCCAGGTTTGAAAACCTGTGCTAAAAGGGCACATTCGGACAGCTCTCAAAATGCAGCAAGGGAAACTCTTGATTAAGAATGGCCACATTTCCAGACATCAGCACAAAACCCAGGACATCTCTCATCACATTCCTCACCGCCAGCCAGGAAGACCTGCTTCTCACTTCCCAGGTGCCATCCCGATCCAGCTGAGCCAAACAAGGAGCTCAGCCATAAAGCCTGTCTCGCTAGACCCGTTGCGACAGCCACACATTGTGCCAAACATCTGTTCGCCTTCTCCTCTCCCACAGTCTATACAGACTTCAGGGAGACCGGCATGGCTCTAACAAGTGACAGGATTCAAGCCCTGCACCCAAACACATCACCCACAAGTCACGCAGCTATTCCAGCCACCAAGAGAATGCCTTCTGACCAAAAATCAGGAACCCCGCGCTGCTCGGCAAAGAGCCTGGGGGGGCTGGCAAGTTGCTTCCAAGCTGGCAGCCACCAGGAGACACAGGCTAGCAAAGCAATGCCAGGGAACAAGGGAAAACTCTCCCACCGCACAAATATTCTCTGCTGAGCTCTGCTCCACCTCCTCCTCCACCTCTCTGCTGACTCCCTGTCCCTTGCTCACTTGCTAAGCTGAGGCCTCGCAACCCTTGCACAAAGGCACCTCACTTGCATGGGCTCTCCCTCACCTCGGCAAGTCTTCACAGCCCTGCGGCACTGCAACTCATGACAAAGAGCGCTAAGCCCAAAGCAGCCACTGTCAGGCATACAGGCAGCAGCAGCCACAACAGCGTCGCTGTAGCAAAAAGATGAGGCTAAACGCCACCCTGAAGAGATGACCAACACTCACCCACACGCATTGACCTTCTTTACCATCCCAGGACAGCTCATCCGTATCCCCTCCACAGTTACACATGCTGAGGCAGGGACCAGAGCTCTACAGCCACACAAACTACTTTCCAGACAGATCTCTTGGTTCTGGGAAAATGCAACCTTCCACCTTTTGCAAACACAACTTCGCAGTCAGCATACAGAGGCAGGAAAACAAGGGGCACCTGGTCTACAACCACAGCTTCCAGTATTCCCAGCAGCAGGGCGTGACATACATGCCACAGTACTTTTCTCAGAAATCCACGCACAAGCACAGGTGAAGCGATGAACCACACACACTCTACAAACACAAAAACCATTTCTGAAGTTTGAGTCTTACCTGTCCCATTTTGTTTTCTTCCATTCTGACCACTGCTGGGATGCTCTCCAAGTAGCCTTCCAGTGTGCCATGGCCTAGGTGCCTGAAGGGAATCCACTCACCGGTCAGGGATTTGTATTCACCCTGAAGCTCTGACAAAGGTACGCCGTTTTTAAAGGGATGAAGAACAGCTCGCAGTGTTTTTGCAATAAGTTCAGGCTCCTGCATCTTCATCTATGCATACCACCTCCACCCAGAATGAAAAAGGATAGAAAAAAAAAAATAAGGCGGCAGCAATTTTACATATACAGGCTAAAAATACTGGCTCTTACTATTCAAACCCCCTCCCCAAACAAGCAAGGAATCAGTGGCTCATCTTTGCATACTTCTATGTAGACTTGTAGGGGCCCGATCCTGCCAGCCAAGCATGGGGTGGTATGAAACAGACCAGGCATGACCTCCAAAAAAACAGGTGAATGAGCACAGCAGTCTCTGGGCACGGGCTGTCCCTGGCCACGGCGTCAGAAGAGCAGGGCTGCCAGGCAATTTGCCCACCCATGTTCCTGCCTGCAGGGCCAGGACTTCCACCACAAGCAGGGCAGGGACCTGCCGCCCCCCACCCTGGCATCCAGTGCTCCCTCCACTCGTGACCCACAGTGACACCAGGTAGCTCACAGCCACTCCTCCCTCATGCGATCCCACATCCCCACACCAGCGCCCACAGGGGGTGTGTCAGCTCCACCATGGAAACCACATGCACCCAGGCCATGCCATGTCTTACCCACAGGCACACGATGCCTCAACTCCACAGACGCCTCTTCAGAGAGAAAACCCAACAGAAGTGACACCTGCTCCCTGCAAGCCAGGGGCTGCACACAGCAGGAGTGTGACAAAGCCATTGCCAGCGCCGCCCCATCTCATCCCCAGGCAACCGCCGCTGCCGCGCTGGTAAAGGCATGAGCAGTCTGCCGCTTCATCTCCAACAGCACCTTCCATGGAGCCACAGGCTGTGCTGGTGGGACACGTCAGGAGAAGACTTACCTGCCAGCAAGGGCTCCCACCAGCCACAGCTGGGCAGTGCAGCAGGCTGTTTCAAAGCAGGTGCCAGAGACAGCTGAAGCCCTCAGCCATCCACACACTCAGGGCTTCTCCAGGGCCAGCCAGCTGCACTCACAAAATGCGGGCAAGCTCCAGGCACAAGCACTGCCAGGCAGGCTCTGCACTCCTGGGCAGCCGTTCTTCTCACAGATGCCCACCTGCCGCAGGGGCAATCTCACCAGAGAAACCTCCCCACCACAACTGTGGACCGAAGCCAGACACAGCTCTCGCACCACCCAGGACCCAACCCTGCTCAAAATGAGTGTGCTGCACGCAGAGCTCAGTCCTAATACTGAGCATGCTCGTGTGCCTCAAACACATGATCTTCACCCCCCAGCAGCTAACGTGCAACACACAGAGTCAGTGGTTTGGCACAAGGTGACCTCCCTCTCCTCCAACCTCTTGAGCTCAAGACATGACAGCAGAGCCCCTCACCTCCCCGCACATGAAGGCAAGCAACTGCTGCTCGTGTACCTGGGCAGTGCTCTCTCCAAGTGGCAGCAGCAACAGGCAGCTGCTTCCCAGCACAGCACCACTATGCAGGACTCCACGTAAACTTAGTCTGTGCTGCTCTCTCCAGAAGCAGCCCCTCTCCTCTCACTGTTGCCCTTTTCCAGGGCAAGTCACCTTGGGCAACACACCAGTCCAAAGGGAAGAGAACTCCCAACCCTCAGCACATTTCAGACTCCGTGCCACATGTTTAGTCTATGCACAGACACCAACGCTGTCTCTACCTTCCTGCACCCAAGTTCACAGCCCAGCTCAGGTGCTGGGCAAGCAGGCAGAGCATTAAGTCATGTTCTTCACCCTTCCCTGAGCAGCTTTACTTTAGACACATGCAGCACTTCACGAACCTGACCACATCTCTGTGTCTGTACAAGTATATTTACACACAGGTACACCCACACACCTACCTCAATACAGACAACACTATGTATACATGTGTTTACACAAGCATGGTTCAACAAGCTGCTACACACAGGTACTTCTGCAGAAACAATCACAGACATTTCAGCATAACTAGTCCACAGGAGCAATCACCACAGACATTTCAACACAACTAGTTCTACAGAAAATTTCCATTTGCGTCTTGGGGGGGCGGGGGGGAGCACGGCGCAGGCTATCACTGAAATCAGCTCAGCCACTCTGACAGGTAGGATACCCTCACAGCACTCGACAAACACTCTGCCTGTACACAAGCCAGCTCACAGGCACAAAGGTACTCCAGCTCCTTACCCCAGCAATTTCTGCCCCTGCTGGTCCAGTGTGTTTCACTAACTGATCCTGGAACAACCTCTACCACAGCCACCTTCACAGCACCCCCTGCTCAACTGCGGGGCACAGCATCACAGTGCCCAAACAGAGGAGCAAATGTTGAACATGAGCTTGCACACCTCCAGATGGCAATGGGCGGCAGCCATGCTAGGCATCTGCATCCTTCTCTCACCTTTTCAGAGGCTTAGCAGCTGGTGAACAGAGCTTCAAAGAGTGAGAGGGGGTGGTGGTCCCCTGCCAGAAGAAAAGACCAAAGAAGTTCGTATCTCCTTTGGACCTATTCAGTGCCATGGGGACATCAAATGCTGGACAAATGCATAAGTGGTTTAATGTTTCAATCACATAAAACAAACACCCAAACGTTGAGAAGTACACCAAAAAACCACAGTCTTTTCTGCGATTGTGTTCAAAGTTATTTACATACAAGATATGTGGAAAAGTCAATAAGAAGCACTTTTGGGGCCTTATTCTCTACTGTTTCTCTCAAATAATATACCCAGTTTCTTATTTTGTCAATATGTCTGCTGAAATTATTCTTACCTGAACTACCTGAATTTAACTTACTGCTTAGGAAAAATTAATATAAAACCCATTACAGCTAGGATGACAGTGACCATGAAGGAAACTTACAACAACCTAGGAAGGCAGTTTCAAAAGTTGATTCAAAAGAGGAAACTTCAACAAAAAAAGAAACGCAGGGACGTGGGGCGACAACACCATACCACCACCAGATAGCGCTGCAGTATACCAATACTAAAGAGACGAGACCAGAAAGAGCAAACATCACATAAAATACATACTCCTAAGTTATAGTATCAGGAGCAGTCACGGGGACAATTCACGTAGTTAAACGAGATGCCAGATACTAGAGTACAAAGGTTAAACCGAATGCAGTCTTCAACTTACACCTGAAAGATGTTCCCATTCCTACAGTTAGCAAGAATCCTGGAGATTTGCAATGCAGTAATGGTGACAGTAAGTAATAAACTGACACATTAGCAGACAGCCACGTGGCTTCTGAAGCTTTTTAAGAACTCTTAGCTGTAAGGCTAGGTCATTCAACAGTGATGATATTCATCCAGCAGCTTGCTGCCTCCAGATGGGGGGCCATTTCACTGGAAACACAGCCCGAGGAGGCTGTTACCAGTAAATCTGGGCACATCACCCACACCCGCCTTCTCCGGCATCTGAACGGAAAGTTTTTTCCAGTATGCTTAAAACAGATGACCAGCCTCCAACAGAAAAATGGTCCCTGTGCTGCAGGGGCTAACTAAAAGAGGTAGCGGGCATAGTTTTCCTGCCGAGAAGGATGAACTCTCCAATAGCCATATTAAAAGACTACAAACACAACCCTGTGGAACCCAGGTCTCCTCTGAAGGCACGCAGCGGTCACCGGCCAGCTGCAGCCGGGACACTTTCTCTGTCACAAGGGCGCCACTGAGGAGAAGCAGCCACCGCCGACAGGCCGAGGCCGGCCCTCCGCGCTGCCGCTCCCCCCCCCGCCCGGGAAGACTTACAGCCGGCGGGGCTCCGCTCGGTCCTTACCACCACCTCGACCCGCGGTCTCTCGGACACCAGCCAAAGCCTCTTCCCCCGTCGCTGCCGCCGCCGCCGCCGCCGCGGGCCGGGCCCGGACGAACGCCGCCGCCTCGCCGCGAGGGGCCGGCACGGCACAGGTGGCCGCTCCCCTCCCGCCGCGCCAGCGGCCGCGGCCCCACCCAGCGCTGCCCGCTCGCGCCCAACCGCCGCCAACTGCACCGCGCCCCGCCCCGCGGCGCCAGCGCACATGCGCCGAGCGGCCCCACCCGCGCCTCTGCCCCGCCCGGGCCGGCCCTCGGCGCATGCGCGCCCCCCCCCCCCCCCCCCGGAGTGGGCCACGTGGCCCGCCGTCCCGCGGCGCCCCCCCGCGGCTGCAGCAGGCGTGTCGGGCGGTTCGGCGCCCCCGTCCCGCGGCGCCGTGCCCTCGCCCCGTGGGGCCCGTGAAACCTCCGTGCTGCCACACGGCAGCAGCTGAAATGGCCCTCTTGAGGGAGGGACCGAGGAATGACGCTTAAGCGCATCTCTTCCACAGAGAATGCAGGTGTTTTAGTCAATTCACTTAACCGCCTCAATTTCTGACCTGAAAACGTCACTGAATTCTATACTCGAATCCCTCCGTTACAGACACCCATTCATTACCACTGCGCGGTGCAGCCTCTGCCAGGGCGAGCCCAGTGGGTGCCTGTCGTCACCCAGGCCTTTGGCACACCGCTTGGGGCCCGGGCTCTCAGCAGGGCTGCCCTGCTCAGCCAGCGCCCAGGCAGCTGCCCAGCACCCCTTGAAACCTTGAGAACCCACGGGCCTGGCTTTCCTTGGGTCCTCCGGTGCTCCAAACACGTGGCTGGTCAGTGCCTCGCACAGAGGTGCAGAAGATGGCCACCAGCCATGCACAGCCAGGCCCGGTGAGGTCAGCTCCCCGCAGCCAGCAAGGGAGCTCCTCACCGTCAGGGCCCCTGCCACCCTGCAGCTGGCCTGCGGCACTGTCCTGTCTTTGCACATCATCCACTGCTGTGCGCCAGACTGGAGGCGACACCAGGCCCAGGCTGCGTGATGGTGGATCGATGAAGGGCTGCCAGAGCCAAGCCAGAGGCTTGCCCCACAGAAGGAGGCTGCACGGCACACGCCAGGGCGGAGGTGGAGATGCTGACCCTCACCTGGGGTGTGCCTGCAAAGGGCTCCCAGCAATGACTGCCACTAAGGCCTGGTTACAGCCACCTTCTGTCACAACCGTGACAGCCTCCAGAGGCTGCTTCCTGCCAGAATGCTGCCAGAGTGCTGCTCTGACCAGGCTTTTTCAGACAGACCACATATGGAGGGTCCAATGTTTAATACAAAGTTTACTCATTTGAGGCTATTTGCATCTACAAGGTTTTCCCATTTAGCAGGGTGATACAGCAATCACAGTATAAATACACATTACATTTCAGACTATTGCATTTGAAGCATACTGTGGAATCGCAATACAGTTGTAAATCTCATTACTGGTCTCTGTAATATGCTTATTGTCACAACACTGGCTGTCCCTAATTGCCAGGAGGGAATACGTGCATTGCAGCCAGCCTAAGCCTGGAGCCCTCTCTTTAGAGGTCCTTTGCTCATTATTTTTTGACAGTTTTGTACTTATTGTTGGGATGAGCCACATATACACTTCCTATGCTGGTCTGCTTGAGTTTATTGCTGTGGAGTCTGCAATGTGAAGTCTTATCCCATCTCTTCCCATTCATGCCTCTACTCCTTTGTGCTTCTTGCTGTAACTTCTCAAGGCCTTCAGCATCATGCCACGCCTTTATTTCCCTCTTTACATCATTGTGCTAGTGCTACAGATAGCTCATTCAACACCAAGCAAGTGCTTCCAGCTATTCTCTTTACAAAATTATGGTCACAATGGACAAAGATAAGGAAAAAAAAATAGCCATCATCAACCTTATAAATCTAGCTGTGACAGCTAAAACAAGTAAAAGAAAGTTGCAGGCAGGCCAAGAGTTCACACAGAGCAAGCTTCACAGCCCCCAGCCTGAGGCCTTGTAAATTTAGCATGAAGTTGAGCCATTACTTGTTTTGTTAAGCACTTACATAATTCATATAAAATGCAAAACTACTATACTTCACAAATTACTATGATAAGGTGTAGAGCCAAGCTGAGAACCTGTGCAGCTAAAGAGACCTTAGCTAAAGAGCTAAGAGACCTGTCCAGCAGGCATCGTGGTGGAGAGCATATTTCTTCCCTCCTCACCCCCTGGGTCTGGCGGAGCGAGCCATGGAACTGGAAGGCACAGCTGCTATGGAGTGAGGTTCCTCTGGCAGGACATGCAGCACAGCTCCTCTGGCTTGCCTCAGGGTTTGTGGTGTTTGCGCTGCTCCAGCTCTTAGTCATAGGTGGAGTCACAACAGGCAAAGTCCTGTGCTGAGAGAATGACAGGGCTCTACAGAAAAGTGTAAAACAAGCTAAATACGTGTTTTAGTTACCTGTGTAAAACAATAATAATAAATATATGCATATGTATTGATTGGAGTCACAGGGTCATAGTATTAAACAGATCTAATTTATATACAAGCTGTGTTATTTTGACAATAAGTATACCCCTAACTAGTTTTAGGGGTATACTGTTGTGCTTAAAGACTGCATTTCTTTAAGTCAGGGACAGACAGTTATACAACTGTTCTTTATGCTTAGCCAGTCTGTCTGAATCAACAGCATCCCTCTGGCTCCCTCTGGTATGGAAATGAGTTTGGCTTCTTTTGCAACAGTTATGGTCAATCACTCTATTATCGTCCCCTGAGCTTCAAGGATGCAGAGCCTCTCCTTAACTCCTCAGAGCATGCCTCCCCTGTGTGTGTGTGTGGGGGGGGAGGGGGCGAAGGGGTGCTCGAACTGGTCACAGTCCTGTGCCTGCACGGGGAACTGAGAGCCTCTTTGGAGCCCACCTGATATTAGCGACTCTCCTGAAGCTCACTGTCCTGATGAACATGGTGAGATACAACATGGACAGCCAGACCACTGCTGGGGACATACAGCTGCTTCTTTATGAGTCACATGAAGCACCTTCTCCATAAGTATATCAGCTTTGCCCACCACTTGTGCAGCATCAATGTGCAACGTACTCTTCTTGTGTGTATCACCTACAAGCCATTATGGCTTAGTGTGTAAATCTGTATGTAACTATTGAAAAATCCACTTATGAATGTATATAGCTTAGAACTAATTTTTTCCCTTTGTTAATTCTTAGATATCAATGAGGATCAGAAATCACTTCAGAAATTGTATGGACTGGTTGGTTGCATAAGGGCAGTTGTTATTTGGACAGAAAATTGTTAACGGTCAGGGATTTTCCACTAAAATATTTGCAAATTTTCCTATTCAAACATCAGTTTGGTTTCTTTTTGGGTTTTGAGCTTGCATTAGTCCATGTCCAGAACTTTAAAATTACCTTTGAAGTTTTTAAACTTTTTATATCACTGGGACAGAAAGAGCATCTAAATTAAAGCTTCAAGCTAGCTTTATTTTTCAAGTATTTCAGGAATTATACTTCTGAACTGAGATTTTATAAGTTGGCGGTGTATTTTCCTGTGTTAAAACGCTGTTATTGAAAATGGTCAACCAGGCCTATGTCGCCCAAAATAAAAACAGGGGAATTGTGGATAACTGGCTAGCTGAAAAGGGTCACATAGACATAGTCCAGCTGGCTGGACAAAAATGCACATCGCTCTCAGCTTATCTGAAGTAAAGCAAAATACACTGTCTTTGGCTGTCCTTGTTACACAATAACAGGAAGATTTTGGTGGGAAAAGAATATTGCAGGTGGGAACAGATAACTACAGAAGAGAAACTAGGGGCGGGCTTGGTATTTAGGCAACTAACCAATAATGAGCTTAACTTTTGTAATATGTATGAGCTAATTATAAGAAGGCATAAAAGGTGACTGTAAGGTACAATAAACGAAGTCTGCTGCTCACTCATATTGAGTGACTGTGTCTTCCCTCTGTCGCAACAAATATTAACAATAATAATGATAACAAAATGGAAAGGTGAGGAAAAAAGGGTAAAGCAAAAGCCAGGCACCCAAGCAAAGCAGAGCAAGGAATCCATTCACCACTCCCCACGGGCAGGCAGGTGTTCGGCCATCCCCAGGGAAGCCGGGCTCCGTCACGTGTAACGGTTACTTGGGAAGACAAATGCCATAATGCCAGGTGTCCCCCCCTTCCTTCTTCTTCCCCCAGTTTATATACTCAGCATGGCGTCATATGGTATGGAATATCCCTTTGGCTAGTTTGGGTCACCTGCCCTGGCTGTGTCCCCTCCCCATTTCCCGTGCCCCCCCAGCCCTCTCGCTGGCAGGGCCCAAGGAACTGAAAAGTCCTTGACTTAGTATAAACATCACCCAGCACCAACTAAAATCATCCGTGTGCTGTCAGCATTGTTCTCACACCAGAGTCAAAACACAGCACTGTACTAGCTACTAAGAAGAAAATTAACTTTATCCCAGCTGAAACAGGACAAGGAGCCAAAGGAAAGGGCAGAGAAGGAGGTCAGGCCACTGGCAAGTCACAAGAAAGCCAAAGAGGCTTTGAAAGTTGTGAAAGGCCAGCAAGTCCCAGCGCTGCAGAAGGACGACAACAAGAGCACCTGAAGGAACAAAGACAGAAACTACTAATCTGGAAGAAATTGTGCCCAAAGCAAGGCCAGAAGGTGGGAACACACTGATGGGTGTCAGACACTCAGGGCATGCGATCAGGGACATAAGAAATACAGAGGCCCATGTTCAGGAAGGAGTGAAGGAGCATGCATTGCCTTGTTTCCCCAGACAGTGAGAGGTCTGTGTCTTGCACCCCAGAAATTTCTTTCTCACGTGCTCCTTAAAATGTCTGTGGATAGGAATTGGCCTGAACTAGCTGCCTGCAGGGTGCAGCTCAGCTCTACCCTTAGCTGCCCAGTCAGGACTTCCTCTCTCTAGATATATTTAATGCCACTTGGTCTTGAAGTCCAAACAAAATCTTAAGGACAGATGGGAAAAGGACATGTTTCTTAAATGTGAAATAAGTGTTTTCTGTTTCTTCTGGGCATCTTTATACAGTTATGGTAGTGAAGCCCTGGGCATGAAGCAGAAGCTTAACACTTTCACCATCTGTTCCCAATACTTTGCAGTAAGATGACCACAAAACTGGGCAGACCGCTGAGGATGCTGGCAGCATGCAAACCTGAACAGCTGAGAGGCAGTTTAGGAAGCTGCTCCTGGATATTTCTCAGCACTGTTTGTGAGTGAGCCATAGAGATGAGAAGACTTGTCTTCAGCCTGGTCTGAACCAATGGTCTGGCAGCTGGGACAGTGAGGAGTGGGCAGGGGCAGCTTTGTGAGCCATCTTGCTCTACTGATTACTGGGAACACATCTATTCATGCAAGTCTCTAGCTTATGCAAGTTGTCTTGCTGCAGTCTGAGCCTAACACAAGGGGAAAATATAGACAGTTACTTGCTCAGTATGTTCCTTAGCCCTGCGCAGGCAGCTGAAGATCAGTGGAAACCTGCAGGGAGACCTCACCGTGTTGGGTAATGTTGAGCACTAATTACACAGTTGACTCTATATTTGCCCACAATTTTAAAAGGCTTGCACATGCTCAATAAACACAAACAAAAATCAATAAATATACAAAGGTTAAGGTACAGTTTGGTTTGCAAAGGCTGCGGCTGGCCCTCTTCCAGTCTGAGCAGGTGAATGGACATGTTCACCCAAGGTGCAGGCTCCTGCAGGTTTGCATTTCTGGGACCATGAGACAAAACCCCAGACCAAACAAGTTTCACAGCAATGAGCTTATGTACCTTGCTAATCAGGTACAACGCCACTACTAGGTCTGATAGGAAGTTCCTGCTGTGGGAAAGGCACTCAACACACCTGTGAGAGCAGCTTTGTCTCCCAGCCCCCTAGGCCTGCTGTGGCTGTGGTTCATTGGAGTGCACAGGACTAAAACTCACACCTACAGCAGGGCAGCTATCCAAAACTGCTGTCATTGACAGTGCAGTGCTAGTTGCTTCATTTCCCTTAGTGCTGCAGTGTTTGTGAGATTCCTTGATTATTTCAGCATGGGGTGATGGGCAGGCAGACACAGAAGAGCACATTGACCACTTTTAACCATCAAAGCTTAATTACCAAGCTGAGACTCATGTGTTTGTCCAAGACAAGATGTCCTTAAAATGGTAGGTCCAAAGGTTGTCCTGGGATGGTAAAGAAGGTCAATGCGTGTGGGTGAGTGCTGGTCATCTCTTCAGGGTGGCGTTTAGCCTCATCTTTTTGCTACAGCGACGCTGTTGTGGCTGCTGCTGCCTGTATGCCTGACAGTGGCTGCTTTGGGCTTAGCGCTCTTTGTCATGAGTTGCAGTGCCGCAGGGCTGTGAAGACTTGCCGAGGTGAGGGAGAGCCCATGCAAGTGAGGTGCCTTTGTGCAAGGGTTGCGAGGCCTCAGCTTAGCAAGTGAGCAAGGGACAGGGAGTCAGCAGAGAGGTGGAGGAGGAGGTGGAGCAGAGCTCAGCAGAGAATATTTGTGCGGTGGGAGAGTTTTCCCTTGTTCCCTGGCATTGCTTTGCTAGCCTGTGTCTCCTGGTGGCTGCCAGCTTGGAAGCAACTTGCCAGCCCCCCCAGGCTCTTTGCCGAGCAGCGCGGGGTTCCTGATTTTTGGTCAGAAGGCATTCTCTTGATGGCTGGAATAGCTGCGTGACTTGTGGGTGATGTGTTTGGGTGCAGGGCTTGAATCCTGTCACTTGTTAGAGCCATGCCGGTCTCCCTGAAGTCTGTATAGACTGTGGGAGAGGAGAAGGCGAACAGATGTTTGGCACAATGTGTGGCTGTCGCAACGGGTCTAGCGAGACAGGCTTTATGGCTGAGCTCCTTGTTTGGCTCAGCTGGATCGGGATGGCACCTGGGAAGTGAGAAGCAGGTCTTCCTGGCTGGCGGTGAGGAATGTGATGAGAGATGTCCTGGGTTTTGTGCTGATGTCTGGAAATGTGGCCATTCTTAATCAAGAGTTTCCCTTGCTGCATTTTGAGAGCTGTCCGAATGTGCCCTTTTAGCACAGGTTTTCAAACCTGGGGCTCTTTGTTGCTTGCTCCAAGCTTGCGTTGGCTGCAGCTACATCAGTAACATGACCGCAGGTACCTCTGGGAACATTTGTGATGCTGCAGTTTAATGCTTCCTCGTGGTGGCTGTGGCAGATAGCCACCTGTTTGTGACTAGGGCCTTGCAGGGCGTAGCCTGGTACCGTCCCATTCCTTACCCTCTAATACGATGTGTGCCGAGAGCCTTGTGGACTCTTGGATAGCACTAGAGGTGGTGCCTTCTCTGTGTCAGCTGTAAGGAGGGAGTGAAACGTGACATTCAAAGGTGGGAAAGGCAGAATCTACTGAAGAGGTATTGGAGACGGACTTACATTGGTTGAGGAGCGCCAGCTATGCTCTGCGTGCCCGAAGCAACTGAGAAGAAGCACCCTGCAAGGGCAGTGGAGGCGCTTGGAGCTCTGCCTTGGGAAGGATGATGAGACAGCCAGAGCTCAGGGTTTATGGGCAGTGGGCAGGCCAGCGTACGGGCCCCATGGCGTCTGGCTGTCACAAACGCCTTAGTTGGGAAGAAGTGGTAGGTAAAGCAGATGATGCTGCCTTGTGACGACTGCAAGAAGCCTCATGTGCAGGCCCTGGGTCCTCAGAGAGAACTTGAGCCGGTGCCGTAGCTGCTGGGGTGAGAAGAGAGCCAAGCATGAGCAACCCAGGTTGTTTCTGGGGTGTGCTGGTGACGGCATGCCGAGGCAAGTGATGAGCCCATGAGGGGAGATGCTCTGCTGGACCTGATTCTTACGAGGGAAGAACTAGTTGGAGAGCTAAAGGCTGGGGACAGCCCTGGCTGCAGCGGCCATGAGATGGTGGTGTTTGGGAGCCTGAAAGGAGGGGAATAAGGCAAAGAGCGGTATCAACAAGTAGGTGTCAGGGGAAGAGACTCTGGCCTGCTCAGGAGCCTGCTTGGAAGACTCCTGTGGGATAGAGTCGTGGAGAGAAGCGTGGTCCGCGAGAGGTAGTGGATTTTCAAGGACTGCCTCCTCCAGTGTCAAGAATGGTCCATCCCAACAATCAGGGAAGAAAAGCAAAGGTGCTAGGAGCGCTGCACGGATGAACAGGAGCTCCTGACAAAACGCAGCCGTGACAAGGAAGCAGGCATGAGGCGGGAGCAGGGAGAAGCGACCTGGGAGGAATACAGAGATGCTGCTCAAAGCAGCATGCGTGGGCTTAAGAAAGACCGCCTTTATTACTGGCGAGTTCAACCACCTGAAAACCAAGACAGAGTGCCATCGGCTTCAGAACAGCTCCCAAAGCCCTGCCGGTTCTGAGAGCACCCTTCCAAAGCAAGTCCTTCAAGCACCTGGCTAACTGTATGGGCCAGAGTAGAAAATACAGGAAGAGCAGAAAAACTAGAAGCCAGAAGGTACAGCAGATGGAGAACTCCAACGCTTTGCTGTGTTTCATTTCACTAAAGCCTTACCAAGTCCGTGCTCAGTCCATGGAGCACAGGTTGCGGCACAGACGTCTCTGAAAGGGTGGAGAGTTCAGGATCTCATGTTCACCTTTCACAAAGATGAGTGAAGCCTCGGTCAGGTACAGGCCACTGTCTGGCCAAGTTTCTCTCTCCTTTCAGTGACTATTTAAAAGCAGCATTGCTGGAGACACGCATGGATGAAGAGGGAGCTCCTGACATTACCATCAGAAGCAGGCGCACAAGAGGCAGAAGCAGAGGTGGGTGAGGTGGAAGGAGTACAGAGGCACCATCCCACCGTGCAGGGGTGGGCTGAGGAAAGCTAAAGCCCATAGGGAGCTGCTTGTGGCAAGGGACGTGAAGGACAACAAAAGGGTTTCTCCAGGTGCGCCATCAGCAAAAGGGTGACTAGGGAACATGGGGGTCTGCTGAGGACTAGCAACGGGGACCTGGTCTTAAAGGACGTGGAGGAGGCTGAGGCTCTGGTTGCCACCTTTGCCTTGATCTTTGCTGTTAGGAGCAGCCAGCAGCAATGCCAAGGCTCCTGAAGACCAGTGGGGAAGTGCGGGGCAAGGAAGACTTGCCCTCAGCGGTGGAGGATTAGGCTAGGGAACATTTAAACCAGCAAGCCCACGGGTCTGCTGCAATGCACCCGGGGGTGCTGAGGGAGCTGCCTGATGTTGTTGCAAGACCACTTTCCATTACCTTTGCAAGGTCATGGTGGTTTGTGCGAGGTTCCCGAGGAGTGGAAGAAAGCAGGCCTTACCTTCGGGAAGGGTGGGAAGGAGGCTCTGAAGAGCCGCAGGCTGGTCAGCCTGAGCTCTGTCTCTGGGGAATGTGATTGAGCAACTAATCCTGAAGAGCTGTTCCGGCCATGTGAAGGACAAGGTGGCAGGCAGTCAGTATGGATTTGTGAAGCGGAAGTCCTGTGAGGCCAAAGCAACACCCTTCCATAATGAAGTAAGCGGTTGGGTGGGTGAGGGGGGAGCATTGGATGTGGTTTATCTGCACTTGAGTAAGGCTTTGACAGTCTCCCATAAGCAGTGGTACAAACCCCATCAGGAGACTAGTCACTAGCGACGTGCCCCAGGGCTCGATGCTGGGGCAGTGCTGTCTAACGTGTTCATGAATGACTGGGGCGGTGGGGCAGAGATCATCCTCAGCGAGTCTGTAGGTGATAGGAAGGAGTGGCAGTGCAGGTGGATGCGCTGCTATTTGGTGGGACCTCAAGAAGCTGGAGAAATGGAACAAGAGGAACCCTGTGAAGCCCGGTGCAGGGAAAGGGTAAGTCCGGCACCTGGGGAAGAACAAGCCCAGGTACCTGTACAGTCTGGGGGCTGACCCTCTGGAAAGCAGCTTGGTAGAGTAATGTAGTGGTGTCGCTGCTGGTACGCGTTTTGCATAGGCGTTGACTGCACAGCATGTACGCTGTGTGACTTCTAAGCGGGAGCTCCTGATCTAGGAGAGCTGTCGCTCAGAAGGAGAGGCAGCGCGGTGCAGGTGCTGGGTGTGTGGTGGCCGAAGAAGAGAAGGGGAAGGATGAGCTGGAGCGCGCTGCTGGAGGCTGAGTGTCGCTTTCTCCTGGTGTTGTCTTCCCTTACCCCCGTTTCGCTGGGCTGTTTGAGTCAGCCTGAGAGATTGAGAAGTCTGAAGCAAGCCGTGGCTGATTAGCAGTTGCTTGCTTTTTTTGTCTTGGCCCTCAGTTTTTCTGCTTTGGTTGCCCTGCCTCGCTTGTGAGAAAAGATCCTTTCTGGAGCTGCTGTTTGCTAAACTTCAGAGGCGCTGGCCAAGTCCCTCAGTGTCTCCCGCTGTGCTCGTGTGCTAAAACTGTCAGCCCCTACATGTACTGGGGACCACGGTTATGGTGGTAGCAGTGGTTGTGTGTGAGGTCTCCTTTTTGAGCAGGTGCCACCACCACAGAGCATGGCTGAGAGCCACAGAGAGGTCCCCTGAGACCACCGACTCCTGTTTTTCACTCATGGCTTTTTGGGTGGCTGCCGTCGTCCTCGTGGAGCCCTGGGTGCTTGTTCAGCTGCTTTTGCAGGCTGTCAGCAGCAGAATGTCCCAGGAGTTTGGGCTTGCATCTCCTCTGGGCGGCCAAGTGTATGTGGCCTGGGGGCTTGCCCAAGCAGGGTTCCTGCATCCGTTCGAGGACTGTTGAGCCGTGGCTCGGGGAGGTGAGGGCACGAGGCTGTTAAGGAGGCCGGGTAGGTGGCTGTGGGCTTGCCCCAGCCAGGCTATTGTTGTGGGCCAGCCCAGTGCCTGCAGGGCAATCTGTGCAGCCAGGATTGGGCTCAACCTAACGTGGGAAGGTGATGGAGGGGCTCTGGCAATCTGCTTTGGTGATTTCTGAGGTGCGCTGCGAAAGGAGAGGGAGGTCCCCGAGATCTGCGTGTGCTGCTGAAGCCTTTGCTGAAGTGCCTGCAGGCCTGTGTGACCCAGCAGTTACAGGCATGGAAGTGGCTGCAAATCCTTCTGCGTGTTGTGGATGAGCTTGGACCTCACTGACTGTTTTCTCTCCTGTCCCCTTCCTGCTCCGCCAAGGTCATTTGCCACGCTGTTGCTTGCAGCGAGACTGTGCCAATTGCTCAACTGGTGGCTCGGCAGAGGAGTTCCAAGAAGAAAATGGGACGGCAAGTGAACTGCCAGATGAGGCTGAAGAACACGTCTCCAGTCACGTTAGCAGGTAAGACCCAGGCAGCTGTGGCAGGCCTACCTTTGTGAAAGAACTGTGCAGCGGCTGGGGCAAGAGTCTTGGCCGTGAGGGTGTGTCACTAATGGCCACGAGCTGTGTGCTTATAGCGAAGAGCCCTGGGAGCAGGGGGTGTTGCTGACAAGGGTGCTTGCGCTTGCAAGCCGTGGTCAGTGAGGAAGCCCTTCTGGAGCACGTGCGTGAGATGTGAATGGTCTTGGCTGAAAAGTTCTTGGGGGACGCCTGGCGTCACTGCCACCTGCCCATGCTTCTCTGAGAAATGTCATGGAGGTGCGAGCGAGAAGCGTGGCAAGGAGCCTGCTAGCTCTTTGGGGCTGAGCTCAGCCCGTTATGGAGGACAGGGATGAGCCATGCCCTCACAGCGAGAAGCAGCCCCTGCAGCCCCATCTGGGGCGGTTTCAGCAGCGCCTGTTGCTGCTGCAAGTGCCCTGGAGCCACGCCATTGCTGATGCCCAGGGGCTCTTCTTTGTACTCTGCCTTTCTGCTTAAGCGTAAGCTGTGGCAGCAGCTTTCCCAGAGCCGGTGGGTCAGGTTTCCCTCACTGCTGCGCTGTTGTTGTGTTGGTGTCGGTGGGGTGTCCGAGGATCAGGGCCAGGCAAGGCCATCCACTTGTGAGTCGGCAGCTTGGAGCAACGGCAGGTCTTGCAGTTTGCTTGTAACGAAGGGTTTGCTGCTTCTTGCTTTCCTGCAACTACACCAGCAGTCCGCCCTCTGTCGAGAAGCTGAACTGGTGACTCGCGTCCCAGTTAAATGACCACGACTGTAAGCGCCCGTTGGTTTGCTGTCTTGCACGGTGATAGCCCTCGGAAGTGTTTGAGCCTGCCAGAATTGGTGTGGTAGAGCCAGCAGAGAAACAGCAAAGTGACCAAGAGCTTGCTTATGCCCACGTGGCCTGAAGGCCGGTGCGGCGTGTTCCTGTGCAGGTGTTACTTGGCAACCTCTGCTGCATGGCGGGAGTCCTGGAGGAGAAGGCTTGGAAGACAGCTTTTGGCAGCAGTGCAGGAGGTGGCTGAGGAGGTTGAGTTAGGCTGCGTGTGCTACGCCGCTGGGAGCTGCTGCGGGGTGGTGAAGGGCAGCCTGGCCGTGGGTTCCACCTGAGACATGAGCTGTTGTGGCACCTGACACTCGCATGGCTCTTTGGAGAGCGTAAGGAAAGAGGCGTCTCCTGTCTGCCTGCTGCAGCGTGGCAGCGGGGATTGTGGCTTGTGAGTCCTTGGGTGTGAGCCATGGTGCTGTAGCCGAGAGACCCAGGACTGTGGCTGAAAGCGTCCTTCTGAAGTGTCTTTTGGTAAAAGTGTGGGCTCCCTGGAGGGCGCTTCAAGCCTGTTTGTGTTGGGAGAGGGGAGTGCTACTCACAGCTATGTCTGCAAACTCTTTAGGAAAGCCCAAAGGAACTTTGCGACAGCCCAGGTGTTTGAGCATGCCAGAAGAAGGCGGCAAGAGGGCTGTTCCTCGCCCACCACGAGGTAGAGGAGTGGCATGTGGCATGGTGAAACCCAGCGCGGAGAGTGTGCGGTCTGCCTTGCCACCGGCTGCTGGGAGCGGAGCACCTAAAGAAATTCCCATGCAGAGGCATGTCACTGTAGTGAACAGGTGAGTGTGTGGACATGTGTTTACACGTGTGCGAGCGAGGTGAAACAAGTGTGGTGGACCCTTGGATGCTAGCATGGCAGCAGTGCGCTTTGGGACGTGGGAATCCCGGCTCCCGCCCTTGCAGAAGATGAAGTCTGAGCGTGGGTTGGTACCCAGGAGGGAGACAGGTGGTCCTTTGCCTTTTGGGACGCTGCCACGGCCACACTGTGCTCTTGACCTGCTCCCATGTCCTCTGGGGAGAAACGTGGCCAAAGGTGTCACACCAAGGCGGAGGTGTGGATGTCACTGTTTCCCTGGCTGGGGAGGGAGCCCTTGTGGCCATTGTGCTGGAAAGCAGGAGGAGGCAAGAGGTGACGCTGCGTGTTCAGGCTCGTGGTTGTCTGCCGGTGGCTGCTCTTGCCTGGCTTCTGCGTTGCACTGTTAGCCCTTGCGGCCCTTGTCCGTGTGCTGGGAGCCAGCAGCTGCCTGACCGTGTTTGGGTGAATGGAGATGAGGGCCGGAGCTGCAGTTTTGCTGGGTTAGCGGTACATGCTGGTTTTCAGCCCGCTTTGAGCCTGTCTAATCCAGGCGGCTTACCCGAGTGCTGCCCCATCATTTGTCCTTCTGTGTTGTTTTCGGCTGCCCTGGGCCATCAGCTGATGGTGGTGGGAAAGTGTTTGCTGTTCCCTCATTGTGGCTGCGCTAAGTCCGCTGGAGCTGCTGTGATTGTGGTGGTAATCCTGTGCAGGTCACCGGGCTGGGTTGGAAGTCAGCCTTGCGCTGAATGGAAATGGCAGTGGTGTGCCGCTTGTGCAGCGGCGTGGCTGTGAAGCGGCACCGAGCAGAGTGACACTTTAATCCTGCCGTGGTGCCCGCTCTTTCTGGAAGACCCGCAGAGAGCAGGCGTGTCCTGGCCCAGGCGCCGGCGTGAGTCCTGCTTGCGTCAGGGGTACAGGTGCCAGGATGGGGGAGATGAGGATGCGCTCAGAGCGCTCGTGAGGGCAGCAGCCACTTCAGCTTTGCGGGAGTGCCTGGGAGCATAGCGTGACACTGCCGGCTGCTGGCCCTGCCTCATAAGCTTCGTGCCGCTCAGCAAAGCGCCCTTTGCTACGGCAGTGCTCTGGTGGTCACGCCTTTTGGGACGTTGCCCAGCGTGCTGGTGCTGGTGGAGTGGGCAGGTGCCCCTGGGATGGAGGAGGCGGCGGAGGGAGCCTTGGGGCTGCTGGGTGGATGTGCTGGGGCTTTGCACTGGGGCAGGGCTCCTCACGAGGACAGGAGGTGCTCCTTGTGTCCCTGGGCAGCTGGGCTGTGGCTGAGCAGCAGCTGTTTGGATGTGCCCTGGCAGAAATTTGGAGGAGTCGAGAGGCAGGTGGTGATGGTGGCAGGAGCCGGTGGCTGTGAAGCTGAGGTGGGTGAGAGGAGAGCAGTGGCAGGAGCAGCAAGAACGCCGGAGCTGCTGGCAGCAGCCGTGTGAGGGGCGGAGGGTTTGGAGGTAGAGGCCAGGGAAGGGAGACGTGCTGCGTGTGTGAGGTGAGGAGGGCGAGGCCGGGGTCCAGCAGGAGTGGGGAGACTCGAGGTGGGGCTCTGTCCGCACCACGCTCCTAACGCCGTGAGCGTGGGCTGAGCTCAGCCCTGCTCTTGTGCTCCTGAGCAAGCTGGGTGGAGCTGCGGTGGAGAAAGGCGTCGCCAGCTCTGCTGCCTGTGTTGTGGAGGAGGCTGCTGCAGCAGAGGAGCCCAAGCCATCTTGCTGTGACAGAGGCGTGGGAGCAGGTGTGCACAGGCCTTCCCTTTTCTGTGTGTGCAGATGAGTCGGGTCTTTTGAAGTGGCACTTCCCCAAAAGGCAGACATCCTTTGTCCCTCGACAGGCAGAGCAAGGAGAGCACTCCTAGTTCTTTCTGGGTTAGCTGCTGGAAGCCCAGAAGGGGTTTTGTAGTACTTGGAGCTTTTGCATGCTCAAGAGAAAATTAGGTAGATGCCAGCCCTATTCTGGCTCTTCCATCTGAGCGTGCTCCACCTTGTGTTGTCATCTTTGTAGCTCTGGCAGCTTCCCCTGAGCCCCTTTCACGTAACAGCATTCTCTTGCTTTTGCTTCTGGTGTCTGTTGCAGCCCCACTTGGGAGGAGAAGCTGCAGGCTAGGTGTGCTTTGGCTTGGATAGTTCTGGAGGAGGATGTGTCTAGTGTGTAACAAAGGGTCCGAATCAAAGAGGACCATATTCTATTTCAATGCAACTAAGTGCTACCCACAGACATAAGGGTTCTAGAAGTGCTTGGACATTGCAGAAGTCTAACTTAAGTGTGTATGTATCACTAATACCTGTTTTGTTGAGGAGCATGCTACAGCAGAGAAGGCCAAGCCATCCAGGTATGCAGGAGAAATTCGTTCTGCAGGTCCTTCGACCTCAGGTCTCCTGTGAGCCAAGTAGTGTTGGATCCAGTCCTCAGCCCATGCAGACCCTGCCCTACCAGCGACCCCGTCCATGCACCCAGGGGCTTGCCCATCAGTCTGTTGAGGGCTTTGTCCCACCTCCTACCAAGCCAAGGCCTTTTGGTGGCCCCCAGGTCTGGCTCGGGATGGTGGCATCACTGTCCACCACCAAGCCCCTGTGCAGAATGCCTCGGGGCCTGGTCTTTACCCATGCTGGGCTGTAAACTTCAGGTTCCTACTTGAATAGGAGAGCTCTGCACCCTGTTCCTGAAGGCAGACAGACCTTTGCCACCAAGGTTGCCCCCACACTCAGCACCCTGGGATGTGGCCCTGCAACAGTGCTGGGCTTTGTTCCCCACTGCTGGGTGCTGAGGCTTGGTCCTAGGCTGCGCAGCGCCATGCCCCCCCTGCGCTGCCCATGGCAGGGCCCGGCCCCTGCTGGCTGCTCCCCAGCTTGCCCCCAGCCCACACCGGGCCTGGCTGCTGCGCCATGCCTTGGCTGCCCTGCACCCCTTTGCAGGCAGGTTTCAGAGAGACAGACTCCCCATGACAAATTTCCCCGCCAGCGGGCTGGGTCCCTGGTGCCCTTCCTCTGTGGGGCCACTGGGAACAGGTGGGCCACCCCCAGGGCACAGCTTGCCAGTGCTTCCCCAGCATGCATGCCCCCCTCCAGAGGGGAATGGCACCTGTAAAGCAGCACCCCACACCCTCCTGCAGTGCTGCGTGCTGCTCTGGGGGCTGGACCACCCCGCTGCCCAATGAGACTCAGCAATATCTGCTGGTGATGCACTACTCAGCAGCAACAGTCTTTGGCAGGGCCAGGACAAAACAGGAGCCTCTGGGCACACTGCTGTAGGAAAAGGCTTAGCTTTCTGTCTCCACCAAGGCACAGCCCTAGGACCTGCTTTCTTCTTAGGGTGGGATCAGAAGCAGCTCCTCAGTCCATGCTCTCCACCCTGCAGCATGGCACGGCACCACCGCTGCTCCCAGCACAAGCAGTGGGTGTCTGGGTTCAATGACATGTCCTGGTGTAGGGAAGCACCCCATGGCAAGGATGGAGACAGTTGCCATGGAGAAGACAGCATGAGGGACCATCACAGAAAGCTCTGGAGACCCTGGGAGAGCAGACTCAGAAACCTGTGCCCTCAGCACCCTACCTTACTGCCTTTTTTTTTCTCCCCAAACTGGTAACTTTAGAGGAGGATGACTTTAAAAAACAGAACAACCTTTTTTTTTTTTTTTTTTAATACACGAACCAAACAGTTATAGCATAAGCATCTTTGCATAACTACAGTACACCATTTCTCTTACAATATTTTTCAACCTGCAGCAGTAGCACATGCAGGGGCTGGGTGGCGTTTTCTGAGAGCCTTTCCTGGTTCAGTGGAAGGTTTTGCTATCCTCAGTCAGAAAGTAAGAGGGCAGCAACCTCCAGGTTAACAGTGAGTACAGTTAACGAGACTGCAAATCATAAAGCTACGCCCGCCAGCAAACGGCCTTGTTTGTATGTAAAAAAGGCTTGGCAGAACTAAGGTCCCTGTTTTCGTAGTGTGGTACTTGAATGACACTGCTTCGTTTTGTCCCAACACTCAGCACAAAACTTGGCAGACACCTGGGAGGATATTTGTAATTAACAGAAATTAAAGCAGCTCCCTCTAACTAGCAGTTATAACTGAGACTTTGACCAGGTTTTAGCAGGCTGCAGTTTAAAGTGTATGACCAGAACTGCTGACACACCACAGTTACAAATTTAAAGAGGCTGAAAAAAAATCCACACAATGTTTGCTTACAACCCAAAGAAGCCTAAAGAACTGTTAAATGTTTCTAAAGAAGAGCAAATAAGGCAAGCCATTGTACAGAGCAGTGACACAGGAGTGATGACAAGCCCTGGGAAGGGAACGGCAGATGAGGCGTTAGGAGGAGGATGGAGGTACCAGCAGGAGTCAAAGGTTGGGAAGCTGAGGTGGAAGAGTGCCAAAGAAAAGGTGTCTTCTTGTCTACTGAAGCAGTCTCTTTGCCTGTAACAGGGCTGATGGAGGCTTTTCAGTTCTGGCATTTCCTAGGTGATGTCTCTTTCTGCACCTTTGTTGCAGATGTGTTGAGACTCTGTCAGACAGCCCCCTCAGCATCCAGAAGTTTCCTTTGGACAGGAGATGTCAGGGTGCAGTGGTGGGGATTGTGGCTTATAATATTGACAGTGACAGGAGACTTGCTACCAGCTCTGCTCCTTGTTTTGCAGAGGAGGCTGCTGCAGCACGTGAGGGGACACCAAGCCATCCTGTTGTGGCAGAGAAATGTGGAAGCGAGACCTTTGATGCAAGGGTGCCTAGTGGCCCATGTGACTGGATTAATTTGTTCTGTAGTTGCTTGTGCTTTGGGAATTGCAGGAGGGAAAGCTGCTTTGAGCCAGGAGGTCCTGACCTCAAAAGTGTGTGCGGATGAGCGGAGCTGTGAGGAGCATTCCCAGAAATCCTGGGCTCACGCCAGCCTCCGCAGGCAGCTGGAACAGACTCAAAGGCACTGTTCCCACAGTGGTGCAAGCACTTGCCTGTGAGAGTGGCTGCTTGTGGTAAATTATTAATTTGATTCACAGCACAAGTTGGCTGAGGGAAGCCCTGGAGGTGACAAAGCTTGTCGCTACCCCATTTCCCAGTCTGGGGTGAGATGCTGGCTGCGTGCAGTTTCTCCGAGTGTATTTTCTGACACCTGCCCTGACCCCCCTCATATTAAAAGGGCCCATGCTAAGTCAGTAGGCTCCTGGTCAGAGGACTTGTCTGGCCAGACTCTGCCTGATCTTTGCAGGCTGTTCTGCTGCCTTATCCAACTGTCTATAACAGTTTCGTTGTTGTTTTTCCTCCCTCTCTCTGTGATCCTCTAGCAGACTTTTAGGCTGAATTTCTTGGTTAAGAAGTGTGAGAGACAGGTTCTGGATAGACCTAGAGTATGGTGCCAGCTACAAGAGAGGCCTGCGAAAACGGGGGGAGATGGAGAGACAGAGATTCATTCAGTAGTGAACTTTGAGCCCAGTTAGTTGGTGAGAAGGCACAGGGTTGCCCCATTTGCATTATTTATGTTGATGTGCTTGCTTGTGTGTGGGTGTCTGCAAACGCATTGCTCTATGGTGACCTTGATCTGTTTGCAAGAGGCTGGTCCTGCAAATGAGGAAACGCAGATGCTGCCGCTAGTTCCAGTATTTGCTCATTCAGCACCAGCAGGATGAATCCTCAGTGTCCACCAGTTGTCCACAACAAGAAAGCATCTGTTTTAGGGGCCAGAGCTGTCATCTGATGACCAATTTGATGTCCAAAATGGCTCCAGCTGCTTTTCAATCCTTGTGACATAATTACTTGTCTGAAAGTTTTTTGCTTTAGCTGTACTTCAAAGTGTGTTTGTCCAACTGGTGACTAAATCCACTTGGAAGTCAAATGGGGATTTACCATGGCCAAACCATCTTTCCCATTCTTGGACACCAGTTCCCAACGATGGGAATGTGGCATGGCCAGATTGCAAGGCACAACCCTACACAAGCAGGCAGGGTGGGACTGCTGGAAATCATGCTGCCTGCAAACCAGATCCTTGTTGTTGTGTCAGCTCAGAGGAGGGCAGGAGTAAAATCCGCTGGCAGACCATCATCAAAATACCCAGAACATCATGGCATCTTGTGTGTTGAACTGTGTAATCATTATCCTTCACTGAAGCCTATGCTGCCTCCCCCTGAAATGGCAGGTAATTTGACCTGGTACCTTTTCTGCCTGCAGGCCACTTCAGGTGTACTCCATGCAGTTTAACATGGGGTGCCACCCTCTGGATACCCAAACACTCTCTTGTCCCCCAGATCCCTGGAACAGTGAATTTCTGTGTCATCTGGAGCCCCAGCTAGGAGGCTTCCCCACTTGCATTTCTTTCCTTGTCCTCTTTCCTTTTGGCAGTCAGAGCATGCTCATTTAGGCTTGGGCACGGGTTTTGAGGCCTCCCTGCACACAGGTAGGACTGAGGATGTGCCTTTATGCTCACTAAGCAACTTTACTTAAGAAGCCTCGCAGGACACCTGCATGCCAGCATACGTCTGCTGGCTGCATCCTATGGGTGGGCTGGAGTGTCATGCCCACAGCTTCAAAGAAATCTGTCAGGTGTGATGCAAGAGCCTCTAGCAGTGCTCTAAGACGGAGGTTTCATCACCACCTGCTTCTTCCCAGTTACTGGAAATTAGATCACACTCCCTTCCTTTTTCAGGACTGTGTAAGAGGATGAGTTTTTGGTCATGTCTCCTGAAGAACGAAGTTCACCTAGCTCTCTGCATGGTGCTATCTTAGAGATGCACCAGAAGCCCACCTGCAGCATTTGGAAGGATTTCACCACATTCAGCACCCACAGAGATTACCCAGGTCCTCCAGGTACATGTGTTTTACTGACAGGGCAGCCTGGCCAGCTCCTGTAATCGCCTATTTGAAATAGGTGCTGTGTAAAATGTGTAAAAGCTGAAAATAAGTGCATATAATGTAAAGAGCAGCATGCTTTAATGTGCCTCACCACCACTAGGACTTGAAGAAAGAGTTAAGTGGAAAACGCTACTTTGCAAAGGGCGATTTTTCCTCCATTTTTAAGGCAAGCTAGTAGTCATAAAGCTTGGTTAAATCATGAACCCTTCAGGGCCAGGAGTTTTGTGGGTTCTTTTTTATTCCTGTACATGAAGGTCAGTAATTTTGTTTGCTTTCTCGCTTTTCCCAGAACACTAGTCCTGAACTGAGTTTTTCTACATATGTTTTTAAAATGTGATGGTAGCTGCTTCACAGCTTGTTGATTTGCAGCCCAGCAAGGAACAATAAGGTTTACCCTGAGATGCTATGGCAAAACCAAGCTCCCCCCTGTTCTGCAATCAATCGTTTAACACAGCCGGGAGAAATACTGGCTCCCCGCCAGAGGAAGAGTTAGTACAGCAGGGACACCCTAAGTGGAGCTGTCAAACTGATGGACCCCATCAGCCATGACAGGCAGGTCAGGAGCTGACAGGTCTTGACCTCCAGGGAAGGGTGGGCTGTCCACCCACAGCGGAGCAGTTTCTGTCTGGGCTCTGCTCCCTGGAGAACCCTTCCTCTTGCGCCAGCTGAATTCCTGGAAGCCAAGCAGGTCTGTGGGGTCTGGCCCTTGAGTTGTGCAGACCAGGTCCACCACCGCTCACCCCAGCCAAGCAAAACGGCTTGCATGGGCTTGTTCCCCACCGCCTGGGAACACCAGGTGATGTATTTCTAGAGGAGTGCAAATAGGGCAAGCAATCATACAAAACGACCTTGGAAGGTCTGGCTCATCATGAAAGTAATGCACAAACCCAAAATGATTAATACACTATGGTGCTATCCACAGAAGGCTTTACCAGTTACACCAAGTGCTACTCCCAGAAATAAGGGTTCTAGAAGTGCTTGAATGTTGCTGGGGTCAAACAGCATGTAGGTGTCATCTTTTAGAAACCAAAACCTACAAAATACCCCTGCTACAGCATAAGCCAGCCTTTACAGAGTAGGACCCCACCTCAAACAGCAAGGCTACAGAATACCTATAAAAGTAGTGCCCTGCTGAAACAAAGTACGTTTGTCTCTGCAGAAGTGTATTTCACTGTTTTTAAAACATGACTAGTTCACGAACATCCAGGGTAGAAGAGATGTTGTATTTTTCACAAATTCTAGTTACAGATCTCTGAAACTTGTAAATAATACTTAGAATACAGAATTTCAAATCAGTGCAAAATGTACAATCAAACACAAAACACATTGCAAAATATATACAGAATTGTTCTAAGAACATAACCCAAGGACAAACAGATGTTTAAATATGAGATAACAGTCCATCTTTTATAAATTACCTTTTTTTTTAAAAAAAAAACCAATTAGTACACTAGGCATGTTATTTCTAGACAAGTTACCACAGCATAGTGACGTGTCTCATTTACAAGACAGACACTGAGAAACAAGTTACATCATTAAAAGCCTGTTTCTGAGACCAATCCACAAGTAAACGCGTGATAATAGTTACTGGTTTGAGACACACAATGTGGAAACAGTTTTCAACCACTTTAATGCTTATACTTAGGCTTTTTTTTCTGAGAATTATTAGGCTGATGCACAAAGAATAAGCACTGGAAAATTAACTGTTCAATGGTCAGTTTACCTTAGTATTTTGGGCCACGATGATTTATTACCAATGTACTAGAACATCCACAAGAAATGCTGTAAGACATCTTAAGAGTATCTTGAATTAAAATAGCATTCATAAAACTGCTTGAAGTTGGATGATTTAAACAACCAGAGGTGAAAGACACAGTTATTTAAGCAATAGCTAAGCTGTAATTTGAGAAGACTTAAGATGTCATGGGTGGTTCCTAAGTAGAAGGGACACTGAAATCTGTAGTGAATTGCAAACTCTGTGATGCTTTGCATTCAAAGCAGAGATGCTCCCTTCCAATAATCAGAACTTGGAGCGTCAAGGTATTGATTGCTACTATCTACACCATTGCTAATTAAACTATTCCAAGGATAACTTGCTTTTGGCATGGTCAGAAAGCTGGAGTTATACAGCTATTGCTATGCTACTGATCCCCAAAATTTTGCTTTAAAATAGCAGGGAAGGCTGTATAAGCACCTAAAATTACACAATAAATACTCAGTATTATTCAAGCACCTCTTGCTACCCAATTTGGCAAGACCAGCGGCACAAAGGGATGCCACGGCGAGGCAAGCTGTTAACTGACACAGGCACATGTTGATTTGCGCCTTCTTGCCTTCAGAATGCAAAAGGACTAATACGTGGCACACCCTGTGGACAGTGAGAGGGGACAGTAAGTGCCCAGCAGTCACCAGACTTGTAACTTTTCCCACAGTCAAGCACATGGGCGGGCTTCTCTAATCTTTAACCTGCACTAGTTTCTATGGGGAAAAAGTTCTGCCTTCTACAGCTGATGTTTCTATTAGGAGTTGCTGCCAGAGGTGTAATATGGGATATGCACAATATAAATGAAGCCACATCTTCTGAAATCAAGTTGTCTCCTAAATAACACAGCTGAGCTGACCCCAGTGACATGGTAAAATGGGTGTGTTGCTAGGAGAGCTCAGAGGGATAACTACACCAGTAATGGTGCCCTATTTAAAAATACTTTGCTTTGGGATACATCTTTAATATCTACATACATTTATTTCAAGACTTCAACCCAACTTTTTCAACAACACCGATCTGCTTATAAAACATTCTCATAAATTATCTTCACAAAAAATAAAGTCAATCCTTTGGAAAACACGTTCAATACGACACTTGTATCAGTAGAAATTCTGTCCAACAGGTCCACGGCAGAAAAGTCATCATCCTCATTTAAATCCCTCCAAAGGGAGATAACCAGGTATCTAAACCAGAAGGCCACTATTTCGTTGTCATGGGAAGCAGAAACAATGCTTCCAAAAAACGGAAAGAGTGCAGTTTCAACTGACATGTATGAGTTTACAATCAATAGTCACCAACCTGTAAACATTGAAACTGCCAGTCTAACTGCAGGTCAAGATTAATAATTTGCATTGATTCCACTGCATTCTACACATACAATGGCTACACTGTTAAAAACATACATTAAATAGCAAAAGGAACAAAGGCTTTGAGCTGGATCTCTCCTACCAGCCAAGTGTCAAATCAGTAAATGTTGACATTATAAATAAAACTTGAAAATTACTTTTAAGCATTATAAAATCAGTCTAATAAACCTAAATCTTAGAATAGCAGCCAATTTTTAATGGTTTAAAAATACATATGTGAACTTTCAGTCAGTCAGCTACAAATACACACTGTGATGGGAAGAAGATACCTTCTCTCATTCCCAAGCAGGCTTTCAAGGAAAACACAGTATTAGAGATGGATGGGAATCAAGGAACCCTGCACTCAGAGAAACTCCTAAACAGCTGCATTCTACAAACTTGTTTTCACTGTTACCCGAAAGTGCATTTTTGTATCTGTAGAATCATCCCCATATTTACAAAAAAGTACAAACATTGCAATTTTGCCACACCCTAAGCCTACCTAACCTGCATTTTCTGTTAAGTGCAAAAAGTCTATGAACTGATACATGCACTGGTGCATGGAAGATCAAAGCCTGAAAATGAGGCAATGCTGTCACCATGAATCCAAGGTGTTCAGTAGCTGCCGAGGCTTTGCTGCACAGCTGCTAAATGGCTGAAGTAGAAGCTGAAGTAGAAATTAACGAACAGTCAGAGTGGTATTTTAGAGCAGGGTCTCCATTCCCCTGCTCTTCACACACATTCACCACCACGTACTCATGCCCTTGTTACCAGTTTCAGTATAAAGGCTGGGCCCAAAGCGCAGCAAGGCAGCCTGTCAGAAAACGCAGTTACTGTGAAGGATGAAGGAAGAGGTATGAGGTACGGACTGGAAGAATATACTGCCAGGTCTCTCAAATGCACAACTCTTAACGTATCCCCAGTTTCAGTGCCGGTGTATGGACCTGTGGCTATGCAACACAGGGCACACCTGCTCGCATAGTCAGCACATTACAGAATACCTACGCAGCTAAATCTATTGTGCTGGCAACATAAGTAATTTTTAAGTGTCACAACAGCTCCTTTTACCTTCTCCCACAAAATGAGGCTTCATTCAATGACAGATTTACAAACAGACTGCTGCAGAGTAATGGACACGCATAAATGCTTAGTGATTCCAAACAGTTCATATTCAAAACAAGAACATTATTTGCTCTTTAAAGAAATGCAATCTGTACAATACTTACAAGAGGGTAACTGTGAAGATTTTCTTCACTGAAAAACATTCTATAACAATTCATTTAGTTTTGTTCCTTACTTAAGTCTTGCAGCGGACTATGCTACAGCTTCTAGTTTTCCAAATGCTACGGTAGCCATTGCCATTGATTTTAGACACACAAAGACTTGATTAAAATCTGGAAAGAGCAAGAGTTCAAATTGTGCACATGCAGTGACTGTACTCTAAATGCAGTTGTGCTTTCACTATATTGCCATCATGTCTTGTGGAAGAGCACATGCCCATTAGAAGCATCTGCTGGGAAGCTCAGTGGGATCAGTACAAAAGCAAGCTCTGCCTCCTCTCCAAAGCTGATGATAGATCCAAAAGTGAGTGCTATCAGAATGCTGTAACACTGTAAAAGCTGTACAACTAGGCACTGTGACGGGAAATATCATAAGGCCTATTTTTAACAGCATATGTATATAAACACACACATATATACACATATATGAACAAAAGGTTCTTGGCATTTAAACTACACAAATCAAGTATAAAAGCCATGGGTAAAAAGCAGCAAATTTTCTGAAGTAGTACCTGTCATCTCACGGATGAGCTTTTGCATTTCAGTTCTCTTGAGACAGAGGTAATGTGTTTCAACCATCAAAACAGATTTTAACCCACTGACCACCTTCTCTCTTCTGCAGGAGTGGGGTATTGGAAATGAACCATAATTTTCAGGACCCCTCTCTCCCCCATGTTGGCAAAGCAGAGTAGGACACTAGTAAAAGGTCAGGAGTGTGTAATTCAGCAGGGAGACGCTAGCTGTGCCTGCCATGGTTTATAGACAAGGTAAAAAGGCGAGGCAGTGGAGAGAGGATGGAGTGTGCTCAGGATAGCAATGAGCCTCCATCTCTGCCCTGTCCACACCGGTTCAGTGTTCTGGATGTTGATTAACACCTGTCTTGACAGAACAGAGCCTCTTCCCCAATGCTCTTGTTACTGAATTATTAATAGCACTTGGCTGTGTGACCACTAGATTCTCGCACAAGGTTACTTAAAGACTCAGTGCTGAGAATCACTTATCTGCCCACTATCATGTGAATTGTCATGCATTGTTTTGTTCAATGTAAAGGCTAAGTCAAAATGCTTTGTATTAATTGCAAAGAGTTTTCTCTTTAAGGAAGTCTTACATACTATGAAATAAAATACTAGGCCTTCTCAGAGACCATGTATGATGAAAAAATAAAAAAACCCCATAACATAATAATAATAATAAAAAGAAGTCTTGTTATACTGGTCATTACAGTACCTGAAACTGAAACATCTTAACAGAGGGGTTAAATATTGAGTTTCCCCTTTTTAAAACTTTACAGGACCTTTCCTATCTCAACTGCCTAGGAATCTGTTCCGTCTTCAAAACACACCAAGCATTATTTTATGATGCGTAGAGACATTAAACGCCAAGTGTGTTTTTCTTAAGATACATTTTCATTCCAGTGTGGCACTCATCTGCTCAAAAAACATGTGGAAGCTGGTTTCTGGGAAAGAAGAAAAGGGAAAGAAAAAAGAAAACTCAAAGCTTTCCTGTCCTCCCCCAGGATCCCCTCTGGCAGTTGTGAGAACACATTCGTCCTTCTGTGTCACTTGTTGCCACGACGCTATCCTGTCAGTACGCTATCACTGTACACAGGCTGGTCCAGTGTTCCAGAGACGGAAAATCACCATGGAAGGATACACCACAGTAAGGGGCCCTCTGATTAAAATACTGTGACTCAAGAGTCTCGTGTTATTTCAGATACCAGGCACTGAGCAAAGGGAGAGACAGCCAGGCCCTTAAAGAGCCAAGAACACAAACCACGGTCAGCTGCATGCTGCAGAACTATCTACGTCTGGAAAAACAGTAAGACAGGTTTATTTACTTGGGCTTCACAAGACGGGTCAGTACCAGCAAGCTTGGAGCCCACGCATATTTTCTGTAACAAAAAGTCAAGTTTTCCTCTCCATTACTGAATCAGCAACTGGAAAGACCATGCATTCTTTTTGCTGCCCTGAGGACACAAAGCAGCTTCTCTGGCTTTCTGGGCAATTGTAAGCAGCAATCTGTTTCAGATTTCCTCTCTAATTAGCGAGCTTCATCCTGAGAGGGCATACCCTGAAACACAACTTCACTCTTACTAGTTGTAATGCTGGTACTAGGATGTCAGAAAAGCTCCAGCTGATCCTTCAAGACCAGGTTCTGAAGCAGAGACAACACTGTGTTTAATGATCAGGAGATGAGGATTTTAGGTCTGTACTACCCACACCATCTCCTTCATAGCATGAATCTAGTTTGCATGTTGAATAAAAAGGCAAGTTGTAGTCCACATGGTGGTACCTGAAGAACAACCCTAAAATTAAATTAACAATTTAAACAATAAAACAGGCTCCATTGAAAACAGGAGTCAGTCCTCCAAATACATCTCTACCAGAACACTAAGAACAGAAGGAATCACTAGACAGGAAGGAGAGGCTGTGGGCAGCTGCCATTTTTGCATGGCTCTTTTGTCAGTTTACAGCTTTAGCTGTATCATTCTGTTGCTATAGATTGCTATATTCTTGTAGCACCCACATTCACGCCCTTGTCTGCACTGTGACTGGAAAGTAGAAAGCACAAGTGATGATCAGATTTGCTGAAGTTGGCACAGTGCTTAAGAGTACAGACTGACCAACAAGACCCAACAAGAAGCGCCTCAGAACGTAACTGGCTCCAATAGAATATGGCTTTGGCATATACACTGAAGTCCCCTGCAGCAGCTGGAGCTGTTTTCCTAGATACTGAGTGACAGCAATGCTCCTCAAGCTGTCACTTGAGTGATGAATTCGTGGCATCCATAGCTGAATTAGTTATTACCATGCAACAGAGGACAAGCTAGCCCACTGGCTAGCTAAGTGGGCTCCCGACAACACAGCTTAAGTAGCTCCAAGCAGCAGATGCCCACGAGTGGCAAAATGCTGCAGGCCCCCTGCACAACTAGCTCAGAGGGGCCCCTTGTGTACGATGTTGACCTGAGGCGAAAGGTTCAGTCACTGGAGAACCAGTGGTGAGATGAGACAGCAGAGATGTGAGTGAAGATCAACACAGCTATGGCCACGGGCAGCAGACGCGTGCAGTGCATGACAGGAGCAGCATGTCTGCTCGAGCACCAGCCTCTAGCAGTAAGCTCTGAAATAGGTACTGGACCCCCACATCTTCAGCAGATGGGTAAGCACAGAGAGGTGACCTCAGTCTCACAGGAGGTGACAGAGGAACAGCCTCTGAAGAGCACACACTCATCCAAGTGAGAAAAGACAGCCACTGTGCCCCTGTGCCCACACCTGATGACACCACCCACCAAGGACCTGGGAAGGCTGGCCAGGTACATGAGTTTTCATGACAGCTATCACATTCCATTATCTGAAGCCTACAGAATATCACATGCACGCTACAGGCTTCAATACCTCCTAAGGCTCCTCAGTGAAGCTATGCTGTACTTCAGCTCTAACATATGACTGTGCTAATTTACTTAACACTAAGGTATTTCTTTTACCCTAATTAGTGATGATTTTTTTAGTCCTTGAGCTTGAATAACAGTCCAACTGTCACAAATTAATGAAAATGAAACAGCACAAGTAAAGACAAGAAGAGAGGCCTGCTGTCAAAGATAATGGTTTCAGTGATAGAAAAAATCAGTATAATGTAATACTGCCTTTAGTATTCTTGTTCCTTTTTTAAATTAGAGTGGTAGCTGCTGAAATTCAAATAGCTTTTAAAACAGGCTTTGACTGAATAATGCAGGAGAAACTAAGCTGCAGTTGAGAACTTGCTGTACAAGCTACTTCCCCTTCATTCATACTGTCCAAACACTGCTGAAGCGAACTCTCTGAAGTATTTCAACTCAATTGTTCTAGTACTTTATCTCTTCCCCGTGCATGGGACTCCTTTTACAGAAATCTTCTCTCCTGGGTTTTGTATTTTTCTCTTTACAGTAGCGCTGTTTCAGCTGTGCTATTTGGACTGATCCAAGGAGTTCTCAGCAGCTCATTCTTTGCATTTTTTTGGTTGGGAGGGTACTGCGAGCATTAATTTAAAGGAACACATTTTCATTTATGGCACAATGCACCAAAAATTATCTACGGAATGATTTTCTTTAAGAAACAGCTGGGAAAAGAGGAAGAGTCTTTGTGAAGGTAGATGCAGAAATCTCAGCATCTTGGAATCTCTGTTTGGCCTCATTTTCTATATACACGAAAAACCTGGGAAATGGCTTATGGAAAAGCAACCCAAAGGAAACATTTCAGATGAGACAAGTACATAATAGTTATTTGTAATAATGAGGCACTGTCTTTGAAAGATGAAGTAGAACCCAGTCCTGTCAAAATGTAATGAAAGGCACGCTCATGAGCAACCCTCTTCACTAGTCGTCTGCACTCCGTTTTACCGAACCATCTTCGTATCTACAGTAGGTGTGCTGCATTATTTCTGAACACAGGTCTCCACTTAGCGTCCTCCTTCAGAGACTGACATGCTATCCACTCTCATTTCTCTCAGGCTTCCAGTTTTTTTCTGTTTCTGCTTGGATTTTTTCAACATATGGACCTAAAATGGAAAGTTTTAAAAGTGAATACTGAAATACCTGTAGTCACCTATAAGCAGATCTAAGAGAACTAACTAATACACAAGTAAAATGTTGCAACTGCAACAGAAAAACATTTAAATACGCAACTATCTGAAGGACCTATTTCCTTATAAAGCTATAGGATTAATTGGTTTTTTACATAAACATACATACACATGTATGTGTATGTGTAAGGATATATATGTGTGTGCATATATGTTTATGTACACAAATATACATACACATATATACAGATAACACTATTAGTCACTAACCTGATAGAAAGATAGAAATATTTCTCACTGGAAGGAGAAATCAGGTTTGTTCTCTCTCTCTTTCTCTTTTCCTCACTTTCTTTCAGGAAAAAACCAAAGTTTAACATATTCCAAAATATTTGAGGGATGACCCTCTTTTTCACCCATTTTTCCTCTGCAAGGGCCATCGTTCTGGTAGCCCTCCCAGCAGGGCTATGTATTCTCCAAGACTGCCTGCAGCAACAAATTTGTGTGAGTTAAAAAGGCATCCTTACAGTAGCAGGCAAATGTGTAGACCGGTGTGCACCAGAGTCAACTACTACAAAATGTTTATTTCACAATTTTGATGTCAGTAGAGAAGTTAAATTCTTAGGTAGCTGATGCTCTTTTCCTTCTACATATACATTGAAATATCAAGGAAAACCACACACTGATCACTCCCAGCTATCTTATTCTCAGCACTTTCTCCTCCATGATTCAGCTTTCTCCTTTGCTGCTCTCTGACAGACCTTCCCTCCTCCAGCACTGCCAGCAGACTGCTTCCTACCTGGTGCGCTGCAGTACTGCCGTGGCCCTCATAACTGTGACCTACCTAAAGATCTCAATACAGGGGAAAAAATTAAGTCAATAAGCTGAAACTCGGGGACTACTACTTTAAACACAAGCGTCATCTGAGCCAGTGGAGTGGGCCCTCAAACCATTCTCTGTAGAAACTGCTACATATTTATCCAACAGCTACCACACTGTGCCAACCAACTCTTTTAAAGTGAAGCATCAGAACACAACGGACAAGCAAGATAGTATGATCATATCCACTGGAGAAACAAAATCAACTTGCTAAGAGAAACCTACAGCCAGTACCTTTGGTCCTGCAGCAGAAATAATAATCTGGCCAGGGGCCTGAATCCAGGGCTCTCCATCAACTTGAACTGGAATTGGTTTTAGCAGTGTTACACGAAAGTATGAGCCTTGGGCTATGCGGATTCCTGATCGAAAACCACCTTGGACTTGACCCTGTGAGGAAGTAAAGACCATGATATCAATCAACCCAATCAACAAGAATCACAAATATTAGCTGCATTAAAACTGAGTGGATAGAATTTTAGTCTCATCTGACATTTTAAGTTTCAAGTAAAAGAATAGGCAAAATCAAAAAATAAAGGCAAAAAAATGCCTTTACTGATGCAGCATTAATTATTTAAGTTAGCACATGAAGAACAATTCAGATAACCCTGCAGGCTGCCAGAAGCAAAACACACAGTTTTGCACACTGAAATCATCTGCACACTCAGGTTGGCCAAGAAGCATGCACACACAAAGGTCTTGTTTGCTTTTACCTCTCCCCTCCATAATGAAGTAAACACATTTTCAAAACAACAAACTATACACAGAGAGTTCGGCACATGTGAAACTCAGAAGTCTATCAGAGTGTTTTGCTAAACTCAACTCCACATACATACATATAAACTAAACTACATATGCATATACTTGGCTACAACTAATGGCTAAGTATTAATTGTAGAAAGTGAAGCAAAGTGACCTTTGCTGCTACACATTCTCATAGGGAATGCATACAGACACCAAACACGGTGGTAAAAACCTTAAAAGAAGATCACAAAACCAGAGCATGAGTTTGTTAACATCTATCTTCCAAAGCAATGGGTACACTCCTTGTTCCTTGTAACTTCACAAAAATTTTAAGGATCTCTACCAAACCACTTCTTCTAATGCAGTGCTTTATATTTGTCTTCTTTAAAAGACCTAAATTACAAAATGGTAAAGTGGGCCAACACCAAAGATTGAGCTGCAGTTTCAAGCACCCACCTTTCAATTTTTGATGGTTGTATGAATTAGTTGTCTCTAGTTACCTGACCACATACACTTTTTCAGCAGCAGATTTCTTAAAATAGTGAGAGAAACATTAAGACAATCACAGAATCATGGAATCATTAGGTTGGAAAAGACCTTCAAGATCATCAAGTCCAGCTGTTAGCCCAGCACAGCCAAGCCCATCACTAAACCACATCCCTAAGCACCGCATCTACATGTTTCTTAAATACCCCCAGGGATGGTGATTCCACCACCTCCCTGGGCAGCCTGTTCCAATGCTTCACCACACTTTCAGTGAAGAAAGTTTTCCTAATCTCCAATCTAAACCTCCCCTGGCACAACTTGCAGCCGTTTCCTCTTGTCCTGTCACTTGTCACCTGGGAGGAGACCAACCCCCACCTGCCCACAGCCTCCTGTCAGGCAGCTGTAGAGAGCAGCAAGGTCCCCCCTGAGCCTCCAGACTAAACACCCCCAGCCCCCTCAGCGGCTCCCCACAAGACCTGTGCCCCAGCCCCTTCCCCAGCCCCGCTGCCCGTCTCTGGACACGCTGCAGCCCCTCTACGTCCCTCTTGCAGAGAGGGGCCCAGACCTGAACACAGGGTTCGAGGGGCGGCCTCAGCAGTGCCCAGTGCAGGGGGACGGTCACTGCCCTGGTCCTGCTGGCCACACTGCTGGGGACACCAGCCAGGGTGCTGCTGGCCGCCTGGGCCCCCTGGGCACACTGCTGGCTCCTGCCCAGCCGGCCGTCACCCAGCACCCCCAGGCCCTTTCCCACCAGGCCCTTTCCAGCCGCTCTGCCCCAGCCTGTAGCGCTGCGTGGGGCTGGTGTGACCCAAGGGCAGGACCCGGCACTGAGCCCTGCTGAACCTCACACAACTGGCCTGGGCCCATCGCTCCAGCCTGCCCAGGTCCCTCTGCAGAGCCTCCTGCCCTCAGGTGGGTCAACACTCCCCCCAGCTTGGTGTCATCTGCAAACTGACTGAGGGTGCACTCAATCCCCTCGTCCAGATCGTTGATAACGATATTAAACAGGGCTGGCCCCAATGCTGAGCCCTGGGGAACACCACTTGTGACCGGCCACCAGCTGGATGTAACTCCGTTCACCACCACGCTTTGGGCTTGGCTGTCCAGCCAGCTTTTAACCCAGTGCAGAGCACACCCACCCAAGTCCTGAACAGTCAGTTTTTCCAGGAGAATGCTGTGGGAGACAGTGTGAAAGGCTTTAATAAGGTCCAGTTAAAAAACATCCACAGCCCTTCCCTCATCCATTAGGAGAGTCATCTTCTGGCAGAAGGAGATCAGGTTTGTCAAGCAGGACCTGCCTTTCATAACCCCATGCTGGCTGGGCCTGACCCCCCTGTTGTCCTGCATGTGCTGCATGATGGCACTGAGGATGATGGTGCTTCACTATCCTTCCCCAGCACCAAGGTCAGCCCTTCTTTTAAGATGGGTGTCATGCTGGCTAACCTCCAGCCTTCTGGGACCTCCCCAGTTAGCCAGGGCTGCTGATAAATTATGGAGTGACTTGGCGAGCTCCTCCGCCGGCTCTCTCCGTATCCTTGGCATATATAACCTGCCATCCCACAGCACTGTGTTGCTAACAGCAGGCCATTGTAAAACCAGGTAATACATGGAAGAACTGAAGTTGCACAAACTGAGTCATAATATTCTTTGCAGAGCTGGCATACCATCTGCTTCACGTACCGTTCAGATCAAGAACATCTACCATCAGATTCTCAGAGACAGGTGTCAGAAAGCCTGTGGCAGATGATTATAAAGCCATCCACCTGGAAGGAATGTCTGCCCTGATGAGGTGATGAGGTATGACAAGATTTTTTGAAAACACACTAAGTGAAGAGTGTGTGGTTTTGTAATGTAAAGTAAAATCTTGTTCTTATCCCATGAACGGTTTTGTTTTGACCCCATGATACTTTTTGTGAGAAAGCTAGTGTATTCTGTAGTACATATATATGTGCATTTCATCTGTATGTATACATGCATGTTTCTGGCCTCGGTTCAAAGCCTACACAAGCCACAAAGCATTCGCCTATGCCCTTTTAAGAAGTTCTTCATATTGCTATTACTACTTGTTACCCAACCACAAGTTTCTTCCGTTTCCATTCCATCTGTCATAGTCTGGCACCTTAATATGGACCTTCAGGACAGGCCAATGAACAGGCAACAAGAAGGCACTGCAGTCCATGAGCAGGCACACCAGCTGCAGTTAAACCCCTCACATCTGAATGCTTTCTTCAGAGAAAGCCAACACTGCCCATAAATTCTGTTTGTGGTCTATAACCACTTCTGTGTGATGCAACAAGTACCTGAATAAATCATGGTATAACCGTAACATGGAGGCATACTTTTTAGGACTAGGCACTTGCAATGCACTGTCTGTTACAAAATAAACCACTCCGAGAAAATGCATGTTTCCTCTGTTCTTACTGGAATGCCAACTTACCATGTGAACGACGCCAGTCACACCAACAACTTCCAGCAGGCCATCATCAATGCGCGGTTTCTCAAAGCGGCTATCACTCTCAGACCCCCAGAGATCAGCTCCAGACCCCCAGCTGCATAAAGAGCACACCACAGTGACTGCCTGCAGATGTGCCATCTGCCACAGGGCACCCAGCCCAGTACCCTGCTAGGGGTGGCTCGTTTGCCAGACTTCAAAAGCTAGACATCACTCCCCACCAGCTGGAGGAGACAACACAGCTTTCCTGCGCTGTAGAAGCAGCAAGTGTTTTCCTAAGATTTGGAAGACTTCTGACCAGATCTTTTAGGAGTGAAAGAAGGAGTCAGGTAAGTAGTTTCCACGTGGAAGAAAAAGAACAGGCAAGAGGAAAGTAACTTCAAAGAGCTTTAGTTTGATGGGAAATACAGGCTACAGCTACGCTAACCCTTAACTTCCAAGACTTAAGAACTTAACACAGATCTTACTGGTCTTGACAATAGTCACGGAAGCTACTGAGGAGAAACTAAAGCTGAAACAACTAGCAAGTTTTTATTCTTGTACCTGACCAAACTCACTTGCAGTTAGGCAGGTACTCCTGCACTTCAGTCCTCTGAAATGCTTCTCTCGATTTAACACCATGTTGCTTTTCGTGAAGTATCAGCCCTTCTTACTCAAATAATTTGCTTATTGTTTTAGTGCATTGACTTCTCAGTACTAATCGTGATCTTTTCTTCTCCATAGTTCTCATGTGCAACGTATACTTGTGTGTATGTGCATGTGCACATACCTGCGTGTACATGTAAATATATATATTTGAATAAAAAGTTGGAACATTTTCAGAATAAAATGGAAAGATATACAGGTAGTTTAAGGTAAGAGTGTACTTGAAATGTATGGCAGCACTAATTACCTGCTGGTTCTGTGCAAACAGAAAACCTGCCTCTACCAACAGCACACCTAAAGGAAGCCAGATTTCCTGCAGATTTGCCTTCCTTTCCTCCACAGCAGTAACTCTAGCTCCCTGCAGGTTTCAGGACAGCCCCTAGAACCCTGTAGAAGGTATGTGAGCGGTGGGTTTTCCACAGCTACCTGGGTAGCATCATCAGCTCCACATATACTGACCAGATGGCTGTAGTACCTAGACAGTGTTTGACAGTTGAATCCTGACTGGCTTTCACTGCAGAAACTGCTTAGATGCCTGGTCTCTAGCATGCCAGAAAGTGTGTGCAAGCTGATCATCTTTGATCCTTCTACAAGTCACAGAGAAATCCAGTGGACCGTTCAAACAGTCTGGGGGAGGTAGAAAATGGTAGTGGAGAGAAGCCACAGGCCTACAACCATGCCTAAAAAGTCATGTTTCACTAAAAAACTGGTCCAAAAGAAGTCTGAAGACCTTTAGTGAGGAAATCATTCCAAATTGCTGTTAGAACACAGAAGAAGTAGCAAATGTGGGGGGTTTGCCCTGGGAAAACAAGACAGTACTACTTTTATGTGGAGTAAGCTTGTGACTTTCAAAGGATCAGAACGCTGATGTCAAAATAGTATTAAGAGCTATCTCCTTAGCTGCAGCTGCAAAGCCAGTGAGTCACACTGTAATCAAAAAAACCTAGTAACAACCATCTATTAATATAGATCATTTAACATTTTATCTAGCCATTTGGCATTTGATACTTAAATACCAAGCAGCATTTCCACACGTAAAGCCACATATACATATTCATCCACACAGGCTCCTTCCTCTCCTTGTTACCTGGGTATATTAATAAAAATGAGTCCTTCTATACTTGGTAATTCCACCTCGTGCTGGTCCACTTGAAGCTTTATGTCTTTGTGAAGATTTCTGGTATGACTTATCTTCTGCAGCCCAACTTTCACATAAACTCCTTTGTTGTGAAACCTAGGAGCAGACACACATCCTGTAACTAAAAGGTAAAGCCCAGCCCAGCACTCTTCCTCATATATATACCAGTACTGTCCTCTAGCAGGTAATTACGTTTGAAGAGTTTTTCAATTAAATGCTCTCCAAATTCTTCCTAATTTTACTGCAGAAACGAGGCACAAGCTACAGACTGCTACTTTATATACTTTTTGCTTAAGGGATGATTCGTGCTGTCCAGGCATGTGGAGATCTGTGAAATTTTATTACAGAAACATCATCCCTTCTTATAGCATTACCTCAATGCAATGCCTCTTTGAAATGTAAACTTCTCCACTGAAAACCTGTATTTTTAATTAAGACCTAGAGGTCTTCAGGAAACATTTTTAAATGTTTTCTCATGCAAATCTAGAATAATTGAGGCACAAAACCTTTGCAAGGCTTTGCTTTACCTATTTGAAATACACTCAGCTGCAGAAACTTAAAACACACTTAGTAATGTTAACCTGTGACAGAGCTCTAACACTTCGAATTTTAAAGTAAAAAAAGAGAAAGATTTCATGGCAACCCTAGAAATGTCAAAATATTTTAAGAATAACACAAACAAATGTCAGTTAAACACAGTAAATTCTTCTAGAATGTAAATCTTTGGATACATGACCTTCAGGGCAACCTTAAAATAAGAAGTGTAATTTCCATTATTTGACCCTAGTAGCACATGGGTGTCATTGGAATCCAACCCTGAAAAATCTCTCTAGGATTACACGTAAATCCTGTAGACATTCAACTAGGGAAAGACAGTCAGTTTAGCATGTGGGTTATAGTCAACTCTTCAGACAGACTGTTCAGGTCTTTTGAATTATTACATTGGGAATGATTAGTCCTACATGCTAATAGTTTAAACAGCACTGAATTAAAGGTATCTTATGTCACACCATTTAATATAGGTTTCTACTCCAGACAAGATGTATCTATACTAAGACAGGTTTTGTCTACTTCGGATACAACTGAAAAATAACACAAAATTGGTGGGAAACACAATACTTCTAAATATTCCCAAGAAGTACTAATTTTTGTTGCATGAAGAAGGAAGCCTGTAGAAACTGAAAGAATACAACTGCAGACACAGTCCTGAATTATGTGACTCCTAAGAGACACTTATGGACCACTGAGGTCCACAAGATCCAGAAACGTTGGGTAACAGCACCCCACACAACGAAGGGTAAATCTGTCAGAGATTAAATCCCATCACTCCTGTCCTGCATACATATTCCACTCCATTTATGTATTATTAGGACATTAAGACTAAATAATAATGTTACCATGCCAATTTGTACCCAGTGGTTTTGAAGGTGACAGAAATACTTTATGATTAAAATGGTCAGCCAAGTTGGAAGGGTCATCTTCACACATCAGTCACTAGAGACAATCATTACCCCTCTTAGCACATCTACATGTGGGACACAATCTGGGGAGAAAGTGCCAGTGGAAGGCACTTCTAGCAGCAGCCAATAACGCACTAGCTTGCCACTTGGGCAGAAAGAATACGCATCTCCTAAAACAAACCCTTGGTTAGACACATTTTGCAGACAGTAGTTTCACCACAGTTAATTAGCAAGGTGGGAAGGAGGAAGCTGTCCTCGGAGCAGTGTCCAACACCTTATCTGTGCTGAAAGAAATCAAGGTTTATGTTAGGTGAGACCCACATTGCAGTCACTGCTGTAAATGACACTGATGGAGATAAGAGAGGAGGGCAGGGCATTACATGCAGCTCACCCACCCCCACGGAGCCACCTAGTCCTTGCATCAGATTGGCTCTAACACTCGCATCATTATGTTATCCCATAACCATCTGGAAGGCTCTCTAGAGTACAGATATGGAAGTAACATCCTACTGCTCAGATGAGTATGAGGGAACCACACAGCTCAGGAATCACCCTTTGGTTTGTTTTTCTACAAAAAGATGCACTACAAGCATAGCCAACACTCATATACTACCTGATGCCCCACTGTCTACACCCATAAAGCTACATACACCCTTTCTGAGGGGCATTCAGAAAGCTGAACTAATTCTTCAGTTTAGCAAATTTAATATCTCAGAATAGATGAAGTTAAAATGTAATCCTCTACAGGGCCAGTTTAATGAATTATGAAAATAAACAATTTTAAGTATTGCATGCCTGTATTTATCCTTGCTAGAGCAAATTGCAAAACACCTGTTACTTTTAAAAAGTCCCATGAACAAGGCTCCATAGACTCAGGGAGACACCACAGCATCAACATACACCGTTGGTTTAATTATCTCTGTGGCTGTTGCCTGAGCATCAAGCACCTCAGGTGGCCAGAGGAAGCAAGGAAGGCTTGCTTGTCCTGCTGCTAACAACCAGAAGAAGCAAGTAACTGCTTTCCAGGCTTTCATGAATACAAAATAAAGAAGCCAGTCCTCAAGAGCTGTAAAGACATGAAGTAAGCTGATGCAGAAAGCCATACTTTTCACAGCTCTTGCCAACTGCTGCACACCTAGAAGGGTAGGTTGGGGGAACTCTTTTTTGAAGGTGAGAGGTAAGATATCTGCGTGCCAGGCCTTTTTAAATGAACTGCGATTTCCCATGAGCACTAATAAACAGAGAGGTAACGTCCCTCAGCAGCACATCTCTCAGAACTGCAGCACATAGCACGGAAAGCTATCAAGCGGAACAAAATGACCGCCTGCGGTCTAGTCCTGCAATTCAACAAGCCCACCACTGGGTGGGAAACCACCACTGCAGAAGAGCTCTGACCAATAATTGGCATCCGATGGGGTGCATTTATTAGGGTGATTTTACCGTCTGGGAAAAAACTTTACCAGGTTCACATACAGAGGACCCAAAATGGAAAAAAAAAATGAGTTAGATGGTGGCCATTGTAGTATTTTAAAACCCACAACTTACAAATTGAACCAATACTTTCAAAACTTTCCCCAAGCAAGAGACAGAACGGTTCTGTATCTTTGTAAAACAATTCCAAACTTGTTTTAAATCATGCAGAATATTCTTTCTGCCTAACCTTACATCCAGGAGACTGCCTGCCATAGCAGTCTCCTTCTAATTTTGGATGGCACAAACAAGATGTGGTCTCTTCTGTAACAGGCAACCCTAAAGACTGCTCCAGGATCCCACGGGAATACAAGAATGAAGACAGATGCCCTGATCCTTCAAGTTTTGCACTAAGAAACAAATTCACATAGCTTTACAACAACGTAAAACCATCACTGCCACAACACACACTATTCGTATCTGCCCTGTGATGCAAGTTCAGCACTGAATGCCCTGGAGGCATGTCATCACTGCACTGTGAGCTGCTAGCCAAAGGTAAAGAGTCCTGAGCAAGTGGAGAGATGCTACAGTGTGAGGCCAGAGAGCACACAGCTCTTAGGACATCTACCAGCTTAAGGTCTTGATTCAGAAGAGCACCCAAGCCCATTTTTCTTTCAAGGACTATGTGCAATTTCTGTTGCCACAACCTGAAACTTCCCATTCTGCACTCAGGAGCTGCCAGTTTACAGGCCAGCAGCTGCTGCATCTGGCATTAAGTAGCCATCCTTCTTAGCTAATTTACTGAAAATAATTTAAAAAGTGCTACTTGCTGGCAAGAGTGTCTACTTGCATATCCTGGGAAAGGGTAAAGCCAGGAATTTTAACAATCATGGTCACAGACAGTCAAAGGCAACAATCATGTGTCAGTACCAATTCATTATTTCATGTTCCTTTTCCAGATCTTGAATCACAGAAATATACAGTCCTTCAGATTCACAAAGAAAATAATAGTCTTCTCTTCTTTCCCACATGCCCTTCAAGACACCCTGCTGGCTTGGTGTCCAAACAGGCACATAAAAGGACCAAGCCATTGCCCAGTGCACTGCAGGTGCTGAACACCGTGAACTGACTGAGATGAAGATTCAAGGGATGAAAATCACACAGGGCAATAAAAGGCAAAGTATAACCCTTAAATACAGTGGTAATAAGAAAGGATACATTTTTTACAATGCTGCAGCTTTACCAAGTCAGAGTAGTATATTTTAAAGGAAGAATGAACTCTTACATTATATTAATTGCACAAGTAAATCTAGAACAGTTTTATACACTAGAATAGGCATTGCTATATGCAAACTTACTGCACAGGTTTACTACCTATGATGTTTTCAGTCCAGTGGATTGAAAATACAAACGAGTGCCTAACAGTAACTTATGTAGCAAAACCAGTATCCTGTACTATTTCATTTTGAAAAAAAAAACATTAGCAATGCCTGTAAAGATAGACAGCACACTGCACAATAGGTGGGATAACACATTGTTACGCCCATAACCGGTCAGAGAATATTTTTAATAGTTAGAATTTGAATAGAACATAGTTGTAGCTGTCTGTAACTCCCTCTGGCAACTGAAGAAACAATTTAGAAGACATTTACTCAGAAACATAGGAGAAAGCAGACAAAACCAGTGTCTACAAGGAATTACTACCCATTAATTACACAAATGTGTTTCTTGTTCTCATAATTTTCAGTGTTTATGGGAAGAAGAAAAAGTACTATTATGGATTGATCTGCATGCCACGAAGGAGGAAGGTCTCTCTCCACACCTTTTTAATCATGCAGTCTTACTTGAGATACAGAGATTTTTTTTATCCCTATTACCAGCACACAGAGGCTACCACAGCATAAGCAAGGGTGGGAAAGGGATGAAGAGGTTCTGAACAGTATGTTTATTGCTCATGTAGCAGCACTGCCCTCCTCCTGCTAAAGGCTTTGAATAAAAGATATGACTGCTACCTCAAAACGTCAACGAACTCAACATTGGAGTTATTGGGACATAAGTATACTGAATAATAACGACAGGGCTTCCAAAAACTGCTTTGGTGCTCTCTTGGTAAGGAAAAAAACCCCAAAACCAAAAAACCAAATACAACCCCCAAATTCTCTGTCTATGAGTACCTGGCTAACAGAATTGCTCCCTGTGTCAGCTCTGACTCAAGCAATATTGTTTGTAGATACCCGTAGCATTTCAAGATTACCAGCCATAGTGTAAGTTGTGCAATGCCACACAGTTGCCCTTCCTTGTTTCCCCAGGATTACCTGCTGTTAAATTTCCCTGGTTCTTCTTCTCTAGCATGATGAAAGTCCAAGCTCAACTCTGCATCGATGCCAAGACCACAGTAATTGTTCATCTGTACAATCTGACAAAAAAAAAATTGTATTATTTCCTCCTTACATTTATAAATGAATAGGTTCTGAAGTTTTTCAACAAAAGCAAGCTTTGCAGATGATCCTTTCAAGTCACTTGCACCTTGACAGATTCTGGAAAAATTTTCCAGAAACACTACACTAAAAATAAAGCTGTACGGACAACTGTTGACATATGTAGTAATTACTTCCAAAGTCTTCGAAATTTAATCTTAATTGCAAGTAATAAGCATAATAAAACATAAGTAAAAACAAATGCAGAAATAAAACCAACACAACTTCTCAAAGCAATCCTATGCAATAACTATACAAGTTGCTGAACACTAACACCACTATTATTTTTGACATCAGCCATGGATTTATCATGACATCACAGACACTTCCCCTTACTTTGGAAGGTGACCAGCTTACACCATATGAGTGAAGAACCCAACTTCACTCACTCAGCTGCATTTTAAATAGCTCGCTATACACCAGTCTCAAGTTTCTACAGATTTCAACCATTTCTGCAGTTAATTCTTCCTTTGCATGCCAGTCCATTCCACAGCTTTTCTATCCTAGTCCTTGAGTCTCCCACCCTTCACCTTTAAAAAGCAGATCAGGCACTCAAGGCAAATCAACGCCTGCCTCCACCAAGTGAAAAATAGCTGGAACTTGAGCAACTTAAATCTTCCAATTAACAAATAACACCTAGGATTTTCCAGCAACTGGACTAAAATCTTAAACAATTCTACCATTATTACAGTTTCCTAATTTCTTTTTGCTACTCCCTCATCCAATAACTTTGTTTTGTCTGAAGAGAAACAGAACCAAGACTTACACAAAGCTCTGAAGTCACCATCTACAACTAACATTTTTATTTTCCTTAAGAGAAGCAAGTAATACAAGCCAAGGGACAGGGACTTTCACACAAAAAATAAAATGGATGCTAAAATAAAACAGATGCCACATATATAGACAAACAATGGCAGTAAGATGACAGAAGGATTACTTGCTGTATATGCTAGCAACTCCTAGTCATTTTTTAAACTGTTGAAGTCAAGATGAGAGTACTTTTTTGGGGTGAGGGGTTGTGTTTTGGTCAACACCTCAGCTCCACTAGTGTTCTGAAAAGTGTTTGGCATTCCTTCAAAAGCTTTTCTTATTTGACAAATAACTTTTTATTTCCAGCTTAAGCAAATACATATGCCATTGCCACTTTATAATCCTCCACCAGATACTTTTTATCAAACAGCTATGCAGTCTGTTCTGCAGCCCACCAGTCCTATCAAAACTGAAGCACTAGACACAGAGGTATGCTGTATTCACTAAAGAATAGCTCAGTAAGGCCCAGGCTCAAAGGCAGGTGAGCAATAAAAGATTAAACTATGATTAAAGATTATCTATCCTCTTTGTGATTTTCACTAGAACAGCAGTTCCTAAGAATTAAACCCAAATAGTGCTCAGCTCACCTTTGGAGGCTCAGGTTCTGCAATGCCATTCTCTGCACCTTCAGCTGGCTCTTCTGCATCCAAAAGGATAGTCCAGCGATCCATAAGAACGTCATCCGCCTCATCCACGGAAACCAAAATCGAGTAGGGGTCTTCCCCACTGTAGCCAGCTCCCCAGCGCAAGACTCTCCCTAAGTCATTACCTGGGCAACAATGAAGAACCCCAAAATGCTACTGCATTTGACAGCCTAGCTAAAAGCATCAAACAATGCATCAGCCCTGACTTACAAATCAAACTGCATTAGCTCCAAACGAGTCATGGAAGTAGTTAGATTGGAGTGAAAAGTTAACAAGCAGAAAGAATACCTAAGCATTGTAGTGGTCGCACCTGTGCTTAGTATCACATACAGATACACTGTCTCATCTCAAAAGTTTTCACAAGAAGGGATGGAAAAACCTGTTATGGAGTTGAGAGTCAGGGAGCAGCTGAGTTCACTGGTTTGCAGCAACGGCAGATGCATCTGTGGTTGTCAAGGGGAGAATATTTTGCCCTCTCCAGCTCCTGGACACTCGCAAATACCCATACCAACACCACTGCAGCTTGGTTTTCCTTCAGAAAGCGTGACTGACATTTCCTTGAAAAGCTCATCCTGCATTTGCAATCCAACACCAGCCAGAACTGAGTTACAGTATCTCTATTGCAAGTGAGCTGTTTGTCGGACAGGTAAATAAATATAAACCTTCTGAAGGACTTCTACCCTCAGAAGAATGGTGCTTGCTGTAATTCTCACCTGTTCCTAAAGGTAAGATGGCAACTGAGGGCTCTGAGCATGCCAACTTGTGCCTGATCTCTTCCAGTGCACCAAGGACCCAGCCAACAGTGCCGTCCCCTCCACATACCAACACTCGGAAGGAGGGGACTTTAGAGAATGTGTGAAACCTTGAGAAACAAAGCAAAGAGAAAAATAAATGTTATAATGTACTACAGGAAAAGCAAAGCCTCTTAATATGCTATTTAAGTAACATATTATTATTGGATTCCCGACACCCCACCCCGCCTTTACCACCGTTTTCAGCATGAACTTCAACAAAGTGAATCGAAAAATAGGAACTTTTAGATAAAGCTGTCTAAAAAGAGTGAAAACCACATGCTTCTGAGAATCTTCACAGCTAGAGTTAAATCATTAATCACTTCCTTTTCCACTAAAGACACAGAGATCTAACTATTCATCATTCCAATGTGAAGACCTGTAACTCTGAATCCTATTGGAGGTGTTGATTAGTTGTGGTTGTGTTTTTTTTACTTAGTGATGGGACTCATATTTTCTTCTGCATAGTACTATTTTCCTGGTCGCTCTTAACTTTTGTGCCTTTTCATCCTACATACCGAGTTATCCGGCAAAGGAATTTTTACTTCCCAATGCACAAGAAGTAATGAACAAGTGGAAGCATTTTGCTATAAAGCTACAGAAGAATTCCAAGGGCAAAACTAAATGAATGAATTACTGAAGTTGCAGCTTGAGCTGCATTAGAAAGGCAACAGAATTAAACAGTTCTAACAAGAAATCTAGTTTCTGCAGCTTGTTTTCCTTGCATCCTGCATAAGCTGTGTTTCTTCCAAGAAAGCTCTTGTTTTGGAGAGCTGTTATGTCAGTCCTTTGTTAAAGCAGTGCTGAAGGAATGAGGCTACTCTGAGTAGGCTACAACCACCACTTTCAGTTTTATGAAGCTGGTAAGAAAGCAGTGTTGATTAAATCAAGGGATCAGTTCCTGCCTCCCTACAAGCACATTATGTTCTTCTGTTCCTTATATTTAGGTATGTTGCAGCTGTGATCAGGCAGGCCTTGTTAATTCTGCAATTGTGGCCATGTTTCAAGAGTCAAGATAGAAAATTTTATACTTTTAGTTCCCAGGATACATCAGAGGAAATAAAAGCAAAAATGAGCCCTCATTGGGCAATGTGACATTTCTCTTTCCTCCCCATTAGATTACAAAATATTTTTAACAATTATTAAACCTGTTTTATTGCAAGGTGCATATGACTTTCCCAAGACTGGGCTCCATTAGACTTAACACAATTATACACATCAGGAACTACTCTATTCTCTTTTCTTTAGAGAACCCAAAATTTACATTTGTTTTCATAAGGAACCAGTCAGAAGGAGGGATCCACTGCGCTGGTCTGCAGACACAGAACAGAAGCAATTTACATCTTTGTAACAAGTGAACCTGACCCATTCTTTCAAAAAACAACAAAACAACATAAATAAAACCAGATTTTTAAAAAATATGACTTACCCAGGCAGTGGGCCACCATTCGTAAGTTCAAAGACTTGATGTGGGTTTAGCAGCTTTCTAAAACTGTACAGCAGATCCCGACCTTTTAGACCTCCACTTTTTGGATTCACAAATACAAGAAGTGGGCAGCAGTTCTGTGGTATCTTGGAAGCCTGAAAGAAGACAAGAAAAAGGATTATCCAAACCCATGACTAGCCAGAAAATTATTACTGCATCTCAGATGTATTTCCTGATGTTTCAGATGTATTTCCTGATGTTTCTTTGATGCTTAGTAAAAAAACCCAGATTCAATAAATAAAAAGAGTCAATGTCCAAACAGTGGACACATTAGCTGCTGATCTTGTTTTTCTGGGAACTGAAGTTTCCTCAACCCACTCCAACTACACAGTTGAGCCTAATGTTAAAAACAAAGGTACTACAAGTAGTCCTTCCTACACATTTTCAGTGAACAGTCTATGCCAAAGACTAGTGTGAGGGATAAGGTACATTCCAGAGTCATGTACAAGTCAAACACTTTCCTTGCAAAGACAGAACTTCCCCCAATACCAATTAAAACACCTGTCTTAAGTCTTGTGGTCATCTTAGACCACGTGTTAATTTAGAGGGACAAACCATTTCAAAGCGAGGGTGTTCAGGGTAGATACTGGCGTGCCCCTCCCCATGAAATAAGATGCTGAAAGCTTCTTTTAAAAATATGTATTTAAAAATTTTAATCCGGAGGATCTGGTGCCCATACCTTACAATCCTCACACCTCTACTGAAGCTGCTGATGAAAGGGCTCTCAAAGCACAGCTGTGCTGCAGGGGAGCCTGATAACCATCCAGAAACCACTCAAAAGGAAGTCACTCCACATGGCAGATGAGGGATTTCCTGGGGTACTCCATGGCCTGTGTGGGAACGGTACCTGCAGCCTCACTGGAGGTCAAAACTTCCAGCCACCAGAAGCACTCCCTCAGGACTGGTTTCCAGCCAGCCAGGCCATAAATCATGCCATAAAATGATCTGTCAATGCTTCTAGAAAGATCAGAAAACACCAGCACACCTTTCATCCATCCTTCCACAGTGCTGTGGGGCAGGTATGTGCCAGAAAAGTCCATCAGGCATTTCAACAAGTGAGCTTCAAAACTGAAATGTTTGCCACCGTCCCTAGGTCATGGTAATTTGGATTTACAAATTGGACAGCATTCAGGGAAAAACAACTTGTCATGCAGCTGACAGGATGGATTCAGGGAACACAGCAACAGTGCTAAATATAAGTCAATTTAGACAAGAATGATTCAGGGGGTGGTGAGGCAGCAGCATGACCGCAGCATGCAAACATGTAGAGAGATACCAACAGCTAGAGAGGGGAGGAGGCAGCATCCAGGGAGCCTGTTGGCCACTGTCTTATAAGCGACCAACAGAGCACGCGAACTAAGGTAAAGAATGGAGAAATCAGGACAAATTAATGAGTAGGTCTGTGGGGAAGCAAACTAGAGTCTGATGTTGAGATACCCCACACCATCATCTACCTGTGAGCTGATCTGGATGCTTAAAAATAAATGATTGTTTGGGGCTTCTCAGTATTTGAGAGATTTCCTGAAATTTTGCTTTCCTAAAAGAGCTGGGTGCTAATCCTCTGCAAGTCACACCCTGCCAGATGTGTCAAGGTACCCACAAACACATAAAAATCCTTCTCCTCTGTGTCACTGCCTGCACGAGAAATGCCCTCTGCCATCCAGCGTGACTTGCAGGCATAAACAGAAAACACACCGTGCAGAACACTAAGCAGGTAAGAAGGCTGGTGGAGCAGGTACACATTTCTCTTCACGCCCCTTCCTTCCTGGTCCTCTGGATTCTACCAGGGACATTCAGATTGAAAATATGTATGTTTTCTCTAACAAAAATGAGAAACAGGGCCTGTTTCGGCTGACAGAGACAGAATAGACTCAAAATTTTGTTTTGCTGGAAAGGTTTCACTGCTGGCAGAACAACTAGGCTGGCGAGACAGAGGCTGCAAAGCTGTCCATGCAGCTTTCTCCAGAGGAATCACCTTCAAACTATACTGTGGTGACTGCTAGGTCAAAATACTTCTCACCTCCACATTCACACTTTCTTGGAAAAGGGGAAGCAACTACTCAAAGTGTGCCCAAGCACAACAAAGGTAATACAATTATTTCTGTTAAGCACATGGAAAGGATATTTGTAGCCAGCAAAGGAAGTTGAAGGGAAACAATGCATGCCACTGTCACAAAAGGGAAGGACTTCTTGAGTTGTAAGGTCAACAGCTCAAGGATCTACATATCCCAACAAGAGAAGTGGATTTCCTCCCTTTGAGCCATCACAAGCATTAACAAAAATAGTAAGCAGAGCTCTGGCTTTTCCAGAAGTAAAGCCCTTCTTGTTACTCCATCAGTTCCTGCACCATCATGTGCCATACCCCATTATGAACAGGCCCTTGAAAATCCCACAAGCGATGACAGGCAGAGCAGCTCTGAAAGGAGGCACCATGTCCCATGGGGTAACAGGGCAAACTATTCCCTTCCTGCACTACTTGTTCCAGCTTCTACTCTGTCTTACCTTCCCATTTCCCATTTCTTCCTCTTCAAAGCTTTTTTACTACCTAAATTTCACCTCCCGTCATTTCGGCTTTCTGAACAATACAGGCTATCTGAAAGCTCAGGCTTGTTACAATGCCTGGAAACTTGTCAGGTTTAAAAAAAAGGTGGGAAGGGGATAATAGAAAAAAAATAAATCAGTTCTGCAGCTCAAAGTAAACAAAAACTTTTTCAAAAAGGAATGAAAGAAAAGAAACCAGCCCAACATTCATATTAAACAAATACTTTACTTGAATATGGACAAGAACATTTGATTACCTTTTCTTCTTAAGGAAATTAGTTTCTAAAAATATTGAGTTTGGACATTTAGAAGTGACATGTTGAACACATGTTCAACATATTTATATTACTTGCTTTTACAGGGAAGTTCTAATGCACTGGGTTTAAAACCAAGTAACTAAAATAGTTCACAAGGAACTTCAGGGTATCACATTAATTTCTGAGATGTGGTTAGCTCCAAGGCATTCAAAAGCACAGCTGTGTTTTGGAAAGCCATTTGAGACCTTACCCAACTAAATATATATTGTTGCCAATATGTACTTCCAGTTTCTACAAAACTGCCATCTAAATTCCCTAATTGTCAATTGTCAACATTGTACAAAAAATAAAAGTGAAACATTTACCCTGAATGCTGCTAAGACTCACAAGCAGCTGCCGAGAATGCCTGGATCTAACAAAATATCTCTCTCTAGTGTAAACTGAGCAGTCCTACCACACAAACCCACGTCTGTTCAAGTATCTTCTGAAGTAAATCCCTCACTATACCTGTTTAGACATAAAGAGACCTATGCAGAATAAATAGAAGTATTCTAGAAAGTGCTTAGCCTCACAGTTGGTTTGCTTCCCATCATCATGCTTCATTAAACCTAAAGGATTAAGAAACACTGCTGAATCTCTAGATAAAGGCTAGCTGGTAAGGAAACAATTATTTTTCACTAGGGGTTAAAAATTCTACGGCAGCTTGTACAGAAGCGCAGGGCTGCTGTGTTGCTTTCTGGAAAGTACACACTCCGTTAAAATTACAGACAGACAGAAGGGTCACACTCTTATGCCGCAGAATTTTTTTTTAATCCCTTAATAAAGCCCCAGTGGTGACATATAAATGAGCTTGTTACTGGGCAGAAGGGGATGTGTGACTCACAGACTGAGGACTCCCTCCCCCTCTAGCCCTGGCTTCAGTGCTGTGCTTGAGGAGCAAAATCTGCAGAGGGGTTTTGTGTTGGCTGGTGTTAAGGAAGGGGTTTTTTGTTGGCTGGTGCTCAGGAAGGCATTTATTGTTTCTTAGAGACAGCTGAAGGAGGCCATGTGATTTAGACACTCTGACAGTCACTGTGAATTGCTTAATTTGTCAGGATTAGCACAACGCAGCTTCAGGCTGGGGCAAGATATCTATCATCCCCGCTAATCCCCTTTCTGTTGAGTGTACTGTGTAATCACATCTCACAACAGAGGAGAAGACAATGTTCTGTGCCACAGGCCTGCCAGCATGACAACCACGGTGCATCTTCCAGGGTGGTGGGCTGTCTCCAGGAACTGCAGATATCTCTAAGTGACAAGTAAAATTCAGTAATTGCAGGCAGGCTGCTTGCAGCATCTCCCATGTGCAAGGCCCCATGATGCCCCAAGCACAAACGTCCTCCACTGTGGCCAGAAAAGCCATTGCATCTGATGAGGAATGGTGTGCAAGATGTCTCAATGCAACTGGAGCAGCAGCTGGCTCAATGCAGCAGGAGCTCAAGCCTTTTCTTTACTATTTTGGGGAATTGTGGCAGCAGAAGAAATGTGCAAAGTAACCTTTAATGGTATTTTGGCTAAAAGGGTCACTAAACTATCATGCTTTTAAGTTGGACTCATTTGTGTGATGAAGTAGTGAAATGAATGAAATGGAAAATTTTCACCCATTTGGGAAACCCCCACATCTTTTTCTACTGCTCTTAAGGAACCTAAATACAGTACATCAGAGGGCACTCCACTGCTAAGTGGCATTAGTGATAATACCACAAAAAAGTGTCACTTTCATGCTGATATTTGCCTCATACAATCCTCTGCTAATTTCCTTGTTTCCAGTACTGCAAAAGGTGTTCTTTGTTTTATCACCCATTCTTTTTCTAAGACTACACATGATCCTCTCATTCCCCATTTCTTTGTATTTCACCCACAAGAGGAATGTCAAACACAGCATAAATTTCACATTGTGTTCAGTTCCTGTATAAGTATTTCCTGGTGCTGTAAATGGTTGCATATTTAACTATAAACAAAGACTAATAGCATCATAGGATAAAAGGATAATTTAGGTCGGAAAGTACCTCAACAGGTCATATAGTCCAACTGCTACCCAAAGTAGGGGCAACAATCACTCATTAGGTTACTTTGGGTAATAGTGAATGGTGTAAGCTGGTGGCCAAAGCCCATAAGAACAACACTTGAAATATTATTTCAGTTAAATCCTGGCTCATTTCAGTGAGAGGACCAAATATAAACAATGCACTCTGAAATGGAAATAAAATGTATGTGTGCATGTACAGCCCCTCTCTCCTTCTTACATACTAAAAATTCATCCCCAGCAGTCCCTGAACTGGAGTTTCTAAAAAATATCCTGCATCAGATAACAAATAGCACTATCCCTATTCTCCTGGCATCAAAAAGTTAACTACAAACATATCCGTTATCAGAAAACCAGACACATGTAATCAACAGAGTGGAGTATATTCAGCTTCACACACTGTTCACCAAATCTAGGCTCATAATGGATTTGCCTAAACCACCAAAAACAAGCATCCAAAAGCCATCCCATCTCCATGCTGCCCTCTGTTTCTGGTAACAGAAACTCTCAAGTCTAGTTTGGAGAAGGAGGGACCTTGGTTTCTAAGCTTCTCACAAAACATAATAACTATGTATGCATAAGAACTAGACTCTCAATTTTTGGGGAGGGAGGTTAGTTTTTAATCTGGTCAGGTTCACGTAAGCACTGCCACTAGTATCTGCTCATATAAAAAAAATAATTTTGCCTTCAGAAAACTTTGATAAGCATAGGACTCTTGAAATGGGAAAATCAGGCATGTAAGTATGCAACTATGGTTACTGAACTTGAGACCTTCCCATCAAAAGTTGTTTCATAGCTCCCACTCATTATGTATTCTTTTAAGTTTTAAAGGTTCTGTGAAGTTTTAAGAAGTCAAACCAAGACCCTCACTTCATTGCCGTAACACAACTCCAGAAAGACAGTAATTGCAAGATGCACAACAGCTCAGCACAGAGTAACTACGGCTACACTCTTGAACAGAACCTGCATCATACTGGTTAAAAATCAATTTGCTCAGTGAACCATCTCCCTCTTTCCACCCTGAATTTGCTTTGTTAATATGAAACCTATTACTAAACCAACTGATTCATAGGAAAGTGATTTGAATCCATAAAAATTAATAAATCAGAATCAAGCCTGAATTTATGAAAGGATTCTTCCACTCTTTCAAAAGACTATTCTCCTCTGAAATCGACAATGCAGCATTTAAACAAGGTCAAACTCCCTCTGCTACAGAATGGGGGATAGATACTTCATGCTACATAGATGCTACATAGATAGATGCTACAGAAAGGAAGATACTGTAAATGTGAAGATTAGCAGTAGTACTCTACCTCATGGTTAATACGGAAACATGTTTAGTCCCCAAAACAAAGTTGTTGTAAGCATTTTAAGATATGCCGGCTAAAACTAAAACCTCACCTAACTTCTTGACCATTGAAAGAAATAAAGAGAAAAAAAAATATTTGTTTTTGTCCCTGTTATAGCTGTATAGCTATGTAGTTGTGTAGTTGTATAGTTACTCCTGAAAACTCAACAGTAGCAGGACAAGTGACAGCTCACAGAAGTATATCATATACATGAAGTGCAGGCTCTGAAGTAGTACTTTTTCCCCATCACACTACTTACAGATACTTCGCATTTTATTCAAAGGCTCCTTTGAATAAAATGTATTTTCATTTACTTACTACAGAAAAGGTCCTAAGGTAGTTGTTTTTCTTTTAAAGACAAATTTTAAGTTCAAACCCATCTCTTACCCTAACTTCAGGAATCACCACAGTGTTCAGAGGCTTGTCATTGACAGTTGTATCTTTAACTAGCATATATATTCTTTCAGCTTCAGAAAAGCATGAAATTTCGAGTACAACAGCACCTGTAAAGAGGCATCAGAAATATTTTTTACATTTTCTATTATTAGGAAATCAGTATCATCATATCACAGCACAAGTTCACTCAGTTTACTCAGGACATTATTCAGTAAAAGTTACTCTGCAACACTTGCAGTTGCTGGTTATTAGGGAATTGGACTGTTTTGCTCTTTAAGGCTTCCTTCATACCCCTAAACTCACCCCAGATTTTTGTTAAAGCAAAGCAGTTTGAGGACAAGAACTGCAGAACAGACCTGATGCATATTTAAAGACTTCCTTTGGGCTTCAGAAGTATGGCCTATTCCCATACTCTTTTATCGTAACTAACAGGCTGTTCTCATCATGTAAAACTGACAAGGGTGTCAGGTTTCTTTTTGTTTCTCATTATTAAAATTCCAGTAGTTTCATTCATTGACAATATCTCAATAAGAATTATTACAAGCAAAGATTTGGTTTGAGAATCAGTTTAAGATCTTTAAGTCAGCTTAGGTCCTGTGTGGGGAAGCTGCGGAAGAAGGGAAGACAGAAGGGAGAAATAAAAGAAAAAAAAATACTGAGAAGTTAGTCTAAAGTAAGATACTTAGTGAGGAGGAAAACAGGGCAGGGCAAGATCAAAGTGCACAATGGACAGCATATGAGATGTAAGCTGGTAACACCATCTGGCTGCAACCAAAAGTGAGAGTCAGGAAGTTAACAGAAACATGAAAATACTCAGAATGCGAAAAAACACAATGAACAACAGAAATCACACACAAGCAGAATCACCTAAAAAACATATGCAGGTAAACTTGGTTAACTGAAGCTGTGACATGAGAAGACTGTCACAAAATCAACTATTTTCCATTGACAAATATGAAAAGGAGAAAGCATATCTGAAAGCTTTATGGTTTTCCTTAGGAAAAGTCAGTATTAACTAGCCATGTGGAGATTGCATCAGTGTTCACATCGATGCTACAGAGAGATTCATTTAGCAGTCATGTGAAAGTTGAGCCTATCTGAAACAAATCAGATATGGACACTTAAATGTACACAAGATACATTTCACGCTTTTAACTTTTCCCAAATACAGATCTCCACCTGACCACTGCATTAAAGCTACACAGAGCCACTGCTGCTCTGGGTCTCAGAAGCCTCATGGCTTCTCCGACCTGCCTGAAATAAAATTTGTACAGCAAAAGCAAAGCAACAGCTCGAAGGATGAATGCAGAGATGAGCATACTGATTTTCTTCAGACTCCCCGCCACTGAACCCCCACTTAGCACGGTGCTAGGAAACAGTGACTGTGAAACAATCCATTGAGTTCAAAACCAGCACCAAATGTTACTATTTTAGAAGTCAAAATAAAGAGCGAGCACCTGAAAGGTTTTTAACCATTCAGTGGTGTTAAAACTATTCAGTTCAAAAGCAACTTTAAAACTCATTTTTACAATGAAATACTGCAGCCTTTTGGTACACCAGGCATGAAGCCAGCCTTCTTTTTTTTTTTTTTTTTTTTTTTAATAAGGTAACACTAATCCACTGCTCTTTATAAATACAACATGTTACATTTTACCTGAAGCGCTTTTTCTTATGCAGTAAGACTAACCTACTCTGAGCTTAGGGCCTCTAGTATTAGGCTGCAGTTTTGAAAATAGACATTGTTTGCAAGACTAGAAATCTGAATGCTTACCTTGCGCTTGATAAACATGACTCACAGATACTACATTTGCTGCAAAGAGTGAAAACATAAACACATAAAACCTTGGGTACATTTAGAGTAAATATTTAAAATATTTTTAAAGTTACATAAATATAATGTAAATAAATATTAAAAGTTACACAAATACAGGGAGAACCTCCAGCTAACACTTTCCCACTCCTAAGTTTACTTTGCAAGTTCGAAAAGCTAAACTGACTTTCATGAACAGTGACTATGACTTCTTTCTGACATTTAAAATTTAATTCCTCTTGAAGTTACATAAACGATTGGGAAAAATGCTTCATTTCCTGAAACAAAGTGTGACGCATTCCTGACACTGTTTATAGAACACACTGGTTGAAAGAAGATTATGCAAAATCAATTAGACTTCTTAGAAAAAGAATAATTAATTCTTTTCATTGAGTACTTGCCCATATGTGTGTGCACACTGCTCATACTTCTCTGTGACTAGGCACAGAGCTCATCAACAACATGAAGGAGAGCCCACGCAAAAAATGTCAGATGTTAAGAAAGGCAAGGAACACTCATGCACAGGGAATTAAACCACACTGCCATAATCTGAATGGTGTAAGGTATGTACTGTTCACTTCTAAAAAGTGATGTTTTTTCACTAAAAACAATAAATGGTGTGGTTACATATAACTCAAGTAATGTAATAATAATTCTGTGAATAATAAGCTGTCACATCTCTGATGTAACCACCAGCATGTTAAAATCGGTAGTAAAGTCCCCTGTTGAGAGTACAATGCAGACTGATTTTTCAAATAAGGCAGAAAACGTTAAGAAAAAAATAATAAAAAGGAGTTATACATGCTACTACATTTTATTCTGTACAAGTGAATATATCCCAAAATGCACCTGTTTACTTACTTTTGATAGCTAACTCATCCTTGAGAATATTTGTGTATTCTTCAGGGGAAAGCTGAGGTGGAAGGCCACCAACAAATAAATTTACTCGCACAATGGATTTACTGTTTTCCACAATGTAAAATCTTGTTTGATTCATCTGACGTATTGACGTCTACCAAAACAAAGAAAAATAAATGAAGTGACATTTGGCAAAAAGATGCTATGAAACAAAATCCCAAATAGTTCTGAACTTAGCAATCATGTCCTCTACACCTAGAGAATATTATGAACAGAAACAAAATTCAGTCCAAGTATTTAGCTTCTCAACAGATGAGCCAGCTACAAGGGTAACTGATTACTTGCTTTTTCTGTAAGAAAGGGGACTGCCTATTGCTTTTTAAAAAGGATCATGTTTCTTTTTCAGCTTTACCTTTCTGATGTCCTTGAGTCTGTTAAGAATCAGCTCCTGATTGTCCAAGACCATGCGCTGAACTAGAGACAGCAAAAACATTAACCATGTTTGAAAGCACTGTAAGTTATTATCGGGTTCAATTAAATAAAAAACAATATAAAAAAATTAGGGAAAAATCACAACTCTGCATAAAACTAACATTTACATAAAGGACAATGCAGACCTGAACTACTACTGTTTATTCAACAGAAAAAACACATATGTGCTTTGCACAGTTTGATTTTATTCACAGTTATTAAAACACCACCCTCCCTTAAAAAAAGGCAGAAACAACTCAAAGCCACACAAAAGACAAGAAGTACTTCAGGAACAACCTAACTGTTTGACATAAGACTTTAAAACTACATTCCCTGACAACTACAGTAATAACGAACTTCTGTATTTTATTAAAATATTAAAACAATCGTAACAACTTCTAGCTAAAGTGAAGTTATAAATGATGCTTTAGAACAGAGTACCAGAAACTAACCAAGGTAAGACATTCACAAGGCTACAATAACCTTATAAAACAACTTAGTGGTAATGCTCACAAAGAAAGCGAAGTATCATGCCAGGATTTGAACTACAAAGATATTTACTCAGGTGTGGCCAGGGCATCATCAGACTACTTCAGTGGCTTTATTTATCTCTCCATGCAGCCTTACAAATAATGAAGCACAAAGGAATGTGAACTTGGAGAACACCAGCTCAGTTCCTGCAGGACCACAGACTTGTTGAGCAATGCTAGACTGTGTATTTCTGTACTTGGACTATCTCAGGACTCAAATTTGCTCTTTTGGGGGCAGTGTTAGGGGGGAAAGAGGAGAGAAGGAAGGGAGCCAGCTGAACTTTACAATTAATCTTTACTAAATAACTGCAGCTAAGAAAACTATGTCAGTTAAAGGCAGCTCCCCAAAACAGGGCTCTTTGCCGAAGTTTCAATACTCACCAGAAACCACTAATAAACATTTATATGATGATGAAGAAAGAGAAGGAAACCATATTTCCACAGGACACACAAGAACGAAAAGAAGCAACATCACTTCTGATCAAGTATTTTCAACATGATGGTGAAGTTTCATTTGTGAAGGCATTTATTCTAAAAAATTGACTATGACCACGTTAAAAGGGGGAAAAAGAGCTAGATGTGTCTTTGGCCAATGCTCCTTCACTTACCTTGCTTACTGCCCATAAGCACTTCCACCAATATGAAATTCTGGAGGCGCTCGGTCTGCCAAAAGATACAACATATAAATGTAGTTTCTGAATGAAATATAATTTTGCCAGATGTTTACATTAATGTTATATTATACGCTATGCACACAGAGCATGGAAAAGTAAATGTTTTTACATCAACTATGATGTTATTCCTTCTAAGCCACTCCTCCCGAGCCAGGAATAATCTTAAACACTGAGCCTACCCCCACATGGCGTCAGGCTCCTGTGCCCTTAACTACACTGGCATCCTTGAGCCCCATGGTGAAGTGGCACCTGTAAAGCACAGGTAACTCTACTCCCCTTCAGTGACCAGCAGCTCAACTAGGGTATTTCCAGAGTGTCTTTCCAGAGAAAGCATGCACGACTGGGAATGAACCTGGTCTTTGAGAAGATGGCCCAGGAACCAGGCTTGGCAAAAGCAGGCTGACCGGTCCTCATCTCCTGGGGCACTCCACGAGCACTGATGGAACAAACCCCTCTTCACATGTGCCACAGTCCCTTCTCCAAACGAGAGTGCCAGGGACCACCCGAGATCCCTTGCAGACAGATGAGGAAAGCTGGCACAGCTAAAAGTTGAGCCATTTACTAGGACTGCTACAACCCTGGAAACGTGACACTCAGGATTGAGGAAGTCTCTTAATTTTTGGCCTCGAGACTCAGTGGGCAGATGATCTTGCTTTACATGTCATGAACCGGAGTGTTAAAAGCCTCACCTGCTAACATTTGCTTTGCCTGAAATTTCATGAGTGTGACTTGGAGAGGATCTTCAGCACAGACAAACTCTGAATATTAAAAAGAGATTTCCTGTATCTATCTTCATACAGAAGAAGGAGGAAGCCCTTTAAAAAACTATCAGTATCAGAGAAATTGCAATTGAGCCAGTGAATTCAGTCTCTTACAGTGTAAAACTAGCTTCCCAAATACAAAGATGCGAAGATCTTTCCCAGAGTACCTATCCTGTTTGACTGCGGCTTTTTCCAGATGAGACAAAGACTCCAGACAAGGTTTTCAAAGTTTTGTTAAAAGGTCTGCAGCATTTGGGGGAAAAGACTGAAATCAAATGCTAGAACCATACTACGGCGGAAAATTAGCTCCATGCATTAGATAGCTGTGTACACCTAGACAGAGATCTGCAATTATCACCTACTGCAGACAGTCCACATGCATGTTCCTAAATACCCTGTATATAACAGGTGGTGGTTGCCCTGTGTGAGCATGGCTGTTCCCTGGAACAGCTGAAGTGTGCTGATCTGCTGGTGTGCTGACGAGCCCCAACTGCTGAATGAAACGTGCACGCTGCAGCTTCATGCCTCCACACCTGTGTGGCTGCCTAAGACTGCCAGTGTTTTGGCACACTTGCAAATTCTAACGTGTTTCCTAAAAGTCATGCTATCTTGGCAGCAACTGTATGAAAGACAGGCAAACTGAAAGGGGATCATCTTCCAGGGAAAACATGCATCCACAAGATTACAAGATGTACACAGTAATTTCCAATGAGGTGGGAAGGAAGGCAGATGGTAAAGAACACGGGTGCTGTTCAGCCTTGAGAACTACAAAGATACTGCTCACCGCTGTAAGGAGACAATTCATGCAGCAAAAGCTCAATTAGAGTTCAAGCTGGCCAGGACTGTGAAGAACAATAGAAGGGGGTTTTTAAAATATGTTACCAACAAAAGGCAAATGAGAAATAACGTTGGTGTGTTGCTTGACAAGGTCAGTCACCTCACAAATAGGGATGCAGACAAAGTGGCAACATTTAATGCCTTCTTTTGCCTCTGTCTTTAATACCAACAATGGGCCCTGGGACCACCAAAGCCCTGTGTTGGAAGACTGTGACTGGGGGGATGACAAACTCCTAGTCAACCCTGACCTTGTTCAAGACTTCCTGCTCCAGCTGGTTGTGCATAAATCTATGGAGCCTGATGGGATTCATCCCAGAGTACTGAAAAAGCTGGCTGATGCTACGGCAGGACCTCTCTCTGTTATTTTTCAGGGGTCCTGGGAGTCTGGACAGGCCCAAGTCAACTGGAATCTGGCAAGTGTAGACCCAGTTTTCAAGAACGGTAAGAAGGAAGACCCTGGTAGTTACAGGCCTGTCAGTTTCACTTCAGTTCCTGGTAAAATTATGCAGAAGGTTATTCTGGGAATTACTGAAAAACATTTGAGAGACAATGCAGTCATTGGTCGCTGCATGGGTTCACAAGGGGAACGTTCCACATAACCAACTTCCTTTTACGCCAAGGCCACCCACCTAATCGACCAAGGGAAGCCAGTGGATATGGTGGTTTTGGATTTTAGCAAAGCTTTTGATACCATCTCTCACAGCATCCTTCTGGATAAAAATTCCAGCACACAGCTAGTTAAATCCACAACACGTTGGGTGAGCAACTGGCTCAGAAGGTCAAAGACTGGCAGCCAGTCACCAGCAGGGTCCCCAAGGACTCAATTTTACAGCCAGTGCTCTTTAATGCCTTTATAAATGCTCTGGACACAGGAACTGAATTTGCATTAAGGAAGTTTGCCAGTGACACTAAACTAGGAGGAGCTGTGGACTCCTTGAGGGTAGGGAGGCCTTAGAGAGATGTGGATAGGCTATCACCAACTGTATGAACTTTAACAAGAGAAAGTGCTGGATTCTCCACCTGAGATGGAGTAATCCTGGTTATAAATACACACTAGGGAATTACAGGCTGGAGACCAGCCTGTGGAAAGAAATCTGAGGGTTTGGGTTGATGGCAAGTTGAATATGAGTCAACAGTATGTCCTGACAACCAAAAGGACCAGCTGTCCTGGGGGGCATCAAGCCCAGCACAGCTAGATGGTCTAGGGAGGTGATTGTCCCGCTCTACACTGCACTGGTACAGCCCCACCTTGAGTCCTGAGTGCAGTTTTGGGTGCCTCAGTATACAGAGGACATAAAACTATTAGTGCACCCAGAGGAAGGCAACCAAAATGGTAAAAGGCTTCAAGCGCAAGACTTAGGAGGAGCAGCTGAGGTCACTCTGTCTGTTCAGCCTGGAGAAGAGGAGGCTGAGGGGTGACCTCACTGCAGCCTACAGCTTCCTCTAGGGGGGCAGCGGAGGGGAGGTGCTGATCTGCTCCCTCTGGGGACCAGAGGTAGGACTCGAGGAAAAGGAATGAAGCTGCGTCGGGGAAAGTTCACATGAGACATTAGGAAAAGGTTTGTCACTGAGGGCATGCTTGGGCACTGGAACAGGCTCTGCAGGGAAGTGGTCACGGCATCAAGCCTGTCAGAGTTCAAGGAGCATCTGGACAATGCCCTTGTCACACAGTTCAGTTTTAGGTAGTCCTGCAAGGAGTGGGCAGTGGGACTCAATGATCCTTATGGCTCCCTTCCAACTTGAGATTCTGTGATTTTATGTTTTCCTATGCAGAGCAGCATGAAGAAGTAGAAGACAAGCACAATCGTCCTTAACAGTGAATGCCAGTTTCCCAACAAGGTAAAATGTGCCCCTGTTGAAGGGCTCACCGAGAAAGCTTTAAACTGGATTGGAAGGGGGAAGGGAGTAAAACCAAGCTCATCAGAAATGAGCCTGGGGGCAGCATGCCAGGGCTGCAGGAGAGATCGATAGCACAGCTGAAGTCTATCTATGCCAATGCCCAAAGCATGGGCAACAAACAGGAGAGGCGCAGCAGGAAGACTATGACATTATCGCTGTCACAGAAACACGGTGGGATTACTTTCATGACTGGAGTGCTGCAGTGGGCGGCTGCAAACTCTTCAGAAGGGCCAGGCAAGGGAGGAGAGGCGGTGGGGTAGCTCTGTGTGTCAGGGAAAGTTTCGACTGCCTAGAGCTGAATGATGGTGACAGTAGGGTTGAGTGGTTATGGGTAAGGATCAAGGGAAGGGCCAACAAGGTGGATACCCTGGTGGGAGTCTGTTATAGACCACCCAACCAGCATGAAGAGGCAGACAAAACATTCTACAACCAGCTGGGAGAAGTCTCATGACCACTAGCCCTTGTTCTTGCGGGGGACTTCAACCTACCAGGTGTCTGCTAGAAACAACAGAGCAGAGAGGAAACAGTCTGCGGGGTTCCTGGGGTGTGTGGAAGACAACTTACTGGCATAGCTGGGCAGGGAGCCAGCCAGGGAGATGCCCCGCTGGACCTGCTGTTTGTGAACAGGGAAGGACTGGTGGGCAATGTGGTGGTCAGAGGACATCTTGGGCATAGCGATCATGAGATGCTGAGAGTTTTCAATTCTCAGAGAAGGAGGGGGGGGGGGGTCAGCAGAACCGTTACCTTGGACTTCTGGAGGGCCAACTTTGGCCCATTTAAGAACCCGGTTGACAGAGTCCCTTCAAAGATAGTTCTGAAGGGCCAAGAGGTCCAGGAAGGCTGGACATTCTTCAAGACTGAAGTCTTAAAGGCGCAGGATCAGCCATCTCCATGTGCTGACAGCCAAGGCAGTGGGGGAGAAGGCCGGCCTGGCTGAACAGAGAGCTTTGGCTGGGACTCAGGGAGGGAAGAGAGAGTTTAACATCTCTGGAAGAAGGAGCAGGCAACTGTGGAGGACTGTAAGGAAACTGTGGAGAACTACAAGGAAGTCACAAGGTTGTACAGGCAGAAGATCAGAGAGGCGAAAGCCCAGCTAGAGCTCAGGCTGGCCACTGCTGTAAAAGATGTCAAAAAGTGTTTTTACAAATACATTAGAAACAAAAGTAGGGCCAAGGATGATCTTCATCCTTTATTTGATGGGGGGAAGGAGGGGGAGGGGATGAACACTGCCACAAAGGGTGAGGGGAAGGCTGCAGTACTTGATGCTTTCTTTGCCTCAGGCTTTAATAGCAAGACCAGGTTTCCTCCAGGTACTCAGCCCCCTGAGCTGGAAGACAGGGATGAGGAGAAGCAGAATGAAGTCGCCACAGCCTAAGAGCAAACAGTTAGTGACCTGCTGCTCCACTCAGACATGCACAGGTCTATGGGGCTGGGTGGGATCCACCTGAGGGTACTGAGGAAGCTGGTGGAGGAGCTCGCCAAGTCACTCCGTCATTTATCAGTAGCCCTGGCTAACTGGGGAGGTCCCAGAAGGCTGGAGGTTAGATAACATGATGACCACCTACAAGGAGGATCTGGGAAACCACAGGCCTGTCAGGCTGACCTTGGTGCTGGGGAAGGATAGTGAAGCACCATCATCCTCAGTGCCATCATGCAGCACATGCAGGACAACAGGGGGGTCAGGCCCAGCCAGCATGGGGTTATGAAAGGCAGGTCCTGCTTGACAAACCTGATCTCCTTCTGCCAGAAGATGACTCTCCTAATGGATGAGGGAAGGGCTGTGGATGTTTTTTAACTGGACCTTATTAAAGCCTTTCACACTGTCTCCCACAGCATTCTCCTGGAAAAACTGACTGTTCAGGACTTGGGTGGGTGTGCTCTGCACTGGGTTAAAAGCTGGCTGGACAGCCAAGCCCAAAGCGTGGTGGTGAACGGAGTTACATCCAGCTGGTGGCCGGTCACAAGTGGTGTTCCCCTGGGCTCAGCATTGGGGCCAGCCCTGTTTAATACCTTTATCAACGATCTGGACGAGGGGATTGAGTGCACCCTCAGTCAGTTTGCAGATGACACCAAGCTGGGGGGAGTGTTGACCCGCCTGAGGGCAGGAGGCTCTGCAGAGGGACCTGGGCAGGCTGGAGCGATGGGCCCAGGCCAGTCGTGTGAGGTTCAGCAGGGCTCAGTGCCGGGTCCTGCCCTTGGGTCACACCAGCCCCACGCAGCGCTACAGGCTGGGGCAGAGCGGCTGGAAAGGGCCTGGTGGGAAAGGGCCTGGGGGTGCTGGGTGACGGCCGGCTGGGCAGGAGCCAGCAGTGTGCCCAGGGGGCCCAGGCGGCCAGCAGCACCCTGGCCGGTGTCCCCAGCAGTGTGGCCAGCAGGACCAGGGCAGTGACCGTCCCCCTGCACTGGGCACTGCTGAGGCCACCCCTCGAACCCTGTGCTCAGGTCTGGGCCCCTCTCTGCAAGAGGGACGTAGAGGGGCTGCAGCGTGTCCAGAGACGGGCAGCGGGGCTGGGGAAGGGGCTGGGGCACAGGTCTTGTGGGGAGCCGCTGAGGGGGCTGGGGGTGTTCAGTCTGGAGGCTCAGGGGGGACCTTGCTGCTCTCTACAGCTGCCTGACAGGAGGCTGTGGGCAGGTGGGGGTTGGTCTCTTCTCCCAGGTAACAAGTGACAGGACAAGAGGAAACGGCTGCAAGTTGCAGCAGGGGAGGTTTAGACTGGAGATTAGGAAAACTTCCTTCACTGTAAAGCATGTTGAAGCATTGGAACAGGCTGCCCAGGGAGGTGGTTGAGTCACCATCCCTAGAGGTGTTCAAATTATGTGTAGACATGGTACTTACAGCCATGGTTTAGTGGGACTTGGCAGTGCTAGGTTTGTAATGGGACTCAATGATCTTAAAGGTCTTTTCCAACCTAAATGATTCTATAGGCAGTGTAGTTACCTCAAGACACAACCAACCAGAAAAAATATCCTGCATGCCAATAATCATTGTGGTCATACATGTAAATCTGCTTGACCCAGAAAAATGGATGGTAACTTCCAGTACAGAGCAACCAGGTCTACCATCAAGACTACAGAAAGTTTTGAGCATCATAACAGTTAGAAGAGATCATCTATCATGAGTGGACTGACCATAATTTTTCTGAAAAGAAAAACATACACAACCCACTTCAGGGTCACTCAGGTGTTACATGGACATGCTTATGATCTTTTGTTTACCTGCCTTCCAAGTAACGGAAGCACTTCTTTGATTACAGTCTGTGTACTGCTATCTTTATTTACTCGTAGAGAAACATATGCCATTCCCACCCTAAAGAGAAAAGAAATACTTATTTTAGGACAATCATTTGACCTATCCTGTGTGTACCTAACTTGGGAATTTTCTATGGGGGTAGGCAGAAATTTGTATTAGTTGAAGAAAGCTGTTCACTGAAGATGATGGCAGATGCAGTATTAGCCCCACACATGAGCAAAGACTTTCATTTCAGGAAACTGGTCATTAAAATTGCAGCACTGCAAATTATTTTCTCCATATACACAGAATTACCTGCACATCTTTCATAAAATTTGGCAATGTGGCTGCATTAGTACAGTGGAAAAATGTTTAAATTTAATCCCACTGCTCTTAAGAGATGAATAGGTCACCAACCAGTCTTGTTTCCACTGCTAAATATGCTTAAAATGTATATTGTCTCACTGGTATATGAAGCAGATTTTTTTTTTCTTAATTTTGTCCTCCTAGTCTCACATCAGAAGTTACACTGAATTCTTCCTACTTACTACGTCTTCCAAAAAACCATCAAGCTTTCAAGTGACGTGTATGTCAGAATTTGTTTACAGATGCAGTTAATGTAACTTTGCATCTTCTTGCCCAAACACACAATATAAATGTGTAAGTTATGCACAGAACATGTTGCACGAAAAGAAACCCATGAGCATGTTTCCAGGCATGCAAATGAATAATGTGTATTAGTCATTCAGAAAAATAAACAGAAGAACGCTGAAATACAGAAGAAACCACATTCTCCGTTATACTTCTGCAACCTCATTAACTGAAACACACCAGGCTAGACAACAGAGGACAAATGTAGTCAAGCAGGGTAACTTCATGATAAAGGAGGAAAACACTCACTTCAGCCAAGCAGGATAAATTCTGATCACTTCCTCATCTTTTGGTTTGGCTCTGATAATCCAAGCTTCAGGAACAGATTCTCGGAATACTGAGCCGAAGTTGCTGTCCTCGGCAGCATCGTTCCTGTTGATAACATCATCAGACAGCAGCGCCTGCTGCGTAAAGGTCTGAAGCTCGTATTCCTGCTGGTCATCATTTATGTAGTATGCCCTCAAAGCAGCCTCCTACAACACAGCAAGATAAATTAACATTTTCTTGAAAAGATACCATTAATACTTGTATAGCCACAGACATCTATCAATACCTCTACTTATGGAACCAACCTTTAACACGTTTTAAGCACAGAATAGTGGAGAAACAGCAGTGGCAAAAAAAACCCCAACCAAGAGCGAAGTTTTGAAAACAAATTTTAGCGGAAGATACACAACGAAAACTTGTGGTGTCAATGAATCTGAACACAGCCCACGGTATTTCTGTCAAATGAAAGTCATTTTAACACCATAGATGAAATGTAAAAATTCAGCACCAATAAAACTACACACACTGCATGCAAAATTTACTCCACAAGGAAACCCACAAATTATACTTCAATGTGCCCAGCTCTGTGTATTGAATCTTCTTGCACTAAGGGTTTGCTGAAAATTAGTGAACTTCTCAGCCACAAGGTTGCCCTGAACCCACACACCTGTGAAGAGGAAAGGGCTGTCCTTGGCAGATGCAAGCAGTCACAGGAATTTTAACATCCATTACTGGCCCATGCCTGCAGCACCTCTGCTAACACAGACACTGTAGTGGATACAGCCCAGTAAGTCACTTTTGAGAACGGGTATTAATCTGCCCTGGTATTCTAAGTAGCAGCCTGGAAAAATGTGCTTGAAAGGCAAGTAGCACTCCTAAATAAAAGTGTTTTCAGCACTGTACACACTTTTCCTTGAAGATCTTTGACATGCAGAACCATTTTCAAAACTCCTGTTCATTTTGAGTAATCACAATAGAAATCTTAATGAGCCGTAGGTTTAAACTGTTAAAATTCTGATGGAATAACTTCTCCATGCTCCTGTGCCAAGTCCTTTATGACTCTGAGTCCTCACCATGTTCAATTTTACTGTGCACCACCCCACACTCCCTCTGGGCTTCATTTCTGCACAGCATGGGGGCTCTGCCCAGCCCTGTAAATTAAGGTCTGTACAGAACATTTGGTTTAGTACTAAGTCATGCTTCCACCTCAGATGGAGGACTGGAAAAGCTAGGGAGCGGTTACTATATGACCAACAATTTATTACTCTCACAGCCAAGGAGCAGAGGTAACTATGGCATTCTTCAGTCTTCAAAGCTGATTAACTGAAGTGCAATAGCAGGGGCTGTCCAGGATAAACATCAAACCACTAAACACAACAGAAGAGGAGCAAGATCTAAGGAGCTGATTATCCAGTATTGCTCATATCAGTAAAATCAGACTTCATTGTCACACAGGGAAGGAGAATGACTGCTTAACATGCGATGCGCTGTGGTCTTCTGTTATGCTATAGATATGTAGGCCACCACTTCTTCAGATGCTTTAAAATAACAGCACTACACGAAGAAGTTAAATTACACTGTAACATTATAGCCCTTTACAGATTTGTTGAGTCACATTTGTAAAACTGTTAGCTTTCAACTATTGTAATACACAATCATATGTGCCTTCATCACACTGGAATATTGATCTTCACCGGTTATCTTACCACAACTTCTTCATTTTTTGCAATCCTTGGAACTGAAATCAGTCGAAATTGATTGCGTTTCACTGCATCATTCCCATCAAATATCTTTAATGTTTGTTTACCTGAATGAAAACAATTATTGTATTTCAATAACACACCCCTCAAATCACAAAGCTACCTGAATAGGAAGTGTATAATGGAGCTATTAAAGAATTACTTTTAACCCACAGAAATGTATCTTCATCATAAGCTTTGAGGCAGAGTCTTTGCATTTTAATTTTGTTACTGTTTATTTAAAACAGGGGTACATTTGCTGAGGAAAGTGGGAGGAGTATTTCAAGCATAGTTTTATCCTGCCTTTTGACTTAACTTTTTATACATAACTATACTGCTTGTATTATCACTTCTTCGATCCCAGCATTCCAGTCTCCATTTATTATTGGCGTATTCAACCACCTGAAAACCAAGACAGAGTGCCATCACCTTCAGAACAGCTCCCAAAGCACTGCCAGTTCTGAGAGCACGCCTCTGAAGAAAGTCCTTCCAAGTACCAGGTTAATTGTAAGGGCAAGAGTAGAAAATACAGGAAGAACAGAAAAACTAGAAGCCAGAAGGTACAGCAACTGAAGGGCTCCAACCCTTTGCTGTGTTTCATTTCACTAAAGCCTTACCAAGTCCGTGCTCAAATCTCTGAAAGGGTGAAGAGTTAAGGATTTCAGGTTCACCTTTCACAAAGATGAGGGAAAACTCAGTCAGGTACTGTCCACTGTCTGACCAAGTTTCTGCCTTATTTAAGTGGCTGTTTTAAGAGCAAAGTCAAGTGTAACCAAATTCTCATAGAACAGTCAGTCTTTGAGAAGTTCTAAGAACAAGTGAACATTATTAGTCCAATATATGAGTCCTTACTGTCTATGGAAAGGAATCAAGTTAATCCAGACCAAAAAGGACATTACATCAAGACAAACCTTGTGTCCTCTCCTGACCACATCTTCAGAAGAGACGTGATGAGCTGTTCAGTTTTGCAGGTTCTTTCATGTCCTCCCCAGAGAGTCCATGCTTCACAACAGATTATGACTCTCTTCACAGGGAGAATCTGCCCTTTTTATTGCAGTGTTGGGCTGAGCTGTTAACAAAAGTCACTCTATATAGCACAATGTTACAGATTCTGACCTCATAACAAACCTGTATGCCTGCATCCATCACAAAGTAATAAAACCTATAGAAGCTATCACTTGCAGACCTGAGATATTAGTAATACTAATTGAAAGCCACATAAACCAGCTGTAACATCGACACAATTGGTTAATCCTGCAGTCTGTTAATACACATTGTAAAAGAGAAAGACATCACATGCTGGAATCTACTTCCATCTTTCTCTGACAGCTTGGAAATACTTTGTAGTACAGCTGAAAGTACTGAAAGCCTTTTGGCCTCAAGTAATTTTGACGTTTAGGTTTGAAGAACCACATGAGCAAACTACCATCGGAGAAGTGAAAAATCAAACCACTCCTAACTGTTGGCTGAAAAAAAACAAGCTAGAAACAGAGGCAGAAATGTGCATCATTGGGTATCTTGATTCTGCAGTGACAGATTACAAAACTGCAGAAAGTAATTGCTTTACAAGGACACTTCAGTGATGCTCTGCTAGCCTTCCAGAGCCACCTGAAACTCAGGTACATCAAGTCTGCTCCACCTATTCCTGTTTCAGTATGTGTTCTTCACTTCAAAGGCAGACACTGTGCATAACTAAAGATTCATCCAATACCATGTTGGAAAACAGCCTTTTTTTAAAGAGACTCTAACTCTCAAAGAAAAATTGTGTTACTTTCATTCTTGTTACCTTGATTTCTCACTATTTTGAGATGTGACAGCTATACTTTTTCATTCTCAACTTGTCCACTTCTTAAGGCCTTTCCTTATTAACAATTCTACTGGGCATGGTACAATGTGTGAGTGAGGACATTCACATTAGGTAACATAAAGATCGAATTGCAGATCAAAGCAATTACCAGTACAGCCTCCCATCCTACTCCAATTCCTCTTAGTCTCCCACAGGACAACAGTTACTATAAAGCTATAAAGCTTTGCTCTTCTTTTGCGTTTATGAAACTACGGTAAACCCTGTATGAAGAAAGAATCTCTTATGTTGAGACCCTGAGGACAGAGCAGGGTTGAAGGTGGTCCATTCCACGTGCCTCCACATTATGAACAGGGAAATGCCAGTTAGCCAGGAGCATAAGGAAAGCTCTGGGACTTTTCTATGGAAACAGTCACAGCCGGGCACGTCTCAGAAGTGTCTGTGCACAGCTGCCCACAACACGGGGCACAAACAGGAGACACTAGAGGTCTGCATGCCATTCCAGGCTGCAGTCTCATCACGCAGAGCTGTTGTGACAGCTCACACCACTGGTGTGCTGCCATGGATAGACACAGGCTGCTGAGGAGTGAGGGGCTGGAACAGTGAGGAGCAGGAGTTTCTGTGAGCCCCTCCACTGTGAGGGCACTGGAGGCGCTTGGAGCTCTGCCTTGGGAAGGATGGTGAGACAGCCAGAGCTCAGCGTTTATGGGCAGTGGGCAGGCCAGCATACGGGCCCCATGGCGTCTGGCTGTCACAAACGCCCTAGTTGGGAAGTAGTGGTAGGTAAAGCAGATGATGCTGCCTTGTGACGACTGCAAGAAGCCTCATGTGCAGGCCCTGGGTCCTCAGAGAGGACTTGAGCCGGTGCCGTAGCTGCTGGGGTGAGAAGAGAGCCAAGCATGAGCAACCCAGGTTGTTTCTGGGGTGTGCTGGTGACGGCATGCCGAGGCAAGTGATGAGCCCATGAGGGGAGATGCTCTGCTGGACCTGATTCTTACGAGGGAAGAACTAGTTGGAGAGCTAAAGGCTGGGGACAGCCCTGGCTGCAGCGGCCATGAGATGGTGGTGTTTGGGAGCCTGAAAGGAGGGGAATAAGGCAAAGAGCGGTATCAACAAGTAGGTGTCAGGGGAAGAGACTCTGGCCTGCTCAGGAGCCTGCTTGGAAGACTCCTGTGGGATAGAGTCGTGGAGAGAAGCGTGGTCCGCGAGAGGTAGTGGATTTTCAAGGACTGCCTCCTCCAGTGTCAAGAATGGTCCATCCCAACAATCAGGGAAGAAAAGCAAAGGTGCTAGGAGCGCTGCACGGATGAACAGGAGCTCCTGACAAAACGCAGCCGTGACAAGGAAGCAGGCATGAGGCAGGAGCAGGGAGAAGCGACCTGGGAGGAATACAGAGATGCTGCTCAAAGCAGCATGCGTGGGCTTAAGAAAGACCGCCTTTATTACTGGCGAGTTCAACCACCTGAAAACCAAGACAGAGTGCCATCGGCTTCAGAACAGCTCCCAAAGCCCTGCCGGTTCTGAGAGCACCCTTCCAAAGCAAGTCCTTCAAGCACCTGGCTAACTGTATGGGCCAGAGTAGAAAATACAGGAAGAGCAGAAAAACTAGAAGCCAGAAGGTACAGCAGATGGAGAACTCCAACGCTTTGCTGTGTTTCATTTCACTAAAGCCTTACCAAGTCCGTGCTCAGTCCATGGAGCACAGGTTGCGGCACAGACGTCTCTGAAAGGGTGGAGAGTTCAGGATCTCATGTTCACCTTTCACAAAGATGAGTGAAGCCTCGGTCAGGTACAGGCCACTGTCTGGCCAAGTTTCTCTCTCCTTTCAGTGACTATTTAAAAGCAGCATTGCTGGAGACACGCATGGATGAAGAGGGAGCTCCTGACATTACCATCAGAAGCAGGCGCACAAGAGGCAGAAGCAGAGGTGGGTGAGGTGGAAGGAGTACAGAGGCACCATCCCACCGTGCAGGGGTGGGCTGAGGAAAGCTAAAGCCCATAGGGAGCTGCTTGTGGCAAGGGACGTGAAGGACAACAAAAGGGTTTCTCCAGGTGCGCCATCAGCAAAAGGGTGACTAGGGAACATGGGGGTCTGCTGAGGACTAGCAACGGGGACCTGGTCTTAAAGGACGTGGAGGAGGCTGAGGCTCTGGTTGCCACCTTTGCCTTGATCTTTGCTGTTAGGAGCAGCCAGCAGCAATGCCAAGGCTCCTGAAGACCAGTGGGGAAGTGCGGGGCAAGGAAGACTTGCCCTCAGCGGTGGAGGATTAGGCTAGGGAACATTTAAACCAGCAAGCCCACGGGTCTGCTGCAATGCACCCGGGGGTGCTGAGGGAGCTGCCTGATGTTGTTGCAAGACCACTTTCCATTACCTTTGCAAGGTCATGGTGGTTTGTGCGAGGTTCCCGAGGAGTGGAAGAAAGCAGGCCTTACCTTCGGGAAGGGTGGGAAGGAGGCTCTGAAGAGCCGCAGGCTGGTCAGCCTGAGCTCTGTCTCTGGGGAATGTGATTGAGCAACTAATCCTGGAAACCCATTTTTAAACATATTGAGGAGTGGCAGTTGTCAGCACAGACCTATCAAGGGAAATCATACCTAACTGATACGGTAGCTTTCTATGATGAGACAGCTGGCTGTGAGTGGATAAGGAAAGAGCACTGGATGGTTGTTTTATTTACTTTAGTAAGGCTTTTGACACTGCCTCCCTTAACAGCTTCATAGACAAATGGAAGAAGTACAGAGTTGGTTAGTAGAGAGGTGGACTGAAAACGGGCTGTACTGCTCAAATGCTTGTCCACAGAAGTATGTAGTCCGGCTGTAGGCCAGTCACCCATGGAATACTCTTCCAGGTCTTTACAGGGGCCAGTATTGTTTAGCTTCTTCACTGATGACCTAGATGATGAGACAGAGTACATCCTCAGTGTGTTTGCAGAGGACTCAAGACCGGGAGGAGTGCTTGATAGATATGTGCGCTGCCATACAGAGGGACCTCAACAGGCTGGAGAAATGCAGCACCAGGAACCTCAGGAACCTCACAAATTTCAACACAGTGAAATGCCAAGCCCTGCACCTGGACAGATATAACCCAGGCAGCAGTCTGACTGGCTGTAAAGCAGCTTGTCAGACACACCCTGCGGGTCCTAGTGGACACCATGTTGACCATAAGCCAGCAACATAGCAAAGGTGACAAACAGCATCCTGGACTGCATTAGTAACAGCATTGACAGTAGGCTGACAGAGATGATTATTTACCTCTACTTTGCCTTTCTAAGACCTCATTGGTAGAGTTGTGCCCAGTCCTGGGCTCTTCAGTACAAGAAAGGCATGGATGTACTGAAGCTAAGGCAAGGAGTGCACATGAAGATGACGATGGGACTGGAACATCTCCCATATGAGGAGAGGCTGAGAGAGCGGGGAGTGTTCATGCTGAAGAATGAAGGGCTGGGGTTGGGGTGGGTTCTTATCCATGTGTATAATTAATTGATGGGAGGGTGTACAGGTGAACAGACAAGAGGAAATGGGCACAAATCGAAACACAAGAAATTACATTTAAACCTAAGAAAAAACTTACTGTGAGACTGGAACAGGTTGTCCAGGCAGGGTTGTGAAGTCTCCCTACTGGGAGATATTCAAAACCCAACTGGATGCGACCTTGAACAAACTACTCTGATTGACCCTGCTTGAGCAGGGCATTGGCCTAGATAAATCTCCACACTGCCCTTAGTACAAGGGATGCTTGTACTAAGAAAGAGACAAACAGAATAAGTAAGATACCAATAGTCTGGGTTGGAAGGGACCTTCAAAGATCACCTAGTCCAAACACCCTGACATGGACATCTTTCACTAGATCCGGTTGCTCAAAGCCCCATCCAACATGACCTTGAACACTTCCAGGGATGGTGCATCCACAACTTCCCTGGCCAACCTGTTCCAGTGTCTCACCTCTCATTGTAAAAATTACTTTTTTATGTCCAATCTAAATATACTCCCCTTCGTTTTAAAATGCTTGCCCCTCGTCCTGTCACTACAGGCCCTGGTAAGAAGTCTCTCTACATCTTCCTTATATACATCCTTTAGAAACTGAATGGTTGCAACATAAGGTCTCCCTGAAGCCTTCTCTTCTCCAGGCTGAACAACCCCAACTCTCTCAGCCTTTCCTCACAGGAGAGGTGCTCTAATCCTCTGGTAATTTTTGTGGCTGTCCTCCGGACCTGCTCCAACAGGTCCACGCCTTTCCTTTGCTCAGGACTCCAGAGCTGGATGCAGGACTCCAGGTGGAGTCTCACCAGAGCAGAGCAGAGGGGCAGAATCACCTCCCTCAACCTGCTGGCCACGCTTCTTTTTGTACAGGCCAGGACATGGTTGGTTTTCTGGGCTATGAGTGCACATTGCCAGCGCGTGTCCATTTTTTCACCCACCAGTACCCCCAAGTTTTTCTTGGCAGGGCTGCTCTCAATCCCTTCATCCCCCGGCCTGTACTGACACTGTGGCTTGCCCTGACCCAGGTGCAGGACCTTGCAGTTGTCCTTGCTGAACCTCATGAAGTTCACATGGGCTCCCTCCTCAGTCCTGTCAAGGTCCCTCTGGATGGCATCCCTTCCCTCCAGTGAATCAACGGCATCACTCAGCTTGGTGGCATCTGCAAACTTGCTGATGGTGCACTCAATCCCACTGTCTCTGTAACAGTACTGGTCCCAGTACGGACCCCTGAGGATCATCACTGGTCCCCATCTGGACATTATGCTGTTGACATAATCCCACTGTTGACAATCCCACTGTCTGTCACTGATGATGATAGTACATAGCAGTGGTCCCAGTGCGGACCCTTGAGGGACACCACTTGTTACTGGTTTCCACTTGGACGTTGATGTGAAAGCACAAAGGGTTAAGCAGGAAGCAAAAGAACTAAAAGCCTAGATGAAAGTCCAATTGAAGAAGAAAAAAACCCCGCCTTTCTAAATTATATCTGCAACATGATAGGGCTTTGGGCTTCTGGTTTTGCATGTTTATTTCTGGCTCCTTTCATGAATGATGACCTTTGGAAACAGAGCTCTAATTTCCTCTTTCCTATATGACTATTCCTTAAGTACTCGTTTGAAAGAGTAGTTAGCTGAAACCTTTTACACCTGTTTAAAAAAAAAAATCTACAGAATTTCCATATGCAACATACACTCTTTACAACAATGGAGAGTGAATTATTCTACTGGAGAAGGGAGCTTGGGGTATATGATACAATACATTGGGACTTTTCAAGCAGTTTTGTTTTTTTTAATAAGAAAAACAATATTACCAGGTTGATTTGGCTTTTCAGTTTTTAAGTTATTCAGTTAGTGACTGTGTCTGTTGTCAATTTTATTTCAGTCACAATAGAAGGAACATTTGAATATCATCAACTCTCACTTCTAAAGTATCCTTGAAACTCTACTGCCATTACATGGAGACTATAGCACACATCAGAAAGTGATCCACAGCTTTAAATCGTGCTGGATTAGTGTCAGGAAAAGTGAAATTTTACAGAACAGATTTCTGTCAGAGTGATCTCCATGGTGACTTTAGCATAGACAAATTTTAACCAAAAGACACACTGTGTCTTGGATGACTTCTTTAGGGCTGACACAACTTGAGAAAACACAGCAAACGCTGATTACTGACAGCACAGTTGATGTTCTGAGTAGAAACTTTCATAACATTATCAAAATCTCCACTGTTTTCTCTAGCAATCCAGAGGGTAGACAAACATCCGAGAATAAAAACATTCATCCAAGTTTTAGTACTTGTTTTCATTCGAACTGCCTTTGTAGTCTGCTAGCTGGACTGAGAGAATCCCTAGCAATTTTAACCACAGATTTTTTTAATGAGCTCTCCACTTCGTATGATCAGCCAAAAGTTGGCTTGACTCCTAAAATAAACTGGTTTGCAAGGAGGAGTTAAGACCTACAGACCAGTAGTAATGTCCTAAGCCCAAGTACATTCCTTAGCTAAATACACAGTATGCTCTGGTCCTGCTTTCCTTAAGGTTAATATGATAATCTGTCACACAAAACAAGCTTAATTTATCAGTGTTTATCACTGTCCTCCTCACAGGGGTCAATTTTACCGCAACCTGATGAGACATGGCTTTCTTGCACATGAGTGTCTGGGGACACATTAACAAAAGAAGAAACAGCTATTTTCTTGACCACAACCAGTCAGGCAGAAAACCACTTCCCAGCTGATTTAAGTATATATCTGTAACATGAAAGTTAAAGGCTGTCTTATGCCAGTCTGATTTGTTGAACTAGCCTTGGAAAGAAGCTCAACTATAATAAATTTTAAAGTTAAAGAAAGCTCTTTCTCCCTCCTGTTCCAATTTTTAAATATTAAAAAATTATTCAATTATAGAAGGGAAGTTCACATACAACTAGTTAGTATAAAAAAAATCTTGCTAACACGCAACATATGCACATACCATATGTTAGTATTCAAATGAGTTACTATTTGATCCATAATACTGATATGTCACTGCCAAATGCCTTTTATCTTTTCCTGTTGGATCAGACTACACAGTATCAGGACTTTCTCCTGAAAAACACATTACTTTTTTTCTTATTATGGCACACTGAGTTGAAAAAAACCCCGTTCTTCATGCTTATGCTTTTCAAGAGGAAAACAACTACAAAAATGTCAACTCCAGGCATAATTTACCAAACTATGGAATCTGATTTCAGAAGCTAAGATACCCAGTTTTCCTGGGAAAAGGATAAACAGCATTTGAGGAGTCCAAAGTTCATGCCCTTTGACTTCCAAATCCCTACAGACAGGGCATAGCTTCTGAAAAGACTTATGTGCAGCTTGTGGCAGAGAGAGGAAAATGATGTAGTCCTAAATATTTTTGCCACTGAAGAAAGCTAGAAGCCTACACCAAACATACTGGTGGAATTTACTCTTAAAAAGACTAAATTCTAGCAACATCATTTAGCAAGAACCATTCTTCCCAGCAAAACCTGTGCTATCCACATGCTTTCTGCTTTTTCCCTAGTCACCGCTACTTCAAATTACAACAGTGTGGACTGGTAAACTTTCGTTATCCACAACCTACAAAGCAGCAATAAAGCAGCTAAGAGTTGTGGTTTGTTGGTTTGTGTTTGTGTTTTTTTTTTAAAATTTGTCTTGAAGACAGCCTTTCAGAACCCCAGATTCTTCCTTTCTCCAGCTGTTTCTCTTCTAGGAGAGCCATTTGCAAGTGTGTCACTTCTCTGGAGCTGTTTTCATGAGCAGCTGAAATCCCCCTAGTTCCAAGATAGTTCTGAATTATGAAGCTGTGTTAATAGCCATCCTCCCATATGGTAGCCACCTCTTCACCCTCCTCCTGCAGGGTGGTTTTTAGATCTCCAAGCATGTGCCGTATGTATCACCACTTAATCTGGTTTCACCTGCTTCTCTCTCTAGCTTTAGAGCTCCAAATCCATTGAAATCATGTTTCACAGGAACATGTGACATGCTTAGTTATCTGTAAGCAGTTTTAGCACAGTACAATGACTCTTTTCATGAAGGCTGAACATTTTCCTAAGTGCCTTTAGAGGAAAAACCCCTCAAATGCGCACACGCTGTCTTTGCTTCTTCCTGAAAACAGTTTGTTCCTTGCAGAATTACAGTGAAGGTCTCCTCTGCACTGTCAGCAGGTTTGGGACAAGACATAAGCAAACACTAAATCAATGATTTGGGTCTGTCTAATACAAAACCACTTCACGTGCCCTACCCAGCAGGTGAACAGCTACCTGAGCAGAGGACTGCCAGGCCAAAAGAGTGGCTGTGGAAGGACGTACTGTGAAAAGTATGTTTGCTGACAGCACAGCAGCCCCTGTTTCTCTCCTCATACAGACTCCTCTCAAACCTCCTTCAGGGAGGGGTTTCTCTGGATGGCTACATTTTGCCCTGCAGAAAAAGGGCTGAATCAGATGGTTCACATGCAGCCTGTGAATGCTGTGAGACACTCACAGGGCAGAGACATTCCCAGGTCAGGGCTGGGCCCTTCCCTTCACTTGTCCCTGTCTGACAACCGCATTGCACATACACACAGCCAGAAAGTATGATGAGCCCTCAATGCACCTTCTGAAACACGTCTGCACACATTTCCAGTAGGCTACTATGGAGAAGCTGTACCAAAGCATTGAGACCAGCAGGATATTAATGCAAAGAGAAGGCATAATCACAAAAACAACCCAGAAAGCATGGATCTCCATGTCATTCTTAAGTATTTACAGTTAAATTTTTTATCTGATAAGCCTTGTCATAAGGACTTCTAAGGCAGGGAATAAATTAACACTAGCTAATAACATTTGTGAATATATCTCCATAGTTTTCTGGCAATGATGCTACAGAACTACAAGAAGATTTTTTCAGTCTTTCTTCTTGAAGAGATTTTCCATAAAATATCTTTAAATTTTCAGGAAGTAGTCAAGAAGAAGTGCTTGTCTTCCCTGAAACAGACATCTAGAGCAGCCAACATTTTGACTACCAACTGGTATGAGACATCAAGGATGAGGGGGGAAGGGATTCAGGGAACAAGAAAGGGACAGGCAGATGGAAAGGCAACCAAGCCAAAGAAGCAGCAACATTGGGGACCAAATGTGCTTGGGGAAGGAGGGGAACTGGGAGACAGGTTGGGGAGGAGCATAAAAAACTTGGTGAGAAGTGAGAACAATAGTGGGCAACATCAAGTGTCAGAAAAGGCAGATGAGTAAGGTTGAGGGAAGAAGAGGAAAAGAAGTTATGCACAATGGGGAAAGTGAAGGAAAAGAAATGTGTGATTTTTCTGAACACTCATTTTTCTTTCCCAGAAGTTACAGGCAATTCAGCCAAGAAAAGGAAGTATGTAACCTCTTCCAGCACTTAAGCCACTAGTTCATTCAACACAGTTGAGTATAACCCTTTTTTAAAAAGTATCTTCAAACGCAGGTGAAACAAACTGCCTTGGGAGAAAAAATATTTTCAGCATGACACACTGAAAAAAAAAAAAAGCTACAGCAATTCAACTTGTAAATGAGTATCGCTTGAAGTACCACTAACAGAAGCTTTTATGAGGAAAGAAGTTGAGACATGGAGAAGCAACAGCCCTCAACCACTATGATGGATAAGCTTTATATCGAGTAAAAGCTGCCTAGGCCTCACTATACAGTAGTCAAGTACCCTCAGCTTTTATTGATTCCTGGCAAGGATTTAGGCCAGAATCTAATGTCTTCTCACATTTCCAGATCCCTGCAGACTGACACACAAGTAAGAGCTCTTAATAACTCATTTCTTATTTCAGGAATTACTGAGATAGCTCCTCTGTGATTCATTTGTTGCATATATACATTCAAACAATGCCCCCCTCCTCCATCTTCATATTACCATGAAATAATAGATTTTCAAAAATTTGCCTTTGAATTCTCAAGCTTGAGAGATTACATCTGTGGTTGCATCTTAGCCAAAACCAATGAATTCTGTCTCCAGGGAAGAAGAAGAATCTCTGCTGGTCGAAACCTAGCTCAGCATCGCATCTCAAAAAGGACAGAAAATGCAAACCCTTGAAAGGCACCCCTAAGGAGAACTTTTAATCCACTCCTTTACCGCCACCCTGTCCTGGTTTCAGCTCGGGTAGAGTTAATTTGCTTCTCAGTAACTGGTGCAGTGCTGTGTTTTGGATTTGGTGTGAGAACAATGCTGACAGCACACTGCTAGGACTTTTTAGTTCCTTGGGCCCTGCCAGCGAGAGGGCTGGAGGGGCATGGGAAACTGGGAGGGGACACAGCCAGGGCAGGTGACCCAAACTAGCCAAAGGGATATTCCATACCATATGACACCATGCTGAGTATATAAACCAGGGGAAGAAGAAGGAAGGAGGGGGCATTATGGCATTATGGCGTTTCTCTCCCTGAGTAACTGTTATGTGTGACGGGGCTGTACACCTGCCTGCCCATGGGAGTGGTGAATGGATTACTCGCTTTGCTTGCATGCGTGGATTTTGCTTTACCTATTACATTGTTCTTATCTCAGCCCTCGAGTTTTACATTCCTTTCCGACTCTCCACCCCATCCCTCTGGGTGAGGTGGAGTGAGCAAGCAGCTGCGTGGTGTTTGGGAGCCAGCTGGGGTTAAACCATGACACACATCCAGCTACTGGAGGTCTGTCAATATAGAGCAGTTTTATCAACTATATATTCCCAGAATGACCAATAATTATTTTGGTATGAAAATGGACTTTGGGACTCAACTCTTCACCCAAGCAATACAATTAACTACATTAATGACAGCATCCACATGATGTTTATCCTACTATCCCTGTAACAGTCAGTTCTCAAGTTCATTGTTCACTGTGTAGACAAGTCCTTAGAAGCTGGATCGTGTTCTCAGGCACAAGGATTTATAGTCTTTTTCTAAACCTGCTCTGCACATCTGCTAAATCTGTCATCTCAAAAAAAGTAGGATTGTTCTTATGATCATTTTAGCCTTTTGGCTTCAGTATCTTCGTATGCTAAATTTCATGGTTGACTTAACATATTCAAGTTCCCAAAATTAAGATTTAAATCTTCAAAGTTTACACTTCACTCAACAAGGCTTCTACAATAGCAAAGAAACAAAAGGCAATGCAGACCACTAATTCAAATCTTCCAGCGTTAATCTATAGACTTTGCATTCCTTCCTACTGGCTTCATTCCTACAGAAAACCAGGTCTTTACAAGTCAGTATTATTCAACTTGTTCTGACTTGTTTTCATTGTTTTAAAAAATATGCATCTGCAAAATGTGGAGAGCTGGAATTAAGAAAAGGTACAATATTCTGGAATATAATTTAATTCAGATACTCCTGAGGGAGAGCATGGTAATATCCCAAAAGATATGGTAGAGGTACTGAGTCAATACACATAAGCTAATGAGCAGCTTGCTCTTGACCCATATCACACAATGGTATTATCTAGAGACAAGTGGAAGAGGTCCAGCACGCTATTAACTGTGCCTCTGTCATGTTTAATTTGATACATTACGATTTCCCACACACAAAGAAGCACAGAAGCACAACAGCTGGTGGGTGAACTCCTGTTAAGAGAAGTTATCAAAGAAGCCATGCCCTGCCCTGATGCAAGGGCATCAGCCCCACAGGCTGGGGGTGGCACCCAGCAGGTATGTTCACAGGAGAAGCTCTGTGGGTCACTTCACCAGCTCAGGAGGGCACTTTAGGTTGTGGTACTCTACAAGATGCATGGAAAAAGCACTCTGAGATTGTGCAAGATTTTTAGGGGATGTTTCAGGGAGAAACCAAAGGCAGGGGAAGGGAGGAATCAAGGTGGTTTGAGGAGGAACAAGGATGGGAAAATAAGAGGTATAAGAAGATACAAGAAGCTGGTCACGTGTAAAGATGTTGCTGGGCAGTGCGCCTCCCTGGCCACGCCCTGCACCTGATCAGCACAGTCAGTCTCATTAAATGCTATTTTTAACTCTCTTATGCCTGCAGTTTCCACTCTTTTGCATGCAAATGGGCTCCTAAGTACAGCAACTGAAGCAGGACCACATGTCACCATGACCCATGGTGTCCACAGTACCAGCAACCAGAGTGACAGCCGTTGTGTGAGCACCAGCAAACATCAGGCTGGACTCAATGGCATGCAATGTAAATGGCCTGGGAGCCACATGTACACGTGCCTGAGTGAGACACCAAGCAGAGGTGACTACTGGAGGGACAAGGAGGTCCAGGATGACTGTTGGAGATTCTGATGGCTGGGGGTCCACTGGGAGACCTGGTGGTGTGTGTCTGTGTGGGCGCATATATCTATGCACACACACATGCACACAGCTACACATGCATGTATATATATACATAAATATATATGTATCAGAACACATGTATGTATACACACACACACACTCCCACTAATAGACCTTCATCCTGCTCAGCCACAGAGGGGACAGGTTGCTGCAGCAACTTCACCTCTACTGGGGTACCAGATTTGGAGACCCCTAACACCATTAAACTAAAGCGTTCAAAATTCATCTTGTGTGTGTGTGTGCGCGCACGTTTGTTTGTTTGTTTGTTTTGTTTTTAAAGAGACATTAGAATCATTCCCTACCTATTGAACTTTCTAAATCTGCAAAGTTACTGGGCTTTACAGTGACTTCTGTTTTGTGAAAATGTGTCAAAAGGAAGCAATTTGTTGTAATGCCACTGTTCTATGTTGTAATGCCACTGTTCTATTTAGAAACCAAGTAACAATTCCTTACACTAGCCTTGAAAATGTACCATCTACTGCTGCTTTCTCCACTTCACAGATGGACACTGTGATGAACAAAAGATGTATTAGAGGCTGCATCTTGCCTTCAATTTTCCTATCTTTTTTCCTTCTTTTGAGAAGGCTGTCTAAAGCTGAACTGTCCTGTACCAGTACTTTCAAACAATCCAGATGAAATATCTGGATACATAATTTGCTCTCTTTGACAGCCATGAGCAAGCGAAATAGCCTTAGCTGATAAAGCATAGAAGTCCTGACACTCAGGCACTTATGTCACTTAAAACACTGGAAAAACTGAAAGTTTCTTAGATAAACTGCACTTCGTCAGAGCCTGGTCCCACAAGGGAACATGGTGGTGGTTCATAACTTACTGTCATAAGAGACACCAGCTTCAAATCTTAAGAAGTGAAGTAAGACCATGCTTGAGATCACTTCCCTAACCGTGTTAATTATTTATTGTGCTGAATTTTTGAAAATCCAAACAGCATTTGCACAATTATCCTCTTAATTGTGTAAGAACTTTAGGCTTAATAAAATAAAATAATAAAAAAAAACCCAGGAAAAGTCATATTTATTAATTTGAAATTTCATTCTTTACAACAACCCATGCAGCTATATTAGGCAACAAGTACCATGTTTTTCTAGTAACTATTATGCATATAGGGGGTGGGTTGCCCTTAAACTGTGGTTGGCCTCATCTTCTGAAAAGTAAGGGTTTGGCTAATAACAACCCCAGAAAACTCCACACACTAAGAATCTAACAGCATAAAAAGCAACCAGCCTGGCTCAATCCTGACACACAGGAATACATACACTTTTATTGCAACATGCCCAAGAAAAAAACCCAAACAACAAAAAAAACCAAACCCACCCCACCCCCCAAATCACCTGGTGTCTTCAGTAAGATTTGGATCTAGCTACCTTAAAAGAAAAAGGCTTTGAAAAGACATGTCTGCCTTTCAAACTGGTTGCTTACCTATGGGTTGTTAACACTGTGTTTTCTGTCCTTCCATTACCAAATTGAGAGAAATCATGTGTTTTACAGGGTAATGAATGGATTGTCACTTGTACCAATCTACCAGTGGAAAACAGTAACGAGATACTTGCAAGACCCTGGATAAATATATTGGACCAAAACTTTGGATAGCAAACTGATACCGAGCATAAGAAAAATAGCCATTTACTACTTTTTCATAAGGCAAAGCAAATTAAGATTATATGAATAAAGACTGGAATGGGTGTGTATTCATCACTTACTAAAACTCTGCTTACTTGAATCTGTCGAAATTTGGATATCTTTGGCTGATGCCTGTATTGACCCATCAACATCGTCATCTTCATCTGTGAAAACAGAAACATTTAGGAAAGGTTTCTTGTTAATTTGAAATAGGGTGTGGAAGTGGGAGGGAAGCATTTTTCATTTAAGGATGGTTTCATCAAAGAAGCTAACACAAAACAAGCCAGTCAAAAAAGCATACTTTCCTCTTCTGCCTATTTTATGATAATAATTCATACTATAAAAACAGCATTAAAAAAGTAAACCTGCACTGTCATGTAGCTATAGTGAAAGTGTACCTGAAGCCCTTCTACTATTAGCTTTAACACTGCATCTACTGCATTTCATCCCTTTCTTAAGTTGCAAGGTTTGCTTATGAATTAAGTATATACAGTTTCCATTATGTTTTATATCACCAAATCAGTTCAGGAATTGCAGTAACAGCTTCCCATCAGAATTACGGGTGTTATAGAAACAACTTCCATAAATGAAAAATAGATCTGCTGACACCCAAAGAGAAAGAAATTACTGCACTCCACAAGAGGACTTTGAGAGCTGCTCACTGCTCTCACTAAAACCTAGGAGCTAACATGTCAGATAATGTAAATGTCACCCTGTAAAATCACACATAACATACTTAGAAAATACTAAATTAAATGCTACTAACATTTACTTCTGTGAAGATAACATCCTGACTGCATTGTCACTCCTGACACACAGGTCCATACAGAAAGACTGGTGCAAATTTAACCATGATACATTTTTCTTCTCTAAGGGTAGTAGTAGCATGCAACATAAGCCAACCCCGTGGGCTGATCGTGTAATAGTATTCATACTCCCACCCACTGAAACTCCCAGTCAGTTCTGACTGGGATGCAAAGCTCCTTAAATATATAAATCAGGCAACACCTTTTAAAAACTACACCTTGCAGTTGAGGGAGAAAGCATGAAATCAATGCACAGAATAAGAGAGAAAAAATAAAATAAAATCAGTAAAGACAGATCTTCAGAGCAAAAGAGGTACTAGGGAAGTCAGAATCCTTACTGAGAAAAACCTTGCAAGAAGCATAATCGCAGCATGTCAACAAGGGTCCTTAGCAGGAGTCCTAAACTGGAAATACCAGGTAACAAGGATTATTTGGGTAATACTTGAACTGACTACAAGAAAGACGAACAATAATATTTCTGGGTTGGGGTTTTTGAAATATAAAACAAGGGTTGAAATACCTTCTCTGTTACAGTTGACAAACAGGTTAAGCTGCAAACTGGAAAGAAATGTAGACAATATGGTCTTGAAATGCCCTGAAATAAATGGAAGCTGAATGCCTTCTCAAATTCTACTTCAGACAAAAACAAATTTAAAAAAAAGTAAATACAACGACAAGAAATGAAAGAATTCCTGATTGCTCCCAACTGTCCCCTTTTTCTAAGTTTAGATGGAAAGAAACTGACATTTTTTATTACTCTTTCCCCCTCAGTCCGGATAGTAGGGAAATCTACACTACACTAACAGCATCTTGAAACTATTCCAGTGAAGCTCAAAGACTTCTTTTGAAATACACTAAAACAGGAGTCAGTTGGAGGAAAAGGAGATAACTCCACCATTTCTTCCCCTGGTAGTCCATGAGTTTTGAAAAGCCACCTTCAGCAGAGAGATGTTAACTACATGTTGGCCATGAAGCTTAGCATTTACTCAGTGGCAAAAGCTAATCAGAACAAATGCTTCCCAGCAGGTCAACGATGATGTGCTCATTCTCTGTCTAGGACAAGTAAACTGATACTTCCCAACTATCAGCTTGGGGAGAGCTGTGCCTGCAGCAATTAACTTATCCAGATGACTGGCAACATTTCTTTGGTTCCACAAACCAGTCTTTTCACAATCTGAGAGACACCCCTTGTCAGCTGTGGCAACAGAAGAGCAGCCTCTGTGCATGCCACCGTGTGAAGACTTCTGAACAAGTGTGCTTGCAAGACGCATCCCACAGGAGTGGCCAGAAGTGCTACCTGTCTTCCAACAAAGCTGAAGTGCTCCTTGCTTCCCTAATGTGCATGCAATCTTCAGCGAGGTCTGCCACCCAGAGTCTCTGCCTCCCCCTGGAAAAACAGCAGCAACTCCCAGGACAGCTCCCCCAAGCTGCTCCGTGGTCAGAGTTGCTTCAAACAGGTCCTGAAGTGTGTCAGGGAGCTGCTGGACCGATGACATGTCTTGGTAACTTCCAGCACATGCCAGGAGCTAGCGGGTTTTTGAAAGAAAATGCAGGTCGGTTCTGTGAACATGGGTGAGCTCCCTCGACATCACAGGATGATGTGAGAATCAGTTTAAGGCAATTGCTGGCTTTGCCTTCAAGGAATAATCTGCGCAGAGGGAAAGACATGCCTAGTGATGGCATTCAGTGCCTTTGGCAGGGACCTGCAGACAGTTGATCCCCAGCAGATGGCTGAAAGCAGCAAAACTTCAGCAACAGGTCTAAAAAAAAACCTTGATAGGATGTGAGTGGTGTAACAAGGACCCACACATGAAGGCACCAGGCTTGTACCTGAACATCAATGACCTAAGTGCTAAAAATGTCACATACCATCATTGGCTAAGGAAAACCAGAACAAAAAGCCTTATGCACAGCAAACTGTGGGGCAGGTACCACACCACAGATATTCTCCATGCCTTATGCTGAGCCACAACTGTGGCTCATTGACCATGAAAAAAGGAAGATGCCATGTGCTGCGGCAGCCATCAAGTTCAAAGGTACACCTGGGACCAGCAGCAGAAGGGGAGCACCCCCATGGCTTGGCTGGTGCTCCCCCAGGTGTCAGCAGCCCCTCTACCCTGGGAGGCTGCTGCCCACCACACAACAGAAAGCTAAGCCCAAGGAGGAGAAATTTTCACAGACCAGCAGAAAAGAGATCTGGTGTTAGAAAAGAGATTTTTCAGGATATTGCGGTATTTTATCTGGATGTATGCAGGCTGAGCACTACAAAAATACATTCTGCCTTTCCAAATGTGGGGCGTTTTCTTTGGGTTTGTTTATTTTTTTTCATCTCACATTAAAGCACTGGAAAGGGTCTAAGTATTTTCCCTTTGCCATGCATCTGTTTCTGACTGACCTGCACTGCATTCTCTCAATTCAAAGGACAAGACACACATTTAAAATAAAGGAATGCAAAAAATATTATTTCAAAAAAACTTGAGTATATGTAACACAAACTCATACACTTAGCATGTGGCCTAAGACCTTAAATGGAAAACCTCTACCATCACCTGAAATAATGAAGGAAGAGACTAGAAGGTGAAGCTATAACCTTTGATTCCTTCACTCAAGGTGCTCTGTGTTTAATTTTACTTAGAGGTGATTTAAAAGCCTGACATATTAAAAGAACACACTGCTGTTTAAAAAACAAACTTAGTTAACGTCAGAAAAGACTTACACGACGAGGCTATTTAGAAGGTTTGTGATTAACTTCTGTTCATAATACAACTTTATCTTCGCTTAAGTCTTTGGGGAACCTGTAGAATACCTAACAGTAGACCTGAACCAAGATTCTTGAGTCTCCCAGCAAAACGAAGCTTATCCATATAGTTTATTTCTGGGTTTTCTTATGTTGGGAGCATTAAAAACTCAATGACTTTGACGTACGTGCAGTACTTCACCTTCCCCAAACAACAAGCATATTCATTAAAAAGAAAAACAACTCACTGAACAAACCCAACCAATGAAAGCAACATAACACCTCCCCTCCCCCTTCAACTTCTATTGGTCACTTCAGCGTATCTAGGTTATGTACACTTAGGGTCATGCAGTTTATGCAGCAGCAGGACTACTGCCATAGCTTCTGCATGTGAGAATGCACGGATCCTGCTACCAGCCAACCACCTTCACCAAAACCAAACGTGCATGTTCAAAGCAGAAAGTTCAAGAACAACCTGTCAGGCTGAGAAAAGTGCAGTTGCAAATATTTAACTTCCACAGTGTACTTTTAATTTACTTTCCTACTTTCAAGCACCAAAAGAAAGGCGTTATAAGAACATCATAATCAAAATATAAATTTGAAAATACTTCAGCAGCTTAAAAAATTCTCTTGTTCCTAAAGAGCTGTTAAGCAAACATACACTCTAGATGGCAGCAGAACATTACTCTGTTAAATATAAATACATGGTTTCCTTTCAGTATAGAAATCTTAAAAAGGGCTAATGCTTAATCAAAGAGGCAAAGAAAAAACAATGTGTACCAGCAAGTGTTTGTTGCAATGGTAACACTAATAATACACATTTTTGGATTTTAGGTTTTCACTTTCTGCATGCTTACTATTTAAAGAACAGTTTTCAAATTGCCCTGTACAAGTAAACAGAATTTTTAGCATTTTGCACAGTGTGCATTTAAAAATCTTTATCCTGTCCCAGAAATAGCAAGAAGTTATAGTGTTGCCACAAAAGCAGTGAAAACTGGGAATTGTATATATCAGTGATTTACAGTGCTAGGGTAAACATGATCATCAATTAGCTGCATTCAACTGTCAAAGTTTTTACCTGATTCTGTTTGCAAATTTTCTGATATTCGAAAACAATGCAGTTTGCTGAAGTTGCGAGAAAATAACTGCACACAGCTTGGAGGAAGAATCATATTTCTTAACCTTCCAAAAGTACATTCTGGTGTGACAATTACGTAGCAAGCAGCATGAGCCTATAAATAGAAGCATCAATTAAGGACTTAATGAGACACAAAGAAAGCAAATCTGTTTATAACAAAATATGCACTAGAATTGCAAAACCCAGGCTAGGGCATATATAGACCTTTTGTAAATCACTTTCATGAAGTGAGTGACCCATTTTTCACTTTAGATTGTCTTTTGTTCCATTCAGCTTTTATATAACCAATAATCGAAAGTCTTAATGTGAAGAAACTCAAGTACTGTAAACTTGTTCTATTAAAACCTAAAGTTTTTTATATAGCTATCTGAGGAAGTTTGAAGTTTTGGTCTCAAACCCTGGATCTTCCATTCTATATGGTTATTTACTGAGGGAGGTGGGAAAGGTAGGCAGGTGTCCTGTTTCAGCTGGGATAGGGTTAATTTTCTTCTTATTAGCTGGTGCAGTGCTGTGTTTTGGCTCTGATGTGAGAACAATGCTGACAGCACACTGATGGTTTGAGTTGGTGCTGGGTGATGTTTATACTAAATCAAGGACTTTTCAGTTCCTTGGGCCCTGCCAGTGAGAGGGCTGGGGGGGAGACAGGACACAGGAAACTGGGAGGGGACATGGGAAACTGGGAGGGGACACAGCCAGGGCAGGTGACCCAAACTAGCCAAAGGGATATTCCATACCATATGACGCCATGCTGAGTATATAAACTGGGGGAAGAAGAAGGAAGGGGGGGACACCTGGCATTATGGCGTTTGTCTTCTCGAGTAACCATTATGAGTGATGGAGCCCGGCTTCCCTGGGGATGGCCGAACACCTGCCTGCCCGTGGGGAGTGGTGAATGGATTCCTTGCTCTGCTTTGCTTGGGTGCCTGGCTTTTGCTTTACCTATTAAATTGTTCTTATCTCAGCCCTTGAGTTTTACATTCCTTTCCAATCCTCCCTGCCATCCGTCTGGGTCGGGGGGAGTGAGCAAGTGGCTGTGTGGTGCTGGGCTGCTGGCCGGGGTTAAACCATGACAGCAGGTTATAATAAACAGCTTGAAAACAGCAATATCCTCTTGCAGATTCAGTAATAACACTGTTAGGAGTTTTTATTCCAAAGCATAACTAGCTGTTTTCTGCCTTCATACTTGCAAGAGATCTTCCAGCATTATTTCATACACGTACCTTTGAATGTGTGGCCATATAGCACATTACATTTTTTAGACTGTCCTCAAAGACAACCCTTCCCACCTCAGAAATTATGAATCATATTAAAAATACAAAATCCACAATATTTAAAAAGGTATTATTCATCATACCTGAAACACTGAATAACCTCCGTTTCATTTAAAATTATTATTACACAGTTTATTACATTTATTACAGTTCCTATTTTATTACTTTTCATTTTACAAAATTTACCTATTTTATACTTAATCTTCACCCCATCTAGTGCTGCTTTGCACTTTCTTCATATTTCAACAAGAGGTAGCATTAAACGGATGGACCAATTGTTACCTACGCAGCAGACTGTGTATCGGTATGTGAAAAGCTGTGGCTTTCATGAGGATTATTTAAGCATACCATTATGTTGCATTGGAATTCAACATGCATCATGTGAACAGAAAAGACAGAAGCCAATAATGATAGCTTAAAAAAAACCCCAGAACATACAGGTTAAGAATTATTCTACACTGAAAGAAGGATAAGCATATTGGAATGGTAAATCTTTGACCTTGCAGAATTCATACGACATGAAAGAAATTCTGATTTCACATAGGAAAAGTAACTGCAGGCTTCTAAGCAGAAATCTATAATGATTAGTCCCTGACAAATTTTAATTCTATTGTATTTACATAAAACTTAACTGTGATTTTGAGAATTGCTCCTTTTAAAGACTAAGGGGGGGACTTAGAAAATCAGATTTTCCATGTAACTCAAGTACATATTTATATAAGTACATAAATGAAGTGTATTTATGAAGTGTATATAAAGTATATTTATGAAGTGTACAAATATTTTATATAAAATGTTTAAATAAGCATGTGCATATCTCTCTCTCTCTATATATATATATATGGTTCCCACAATTATACACAACAGCACAACATACCAGGATGCCACACCATTCACATCTCATGCCAGACAGCACCTCAGAAGAGCCACAAGTTTTTTTGCAAACTTCACAACGAGCACTTGAAGAAAGGTTTCCCTCCCTCCAGTGGTGGTGGTAAGTGTCCTGGAGGAACACATCAAGACTTGGTGTTACACAAAACATACAGAGGCATCCTCAACCTAACGTACAATCAGCAATTCAAACAGCTCTGGGGAAACAGCAACACAGACTAGGACATAAAGTATTTTCTTACTTTATACAAACTGAACAATCTTGTATTTCACAGAAAGAAGTTTATTAAACTGCCAAAAATAGTTTAATATTTTTAAATATTCTTTTTCTTCACAGTCCACCAAAAACTGTTTATTCTTTATTTAAACAATTATCCTGAACAGGTTAGTATTATGCATGTATTTTACAGCAAGAAGGTGGGCAGTCTTGCCTCAGACAGACTGCAGGAAGCCTGAGGAATATGACAATGTTTGCCAGGGATGGAATGCAGCAAACAGCTCAACATATATGGGGGGTGGAGGAAGAGTTCCATGCCAGCTTCTGCAATGCAAGTTTTTAGATAAGATGCTTAATTATTATTTTTTTTAATTAGGACATTATATACATTACACAGACTTTTCAGCACTGCTACAATAAGCATCGTACGTCAGAATTTAAGTTCATTTTGCTATCTGTGATGCATTCTGAAGCCACATTTCCTTTGCCTGCCAATAAGCAACAAAAATACTTTGACAAATGGCAGCATGTGAAAGAAAGGCCAAGACTCCTCCCTCTCCTCTAGCCAATTTTCACACTGAAAATGCACGACCACTTTCTGCTGCAGAGGCATTCACACTTACGTGGTCCTGGTGCCCATCCTGGTGACACTGTCTGCAGTCACTGCAAGCAAACAGGATACAGTCTGTGTGCACGTGTAGCTCACATACTAAAAGCATGAAAACAAGAAAACTTCTTTAAGCTAGAAACCCCGGGGTGTTTTTGCTTCCCTTCCCTCCCTCCCTCCCTCAGTCCTCCACTACCTTTTCACACCATGCTTTCTTTCCTTCATGCTCTTTTTTGTTCAAAGACAGGCAATGAAGGAAGTTTATCAGCATTGTCCTGTGTGTTGCTCCATTTCCTTTGAGTTAAACTGATGCCACAAGTATTAGGAAAGGCTAAGCTCATTTTGCTCATAAGCACTTGCTGTATTTCCTTCAATACAGCAAGTTAAATTTGCAACAACTGTTTGGCTTATTACAGCTTTGTCTCACAGTTCCACAGGAACCACTGCCTACTCCCATATAATCATGCCCGAAAGTCTTACTTCGATTTAACCAAATCCAAAAAAAGCTGAATGTTAGAAGCATTAACAGAAAGTTCTCCTGCATCCAAATACCACCAAGTCTTGAGTGTAAAGTAATGGTCTTCCTGAAGCAATACTCCATTCCCTTCACAAAACCTTTTGCAAAGCATACTGCAGAGGAAGCGGGCACAAGAGTGGGTGCAAAACAGCTGAAGCTTTTCTGCTGGACAGCACCTCTGTCCATCCATGGGGCTGTCAGAAGCAGGAGTCAAGAGACAAGACCCCAGCCCCAGCAAAGTAGGAGGGGGACACTCCCACCAGAACAGCAGCAAGGCAAGTAGCACACCCCTCCTGATGGCAGCCAGGAGCCTTGTCTCGCTCACAGTCCCACAGGAGCCCGGGAGCCACAGCAGAGATCAGATCAGCCACCAACCCACGTGGCACAGCTGCACCAGCATGAACTCGCTGGTGTTTGCAAAGTGATAATGACACACGCTGACATCAGAACATGCAAAATGACCGGAGGACATAATTCCTGGGAAGACTGCAACAGCCAGAAAGCATGTTTTACTCAGGAAATAAATACTTTTTATTGCCAAATGACACTCAATGGATTTAATTTTAAACCTGACCAGAATAAACCAGTATGTTAATCTCAACGATTTGTCCAAGGTGTGTCTGCATATGGCAAATCACCATTTCATTGTCAGGAAAAGGAAAATAATAATTTTTTCAGCACACCCTCCTAAGTAAACTTAACATTGTCTTCCAAAATACCTGTTCTATACTGCAGCTGGAAGAAGTTTTAGTGAAGCCTATGAAGTTTTAGGCAAGTTGGTTTTGAATAAAGTACCTTCATTATTTAAAAGCTGACTTGAAGTATCAGAAGTGAAAGAAAACAGAACCTACAAAAAACAACCAAACAAAAAAAAAAGCCACCCAGCTAAATTATTATGCTGCAAAGGATCATTCATTAAAAAAAACAAAACCAACTAAAATATCTCAATACTTAGCTTCACTACTGCAAGAGTTCAGAAAGTTCTCTATGGACGTCAGACAGAGATGGATGAAAAAGATCCTCCTCTAGCTGCTTTTTACAGACTTGTGTATACAAATACTCTGGGAAGGCATCTGATTTTTTTTAGAGTAAATGAAAGAAAGAAGCAAGCATCAAATTCCTCAAATACTTTTTTTCTGGTTTTGTTTTGTTGAACAGGTTATTGTTCCAAGGACATCACAAAAAACTGAAGACTGTAACCTGAAGATTGGAAGGTGGCAACTGTGCATGTTACCTACATGACATGAAAGTATCTTGTAAACAGTATTTAATTATATAGAGAAACCACCTTATTTTAAAATCAGTCTCTGGTCTCTAGGAAAGGTGATCAGAACTAATCCCACAGAAGACCATGATCTACCACCACACCAAAGCAAAGCCTCTTTTAACAGGGCTAAGTCAACCACAAGCTTTTACATACAATGCCCCACACCATACGTCTTCACTGAGCTCAAGAACTTTTAGATGAGGTGTGACATGGTCCCTCCTCCACTCACACTTCTCCATATCCATAGATACAACAGGAATATTTTACAGTGTTGCCAATTCAGCTACCACTCAAGTTAGATGCTTTGAGTCATATCCTCACTAATGGTAAAAGTTTCTGTAGACCATATTACAGCTTGAAGGAATGTCCTAGTTTCAGCTGGGATAGAGTTAGTTTTTTTTCTCGGCAGCTGGTGCAGTGCTGTGCTTTGGCTCTGATGTGAGAACAATGCTGACAGCACACTGATGGTTTTAGTTTTGCATTTACACTAAGCCAAAAACTTTTCAGTTTCTCAGGCCCTGTCAGCGAGAGGGCTGGAGGGGCACAGGAAACTGGGAGGGGACACAGCCAGGACAGGTGACCCAAACTAGCCAAAGGGATATTCCATACCATATGATGCCATGCTGAGTATAAAGGGGGGGACATCTGGCATTATGGTGTTTGTCTTCCCGAGTAACCATTACACGTGACGGAGCCCGGCTTCCCTGGGGATGGCCGAACACCTGCCTGCCCATGGGGAGTGGTGAATGGATTCCTTGCTTTGCTTTGCTTGCGTGGGTGGCTTTTGCTTTACCTATTAAATTGTTCTTATCTCAACCTTCGAGTTTTACATTCCTTTCTGATCCTTCTCATCATCCCTCTGGGTGAGAGGGGGTGAGCAAGCAGCTGTGTGGTGCTGGGTTGCCAGCCAGGGTGAAACCACAACAAGGAATTAACAACATGTTGGGGTTTTTATCATTAATTCTGCTAACACAGGCACATACTGCTATTTGCTATACATGTATGTATATATGTAAGAACAAGACATTTTTTTTCCCCCTTGGTTTAATTCACATCTGCTGCTTCTAACACCAAATCCAACTCAGTAAGAAAATGCGCGCATGTGAAGGACAGGAGCTGTCACAGGAGTTAAACCCTTAAAATAGCTATCCCACTGATAGAAATGTTAAAGTTTTTATATGTTAAGATAAGTCAAATCAGAGCACCTACAAAAAGAAGTTTCATCTTTATCAGCCTTTCCATAACCCTCACAATTCTTTAACTTTTAACAGAACAGTGGTCTTCTGTTCAAGCTAGTCATTAAAGTGCTGAGAACTCCTTCATTATTGCCAAAAAACCAAGTTGGTTCATTTCAAATACATAAACTTGGCAGAATAATCTTTAAAACATTAACTGCCTCCCTCTCCAGTAAAATTGCTGCTCCTGGTTGATGTTTAATAAGAAACTTTTGTAAAGGATCCAATGCTAAAAACATGTTTGGGTTACTCCCTTTCTTCTTTTTTTCTTTGCAGTCCTTCTTCTTGTAAAAAAAAAGGGAAAGCAACTCCCACCATCATGAGTCTGAGTTCATCTGTTACCCAGTGAATTCTACAGCAAAAATAGCTGTCCAAAGCTATTAATAATTATCAGCAGAATTTGGAGGCCAAGCGTTGTCATTTTTTCCAGTAAGTGTTATGTACTTATCTCACCAGAGTTTAATATACATGCATGCTCATTTCTGACCACAGATGCCCCATCATGCGCCCACAGCGTTTAGTAATTTTCTATCTCCTGTCAAGGAAAATTTATTTTAATGTAAGAAAGTCCAACAGAGACTCCTGAAGAGTCCAAAACAAATTATTTGAATTATTTTAAAAGTACATCTAATGATGTTAATAATTTGCTTAGAGAAGTTAACTTCATCTTAACCCTCTTTTCTACCTGAATTACGGTAAAGATTCAGGAAAAGTTCTTTAAATTTCAGTATTCAGTAGAGAACATCATAATTAACAGTAGAATTGTACTATTAAGCTCAGTTATTAGAAGGAATCAAAAAAAAGCAAGGAAGTTCAACAATTCCATCTGGATTGAAAAGCCCTACAGCTTAAAACAGCTAGCTTCTAAAACAAATTCTTAAAGTATTTTTGAAGAGTAAAGGAAGAATCTTGTGCATTTTATGAACCTCAGCTGGAAAAGTATCAGAGAAACAAGTTGTAGACTCACTGGTATTCAGAAAACTGGATAGCAAACAAGTCACTCCACAGAAAAGAAGAAAACAATTTAATCCATGCAAGGAACGTCATTCAGAACCTTCACTGAACCAGAAAAAAAATATGTCTGGGCATTTGTAATACCTAAATATAACATTCAATTTCACATGTTTCTTGTTTAAAAACACTTAAATGGAAACATCTGAAAAAATAAATATTCCCTTGCATTGGGTACAATGCTAACACAGTAGAATTAAGAGAGTAAGAAAATGAAAGCAAAATTTAGAAAGCTTCAACTAAAATCACTAAAGTAATTTTCAAGAGTTAGGAGGACATAGCTAGCAAAAATTTTCTTTCCAAATTCTCTCTCATGCCACACAGGTTCTGAGGCTTATTAAGATAGATCATCAGAGACAACTCTGTGGTATCTGTAGCTCTTTGACCATCCCACCCACACGGTAACTATATTAAGCGACAGATTTCCACTAGTCAGAAGAACATAGTTTAGATTCATTATGGAACTCAGAAGACCAAAGCAGAAACAAAAACCACTGCACCATTGTAAGTCTAAATGCCCTGATCAAGAAGAAATGTTTCCCACACACAGAGGTGATCGTATTAAACAAGACATTATCTTTAGCATAACAGCAATTTTGAAAGCATCTCAAATCCCTACAGAAGTGATTCTTCTCTCAGTAGACCCTATCTTTTTTTTGAAAGTCCACAGGTAATATTCCTTTAAAATACTGAATTCTATTCAACCTCACAACATCAACTGAACAACTACCTGATATTCAAGACAGGGGAGACAAGGGAGAATTAAGCAGCTGCCCCATGTCAAAAATCAGTCAAGTACTTATGCTAACACATATTCCAAATAAAAATTCTGGTGTTTGGTTGATTTATTTAATTAATGTTTTTTCAGAGGATCCATGTCAGAACATTCAGAGCAGTATTATTTTGACAAATAATATTTTCAAATATCTTTCCATTCAAGGCACTCATTGCCACTACAAGCAATAGCTATCTGAGACCAGTAACACAGAAAAGCTATATTCCATTCTTTTGTAGAAAGGGGGAGGTTTTAGAAACGTGAATACCTGATGATTCTCTGTATTAACAGCTCCCATTGGAAACAGAAATAAATTACCTCAACAGGAGGAGTCTTTCTTTCGCCATAATAGCTTCTCATTCTTTGCATATCTCAGGCATGACTTCATTACACACGATCAACATCACAGACTTGCTCAGAGTAAATTGGACGAAAGATGAAAGAGCACACACGTTTGATAAAGTCTGTGGTTTACTGAAGATTCCTTAGTTTGAAGTACACATTTCTACAGTCAATGAGTGGATGATAAACAACCCAAAAAGTCTCACAGTGAGCACATGTATGTGTGTGTGTATATATATGTAAGGTGTGCAATGCAAGCAAAGTGTACATTACTGGATAACACACAGGCAGCTATACAAGTAGGGTTTTTTAAGTTACCTTCACATCGAAAGGCAGATGACTCTAATGACTTTCTGCACACAGTGCAAAACTTTCTTTTGTAATGTCCTGGAGGGCCAAAACAGTGTGCAACTGGAACCTGCCAATGAAGAATGGATAAAACATCATCATCCACAACTTTCAAAGTGCCAGTTACAGTTCACAGAGACTGCTTTATCATGTAAGACAGGTCAGTATATACAACGTAAACTTTACTAAGCCCAAGAACAAATATACCAGCAAAGCATTCTTGTAAAAAAAAAATAGTCCATACTTAATAATATATTTGAAATACTTTAAGTATTTTTTTCTAAAAATATTTTTTACATTTTCCAGTTTTAATATGTAATGTATATATTTTTAAGTGCTGTTCAGCTTCCTGATGTTTCACACTGCCACAAAGCCAAACGTTTCCTGTGGGTTCAGTACTGTGTGACTTACCTGAAATCACAGTTCCTTTCTGTATTCTTAACCGAATCAAGGACAATTGAAGAGTAACAGTTGCACATGTACACAAAATACCCTAAAGACACACTCAAGCCAATTTCTAAAAGCTCTGTGCTGTCACAGTCTGGTACTCTCCACATGCCTTTCACCTCTTCTCTGAATACAGCCCAGCCAACTGACTGATCAGGGCAAAGGCATTGGTCCCCCCCTGCCCCTGCAAAGCACCACAGCCTGGACGGTACAGAGATCCAGCTCTTGAAGTACATCCATACTGAGGTTCCTTTGACTGTAGGTAGAAGATGATACATTTCAACTTCCTCTTGCCAAGAGCTGTACCAACAGTTTTAGCAAAAGTATTTCTAGCATACTATTCACTTATCCTAAAAAGGTAGAGTTTTCTTCTTGTTTAGTGATTAATAATGAAGACTGGAAGCGACAGTACCAAAAGAACAACAGAAAAAATGATGAAAAATGCACAAGAAACATACTTGAGCTTTATACTTGTTCTAGAGACCATTCTTCCTGCAAGACACACATCTTCATTAAATTGACATTCACATTAGATGGAAGAAGCATAATTGCATCTTTACAATTCTATAATCCAAATGACTTCCATAAAAGTTTGCCACAACTTAGGTATTTAGCATTGTGCATCTCACATGCCCTTCCTGATGTGACAAACTTACCAGATTTATCTTCTGGTTCTTGCATCACAAAGAAAACCCCATTTCTACTAAAAGCTGACAAATGTTTACTTAGGTGCGAAATGAAATAAATCATGCCCAGTAAAAAGTTAGAAATGATTTAAGATACACATACAGATATCTACTTTCCCTCCCTGATGTACTAGTAAACAACCCTCCAAAGTTATTGAGCAGGATTTTAATTTCTCTCCTTGTGTATTAAGAGTTTTCCTGGGAATATCTAGCAGCAAATCTGACACATACTGGGATCACAGAATCTGATGACCTAGGAAGTTGCTTGCACTTACAAAGGTATTATTCCCACCAGTGCTTCTGCCTCTGAAAGCACGGAGGCAGTTACACTAAACAATCCTATACTTCAAGCAGGTGCAATGAGTAAGAGTAATAAATTTTGCCAGACATAACACAAGGAGAAAGGAACATTACTGAAAGTTTAGTTAAGAACAATCACTAATCTCCAAACTGCAAAGCACATGGTTCCTTCCGTCCTCCTCAGAATTAATCTTTCGGAGGCAAAGGAGGATGAAGAGAGGTATGAAATACACCTATGTTGTCAGATGTGAACAAGATCATGCAGAGCAGTTGTACAGTGACGCAGTCACGAGCTCATTGCCTCAGCAGACTGCACTGTCTGGAGGGATCCTTGGTCCCTGACTCACCAGGAAACTGCCTGTTCAGATCCCAGGCTCCTCGCCACACCTGGCTGTCAGCCAGCCTACAAAAAGGATTTCATATCAGTATCTCCAACGTGATATATTATATAAAATATCCTTGCCTCCAAAAGCTTTGAATTTTTACTTTATGTAAAAGTTCAGGACTTAAAACTACAGACAGACTATGCTTTGTGGTCTGTCTCCTGCTCCTGTCAATCCACACAGAAACTTCATTCTCTTCAGCCCTCCAGCTCTAACTGACACAAAGTTCAGGGTTGGCTTGCATTATTTATTTATTTATTTATTTTAAATCAGAAGAGTCATATAATGCCTGCTTATAAAAAGAATATATAACCTTGGGGAGGGGTGGTGGTGGTGAACCCTGGAGAGACTGGGGAGCTGTAATGAAACTATCTCAGATTAAGGCTCATAATCCCTACCCACTTTTATTGCACTTTCATACTTCTTCAGGAGAAATGAAAAACCAAACCTCCCTGTAGAGTAACATAAAAGTTACCTGGCTCAGCTATTCTTGAAGTAAAGTGCCAGAGCTGTTTTATTGCTCTAGCCATTCTAAAAATAAGAGGAAAGTCCAATTGCAGCTTGGTGGGAGAAGGCCACTTGCCCAAAGATCATTCTACACCATGAGTTCAAGTGCACGTCAGCACAATCCCAGCCAGACACAGCAAGTGGGAGGAGTACTGAAAAGGCCTGATGGGATTTTTCCATGAAAGCTTTTCTGCACATCTCTCACCTTCAAGTCATCTGCCTGCCCTACTGGTGCCACAGCCCCAGGCACAGCAGAGCCAGCTGTCCCCAAGGCAGCAGTACTCCCCTTGAGATCAGACACAGACAAGACCTCCTCTATCTCTGGAGTGGTCAATAACCTCCTCTGGACACCCAGCATGGGCATCTGATCCCCTCAACAACCCATGTTTGAAACACAGAGAACTTTCCTTTCCCTGGCCATGAGTCTGGCTATTTTATCTTACAACTGGCGTAGAAATGCAGGCTTTTCATTACTGTCACAGAAAGGTTCTGCTGAAAAAAAAAGGACACTCCATATATCAAAGTAGAGTTTTGTGAAAAAACTGCTTCTTTGGGGAAAGACTGTAAGAAATTACTTTGACAGGAGTCAAACTTATTCAGGGTCTGACTGTACTTATCTAGAAGACCTGAGGGAAAGATACCAAACCTAAATTCTGCACGTGTTCAGACCCTGGTAACAATCCTCCGAAGTCTCATGTCACTGTGAAAAAGAAGGGAACAACTTGCTGATTGAAATGTCGGGTGGAAAAAAGAAAAGGGGAAAAGAAAAAGGAAAAGAAAAAAAAAATCTGTTCACCTTAACTTCTTCCTTTCTGAAACAAGCCAAAGAAACTTTATTTATTATGAATGGTCTTTCTAACCTGCTTTCAAAGAGACAGGTATAAAAGCACTGCAGAGCCTGGTGGGAAATGGGATGGGAATAAGATGGAAAAAGAGAAAAAAAAAAAAAAGCAAGTACAACATAACGAAATCATCTATCACATGATGTTTCTCCTTACAGCTCCCTATATTTCTTTTGTTGCCAAACAAGTTCCAAGCACCCAATACATAAAAAGAACCAAAATTCAGACCAGGAAAGCCAGTGAGGCAGCATGTCAGAATCTGAAATGTTAGGCATTTTTCTTTAATTTATATCCACCTGTATGAGTACAGCGAAGTACAGACACATAAGACAGCCTACAGAAGGAAAGTTTAATAATTGATGAGAGTTTAAAACTGCTTCTCCAGTATAACTACTTAAATTACTTTATGCAAACCACTAAAATTGATTTCTGCAGAAAAATACAGAAAATTTCTGCTAGTAATACCATTAAATGACATCTAAGTGCCCTTACAGTATTGATCAGAAGCCCATCAAAAGACAGCGATAACACACCAGCATAAGCTCCAGAATGACTGCACTCTTGGACAAGATATTGCTAGTTCCTGTTTTGTTTCCTGCCACCTGTCAAGAAATCCAAAGCATTACAGAACATACCACATTTCTGTAAAAGTCTGTAATGGCCTGTAACAAAATTTGAACCTACAGAAAAAAAACTTAGAATCTAACTCTCTCAGCGCAACCTGTGCAAGTGTATAGCATTTCTGCATCATAGAGAAAGAACAGCAACAAACTGCTCTTAATATCCAAACTTTGGAAAAAATAGAAAGAATAGAATTGTTTTCTTTTGGTAGTGCTTTTTGAAATTGTTCCTCATCCTGAAATGTCACAGGCTACCAAGTATATAGATAACAGCAGGCCATGAATTTAAGTGCTCTTTTCCACTGCAGTGGTATCACTACGCACAGAGCAGCCCAGCTACCACCCAAACCCTCTAGTTTGTGAATAGAGTCAAGTCAGGTCAAATCTTACTGGTCTGCAACCTTCTGGACACCTCAGTGGGGAAAAACACAGCTCCAGGAAGGCCAATTCTTCAACCAGGTACAGCTGCTTTTGTACCAACTCAGGGAGAAGAAAGTGTTTAGCCTGAATCCTGAACCAGACTTGCAGGCTCAAAGGGGAACAAGAGAAATAGACATACCAAAAGCCCGTGACAGCTGCTGTCTTGGGCAGTCTTGAAAAAGAACAACCTACTAAAAACTGTTACTCAGCCTGTATCTAAATATTATTTTGCCCATGTATCTCCTTCCCCATTACATTTAAAAAAACTCACACTTGGACTTTGTAGGACACTGGAGAGACCAAGAAAGCAGGGTTGCAGGACCTACAGTAGTGTGGGGCTGATCAGCTTCCAAGTCGGAAAGGGTATACAGAAATACAGACACAAACACTTTCACAATAACCTCCAAAGGTTGAACGAAAGGAATTTAACGTAAGGTCACTGGTTTTCCGTTCAAAAACACTGGTGTTTTAAGGACAAGCACAACCAGCACGGAAGCAACCGTGCCCATAAGGGTAGTCAGTCACATGCCGTCTTTCACAAAGACTCAACAGAAGGACAGCAAAAATTGCTGATACAAATTAAAATGGTGTTTCTGAAACAAATGGAGTCTGATGTTTACGCTGCAGAAGTACTTCCTTATCTAACACTCCTAGGGTTCACTTCGACACCAAACCCCTTTGCTCTAGAGAGGTAGATAAGGTGATCACATCCGAGTACACCCGTGATTATTCTGTCCAGGTTGCCTAGACCACAGCCTCTCTGAAAGCAGCTAACAGATTTGTGATTTGACTCTTCCCAGTACTGACGTCTTTTCAATTACCTACTTATTACTCAGTAATCACAAAGAGCTCTTTTATTTGCTTGAAACCTCTCTACTTCAGTAGCAAAGGATTTCTGCAACTTAAATATACTGCATGCAGCTGAATACACTCTATTTCTACTTCTGCCTTTTAGAGACAATGTCTGTCAATTACTTGTCAGTTGTGTCCAAACTGACATTCTTCCTCTGAGTACCTGATAAGTCAGTTGGTGCTAAAAAGCAACTTTATGTACACATGCCGTATGGAAGTTCTGAAATCAGGTAAGAATACAAAGTCAAATGGTGTCTCTGCATATCATAGGACAGAAAAGATGAGAAAATCAAATACTTATCAAAGTTTTACCTGGGGCTAGGGCAAGGGAACAATGCACACCCCTATGTGACCTCACCTTAACCAGGAACGCTTTTCTCCATCCTACAGATCTCTGTGACAGGACATTAGGCGTTATCTAAAAGCCCTCAAGGACCCTTTACGATGGGAACTACACAGTGAATTCCATACCATTCCAAATCAGGAGTATATGATACTTCTACTAGAAAATGAGACTTGTGTAAGAGCTTTCCACTGCAATTAAGAGTTGCTTGGACTAGCTTTTTTTGTTCTGGAAAGAGAAAACGATATGCAAGAGACAGTCACTCCTTGCTCTTACTGCTACAGAGAAAATCAATGTTGATCTCCTTCTATCAAGATAAACAACTAAAAGAAACAGACACAGTGGCATCCCACACCACTTCTGAACCTGAAGGGTAACTGAAACAGCTATAGGGCTCTTCTGGGAGTTCATAGGCTACCAGGCAGCTTGCATCAAGATTCAATAGAGCATAATAAGCTCTCCTGAGTTGACCTCAGGGTTAAAGGGACTATCATTCTGGGGAGGAAAAGGAGGAAGGAAACTTCGGTGCAGGGCCAAGATTAACAGCAAGCAGTTTTTCACCTCATTTGGCTTCTAAATAATGCCATGTAGCTGCTACATTGCAAGCAACTGCCTTGCTGAAACAATGCAGGTATAGGTCAAGTGCTGAAGAACTAGACATGGACCTTCCTGGTGAAGGTGGTCAGGGCTACCCAGCAAGCACCCAGGTCAAATCATAGAATGGTATGGGTTTCAAGGGACCTTTGAAGGTCATCTAGGCCAATCCCCCTTGCAATAAGCAGGATCTACTACATCAGGTTGCTCAGAGCCCCGTCCAGCCTGATCTTGAATGTTTCTGGGGATGGGGCATCTACCACCTCTCTGGGTAACCTGTTCCAGGTTTTCACCACCCACATAGCAAAAAATTTCTTCTGTGTATCTAGACTGCATCTACTGTCTTTTAGTTTAAAGCCATTAGCCCTTGCCGTATCACAACAGGCCCTAGTAAAAAGATCGTCTTGAGGTACAACCATTATTAGGACTCTCTGTGAAAAAAACCCTCACACTAGCAAAGCCTCTTTATCATGGACAAATAGAAGAGGAATAATAAAGAGACAAAAGAACTTAACAAAACTTGGGTTTACAATATATAATATAAAAGAAGAAAAATATTAAGCATGTATTTTGTGAAGTTGAGTCCATGTTACAGCTCTAACTCCACTACCACCATCAAAAAGCAGGAGAAAATGTCCCTTGACTGATGCATGCCAAATACACAGTAATTTGAAAAGAAGATGTAACAATAATATGCCAACCAGCTTATTTACAAATATTGCATTTCAGCCTGTCTTCTACAGCAGTCTTCTGGGAGAAGTAGTAAATATTCAGGAAGCATTCATTCAAGCATTTTTTTTAACCCACACCGATGTAAAACCCCCAACATCTGCAACTACCACCAAAGAATGATTTTCTAAAATTGGATTCTGATGGGGTTTTTTTCCCCTATGTTCTCCAGAACTCCCACCCAAACCAACCACATCAAATTCTCCTTCCCTGCTTCCCAACCTTATTCCCATTTGTTAAAACACTTGAGCCACTTGTAACAACATTCCTTAAAAGCTAATTCTCTGAGGCAGTCACACAAAGATCCCTCAGACATTTCTGACAGCTGAATGAGACCGGGGGACTTATTATTCTAAGGCAAGTTAAGCAGTAACCAAACCTTGATGGTCTTTGTCTCACACTTAGTTGGACCTTCCATTGCTTCTTGGGCAGGGAACAGGGGTAGGGAAAGAAAGTAAACAAACAAGAGGTTGTGTCCCAGTACAGAAGTACTTCAGTGGCAGAAAAATGAGATGCTGCTGTTGTGTGTTCAAAGTACAAAGTGTCCAGTACAGAACAGATTATCAGAAGCATGGTTAGGGGGACTTAGTGTAACCCAAGTACCCTTTTATTCCTCTCTTCTACTTTCAGTTCATGAGGAAATGACCCAAATAACCACCCACACACAGCTGAATCCAGCAGCCATAGGGAGACACTCAAGTCAGCAGGCAACTGCAACACCTGCTTGCCCAGGCAGAGACCTCTTCAAGCACCACAACCTTCCCATTAACTATCACAACTCATGAACACAGCTGCTATCCACATCCTGAACTACAAAGCCAAGTTTTATTTTTAGCATAGAAAGCTTCAGGAGAAGCTGATGACCTAAACCAGCATTTTTCCATTCTAGACAACCTGGCTTTAAGAACAAAAGCACACAAGAAAGTTTCATGAGCAGCCTGTCAACCCTAAGGAAAAACAAGCATAGCAAATGCCCAGCTTCAGTAAAACCACGTTCAATATACTATCATTTCCATTTAGTTTGCAAAGAACAGTTATACAGAAAACATATACACACTTCTAGGGCAAACTTAAGAGTAAAAAATTTGTAATACAGCTTCAATGCCAACCTAACATGGGAAAGTAAAACTTGACATTTCACACCCAATCAAAGAGGTTTTGTTTTCACTGTTACTCTGTTTTGTGTTGGGTGTTTTGGGAGTGGGTGTCCCCATGTCTGTCCGTCCCCCCCCCTTTTTTTGAACATGTATCTCAGAGTAGAAACATAAGGGAATGTGGGAAAGAGAGGGTCTGCATTTGGTACAGTTGCCAAAACCTTACCAGTGGAACAAATCATTTCCCCTGCAAACCATAAAACCATAAGCTTGTTCAGAAGACTGATCCATGAAGTCTTATTTTGCAACATCATGACCTGGACCCAGTCTAGAACACTGAATACAGGTGATAATGATTAATAATAGTGGAAAAAATGTTCTCAAGGCGAACAAAAAGAATGATCTGAGACTGGATGCAATCATGGCATGGTTGTGACTCTGTGGGCCTTTACTTGACACTGGGAAGGAAACCCTACTCTCAGGAATAAAAGTTTCCATGAAACATCTGCTGAAAAATTATCATCTGACAGTTTGATTTATTATCAAATGATACAGACTCTGATGAGGTTTAACAGTTGCCACCTTCTCTAGATGAAATCCAGGAGGTTAAAGTAAAAAACAACAACTCACCATCTCATTTCTGTAATATACTGAATATTGACATACTAGAAGCAACTACCAGAAAAAAAATCCCACCAGTGTTCCCTCCTACATTGGACCTTTTCATAAAGAAATAATAAATAATCTGAAAGGAGAGAAGGGAGATTAAGAAAATAAACTTTCCACACATTCTCTAAATGATTACCATTTGCTTTTTGCTCTGTTATGGTTTTTAAGCAAATGCCAAGTTCAATATTTACTTCGACAGAGCCTGCACGCAAAACGACGTCTCCCATATGGCAGACTTCACTTGCACAGCAGACCCAGGATTAATGAAACTTAGATGACCACGTCAGGGAGGACAACACTGTCCAGAAAGAATAGCACAATCCAGTATTTTCAAAACACAGTCATTACAGCTCAGCATGGATAACGCAGAAGACACTTTGCAGCTAAATACAGCAACACTGAACTGCAAACAGCTTTTGAGTGCTGACAACCACTCTCAGATAAAACAAATTCTACTGCTCAGCAACAATAGTTAATTTTATGTGCAAACTATTAGATAAAATTTATGTGTTGGGGCAGGTAAAGAATGGGGACTGGTAAAAGAACAAAAAAACCCCACACTGACATCCACAACTAATGCCAGTGGAAGCATTAGTAAGTTTAAATGCAGGATTTTTACCATGCAAAGGCAAAGGAACAAATGCTATTTTTAACAATGAATTATATTTAGAGCACATTCACAAAAGAAGCCGTCACAAATGTTTACAGCTCTAACACTCTGAATTGTTTCCCAGTTGGATTTATCATCCCCCCAAGGGCCCTTGCAAAGATACCTGTATCATCTGACTCTGTTCCTTTTCCCATGCTACAACGGCTGCCAGCGTACTGCAACAGTAGTAGTTGCTAATTCCTAGCAATATCATTTCTATCTATGTGTCCCTTTACCGCGGGTTCTGAGAGCAATTATTTCTTACTATTTCACTGGCAACTTCCTATGTATTGGACAAGTTTTTTTCACCTAAGTTATACCTCTCAAGATGAAAAGTATGTGGGGAAGAGGAAGTGTGTAGTAAGCCTAACAGCATGATCATTTAGACAAAGCAAATATAAGGAAAACAAGTGGCTGGCTGATTTCTCTCTATCCAATTCATGTAACTTCAAAATACTGTTTCAGACTTTCCTGTCCTACCCCCTGTATAGGTTTCCACAACATAAAGGAATTTGTAAAGCTTTCTAGGATACAAAGAAGGGAAGCAGATCTGCTTCACAGGTTCCCAGGTCTACACAATGTGTTCCCATAAATGTGCTTTTAGTCAGAGAAGTCTGTAATGTACATGATTCTGATTTTACAGCCGTGTTTCATTTGACTTTTGGATATGGCTCTTTAAGGTATTTGTAGTGTTTTACTACTTCTCCAGTAAGTTTCTGATCTCCTTCCCCTTTTTTCCTTTTCTGTCATCTTTTCCCAAGCGGATAATACACTTTGTCTTCTCATTATTTTAACTTCTTAATGCCTTAGTTGCATCCTATTATCTTCTTTAATGTTGATTCATCTTTCAGACCTTTTAAAAACAATCTCTTAAGCATGAAGTCTTGTGGGAGAGAAAGTCACAGGGCATCTGAAAGCAAGTACTTTATTAATTACCAAAATAAATAAATTTGAGTTATTACCATTAGCTGAAGTCCTGCCCTCAGATTTTTTTTACTTTGAAATCCTATGCTTTTAATGCAATGACTTTATTCTCTGGACACAATAAGCAAGCAAATTCTTAAGGTGCAGCAATCAACAGAGGCTAAACACAGCCCCTTCCCTAGACAGAGAAGCTTTAGTATTTTCCCAGTAAGATGCAATTGCTGTAAAAACATTGGTGGCGTACAGAGTTCTTCTTCAGTATGACACATGGTACAGTTTTCTGAGAGGACTGATACCAATCAGTTGGCCCGCTACGTTATTGCAAGGCTTCCAGGTAATGACACACAAGTAAGAATATCTAGTAGTATTTAAAGAATGCAAATAACTGCTCTTCAAAAGACAGACTATCCACAGCTGCCCATAGCAGGGACTTTTCAAAGGAGATGAAACTTTGCCTTTGAGCGGCTACAAAAGCCTTGGTGATGACTAACACAATTGATTGAAGGATTACAACACCAACAAGCCACTACTGTACTACACCATGTTCAATAGTAATAAATTTGTGCCATTATCCCAAGAAAGGGAAAAGGCAATGTGTGCTTTACTCACCCTTACAAGGCTTGGAGCAATACATGAGCATGGTATCTTGACATTCTTGAGGCACTTCTCATGAGACATGAAGTTGCAAACTGTGGAAATAAAATAAGAACCGTGAGCAAATCTTCACAAATAAGGGATTTTGTGAGAAACAAAACAAAAAATGATATGGAGTCAAATACAATTAGGAACATATCTTTTTAATCACACTTGCTCTCCCCTAGGTTTGAGGATGTACATGACTGCCACACTTCAGGCAGCACGTGAACTCCATCTCACTTTGTTACTAAGGCATTGGCAATGGAAAAGAAGAAGGGTTTAAACCAATACATTACAGGCCTACAGCGAGTCATGCCCTCCCACACCTTCTCCCCATAAGCACCACAATGAGCTCTTAAATTTCAAAATATATTTTAAACAATCTAAAGTCCAAAACAGCTTCTTCGATGTAGCCAAAGCAGATACACACGTTTGAAAGTAAACTTATTCTACAAGCTAATGTGTGTGACAGGAATAAATGAGAGAAACCACAGTACTGTTACACAGTGAGACTAATGGACGAAGGATACTAAATTAAAGGTCACCATTTGCATGCAGCTTTGAAAGTCAAGAGCAACTAATTATTGCTTCTACTGTGGAAGCACAGGTTTAGAATTCCACCTGATCTCCACAAAGTACGCTTTCAAGCAAGACAGCATTCGAAAAAATCCATTCTCATCGGGATCATATTTTCCATAGCTTCTTACCATGGATTTACATGATGTTAAGCTGTTCCAAGAAAACAAGGCATTCTTTATTCCATTCCCACCACCCTGCATTAATGAGGAGCTAGTAAGCTGTGCAGCTACAGCTTTAGAGTCCTCCTTATTTCAGAACTACCCTTAGCAGTTCCAGCGCAAAGCCTTACACAGATGCTCAGGCTCTGACCTCGTGTGGAAGCACAGACCTCTCCCCGTGCCTGCTGTTGCTGTACACAGGAGGTTTTCACACAAACCTGCTTTTCAGAAGCATGCTGTACTGCTTCCTAAGTTTCACCAGGAATGGAGAAAACCCCTATGCACTTCAAGCTTCCCATCTGCAGGCCATTGCCACCAAAAGCAGACCATTTTCCTTTCCTCTCTTCTCCCTTCTCCAGCTCATTGACTTCCGATTTCACAACACTGCTGCCTCCCATGCCAACTCAAGCATTAAAATCCAGATCCACTTCTCTGTGATTTACCGCTAGTCCATGCCAAGCAACCTTTCCTTTTATCTGGCACAAAAAGAACGATAACCTCTTTCACACTGGCGCTCATCTTAATGCAAGCAGCAGGCAGACATTTGTTTTTCATTAGTCTGCAAATCAAAAAGAAGTAGCACTGCAAGTCACCACTGCGTATAAACACATTATTATTCATCATCCATGGTTGAACGCAGAGTGATTACTGCATTGATGAAAGGAAGTGGGAACGGAGCAGATCCAAACCTTCTGCTGGGTGCTGTGCAGTATTAAGTGCATCTCTAAGGTTGATAGCATTCGTGACTAAATAAGGCAGGTAAGGGGTGGAAACAGTCAATGAAGGGATAATAAATCAGATTCTCAGAGCTGAAAATGCAGATGCCCAAGACAGTTGTACGCGGTCACTATGGAGGAAGGAGCACACAGCCCATCAGCATGTAAGAGACCAAAGAGAACAAAGGGATTGTCCAGGCAGAGGAAACAAGCATCTCCTATTCCAGAACACAGGTATGACCCCACACAGAGAACTGGTGAATTCTTTATCACACTTACGTATATTACAACAACATGGATGTTGATGGACATAACCTACTCTCTCCTCAGGTCTCCACAGCATTTCTATGGATGCTTTCAGAAGGGTCAGCTAGTTGCTGTGAGAACAAGTCTGTAAAGGTTGCAGGAGAGATGCTCCCTGCCCACTACTAGCTAGTCTGAAATGTACCATATATGCCCTGCCACTGACAGAAGACATCTGCCCCAGTCTTTTCCCTGTCTCAGGTGGTGCCTGAAGCTCAGCTGAACCTGTCTAGGTCAGGAGGGCTGGACCCTGCAGGCAGAAGCATGGTGACAAAGGTTCCCACAGCTCCAACCCACAAAAGGCAACAATATGAAGCTTCAAATATAAATAGGCAGCTGTCAAGAACTTCATAAAGGGGTGAGAACTTGTCAAGGAGAAAGCATCAGTGAAATGGCGCAGTTTTCCTTTGTTTTTCTGGTTCAGAAGCAGGCAAACTAGAAAGGAAAGCACAGAGCAAGACGCTACAGACTGCTCCCATAAATTTTATGATCGGCAAGAAGCAGCTGGCAACTGAGGTCTGCAAGACCAGTATCTCCAAGTGGCTACTGGCTTGAAGTGCACATACAGTAACTCAATACACAGGTTAACCAAGCCCTACACAAATGCCTCAGGGAATTCAGAAGGCTCCGAATCAGCTGACAGATGTGAAGCTCCTTCCATGGGCAAGGATCTTGAGAGATGATGTCCATTTATTCAGACAACTCAAGTTGTGAGTTGTGCCTGAACACAATACCACTCAGTTTTCTCTTTGTGGTGACAGAAGCAGCAAAATACGGCCCTGCATAAAGACAGCATCCCATGGTTCAGCTGAGGAAACATCTCGTGGCACAGAAAAATAATACTGAAGACTTATTCAAACCAGCAATTTCAGAAAAGCGGTAAACCAAAAAGTGAATAAAGGTTTCATGCAAGGAGAAAAACAGGAAGGTGCATAAAGCTTTTAACTGCTTGACTGCATATCAAGAAAGAAAACACAAAATAATGAATTTCCAAAAATTTTGTGGAAAAGATTGAAGTATTTGCAAAAAAACAATTAAGAAATATCAAGAGACAAATGGCAAGAGATCAGTAGGGTCCGAACAGAGACTGTAACATTCTCCACAGAAGATTTTCACATGTTTTTCTGTAGGTACTCACACATCCCTCCTCTGCCTGTCACATGCTTCAGATTTGGCAGGGAGGATGCACACGCTGCAGCTACATTTCTTCTTCCTGTCCCACAGAATTCCTCAGGGGGTGCACTAACTCTTACAAGGCACCATTTTGCTTCTCTTTTCAACACTCCCCAAAAAAGGGGGGGGGGGGGGGGGAGGGGCGCGGAAATGGCAGCAGGCCAAACTGAAGTATGAACAGTACTGGGGGGTGTGAATTCTAAATTTGTGTCAGTAGCACTGGAGAGGGAATGCAATTAAGCCTGAAGTTCTGACAGCCAGGAGAGGTTTGGTGTTTTTTAAGGGATGGTCTTTCACCAGGAAAAACAAGCCAGAAGATGCTGCATGAAGTTTCAGAATACGAAATGCAAAATTTGAGGTAAAATCATTTAGCGGAAGAAGACAGGCTGTTCTATTTATAGGCAGAAGATTTCTCCATACAAACTCAGTGATGAGGCACCAGCCCATGCATCTATGGATTGTCTAAGTCACAACAAAGCAATTTCAAATGCAGCTTTCAGATGCTGTATACAAAAGTGATGGTTTCACTAAGGTGTGAAAGGCAGGAGCACTCAGTGCATCCTTTAGTTAAGCATTTTCAGCACTGCCAAAAGTACCTAACAGTATGGATGAAGGGAGAGACAAACACTTGAGGTGTATTGGAAGAAAACAGTGCCTGCAACCTTCACATTGGACTTTCAATACAAGGCATCCATATCCAGGTTTAAACTGAATGAAGCTATAGCATATTGAGGGAAAATGAAGAGAGGCAATTTCCAGATACACTGACAGAATCCACAAAACATGTACCTGCAGATTTGGGGGACTTTTCATGGTCTCTCTGAGCACCTAACTATATGGTCAGGTGTACAGCAGCAACAATATTTGACAATTTTCCCTTGTTCCCCTCCTCTATTCAATAATAAATTACTTCAATTATATGAAAAATTAGATATTCCCAAAGCACAGCAAGAAGCCAGGTGGCCATCAGGCACCACAGGACTGCTCCATGCCCACACCAACCATGAGATGTGGCTTTACAGTGGTCTTTGCCCAAGTGCCTTCACTTCCTAGGGTTACTTCCCCAGTCACATTTTGTTTGACTTGGTAATTTAATAAAGAAAAAGGCAATATATATGTACAGCAACACGCAGTGAATATACAGCCAGCCGCTCTCCAACATACACTTGCAAGGAAATACAAAACATCTCCCTCAGCTGTCCCTAGGAAGGCAGGACATAAAAGCTGGGCCCTGCAGAGGGACCTGGGCAGGCTGGAGCGATGGGCCCAGGCCAGTCGTGTGAGGTTCAGCAGGGCTCAGTGCCGGGTCCTGCCCTTGGGTCACACCAGCCCCACGCAGCGCTACAGGCTGGGGCAGAGCGGCTGGAAAGGGCCTGGTGGGAAAGGGCCTGGGGGTGCTGGGTGACGGCCGGCTGGGCAGGAGCCAGCAGTGTGCCCAGGGGGCCCAGGCGGCCAGCAGCACCCTGGCTGGTGTCCCCAGCAGTGTGGCCAGCAGGACCAGGGCAGTGACCGTCCCCCTGCACTGGGCACTGCTGAGGCCGCCCCTCGAACCCTGTGTTCAGGTCTGGGCCCCTCTCTGCAAGAGGGACGTAGAGGGGCTGCAGCGTGTCCAGAGACGGGCAGCGGGGCTGGGGAAGGGGCTGGGGCACAGGTCTTGTGGGGAGCCGCTGAGGGGGCTGGGGGTGTTCAGTCTGGAGGCTCAGGGGGGACCTTGCTGCTCTCTACAGCTGCCTGACAGGAGGCTGTGGGCGGGTGGGGGTTGGTCTCTTCTCCCAAGTAACAAGTGACAGGACAAGAGGAAACGGCTGCAAGTTGCGCCAGGGGAGGTTTAGATTGGAGATTAGGAAAACTTTCTTCACTGAAAGTGTGGTGAAGCATTGGAACAGGCTGCCCAGGGAGGTGGTGGAATCACCATCCCTGGGGGTATTTAAAAAACGTGTAGATGCGGTGCTTAGGGATGTGGTTTAGTGATGGACTTGGCTGTGCTGGGTTAACAGTTGGACCTAATGATTCTATGATCGCTATAACTCATGAGCTGTGCAACACTTGTTAACAAAGCAACAGCTATTTACACCCTCCAATATGCCACACTTTTTCCAAATAACCCTTTTTCTCTGTCCTCAAGACAGACTTCAAAGCAGAATCCAAAACTTGAAAGAAGAAGGTGGATTATGTCCCGTGCAGACTCTAGCAATGTGTCTGTGTCCCACACAAATGATGGCTGGGTGAGAATTGCCCAAGAAATACCAAATTTAACACATAATCTTCTCCTATGCATGACAAGACCATCCAGTTCTGAGGAAAATCCTAGGTGGTGTTGAAAATTACTTTTGTTTCCACTCTGAGGAGATACTCATCACAATCCAGTTTTGCTGTTTTTCAAGCAAATTTATTTGTAAATTTTTATTTTAACATTTTAACTTTAACAATTGTATTTATAAATCTAATTTTACATTTGCTAAACACTTTTAAAAACAGAGCTACTAAATTGCTCTCCAAGGAGGATCAAGGAATGTCAACAAAAAGACCAAAATGGATTTGATTCTCTTCTGGAAGTCTGATCAGTTTAACACATGACTGACTGTGCACCTATTCACAGGTGGGTTCTTAAGGCAAGAGCACTTCTCTCATTTCAGTAAGGACTTATTCTGAGCTTAACAAATGCACCTGCAAAGTAAATTGCAATTTCTCCTCCAACTGTCTGTTGCCTGGATTTGTTGACCTGCCAGTAGCCTTCTGCCCCTCTGCCTCTGCTTCTTACATCTCAATTAAGTTGCACCAGTTCCAGAAGCCACAGCAACACCCACTCCTTCCAAAAAATCCCTCCTTTTATGTTCACTGCAAGGTGCCACAACCCATGGGTTTTGCAGGACATGGTCTGGTACTTACAAAGGAACCACCATCACCCTTCATTGCCACAGGTCACATTCAGGACTCTTGAAGAGAGGTCTTGTACCTGAAGACAGATGCAAGTTCCTGCAGCTGAGTGCTCCTTCCATGCAAACCTGAGATGCACTGGCACACCGCAGACCAACAGCAAACTCCAGTGACTCCCAAGAAACAACACAGTGTTTTGGCCAGCTGCCTGTCACAGAGCCAGTACTAGGAAAATTTCATACCCTGACATTAAGTGACAACACCACAACTCCTCAGTATTGACTGGATGACTTGGAAAACAATAGTTTCTTGTTGTTCATCGTCATCTCTGAGTGCTGTAACTCACTCGCATTTTGTCACCTGCACAAGCTGTAATTCCCAGCAAGGGCCTGCAAAAGTTTATTCTAATCTTTTCAGAAAGGTTATAGATTACTGAATGCCCTAGCTGACTAAAGGGCTTGTTCCTGTTTTTAAAACAAACCACTAGCTCAGCCAGGAATGGCCTAGTAACTCAGAATTGTTTTCCCAGCTATGAGTGCATAATAAATTTTTCATTTCTGGAAAACTTTAAGTGCAATGCATTAAAGAACATACTCAGCTCATTAATGGGAACATAAATAAAACTAAATGAAAAGCAGTAATTCTCTAGGGCATCTTGTTAAATGTAAGACTTGGAAGTCATCCCTGTCTTGGAGAGTTTACTGACTGGATGGCCTGATATATGTAGACGTATTACATAAATGAAAAATCTCTACAATCCTCTACAAAAAGACCTATAAATTTACACAGATTACATGGAAGAATTACAAGGGTGATTAAAAAAAAAAAAGGGGGAAAGAAAAAGCCTTCTTGAATATCTAATGCTGCATGATACTCCTATGGACTCACCAGCAGTTCAGCCACTGTGCAGACAGTATGCACACACCGTGAGTTCGTATAGCAGCATAGAAGTGGCTTTTGTGTCACCCTTCCCTGTTCTTTTCCTAATAATGTCTAGTGTTCAATTTGCCTTTTTTTCATACACACTGGGCACACATTTCCCTAGATGCATCATTACAACTCCTAACTTCATTTCTTGCCTGAACTGTAAAAGCTGACTCAAGGCTCATCGATTTGTGAGAATTTCCCCCCGACCCCTGCCATACACATCACTTTATGTTCGTAGACCCCAGGCAATAAAATGGTAGATTTAATATTGGGGAGTTCTTTTTTCCAGTAGCAGGTGTCTGCAAATGTTACAGATGATCCCTATCCAAACCATGTCATCTTTAAAAGGTTATCTTCAAAAAAACATGAAACACAGTAGATGGAGAAACATGGACAAAGTCTTCATCAGGTATTTAAATGCAACTTTACTCCTCCTGCCCTGAACTGGAATATCTCTCTGTACTCACACGTATTTTAGGCTCGAAAATTTTAAGTATTCCTTTTAAGAATCAAATACGTTTATAAATAGCTTCCCAGACCAGATGCAGGTGGGACAATTGTGTTCTCCCCACCTTCAACTTTACAGCAGCTTTCATTCTTTATCATAAGCCCCCACACCCTGAGATTCTCACTCCTTTTTCACACAACAACCTCCAACTCATCACTGCATTTTCAACATCAAACACGACTCATCTGTAATCAAGTTTTCTTTTTCCATCTGAACAAATCCCAGCAGCTACAAGGAGCATCATCTTCTGTTGACTGAAGGCAGGCAGGTCTCTGAAAAAACAGGACCATGCCTCTTAACAATCCCATCACGTGTTTAAAGACTTAGCCATGGGAACACTGCAACAGGCCCCAAGAGAGGGGCAATTGTTTGAAGAGAAGGGGTACCCAAAAAATCCAGCTCCTTACAGATGGCGAAAGGATAAGTTCACAGACTTGTACTTTGTGATAACTCTGGTCTGAGACCACACTGCTAGCGGATGGGTTGAAGAGCCACCTGCCTCCTGGCTGCAGACTCCAGGGTGCTGAGCACCAGGAGTATGATGACAGTGTTGCTATTTCTCCATTGAACTGCTGGGATTAGGTGGACTCCTTGGGAAGGTGACAGAACAGGCACTTTTTACACTACCACATGCCTGATGCAACAGGCCACCAACTTCAGCAAGAAATCAGAACCATCAGGTTTAGGAGCAGTCTCAGGGCAGCACAAAGGATATGTGGTGCAGTTTCAAACTTTGTGCTTCGCAGTAAACGTGACTATGTTCTAAATGCAACAGGCACTACAGAAAGAATAATGGCTCATGCCATTTTACTCCAGAGGTGTAATTCACTCCAGCAGGGTGAATTTTTCAATTCCTTTTCACTACTTTCAGTAATTTTCATTGTCATTAACTCCAGTAGGGAGCATTACTGTTAAGAGTGCAGCACATCTAACTACATAGTCTGAAGAGTTACAGTCAGACTCTCACATGCTGTAATTCAGCACAACTGCTTTCAGCCTGCTAAAACACAACAATTTACAGAAGCCAAGATTCTTTTACTTCAAGTCAATATACCAGATTAAAAACAAGATATATGTTACATGGTCTCACTTACACCAAGATTAAGGAATGGAACAGGGATAGGAAAGAATGAGTAAGGGTAAATTATCCACTCAAAAATGTTCCCAGGCTTCCTGTAAAGTTTAGTGATAAGAAGAGACATCCATCAGTACTTCTGGCAACAACAATATTTCTCTTAGACACAATTATTACAAATCTTTGTTCTGTATGTCACCAACTTATATAAGGCATCATCAATTCTGAAGAAGAGGGAGTATCTGAATTTGCCTATGCTACATCAAGCCATTATTGCAACCTATTCTGCAATTGGAGGCATTTCCTCTCCCTGAAGTCAGAGCTACTCTTCAGAATATGAATGTTCCTCAGAATTACGAAATGTTGTCCTACTTTTGACACCAAGCCTGACAATGATACAAATTCAGCAATTAACGGAAGTCTCAGCATCTATCAAAGCAAATGACTATGGGAATTCAGAGGTTTTGCATGATTTGCTCCTGAGAAGACAACTGCTGGGAAGAAAAATATGAGGACATTCCTGAGCCCAAAGGATGAGGGGAGCACTGGAATTTCTATCCCCTTATTCTCAGATCTGCAAACTGAAACTCATTCCAAATAGAAAAATATCAGTAGTAACAACTCTGCTCAACTGATGTCAAACAGTCAAATGTTATAGTTCAGATGGTGTGTTATTTCTCTGCCACATAGCTACACTGTCAAAATAATTTCTACAAAAATATTTACTACTTTAGGCATGAATCTCAGTGTGTCTCTGATATAACTATAATGAAAGCACATAAGTAACACATTAATTCTTACAGAAAACTGAGTAGCAAGTAACCTCATGAGCTCAGCTAGTCTGTATTCCTGACAAATGGCAGCCAAACCCGCTCCAAACACCCACCCAGGAGAGACGACCCACAGCCTCCGAACACAGCCAACTCTACATCCTCCAAAGTCCTTACAGCTATGAACCTGGTGCTTGACGTCCAAACCAAACCTCCCTTCTCACAACTTCGTTCCAGTATTTCTTGCCCTGTGTACTCAAGCCATGAAGAACTGTTTATTTCCATTTCTCTTTCAACTATTTCTGCAGCTAGGTAGGTACCTTCGTGAAGCAAGGTGCTGCTTATTTTAACAAGTCAGATGATTATTTTGGACAGTTAATGAATGCAGACCAGAAAGAACAGCAAAAAAAACACGTAATGTGGCAAAACCTACACATTAAGTGTTATTCTTACACCTCCCCTCACAAACAGAAAGAAAAAAGAAAAAAGAGAGTGCTCAGCAAGTGAAAAAAAACAGCTCTTTTTTAAAGACCTCTGGAAATCATTGCTAGAATAAGAGAATATGAGATGTTCTCTTATTACCCCTGTTATTAAGAAAGAGGAAGCAAATATTTGTTCAGTCCAACCACTTTCCCCAGGGTTACCCTCAAACAAAGCAGGGCCCTCTGCCTTCTGGTGGATCACCATCTAGTCCAGAACCTGGGAAGAACTCAAAATTCCCATTTTGTTTACCAGCATTCATGGAGATGTCTTAGCTTCCACCTCTGTTCTGCCAGGGCTCACAGTCATGAAACAATAACACTGGTTTATAAAGAGGCTGGTTACAAGCACTTGGGGAGGGAAGACAGGTACAGAAGTAGCACTTAACATGGAACAATCAGCTTGTACTTTAATAAAAGTACACCCATACAGACCGTGGCAGAGTGCACTGTACGCTCACTACAGGAGGCATAGCTACTGCAGCATATCTAGAAGGAGGAGAAAGGACAACTTTCTACAGATGGGCAGAACAAACCAAACAAAAAATCTAGCAAAGCCAGGGAGTAAACCAAAGCTTTAAAGCTATTATGCAGGACAACAGTAAGAGTCTCCACTTTCCAAACAGTGAATCAGTGGGACTTAAAGGGTATATCAGCACCAAGATAATTCAGGCAAAGTCAGTCTATCAAAAGCAAGTAGGTTATTTCCTCCTCTTTTCCATAGCACATGCCTGACATGACAGAAGCCAAAATACAGGCTTAATCATACAGTGCCTCTGCCCTTTAGGAGCTTTTTCACTCACTTCTGAAGTCATCCCCCATCCTGGAAGCCAACTATTTTGTTCAGCCGAACCGCCTTTGCATTCACTGAATAAATCCATTGATAATTAGAAGACAATAGCTCTGAGGAAATGCCCACAAGCTAAGCAGTCATAGATCGGAGAAAAAGATTTGTATTTTTTTTTAATCTCAATGGTTCAAAATTATTATATAAAACATGCTGTTATCAGACTGCTTATGCAGACAGTACCATTCCAGCTGACGGAGGAGATGCTGATTTCATGAGTAACTTAAAAGCAACATTCTCTTTTCACTAGAATTTTGTGGGACTTAACTTTTACATTTGTTACACAGTTTTGAGTTCCTTTTCTACTGTAGCAGCTTGCCAACACAGACACATTTAGCTTTTTTGTTTAGGACTGTGACCACAGCCAGACTGAATACTGTGACTATTTGCTGAAAGGAATGCTGGATGCAGTACATGGACCTTGCCAGCTTATTTCCCAATTCAGCAGAACCATGCAAAGACCTGTACATTCTCTCAGACAAACGCACGACCTAGTTTAAGTTTAGAAGTCTGTTAAGCAATGCTTCATAAATGTCACCAGGAAAACTGTCACTAAAGAAGCCCTGGTCTTCACAGAACATTTCAAACAGCAAGACAGAAATGGAAAAATCTCTGAAAGCTTTAAGAAGTCAGGTGTTAAAAACATCCTCCTCTCTCACTGTGGTGAGAAACCTTGGGCCTTTGCTCGTCTTACAGTTCAGTAAGACCCGCATTGTGGATACTCTTCCTCTGAAAGTCCAGAAGAGATGAGAAACCTGTTCGGCTTTCCCAAGTATTTACTGTGGATTACATTGTACTTTGTATTTCCAGAACTGTCTACATGACAGCGAGCTCTATTTGTAGGTATAGTTACCCCAAAAAAATGTTTTTATAACTTCTGAGCTCTGTAATTTCAAGGCGGCATATTTGAATTCTTATTCATTTGTATTTCAGGTATGCTGTCAGGAAATAACATAGCAACAAGTCAAGCAAAAACAAGACAAGCTACTAAATAACAAAACAGTCAAATGAGTTCAATGATATATCTGAACTGTCAATCACAACAGCACCAATTTGATTGCAGTAGGTTTGCTTGAATAGTGGTAGCTTTAAAGCCCCATAGCTACCCTAAGGACCTCTTACTCTCCCTTCAGTAAGGCTTCAAATATTCTGAAGTCTAACAATAAACTCTATCTTGCTTTTCCATCTTCCCTGGTACAGTAAGCCCAATACTGTCAAATGAACAGCACTGCACCCGTCAGAAAAGCACCTTCCACTGCCTTCCATCTCTGACCAAGCAGGTTTCCTAAATCCTGCTAACCAGATGAAGCTAGAGTACCTACAGCTAGAGGGTCAACAAAGGCACCTACACTGTGTGCTCAGTTCTACCAGTGCTTTGCACTCCAAGGAGCAAATAACAACTGCACAAGGAAGCTATACCACAGTAGCAGAAGTAGCCACCTCCATTTTGTCAACAGGCTTTTCTACATCATAACCATACCCAGCAGAAAACCCTAGACACCCTGCCAGCTGTGCCTACAGAAACAAGAGGGGTCCTCCCTCTCCACTTTACATGCTGCAGTATGGCCTCACTTAATGGTCCCATCTAGAGAGGAGCTGTCAACAGCATAATGTCCAGATGGGGACCAGTGATGATCCTCAGGGGTCCGTACTGGGACCAGTACTGTTACAGAGACAGTGGGATTGAGTGCACCATCAGCAAGTTTGCAGATGCCACCAAGCTGAGTGATGCCGTTGATTCACTGGAGGGAAGGGATGCCATCCAGAGGGACCTTGACAGGACTGAGGAGGGAGCCCATGTGAACTTCATGAGGTTCAGCAAGGACAACTGCAAGGTCCTGCACCTGGGTCAGGGCAAGCCACAGTGTCAGTACAGGCCGGGGGATGAAGGGATTGAGAGCAGCCCTGCCAAGAAAAACTTGGGGGTACTGGTGGGTGAAAAAATGGACACGCGCTGGCAATGTGCACTCATAGCCCAGAAAACCAACCATGTCCTGGCCTGTACAAAAAGAAGCGTGGCCAGCAGGTTGAGGGAGGTGATTCTGCCCCTCTGCTCTGCTCCAGTGAGACTCCACCTGGAGTCCTGAGCACAGGAAAGGCGTGGACCTGTTGGAGCAGGTCCGGAGGACAGCCACAAAAATTACCAGAGGATTAGAGCACCTCTCCTGTGAGGAAAGGCTGAGAGAGTTGGGGTTGTTCAGCCTGGAGAAGAGAAGGCTTCAGGGAGACCTTATCGTGGCCTTTCAAAGGGGGCTTATAAAAATGATGGGGACAGACTTTTTAGTATGGCTGTTGCAATAGAACAAGGGATAATGGTTTTAAACTAAAAGAGGGTAGATTTAGACTAGCTACAAGGAAGAAATTTTTTATGATGAGGTTGGCAAAACCCTGGAACAGGTTGGCCAGGGAAGTTGTGAATGCCCCATCCATGGAAACATTCAAGATCAGGCTGGACAGGGCTCTGATCAACCTGATCTAGTAGATATCTCTGCTCATTACATGGTGTGTCTGTGTTTGGACTAGATGACCTGTAAAGGTCCCTTCCAACCCAAACTATTCCATGATTCTATGTGAAAGGAGAGTTCTGCGTAGACTTTACTTTCTCCCTCTTGAAAGACATCTGGATCAGACTTCACACCTGTGAAATGAAGGTGGACACAGAATTTAAAAGATGTGTTATTTTAGCATAGAACAGCTCCCTGACATCAAAAGCTTTTTCTTCTTCGAAGAGATGGAAGACAGCTAGTGCAAAACTCACATCCAGACCCAGAAATCACCTACAACTTCTCTTCTTGAGGATTAGGTCAAAGACAGGACAGCACCTGGGACAAGGCGCTGGTTCACTGATGGAAACCCAGAAATCTCCAAGAGGGTTTTAACATCAGGAGAGAGCTCAGCAACTCATCTCCTGACAGTTCCCAAAGAAAAATCCTGCAGAGCAAGAGGCATCCCACTCACAACATGGAGTTGCACAGGGAGCCTGGAGGGACACAGTTTTTGCCCTCTGTTCACTGAGTTTGTCTTTCCACTGTGTGGTTCTAGCATGGTGATGCACACTACTGGGAAGTCACATCCACCATGCAACAGCCACAGACCATTGGGATGGCTGCGACTCTCCTTTCAGCAAGGAGGAATTGCGAGCCCGCAATCTTAGGTGACTAGCAGTGGTACTTAATTACGCTCAAGACAGGGATCCTGAAAAGGAATTGTCTCTGAACCACAGAGATCTGTGTGAGGGCAAACAATTAAGCACCCCAGTAGCTCTTTTGTACAGGCCAGAGGATGAAGGTTGCCCATACAAGCCAGATTGCCAGATCATGTAACATAGTCTGGCTTTTTGCAAGGTCTTCCAGACTGCAATATTTACATAGCTAGAACTGATCAAGTCAGCTTGAAATCTGACAGAAAAACCTCTGACCACCCTCACTGCACCTGCAGTGAAAGGCTATAGCTCCTAACATCCTTCAAGGGAGAAGAGAGGTCTTCCAATGACACCCCACTCAAAATTTCCATGTGATGCCACGAGGGTAAGAAAAAACATCAAATACCAGATACCACTAAAGACAAGCCTCTTGAAGACACTTAAACACTCATCTTTTCCCCTGGTTCTACCTTTAAGCTGGAGCCTTTTTTGTCTTCTGCTGCAGATTGCCCATGCAATCAACTGAACCATAGATAAAAACCAGTGGCCAGAGCAGAGAGGTGCCAGCTCTGCAGCATCTGTAAGTGAAATAGGACAGCAGGGGCAGAGAAGCATGAAATGGTTAAAAACAGAGGAGTGACAACAAAGACCCAGCCAGACCACAGAACCATCTACTTTAGGACATGCACACCAGTGTCATGAATGCTAAAGACATGGTACTTAACTCCCTGCAGCTGTTGTGTGCAACTGCTTCTGCAATTCACTGCTCTGAGGGTGATGCTTTACAAAGAGAAACTTTGTCAATTGTTTATCAGCACCCTCCAGCTGACTCACAGCTACTGGTCAAAACAAAGAGCTATAGCTTACAGTATTCAGAACAGAGTAACACAACAAAACCCACAAGCAAGACTGATCCAGCCCTCAATTTTAAGGAAAATCCACTAAAACAATTTGACATTTACTGCAAGTGTCCGTAAAACGAAAACTTCATCATGCTTAGGCAACCCACATAAACACTGCAGGTTTCCACCCCTCACATACGTTGACCTACTATCACTGGTTGCCCAGTACAGCACACAGAACTTCACATACCACATTGTCAATGTCATACTTCAAGAGTTTCTGAAAAGCCAGGTGGACAACACAGATGTCTCCTACAAAAATCAGTCCTGTTAACACTTCTGCAATTTTAGACATACTCACGCCAAAATGGCTCCTCACTTATAAAAGGGAAATAACAGTAGCACATCTTCAACTTTGAAAAAAGAAGAATTTGAGTTACTTACATAAACAGGGCAGATCACAGCAGAATTTAATGCACTGTGGGACTTCATAATCCATGATGGCGTTTTGGCAGAAAACTGTGATCTTGTTGCATTTGCCTGGAATCCCTCACAATATTCAAAGATGTGGAGATAATTCTCAACACTACAACATTCAGAGCAGCTTCAATGTAGTCCTGCACCTGTGGAGTGCATCACCAGGGACACACAACATATACCTCACATGCATCCCGTGCACACAGCGCCTCAATGAATTTGCTCAGTGCTCAGGGTGGGGGGAGACGGGACCCAAGAATTCCGTCCAAAACACATCCGAAATCCTTCGAATGAATCAAGGAAGAAGTGACAGGCAGCATTTTACAAAAACCCAGCCCCTGCCTCTCAGTTATGCAACCAGTAAGCAGGAGGGTTGCAATCCCTAGGGAGTGCACTTCCTTCCACCTTGCCGCTTAAAAACTGAACACAGAACATAAAAACGTAATAAAAAATCCTGAAGAGACTAGAATAAAAAACACTGCTAATCTTGGCTACAATAGCACCCACCTATCTCCACAGCATAGTGTAATTTTAAAAGAAACACTGAGTACAATTAAAATGTAGGCCAAATTATTAACACATGTAACCCTAAGATAAGTGTTCTTCCTCTTTTAATTTGGGTAATCCCAGCATTATCTAGGGCATCTCAACACTTCCTATCACCACAAAACAAAACAAGTGAAGGAAAAAAAACCACTCACACACAAAAACACCTCCAGTTGCCGTGGCAACCTCTACCTCTAATTCCTATAGGGCTTCATTTCCAAGCTGCATCACAGACAGAAGTGTACAAAACTACAGGATTTGAGTGAAAAAGCGAGCTGGAAAGGAAAAAAAAAAAAAAAAAAAAGGGCAAAAAGCAAAGAAGCAGGGTCCTGTGCCAGCAGGGTAAGAACATTCAGTGTCTTCTTCAGTATGGCTGCTATGAGGGTATTGACATGGTCAGGAAACTAAAGGTAAATGATTCATACAGTGGTGAATCGGAGGAAAATCAAACATTCGCAAGGCACTCCAGAAAGGCTAGCAAACTAAGGTGCTATTTATTTTTTGAATCACCATTCTTAATCTTACTACAAATGCCAAGCATTTCAAAAAGATTCCTGTTAAGAAAGAGCAAGGATTTCAATTCCACCACTTAGGCTTCAGTCATTGGAGACTCAGGAATATACTCACCTGGAATTTAAGCAACAGTCTCTTTCACATGAGTAAGATCATATATAATTCATAGAAGCTGAGCATTTACATCTATTTGGAGAACAGAAGCCTGCAGTGTCAAGTTATATAGACCACTTATGAGTACACCAGAACTTCCAAGGTGCAATAGCTCTGTTCACAAATCAGTAAAATTCAAGATCTACCCCTGAGAAACTGTAAGTTGTTCCTAAAGAGGGACCAAATGATCTCAGGGTTTATTTTGGTTTGTTGTTGTTTGCTGTGAGTTTTTTAATCAATCAGACTGGCAGGGCAAGTTTTTGTATCACTTGCTCTTAATTTATTATGTAACATAATCAGCTATTAATTTATACATGTGAATTACCAATGCATACTTAAAGGTTCTTAAGGATTCCCATGAGACCATGCTTCCCATATTTACAAAAAAGGTTACAGTGACCAAAAGTACTGAATAAGTATAATGTATCTCCATTATCTTTCCAAACTTGGGAAAAGGAAGAGGAGGATGATTTATTTTTTAAATAATCTATTTGTTCCTCCTGAAGAAACAATGGTCAAATCAGAAATACACTAGCTTCAAAAAATCTCAAGGTACTTGCCAGACAGGAGCTATTCTGGAGCAAAGAGAATATAAGAGGAACACAGTAAGAGAGGTCAAAACCAGAATGGACACGATACTTAGCTCTTTTGAAGGAAATTTTTAACATGACAGTATTTTTACCTCCTACTTTGGCCTATTTCTGAAAAAGGGTTTAGCTACGGAGGTTTTATAGTCTCAGCTGCTGTTGGGAATATGCATCACTGGTTAACTGTCTTCTTCACAAGAGAAACTACAGGCATGTAAGTCAACAGCACCGAAACCAAAACAGGAATCTTCTCACTTGTTTTTGTTTTTAAGGTTACATCTCTTCTTTCACACCTCCTTATTTTGGGTCACATGCTTAGTTTCTCACTTAGCATCTTCTCTTTGCAGAGTTAAGTCTCCCCAGCATCCAGGCAGAGGGCTGGAGCACCAAATATAATTGCAAGCACAATTTTTCTCAAGTTTCAACCCCTTCTAGGGAAAAGGGGTTGTGATCACCTTTTGGAAGGGCTGCTATTACCACCAAATGACAACTCTCCAGCAGTAAGAACAGACACACTGCCTCACAGCTCACGTGCACACCTGCCAAGCACAACTGTTCCAGTGTGGGGACCACCACTATATCAAACAGTATCCGTGGCCACCCAGAATTTATGGACCAACTTGCATAAGTGTCTTGAGAATTTTAAATTCTCCAAACATTTAATTTGTGAATATCCAAGAAGTCTGAAATCAGCTTTTCCAGTCCTCCTTATCAACACTGTGAGAAGAGGTTTAATGTGAAAAAGTTTTCCTAGGCCACGCTACTCAGCCCACACCTTTCTTTCAAGTCTAAGGGCTCCTTTCTACATGAGATACATTCCAGGATTGCTAGTCCTAATCAGTTTCCCATGAAAATTTGTCTGTGTGATGATTTACACTCTTGCATCCTAACTAGATTCTGAATAAAATCTTTCACCTCGCAAAACGCATTTTTTTATTCTGAAAGAGAGCACACAGTCTCAAACACAAGTAGCCTTTTTCTACTTTATGTTCAGACCCTTCCCTTATGCCCTCTTCAGGCTTAGAGGAATCTTAGCAATTTCCTTGTATTCTTCTGCCTTCTTTTGAAGCACCCAACCATGCAATGGTTTCAGCACTGAGGAAGTATTTTTGTTTGGAACTCTTAAGGAACTGGTTAGTGGAGTAATCTTATGCTCACTGGTTAACAAGGTGTACCAGTTATTATCTCCACGTGCTGTAGAGAAAGTACTGCAGAAAAAGGACAGGCTCATTTCCTGAATTACATCATAGCAAACCAAGACATTAAAATGTGACACATTCTGCCAAGGAGAAAGAAATGCAATGAGGAACAGAGATTTTTTTGCTACATATTCTTGCACTTATACTGCAAATATTATTTCATAGCCACTGTAAACTAATGCTATGTGCAAAACACCACACTGCTCCTATTTTAACACCTGAAGTTCAGATCATTCAGTTTCTCCCAAGCACATTTGTTTAGCAAAGTATTCAGAATGTCTGTAGCAGTCTTCTGTATGTAAAACCTCCAGGGATGGATTTAATTGTGGTCAAATACAGTAATTTTTATTCTCACTATTAGTTGCTTTAGCTCTTAAACAACATTATTTTTACATAGCAAGTGGCATGACATATAATACAAGTGGTATTTAAAAAGAAACCAAGCAGGTGAGCAATATCAGCATATGACATTCATAATCCTAAATATACTTCCAAGTAAATCACTCATATTCAATTTTAAAGAGGGAAAAAGCAACAAACATAGAAAAACACAAATACATGTGTTCTTTGCATGTATACATGTATGTGAGTATATATGTATGAATGCATATATACATACACATGCACACACCCTCATTCTTCCAGAACCAAGTGAATAAAAATATTTAAATGAAAACAGGAAGTGAAATTAGGGGTTGACTGTACTCTAGTGAATAACAGACTTCCACAAGTGAAATAACAGTAGGCAACAATATGGTTTAAAAGGAAAAATACTGTGGTGGCACATTTAGAAAAAAAGAAGTAGGCTTCCACTAAGTTCCTTATCACACTGTGACATACAAATGTTAGTTTTTGCTCTCTGCTTTGGAGCGTTTCCTATAAAGCTGCTCTCAAAACTGAAAGGTGCTATTGAACAAACAAAAAAAAGTGGGGGTGGGGTGTGTGTGTGTGTGTGGAGAGAAATCTCAACACCAAAAGAACAGGAAGTGATCAGCACATACTATTGTATGCTTTAGAAAGGTCTATCTGCTATACATACGTCCTGTTCTTTTCCCACTGGAGCTGAGTTAAATTAAATAAATGAATGTAACTTAGCCACTTGTTTTCAACAGATGTTGCAAAAGCAGTTTCATCAAAGGGATTTTCCACAGCCAGCTCAGAATGGACCTAATGAACAACAAGTACCCCAGAAGGAAGACAGTTTGAGCTGATGAAATGCAGTATGAGAAACAACTCTGGAAGAAACTAATGACATAAACAAAAAGCAAAGGTCATCCAGGGACAGCTTGATTCGAAGGTAATTCAAAGCTTCTACCTGAGAAAATTGCTCCAAAATCAAGAACAGAACCAGGCTTCTATGGGATACTAAGCAGAAACGCAACGTTATGGACAAGTTACAAAGAGCATGTAATCAAAGAGGGGAAAACAGACAAGCAACAGGACCCTGCCCAGAGGGAACCCCTGGGAAACAGTGCAGTAAAATTATCCCGGAACGTGGAATTCAGAACAAGACGGGGTGGGGTGGGGTGGGGGCGTGTTTATCAGCAGAAACATTTGTCATAAACTGCCACGAGGAGATTGAAAACTAAAAATCTTGCATGTCATCCTCCATTGCACTGTAAGTGCCAGACCCCACTTTAACATCAGCACCTACACTTGGGTAATAAATATCTACTGTACATAACACATCCCCTGTTAGAAAGCAATTGTCAATGCAAAGTATCCTTAATGGGCTTATTTCACATGGAAAAACCCAGGATACATTTTCAGGAAGACACTGAAATAAAAGTAACATCACCACTAAAGAAAAAAACTGCTTATGACTAAAACTGGAGGAGGACAGAGTAACCTCACAGAGACGTGTCCTGCTGAGTAAGGTGCACTACACCCCGTTTCAATACCAACTTCTACATCTATAAAGAAGGAATGAACACCATCTCTAGTGAAAGGGGAAGTGTTACCCAAACGTACTAGTTCGTAAAAAGAAACCAAACCTGAACCAGGGCATGTATCAGCACATAGCTAATGCACACAAACATCACAGAAAATAGGAACATGCATGTGCTTCTCCACCCTTGAAGTACTGGGGTCACTTCTGATTGAAATGCTACCAAAGTTTTAAAGAAAATGCTGTTAGGTGGCTCAGTACAATTCTTAAAAAACATTTTACAGAGAAAGCCTTAGAGTTCAACATACTTTGTTTATCAGAAAGAAATAACTAGTCAAGCATTTCTATCCCACACAACTGTGAGAAAGAATACAAGGCTTTTTAGACTCCTAGCACAGGACTGCAAGAACTATGGTCCACAGGAAACTTACCAAAGGAAGACTGAAAAATTTTGTGCAAGATTAAAAGAATGAGAGTATTAGCCTAGAAAATGGCCGAGGAACACCTGAACATATTAAGTCTAAGCAACAGTAGATGGAAGATCATCTTGAAAGGAAACCTGCAGAGTGCCAACGGCAGCCACTCCACACTGTGATGGATTGATGAGCACCTTCTTTATAGCTTTTGCCATTTATCACTGAGTCAGACTGAGGCAGTAACACAGATGGTAAGTGAAAGTGCTGTGCAAAGCCTGTTACTGGATTACTGGCTATAACACTTTCTACAGTAAGTTATTTACTACCTAACCGAGTTTCTGGACTGAGATTTGGGACAACACTATCAACACAAAATATAGCTTCCAGCTACAAAAGCTGTGTGTGTACTTGCAAAGCTCCCTGTCCTTTCCTCTGCATCACTGATGGTGACAATGATATTTTCCTCCAAAGCACTGTCAGAGGGAGGTGGGGAAAAGAAAAGCGTACATTCTTTTAGTACAAAACGGATTATCCTGCAAATCCAGACTGGTAAGTAAATTGCATCTTTCACTGGGTCAGTCAACGCCCCAAACATTTTCCCCCAACATATATGTCAGCTTGACCACAATTCAGCCAAGGTTTCAGGGTTTCTTTGGGGGAATGTTTTTTGGTGTGTGTGTGTGTCCCCAGTTTTTGTGTTCATTCCCAAGATGGATCCAGAGTCACATGGCTCAATCTAAGTTTTAAATACAGCAAAGTCATATCCACATCCTGTCCAAAGTCCTATCAAAAACATCTCAGCCACAAACTCACACTGCATGTCAACATCAAACAGCTCACTGTTGCATGGAAAGACCCCACCACTGATGAGGAACCCAGTAAAGAATGAAGCCAACAAGTCTTGAAAATAAAACTAATTGTGGAATAGAAGCAAGGTTTTACTGCAGTTTTACCTTGTTGCAGCATTTTTAGTTCAACATGCACCAAAAGCAAGCCAAGCTCACTAGAAGGAAGAATATGTTTCCCTTGTGCACTGTAAACATTAAGACTTTCTGGGGAATCTCACACATCATCCACTTCCTTCAAAACTCAGCAGGGTCAAGGATGTTCCAGCTGCCTGTCCCTACTACTGAACTAACTGGAAACGGTGAGAGCTCAAAGGGATTGCTCCTCCTCCCTTTATTCCCTGCTACTATTTCCATAGCCCTACAAACTCTCTGTTGGTCTAACACCCAGCTTTAAACTGAAATACACTTTCCCTATCTGACTCCAATTACTTAGAACAGTCTTTAAATGAAGTAGACTCCATTCAAAACACATCCAGAATACACATAGGTAGCCTGCTGCAGAGATGCTGTCTGAGTATCTCCAGGTTCTCCTACGCCACCGAGGCACAACATGGCTTGCCTATGTCTGGGACATACCTGTATGAATCACAGCAGCCTTATGGTTGCCTTGCTAAGTAAGATATTTATGGCACAAATCACTCCAATTCACAGTTTACATATTATTCTGGAAAAGCTGCAGTGTTGCCAGCCAACATCTAACCCAGATTAGGAAAAACAACAATTTCTGCATCTGGGAACAGGTTTGGGGGTTCTGCTTAGAATAAAAAGCCTAAAAACCAACCAAACAAAAACCCTCCAAAGATACAAAAACAGAAAACAAGGATGCTATTTCCCAAAGCATTATTTGAGTTAGTGCTTTCATATCAAGACAAGTACCCTAGATGCCTAAATTACATTTCCCTAGTAAAAACAGACACAAACCATACCAAAAAGTCCATGACAGTTGCTTCCAATAAACGTTCTAATGAAAGATATATATATATATATATAAAACACCTAAAAATGGCTGAAAATTCTGTTACATTTGCTAACCAACTTGCTTATTACTCAAACCCCTTACATTTCAACCTTTGGCTATAAAAAACCAAACTGAGTTCACATTAGAAAGATTTATAGCACTGGAAATGCAGCCCCCAAAATGTTCTTCCTAGATTTCTTTTTTTTCAGTCTTTACAGAAAAAAGAAAAAGCACTGTGAGAAGAAAAGTGTTTACTGGTGGCTAAAATAAATCCTAAACTCCAAATTAAAATATCTACTAGCCATTTTTTTAGTGTATGAAATTGGTTCTCCTGTGCACAACCAGTGAGAATTCAACTCTCTTTATCTCTTACATTAACTTCATATATATATAGTATTTTTAAGATGCACACACAGCGTCTTATGCTGCCTCTTCTTTGCCAAGTCTGAGGAAATTCAAATCCACTGAAACCGAAATGACCGGGCTTGGGAAAGCAAGAGCAATATAAAAGAGTAATTGTGTTACAACCCAAACATCACTTACTCTTTCACACTTATCAAAGAAAGTGACAGCTACAAAGAGTAAAGTGGCAAGAAAAATATAGTCTTCTACAACGCCTATACAGGAAACAAATTTGCGGCCAGGGGCGGAGGAGACACACATAGCTGCAAGCCTGGCTGACCAAGATTAGAACAAATGTGTGCACAAAAGCTTAACACAGTGACATCTTCAGACCTAACTGGACACCTAATCCACATAGGAAGACTACTGCCTTTCCTGTAAAATTTCTTTTATGAAAATACCTTGACAATCTAGCAAAAGAGCTGCAATTCTCCCAGAAGTACCTGCAGGTGGAAGCAGTATCTTCCTTTAAAAGACAGTGATTAGATCTGGGACACTTCGTGCCTTGTACAGAGAGCATCTCTTCTATGCGAAAGGGAAAGACCACTTATATTGGCCCCTGCACTGCCAGAAATGTCTTGAGAATTCATTATACCTTCTTGTATTTTTGCTACACAGCCATGTAAGCCACATAGGCATGTGCCAGTTCACTGAGCAGGCTAAGTCTACTGAAAAACTCCATAGACCTGATCATTCACATCTAGAAGATGCCATTTTCCGAGGATCAAAAGCACCATCACAATTAGAAGTCAAATCCCGGTCAATTAGGCCACAAAACTGATACAAGAATTATTTACTTTTTAAAAAAAGATATGTAAATATCTGTAACAAAAATCAAGAAAGAATTTGGAAAACAGAGGATGTTAATAAAGTCTTACAAATAAGTAAGAAGACATGGCCTTGAGAGAAGGAACAGATACCATAAGGATGTCAAGCTGGGACCGTGTTAACCAGACCAAACAAAAAATTACTCGAACTATGTGTGAACGATCCTAATTTACATATTAAAAGATCCACCCTGGAGCACAGGAATCTCCCTACTAACAAAGCCCCCTCCCCAAAGAACATAAAAAAAGAATGCTGTACCTTTAAATGGATTCAAGGCTCATAAGAATCAATGAGAATTAAGTGAGACTAAATGAAATGGTAAACAATTGTTCAAAGTGTGTAAAATGCCTTACCACGTGTGAAGAAGGGGCTAGCTTCGTGGATTTACCACTAAGCACCCATGTCTGCACATACGTGCGACACATGGTGTCTCAGTTCTTGTGTGTGAACAGCTCTTACACATCAGGTGAAGAACTGAAATTTGGGATAACACAACTACTCAAAATGGTGATAGGCAGAGGCTTCCTCCCACCTCCTCCTTTTTAACTGATGGAATCTTATCATGAGCATGCTCAGTTCCCTTCTGAGCTTCAAAACAGAAAGTTTCCATCAAGACCAGCTTCATGGAATGTCAACACAAACAGCACCAGGAAACTGAGTATCTGAAGCCATGGATTTGGAACAGAAACCATTGCAAATTCACCTAGAAAAAGGCCACCTGACAGCTTCATTTTGAAGTCTGTAGATGGTTTCTCAAAACGAGTCCAAAAGACAACATCAGCTCAGCTGCAATTACACCCACAATCCTAGACTCTCTGGGGAGAAGAAAAAGGAGATAGCAATTATCCACAAAGTTTTCCACTCTACTGCAAACATTTCCTTCACTAAAAGCAGGGTGAAGTTACTTTATTTTTCATCAGCCTGGCACTCCTACAGATAACCTTTTATATTACTTTCTAAAGAACATCGGTCAAACTCCATTAATTAAAGCAAATGTGACAGGGAGGCAATTATTAAGCAAAATTTACTTAAAATATCATATTAGCTTTTATTAAATAACTCTGAAAGAATGGGCTGACAAGCTGTTCAACAAGGTACAAGGGTGTACACATGGCTGTGAAAAGCAGCCACCACCTGCAAATGACCGACCCATCAGGTACTGTTGGAATTTGTTGCCTAGTCGTAAGTTGTTGGAAAAGACAAACATGACACTGAGCACAGCTGGCTGACAACAGGGAAACAAAAAAAATTAGTTCTTCAACCAAAGGAGACACTGATGTGCAAGGTAACATATTACAGGGGTTTTGCCCACGCTCGGAGCTGGGAATGTTACAGGTAATGAAGACTTAAGGTATTTTTTCTCTCTCTCATTACCCCTCACACAACTTGTTTGGGGTAGAGGTTCCAGATGTAGGTCTAAAAGATACCTTAACTGTACAGCTTGAAGTGCCTCATTAGCACACCGTAACGATCCTTACCCAGAATTCAGCCTGAAAAGCCAAAGGAGAAAAACAATTCCAGACCACAAACTGTCAGCAGCTTTCGAACTAGGAAAAGATCCTAAATTCAAGTTACAGCTATGCACCACCTTTACGAACCTAGTATGTGAACAGGAAAAAAAGTGAGACATCCTGGACAAAAGCTTTTCACACATTTTCTTACCTGTTAACACACCAAAGCTGCCCAGCTCTTCAAGTAACAGTACTGGCACCTGAATGTCCACTTTTGTTACTCCAACAATTTGCCTTTTCTTAAGTCGTCATATTAAAAACTATAAAAGAATAGCTTTGTGCATTTTCACAACTTAAATTTTCACTCGACTTCGGGGCTTTTTTGCTGTAAGGGTAGGCAGTGACCTTCTGCTACGCAGACAGAATTACACACCTCTCAGCACAATTTTAAGCAAATATAAAACCATTCTTGCAAGACTTTTTTTGTACCACACGGGAACATGACTTCCACCCAACTTCATCCTGCACCCTCTTCACCCACAACCATGACAAAAGGAAGAAGCTATTTCAAGAATCGCAGGGTACTTACTCTACACCCAGGGCCTTGTTTGATACCACCCAAACAATGAGGCTCTTGTACAAGCCTCCAGGCACGGTCTTGGGTGATGCAGCCCAAGCCATCCAGGCTGCATATGCTCAAGAAGACATCAAGGTGTTGTCTGGGGGTTTTTTTGTTTGTTTATTTTGGTTTGGTTTTTTTAAAGCAGGACATGGAGAACCCCTCTTTTCCCTTGTGACACCACTTGGTTTCGCTGTGCCAGAACACAACAAAATTTCGTCATCTCCAGGAACCTCAGCTGCCACGGGAGCCAGCAAGCAGACCTAGCAATTCCTTCTCCCCTCCCTGGCGTTAGCCCAGGTGTAAAATGTTCAAAATCCACGTAGGCTGCAGCTCTTCCGTGCCATCAGGCACCACAGCAGGTAGGGGCACCCCCGGGATGGCTCCACTGCGGCCACCAAGCAGCCCGGCGGGCACCGGCGGGTCCGTCACCAGGTGGGCAAGGGCAGCGCTGGGTCACGGCGAACACCCGTGTCACTGCACAGCACCGCACCGCTGAGGTTTGATTATCATTGTTAGAACTGCTGCTATTAGTATTATTACCAGATTTTTTTATTATTAGAATTTTTTATCATTATAGTTTATAATTAGAATTATTATTGTTAGACTTACTCTCGTTCGGATTCATTGCTAGAATGGTTATTAAGAGTGGAATTTTTAGTATTATCGCTGGTTTCGGACGCACTGTTAGGATTTTTAGTATTATTGCTGTCGTTAGACTTCATTATGAGAATTTATTATTATAGAATTTTTACTATTACTATTGTTAGATTTTTTTAGTAGAATGCACTATTTTTATTATTATAATTTTTACCAGCAGTATTTTTTCCCTCCCCCCCGCCCCACCTCGCCCAGGACGCGGCGGCCGCTCCCGGCAGGTCCCGCAGACCGACGCCCGCCCCGGGCAGCCCGGCGACGCGGCGCCCGGCCTGGCCCCCCGCCGCCCCCTTACCCTCGCACTGGTAGCCGGCCAGCCCCCAGATGAAGTCGGTGCAGTAGTGGCAGAAGGTGGGCTTGGTGAGGGTCACCCTGCGGAAGCTGTGGCCCGGCGGGCCGCTCCCCGCCAACACCGCGGCGCGGCCCCGGCCGCCCAGCAGCGGGCTGGAGCCCGGGCTGCCGCCGCTCAGCGAGCGCGTCCCGTCCGCCATGCCCGCTCCTCGCGGCACGGCATCGGCCGCCGCTCGCCCTCGCTTCCGCCCCAGGCGGCGGCGGCGGCGGCGGGGGGCGGGCGGGGGCGGCGCCCCAGTCAGGGCCTGGGCGGGCGGCGCTGCACTGCCGCCTGCCGGCCGCGCCGCGGGCCCCTGCGGTCCGCCCCGAGGGGACGCCGCAGCCGCCCCGCCGGTCCCCCTGGCGCGGGCGGCGCTTCCCCAGGGCCGGCGCCGCGCTGCCCGTGAGGCCTCGGCGTGTCCCGGGGTGTCCGCGGCCCCGCCGGGCGGGAGCTGCGCGCAGGGCGCGGAGGCTCAGGTGAAGGGTGTGGAGGAACGAGCTGCTCGGCGGCGGCCTCGGCGGTAACGCACCGGAGGGCGAGGGGCGCCCCTCAGCGCCCGGCGCCGGGGCCCGGCAGTCGGTGGCAAAGCCGCAGGAGGAAAAGCTGCCTGTCAGAAGGTCTCACCGCAGGCAGGCGGCGGGCTCAGCTTGCGACTTGAAACGGTGAGGCTCGAGGAGACCTCCCGTTTCTTACCGCGACATCAAACCGGATAGTTGCGCTACCCCCCAGCCCCGTGCCATTTTGGAACGCGTAAAGCTCCATCTCGTGACATTTTTTGATGATGTCTTGGCAGAAGATGGGTTTGCTGTAGGTTTTGCCTTCCGCTCTCAACATCTCAGCCTTTACGAGGAAAGATAAAGGGTTCTGCCTAGCAGTCTCTCTGTAACACAGATTTTTGTCCTCTGTATTCACTTCACCTTCTTGTTGCTGGTTTTGCAAACATTAACACACTCTGATGTTTCCACGTTGCTAGTCTCCTCCTCTGCCTCTGAACTGCCTCTGTTTCTTTGACCGTTACTACATCAGGCAAAGTATCGTGGCTGGAGTAGCTTGGGACAGGAAAGGATGCTGTGTCTTTAGATTTTGTGTCTACAGATGCATGTTGTTCACATCTCCACTTGTCTGTTTGTGTCCCAGATGTCAGCTTCATATTAAGTGAGCATCTCCACTGAGCTATCTGAAACAACATCCCACTGAGCTATCTGAAACAACATCCAGGAACCTCCATTAAGCCATGGAAGACAAGAAAAGAGTAGTTTAAATTTTCAACCCTGACTCTGATGTAATTGTATTGTGGTGAAAGGTTTAATAAACCACCCTGTGGTCCTGTAGACCAGCACTGAAGTCCTTCTAAAGTTAAGTAGCATCTCCTAGTTTTTACCAATCTTACTTTATATCTCCTTTCCATGTTGTTAACATAAGCATACTTATGATCAGGAGCAAGGAGGATTTGACCCAGGGACTAAAGAAGGCATGGTATATCTTTTTACGGTTGGAGAAAGGGCGAGCAGATAGATATAAAAGCTTTGAAATATTTCTAATTGCTCCTACAACATGATTTAGCAAACATACCTAATATACTATAAAGCCTTATGGAGTCCCAAATATACAAGAGGCTGGGGAAGAGAGAAGCAGTGTGAAATGAAACCTCTTCCCTTGACATATACCTGCTGAATACAATGAATGAGCCAAAGTCCATAATGGCAGGCCCCATCTTCCACAAACTCATCCTTGGTTTGATCTTCATGAATATCACAGAGCAAGGCCTCTTGGAACACATTTCTGAGGACATGGAGGAGAAGGCAATGATTAGGAACAGTCAGTATGGATTTGCCAAGGGTCAGTGATGCCTGACCAACCCGACATGACATTAATTTACCCATGACCAAATAGGTAGATCTGTGTAGGAGGGTATAGCAGTGGAACTTTGACTTTAGCAAGGTTTATTACATGGTCTCCCACACTATTCTTCTATCCCAGCTGGAATATTATGGTCCGTCATGGGTGGACAACTGGATGGGTAAAAAAACCTGGTTGGATGGTTGAGCCCAGTGGGTGGGAGTTAATGGGTCATACCCAAACTCTGCTTGGAGGCCCGTAATGGGAGGAGTACTGCAGGGGTCTGTCCTGGGGCCTGTTGCGTTTAGCATCCTTATCAACAACATGGAGAAGGTGACTAAGAGCATTATTATCGGTTTTGCACACGACACCAAACCAAGGGGAACAGTCATTACATGCCATCCAGGAGGGAAGTGGACTGGCAGGAGAAATGAGAGGCAGGCAGGGGGGCAGCACTGTAGAAAAGGTCCTAGGTGTCTCACTGGACAATGAAGCTGTCCACCCTGGCAGCAACCAGGGCCAAGAGCATCCTGGGCTCAGCCACTAGGCTGAGAGAAGGGATTACCCATGTCTCTCCAGCACTCATTAGAGTACTGCACCCAGTTTTGGCCCACGCCAAAGGAAGCACGTTGTCAAACTGAAGCAAGTTCAGCAGAGGGCCACCAGGATGGTCAGGGGCTGGAGCACTTATCCTGTAAGGAGAGGCTGAGGGAGCTGGACTTACTGAGCCCAAAAAAAGACAGCTTTAGGGGGGATCTCATAGCAGCACCCTAGTACTGACACAGAGGTTTTCAAGAAGATGGAGCAACGCTCTTTACAGTGGTGCTTGCTGGGAGGACAAAATACAAAGGGCAGGACTTCAAACAAGGCATTCAGGCTGGGTATAAGGTGGAACCTTTTCATCTCAATGGCAGCCAAGCAGAGAAGCAGGTTACCTGGAGAACTTATGCCATCTTCATCCTTGGAAGTTTTCAAGACATGGTTGGATAAGCCAAGACCAACCTGGTCTAACCTTATGGATGACCCAGCTTTGAGCTGGAAAATTAAACTATGTGACATCCTGATGATCCTATGATTGAAAATGTCACACTCAACCATTTCAAATGTGAATGGACCTCAATACACAAAGAAATTCTCTTTTAGAGATCTAGCTTATCTTGTCAGTTGGTATGAGCTGACATAGTTCCTTATCTCTGTGTGCACCAGGTGAGAGTGCAGACCTTTACAGAGGACACCTGAATTCAGAGACTACAGGTACATTTAAATTCCTGTTGAACATGGAGAAAGGGAAACTGAAACTTGCAAAAGCAGTCTTTTTGCATGCTGACTGCTTGCCTCAATTCCCACATTGTCTATTTCTGTGCTTTCAAACTAGCTGAGTCTGACTGTACCATTCAAAAGTTGTGATTAGATCAGAAGTGCCAGCATTTTTTTAGATGGAGTTCAGTGCTGTTGCCAGATTTCTTCTCTGGGACTTTCCTCATTCAGGAGAGGAAGCTCCTTCCCTATGTGCTTAGCCCATGACATCATATTCTCACCTAGCTATACAGACCTCTACTCTTGCTTTTCTTCAAGAACTTGTCTACAAAGCATCTTGCCTCACCTGTTCCATTGGCCTGGCCTGCCTTTCTTTTCAACATAGACTGTCTTTATTTTGTATGGATCTAATAGTCCTTCCCCTCTCAAGAGACAGAGGCCACAGAGCTGGAAAGCTGAAACGCACATGAACAAATCTTTCTCTTGATGGAGGAAATATATAGACCTTCCTTTCAAGGGCATCAGAAGCTGGTCCTGTTTCAAAAGCCTGAGGAAGTAATCAATACATCCTTTTACAGAGATGTGAACATGCATTCACTTAACAAGTAATTCAGATACATTACTGCATCATCTTCATGGCAGGGTAGTCACAGGGTTTCCTTGCTAGAAATTACCTGTGGAATCGTGGTTTTTATTGTTAAGGTGTAAATGAACATGTGAGATTTTGGCTATTTGTAAATAGCTGACTCCCCAGGTACATATTTATGTGCTGTAACATATAGGTATGTGTGACCTATACTTGTGATTTAACTTCCCTTCTTATCTCTGAGCAACAAGTCTAACAAGTCAAAACAACCTAGACTGTCTGATGATTGTTTTCAGCTGAGCCTGCCACCACGTCTGCTGCCAGCAGCCATGGAATGTGGCAGCAGTTGAGCCATCCTTCCATTTCACTTGTGTAGTGGGGATGTGGTCCTAGACATTGGAAAAGAATGAGGTGAAGAATTATTGCCCGAGCTGTCACATTCATAAATGCAATAGCCCACTAGAGGGATTTGATACCTGTTTCTGACTCAGAGCTGGTTAACTGCAAGGTTTCTACCGCTTTTATGTCTGCACCCAGGATACCCGTCCAAAAACAGAAGAATGATAAGATAGAAATCCCACTTTAGGAAGCAATTGCAGCATTTGGTGGGGGTTTTTGGCCTTTTGGAAATTTTTTTGTTTAACCTGTCAATCTGTTCTTTATAAGGAGGATATATACCGATCTTTGTAAAAAAGTGATAGTTAAAGTCTTTTTGAAGAAGGAACAGCAGTTTGCATAAGCCAAGGAGGATGGAGTTACATGCAACTAGTGCAACTGTCTGCACTCTCATAATGGCAGGAAGCTGTGCGGCTAAAAAGAACAAAGGCAGGTCTTGGTTTAGAAGTTTCAAACCAGAAAACAGCCAGACTAGAGAAGCAGTTGGAGGTGGCTGGCTCATAGCAAAGCATGCAAAAGGGTGGCTGCTGGTCAGGGTCACAGTTATAGTCACAGCCCTAGTGATGTGAAGCTGGAACATACTTATCACAAGTCAGGCAAGTAAGTGGTTTCCTCTGACAGCTCTGCTGGGACAGAATTACCACCTGTTTTAAGCAGCAGTGCATTCTTGGCTGGCAGCTTACTGTGGTAAAGCTGTGATAATTTGTCTGGGTCAGGCTGTGGGAGGGGGGCATCCTCCAGAAACCGTAGTCAATAGCCAACTTTATATTCAGATCTGCTTTGGAACTCATTTCAGATAACCCTATGTCATCAACAGTCAAAGCACATTATGGGGAAAAAAACACCTTGGTGAATGCTATTAATCCTAAATTCTCATGGGTAAATATCCTGGAGCATTTCCACTTCAGAAGATTTTGTGGAATTCCAGTGAGCCTTCAATTCAGACATTCCCACGTACCCTAGCATTGATTGACTACTTACATCCATGATAGGTGAAGAAGTAATTTCCACCTTTATACTTTAATTGTAAAATCTAGAGCTGACAGAGATCAAAGGTTTGCCCCTCTGAAATATTGCTCGGTGGCTCTTCCAGTCTTTCTATATATATCTATAATTATAAGTATATATATGTATATAAATGTATAAAATTATGAGATATCCATCATGTCTCAATGGACTGTTTCAAAAGATCTGCATAAACCTCCAAGCTGCAGTAAATATGAGGGGTTTGTTCACAGAGGAATTTTTGCTCTGCAGACTGGTAGAAGAAAGACCGAACAAAGTGGAACAAACTGCCACTTCTTAGATACGCTTTTTTTTTTTTTTAATGAAGGAGTGCCACACAGATGAAAACAGGCAAAATGCTAAAAGCATCCACTTTCTATGTTTTGTGGCAAGATTAGTAAAAAGAGTCAAAATATAATGCCTCTGAAGAGATCGTTTACTTAGTTTTATAGCCAGCTAAATATTTTGCAGTACTTGGTACGCTATAACCTCATTAAACTCAGGTATTACAACTCTAGGGCAGGCAATACAGGAAAATCCTCATTTTTACAAGTTTCCTGGCTTGGTAGAGGTATATTCTGTAAATCAAGCAAGCTTTACACCTTGGATCTTCTGAATCTTCTGTAACTTTCTTGTACTTTGTATTTCTAGGGATGTTCTCTCTATGACAGATAGAAGAGTGCAAGTTCTGGTACATCACCCCAGTTTATGTACAGAATTAAATGAGTACTATGTGCTGTCAATATCACATCATATTTTTACCCTTTGAGTAATACAGTAAATTTCATTAGTGCCTCCTTGACACTCAGTAAAATGAAATCCAGTTACTCATCTCCTTCATGAAGCAATTTATTTGTAAGCAAGCTGCAAAAAAATTACAATAATCAATCAGGTCAGAACCAGGCACAGGGAGGATATATAAGTAGAGGGTGGAAAGCAGGTGGACCCACACGGTGGCTAGTGAAAAGATGAGGGGCAATGGGCACAAATTGAAATAAAGAAAATTCCATTTACATCCAAGAAAAAGCTTTGTTTTACTGTAAGGGTGGTCAAAGACTAGAACAAGCTGTCCAGAGAGGTTATGGACTCTATCCTTGAAAATACTCAAAACCCAAGTGGACACAGCCCTAAGTCACCTGCTCTAGGTGACTCTACTTTGAGCAGTGGGTGGGATAGATGACCCCATGGGTGCCTACCAGCCTCTGTGGCCCTGTGAGGCAGGTTTGACAGCAAAGACAGTCAAGACTGGTAGTCCTTCTGTTGACTGGGGCTCATACTGCAGCAGTGGGACCAAATGTGGCAGCCTAAAACAGGTAGAAGGAGCTTCTTGAAAAAGTGGGCTCTCCTGGCCATCGGGTTTCCTGGTTTATTGAAGAGCTCCAAACACTCTCCTCCACTTGCAGAACAGGAGTGGGAGCCATTAGCTTCCCAAATGCCAGATCAGCTTGCTAAATTTCTTTTTCTATATGAAGTTTTGTTTACTTGTTGGTGAGGTGAAAAATCCAATGGTATGCCATCTCACAGCAGAGTGTCAAGCAGGAGCCTTTCTGAGCTTAGCTGGATCTTCTGTGTCATTGACTTCTGTTTTCTGAATTTCTTTCCATACCACTAGGCATTGAAGGACAGGTGTGACATGAAGTATATGTGGAGGTAGAAAAGGAAAATTTAAAATAAACTGTGGCTTCTGTGAACAAAATTTAAAACACAGGCAGGACTTTTTGAATGTATCCTACTGTGGGCAGCCAGTCAGAAGAGCAGGCTTGGGGGGGAGGGGGGGGTGGGGCGGGGGTTGGTTTGATTTGGTTTAGACTAGCGCATCAGTATTTGGAAATTGAGGGATAATCTTGTAGAAATGGCTCATGAAGTTGAGCTTCCTAGGCAGAAGTTTCAGATTTTTAGCTTTTTCATCTCTCCATAATTTAAATTGGTGATGTCTGAACCTAAAGCAAATCCTGATGTTTATTTGATATCTTTTTTGCAAAAATCTCACAACTGAAGAGACAAGGAAAATATTAGATCACATTTGTGCACTCTGACCTGCAATGGAAAGCAGAAGAGAAATGCTACTTCTCAAACCTACACTACAAAAAAGTATTAATAAGTACCTAGCATTTAATTAGTTTTCTTTTTTGCTTCATTGTAGCTCTACAGCTTACTTCCTGGAAAAAAAAAAAAAAAGTCTTTAAAACAATTGTTCTGATCACACTAGAAATAAATCAAGTGCAGACTTGTTGGTCATAAGCACCAACAACTGCCCCTGAGTAAGAGAAGCAAAACCTCAGACATGGAGAGCCAACACAAAGTTCTGGTGTAGTTTCAAGTTATGCAGTAAGATAGCTGGTATGTCTTTCAATATTTGATTTGATTCTTTATATAGCCAGATTAAGAGATTATACTTTTTCAGATAAAGGTTATAATAAAGAACACACTAGACTACACACGCTTTAAAAAAAAAGGGAAAATTAAAATGTTTATCCTCTTGAACTCCAGAAAATAAATTATATTAGATATTAATATTTACATATAAAATATACCACTCCACACATGGTTACAGAGACTTAGATCAAAAGCAAGAGCTTCAGTTTAAATACATCCATCTCCTCTGGTGAAGAAACCTACAGTGGTAACATCAATAATGCAGCTTTATTTTAACAAAATCATTATAGTCAACATAAGTGTTTAATAAAGAGGTAGAGACACTTATCACAGGCAGACATAAATGCAGAACTCCTACAATATTTTAGCATTTACACTTGTTATCTTGGGAGCTTCTCTGGTTGTGCTAACAAAATTGATAGTTTTAAATAGTATGCTGTCTCAGAGCTGAAAGGGAAAACAACCCGTGTAACAACAGAGACAGCTTAAGAGGCTGAAGCTTTATGTCCACTCAGCTAGCAAATAAGATGATATGACAGCCAAGGTATTTGTGCTCCAAATCCACTGATTTTTAACATTTAGTAACTTATTTCCAGCTCTTGCATTTTAGCACAAATAACTTCCTGACAAAGAATATTAGGGATTTTCTCAGAGTTAAGGAATCACTCATCTGGGGGTAAAAAACCCAAACCCAAACAAACCAAACCCAAAAACCAACTAGGGTTTAATTTATTTATTGTACAGCTTGTTAGTTTAGTTTATTTAATCATGTTTTGTCTCTGAACCTAGGGAACACGTAAGCGAATGGAGTAGCTAACTCAGTGCATTCTGAACTGCAAAATAAGCAGAAACACCCATGTATAGAATAACAGATTGCTGTTTAGGTTTGGTAAGAGTTGTGCACACTGAAGAAAAGTTTTCCATGTAGCACAAGTCTGAAGTTGCTAAAACCGCATTGCAGCTTCTGTTTCTGCACTCTAAACATGCATCAGAAAACCAGTATATAAACGACCATTTAATAACGCCTTGTTTCTCTTTACGTCTGATTGAGCCTGTCAGCCCACAGGATGCATGCACTCCTTCACCAGCAAGAAAATAAGGAAACACCACCTGTGTGCCCATGCCCTTCATCCTAGGCTCCAGAGTGATGTGGTCATGCAGGAGGTGCTCCTTTGGCAGTGTCACTGGTGCACACATGGATGACAGGGGGTGATGGTCCAAGGGCTGGACAAAAGCATCCCAGATCTAAGGCCTTGGCAAGCAGCAGACCCCCTGAGACAGGAAGTCTGGTCAGCAAAAGCAGTCTCCGGCCACCGCCACTCACTCTGTCCTCACGTGGGGGCATGTGTTTCAGGCTCCGATGCCTTTCCTGACCAAACTTGTTCCTGCTTACCTGTTCTCAGGGTGTTGCTCCCGAGTGCCCTCTGGTCACATCTGCATGATCAAAAGGATCCTGCTGCCAGGAATCACAAGCTCCCAACCTTCCCACCTTGGGGGTCCCAACCCGTGACAAAGTCAAGCCGCTCTTATGCAGCCATCACAGCTGAATTACTAAGAGAAGTCATCACTGTGGACTTAACTGTGACTAAATTATGACCAATTTATAATTATTTGATGATTGAATGATAATTAAGTAGTAATCAAATGGTGATTAAGCAATAATTGAATGGTAATTAAACTGGTTTGATGAGGATTTGACAATGATTTAAGTGATGATTTAAATAGTGATTGGATGGCAGTCAGACAGTCTACTACTTACTACACTTTCAATACTTAAGCTACAGTTGGCTATATAAATGTTGCTAACATACAATACACTTTTAGGTCTAATATAAAACATCACTTACCTTGTTACAGATACCAGATGCTGGGTAAGGAATCTCTCAGCCTCGAGGAGTAACCCTGAGGGGCGTCCCTGCTGAAAGTGAGGCCAGTCAGCTGCCATGCAGGAGAGCTCAACAGACTCAGGGGGGCTACAGGTATCTATAGCATGAAGTGATCAACTCCTAGTCAGCCATACGTGGTGTATGTGCAGGATGCAGCCATAGCAATTCTAGTTTTGCCTAGTCCCAGCTCAGGCTGGTACTGCTAGCCCCATGTAAGACATGGCCTCAGCTCCTGGGCTCTGAGAATGGCCTGGCACTGTTCTCATGGTGCGCACAGCAGGGCCTGCTTGTTGGCAATGCCTGAACCAAGTGCTGTTCACTCAGTCAGAGTGGGCACAGCCATCACAGCAGCACCGGGCCCCAGCTCTTGCCTTTGCACAAACATCTCCTTGGAAAGACTCTGTTGCTCTCCTGCTTATCCTCCCTGATGCTACGTGGTGTGTTGGCCTTCTTCCATAGCTTCCGCACCAGGTGGCCCTGTACCTCTGCCAGACCCTGCCCTCCGATGGGTAAGGCCAGTGTCACCCCAGACCTGGCCCTGGGGAGGGACACCAGGCACCCCCTATAACCCCACACCTAGAGGGACCCATGCCTTCCTTCTGGAGCAGCATTTGGTCTGATGCTAAGGGGTGTGCTATCAGGCTAGCTCCAGCTGTCCTGTACAGTCTTCCAGCAGTATTTCTGTGCCCCCTTGGTGTCCCCTGTTAGGCTACTGCTGTGCTAAAGGACAGCCACCCCCCACCCCCACCCCCCCACCCCCGGCCTGACCACTGCTCTCTGGTCTAGCTGAACAGGAGCAAATAACAGGGAACCACTGACTCGGAGCTGCTGTGCTACATAATGAGGAAAACACAAGCAAGAGCAGAAGACTATACCTACGAACAACAGAAAACTGGTCTGTTAAGTGCAAAGTCCCTGTTTGCTCCCCCTGGTTACCATTACATTTCCTTCTTCTACTCTGTAATAGAGTAAGTCTGTGACAAAAATGGGCCCTGCTCAGTGCAGTACAGGCTTGGTTCATGGGAAGATACATACTGTGAATGCTGATGCAAGTACTGGTTTTGTAGGTGTTTATTTCATTGAATAATGCAGATAGGAGGGGGTCTCTGGAGCTCAGAGCAGGGACAACCTCAAAGGTATATCTAACTTTGGTATTGAAGCAGTTCTCTGCTTCCTCCCAGCAGGGCCATTGACCTGCTCTTTTGCCTTGTTATGCAGACAACTTTACAATTTTCTCAGTTCAGGCCTTTGGGAAAAGTGTGACTTTTCCAATCTGTCCTGCAAGTAAAACAAAAATCTGCTCGTGTGCTCTATGACATAACTTGTCAGGACCAGCAGGTGGTCATGGATGTAGTACAGAAACTTCCAAGGTGTGCAGGGCAGATGATGGTTTGGGCAACAGCATGACATCTTGGAGGGTCAGGCAGAGAAGGCCATGTGGAAGCAGCCAACACCCTTAAATTCCCCAGAGGCCAGAGGAAATGAACACCCAACATCAAAATGGGTCCACAGCGATCCTGACCCTTCACATAGCCAGATGGGGACAGGCACCAGCACCTCCAGCAGTAAAGACACAACAGACCTGGAAGCAGCTCCTGGGAGAGAAGCCAACAGCTCCTCTGCACAGCCCCAACCCAGTCATCCACTGCAGTGTCAGCCAGTGCAAGGCTGGTTATGGGATAAAAAAGCCATGAACCCTGCAGTTTCCCATCACAGACCACTGGCATCATGAAAATCTCTGCATTGGAGTCCAACCTGGCTTTCCCTTAGAGACCACCAAAACAGAGCCATTGCTTCTTAGCCCAGGGATTTCCTTACAAACCACTGCACTGGCCCTAGGTGCTGCTCCTGGCAACACCTCTGGCTGTTGTGGACTCCCAGGTGTCATGTCAGTTTCTTCTTCTTCCATAAGCACTGTTTAGCTGATCAGAGAATCAGTTCAGCTTGAGTATTTCTGTAAGTTGGACTCAACCTCAAAAATACTTCAATCCCTAGACAATGCCATTGCAGGTGCTTGGGATCTTTTTTCCTATCCGAAGCACTCATGCTACACTCCCTTCTTCACTATACAAATATAATAACTGTTTTGTTTGTGTGGGGGTTTTTTTTAAAGCAAAGCAGCTTATTACGTCTTCCTGGAAGGCTCCCCTGCTTCCAGATGCCCACTCAGAAAACACTGGAATATAAGTAATTTTTGCTTGCTCCTGAAAGCTTAAGAGGTTAAAGTTACCAATAAATACTTGAATGCATTATTCATTAAGAAGAATTTCGAAGATTAAAGACACATCAAATAGTTGCTGAGGTTTGGCAGTTTAATTCTAAATTAGTTTCACAGGGAAAAAAATGAGTTTTCAACACCTCCTTCCTGTGTGTTAGCATTATTTTCAGGTTGAGAAAGCAGAATTCAGGGTGGGATTTTACGACAGCTTGCCATTTGCCTAGGGGTTTAGCCAGAGGAAAGAGAATGTGAAATAACAGGGTGTAGTGTTAAAGCGCAGCAGATACTCATTAACTTTAATGCGAATGCTTAGTCCAGAACTAGGCTTCTGTAACCTAGGTAAGTTTTCTTTGCAAATGGACTAAACTAAGTATTGCCAGTGTAATTTTTACTGTGGAACAAGATCATCCAGGGGTGGAATAGCCCCTTTCAGTCATTACCCTCCAAATAACACATTTACAAAATCTCATAAAAGGCAAAATTACACAAGAGCTGCATCAGGCCAATACTAAATGCTATTAGAAGGCGGACATTTAAAAAGAGGCTTAGCTTTAGTGTATGTTGAAAGCACCACAAAATTAAATCTGGCTGTTTAGGAGCTGTTTGCATAGGGAACATGACCAAAGTATCTCATCAGTGTTTAGTAAATAGATTTTCAGTGGTTGTGGTCAGTTAAGGTACTGTATTTAAAAAAAAAAAAAAAAGTGAATGGGTTTTCACTGATGGAAATTAAGCATTCAGCGGCTGGTAGCATTCAGACTAACATTTCATAGTAAGTTCCATTGGGTAGATTGCTCTTGGCACAACCACAGCTTTTGATTAAGGTTTGTGGTGAATAAAGCAGTCTATTCACTGAGAGATCAACAATGGACGTCAACTATTTGCACACAGAGCAGTAGTAGAGGTTTAGCCACTCTTGCGGCATTTTAAATGTTGTGCTAAGAAGCAGGACAAAAAGAGACACTAATCTCTGTTTCCTTCCCTATGTTATCCTCACCTGCTGTGTTCAGTGGGTACACTGTTGGTTAGTGCAACCACTGCAGGAGATCTGAATGAAGGCTTACTTGTACAGAAAGATCTGGACTACCTGCAAAGGGGCAAAAAAGACAACTTTTAAAATAGAAATAGTATCGCAGTGCCTGGTGTGAGATGTAATTTAGCTCTATGTTCTCACTTTTGCTAGGTGTCAGGGTATATCCCTCATGACGCATTATTCTCTGACCCCAAATGCAGGAGGATACATCAGAGAAACATCCATCCTGATTGTGCCAATGATCTGGTCTGGTCAGGAATCCTTGGAAGAAACTAAGTGGAAGATTCTTGAATTGTGACAACTGTTTTTATTCACAATGTTAACTTCCTACAGGAAAAATGAGAAATCAAAAAGCAAAGTACTAGTACAAAAATTTGGGGAAAAATAGGCAATATCCAACTTTTAATTGAAAAGTAGTTAAGAACAGTTAATCAGGCATAAAGATAAGCAAAATGTTATGGACAAACACAGCCTACCATTAGGGTGTAGCAAAGCAATTGCTGCTGCTTTTCTCTGCCTCTTTAATGCTCTTTGAGCAAAACAAGTATGTATAGGCAGTGTAAAATACAGACCTCTTTTCAAGAAGCATGTTCTCTACTGCTTTCTATAATGTGCCAGCTGCTTTTACAGCTATGATTAAGTGTTTGCTTTTGATGCAGGTGGCAAATAGTTAATTTCAAAGTGACAGCAGAATGTTCCCATTTTCACACTTTGGAGAAATTATTAGAACTTACATCAGAAGTTCTCCTGACATGAATATGGAAATCGGGAATAACAGGAGAGACAGACAGACTGGAAAATGATGAATTTCAGGTTGAAAACAAGTTTTTCTATCACCTCCCCTACTGTAGAGAGATCAGTAAGATTTATTTCCAAATGCTTCCTTGTCTTCCTCTTCCTTCATCTCCATATACTTAGGAAGCAGAAAAGAATGGTGAGCCTTAGTTCTTAGCTTTTGCACTGAACTTGGCTCTACTTTCCTCTCAGTTCAGGAAGGAAAATTTTGGCACAACCTTACACTATCACTGAGTTGTCCAAGGATAAAAATGGTATTTTGCAAATAAGGCCTAAATAAGCACTGAAACTAGTATCAGCAGGTGGATTAAATATGCACATAGATGAATAACACCTAAGGAAAGTGAAATATTCCCTGTTCTTGTATCTTTCATCAGTAATGTCGTAGTTTGTATTTGTTACTAGAGCAAGACTACAACTGCTCCATTTAAGAACAATTATTATCCACAGGAACTCCAAGAGGATGTATGTGAAAGCAGAGCCTTTGCTAAGGTAATAAGACATGTCCAGATGTTTTTCCCCCCTCAGAAATTAGCAACCAGGGATACAGGGAGAACACTGTCCTTTCTACTTACTGAAGTCTTGTGCTGTTTGACTACTGCTAGTGTGTGGAGGCAGTAGGAAAGACAGCTGTCTGCCTCCCGATTTAGGGCCGAGGTGCTATTCTCCCCCCACAGGCTTACAGTAAGTTTTGCACATTATTTTGCATAAGTCCCTTACTGCAGGGCTACAGTGTTGTCTGAGTGGTCTATAAAAGGGAAAAGTAACAGTATGCCTCGTTTCGTGTAAGTCCGAACAGCTCTGCTAAAAGCTGGGCAGCTGCTGCAGCGTGGATCTGATCAAGTCGAGCTCCAGACTTCAAGTATTTAGCCAGTTCAAAGATAGTTCAGTATTTGCTGAATGAATTATTTTGAGCCTTTTCCATCCTTTATGGCTAGTGTATTAACCCTTGCAGAATCTATCCAGAAATTAACCTATATTTCTATGATAACAGTATTACTTACAAATTGTTTCCTACTCATTTTACTAACAATGCCTGTCGAGTTTCAACACATTTTCTTTTTGCCCCATTTTCCTCTTTTTCTAACCTGCTTTTATTATCAAAGCAATCCTCCTGACTTGTTCTCACACTCTTTATTTGGAGGATCATTACATGATGTTTATTTTTCTTAACAATCTTACTGCAATTAACTGCAAAATCATCTTAATTTGACTGCAAATGACCAAACTGTTCTGACACCACCCCTGCATTCCCATCAGACTTTATGTCAAACTGCTTTTCCCTAATTTCTACCAGTGACAGCTTTAAAATTTCCATCCCGTGTTATTTAAGGCATCCAACAAATTTAGATCTCATATTAACCTTCTCTGCAAAGCAGAAATAATTCTAAAATTTGAGGTGTGGCCATCACCTCTGTTTGTAAAAATTACAGACAAGACAGCATAACAAAGAATCTGCTCCACAGCTTAACTTGCACAATGCTTCACGGAACTCTGAAGGGCAGAATCAGAAATTGTTTTCCTCTATCTGGAGCTACAGAAAGACATATTTAGTGAAACATCTAGGCCTCCACCAGCCTGGGTTAATACAGCATTTAAGACTAGTGACTGCACTGATTTCAGCTGCATTGCTAAAATACGTCACAATGGTTCCCTCTTCTCCCTGACTTCAGGAGTAACTGATGTTTGAAAACGATTGTTTCTTAAGAGGAAAAGGCACAGGATTTTTCAAGTTTGTATGCTTTTATTCACTTGTGAAAACAGCATATCACTTTGACTAAATCCTCACAATTATGCAGCTCTTCTAAGCTTTTCTTAAATACCGGTTAATCCTAACCCAGAATTTGCTTGTGTTTACACATCAAGTCCAGAATTTTGAACATGAAGTTGATCCCACATTGCAGGAAAAATGTAAACTAAAGCAAAGACAGTGTTACTGTTTCTTCTTCCGATTCCTGTAAGAAACCTCCTTGCTATTGGAGTAACTCCTGAATTGTAAGCTACAAAAAAGAAATACACCATCAACTTACTACTTAGAAGTGAGAGAACTCACTGGAATAGTCCCCACAGGAATTGGGTAAACCAAGTTCTGGATGTCTAGGCAACTACAAATTAATTACTAGTCAGTACAGGGAATGGAAGGATAGTGCTGTAGTGAATGCTAAAGGCTAATGTTTACCAGTCACCAAATGCATGACAGCGAGCATGTAGTAGGCAACAGATGCCTCTCAGGGAGGGGTTAGTCATTCTGTGCAAGTTCTTTAGGCTGGTATAGCAGCAGAGTGAAAACCGGTAGCTTAGACTGGCCACATGATGCACAGTATAGCAGCCTGGGCTACAGAGTTTGTTTCTTCTACCAACTTTCTGCATTAGTTTACTCCCCACTTCATCCCCTTTCAGCTGTATCAGATGAATAATATTTTCTGTAAAGAGTCCTGAGCTCAGTAAGGCAGTGTTACTGCAACAGCAACCATGAACAGCACAGATCCAGCCTGTGTGCAAGAGTATTGTACACTGCAATACCAATACAACATCGGTTATACACCAACATCTTAAAGAAAATTATGAATATGGGTTGTTTTAGGGTGAGCATGCCCAAGAATCTAGTCCATGTTAAAGTCCTCTGTGCCATTCCAGCTATGCAGGAAGATCTACTGGTGGCCAGCAAGACTTCTGCATTTACTGCAAGTGACATCATTAATAGGGACAGGAATTACCCTCCCAGTTCTGTGCTGCGCACAGTTTTTCTTTCTGGTGCTCAGTACAGCGACTATAAGCTGATCAGAGATTATCCATGTCTAAAGAAATTCTGCAAAAGCATTATGTAGTCTGGTGTTGAAGGCAGAGTGCTGACAGTCAAGTGACAGCAGTTTTATTTGTCTCGGTCTCAATTTATGCTTTGATTTTAGGTACATAATCCCGTTCTCAACTCCCTTTTCTTCAATTCACGCAGCAGAGTTAAACAAGTGCTTTTATTCTGCAAGAGAACTGTATGGTTCCTTGACAGTACCCCCGTGTGGATTTCGACGCGAAAGCAAAATCAGGGTCTGAACTCCCAAGACGATGCCCTCTTACTGGTAGTGGGTGACGCCAAGCCTCCGCTGAACCCCATTTAACCAGTAGATGGCAGAACTTAAAGCTTTGTTTTGATACTGCAGCTGAACTATGAACTTCAATAAGCATTATTGCAATTATATCAGTTGAAGACTCATTTAAAGAAAGATTTAAGTAAATCAGTGCCAAGACTAGAGGCAAATAATGTTTATTAAAATATGCTGACCACAGAGATTCCTTTAGAGGAGGCATATTCATCTAATTAAAGAAGCAGCAAGCCCCCACTGATTTAAATATCCAGAACCTGCTCAACTGATCTTCTGAAAGACGCCAGATTCTCTTTTCAGACTTGTACAGTGATGATTTGAACAGCTTAAAACAGTTAAGTGTATATGACTGGTGATGAAATCTGGTCATTAACTCCGTTGTGAGCTGCCAAAGAGATTTGTTTTCCTATACTCGGGACAAGCTGTAGGCCTGTAACACACAAGCCTCACCAGTTCCCAAACTCATTCACAGATGACTCCTGGAGTGAAATGCTTTTACGGAGTGCTGAATTCTTTGAAATTATTAATTTGTATCGTGCAGTGCAGAACATAATATGTTATATATAACATGGTATATTATATACAAGGTGGTGCTTGTGGGGACACAGCACTCCAGTGCAAGCCTCATCAGGCGATGTCATTTTTTTTGCAGATAACCAGGAAAAGCAGGAGGACACATGCAGACTGTGCTACTACGGAACACTTCTTTGGGTTGACTACTTCCAAGGGCAAACAGCTCTGGGTACTCTAGGCTGACAGCTCTAGTTCATTGTCTCCCTCTCATCCCAGACCGAGACAGATTGCAGCAATCCTGTGATTGCTGCAACCTCAGTGATCAGCTAAAACTCCATGGAGGATTAGCACAATACAGTCTACTAACTGCAGTATGTTAAGGCTTTATTGGCTGTAATGAGCTGAATGCAGTCCCCTGGGAATGCCAAGAATTTGTAACTTCTTGATAGGATCAGAGTGAAATATGTTTAGGAGTGCAACAGTTAAGTCAGCTAGGGATTGAACAGACATGATACACTCCATGGACTTCCAGGATACTGCTTAGTTAATAACCGAAAAGAACACTCTAGAAGGAATCTAAGGTTAGATCAAGCCTCTTGTACATGGATTTGTCCAGTAAAACAGAAAGGATAAAGGACTGACACATAGTTCCTCATCTGCTGTGAAACAATTCAATGAAAAACCCCTAAAAAACAGGAAGTCACAAGCACTGGGATACTCATGACTACAACATGAGAAGCGTTGTTGCTCCCATTTGCATCCATCCTCACTGCAAGAACTGAAAATCATTTCCTTTAACCCTGATTCAGCACAATGCATGGTTGCCCAAGAAAACTGTTGGACATCCTTGCAATCTGATATTAAAATCAAGAACCCATTTCAGTAAACATCTTCCTTACAAATAATGGCCCTAAGGTACTACTCATCTCCTAGCAGTCTTGGAAAAGAAACAAACCCACCAACTTTTAATCACCTGCTAATTAAGCCACATTATTGTAAACTCAGCCCTGCTGAGAAGAATAACAGCTTCAAATACCCATGCTGCAAGCACTAGCTTGCAATAACCTTCAGACAGCATTACCATAAACCCTTGAATGAACAGCATACTTTCCAATCCCACAATGGCCTGTGTGTCCTTAAATATACTGAGCAGATGCTGCAGCAGTGCTGCCTCTCTGCTGAGAAACCTTCCATCCCACCTGCAACCTCGGGGGTCACCCCCGCAAACATAAAAGAAAATACAAATCTTGCAGATACTCGCTGGGAGAAGTCAGAGCTGATGAATGGATTTCCCATTTCTGTTGCTGACCTGCTATTTCAGTAGTCTTTGCTCTTTGCCCAAGAGTTTTTAGCTCACTCAGATTTTGCAGCAACTGCTTTGGTATCTAGGTATGAAAGATTTTATTTGCAATTCAAAACTCTGTGATGCATGTCGGCCTTGGAAGTCTGTTCTGTTAGAAACAACAGCAAAAATCACAATCCTTTTTTGTTTTAAAGTGAGTGACCCAAAGAGTTATTGCAGGACTTTATCTCACCGAGGGGAACTTGCTGAAACACTTTCATTACTAGTAAATAAACATATACAAAAATTAAAAATTCTATCTATTAATAAAAATCTAAGGCTCTAAGTAAAGCACTACGAGGTTTTAGAAATGTTCTGGCATGTCACACCACCAGAGCCATCAAGTATTTTGTGGTGTCCTGAAGAAAACATGGGCCTCCTCCTTCAACTGCCAGACTACAAACGTCTTTATTCTGAAAAACCTCAGTCTTGTGAACCTCACTGGCTGAAGGTTTGAAAAGTGTATTATGAATGAATGTCCAGTTTCATGTCTGTCTAACTTCACCATTTCTTAAAACAAATCATGTCCTAAAAACATGGTCAATTCTAAAAAAAAAAGAACTCAGATGCACATGAATTACTTCATGAGATATTTTTGCTCAACAGAAAACAGCCCAACCTGGAAAAGAATTTGAATGACAACTCAAAAGTATGATAGGTTGTATATGACAGGACATTTAGAGGTAGCAAGTCAGAGGATAGTAGGTGTAACTACAGAGGGGCCCTAGAAGTCTTACCTGTACCTGTATAATCAGTACCAGGTGTGCCAAAGCCAGGATTTCAGTATTTGGTTAAAAAAAACCAGAAAACCCTACACAATATATCTTGTTTGTTAGTTCCCAAGATCCTACCACTGATTCTCCCTGGTCTGCCAGTTCCAGCTGGACAGGGTGCGGGCAGGAAGATCTACTGTGCAGGAACCCAACCCACAGCCCACCAGGAGAGCAGCCTCGGGCATTTTCTAGGTTTCATCTTTCTGAGCAGAGAAAAGCACTGCCATTTTCACTCCTTATGTCAGCATGCTTACCTCACACCTGCTGCTCAGCAGCAAAGCTGGGAAGCAGCCCTGTTTGCTCTTAGCCTGAGCTTTCCTCTAGGAAAAAAACCAACACATTACACATCTTCTTCTCCTCCAGCTCCAACTCTCAGCGGCTGGCACATCTCCTAGCCGCTGCTCTCCAAGACCTTCTCCAGACTCGTAACACACATCTGCCGGCTTTCCACACAACTCCCCCTTCCTATTTATCTAATGATTTTCCTGGAATTAGATGTTTTTCAATTTATTCAGGCCCAGACCATACACTGTGCTGTTGTGGGTGCGCTGGGCACTGGAAGCCAGGCCATATCTCTCTGCTGTGGGGGTGATGCTAATTAGGTCCTGCAGGACACCCTGTACTCTGACGTTGAACTGCAGTACTGGCGTCACGATATTGATCTCTCCTGGTTTATAAGTAACACGCTGTTTCGCCAACGGCCGGGCCAGTCATCTCTCCCCCAGGCCGCCGAGTAGTGCCCGGGGATGCCTCTCCCATCGCACGGCCACGGGGCAGCAAGCGACCTTGCACCAGACCCCATCGTTCCCAGTGCCGGGGCGCCCGGACCCGGGCCCCAGCAGTGCGCAGGGTGCTCCCGGCACCGACACGGCACAGCAGGGCCCGGAGGGGGCCGCCCCAAGCTTTGCGGCGCCCGCCGCCGCCATGGCTCGGCCGGCAGCGCAGCCCCGACCCGACCCAGCTTCGGGCCCGGTACCAGCACCCTGCCCGCCCCCCGCGCTCGGCGATGCCCCTCCGCACGGCTCCGCGCCCGCCCTCTGGCAAACATCGGCTCCTGCGAGCCAACCCGCGCCGCAGCTGAGGGCAGGAAGGGGAAATACATCCCGCCCCCCCCGTGCCCCGCCCCGCCCCGCCCCCCGTGCCCCGCCCCGCCCCCCCGTGCCCCGCCCCCGTGCCCCGCCCCCGTGCCCCGCCCCCGTGCCCCGCCCCCGTGCCCCGCCCCCGTGCCCCGCCCCCGTGCCCCGCCCCCGTGCCCCGCCCCGCCAATGCCACCGCGGCCGGCCTTGGGGGCGGAGCCAGCCCGCTCGCAGTTCCTCTCTGCCTGCTCCCGGCGGCAGCGGTCAGCAAGCGGCGGCGGCGCGCTCCTCCTCGGCCCGCGGTGAGTGCGGGCTCCGGCGGGGCGCGGCCGCCCCGGGGCCGCTTCCCCTGCCGCGGCGGCGCCGGGCCCCGCCAGCCGCGGGGGAAGCTGGGGGCCGAGGGGCGCGCCGCGGGAGACCCGCGGCGGGCGCGGGCCCGGGCGGACCGCCGGTGCAGTGGGCCGGGCCCCGGTGCAGGGGCCGCAGGCGGGGTTCTGGAGCGGGCCGGTGCTGCGGGGGGAGGGCGGCCCCGGCAAAGCGGCCCTGCGGGCGGCACGGGACCGGGGAGCCGAGCGGCTGGCCAGGCCCTGCCCGGCTGGAGCCCGGCCTCATCGGGAGCCGGGTACGGGAACAGGCAGTTGCAGAGCTGAGAAAGAAGAAAGATTTGGGTAGAGGAGGAGAGCAGAAATGGGAGAGGAGGTGTGCTGCCCTATCTTTATCTAGGCAAAGCTTTTTCGTTAATTTCATGCTGGGACAACTCCAGCCTTTGTTGGTGTTTCAGTAGCACCAAGTGGCAGCGGGCTGTGCATGGTGCCTGTGTGGAGCGTGCGGCAGCCCGGCTGTGCTGCAATAAGCTAACAGAACTGCAACATCGGTAAGGTAAGGCAGGGAAAGGATGGGAGAAAAGCATGGGAAGGTGAAGCCTGTGTTAATGCAAAGTGACGGGTTTTACTAGTTCGGGGGTTTTGGGCAACAAAACCCGTGTGTTTTGCGTTCATGGCACCGGCAGCAGGGGCAGGTGCTCAGTAACAGCAGCAGCCACGGAGGCTGGTAGTGCAGGTGCAGGTACTCGCGTTGTGGCCTAACCTGGCAGAGGGCTGTGGCAGTGGAGATGCCCTGTTTCAGAATCTGGACTAGGTGTGTGTTTGGATTAGTCCTTGTGTATCTGTTCAGTGCATTGCTGTGTTTCATAACACCACCACAGTTCCTTCTTACTTTTTAACTGGTGGTTGTACTTTGATATTTGGTTTCCAGCTCTAAAGCTACCATAGGGATGGGGTGGGGGAAGATGGCGAGGTCAGGTCTTCAGTATTCTTTACTATCAGCAGAAAACTAGGTCTAAAACATAGGATTCTCTCTCCAAACAATTGGAATTGAATTAATATCTCCAAGCGCTCATTGCTGTTACTATTGTTCAGACTGGCTCTATCAATCCACTATACTGAAGTAAAGGAAGACCACCCTAGAGAAGTATTAACACTGGAATGTTTATTTGGTATTGCTTTGCTTAAAAGCAATTGTGCTCCATCAGAATGTCCTAATAAACTTCTGGGGATTGTTACTTCTTCAAAGAAAGTAGAAGGAATTTATAATGTGCGTAGAGTAGGAAGTGCAGCTGACTCTCGGGCCCTCCAGGATCAGTGGTGTGTGTGAGGAGTTACTAAGAAAAATGTCGATACTTTAATCATCCTGGGCTTTGTAAGATAGAGGAAATTCCTGGAGAGGTTTTCAGTGAATGATGGAATCTGCTCACTTAGCAGTGCTTTGCAGAGTCTATCATGCAGAACTGCTGCTGAACTGAAGACTGTAGGGCTTTCAAACTGCATTTTTGTTGTCATACCACATTTGTAATTTAGCATGTTTCTTTCTCTCTGGCTCCCTTTAGCCAGAGGATAATATATTCCCATTTGATATTATTAAATTAAAATGGTGGAAGAGATGAAACAATAATTGCAGAAAACCAGAGAAGAAACACTAATAATACTTAAACAGTAAGAATAGCAGCAAATCTCTTTTGCTAGTATTTTCTGACATAGACTCTCACTGTAGGATTTCATCGCATATTAGCTTGAAATTTTTTCCCTCCTTGAGGTAACAGTCTACTTAAGATCACTGGAAGGTTATGGTTTGAAGAGTGGTCCCTTTCCTTTTCTGAAACAGAGAGATGGTAAAAAGGAGTCTTAATTTCCAGTCTGCTCTGTTTGTGTGAATAGAAGCTAAGAATTTTTCAGGCTTCTTGCCTTCAGTGCTGCCTTAGGGAGTGGTTAGTTCAGAAAATTTCCTCTAGGTATTCGGCACTTCCTCGCAGGAATTGGGACATCCCACGACTCTAGCTAGGGTCAGGACTCTAGAAGCTTGTGAAGGAGGGTGTTTGGTTTTGCTTGATTGTTTGGTGTTGGGGTTTTTGGGGTTTTCTTTTTGTCCCTCCCTCCAAGCTTTTAGTGGAAAATGGTTCTGAAAAAGACAGTTGAATTAAAACTATTTTGTGGAACTTAATTTGCCTTCCCAGGGAGCTTGGCCAGTAAATTCTGGTAACGGCTAGTTGGAATTGATGAAATCTTGTCAGATAGGCACTCATTCTGCTTACAGGCTGAAGCCATGGGTGTTTGAAAGCCAGATTCATCTGTCCAAATAGTTGAATAGCTGCTGTGATTATAGGCTGCAATTTTTGTTGTGAGAAAATTATCTTTCATTATTTCCAGAGCACAAATTCAGGATTTGTCTTGAAATGGCATGAGAAGTTAGAACTTTTTCCCCATGATGCCAGATCTATTTCACAACAGCAGTAATCCTCACATCAGTTCTTCATCCTGAAAGGACTTCTTCCACCTACGTATCTTTAATAGCTCTGAAATAGTTAAGATAGCAAGTTACCAAAAGAAGTTTTAGGGGTACAGAGCTGGTACAGCGGTAATGGTGTGAGTAGAGAGCTGACTCACAATAGCCCTGTTTTGTTTCCCTTTCCCACGCACCTCTGCAGTGTTCCTCCTCCCCTTCACATGAGCCTTTTGAAACAAACGGATCAATACTGAGATGTATTTTAATCCTGCCTGTTGAAATTGACACCAAATTTCAGACTGAACCTTTGTACACACTTACAGTCTGTACTCCAGAATACTTAGTGCTTCCGTGTTAACTTACCGGTGTGAATGTGTTTCTGTGTGTTACACTGGATTTTATTTTTTTTACTAACACTGAAAGCTGGTTCTTTGTTAAAATTGGTCCATGCTGCATATTTGTTAATGAACAGTCTAAGACTGCTAACATAGGAGAAATGAGCAGCAAGTTTGTTCAGTGGTAGGAAGTAGGTTAAAGTTCAGAGTTGCTCTTTCAGGGAGGAAAAGAAAAAAAGAAAAATCAAGGCTTCATTTTTCGGAGTTCTGTAGCCTCCAGATAAGCTTCCCTGTATTCTCAGGCATAATTTTTCTTTCGCTGCTCATTTTTCTGCAGCGAAAAGAAAAGTAATCTCTACTTTTTAACTGGGACACACAGTGGTGAGTCTGCTGACACAGCATTCCCTCAACACTTATGCCTGCAATCTGGATTTTGTTAACTGTAAGTATAGCTTGCATTCCAGAAGCTGTCTGAGGTATCCTAGATGCCTGTGCTCGCCCAGATCACCAAAAGCTGGTGAGTTGTGTACAAGAGAAGTGTTTTGACTGTCCCATAAGCAGTAAGTGAACTAATAGTGTTGAAGTAAGGGAGGAGGTAGCATTTGGCTTTCGGGAGGGATGACCCAAGGGAGGGTAATATCCACATCTTGGGAACTGCACATGCTTCTAAACTTCCAGCTCACTTACAGCCAGAGTTAATTTAATACCTAAAGGTTTGATTTCACAGGCTTAATCTCTGAACTAAATCTTCAGTTCCCATATGTGCAACACAGCGCTGCTAACGAAGTAAACTGGTCAAAATGCTTATGACAGCCTGTGAAATACACAAATTATAGAAATATGCACTTAAAAACCTGTCCAGTGCACTGGAAGTGTAGCACATCATGGCTCTGAATAACTCGGTATTTTAGCATTGCAGTTCTAGGCATCAGAAGAAAGCAGTCAAGTCTGCAATCCAGAGTCCTGATTGTGTTCCAGTAGAGTTCCTTGAGTGTTAAAGTTGAAAGGGGTCCCCGAAACTTTGCTTAGAGAGCGTTTATTAAAACTTCCTTTACATATTACTGCATTTTCTTCCAGTGTGCAATAATGGTGTAGTTTATAGTTGCTCAGTCATCAGATGGCTAGTGGGCTTCTCTTTAAGGATCTGTATGTAACGATGGACTTCTGTTGGAGAAACACAAAGATTCTTTCTCAAATATCTTCACTGTTAGCACTGAAATCTTGCTACTGACTGCTTACAGCAATGCAGCACTGTGCATTTCTTATATTGTGTCCTTATCTGTCACATGTGGAATAAGTGTTAAATAGAGCTTCTCTCAATCAAAACAAGAAACCTGTGTTTATTGCAACAGTAGTTGTGGGCATCCACAAGTAATTATAGCTAGATACATTATAAAACAAGACTCTGCTTGTTCTGGTAGTGGTGTTGAACGCTGTCCAAATGCTGGGGGCATTTGTGTTTTGAGTTGGGTTTTTTTTGGTGAGGGGGTGTGCTTGGTTGTGGTTTGGGTTTTGTTTGGTTTTTTTGGTTGTGGGGTTTTTTTAATTTTGTTTGCCAGGTGGGGTTTTTTTGTATGTGTATGTTTTTGTTGTGTTGTGGTTGTTTTAGCTTCCCCCCCCCCCCCCCCCCCCAGGGTAACAGAAACTTTTTTTTTTAGGCTTGGATATTTACTTGGATATTTAAACTACAGTTTCTTTTCCCTACCACGCAAATAGCTGTATTAGTTTTTTTCTAAACTGACTTAAGATATGGATGGATTTACTTACCAAAGTTTTGCTACTGCAGACACTTGACTAATAGTGGAGGGGTTGGACTAATAGTGGAGGGGTTGTCTTTCCATATGAAAAATTCTGACTTCTGGCACCATGCTTAGCATGGATATTTTCCTTCCTTGCTTTTCAAGCAAATAGACATGCACTGAGCATGCTGCAGTTCCAACAGGACAGAAGTTCCTACTTGCTGGACCTGCTAAGAGATATTTGTTTATGGCTAAGTGATCTATAACTTTGGTAAACTGGAAGTAGTCATCAACATTTTTAATTAAGGCCCATTTCTGAGTAGAATGTGGAACAATAAGAAGAGCTGTGTAAGGTGCAGGGATTCATTTCTGCGGGGGAACTGAGCAACAGCCCTCAGTTTAAGAAGTGCTGTTGAGCTATATATAAATCTTAGTAATGTCACAAAAAGCATGCTCAATATTGTCAATAATTAGAGGTGCTTACCACATACTTGGCAGCTAAGTACAGATACACATGCGGTGTTAACCAGACTGGACAAAACTAAGGAAAATAAATTGGGGGAGTAGGAGGAGGAACGATAATCACAGTGGAGGGTGGTAAGACGAGATTCAGCATGGGTGGAAAACAGTGTATTTTTCAAGCAAGGCCACGAGTGTTCCCTATGTCCTCTGCCTTGTCAACAGGAGAGGGCTTTTATTGTAGTAGTCTGCCAGCTCACCTCTCCTTTTCCCAGTTTTCAGTTGGAAGTTTCTTCACAGATTTCTTGCAAGTCCAGGCAAGTCCGAGCCTTCCCCCTTTCCTTGATGGCTGATAAAATACCATCTTTGCTTTGCCAGAGTGTAACCTCTTCTAGCATTTCTAGTGTTTTGGTACGGTGTTCAAATTAAACTGCTCCTTTGCTGAGTGTGTGCTTCCCAGTGGTGGCCAAGAATTTACCCACTCTCCAGGAAAAAGGTTTTACTACTTGAAATCTTAGTCAAGCTATTAGGCGTTAAGTTTTGTGAATAGATGTTTGAAATTAACTCTTCCTATTAATAATGTTGGCACCTCTGCATAATTTGGAAGACAACAGCTAAAAAACCAAAGATGGAGTAGAAAAGGCTGTGCTGGAGGCATGTTCTCTTTCCCTGAGTGGAATTAATATGTCTGCACTAAAATGCTGAGTGACTGTGTCTGTTCTGTTCCTCCTTTATGGCCTGAAGCTCAGACAGAAGTTGTCTTATCCAGAGGCTTTTTCCCTTTTTTTTTTCTGTGGGTCAAACAATATAAATGTGTCCTTGGTGTTGGAGGAAAATGCCAGATCAGTGCTACTGTAGGCTGTACACCTCAGCTTTGTCCCCTGTATAGCCCAAACCAGGACTGCAGGCGCAGTCAGCTGATAGATGCTAGACAATAAAAGTTTAATATTAATAAGATTATGCCTGACACTTCAAAGGAGCTTTTTAAAACAGAAGACCCTGACCTTTAGAAGGCTGAAATGATGGAGATTGTCTATTGTGATTACTCAGAACTGGGACGTATGGAACCTGAAGCTATTATCTTTGAAAGAAGCAGCAAAATAGTGAGGTGATCAAGATACGGAACAACTTGTGAAGCCGACTGTCAAGATAGGAACTGATAGAAGTTTTATTGTCGAATCAAGGTATTATGTAACGACTATAAATATGTGACTGAAAATCTTGTAAGCTTGTCACTCTCTGCGGAGGTGACCCAACACTGGACCGATTAAGACATGCAAACCTAGAGTAACCCATAAGAGTTCGAGTTTCTTCTTTTACACTTGGTTTGTCCTCAGACACTGCTGTAATAAATAATAATATTACTAATAAGGAGTCTTTTGTAAACACTCATGTCATGTATGACAGAAAAAGCACAATTTACTGTCAGCATGTATGTTGAAGTGATGTCTAGAACAGCTCTGGCATCTTCAGATATTCTCTTAGGTATAGCAGGAGGCCAAACAGCATACCTTTTCCCTCTCTACGGTCTGCATGAGATAATTTCTACAAGTGCAAAACTACAAGATATATCAGGATGCTTTCTCAATTCCATTAATTTCAGTAAAATTTCAATTTGTGGAAATTGTTCCAAGTCACATTGCTGCTTTTAAAGGATTCTGAAGTGGAGCCTAGGACCCACAATCAAGAACATGCTTTAAGTAATACCTCAATTACTGAACCGAGTTCTTTTCCAATAGAAGGTGGTGTGATGTCACTCATACTGTATTTATGTTGGATACTCAGAACTAAGTTACATCAACGTAAGATTTGAAATCAACACAAGTGACATGTTTAAATCTCCCATGAATATTCTTTTTTTTAAAAAAAAAAGTGGGTTTAAGTTACATACTTTAATCCTTTTTTTGTGGAGATCTGCATGAGACTTCAATGTGCTTTAAGTATATTTGATTTAGTTGATTAACTTTTAAGGGAAGAGGGAACATGGAGGGTACAGACACCTTTTTCCTTCTGTCCCCTTGGGCTTGTGCATACTTCCTAGGCACTGATCATCAGATGGTGTAGTCTTCAGGCTGCTGTAGACATCTCCGTATGTAGTACAGCGGGCAGGTGTTTTTGCACTGATCTTTTGGTGCTAGTAAGCATTTGAGCTCTCATGGTAAAAGCGAAATTCGTTGACCCACTCAATACAGATGAAATGAGGAACGTTGTACTCTGATTTTGCTAGTACAAATGCTTTGTTAAAATATCACAAAGTAAAACTTGCGTTGCCAGAGAAACATGAACTCTCCTGTGTCATATCTAGGGATACAGCCAGTATGGAACAGCTGTTACAGCCAGGGGCTCATTATCTACTCTGAAGCACAAATGTTGCATGAATGAAAACCAGCTTCCTTTTTTTCTATTTGGAAAGTTAGGACCTTGGCCAAATAAATTTGCCCCTCTTGGTATTCACAGTTGGAATCCTTTTGCACTTGCTTCTCAGGGGAAGAGGGAGAAGTGGAGCTTGGGGAGAGAAAAGCCAGAAGTCAGACTTTCTGTGGTGAACTGATGTGCAGTCTGTAGGTGAATTGGAGACGTACCGTGGTGAGAGATGGAGCTAGGTGCCACAGGGCTAAGCAACTGCATTGATGTAACAAGGTGAATGGAAAACGATGTTGATAAATAGGGAGTGTAGATTTAAAGATGATCAGTATTAGTACCAGCCCAAATGTCAGTGTTCAGAATTGTATTAGTAGGCACAGGAAGGGCTAAAATAAAGCTATTGTTTGTCTGGTACACCTTATATAAGTCATGCAACCCTTTGAGAAGGTTCCACTAATGAGACTCTGTGCCTTTTTTTTTTTTTTTTTTTTAAAAAAAAACAACAGCCTTCCCCAGTTGAATCATTTTCATCTATTTCAGTCAGCTGAAACCCCTAGAGTCCTAGGGCTGTATCCAGAGTTGCACAAACGCTAAAGAATGTGTGTCTGGATAACTGGAGAGGGGGGAATGGCTTGGGCTGGAGTTGCAGCTCTTTTCCAAGGCCAGGATGAGCTCTGTTTGTGTGGGTGGCTGATGACTGTTAACATTAGAAGCCTCATATTCTGTACTTCTGTCTTCCTGAGGGCCACTGTGTGGAATCCTATTTCAGATGTGACCTCCACACAAACAGTTTCGAGGTTGTTGGGCAGAAGATGGAGTGCTTGCTTTATGTGTGATCAGCTATTACTGTGGTCATGTGGCACTGGCCGCGGTCAATGCATGTGACCCTGTGCACTGCACCAGTCCCAGACACAGATGTCAGCTCCCCTGTGTGCTAGCCTGTTGGCATATTTACATTTCAGTGCCTGCAAAACATGAGTAAATATTCTGTGCTGCAATCACAAGTTAATCTGTATCTATCTCAGTGACTACTTAAAAATTTTGGTGTACTCAATCTGCAGGGTATTGTGTGCTCACATCTTTTTGGCAGATCACTAGCTTGAGTTCTGTGCTGTGGCCACTTGGTTTATAATTTGCTGTCTAGAAACAGCAGTCAGTATGACTGAGGCTTCTTGGGCTCTATGAAATTTGCTACAGCAATGCTGCAAATAGTATTCTTTTTCTAGATCCTTTGCCTCTTTGCAAGGATTTCTAAATGGCTTACCAGGTTGAAAGAGTTATTCATATCAGTGATCAGGCAGGTGAAAAGAACATGTATTTAGGCCTTGGTCGTCCCACAATTTGGCGTACTTGTGTAACTTGCTGATGAAAGCAGGTTTGTACTGAAGTGTCTCATACTGTGAACTGAAAAAGTTGTGTTCAGGGAAGAGGGTGATGTTGGGCAAAGAAATGCTAACAAGTAGTTACTGTCATAGCATCTTGAATTGCTAATGTGGTTTGCCAGGACACTGGCTTGGGTAGGAAATGTTACGGCTGCAATTTATACTTAAATAAGAGGATGTGAATTGAGTACAGTAGACTCATTAATGGTCATATCAAAATAATGATCTTCTACTTTAGCTGTTGGGTTATCTCAGCATTTTCTATCTTCAGCTACCCTTAGACTTTCCCATGAGAAGTGGGTATGCATAATATAAAGTTCTCGGCTTGGAAGGCAGAAAATAAAGCTCATCAGGAGCATAGATGGCAAGGAGACGAAGGAAGCAGTTTATTTTGATCATGCTCAATTGTGGAAGCACAGCTTGTTTAGAAGAGAAACAGCTGAGTAGTTTATGCTGTTTAAAGAAGATGACACCTAAACTTGGTGGGCTTTGTGTGGGATTGGGTATCTGCGGAGCTGGGAAGAGGAATTTCAGAAAATAACTTGTAGGTGGGGACATAAGAGGTGATAGGTTTGGAGTGTGGTGTTTGCAGTCTGTTCACTAGCTTACCTTTCTGCCTTCCCTTGGCATTCAACTTTTTATCTAGAAACTTCCATTGTTTTGTTTGACAGAATTTTGAATTTTTTTCTTTCTTTTGCAGTGTCTTGCTGCTTTACACACTGAACCTTCCTTTGTTACCATTTCTGCTATCTATCCATCTCAGTCTAACCTCTAACTTGGTTGTTGTCTTCAAAATACGTGAAATATGGTTTGTGCTGGAATACTTTACAAATCCCCCATAAATATAATCCACATATTAATATTCCCTGAACAGTCAATGGGACTGACAGATGAAACAGCTAATGCAAGGCCAAAGAGTGAATTAATTTGTTTTTAACACAGATGGGACTTTGTGTGTCCCTTTGCACCAGTCTCCAAGGCCTGTCAAAGGATGTCCATCTTATACCTTGGTTTTTTTGTTGTTCTGTGAAAAACTGGGACAAGGGAAGATAATGTTACTTGAAGATAAGAACGGTGCCACGGGTGAACAACAATAGATCTGGAAATCAGGCCTATGTTTTTCTCTCTCCTAAAAAAGTTTTAATCATGATTGGGAATGTTTCCAGGCACTGGAAGAGGATTGTCCTTACTGTTAAATAGTTAACTTGCTCCTTGGCATGTGTTGGCCTAAGCTGGTGCTCCCAAAGGAGCCCTGGCAGAGTTCAGGTCTTAAGAAGTGTCCTACAAACTGTTCCATTAGGCAGTTTGCATGCAGTTAACCTATTCTGGAAACTGAGAGATATTTCTAGAGTGAATTTGGGCCTGTCTGTGCTAGTTGGCCTTGATATTGGGAATATGTCAGGGTACTTTAGCTTGTATAAGTGAACCCTAAAAGTCCTAGGACCCAGTGGAATGTTCTATCCAGTAAACCATTAGGGTACCCACAAAGAAGAAAAGGTCTCAAACTAGAACTATGTTTACAATAGTCTGCTTTTATTTTTGTGGCAACCCTGATGAATCTTTCAGAAATTGGGAGTGTTCCTTGTGTCTCTGATAGTCAGGATTTGTAATCTTAGTCTGTAACACTTTCTGGCTCAAGTAAATTTATCGTGTTTTCTGTTTTGGTTGAATTGTTTTTAGTTTTGGATGCAAGTGCCTGTCTGTTCCACTTTAGACCAAGGCCACTTAAGAAATGGGACCACATTGTGGTGATGGTTCATGGACATAGAGACACAAAGGGCTGCCTAGAAGCAGCATAAAGAACACTGCAGCCATTGAATTTCCTTTGTAAACTGTGTGGTGTATAAATATTTTTCACAATGCTGTTATCTTCCTGCAGACCGTTTTATCTCTGAGGATGTGTTACAAGTAGCTTTGTAGGGGTAAGGGCATGACCAGCACAGACTGTGCAGTACCTTTTTGTCTGGTACAGACCTTGTATGTGGGATATACACGTTGTGGTACTGTGGGGCATGTACTTTGTACGCAGTGCAGATGTTGTGAAAATGGCTCTGATTTTTCTTCTCTGTTTTAGGGACACCAAGGGTCTCGAATAACCATGAGCAACCCTTTTGTACGTATCTTGGAGCCGCTGGACCCTAAACAGCCTCTGAAGAAGTTCTTTAATCTGAGCAAATTGGAAGATGTGAGATACGGTACGTTCACAACACAAAGGAAGCATTACATTAATATTGATGAACAGAACTTGAAGAGATTTTGCAACACTGGATGATATTTGGTCTCTGGAGAGAACTGTGAATTCGGAAGATGGTTCTTGGAAACAAAATATTACCAAAAATTTGTTCTGGGAGTTTAGGACTACAGAAATACTGGCACAGGTCACAGTATTCTCTCAATATAGTATGCACACTGTAGTCTTGTTTTCCTTGAGTGCATGAGGAGTACTAGGCCAGACTAGTATGAGCACAAATATATGAGCACAAGTTTTCTCATATGCTGTTATGCTACTGTGAAAGGCTAGAAAGGACTGAACACTGATATGATGGAATCATCCAGAAAGATTGTTCAGCTTTAAAAAGTAGTGGCTAGGAAGTCCTTTCTGAGGAGGTTTTTTTCCTTATTTCCTCTGACACTTCCAGAATATACTTGGTCATCTTCCATGTGGCACTGGTAAAAATCTTACCATCTCTGCCACTGACTTAGAGAGCAAGTATCTTTAGCTTAGAGGTCTTGATGTTGGGTATTCTTCCTCTTTCAAGAAAGGAACAGGTGATTAAGGAGAAGTCAGGAAGCAAGAGGAGGAACATTTTCTCTGAATGTCAGCAACGCATATCTATTGCAGTGTTTAAATAAGAAATCAATTAATGTTGGGCGTAGTGTGTGAGAAGCAGAGATGAGTCTTAAGAAATAGACAAATATATGTATGGTATTACCAGCTGATCTATTCCAGAAGTAAAAACTCCAGATACTTTAAAGAAAATGGGATGTAATTCTCACTGTCCAGCAGAAAGATGGAATAACTTAACAACAGAAGAATGGGGTGGGTGAGAAAGAAAATTTAAAAAACCCAAACCAACAACAACCAAGAAAACCCATCAAAAAACAACCAAAGCCCGCCCCAAATGATTCTGAATGACTGTGTCCTGAATAATAGTTGGTTGGGGTTTTTTATGATAGCAGTAATGAGGTCTCACTGTGATTAAATTACTTTTGTGTCTTGGGGGCCCTGTGTAGAAAGTTTGGACAAGCTTCTCAAGAGACTTTCAAATGTAAATATTCTGAGACTAAATCAAACAGCTATTATTACAGTGGACCAGGTGAGAAAGGACAGAGAAACTTCTTCCTTTAAACCCATTGCTTGTAGTAAAGCTGTTAGGACTGCTCTAATGATATTTCATGTCATCTTCTGTAAGCATTTCTATCTTGAAATAAAAGAAGATTAGCAGATGCACATTCTTCCTGCCATTCAGTTTCGTTCTCCATCTATTGAGAAGAAGAGACTGCCTAGACCACCACCACTATGCGTTCCAACATGTCAGGCAGAAAATTATGTTTTTCTAGTGCATTTATATGACTATGTTCAGTGGCAAGAGTGAGAGGAAACTGCAGAGAAACAAGGTGAACACAGTATGTTTTCAGAGTGGCATTGCTGTGGAGGGTGGAAGAGCTGTGGAAGAGTCCTTTCAGGAAGGACGTCTGCTGTCTTACAGGGACTGAGGTAATAAATCTGCTCAAAGAATGAGTGGAACAGGTCAGTTAGCAGCGACCTCCTGACGAAGCTGGAGGCTAGAAAAGGGTATGTGATAATTTGGGATAAAGTCTTGTGAGAATATGGGGACAGCATGTGAGGACCTGTCTGCCCCAGGCGTGGAACTCTGCACTTGCTGACATGTACCCTAAGGTAAAAACTGAATTTGTTTCTTGCCTCTTACCCATGCAGCACGCCTGCCATTTTCTATTCGAGTCCTCTTGGAAGCAGCGATCCGTAACTGTGATGAGTTCCTAGTAAAGAAGGGAGATGTTGAGAATATTCTCAACTGGAAAGTGGTGCAACACAAGAATGTTGAAGTGCCGTTCAAGCCTGCAAGAGTTATTCTGCAAGACTTCACGTGAGTGTGATGCTCTCCAAAGCTAGGAAGAGGGGCTCTTGAAAGGGCAGAAATGCTGGGCTTGGGGTGGAGTGATGAGGTGAGGGAAAGAATGGCAGTGAAATGTTTGGAAAGACCGCTTTCACCTTTCCTGGATGTCATGCTGCAGACAGCACTTGGAGAGGCAAACACTCATGATAAGAGTGTTAAATGAAGCTTTTCTTGGGTGGAGAAATATCTTTATGAAACTCTTCAATATAGAGGGGAAGAAAATGGGATGGCTAAATTGCATCCAAATGAGGCAATTCAGAGTTTAGAGGTTTTGTTGTTGCTTGGGAATAGTGTGGTAGTGTATCTTTCCCGCGCCTCACCCCCCACCCAGGGGCTCTTGCTTTCAGTTCCCTACCCTTTTCACGTCTCATTTATAACCCATATCATATTTTCTCTTCCAAGTCAGTGTTATTCCAAATACATATTTTTAAAGACTGCTCTACTATTGAAAAAATGAGTGTCTAGTTTTTCCCAGGAAAGCAAATTGAAGTTCATACCTAATGGACTCTGAAAAAACTGGGCCTTGTTATTGCAATGCAGTTAGTCCCCATGTGTCAGTGTGTAATAGTCCCTGGTAGATCTGGAAAGTAATTTTTAAGGTGGAACAGTAGCTTTTAACTGTTTTTAATACAGCATTTGACTTGCAAGTCCACTGTCCTTTGCACGTTTGTCCTCTACCTTTGTAAGAATTTAGTTCACCCACGGTAAGCCCCGTGCTGCTAAGCTGTCAGTTGACTTTATTTTTCAGAACAGTAAAGTCCCTTAGCTATCCTACCTTCTCTTACACATTTTCCCAAATGTTGTCCAGGTGCTAGAGATCCAGTACAGCTGAACTCTTAAAGATATTAGGAAAAACTGGCAAAGCCTCAATTGAAAAAAGTGCTGATTTCCTAGTTATATTGTACCTGCTGACTGCTGTTAACATTTTAAAAAGCTGGAGCAAAGAGGAAGCCAAACTTTCAAGCAAATATTTTTTTCTTTGTTCCTGCACTTTCTTGCCCCCTACTTTCCTGCTGAGTTTTAAAAATTTGCCTGTAAGTCTTCAGAGCAGCAGCAGTCATGAAAAACGAGCTCTTCAACAGACTGCTGAAAGAGATCTTTTGGAAAAGGCAGCTTTGCCAACTTTCCAGAAACCGTATGACAACTATATTCATGTGTTCTGCATTAGAATTATTGAATTTCCTAGATCTAATCATTCTGTAATCGTCCTGAGCTCTTCTAAGACTGTAGATGGATGTTGTGTTTGTTCCTTTTCAATTGTTTAATGTTTGTAAGCTGGCAAAAGAACTCTTCTAATCCCTTCCTCCCACACCTGCCCTCCCCCAAGTTCACCTAGGTGGCATAACAGTTGTTATGCTGTTGTCCCAGAATATGCATATTCCAAGGAAAATAAACTGCTCTAAAACATCATGTCAAGGTTACATGATGTGGACCCTTTTTTCTGTTTGTTTTTGGAAACACTCAGGATTGTCAAGCTAAAACTCTGGGAATGACAAGGCCTTTTCTCTTCTTTCATCGTTTCTGATGTATTTAAAAATTGTAATAGCTTCCTTATTAGAGTTGAAAACATAAACTCTTGCTGCTTTGAGCTACTCTTGCAGAAACGTAATGGTTTTGGTGGGTTACTGAACAATGCCAGATTCTTATGAGCGCATTGCAGACAGCTCTTTCTGTCTCAGCAGTCAGCAAAATCAGATAGGCTTGTAGGCAAGAGGGTTTCCCAAAGTGATTGAAAAATGTCATCTAGTACATACCTCTGTAGAAGCTGAGAATGCATGTGCTGAGAAGCACCAGAAGCTTTATTAAAATAAATACAGAAATGTGTATGATCTGTTAGGTAAGGCAGGTGTTGAAGTGCCAGAACTTCTAATTACTACTCCTCATTTGCTTATGACTAGACTTGGATTGGAAGTGAAGGATGGGCAAAGGACTCTCATGTGTATTACTTTGACCCTCTGTATAGTTTACATTTCTCACTTAGGAAAGAGGTCTTAATATAGGGATTGAAAAATTATTTTGGATGAATGAGACATACAAACAGAGAAAAAGGCTTGTTAATTTTTAAGTCACTTGAAGTTCAAGGGCTTGCAGATTGTCACAAGATATGAGAAGGCAGAAATGTGAATGTTGGCCTGTAGCCTGAAAACATGCTGTTTGAATGTCATTTGTGGTAAGGTCTTTTGTCAGTGGTAAGTACAATAATTTGTTAGTAAAGATGAATGGTGCACCTTATTTCTCCCTTTTGTGTTTGTCCAGAGATCTGCCAGACCAGTTAACTGTATTTTCAGAAGTGGATTTATGCTGCAAAGGTGTTTTGTAGTCATGTCCTTTGTAATTTAAGAAATCTGATACCTTGCTCTGCCAGTTTCACTTGAAGTGTGGAGGGTACCAAACAGCCCTAAGTATGGAGAAGATTCTTTTGTGTTTTGCAAAACTTGGAAGAGACAACCCTTGCTTTAAAATCAGCTAAATACAGATAACAAAGTATCAAAGAAAGAACATTGCCTTTTTCCCCCTCTGCCCTTCTTTTTTGAACAGACTGGGGAGGAGAGAGAGGAACAGAGCAAAAGAAGATAAACCAGTTCAAGATCCCAAAGGAATGCTGACTAGAACTAAGTTTCCAGATTCCCTGCCAAGCTTGTTAAACTGCTTCTGTTACTTGATGAATTTTGGTTTTAGCTTTTCGTTCTTACTCAGGATATAGATACATTTCTGTCCCTTCTGCTCTTCTGACTTTGTTTTCCCAAGGGTACTGTCTCTGCCATAGAGTAATGATCCCAAGACTCAGGGTAAGGCTGCAATTTGCTTTGTATAGAATTATTGAATCATTTAGGTTGGAAAAGACCTTTAAGATCGAGTCCAGCAGTTAACCTAACAGTGCAAAGTTGGCTACTAAACTACGTTCCTAAGTGCCCCATCTACATAACTTTTAAATACCTCCAGGGACGGTGACTCAGCTCTTTCCTGAACATATGCAGAGTAGTGTGAAATGGTTCTTTAAAAAAATAATAAAAGATTATGAAGAAAAAACTCAGCATAGGTGGCATTTTTCTGTGCCCAAAAATCACTTGGGCAAGAGTCTGAGTAGTGCTGTACTAGTTATGCTGTCAGTATCTTTCTTGGGGTGATGGCAACGAGTTATATTACTGTTGGCTGAGTTTAGGAGCTTTTAGATAGGACTTTTCTTGAAATGTGGTCAGTATCCTTTGTTAGAGCTAGCAGTATGTGCAAAGTTTTTCTAAGACATCTGGTTAGAAGCATTGATTAAATAGTCCCGTATGTAAGCAGTACAAGTATTTTGCATCCTGTACAAATTGCCAAATGTGTAGTGAAGTTAAATAGACGTAAGGTGGAATTTTAAAATTTAACTTTAATGTCTTCAGGCTATATCATGTTTTCTTAATGTTTGATACTGTACTGTAGCCATTGAGACTTGTTCTTTTTCCATGGGTGTCGTGATTTAACCCCGGCTGGTAATTAAATGCCACACAGCCACTTGCTCACTCCCCCCCCTCAGCCAGAATGATGGGGAGGAGAGTTGGAAAGGAATGTAAAACTCAAGATAAGAACAATTTCATAACTGAACTAAAATAAAAATGAAAGAACAATAATAATAACAATAGCAGTTACCATGAAAAAGGAGGGAGAGGAATAAAATCCAAAGTGGATGGAGAAAAGAAGACAGGTAATGCACAGCACAGCTGATCACCACTTGTTGACTGATGCCCAGCCAGTCCCTGAGCGATGATCAGCAGCCTTAGCAAACCCCCTGCCGGTTTCTATACTGAACATGACATTATGTGGTATGGAATATCTCTCTGGCTAGTTCAGGAGAGCTGCCCTGGCTGTGTCCCCCCCCCCAGTTTCCTGTGCCACTCCAGCCCTCTCACTGGCAGAGCCCAAGGAACTGAAAAGTCCTTGACTTAGTATAAACATCACCCAGCAACAACTCAAACCGTCAGTGTGCTGTCAGCATTGTTCTCACACCAAATCAAAAAAAAAAGCACTGCACCAGCTCCTAAGAAGAAAATTAACTCTATCCCAGCCAGAACCAGGATGATGGGACAGTAGATGTCTCTTCTGTGTCTCAGGATCTCGCTTGGTTTTGTTTTGTTGTTGTTTTTTTCTTTTTTCTTTTCCTAATGGTATCACCTAGCCATTTCTCTTCTGTTTTAGTGGAGTACCTGCTGTGGTTGACTTTGCTGCGATGCGTGATGCTGTGAAGAAACTTGGTGGGAACCCTGAAAAAATCAATCCTATCTGTCCTGTTGATCTAGTGATAGATCACTCCATCCAGGTTGACTTTAACAGACGGTAAGGATACAAAAAAACTCCTAATGGTAATAAGCAAGCCAGATGCAGTTACTGATAATAAAGGTAGTTCCATTGGTGATACTCTTAGCATTTGGACTATAACATCCTAGACTCAAGGTGTTTAAGTTAAACTGTTGTATCAAGTTGCAGTGAATTAGGTGGGGGAGTTTTGATTTTTTTCTGTGGTGCATCTCTCAGCAGCACAAGTCTGAACTAAATGTTAAAGGCTCAGTTCAGACCTGTGGTGATCATAATTTTCCATAATAACACTGCATTATTATTAGTTGCTTAGAAATAGCTTTTTTCCATATGCACTTTTTTGACCCCGTAGGGCTTTTTTCAAAAGGACGAGTGAGAATGTCTCCTTTCTTCCTTATTTATATAAGAACAGACCTAAGCTGCTCTAGCTCAGCTCTAAGGAAATCTTTGCTAGTTCAGTGCCTCCAGGCAGAAGAGCAAAACACTGATTAATATGGCCCCTGTAAGTGCAGGAAAAACATAATGCTGTTCAATCCTCAGCATGCTACGAAGAGACAAGTACTCACTAGAGCAAGGGTCTACTGAACTAATCTTCCAAACAGATCCTGCAATTACATGTTTCTCAGTTTCCTTCCACCTTCCAAACTCCAGAAGTTTTTTTTGATCTGCAGTTACCTTGCCTGCTAAAATACTCTGTGTATTTATTGTCCTCTATAGGATATAATTTCAAAGTGGGCCACGTAAGTTATACCAATGCAAAGAAGAAAATTCCTGGAAGGTGGAGATTAAAGAACATAAAGAGCAATTTCTCAGTGCCAATATTTAGAGGTTTCTCTTGAACAAAAGTACTGAACTTCTGAGCAGAAATTGTGAAGCTTGCTGCATAGAGGAATGTTGTCAGATAGTTTTCAAATACAATTTTTTCCTACTTTTTTTAACTGTGTACTATTAAGGATATGAATTCTTACTGATGCTGTTTCATAGTTGACAGGGGAGAAAAGGGCCAAAAAATTTTGACTTAACATTGTTGAAAATCAGCTGTCTTTAGCTGTTTTACTAGAGATGCTGTATCTATTCTTAATCTTAACATAACACTAGACAGTTTAGAAACAGACTCAAAAATTAGGAAGACTCACCTAAAGACTGATCTCTGGGGAAATGGGTGTTATAGCATACTCTATTAAACTAAAACCTAACCTTTTTTCTGTTTAATTTGTGTCATATTTTTTTAAGGTCTTTGGGAAACAAGACTCTTTGTGAACAAGATATGATTTCTTCTTTACCATAGGACAAAATCAACTATTGTGATTCTTTTTCTGTATTATTTTAGTAGTAAGATATATTTTATGTTATCTGTAGTATCTAGGACTTCATTTAGATATTTTTTTGCTAATAATTACTTTTTGTCACAGCTTTTTTTGTATTTCTGTTAGGCTTGCGTGTATGTGGAGAGAACATTGGCCAGCCCTTCCGTTCAGGCCTAAGTTAGGCAGCTGATTCAAGTAAAAAGTTTGTTAACCCTGTCTGCTTTGAAGCACAGGGGCTTCAGGCAGCCCTTTTTCGTCAATGTTAATCTCTTTTTAACTGAAGTTACAGGGGAGTTGTTCCAGTTAGCCTTTACTTCTTTGCTGATAACCTCTGATTCAGGTGTTGGGAACTTCATATTGCTCTAACACATAGTGTAGCTCTTCCCAAACTACAAGTTTTAGGCCTCTCACATATGTAATATGCAGATTAGCACTTGCATTTGAACCAGACTTAAGGTATTACTTAAGATTTCTTAAATCCTTTTCACTGGTTGGCTGCAGTTTACAGCTACAGTGAGATTAAAAAAATGAGATTGATCAGCATTAACATTAGGTAATAACTCTTTTCTTACAACCTTTGGGTATATCTGACTAGACATAAATTTAGTGTGGATACTTTTGGATCTGACAGCTGATTATTTTTACTTGTAGATCAGACAGCTTGCAAAAAAATCAGGACCTGGAATTTGAAAGGAACAAAGAAAGATTTGAATTCTTAAAGGTACCAAAAGAACTAATTCTTTGGAATTTGTTTGCATGGAGAAAAGGGCTATGAACAAAAGTTCTTCTAACGCTCATATGCATTGAAAATTTTTTACTCCAATTCCTTCTGTTTCAGTGGGGCTCTCAGGCTTTTAAAAACATGAGAATTATTCCGCCAGGCTCTGGGATCATCCATCAAGTGAACTTGGAGTACTTGGCAAGAGTGGTGATGGATCAGGACGGCTACTACTATCCAGACAGTGTGGTGGGCACTGACTCGCACACCACCATGATAGACGGCTTGGGAGTGCTTGGCTGGGGTATGTGCAATAGTATGTCATGAACAGTCTGTTGACTGACAAAGCTGTGTTTCAGACTGGTGAATTGACCCTGGCTGGCAGGTTAGCCTCCAGCCAGTTGGTCACTCCTGTCAGCAGGATAGGGGAAGAGAATTGGAACAGCGAATGCAGGAAAAAACCTCATGCGTTGAGACAAAGTTTAATAAATGAAGGGAGGGGGGAGGGAAGTACACATAAGCAAGTGGTGCAGAGACCATCACCCACCAGCACACCAAAGCCCAGCCAGTCCTTGGGCAACAGCTACTTTGGAAAAATTCCCCCACCCTCTGCCTCCCAGTTTTAATGCTGAGCATGATGTTAATGTGGCATGGAATATAGAATCATAGAATGGTTTGGGTTGGGAGGGACCTTGAAGATCATCTAGTTCCAACCCCTTTGCCATGGGCACAGACACCCTCCACTGGGCCAGGCTGCTCAAAGCCCCATCCAGCCTGGCCTTGAACACCTCCAGGGATGGGGCATCCACAGCTGCTCTGGGCAACCTGTGCCAGTGCCTCACCACTCTCACAAGGAAGAATTTCTTCCTAATACCTAATGTAAATCTACCCTCTTTTAGTTTAAAACCGTTACGCCTTGTCTGTCACTACACTCCCTGATAGGAGTCCCTCCCCATCTTTCCTGTAAGGCCCCTTTAGGTACTGGAAGGCTGCTGTAAGGTTGTTCTGGAGCCTTCTCTAGGTTGAACCTGAACTCCCTCAGCCTGTCTTCATAGGAGAGGTGCTTCAGCCCTCTGAGCATCTTCAGGGCCCTCTGGACTTGCTCCAACAGGTCCATGTCCTTCTTATGTTGGGGTTCCCAAAGCTTATGTCGTGGGCAGACTTGCTGAGGGTGCACTCAGTCCCAGTGTCTGTATTGCCAACAAAGATGTTGAACAGCACTGGTCCCAGTATGGAGCCCTGAGGAATGCCACTCATTACCAGGCTCCACTTGGACATTGAGTCATTGACCACAACTCTTCGAGTGTGACCATCCATCCAGTTCCTTATACACTGGGTGATCTATCTGTCAAATCCATGTTTTTCCAGTTTAGAGACAAGGTTATCATGTGGGATAGTGTCAAGAAATTTGCACAAGTCCAGGTAGATGGTGTCACTCTTCCCTCATACATCAATGCTGTAACCGTCTCACAGAAGGCCACCAGATTTATCAGGCACAATTTTCCCTTAGTGAAGCCATGTTGGCTGTCACCAATCATCTCCTTATTTTCCATGTGTCTTAGCATAGATTCCAGGAGGATCTCCTCCATGATCTTGCTGGGTGCAGAGGTGAGACTGACTGGGCCATGGTTCCCTGGGTCTTCCTTTTTTCCCCCTTTTTGAAAACAGGGGTTACATTTCCCCTTTTCCAGTCAGTGGGAACTTCACTGAACAGCCACAGCTTCTCAAGTATGATGGATAGTGGCTTAGCCACTTCATCTGCGAGTTCACTTGGGACCCACAGATGCATCTCATCAGGTCGCTTAGATGGTCTCAACCTTGATCTTCTCCTATAGTGGCAGTTCTTCATTCTCTCAGTCCCAGCCTTTGCCTTCTGTGACTTGGGCGGTGTGGCTGGAGCCGTTGCTGGTGAAGACTGGGGAAAAAAGGTCACTGAGTACCTCAGGCTCCTCCATGTCCCAGATAACCAGGTCTCCTGTTTCCTTCTGGAGAGGGCCTGCATTTTCATTAGTCCTCCTTTTATCACTGATGTACCTTTTCTTGTTGCCCTTGATGTCCCTGGCCAGATCTAATTCTGTCAGGGCTTTCGCTTTCCTTACCTGATCCATGGCTGCTCGGACAGTTTCTCTGTATTCCTCCCAGGCTACCTGTCCTTGCTCCCACCCTCTATAGGCTTCCTTTTCGTGTTTGAGTTTGTCCAGGAGCTCCTTGTTCATCCATGCCGGCCTCCCAGTGTTTTTGCTTGACTTCCTCTGCATTGGGGTGCAGCATTCCTGAGCTTGTAGGAGGTGATCCTTGAATATTAACCAGCTTTCTTGGGCCCCTCTTTCCTCCAGGGCTTTATCCTATGGTAGTCTACAAAGCAGATCCCTGAGGAGGCCAGACTCTGCTGTCCTGAGTCCACGGTAGTATTCTTGCTGTGTACCCTCCTCGCTGTCCTAAGGATGTTGAACTCCACCATTTCATGGGCACTGCAGCCAAGGCTGTCCTTGCACTTCACGTTCTCCACCAGCTCTTCCTTGTTGGTGAGAACAAGGTCCACCATAGTATCTCTCCTCATTGGCTTCTCTGTCACTTGGAGAAGGATGTTACTGTCAATGCATTCCAAGAATTTCCTGGATTGCCTATGCCCTACTGCATTATCCCTCCAACAGATACTGTTTCCAACAGAATTATCTTTTTAATTAACATCATCTTGCATAAAATAAATTGGAAATTATTTCTCAGAACTATTGTTAGATTAAATGGGGAAGAGGATAGGAGCAGTGGTTTGGCATGCATAAGCTACTATTACAGGCAGTTTGTTCTAGCTTAGTATTAATTAAGCTAAGCAAAGGTAGAATGAGGTTTGAAAGTGGAAGATAAACATGAGAAGGTGTTTCTACAGGCAAAAAGTTATAAAACTGCTGCTTAATGCCAGATTGCTAGTAAACATGGGGTTTTTTAGATTGCATATGACTGACATCTTGATACTTTACCTTATTAAATTAGCAAAATGAAGTAGTCACTTTAATTGCATTCACTCTAATACTGAAGGTGTGCTTACACAAAGGTTCCTAGTTGTTGAAACTGTTGATGTTGGAACTTAACAGATGTAGGGAAGATAGTTCTGTCTTAATAAGTAGCTTTTCTATTAGTATTCTATACTCTTGACTCTAATATTCTTTCTTTCCTTCAAAATAACTTGTAAGTTTTTGTTTGGTCACTAATAGTCGTGGTCTGCTTACATTTCGCTCACAGCACGCCATGTTCAATGCCGTGTCAGTCATTCTTTGTTTATGAATTGCATGTTTAAGTCATTAAATAAAACTTACACATCTGTTACTATAAAAGCCGTGTGTCCTCAGAGTAAGTTACTTCGATTTAGATAATAACCTATCTAATGGCTGAGGTGTAAGGATGAAGGTATGAAATGGAAAGAAATCAAAAAAGCCCAACCTTGCAGAAATAAGCAAGATGAGGAGTGCCTCAGCAGATAGCTAAGTCCTCTGCCTGACTGCTCTCCTCTTTCACACCTTAAATTGAGGAATCATCAGTCAGTTGTACTTCATGGGTTTATCTTTGGCATGTTACTTACTGTCTTTCTGAATAGTTGGATTATATACTCCTGTTGTGTACAGGTGTTGGCGGCATTGAAGCAGAAGCAGTGATGTTGGGCCAACCGATCAGCATGGTGCTTCCTGAGGTAGTTGGCTATAAGCTGCTGGGAAACCCTCAGCCACTGGTAACATCCACTGACATAGTGCTCACCATTACCAAGGTAATGAACGTGTGTGCCATTTTGCCATTACGGCTGGAAGCTATGCGTAATCTGTAGGACAGAGCCACTGTACTGCATGCTTAGGAGCCCTGTGTGTGCTTCCATGTAGTCATTATGGACTTTTTTTTACACTTTATCATTCTGTGTGGGTTGCAATCAGCTGCCCAAGGACAACTGCAAATTTGATGGGCAAATCTCTTTCTCAGAAGGCAGACAAAACAGAGCGGAGAACTGATACTGTGTGGCCTGTTCAAATCCTCACATGCAGACCTGTTGTGGAACAACAGTGCTTGTGAAAGGGTCTCGTTTCCCTGCTGCCTTAAAAGAAACATGATGTTTTTCTTTCTTGAAGTCCTTAGAATAAGGCAATGTCAAACCTGGAAACAGACAGTAAGTGCTGCAGTCTGATTTCTTTAACCTGCAGGTGTTTGGCTCACATTGTATGTTTATAATACATTTATCCACTCTGTGGATTGTGACTGAATTAAGAATATTACTGGTTAGCATTATTAAGGGTTTTGGAGGTCAGAAATCTGGTACAGGTTGGTCATGGGATGCTGTCCTTAGACAGAACCTCCAAATGGGGAAAACCAATGCTTTTTTTATGAGTTCATCCACATGTGTGTGTTCATTTACAGTTTGATTCACATACTTGTGTAGTTGGTTCTTCCTGTTTCCCCATCTTCCAGGATTTCCTGGCTAAAGACCTCACACTGTTCTTCTCTCCTTAGAATGTCACGTTGAGAAAAATGCAATTGTTATAAGATAGACTGTAGTTTAAATGAGATGAAGAGCAAGTTTAGAAGGAGTACATCCCTGTACTTACTGTACCTTATTATTGAAACTACATCTGTGTCCTCATCCTTGTGACTGAGTTTACCAAAGCTTTGCAAATGGCTAAAAAGTTGAAAGCTGTATTTCATAATGTACATGACTCTTGTTCACTGCATTTGGCATTTCACTCTGAGAGACATGGAGCAAGAAGTAAAGCCTGTATATTTTACCTAGTGTATAATCAGGTCTTTGACACCTAGCAGTGACACAGGCCCTGTGTTTTTATAACAGCACCTCCGCCAAGTTGGAGTTGTGGGTAAATTCGTGGAGTTTTTTGGTCCTGGTGTAGCCCAGCTGTCAATTGCTGACCGAGCCACCATTGCCAATATGTGTCCAGAGTATGGAGCAACAGCTGCCTATTTCCCAGTGGATGATATTAGCATTGGGTACCTGATACAAACTGGTGAGTGTAAGAAGAGACTACGAGTTAAAGGTGTAATTGAAAGCAGGGACTCCAGGTCTATAAGGTGTAGTCAGCAATGGGATTGAATCAAGTGGAGCCTTCTGAGCTTGAGTGCATTTTTTTATCCGTACTTACTTATTTGGGCTGTTTTTTGCTCTTAGGGCTATGTTTAGGAAGAGCTGAGTTTTACTTTTATACAGCTAACTGCCTGCTGCTTAGGTTCCTGCTTCTGTCATCTGGATAAGCTAGGTTCGGGCAGCGCTAAGTTTTTGTTCTGCAAAAGCCACTAAGTCTGCTCAATGGCTTTGTTTCCAATGAATCTCTAGTATTTGTGCTGAAAGGGTCTTGTAGTGCAGTGTACAGCACGAACAGTGAAATAGCCTGTTAAGCATTGATTTGTTTTTCAGTCATACAGTAGTTCCTCAGTTTCATTGCATTTTATTTTTGCTGTGTCTGGCTTTCACCTTAGGCCGTGATAAAGAGAAAGTTATGTGTACAAAAAGGTATCTTGAGGCTGTGGGAATGCTAAGAGATTTCAAGAACTCCTCTCAGGATCCGGACTTCACACAGGTTAGAAACTATGCTGTTCTCTGGCTCCTTGCTTTATGCCCTGCCCTATTTCAATGTGACATTTGTCAGTTTTTCACAGAAACTAAGAAATAGTCAAAGGACTCCTCGTCCTTTGGCTTGGTTCACACATCTGTCTTAATCTAAGGCCCAGTGGCATAAGTTAGCTGGCTCTTCAGGTGTGAAAGCTTGGGCATAGGTATAGACTGGCTCTCAACTGAGCTCTAGCTGATGCAGATTCTGCAATTTTGTTCATGTGGTTTTGAGCAGTTCAGTCCAGACTCAAACACAGCGATGAAGACAGTGTGGATGTTGTCTGTGTAAGCCTTGTCCCAGTTTTACCCTTGTTCTGTTCAGCGAGTTATTTTACTGTGTGAATCACGACACTTAGAAGCTCTGTGTGGTAACCACAGACCACACAAACAGCTTTCTTTGCAAGAAAACCAAGATCTTACTTGAGTCTAGGAAACTCAAGAATATTCCTGGTTCTCTCTACAGTAAGAATTTACCTTGTAACTTATGTTCAGGTTTGCATGATTATTCAAAAATCTTAGTAAATATGAAAAGATGCAGCATACTATAATAACAAAGTTGAAACATGGCTGAGGAATAGGAAAATAGGATATTCTCTGTTTTATAATATACCGAATGTTTTACCCAAGGCCAAGATGAATAGTCTGCTTTGGTTTATGCCAGTACCAGGATTTCTTCACATCATTGTTTTCTGAAGAGGACCCTGCTGCTAGCATGTGAAAAGACATAATTCTCAAAATCATCTGTATTGTTTAGATGCTTCAGTCATACACTGGGCTTTCATAGCTGGGGTATTTTTGAGAGCTGGCAGAGTCTAAAAGTAGAACTGTTCCTTTCTTCTGATCTTTTCGTTCTCATATGTCTTAGATAATTTCTGCAAACAAACACAGTGTGCAGATTTAGCCATGGTTCAGCATCAGAGGTGGCATATCTGTGGCTTAACTGGCTTCAACTTGTTATGCAGTGCTGAACTGCTCTCACGTCCTCTTCCTGAATAGGTTGTTGAGTTGGATCTCCATACTGTTACACCTTGCTGCAGTGGACCAAAAAGACCTCAGGACAAAGTTGCTGTGTCAGATATGAAGAAGGACTTTGAGACTTGTCTGGGAGCCAAGGTAGGGACTGGGATCATTTGGGCATATAAACTAATGCACGCTTCTAAAAGCTGTCTGGTGTTCAGGAACTACATTTTGGGGTTAACTTGTGTGTTGTTTTGTTATTGAAAAGTAAATGAGGATGTCTGAATGCAGTTTAGAAGATGACATCAACAATGGGTAGTTTAAAAACTGGGGTGATGGTTCCGTCACATGAAGGTGTTCATGTCTTATTGAATTAGTAGTTCTTTCTGATTTTAGATCAGTCTTAGACCTAACATGGTTTTGACATGCACTAGGGATTTCTGAATAGGCCACAAAGGGTGTTGTTAGTAGAGTGGACTAAGTAGCTGCTGCGCTGAGCTCTGTGCTAACTACCCAGCACTTCAGCTTTCCAAGCAGGTTAAGCCCTCAGCTCCGCAATGGAGTTTTGCATTCAGTACTGAATCTATTCAGCAGATCAGAACTGCATGTGTCTCTGTGACACATGGTAAAGACAGAAAAAAAAGACTTCTCTCTACATCACTCAGTCAAAAATGGTCACTGAAAGAAGAGCAAGATTTTAATTTGAATTAATATGCCCAGACAGTTAAGTTTCCAAAATCAGTTTAAATCCTTGGCTGATAGGGTAATCACCCTTGTTAAAGGCAGTATAGAACTCTCGTGATTTAAATCAACAAACTTAAACAACAGCAGTTCCCAATAATTCTTGTTTTGTTATGTTCCAAACACCGTTAAATGACCTTGTGCTTTCAGATCTCCAAACATAATTTTTCATGGTGTGAACAGTGCCTTCTTGCTCCTTGATTTTTTTTGAACTGTCAGACAGGCTTTTGCCTTTCAAGTCAGCTCTTAGTATAAGTTTGAGCTGTTTGATAATGATGGCTTAAAATTTTTTTGTGTTACAGCTAGTATCTCAGGACTAGGTTGTGTAACAAGACTATACGTGGTCAGGAATCTGGAGCATATGGGAGCAAGAAGCATCTGTGCAATCTGAAGAAGGATATATTCATGCAGGAACAAAATACATATTTTGCTGCAAAGGTTGCCTCTTTACCAGTAAACAGATAATAGGTTAGACCCCAGAAAAATTGTTTTTGTCTGCCACTTTGACCAGAGATGCAAGGCTTCACCACCAGACCTAAAAATGGAATCATGGATGTGACTGACAGATGCTTCTCATTCATGAAATTCCTAGTTCATACTAATTTCCACTCACAATATTTATATTAACCATATCCTTCTGATTCTTACTTTCTCCTCCTACAGCAAGGATTCAAGGGATTCCAAATTGCCTCAGACCGACACAACAAAATAGTCAAATTTAATTTTGAGGGCTGTGACTTTGAGCTTGCTCATGGTTCAGTAGTGATTGCTGCCATTACAAGCTGTACAAACACCAGTAACCCCTCAGTTATGTTGGGGGCAGGTAAGTTTATTTGCTTAATCTGCAGTAGTTTCTTTCTGACTCTGGCTGTGTGTCCTAAAGACAAATGCAACACCGATGTAATTCTACATGCACAGAGCTGGTTTTGTCATTTGGAGTGCTAAAACTGAGTTTAGTCCCTGAGAGTAGCAGAAGGAATTCTGGAAATGGTAGCTGGAAACATGGATTGAAGAAAATGTATTTTTCCTGCACTAGCTTCTCTACAGGGCAGGCTGGAACTGAATTAACCAGCACCTCTGACACTTGTTAAATGCACAGAAGCTGTTATATAGAGCTGAGAAGAGGTTATTGAAAATCGGTCACAAGAAGCAGGACAGTGAAAAATGGTCTATGAAACTAAGGCTGAAAGTGCTCTGATCTGACAGCAGAGTACAGAACACACACTTAGCTAGGGAGTGTGTGAAGTTGTTACAGCAAGAGTCTGAGGGCAAGTAGGAGGTGAGCAGAGGAGGAAATTTGTGTTCTCAGGGATTGCCTTCTTTCAGAGCCTTGTTATTTACATCTTAACAGCATCCAAGAAGTGATCAGAGGTGTGCTTTGTATCCCCCACTTTCTTGCTTATCCCTATTCAAATACTATAAAACATGTGGTCTGAGTTGTTTGTGTTAAATGTCAGGTCAGGAGGTTGTTCATTTTCAATCTGACTAGTCTGAGCAGAAAATTTCTCATTCCAAATGTGTACTTCTGGCAACAAACTAGGAATGCAGAGTCAGCTCAGAGTTCAGCCTATAGCAGACCAGTTCAGTCCTCTTTCCCAGGTGCTTGGCTACATGCTTACATATTTCTTTCTCTCCTCCACAAACTTATACATAGATGTTATCTGTCACTGTAAGATCATCACCACATTAGGGCTTCCGAGTTTGTCAGACTGTTTGTAGGATGCAGGCTTGTTTTCTACAAACACTGGAAGGAAAGTGCAATGGGCAATGCAAGGGCCCTTGACCAGAGAGGATTACTTACTGGCTGAAACCACCTGATTTGTCTCCTTTGTTCCTGTCTGGTGGTGGGAAGATCTTGGCTTGTGGACAACCTCTGACAGATAGTTTGCCAATGTGATATTTGTCACCTGTTGTTGGACTAGCATATGTCTTTGGGTATTCTACAGTACCAGCAGCTCACCCTCTTCCCAGGCACAACAGGTTTTTTAACTTCTAGCAACAGGGACAAGTCCATCATAAGCCAGGCTGTGGGGTGGGAAGGGAAGTGGAGGAGAGGCCTGCTCTATTTCTTACCCTTTGTGAGGAACACAATTGAACGACGTCTTGCAATTCACTTGCCCTGGACAGGACAGCCAAATCAGCATACATCTTTCTTTAGGTCCATCCTGGTCATGATCACAGAAATAGGGCTGTATTTCTTCCAAGGATCAAGAAGTAGGTTTCCTCCACAGAGGCTGTCTTTGCTCTGTCCTACTCACCTTAGGTAGGTGTATCCCTCAGTTGTGCCACCTGCTTAGGATATAGTTTCCTCAAGCATTTGGCTTCTAGGTTAATGGCATGCATTTTTTACCCTCATAGCATGGCAGAGGGAATACTGATCTTTCAGTGTGCTTGGCCTTATAGCTCTATGGGTTTAAAGTGTAGAATGCTTTGCAGGTACAATTTGGTACTTTGCACACATTCAATACTACTTAACACATAGTGGGCTGAAGAACCTAGTCCTAAGGCTCTCAATGTATGCACTCGGATTTAGTGGGCACTCTTACTGTTGCTGCCTTTCCATCCAGTAGTGCTGATGCTTTGACCTTGACAAGGAGAGGGATAAATTAATTCTTTCAGTCTCCAGTGACTGTACACTAAGTGTTGAGAACCTCCGAGATACCCACAAAAAGCATGGTAATTTGGCTTTCGGAGCAGGCTTTGAAGGAAAGTAATGTAACGTAGAGTGCTTCCACTAAGTAATCAAGCTAAAAGAAATGCAAAATACCAATAGTTGTTTCAAACTACCACTGTATGTCCTGTGCATTAAATGATGTGCAGGGGCTGTGTGGTTGTGGGGATAGTAAGTGTATGCTGTAGTAGCTTTGACAGCCTAATCTGACTTTACAAAGGTGTTGGACTAAGGTTGCTCGAAGCAACATAAGTTCTGGCATTTCCTTGCCATTTTTTAGAGTTTGACTTTGCATTCTTTTCAGAACTGGTATTGGCAGGAAAACAAGCCAGCAGGCTATCAGGCTATCAGATCCTAGGATGAACATTTATTTGTGGTCACATTTTCAAAAGCATCCAAGAGCTCCCATTTCCACAGCTTCCTCTGGCAGCTAAGGAGTCCTAGCAATTTCAGGAATAGGACTGCTTTTTAAAATTCACCTGTCTACCCTTAGGCCTCCAAATCTGTTCATTTTCACACAACACTTAACACACAGAAGTCTCCCAATCATGTCTAACAGAGCTGCCAAACAGCTGACAAAGGCAAAACAGTTTGATAACATCTTCCTGTTGGACATCATGTTGGCTCAAATAAGAGCTTATGTATATTTTCTTACCTAAGTGGGTGTGTGAGAAGGAGAATGAGGCATGGGAATATGAAGTTTTGCATAGTTTGCATAGCTGCTGCTTCTTTTATGCACATCCTGGGAAGGGGTTGGAGGGGACTTGTTTTCTGAACATTCAGCTATGTATGGACAGTTCATTTAAAAGGAAGAAGTTCGGAACAAATGTGTTTCTGGTAATACATATGCTCCACTAAAACATCTCTATGCATATAGTGGTCAGGCAGCACCTCTGCAACAAGATGTACGTTGTGAGATAGCTTGTTTGTCACAAGGTCCAGAGCTGGCGCGCTCAGAGCCATTTCCTTCTGAGGGCAGCAAGTCATATGTGGGCAGTTATTTCAGCAGTGGATCGCTAGACCACCATAAGAGGGAAGTTAACAATTCTTCATTGCATTTATTGTGACATACTTGTCTTCTGAATTGTGTTCTGAGTTTTGAATGTCTGTCTGGTGCCGCAGTGTGAGTACACCTTGTTGAATGCAACCTCCATCAGCTTTCCAGTGGAGCAGAAATTGCAGGCTGCATCTACAGTTCAACAGAGCACTTGAGCTCTAGCTGTTTTTTCTTGAGTTAATGCTGTTGGCTTACTGTACCGTTTCATTGCTGAAAATGGAGCCTTTTCTGTTTTTCAGTTATTTAATGATCCTTCTGTTAACCTGTTGATCCATCAGACTGTCACACTTCCAGGAAAAACCGCAATATACCCTTTGCATTTTTCAGGATTGCTTGCTAAGAAAGCTGTTGAAGCTGGTTTGACAGTGAAGCCATATATTAAAACTAGCCTGTCCCCAGGAAGCGGGGTTGTCACTTACTACCTGAGGGAGAGTGGAGTTATGAGTTACCTTTCCCAACTAGGGTAAGAGTGCTTTCCTTACTGTTGTCTTGTGGCTGCTTAGCTAAAAGCATTGACAGCAAGTGATGCAATAGAATAACTATTTCCCTGTACAGCTTAGAAGATATGTCACGTGCTGTGTGGCGTGATCCTGTATGAGTTAACTCATTGCTGTTGTGCTGGCTGACTGTGCCAATGAACGAGAAGGTGTGTTGCCTGCTGTAGCTTCTTGAAGACTCATGTTCTTAAGCGGGAAAATGGGCTATTTTGCAAGACTAATGGTTTTTAAATAGCATAAATGACACTATAGTGTTATTCATCTTGCTAGATAACACATTTCCCAGATACTCATTCTGTGAGCACAGACAGTCACTGCAATGATAAAAGTCGAGCATTCTCAAAAATGCTGGTTTTGGCAGCAATTCGATTGTTAAAACAGTACATCTTCTAAAAGTGACCCTGCCAACTGCTAAGAGGTTAAACATCTTTCTCCAAAATAGCTTTTTGTTCACTGATGGTTTTTGTGCTCTGTCTAGGTTTGACGTGGTGGGTTATGGCTGTATGACATGTATTGGCAATAGTGGACCCCTACCAGAATCTGTTGTTGAGGCCATTACACAGGTATGCAGTTTTTTCCTGTGCAGCATAGGTAAGCTATTCTGAGCTGTGTTATGCTGTGCACTAACTCTTCTCAGCTGTGTGTGAAGTAAATTCAGCCTGTATTCTGAGGTGGGAGGTGCTTTGGGATTGCTTGAAAAGAGGCAGTTCTGTGACTGTCCAGTCATTGATGTTGCAGCACAGTGCATCCCGACAGATCTGCTGGGTATATGGAGTCTGCAAGCACCTCAGCTACCTTTGTCTCAAACTCTCTTACAGGGAGACCTCGTAGCAGTGGGTGTGTTGTCTGGCAATAGGAATTTCGAAGGGCGCGTCCATCCCAACACCCGTGCTAACTACCTAGCCTCCCCACCACTGGTAATAGCCTATGCAATTGCAGGGACTGTTCGGATCGACTTTGAGAAAGAGCCTTTGGGTAAGACAGTATCAGGATGCTTCTTTTCACAGCTTATAGACTAAACTAGTTGGAATTATGCTCTTCAGAAACATTTGTCCTAGGGAGATGCTGAGTACCTCTGGGACACAAAGCATGCAATTGTTAAGAAACAGAGCAACAAGGAGTCTGTATGATGGAGAAAGGGGGAAGCCAAGCCTGACCAGTGTGCTAATTAAACAGGGGCACCTTTTCAGTGATAATTGGATGACAGTCTGTCATGAGCAACCTGACCTAGTAGACTTCCTCTGAGCAGGAAGTTCATCTAGACAACCCTCAAAGGTCCTTTCCAATCTAAATTATTCTGGAAGGCCCTTGGAAATCACAAAAGAAGCCGTATGTACAGGCATCATCAAGTTTATGAGGCCCTCTTCTGTCAGACCCTTGTAGGTGAAATAAAGTGTGTCTCATGAGTGTTAACAGGGTTAGAAGGAACACATACCTAAAGAACACCATGATAAACTTTTTCTTCCTTAATGGAAAATTTATTCAACAAACATAAAAATACCATTTTCTACAGGAATAAATGCTTCAGGGAAGAAGATTTACCTGAAAGATATCTGGCCAACAAGAAATGAGATTCAAGCTGTTGAGCGTCAGTTTGTTATTCCTGGGATGTTCAAGGAGGTCTACCAAAAAATAGAGGTGAATTAATCCCTTGGACTGTAGTTTGATTGATGTACTGTGCTGTTCTAAAGATGTTAAATAAGTTGGTCTTCATAACAAAATGAACCCCAAACATAATATATATTGTCACAAGAATTTCCCAAAGTGCTTTAAGAAATAGATAGGGCTTTTGCTGAAGTCAAATTTGAGTTTTACCTGGATTCTGAAGTAATTTCCTTGATTCTGAAAACTTAGAAATTGATTCTGAAAACTTAGAAATTGATGGGATGTCTTGGTATGTTTTTCAGACAGTAAACAAGTCTTGGAATGCCTTGGATGCTCCTTCAGATACACTATATACTTGGAATCCTAAGTCAACTTATATCAAGTCTCCACCTTTCTTTGATGGTCTGGTACGTGCACACTTTCCCTTTGAATCAAACAGAAGTGTGTAGTCAAGGTCAAAGGTGAAGCAAAGCCATTTTGAGGGGCCTGGGAGCATCCATCATCATAGCCTGTTGTGGCTTTGGTTCTCAAATGTTTGAATTACAGTATTGTGTTCATTTTAATACAAAGGCATGAGTGAATCTGAAAATTCTAAGGATTCCCTGTCGCTTCAGGGCTTTTGAAAAGTCTTTTTCCTTTTAAGGTGAAAAACTTTTAAATAGTCACAAAACAAGTGAGGGAAAAGGACAGGAAACAAAACCCACCGTTCTGCTTGCCTGTATTTTGCACCAAATAATTCAGTGTTCAGATGGCTATTTCAGTACTATTTGAAAGAAAATGCAGATTTCAATACATGCAGATGCAGAGTAATCCTGTGGGGTTTTTGTCTGCATTCATGCATGTACTACAGGAAGTCTTGGCTGATTTTTTTGTCTCTATTTTCTTCATCTTGAACTTGCTGACGGCCAGCCAGGAAATCACATTTTGTCCAAAACATAAACATTTTTAATAGGGTTCGGGTTTTTTTCTTTCTTCTAACATATAAAAAGGGAGACCTTATTTTCAGTTTGCACTTTCAAGAAAGGTAAAGGAATTCTGTGGCATTTTCTAATGATTATGTTTTTATTTATGATGGTTTAGACTTTGGCTCTTCAGACCCCAAAAACAATAGAAGATGCTTATGTCCTGTTGAGTTTTGGGGATTCTGTGACAACTGACCACATATCTCCAGCTGGGAATATAGCAAGAAATAGTCCTGCAGCCCGTTATTTGACCAGCAGAGGGTAAGCACTGCTTCTTGTTACAGACTGGGAAGAGGAAACAAGCCACAACTACTATACCATGTTACAGCCGCACATATCTGGTGGTGTTTTGCATATGCTTGTATACCTTCATGGATGCCTGGAGAATATATAAAAGAAGAAAGAAAAACATTTCTTTCTCTGCTGTTTCAGCAGCTCTCACCAAGTGTAAGAACTTGCACAGAGTATGCATGTCTGTTACACTGGAGAGCTAAAGACTTTTGTATGGACAGAGGGGAGGAAGATAACTTTCAGGCTAGTTTACAGTAAGCGTATTCATAAATAAAGGAATAAGGATTTGTGCCCCTAATGAAACAAAATTATCACGGTCCTTATTGCCAAAAATTGTTTTGGTTTTATACTTGCTTCTTCTAGCATGTGCAACTATTTAATAGATCCAGACTGTCAAGAGCTATAGACCAGGGGTCCTCAAACTGTTTAACCAGGGGGCCGGCGCGGATGCAGTGGCAGGCAGTCATCTGCGGGTGCTTGGTTTCCCCCCCCAACCCCTGGCGGGGGGGGGGGGGACGGGACGACGGGGGGTTCTGTAAATCCCGGGGGCCGGATTGAGGAACCTGGGGGGCCGTATCCAGCCCGCAGGCCATAGTTTGAGGACCCCTGCTATAGAATATCCAGAAATATAGGTTTCAGTGCAGCTGCAAAAACTGGCAAAGCTATTGTGGTTAGAGTCCAAACTGCTGTAAAATATCAGGCTTTTTCCATGGCCTGGGTTCAACTTAAGGCATGATTAGGACGTGCTGAGTTGCCCTATCCAGTCTTAACAGATAATACTTTTATTCTCTGGTTTAGTACTTCTTATAGCTTCAGTGATCTTTTGAGGAACAGGACTGACATTGTACAAGAAATAGATATTCACTAGACCTAGTAATTCTGGAGGGGAAATTGATTAAAACATGATTTGCTGACAACTAACGTCTCTGGACTCTTTGGCCCTGTGCTGTCAGTCACTTTGAAATCTAAATAGCCCTACAGAAATTACAAAACAGATGTACGTCATAGCTGCTGTTTGGATGTAGCCCAGTGCAAACAGTCAATTTTCAGTCACATTCCAGCATATTCTTTGTTTACTGTTTAGGCTGGAGTGTCCCCTTATTCCAATACCTCTACTTGTGGATTAACTTTTTCTTCTGTAGTTCTAATTTGTAGCAGGGATGCTCTGTGCCTTTTAGATGTTTAGCACAGTGGTGTCTCTACCTTTGTTCTAGGTGCTGTGGTAATATAAGTAACAAGGAAGATTTTCAGTAGCCAGCTATTAAGAAAAGAATTGTATTGTGTCTTCTGACCTAACAGGAACTGTATCCTTGCACCACTATCAGATACCATTTACTAGGGCAAGGGATGACAATACTATGGAAGCTGCTTTCTGTGACCAAGCTGTAGGCATACTTCTATTTTTTTTACTTTATTTTTTTCCTCCAAAAAAAGAATAAAAGTAGAAATATTGGCTAAATGGATGCTACCGCCATGATGGAAACTATGTTCATATCTGCCTTAAAAACATCAGTTCATTAATTTCTTTTTTTAAAGCACAGAGTGCTTCAGTCTAAAAAAAAAACAAAACACGTTTCCTTTTTTTGTTGGGTTTTTTTTCCCTTAATAGCTTGACTCCTCGAGAGTTCAATTCTTACGGCTCCCGCAGAGGGAATGATGCTGTCATGGCCAGAGGAACATTTGCAAACATTCGCTTGGTGAACAAATTTGTTGATAAACAAGGACCTCAGACTGTCCATTTCCCTTCCGGGGAAACTGTAAGTACACTTGCTCCTCTAAACTAAGGCTCATTGACAGTAGAGTGGATTAGTAGTGGCTTTCCTTCTTACAGCTTAGGTCATTTACTTAACTGCCTTTTTAGTAAAGCTGATGAGGGGAAGCTGTATTGACCTCGGGAAGCAGGTCAGGCATACCTACTGCTATCAGGCTTATCACTGGAGGGTATAACCACTGTAAAGTGGTAATGGAAGGTGCAGGTTTGTGCTGGGAGTGAGATCAGACCACAAAGAAGCCACAAATCACTGTGATTAATATCCTTAAAGTGCTGCTTGGCAGAAAGTATGGGCTTCAGCTGTTTATGTGGGGACACTTCTTTCCTTGTTTCCCTGGAACCGTGCTTCCACCCCCAAAAAGTGAATTAAGGTGTTGGGCATTTTCATTCCAGCTGGATGTGTTTGATGCTGCAGAAAGATACAAGCAGGCTGGCCATCCTCTGATTGTGCTGGCTGGGAAGGAATACGGTGCAGGAAGTTCCAGAGACTGGGCAGCTAAAGGACCATTCCTCTTGGTGAGTGACTGCAGTAAACCAGAAGGAGGTCAGTACTTAAAAGCGCGTAGTCAAGAAGACTAGCTTATGACCAGCGTCCTGGGTTGCTCATTCTTACTTCTGATAGCCAGAGCTATTTTGAAATCTCAGCTTCCTCCAAGAGTCATAGTAACGTTGCAAAAGCTGGGCAAATATTCCTAGATCCTGTTCAGACTGGAAGCCTTGACTGATCTTCAGCTAGAAATCCAGAAGGCTACACGAGAAAGGCCATTTTCTTTACTTCTGCTTCCCATAACCCAGTAAACCTTGGGTCTCCTTCCAGCTGCCTTCTTCAGCTCACTTAGCAGGGAAGATAGGAAGTGTAGGAGAAAAGTGGTACCAGTGAAAATGAAATTTAGCATGGCTTCAATATGCAGATTGCAGGGATGCTTAACAGTATTGTTATAGGAGCCTAACAGAAATCCGCATACAGTGGAAACACCTGTTGCATTCTTTGTCTGCCTATTCTACATTATTTACCAACCTGAACTCTGATTCAAGCTTCCTTGTGGAATTTGTGAAGGCAAAAGTTTTAGGAGAGCTGGTGTGTAAGATTACATTTATCTGTGTTTGGGGGGTGGGTTGAGGGGGTTTGTTCCAGTGGTAATTTTTTTGTCTTTACTGTATTAATATGTAAAAATTCAGAAATTAATTAAACTGCATCCTGGAACTTGTAGTGTAAGAGGGTAACACTTAATTAGCAAGAATTATGGAAATGCCTAGTGGTGCTTTACTTAAAACATGTTAAAGAAGTATACAGGATTCCCAAGAAAGCAACAGCCTGGCAATCAGATTTCTTTTAAAGATTTTTAAAAGTTAACATATAATCAAGTCATCCTGGACAGTCCACTGTCAGACACGATCTGCTGACCCTGCCAGTAGCTGGTAAATGAAATGGAGGGGGCCACAAATGTACCAATTTCCTTCCCATGAGCACAGAAGACTATCCTGAACCATAAAGATAACTATACCTGTTTTGTATTTCCCAGGGTGTCAAGGCTGTACTTGCTGAAAGCTATGAGAGAATTCATCGAAGCAACTTAGTAGGGATGGGAGTGATTCCTCTGCAGTATTTACCTGGTGAGGATGCAGGGACTTTAAAACTCACTGGACGGGAGCGTTACACGATTGTCATTCCTGAAAAACTAAAACCTCAGATGAAAATTGAGATTAAGGTACGAGACACCAAAGGTCTGAATTTTCTGACTCACTATAATTTCACTCAGAATTAACTGACTCTTCAAACAACTTGCTTTCATATGGCAGTAAGCTTCTCTTACCTAAGGAAGGGAGAATTGTCATGGAGAAGGGGATGAAAACAGTCATTCTAGTAGAGATTTGCTGTGATGGGATATAAAAGCAGCATGAGCAAACTCTTTTACTTAGCACAAAGCAGTCCTGTATTTTGGACCAGTCTTTCAAAGTCCACTATAAATTTTTCTGTCTCATTTAAATGTTTGAAGCACAATAGAACGTGAACTGTAACTGTTAAATTAAATACATTAAACTAATTTATTTAAACAAATTTAAAATAATTCATTGACAATTCAACTGACAGAATACTGTTCACTGCAGCATTAAAAGTGAAGTTTAAGTGTACCCAGCATAAAATCTAAACTTCAGGCCCTGTATTTGAAAGACTTCTTTTTGTCTAGCTTTGCCTCTAAACCTATGCCTTTTTTTGAAAAATATTGGCATCTGTGATAAAATTTGGTTTATTCTTGATTAGAACATCTGTAAAACTGACTTAATTAGCCTAATAGCATCAAAGTCTGCTCTTCTACTGCAGTTAGTAAAACAATGTACTTACTGCATGTTCATTTAATGCAGGTGGTCTCCCTGAATTAGTTTCTAACAATAGGTGTTTACATGTGCCCCATTAACTGCCCTGAAGCAGAGGAACTATAGGTACCAAAGAGTCCGTCAGTTTACCAGTCGGAGGTGAACATTGTGCATTCATCTGGAAGTACCTGACCAGGGGAGTCTTCAGTAAAATACAAGTATTTTATTCACTTCATGCAGTTGTCTTTGTGCTTTTCTGATTCCCAAATGCTAGGCCTCAAAGAAAGTGAATGAAATTAGTATTGCTTCTGTACCTAAGCCAGAAGAATGACTACATAGGAAAACGTCAAGAATTAGCATAACCATTTGAAAGGGTGGTCAGCTTTCATGCCCCTGGGCTTGTATCAATAAATCTAAATGAGACAGCAAATGCAATGCAAGGAAACTCCATACCATGTTTATTACAGTTTGTTTTAAAGCACTTCCCTCTTGAGCAGCTGGCTGTAGTCTAGCATGGGAAGAAATACTGATGTTGAGTGCCTGTTCACTTCAACTTTCCATCACAATTCCTTGAGATGGCAAAACTGTCTTAATAGTCCTTATTTTACTATGATGTCATGTAATATGTGGAAGGTTCTGCTGTTTGAATGACTTTCTTTGACCCCAACAGCTGGATACCGGGAAAACCTTTCATGCCATCATGAGATTTGACACCGATGTGGAGCTCACTTACTTCCACAATGGCGGCATTCTGAACTACATGATCCGTAAAATGGCGGCCTAATCATAACATAAAGCAAAAACGTCCAGGTGCAAGCCTGCCTGCTTCTCGTGAGCACAATGAAACTATGGTAATCATAAATTTGAAAGCGTGAACCATAAAGCAAACATTTTTTTCATGAATTGTATTAGAAGGCTTGTTTACAATGCTGAATTAATCTGTGTATCAGGAAACTGGACACACTTGTCCAATTGAAGTAAACAGCATTTATTATCTGTTTCATATGGTGGTCGGCTTCACTTACCTTAGAATACAGTGCAGAAGTCATTAAAATACTGCTGGAATCTGTGGAAGTGTTGAAGATCATGTGCTGATTTTATACATTTCGTCCATTTAGTTTGACTCTGAAGTTAAGTTCTATGCTCATATCATATCAGTGGTGCAAAAATTAACTGACAGTATAAAAAATAATTTTTATTCCTTCCTGATTATCTGATAGTGACTGGCTTTCTTATGCAGTTGACCAGAATCTGAATCTAATACTGAAATTAATTATTTAGCTGTTTATTAATTTTGAAAGCCATGAACTTTGTTGTTAAAAATGTGGAAAGGTGGACCTATTGGGGATAATATTTCTAATGCATAAAATTAAATTTATTTTGAAGAAGTTTGGTGTGTTTTGTCATGTTATCCTCAGTACCGCGACGCAAACAGAGCTTTGACTTTAGACTCCTGTCATTGTCCATGTAGGAACAAAGTCATACAAGTCTTGCATTCTCATATTTTAATTCATGTTTCTTTGAATAATCTGCATGAGACACGGTGAATACAAATACTGTCAAATACTGACAGTCTTCTGTAACCCAACAGAATACTTCTGTGATGTACTTCTGTCTGTTTTGTATCTTCAGGTAGACAGGCTACCAAAATTTCAAGATCCTTGTCAGCAACTGATAACTGACAGTTATCAACCAGTGATTACACTAATGCATTCACTGAAGTCAGTAACTGCCCAATCCACAATACCACATGAATCTATCTACAGTGATAACAAATACCCTCTTAGGCACAGATAAACAAGGTTATAGTACTGGTGAAATAATGTAAAACTAATAATAATTGTAATGAAGAGGAGAGGGAGAGAGAGGAATAAAATCCAAAGGGAAAAAAACCCAGTGGTGCACAGTACAATTGCTCACCACCCACTGACCAATGCCCAGCCAGCCTCCCAGCAGTGACCAGTGGTTCCCGGCCCTCTCTCCCCACTTTACATACTGAACATGACGTTCTGTGGTATGGAATATCCCTCTGGCTACTTCAGGTCAGCTGTCCTGGCTTTGCTCCCTCCGGGCTTCTTGTGCACCTGCTCACAGAGCATGGGAAACTGAAAAGTCCTTGATTTAGAGATTATTCTCATACTAAATCCAAAACGCAGCACTGTACCAGCTACTAAGAAGAAAACTAATTCTATCCCAGCTAAGACCAGGACAAGTACTAATTCTTACTCCTAGCTGTATTTAGAGCAACAGCCGCAACAACTGAGTGGAAAAACTCCTTCGAAGTATTCTACTATAATTTTAGTGCAGTTGGCTCCAGCCGTATCTAGAAAAAAACAATGAAAATAGTTCTGAAAGAAGTCGGGAGGATTAAGGAGGGGATACATATTGCACTGTACCTGCAACAAGTTATTCTTGCTTGATTACAGCAGAGCTCCTCTAGTGAATCCAGCAAAGGCCCACTAAGGTGTTGCAGGATCTAGAGCATCTCTCTTAGGAGGACAAGCTGAGAGAGCTGGGACTATTTAGCCTGGTGAAGAGAAGGCTCAGGGACATCTCCACTGTTTGTGTACAAATACCTGAACGGAGGGCACAAAGAAGGTGCAGCCAGGCTCTCTGTGATGCTTAATGACAGGGCAAGAAGCAACAGGCACAAACTGAAACACAGGAGTTTTGCTCTGAACATTAGGACACACTTTTTTACTGGGAGGGTGATGAAGTACTGACTGGAAAAGATTGCCCAGACAGGTTGTGGTGTCTTCATTTGGATATGTTCCAACACTACGTGGTTATGGTCCTGGGCAAACTACTGGAGGTCACAAGATGACCCCTAGAGGTTCCTCCCAACCACAGTCATTCCGTGATGCTATGAAACATTTTAACAGAAAGCTGTTAATGTGGTCATAATCTTGAGCGTTATTTAGTAATAAATGTGCAACTTTGGGTTCAGTTTAAAAAAACAGATCAGATATTCTCAAAGGCCAAGTAGAATGCTGGTGTTCTTCCCCACCCTCCCGTCTGCACTGCGTACTGAAAGTAGGCTTGTTGTATCAAGTTCAATTTTTATTAATGTGTTACCTCATCAACGCTTATTACACTTACTTAGGCTGAACTGCAGGGTTGTTTTAGTCTGGAATCCTTGCCTTCAAACAGTAGGAAAAGACTAAAACACCTCAAATCTCTTAACTTCCCAGTAGTTATTACTGTAAGCTATGAAACTGAAGACTGATTGTTTTATATACCCAGAGTCCCAAAGTAGATGGCTCTTTCACACAGCAAACTGGTACTCAAGGATTGTGAGTTTCCATGTACTTTTAATTTGAAAGTGCTAAACCAGCCGTTTTCAAAATCCTTGTTCCTAGTGTTTTTGGAGGGGAGCCATTAACCAACCGTAAATCATCTTTATCCATTGTTCTGTGTTTCCTTTTTGGAAGCAGCTATAAGAAGAGCGAAAACTAGGCAAAAACTAAGCACAGAGTATGTTACTGTAGGACAGAGATTCAGGCTTCCTGTACAGTGCATACAGCTTGCACAGTGAAAGGCATGGAATGGGGTGGAACACAAAGCTGTACTTAAAAAGTTGTTTTGCTTTTAATGCCCCATAACACTTTAAAAGAGCAGATCAAGTCTCACTGACTAGCATGTGGGTAATTTAAATAAATTTTGGACTCTGAGTTAGGTTCCTGTTCAAGGTGGTCTGTTTTCCTCAGAGTTCAGGTGTTTCAGACACCTAATTCTTCTACATACATACCTTACTACACTATCAAATGCATAAAGTGAGCTGAAAATATATTTGATCTTGTTTCCAGAAATATTGAAGATTAAACTCATTGAAGCTGTGTAGAATCTGCAAGTGCCTTAAAGTGTACAAGTTTAACAATATTTCATAGCTGTGTCTGCAGCAATTTCTGTGTTTCTGAGAGAAATCTGGGATCTGGGTGGGGAGGTGGGGGTTTAAACATGCTGATGCCTAGACTTTGTTCCAATTCTAGATCAACTCTGACAGGAAATCTGCAGAACTAATACTAGTGTCTGGAGAGATTTCAGATCCCAATCTGTGAGACAGCACATCAGGGTAAATGCTGATCACCATCTAAATTAAGCCTTCACTTACATTACAGAGCACCGCCTTGTCTCTACTGGGGCTTGTTCACTTAAGCAACACATAGGAAGTGCTTCTCTCAGGCTGTTGCAGAAGCATTCTCTATTGAAGATGGATTTAAAAGATGGAGCATCTTCCTTACAGAAAAGTTACTGGACATTGTTAATTTTCTATATACCAAGATGCCTAGAGCATGAAAAGTAATTTTCAAGAAGTTTAGAAGTAGCTGAAGTAGTGCTTAGTGTCAGTATGCATAAGCCATGTTGTCAGGTCTGCATGGAGGTACAATCCAACCAGAAGTTACCAGTAATAAAGAAGATTCTGATTCACACAGAATTGCTTGAGGCTGTGGCCTGTCACCTAATATTAGATGTTCAGTTTGTCATTCAACTTGATTTTTGCAGACCAGTATCTTCGTAGCAGCAAAGATGAAGATCTAGCTGCTTAAGCATGTTTGTCCATGCTTATATTAAAACTTGCAGTAAAATATTTCATTAGATAATCTTTTTTAGTGGCCATAATAGCCCTTTTTAATCTAGCCAGATGCTGATGAGGGGCCTAGCATTTCAAACAGCATAAACAATGAGAATTTTTTATACATGCATCGTGGTTTAACGTCGGCTGCTCACTCACTGCCCCTCACCCAGAGGGGTAGGGAGGAGAACTGGAAAGGAATGTAAAACTCAAGGGTTGAGGTAAGAACAATTTAACAGGTAAAGCAAAAGCCGCACACCCAAGCAAAGCAGAGCAAGGAATCCATTCACCACTCCCCACGGGCAGGCAGGTGTTCGGCCATCCCCAGGGAAGCCGGGCTCCGTCATGTGTAACGGTTACTCGAGAAGACAAACGCCATAATGCCAGGTGTCCCCCCCTTCCTTCTTCTTCCCCCAGTTTATATACTCAGCATGGCGTCATATGGTATGGAATATCCCTTTGGCTAGTTTGGGTCACCTGTCCTGGCTGTGTCCCCTCCCAGTTTCCTGTGTCCCGTCCGGTCCCCCCCCCCCCCCAAGCCCTCTCGCTGGCAGGGCCCAAGGAACTGAAAAGTCCTTGACTTAGTATAAACATCACCCAGCAACAACTGAAACCTTCAGTGTGCTGTCAGCATTGTTCTCACATCAGAGCCAGAACAGAGCACTGTTCTAGCTACCGAGAAGAAAATTAACCCAGCTGAAACCAGAACAACATGGAAATGATCATCCACTATGTCATCTTAGTGCAGTAGGATGATACATGCATTAAAATGCTGAGTCCAGCTGGACATTTATTCAACATCAGAATTGTTCAAGGGAAATATTTTTCCATTTCTGAAAATCCATTTGTGTCCCAGTTTCAACACTTTCAATGTTCTCTACTGCAAAGCTTTGGATGTTGATCACTGGTAGATTATCAAATGTCTTGTACTTCACTATGATTCCCTAGTAGTGCTGGCAATTAGTATTTTGGCAACACATCTTGCTTTTTTCCTCAAAACAAACTGGACTGGCTTCTGGTGAGGCTTTGTAATGTAACATTCCTTGAACAGGTCTCCTAGGACAGTGATGAGATTCCTGAAGCAACACATGCAGAAGCACTTAATAGTAGAAACCTCATTTTGTCCTGTCATTCCCCTCACAAATAACAGTTTCCCTAGTAAGGTGTTTCCTGCCATTTGCAAGGCTCATCTTCCAGCCCCCATGGTTCATTGCTTTTTTCCTCATTCATTAAGTACCAAGTACTAGAAAGGCCCATGTGTGGGCTTATCAAAATCAAAATTACTATGTATCACCAGTCACCAGCTTACTTGAACTTACTTGGCTCCTCTAAAAGCTATGCTTGCATGAACATCCCTCTGCAGAGGAGTAGTGAACTCCATCTGCATTCCAAAAACAGCTGGTAAAAAAAAAAAAAAAACAACAATAAAAGGATTTTCTTGATGAAAAAGGGAAGTGTCGGAAGGCAAGCACTCTGTAATGCTCAGCTGTGACCTGAAGCCCCTTAGCACACCACAACTGTGCTTTTCAGAGCAGCACAAGTAAAATAAGCTTCAAAAGGAGAAATTCAGAACTGGAAAGGCCTGAAGTGCTCAGAAAAGCCTCTTCCATGATCACCAGTTTCCATGTGCAGAGTTTTGGCTTTGCGGGCCAACTCCTCCAAATTCAGAAAGAGTACAATAAAAACATCCCAGTGAGATACAAAGAAGTAATGTGAACTACCTGAACTATGGAAAACAAAAGAATAGAATTAAAGGGCTACTCTTGTAAAACCATGATTTGCCTTGCCTTTCAAAACTGAAAACTGGCCAAGGAGGGAGATGGTGAACTGATCTCAGTACTTTGTATGGATGATTTTCAGTCAGCAGAAATGGTGGGAGAAATCTCTCAACTGCAGGGAGATTTCCAATAAAATAAAATAACTGTAACTTCTCAATAGTTTCATTCAGAATTTCTTCTTTGTAACAGTTGTGTTTCTCATTCTCAACCACTTCTGGTTTGCTTGTCACAAGGATGCAATGCTGGCAAGAAAAAAGACAAGGGCAAACACCATCTCTTCCACCTGTCTGTGCCTACTGCCTGCCTGCTTTTTGCTGCTGTGACACAGGCAAACTAAGAACTACAAGGATCTCTTACCAGTTTAGAAGTATTCCAGTTAGAAAAGGTGTTCACATTTGCTTTCGAGCTCCCATTCCCCCAAAATCAGGTTTAAAACAGATGTAACCTGTTTTCTTTGCATCTTTAATGGCTTGTTAAGAATAAACACTATCACCCATACCTGTGAATTCTGGGCCAATTACTTCATTTTAAGACAAAAAATAAGAAAATCACAGGACACAAACCCTAAAAAGACTAAGTACAATGAAGATCACCTCCCATTAAATTATGATGTTAACTACTTGGGTGAGATGATAATATTGTAGATGCTTCCCTGAAAGACACAGGCAGTTTTATGACATTTAGGAACGTTAAAGAGAAACCAGTATTTCGTGTGGCTCTTCATTCCCCTCTACTGGCCGTACTGTAAAATCACCAAGGCTCAAGACCAACGTTTTGACAGACTCCTTAGACAAGCCAGAACAGAAACAGGGTTTCCTTTTTTTTTTTTTTTTCTTGAACGTTAGAGGTCTGCACCATGCAAAAGCTTCGGGTACCTGTGAGTAGGTGGGTCGGTAATAAGCCACTAGGCAGGAGAAAGTCTTTAGAAGCCAAAGCGATACATGAAACTCCATCTTGCAGCAGTCCTTTGTAAAATGTCACAGTCAGAACAATTTGTGCTATTTCTGACTACAGCTCTTCTAAGCATACTTATGCTATATGTTTAATTATCTACTTGAGGGATCAGTCCTCAACAGTTCGATAACCTTGTGTAGCGTGGCTAATTTGCGTGGCATAAGAAAAGTCACACAACATCAAGGACTCGGTTCTGTGAACAAATCTGTCATGTCCAGATCATGTGCCCATCATCTGGGCACAGAAGAGCAACAGCAAGACATGCATGTATTACCAACAGTACTTCCAAAGTGCCATTCAGTAGCACTTTATGCCCATTTCCAGACCAAAATAGGTTTCTAAAGTAATAGCTCTGAATTTTCATACCTCTGACTTGGATCATTTTGGCGACATTACCCAAGTGTTCATACAGTACAACAAGGTTGCACTCAGAAGTGTCAACACCTTCGTCAGCACAGATGTAGCAGTTAGCAGTTTGCCATCTTTGTTGCTTTTGAATGCATCCAATACACCTTTCTGCATTGGGAGGTTCATATCTACATTACCAAGAAACTGTATCAGGAAAAAACACTGAAGAGTTCCTTGAGCAAGATGCCTGCATTTGCTCTTACTTAAGTGACTAGAAATGAGCATGTCCTCTTGATCTGGAAAAGTACTTTAAGTTTGCACACCCACCTAGCTGTATACTATACCCACTGAGTAGGAATCCTGTTGACATGCCACAGGTATTGTCATCCTGGGAAACAACATTTCAGACACAACACCTAGCTGATCTTTATTAGAGAGACCCATACAGCCTAGTTATTTTAACCCCAAGCTAACTATTAATTTAATCCATGCATAATTAATTTTGGCTGTAGCTTCTGTTCTACCTTAAAATGTCCTTGTTCCACCAAACACAAAATAAGAGAGGGATCTGTAAAAGGAACAGTGAGAATACCACTAGAAGTAATCACAAGAAGCCATGCCAGTGAACAGTTTCTAAACTTCTTTTGAACTAGCAAAAGAATCCTGCAACAAAGGATCACTGACTATTACTGCCACTTCAACCAAAGATTATGGACAAAAAAGGCAAGCATTTCCTTAGAACTGGTTAAAGGTCTTCTAGATATGGAAGAAAGCATAATGCAAACCTGCATGACCTTCCTCCGTTTAAGAGCACAGATGAAGAACACAGGAAAAGTAGAACAAATTTACCAGTGTAGCTGCTGTAGGTCTAGCAACTGGTATTTCTCAGTGCAAACCTGCATGTGTGTTTTTTGATCTCTTTTCCATGACCCATCAACATGTCTGGCTTTATGTGGTAAGTAGAGGGTTTGCGTCTATCCACTTATTCAAAGCCTGGAAAGCAAATCAGGGAGTAAGATCCCTGTCCAGATGATCTAGTTTGGGAGGAGTAGGTAGATCCTGCCCATGCTTGCCTAGGCAGTTAATACTTGTGAGAACCAAAAGCAGAAAAGAAGGTGGAACATGTGCGTCAGGAGGGAACATCTATCAATAGGTGAGAGAGCAGGGGTCACAGCCATGATGTCAGATCAAACCATGCCACAGCTGATTTCCACTTTTCCCACTCTTGCAACTTAAAGGCTGGCTAGAGAGCAAGCAGCATTTCACTGCTAAAAAGTATGCCCTTTTCTCTTATAAAACAACAGGTCACTGAATAATACACCTCTGGGATCCAAAGCAAATAAGTTGCTATTTACAAACTGCACTTCCTCACTGCACAGTGGAAAGTAGCACCTTCAGACTGCTCTTAGATAAGAACAAAATTCAGCCAAGCTACAGTAGACTTTTACATCTATAATGGAATGTTGTCAGCTGATGCTTGGTGTTGTTAGTTTGGACTTTATCCCACCTTTTAACTTTTTTCTGGTTTGCAATTCACCCAGCATGTCTATACCCAAGTATAAAATGGGGGTTGGGACTCTCAGCTGATAACATCTGTTTACAGTAGCCAGAGACTATGATACCTTGCAGTAAATGTTTAAGAGCAACTGAAGGCAGTGATTAGCAGCACACTTCAAGGATGAACTTCTTATGGGAGCAAGATATTGGAAGGGAGAAAAAACATCATCCAGCCTAAATCCTCCATCCTAGGCAAGTATGAAATAGGCCGGTGCATCAGAGAAGTCCAGAGAACATCTGCTTCATGAGGTTTTTTCTTTTTCTTGTTCAAAAACACATGCTAGGGCACAGGTGTCCTTTGGGCTCATAGGAATCCTCTGGGAAACCTATAAATACGTCCTGATGTGCATTCAGTAATAAAGCAAAGCTACTTAGTTATAACGCTGCCACATTGAAGCCAAAAACCTTGCAACACATCTTGTTAAAACTGACTTCAGACCTAAAGTAAAGATCTTGATGGCTCAATGATCAACTATGACGTATAGCAAGAAGTGATGTAAGACACCACCCCTGTAATGTAGTTTTTAGAAGGAAAAAAAAAAAACACCAAAAAACCTCATCCTGTATCAAAGCATCACTGCTTAGGAAGATATAGAAAGATAAATATTTTCTTAGAAAGATCAAATACATGCATATTTTTCTATTTCAAGATCAAAATGGGAACATTCAAATGCGTTTTCACTTCCCATTTTAGAAGCCTTAAAAAGAAACACCTTACAGCTACTAAGGCATTTGCCTTAGCCAAGAGAAACGTGTGAGTCTGCGTGTTACAGTGGTATGATTCATCCAGGATGCAAGCAAGCTCTTCCAGCTTGGGATTCTCATCTGATTCATCTTTTGAAAGGGCAGTCAGTTCTGGTTCTTTTTCTGGAAGAAAACAGCAGTGTCTTGAACAATTTGCCTTCTTTAATGCAGAAAACAGAATTCTCACCCAAACCTACTTTCAAATTGTACCCACATTCTCTTTAGCATCTATTTTCATTTTCTACACCATTCTTTCGGATCCAAGAAAAAAAAATTATTTAAATGCAAAAAAATCCCCCCGGAAAAAAAATAAATCTGAATCTCTCACATTTCATAGCAAACTGACAGGAGAACCTCTGTGACACACTGTGCACCAGTTCTTGTGAAGGGCACTGCTATTTCTTCTTAGGAAACAACCGACACTAGAGGGCAGACAGCCCAGTGATTTGAAACTGCTGGGTTTGGTTAGAGAACAGTGCACCCTCTTTAACTTTTAATCAGAAGGGTAAAAGGGCCACCTGCTTCTTTCCCAGAAGTCTGGGGTTTGTCCAGGAGCATTGGGCAGAAGGAGGCTAAGCGGTGCACTGGGCAGCGTATGTTGCCTTATCTAATGCTGCCAGCATCCATGACTGTAGGACCATCCCCCTGTTTGTGGGGCACATCCTTACAGACACTGCTGCCTTATCTCCAAGTTGGGCATGTAAGAACCTACTACAGCATCTAGCTGCAATTACTACTACTTCCTTAGCTCCTGCACTAGAAGCTTGCCATCCCAGAAAGTAAGTTCCCCGCTGCCTACCCTAACACTACATTTGCACCCGCACAGACTTAGATCTTCTGAAAAGTGCAAAGTTTCTTCCACAAAGTGCAGAAGAGCAACCACACAACAACTCTGAAGAAAACACTTGGGTCATCCTACCATAAGCCCTCTTCTCCCTTGCAACTGTCACAGGTATTGTGTGAAATAATACCTTGAAATCTGGCTGTCAGTTGCTTCTCTAACTCTGTATATAGTCCATTTTTTCCATTTGTGAAAAATTCCATTAAGTAGGATAAAGCATCTTTGATGTGGATATCTTCACTGATGATGACAGCATCATTGAATTTCTTCCCAGAGAGAGACATACACATTGAAGCCTCATTTTCCATGGGACAGGAGATGAACACAAATTTTATTTAGCTAGATTGAGTATTACAAACCTGTGTTGTTCTTCCATTTGCATGACAACACAAGCATTACAAAGTCTCCTCTACACTATATTGGTTTTAGTATGTTAAGACACAACTCTTAAATGTTACACTTTAGCCTGTGTCAAATAAAATGATGAGGTTCAAAACCTGCTCCTAGGTGAACATACCTGTATCAGAAGGAACAGGATGGCTCCACCTCTGTATGGAATGAAAAAGGATATACACTGACCCACAGGTGTTCAGTGCAAACGAAAAGGTCTCTACAGATGCTGCTTTCCTTCTCCTTATTGCTAGTTGTAATAACCTGCATTTCTTCTGGGTGGCAACTATCCAGTGTTCATATTCCTGTGTTCCAAAATCATTCTTGTTGGTTTGGGACACAGGATCTAGTAAAGAAGGAGGAAACAAACACCTGTTCATCCTGACTAACAAATAACCAGAACAGTTAGCTAGAAGATCACACATTCTTTTAGACATTAATGTTTATTGAGACAATTTTAGATATAATTTAGACATTAAGGTTAGGTCTAAAAAGCCTATGCAGAAAAACACTGTATGACACAATCACAGAGTCACTGAGTCTGAAAGGCATCTGTGGAGATCTTTAGTCCAACCCTCTGCTCAGAGCAGGGTGACCTAGGGCCAGTCACTCAGGATCACATCCAAATGGATTTTGAGTAGTTCCAAGGACAGAGACTCCACAACTTCTTTGGGCTACGTGTTCCAGTGTTTGATCTGCTTTATAGCAAAAAACTTCTTCCTGTTTTTCAACTATTTCTGTTTGGGCACACTGCCTCTTGTCCTGCCTCTTGGAACCATCGGAGTCTGTTTGTCTTCTTCACTCCCTGTGTTTCAACATATACCCAGATGTTAGGTTAAAATTAACGCAGTATAATTCAGCTGAGGATCTGTGTACATACACACACCTGCAGAGTTTAGCATTAAAATTAGAGCTCACTTATCCTATAGGAAGCCTGCAGTACTCAGGAAATTGCATGTGTGTTGCTGCTTGAATTACCAGAGACTCAACAGTAAAGTATTCATTTACTAAATGGTCCATGGTGCTTAAAGGCATATTATCCAAGGGTCTGGTTTTGAGGCAGAGCTAATCACTACCTGTTTGTTGCATACATACTCTATCTGAGCGCTCCACAAAACTTAGTCATCAGGATTCCACAGCAGGGAAGCCAATGGCATTCATGCAAGAGGAACTGTGATGTGGAAACAAGCCTCGGAAGTGTTTCCTTAATTTAGTGTGCAGTTTGAAAATCTCACTTTATTTGTTCTTGGTTGGGGTTTCTTTGATTTTGGTTTGGTTTGGTTTTATTGGTGGGTTTAGTGTGGGGTTTTTTTTGTTGTTGGGTAGGGTTTTTTGTTTGGTGTGGCTTTTTAATTCTCCCTTCCTGCCCCAGAATATAGTTCACACTCCAATATCTGGAAAGTGTGTCTGGAGGAAATGCAGAAAGTATAGAACTGAGGTAAACAGGCTTAAGACACCCTAGTCGGTTTGCAAAAGCCAGCCTAAGGATAGACAAATTCCTTTAAGTCAGAGCTGGATAGACCAAGGCTGATCCTGAACATAGCCATCCATGCTTTGTACTCCCTGTAGCTCTCCAATTTGTTGATAACAGCCACTTACTGGACACCGCTTAAGAACTCCACAAAAGTGAAAAGATCAATTGATTTCTAAAGGGCTGCAGTATTAGGTGACCCATTCTCTTCTCACAGCCATGCATCTCCCTCTTTGCAAACCGTCACACCACTGCAGCTTCTGAGGCTGGAACCCTACAGACAAGTGTTTCTTTTCTTAGGCAGTCCTATCCTCTCTCTGGTGCTGCAATGTTCCACAGATCCTCCTCCATAAAATTACCTTAAATGTTTTTCAATAGGAAGTCACGGAGATCTGGTAAACAGTGGAAAAAGGGGTACCCAGAGGTATAAAGAGGACAAAATGCTGACCTGAAAAGGTGGACAGGGAACCCCTAGAAACAACTCTGACAGCAAATCAGTAAGGCCACAGAAAATACAAGAAGTGTCAGAGCAGCAAGAGCGAAAGTAAACGTTCACTGAAAGGAAGAAATTACAACATTTAAGAGTAACAATGTAACTGAGGCCCTTCTTGTTTTCCTTAACAGATACAGATTAAGGTACAAGGCTTTTGGAGAAATGCTTAAATAAGAACATACATGCATCTCATCAATGAAATCCAGTTCACTTAGTTTTGAAAGCAAGCTCTTTGGTAGTTTTGTTTCCAATTCTTCAAACATTCAAAATGATTGGACAGTGTCAAAACCACATCCTTAGCTGCACAAAACACAGGCTGAAATCCACCCAAAAATACTTATGATTATCAAAGTAGTGGCATATAACAGGAAAACAGTTGACTCTTCTACCTGTAATCTTTTATTTAGGAAATATTGGTTGAAGGCAAGTAAAAAGGAAGGAGAAGAAAGGAAGTGGAAAAAGAGTGACTGTTCTAGCAACCATGAGGATTCACACTGATGTAATCAAAGACTGAATCCCAGTTACAGGCATATTGCAGTATCTTACCCACAGAGTAAATCTTCCTCATCAATGCCTCTGTCTCAGACATCAGACCTGAGATAATGTCTGCAAAGTGATCCTGAACTCACATCTTAACCAGTCTGACAACTACAGGCAAGAAATGGAAGGCGGTTGCCTGAATAACTAAAACATTTCCCTGGGCAGCACAAAACAAATTCTTGTCTAGAAGAATGGTATATATGGTGACCTGTGCAATCATAACAATGTTTATTGTTAATAAGCATTACAGTTGCACAGAAAAAAGCAGCCCCCAAGGCAGAACTGCATAAACCCCAGAGATTATGGATCTCAGCAAAGAGAAAATTTGCCCAAATGGGCGCTACTGCAGGGCAATAACGAAGTGCATGTATAAATTCCTTTCAAGGCAGCAGGAAAAGAAGCTCCAGCTTAGTGTTAAGCTTTTAACTTTACCTGACCAATTTGGATAGCTGCCTTAATTATGGTGCTTTACATCTCACATCAAAACAAAAAGGAAGTGTGCTTACTTTGTGATTCTGGGTTATTTCCAGATCTCTGCAGAGCCTGTTTGCTCTCTCCGACAGTGGATGTGGCCTGTATGTCAAGGTAAGAGCAGAAGGTAGGTATGTGCTCTATTGTTTCCTTGATGCTCCTGGCATTACCACCTACAACACAAGCAGTTAAACCTACAATCTGAGCAAACATATCAATAGCAGTGGTTGCTCCTCTGTCACAAATGAAAAAAAAACCCACAAGAGATGCTGTTACCAACTGCCAAGTTGTCACCATCTTCAAAAACAAGGAAACAAAACAGGCAGCTGAAGTAAACATGACTTCAAGGACTGCATCTCGAGAGCCAAGCCTTGTCCATGCTCCTGCCCCTCCCCAAGGCACTCCAGCTTAGAGTATTCAAACTGAAAATAAATTATCCACACACTGAAATTCATAACCAGCTGTAATTTGTCAGTGCTTGTCATACACAGAAACAACAAATCCACCCCCAGAATTGCCCTCTGCACTCATTCAGAGGAGATGTTTCTCAGATGGACCAGAACCTGTCAGCAGAGGCAGTGGCCCCATTTTGTTGTTGCAGAAGACAGCAACAAAGAGGTGACAAGGAGTTTACTAAAGTTCTGGGGCACATGCTTGCTCCCCAGCCCAGAAATCTCGTTTGCTCTCAAGTACTGCAGTCTCCATCATGCTTGATCAGTGCTTTTTGGCAGCTGCAGGGAAGATGTAACATGGGAAGACAGCCTGGATGTGTCCAAGAAGAGGGAAAACACATCTCACATTTTACCATTTTAATTCACAGGCATTGGTCAGCTGGGACTAGGGCAAAATGTAATGGGTTTACTGGTGGCAAGAGTGTTTCTTGTTGATATAAGGATGATGCCTAGTGGTAAGAATGGCAAATTACCATGGTAGATTCCGGAGAGTCTGAAGTCTGCTTTTGGAGAGTTTAAGGGCTGGTTGTGCAGCATCTATGGAAATGGCCAAAGTGTACCTATGCCTCTGGAAAAGGTTGAAGTGTTCTTGAGACTCCTTTCAGCCCTGCTTCCAAAGATGAAGCAGTCCCAGGCAGCAGCCCTAGTCCCAGCTGACTTACAGGGCAGTTTATTTATGCAGAGGAAGCCACCAGGTAGAATTACATAAATACCTGCTTCTTTCAAAATGCTGCTCAAATACAGTTTTCTGTTGTTCATATGCTGGCACTTTGGTTGCAAGACAGACAATTTTTGCCATTTTTCACAACTTTTCACCGTTGTGAAATGATGTTCGTGAATTGGAAGTGTCACAGAAGTTTTCCCACATGCTTTAAATGAAGAATGTGGAAGGTAAAGCACTGGTATGAAAGGGTGTATTTGTAAGCAGGAGCCTGTCTCATCTGGATGCCCTGTTAACAAGGCAAGCTGACAAGGGGGTGTTACACTTCCAGACTCTCTGGGGACAAATTTGAACAAATGCTTGCTACTTACTCAGGTGGACAATCACCTCTTTCTCTCTTACAGTCTCAGTCTGTAAAGACCATGTAGCAGTCACTGGGAAGGAAAATGCATTTGAAGTTTTATTTGAGTTCTTTGAAATCACTGAGTCTATTTCTGCCCTTAGCATAGGCTTCCACATCAAATCAAACTATGTTACAGGCACCAGGCACTCTCAGCTTCCATCCTTGCATCCCCATGAAGGCTTGCTCCTCTCACTTTTCCTTCAGCACTCAGGCTCACTGTGCAGGCCACCCAGAGCTCTTCCGTGCCCCTGCCTCAGCTACCCCACCTGCCTCTCCAAGGCCCAGGGCAGAATCAGGCTAGCAAGATGGAAAACACAGGTAGAGAGAAAGAGCTCATTGATCTCTCTTTTGCTGCTGAACTTTGATCTTCTCAACTCAGTACTAAGCTACTGCAAAAGTTCTCTCTGCTGCTCTGATGTTATGGGCATTGCAGTACAGAAGACAGGGGACTCTCAGTGTAACTCATCCCATTTTTCCTTCAGCCTGCATACCAAATTTTTTAAAGATCTGCAAGGATCAGTGAGTAATTTTAATTCAAAAATCTGCACCAGGGAGTGAGACAGCAGAAGTCAGCATGTGGAAATCTCAATATAAGCACTGGCGTGCCAAGAGACACGCCTGTCTTGTCAGTCGCTGTGCTGCCCTTGATCATTAAGTTCAGACTAGATTTGGATCTAGTCCTGTAATGAAGATTGCTCTAAATAAACAGCTGGGAAAGTTTGACTCAACCTTTACCCTTCCCTATCCTTCACAGCCCTCTCCAGCACAATAATTTTTTTAAGCAGCATGTTTTCTTACCTGTGAGGGCACATATCCGTGCGTTTCCCCATTGATAGCAGGCTCTGCAAGTTCAGTCTGGTAGCTCTGAGCCTTCTTTGGCTCAGGTGAAGACTGATAGATCTTTTCTAGGAGAGAACCATGTTTTTGTGAAGCATGTGGCAACAGAAACGCATGAAGTACATTGTGCCCCATACAGTTGCTATCTAAAGTGACAGAGCTAGAGAGAGTCCTTGCAGTCTACACAGAGCACTCTGGCAGACAAGCCTTCTCAACAGGACAGAAGCACCAGACAAAAATTTTGTGAAAATTCAATGGCATACTTTTGTTACCACTCAGCGTGGTTCCTAAAATGAACTCAATTCAAGGTCTCGGCTGACAACTCTCACCTCAGCTGGTCTTTTCCAACTCAGAAAGAAAACACAGGGCTTATTTTCTCCCAAATATAAACACAATATTCCTTTTAGCCTTCTGCTCTACAGACTTTTGAAGTTAATACTGTTTTAAATTATGGTCTGGTCAGAGGATTTGCACTTATGGAACAGGAACTAGAAACCACTGGTGGAGCAAAATTTGTCATATGAGACATCACAGCCATTGCACAGACCCTTTGCAGCCACATTCAGTTCTCTAAACTTGCTAATATCAGATCATGTATGAATTAGTTACATCAGAGAAGAGATGCACCAACAACAGCCCGGTGTTTGGAGACCTTTTTGATAATATGGTGACAGAACAACTTTGCACTAGAAATGTGGTAAACGAGGGGCAACCCCTAACATGTGCAATGCTCAGCACAAGATCCCTTAAACATTAAAACAGAAGACAGCTAAATCAAGTCAGAGATTCATACTGGTTCCTCAGTACCTTCTTTTGTGGCACACCACATCTGCATTCTTCAGGAGTCTAAGGAAATGGAGAATTCCAGCCACAAACTGTTCTAAGATCCTAAGACTTACCTGAAGCTGAACACAGATTTTCGCTGAGATTATTACTCATTCTGCTTTTTCAGAAAATGTCATTGTGGTTTCAAAGCTGTTCTCAGAGGTATGTGTCATTTCATCAACAACATTTTTGCCATTATCTGTACAATCACCAAAAAAATAGGCATGTTATTGAGCCTTTTGATTTAAAAGTGTTGTATTTTCTGGGATGACAGTGTGAAGGAGTCGGTCGCTAGCATGGAAAGATTATATAAAATGATGATGCATCCAGACCCCCTTTCAAGTGAGATGGATAGCACTGAGAATTTTGGGTTTAAAAGACCTGCATACTCAATGAACATTAATCTATCCCATAAAAATCCAGGAAGATAATAGATTGGGAGGAAGGTTGTATCCTCTGTGTTTACTGACAAGATTACAGATTTAACCCAGACACTAACCACAAGCATGAAAAGGACTTAGGAGTTCAAAGAAGCTTTGTAAATTTAAGACTTTGTCCTCCCTTTCCCTCCACCCCTTGGAAGGACCTAGAAATTCTAAGACTATCTCTAGTCTTTATCTTACATGATAATTAAGAGAGGTTCCAAAGATGTTTGCTAAAATTTTCTTTAGACCTATAATTCTTACCTTCTCAAAGAACCCTCACTGGGCTTTAGATGAACAGTTTCATTGCAAACAGAACACATATTGCCAAGTGCTGCTATGGGAGATGGAGAAAGAGCACACTTGCAACCTAATCCAGCTCCAGAAAGAACACAATATCTGCAATTAACTTCTACTAGCAGCTCCTCTTAACTGTTGGCATTAAAACGCTTCCAATATGGACAACCTTTCTTCAGTAGGCTGGCTTTGGCTTTATTAAGTTGGATGTTAGCAGAAACTACCTCAAAAGACAGTGTTATCTTTAACTTATAAAATATAGCTGTCAACCAAATAGTATGTATAACCATCAGCTACATGAAATAATATCTACATGCATATAAGTATTTTCTTATATATTATTTTATATATAATTATTTATTTATTAACTATGCATATAATTTATATACAATAAAATATCCAGATAAGAAAATACCCACTTTTGACTACAACAATAAAAACATTTCAAAATAAGAAATATTGCTTAAGAAGCCACTTAAAAGTAGCTTGTCCCAGTTGCTAATTAAAAATAATTCAAAAAAACATTTATGGTTTGAGGGAAAGTTACTGTAGGTATAAAGAAATACAGTCCAGTTCACCTAAAATCACTTATCTTTCTTAATCATTTTCTAGTGAAGTACTGTATTCCATTTTAAATTTCCCATGCTGCAGGATACTCATATAGGTATTTTTCAAGTGGGTGAAGGTAGACTCAACAACAAAAGCAAAATCTTATTAGAGGAAATTCTGCATTTTTACAAAATATGAACATAGCCACTTGGTAAATGCTGCTTATCAACTTCTCAAAGAAAAAAGTGTATGATCTCCTCTGGTATATTTGAATTGTATATTCACTTTCTAGAATATACAATTACTAATCATATTTTAAAAGGAAACTTTGCATTTATCTAAAGTCAAGCAACCAAAAAGATGGCAAAAAGTGAAGTACAGTAGAAGGGAAGGAAGAAGATGAAAATCTTATCAGCTTGGTACCTTCAGAGCCTTGTATGCTGTCTGATTCTGTTTACCAAAAAAAAGAGGCATCATTCATAACCATATGGGAGGAAAAATACTCAAAAAATAATTTCTGAGAGTTTGTAGGGTAGTACCTGTATTTCATTTCGTATAAGAGACATTTTAAATTTTAAAGTAAAAAAGGTTTCTATTTTTAAACAAAAATGAGCAATGCAGTCTGATGGTATCTTTTTAAATTAGTCTTATTCCCCTGAAAAAAAAAAAAAAGTTACTGTCTGGTAAAAGAATAGGAAATGAGCATCATAAAGACAGTTCACATTTTACCTTCTCTCATATCCCACAGTCCACTTGCATAGTAATATCCTGCATTATCTAGTGCCAGCTGAAGGCTTTTTGGCCAGTTTTCCTTACCTGATTGACAGAGACATTCAGTGGGCCTAGTTATGCCAGTTGCTTTGCTTCTGTATTCACTAATCTGCACACACAAAAGAACAGAAGCTGCCGAGTGATCAAAACCACTATTCTTTGATTGGTATTTTGATTTGTTTTGTCTGATGTTCAGTTGAAAGTTGCATTTCCTTCTCACAGAACAAAAGGTCTCCAATAAAATTCAGTCATTTACCTACCACTGCTGCAATTCTGCCAGCATAGGCGTACACTAAACTCAGCCAGGCTACATCAACAGGTAGGCTATTTGCTTAAATATTCACAAGGTCTGAAACATCACAGAGCTGCTCTGTGAATTTTCATCTGGCAAGGTCCTTTGTAATAAGATGTGTCTGCCATAAACCTGTGAAGGTTAACCAATTAAAAAAAAAATCACAGAATGGCAAAATGCAAAAGTACAAAATTAATGGCAGGCCTGATGTTTCTTCAGATGCAATAGCTTTCCAAATGTTACCTATCTCCATAAAGAAATATCACTTTAAAAATAAAATAGCTGCAAACAGCTCTTCTCAGGAGTCACAAGGAGCATGAACACCTAACAGACTCCTTTACACAGCATCAATAACGTCTTATTTACCAGTTGTAAGTTATGAGTGATGGGTAATACCACTTGTTATCAGTCACGAATAACGACACTGAGCTAGAACTGTGTAACAGTACAGCAGTTTCACATCCAAAGGCAATGAAAATGTTGACAACTTCTGTGACACAGCATTTAGCTAATTACTTCAGACCAGAAGTTTCATTTCACCCTACAATCATCCCTCTGGGTGCTGACAAAACTCAAAGAGCCACGCAGTTTCTAGGGGTTGCCACAGTTAAGGTAATAGACTGTGTCCAATCCAATGACAAGAAGGAATTAATTTAGGCAAGCATCTAAATGTCACTTTGCCTACTTCCATCTGTATTTTCAGGAGAATTATTACAGTGTGAATGTTCCAGAAAGGGGTCTATTTCAAAGGCATAGCGAGGCACCCATTTCACTGTATATGTGGCATCTCCCAGAGCCCCTGATGTCTCTTCACAGGAGCCTGGACTCTGCAAAGACATACAGCTGATCGCTGTCCATGCCAAAACCACCCCATCCTGCTTCCCTCCCTGCAGCCCCTCCACACGCCACCTAACCAGCTGAGCACAAGGGGTGAAGAATGAGATATGCAGGTGCAGCATACAGCACTGCTGTGGGAAGCTACAGCCACGCAGCAAAGCCTCCTCTAACCAGAAGAAAGTAAAGCCCCTTCCCAGGGGACCACAGCTGGCCATCCTCCTCACTGAGCAGCCTGACAGATGGGCACAAATTCATCCCACAAGTGAGGCAGCCAGCACTTCTCCACAGCAAAACCAGGCAAATACCGGGGGTTTACCATTAACTGTACCTGCATGACCTCATCACACTCCCTGTCTATCATGCATGTGCTTATGTGAGGCATGGGTGTTGCCGAACCAGTTTCTAGCATTGTTGCTTCTATCTGCTTCAACAGCTGTTGGTACAACTCCAGGTTTTCCAGTCTGAAGTCCCAGTTTTCATTTGCTTCTTCCAGCTCACTGCAACCTTTCAGAAAAATGAATTGTTACTGTGAATTCAATCTCTAGCTAGAATAGGTAGGAACAAGCTGAATAAACACTTTCTCAGCAACACTGGATAAATTAAAATTATTTTGGCCTGTAGCTGACAAAAATCTAGGTGATTCACACATAGTTTTTATAAATTGACTGTTTTCCTTTACAGCACTTGTATGTATGGCAAAAAAAAAAAACACCCCAAACCAATCCATGCCAGAAGAGCAGTAACATTTGCAAAGAGGAAAAGGAGCTTCACAATGTCACAGCTCACTTCATCCAAGCAGCCATGACCATGCCCTTCCTTCTACACACACAATACTTGGATTCTTACAGACTGTGATACTTTTCCACAGGATTCCCCAAAGCACAAGACACTACTCAGAATCACAAGCACCTTTGTCCCCTTTTCTTTTATTTACCAGCCCTTTAAGTTTTAGTCCTGTCCTTGGCTCCACGTTCTTTCAGATATCCGTATTGTATTGGATTCAAGTCAGTCCCTGACTGAAAGCAGTGCAGATACCTGCAGCCTAGGCAGTCAGCAAACCGCTGAAAATACTGTCCTGGAACAGACAGTGGCAGGGAATCTTATTTAGAGGGATTGTGTGATTTGCTGTGTAAGCTTAAGACATGGAAGAAAGCAGAGCAGGGTCCCAGAGACCTGATACAATAGAACCTACATGTATAGAGGAAAGCTGGCAAATCCTGGTAATTTTACACCTTCACAATTTCTTCTGTCACATTTTGGAAAGGAAATTGCATTAGGACCTCGCACATCCAGCAGTGATAGCTACTGAGCGACAATCATCTCATGTATAAACTATTATATGGTTACTCCTTGAAACATAAGACTTTTAAGACCTCTGAATAATTTTTAGAAATCAGTCCCTAATTTAAGACTCTGTCCTTGAATGAAGTTATTGCCACCACATGACACCCACGCACCCCCTGAAACCCATTCGGTTTTCTCTTTCAGAGGATTTTACTACCTTCAATTGTATTTGGCGAGAACAACGGCTGCCTTCTTTCGTCCTTATGCCCCCTGAGACAGACGCGCAGCCCGTCAGCGGGGCTTTATGCTGCACCCCGAGGCTTCATGCTGCCCCGTCACTTCCACTGACTTTCCCCACAGCTGCAGTGGTTGCGGCTGCTTCCCGGGCGGCGTTTCCCAGCCTTCAGGGAGCTGTGCGCCCAGCCCCTGCCAGCCTACCTTCTCCTACCGCATCTCACCTGGATGTGGCGAGACCCGGCCGCAGAAGGCCCAGGACAGCGGGGCGGCCCCCGCGCCCCCGCGTAAGGGGTGCCCCCCAAGCAGAACCCAGCGCTGGCGGCGGGAGCGGACCTGCGGCAGCCGGGCCAGCCCTGCCACCCCGCTGCGGGCTGCACCCAGAAGCAGCGCGGCAGCCGCCGGATCCCGCTCCCCCGCCTCCAGCAAACACCCGAGGCAGGGGAAGCGGGAGGGGGCGGACCAGAAGCGGCGGCGGCGATCGGAAGGCTCCGCGCCGGCAGCGGGAGGGCCGCAGGCGCAGCGCCGGGGGAGGCCGCGGCCGCCGCCCCTCGCCCTCGGGCGGCCCGTCCGTCACGGCGCGCCGGGTGGCGGCGCGGTTCGGGCTGCCCCGCTGTACCGCCTGCAGCGCTGCGGGCCGCCCCTCGCTCCGCCGTAGCGGCACGGCTGGCCTCGCACCGCTCCCGGGGCGCGGCCCCTGCCCGGGCGGCACCGGGGGAGCCGGCGGGGAGCGGGAGGAACGGCCCCCGAGGGCAGGGGCAGCGGGAGAATGGAAACCCAGGGCAGGCCCGGACACCGCGCAGCTGCCCCTGGCGTCTGCCCCGAGCGAAGGAAAAAGGAAAAGGGGGGGGGGGGGGGGCTGCGGGGTGGGGTTTGGAAGGGCTGTGAGCAGCCGTTTGCGGCTGTCTGCGTGAGGGCGAGCACAGCGAGGTAACAGGGATGGAGTCATCGCTCTACCCTCTCTGCCTTTTGCCCCCTGAAAACCCTGAGCTCGTTTTTATGGGCTGTATCCTGGTTTTTAAAAGACTGGAAAAACAATTTCTACAGCAAGGCAAGACCCCTGCATGCTCTGAACAAGTGCTTGCTAAGCTGCTAGTGTTAGTACAGCTTGGGAGCATCAAAATGAAAAGGTCTGTCAGACTGCCCTGTAGCCAGGCAGCCAGCATCAAAGGACATGGCTGGCCCAGAAAGTGGGCCAGCAGGTTGTAGAGCTGGAAGCAGCCACAGTTCAGAACTGCTGCTAAACATGACAACCACATATGCTAACCTTCCTCTAACCATCAATGTATAGGGTGGATGCATCCAGCTGTTTGCAGCTTCGTAAATCTCATGTTCAAATAGATGACTGACAGGTACTGGCCTGATAGAACATACCTGCTTTTTAAAGGCAAGGTAATAAAAGACCACTGAGCGATGGGCTTGCTCTGGAAGGATGTGAGGGGGGAGCTCAGAAGGAAGTGCTACCATTGGTATTGCATTTTCTACTCTGTTCTAGTCCATCTTTACTCTCAAGCATTTAACAGGTCTTACCTTTCTTTCTCTTGAGTCTTCTCTTTTGTCTGTTCTGTTTAAAGCTGTTTCTAAAGAGGTTATAGGAAATTTCATTTGAAACACCCCCTGTACCACTGGATGTAGCATTGTGGGCCATTGTCCTCTCAGAAGGCCCTGGGATAGGAATGACTTGCATTTGGACTCTTAGTATGAACCCTATGCAGTGAAATGAACCAGGGAAATGCCACAGTCAGCTGAAGGTTATCCACCCCTAGCTGGGGAAACATCAAACAGCTGGGAGAGGACAGTTTCTATGGCAAGAAAAAGACAGGTGAATAAGCCCTAAACGGCAGCATCAGTCACTTCTCCGTTCTTTGTATGTCCCTCCAGTGCTGTGAACAAAGCAGGAGCTCCCCAACCACGCTGTGCTTGAGCTCAGCCTCCAGTGTCATGGTTTAACCCCAGCTGGCAACTAAGTACCCCTTACTCACTCCCCTCCCCCCTGCCCCCAGAGGGATTGAGAGTAGAATCGGGAAGGAACATAAAACTTGAGGGCTAAGAACAATTTAAGAATTGAAATAAAATAAAATCAAAACAGTAATAATAATAATAGTAACAACGACACCAATTACAATGACAATGAGGGAGAAGGGGAGAGGAATAAAACCCAAAGGGAAGGGGAGTGGGTGGGGAGAGATGCACAGCACAATTACTCACCACCTGCTGACCAACGCCCAGCCAGTCCTCCAGCAGAAACCAGCTGGCCCTGGCCAGCCCCTCCTGATTTATACATTCAGCATGATGTCCCATGGTATGGAATATCCCTCTGGCTGGTTCATGTCACCTGTCCTGGCTGTGTCCCCTCCCCATTTCCCGTGCCCCTCTAGCCCTCTCGCTGGCAGGCCCCAAGGAACTGAAAAGTCCTTGACTTAGTACAAACATCACCCAGCAACAACTGAAACCATCAGTGTGCTGTCAGCATTGTTCTCACACCAAATCCAAAACACAGCACTGCACCAGCCACTAGGAAAAAAACCTAATTCTATCACAGCTGGAACCAGGATGCAGAGAAAGGCGCATCAGCCCTCAATTACAGAAGAACAGAAATAACAACTGTTGAGTTTAATATTAATATAAGCAAAGAGGTACATTAATTTTTTCCTCTTGATCATGCATTGTGCCCTCCCAGAAAAGCCCAGATTTCCTAAAACAAACTTTCTCCTCCACAACCCCCCAAATTATTATTCTCCCTCCAACCACCTGCAAAGCCAGTATTTCCAGGCAGAGACACAGGCCACCCTCCCCTTTAGCTCTGTGCATATGCCCAAGTACCACATCCACACCTCAAGAGGACATAAATAGTTCAAAATAAATAAATCATATGCACAATTAAAGAATTAATTCAGTAATGAGTCTGGGATTCTGGTTTGACATTATACCTTCCAGCTCCTTATTTGGTATGGAAAGGAAGGACACCAATTGTTCCTGTTCACTTCTATCAAATAAGTGAAGTTGGTTAATTTGCAGCTAAATGATCTGTCAAACAACCTACTTTGACTTACCAGGGATCACTTTTGGTTTTGTTGATCCAGTCTGCTGCAACAAGAAGATCCCTTAGGGCTTAATTTCCTTGTAACAGGGTGGAAGTGTCAGCCTTCAGGCTAGTCACACAGCTCACCCTGCAGGGTGCAGCTACCAGATGGGCCAGTAACAGACACAGTAGAGACCAGTTCGTGCTCAGCAGCTGACTTCACTTTTCAAGTGCCTTTTACAGCTTTCACTCTACCAGTGACAAGCAATTTTAGGACTCAAGCTCTGTCTAGCACAGAGAGAGTGTGTTTAGGGACTCAAAAATCATTGCTGCAGCTGGGTAGGAAACACCCTGCACCACAGAAACACAGTCCTGTGCTTCATCTGAGAGCAAGAGGGAAACAAACTCCTTGCCTGTCACTTGTCCAGCCTTCCAGACTGATGCACTGCTCTGAAACAAAGCTGGCACAGGGAGAAAGCACCTGCATACAGGAGGTGGGATGACACCTACTGAGGAGGGTGGTTCCAGGCAGTGAGTAGGGACCAGTCACACCAGGCTGGAGATGCATCTAGTGAGAGCAGGTGGCTCTCCCAGCCTTGTGTCTACCTGTGTTGTGTTTGCAGGGCAGTGGTAGAGTGAGCTGTGGCCTGTTGAATCTTTCACACCCATGTCTATGGTGGCTGTTTTATGCTGCTCTTGCAATCAGTGTTTGGGTGCTGCAGTACAAGTGGTGGGTTGCAGTGGATAGGAGGGTGCTGCATTGTGTCATGTGAGAACAAGCCATGGCACTAGGAATGCCTTAATCTGCTCACACTGCTGCAACTCATGGTGCTGAGCAGTTTCCTGGAGATCTTTCTAGGCCAGGCTGTAGGAAAAGTGTCAGGTTTTGCCTCTAAAATGCTTGTGGCACTTGGAAGGATACCCAAGTGACCTACCAAATATCCTGCTTTAGAGTGCAGTCCAGTGTCTCATGGTGGGAATGCTGCTGCTGTGGTCCATGAGTCACATTTTTCTGCCATTTTCAGAGCAGAGCCTGTGGCTGTGGGTCTCAGCTTTAGATTTTGTAGGTCCAACTTTCTGCAGGTTGCCAGCTGTAGAATTTCCCCAGGACCACCAAGCAACTGGATACATGGCAGAGAGTAGAGCACCAGAAGTGGTCCTGAGGCTGATGGCCAGCCTTAGCCAGAAATTAAACTGATGGGAGCATAGGCAAAGAAAACTACCAGGCGTAAGTGTTTGGCCAAGCCTGACCTGTCCCTGGAGTAGTAAGGCAGTAATGGGAGAAACTGCCAGAGAACAGTTGTGGAAGGAGACTACTGGGGAGCCTGAGGGTGACAGATGGCAGAAGATGTTGAGAGGGGGGAAATGCTGATTTACCGGTGTTGCTCGGCATGGGTACACAGTCAGCAAATAAGGGTGCTGAATCAGCAAGATGGGGGCAGGTGAGGAAAGCATGAATGGGGCAGGTTGATTATTTCAGAGGGGAAAAGTGAGAGGAAGCGAATATCAGGCCAAAGACATTTACTGGGTAGACTGAGTGTGTAAGGATAGTTGCTGCAGGGACCTACACAGTGTGTGTGTGTGTGTGTGTGTGTCTGCGCACAATGGTCTTTAACGCAGCCACAGGTGCCCACTGAGCACATATTTAACCACATTTCTGAACCCTGGTGGTTTCTAAAATATCAGAAAGTTAAGTAAAAAATTTACTGAATCGTCTTGGAAAGTCTTCACCAAAAGATCACCCCTCATCCCTAAAGCATATGCAAGCCTTCCACTGCAAATAAATTGTTCCATGCTTCAGTAAAAAGAAACATTTTTAAAAATGCAGTTTAAAAAGTGCTATTAAATATAATCTTTTTCATAACCCATTAACACTTTCCCTTTGCTTGACTGAGTCATCTAAGCACTTAAAAAAATTCCCAATATTTGATGGAGTCACTAACTGGCCAACAGTTAAAAACACAAAATAAGCACCGGTATTTGTGGGAGCTTTTTAAATTCTCACACATACACACCTGCACCTTTTCCTGTATTTGGAACAACAGAAGCAGCTTGCAAGTGCAGCGACTGCTGAATGCTGAATGCTGATGCTGAACGCGAGGGAGGACACAGCTTTGTGTCTCCAGTCCTATAACAGGTTATGAGCACAAGACGTAGCTCACACAAATGATTCCACCAAAAAGGATGACTTAACATGCCCAAAGCAAAGTATTCACAAGACACATGTCAAAGCATCCTACCTAAGAGACATTTTCACTAGTTACAGGGGTGTATTATGGAGGAAAATGAAAAGGCAACAGACTTAAATCCTTTGTGTTGAAATTACACCCCTTCACGGCCGTTTTCGTGTGTAACACAACCAGTCGCAACTGAGAACTCTGTAACTTAATCATGGAAGAAAAATTTTGAGTACTAGCGTAGACGAAACACCTCCTGCTCCGCAGGTGAAGGAATCCTTACAACCAGCGCAGCCAGCTGCAGGCAGCCGTAACAGGCAGGCGATGGCGCTCACCTCCTGTCTGCAAGCCTTGAGCGCCGTCTGCAGCTCAGCACGAAGTCTATAAAGAAATGCATTAAAATATAGGACTGGCTAATGTTACTTAATAGGAAAGAAACAAGCCTAGAGCAGACCTCAAAGTAAAACTTCTAACCAAACGCACCATCGTGGCTGTTCTTCAGGAACTGAGATTTCTACTTAATATCTGCTTATTACTTAATATTACTTAATATCTTCTAGTTGTCAGATGCTGAATATTCTTGCTCAGAACTCCAGTCTTTCCAGGACTTTTCTGAAGCTGCCACCTTTCAAAATTACACCCTCTCCTGATATCTTTTTTTCCTCCAGATACCCCTGGTAAAGTTCCACTAAGAGGTGAGGGTCTGCCCCACAGTATTTTAGTACCTTGCCTTTTCTCGTTGGAACTGAGGTCAGAATCAGGCCTGAAATCAGAATACTTGGGTTTCTTTTTTCCCAACTAGATCTTAGACAGCAGCAAAACCCTGAGGAAAATCACTAATACATTGTGAGTATGACCAATGAAAACCTTAATAAAGGATGGGAATAAGAATTAAATATTGAATCAGAAAGAAATATTGGTAATATTTTCCCTTTGTAGATGAAATATGACAATATTATAGTAGTGTACAGGGAAATTTACAACCCAAGACATAATGGAGTAATATAAGGGGTTAAGTAAGCTCCACAAGTCTTTTCCACACTGCTCAAAATGGGAAAAATATCCATCTTGATTAAATAATTTCATATAATTTATAAAATCAAATGTGGTTTTGAATAATTAAAGAAAGCACAGAAAGCTCAGGGTTGGAAGGTACCTCCGGAGATCATCTAGTCCATCTCCCTGCTAAAGCAGGTTCTCATAGAGCAGGCTGTACAGAATTGCATCCAGGTAGTTTCTGAGTGTCTCCAGAGATGGAGACAACACAACCTCTCTGGGCAGCCTGTTCCAGTGCTCCGGCACCCTCAAAGTAAAGATGCTTTTCCTCATTTTCAGGTGGAACTTACTGTGCTGCAGTTTGTGCCCACTGCCCCTTGTCCAGTCACTGGACATCTCTGAAAAGAGCCCGGCCCCATCCTCTTGACACTCACCCTTAAGGTATTTGCAGTCATTGATGAGATCCCCTCCAGGCTAAAAGGGCCCAACTCTCTCAGCCTGTCCCCATAAGGCAGATGCTCCAGTCCCCTCATCATCTTCGTACCCCTCCGCTGGACCCTCTCCAGTAGCTCCCTGTCCCTCCTGAACTGGGGAGCCCAGCACTGGGCACAGCACTCCAGATGGGGCCTCACCAGGGCAGGGTAGAGGGGCAGGATCACCTCCCTCCACCTGCTGGCCATGCTCCTCCCAGTGCCCCCGGGATCCCACTGGCCTTGGCCACCAGGGCACACTGCTGGCCCATGGGCACCTCGCTGTCCACCTGCACTCCCGGGTCCTGCTCCGCAGAGCTGCCTTCCAGCAGGTCAGCCCCAGCCTGTGCTGGTGCACCGGGTTGTTCCTTCCTAAGTGCAGGACCCTACGCTTGCCTTTGCTGAATCTCCTGAGGTTCCTCTGCGCCCAACTCTCTGGCCTGTCCAGGTCTCGCTGAATGGCAGTGCAGCCTCCTGCTCTGTCAGCCACTCCCTCCAGGTTTGTATCAGCAGCAGCTTGCTGAGGGTACACTCGGTCCCTTCATCCAGGTCATGGATGAATAAATTGAACAGGACACAGCACCGACCCCTGGGGAGCACCACTGGCTACAGGCCTCCAGCGCAACCGTGTTGCTGATCACAACCCTCTGAGCTCTGCCATTCAGCCAGTTCCCAAAGCACCTCACTGCCCGCTCATCTAACCCACACTGCCTGAGCTTTGCTATGAAGGTATTGTGGGAGACAATGTCAAAAGCCTTGCTGAGGTCAAGGTGGACTACATCCACCGCTCTCCCCTCGTCTACTGAGCCAGTCATTCCATCCTAGAAGGCTGTCAGATTGGTCAGCATGTTTTCCCCTCGGTGAATCCATGTTGCCTCTACCTGATAACCTTCTTTTCCTCTCCATGCCTGGAGATGACCTCCAGGATGGGCTGTTCCATCACCTTGTAGTTTCCCGGGTCCTTCTTCCTGCCCTTTTTGAAGACTGGAGTGACAGTGGCTTCCCTGCAGCCCTCAGGCACCTCCTCTGTCCTCCCTGACCTTTCAAACTTGATGGAGTATGGCTTAGTAATAGCATCTGTCAGCATCCTCGGCAGTCAGGGGTGCATCCTGTCAGGACCCATGGATTTGTTGGTATCAGGTTTGCCTAAATGACCCCTAACCTGATCCTCCTAGATAAAGGGAATATCTTCCTTTCTCCAGACTTCCTCTCCTGCCTCCAGGGCCTGAGAAACCTGAGGGCTGGTCCTGGCGGTGAAGACTGAAGTAAAGAAGGCAGTGAGTAACACTGCCTTCACTGTGTCTCTCATCACCAGGGCACCCACCTGATTCAGTAGTGGGCCCACAATTTCCCTAGTACTTGAAGAAACCCTTTTTGTTCTTGACATCCCTTGTCAGCTTTAATTCCAAATGGACCTTAGCCTTCCCCATCACCTCCCTGCATGTTCTGACAACATCCCCATATTCTTCACAAGTGTACTGTGCCTTTTTCCCCATCCCATAAGCTTCCTTCTTCTGTTTCAGGTTTGCCAGAAGCTCCCTGCCCATCCATGCAGGTCTGCTGTCCCCTTTGCTCAATTTCCTACTCGTAAGGATGCACCTATCTTGAGCTTGGAGGAAGTGATGCTTGAATATTAGCCAGCTCTCTTGGACTCCCTTACCTTCTAGAGTCCTAACCCATGGAATTCCTCCAAGTAGGTCCTTGAAGAGGCCAAAGTTAGCTCTCCTGAAATCAAAGGCTGCAGTCCTACTTACTGTCCTGCTTCTTCCACACAGGATCCTGAACTCCACCATCTTATGGTCAGTGCAGCCAAGGTTGCCTCCAGCCTTCACATGCCCAACCAGCCCTTCCTTATTTGTGAGTACAAGGTCTAGGAGCACATCTGGCCTTGTTGGCTTCTCCACCACCTGTGTCAAAAAATTACCATCAATGCTCTCTGCAGGAACCTCCTGGACTGTGTGTGCCTAGCTCTGTTGTCTTTCCAGCAGATATCAGGATGGTGGCAGTCCTCCTTGAGGACAAGAGTCTGTAATCATGAGGCTCCATGATTACGTGTCTGTAGGAGGCTTCATGGACTTCCTCTTCCTGATCAGGTGGCCTGTAGTAAACCCACAACAGTATCCCCCATGTTGGCCTGCCCTTTAATCCTTACCCATAAGCTCTCAACTCATTCTGCATCCACTCCTAGGCAGAGCTTGATGCAATCCAGTTGCTCCCTCACATAAAGAGCAACTCCACTACCTCTCCTTGCTGGCCTGAATTTCCTAAAAACTGCATAGCCATCCATGACAGCATTCCAGTCATGGGAGCGATTCCACTGTGTCTCCCTGACTGCAATGGCCCTGGGACCGCACATAGAACTCTTATTCTTCTTGTTTGTTCCCTGTGCTGGGTACATGTTGGTGTATAGGCATTTCAGAAAGGTAATTGAGCATGCAGGTTTCCCAGGAGGGGCAAAAGAGGATCCACCATAGCCACACACAACCCTGAGGGAACTGGCCTTCTGGTACTCATCTTGGGAGGCAGCTAAGGAAAGCATGTCACTGCTCTGGTTGGCCTGGCTTATTCCCCAGCTGAATGTGATGGTGTAAGCATTGCCATTTTGGATCCTTCACCCCACACCCTTCAGTTTAAAGCCCTCTTCACAAAGCTGGCCAGCCTGCTGCCAGATATTCCCTTGCCTCTTCTAGGCAGATAGATCCCATCCCTCCCTAAAAAACTATGGTAAAAAAATATCCCATTGTCATAGACCCAAACCTTTCACAATGGCACCAGTTATGAAGGCAGAAATTGATGTGTTACATGTCTGTTTCTGGCTGCACCCTTTCCTCTTACCAGTAAAATGAAGGAAAAAATAACTTGGGCACCAAAACTTTTCACCGACACCTCTGGGGCTTTACAGTCTTCCTTGATTCTGCCCCAGTTCTGGCTTGCAGTGTCATTCGTGCCCATGTGAAAGAGTATCAGAGGACAGTAGCCTGTGCCCTTGCAAGCTGTGGTACCCTTTCAGCAGCATCTCAGACCTTAGCTCCTGGAAGGCAACGTACCTCATGTACTTTCTAGTCTGTCCAGCAGATGGGTGCCTCAGTGCCCCTTAACAGTCACCTACTATGACCACCCGATGTTTCTGTTTGTTGTAATTGTAGTGTGTAGTGTAGTTTCTCCACGCAGACCTTGTGGTGTCTATAGGTGTTAAAGCTTCATATCTGTTCTTGGTTGTGATGCTAGAGGGTAGAGAGTGAAGCAGAGTCCTGCCGTTGTGGGTCACCAGGGTCCAAGGTGACCCATTCTCTGTGCTGCCCACTATAGGAGCAGGGTCCTGAAACCACCTCTCTGTTTCTGTCTTGGCCTCTCTAATACTGTGCAGCCTTTTAACCATCTCCTGCAACTTGGACACCTAACGTAACAGATCATCAGCCTGTGCACACCTTGTGCAGGTACTTACCTTTTCTTCAGGAGAAGGATCAGGGCACTCATGGCGACCTGCTGCCTGTACTGAAGTCTCCTTCCTTACTGGCTCCATCTGGGTGGACACATCAGACATCTCAGGGGCTTCCTTTGTAGCAACATTGCTTTTGACTCAGAGGCAAGTGCCCGCCATATTGGCAGAGACCTAGAGCACATCCCTGGGCTGTGGGCCTGCAGGCAGGGTGCAGGGTCCTCCCACGCCAGCGACCATGCCACGCACTGGCTGCTGCTGCCACCCCTGTTTGCCTGCCCTGCCAGCACGCTCCCCAGGGCCTGCTCTATCTGCGTGGTTGCTCCTGGCAAGGCCCAAGCCATGTCAGCATGATTTGCAATAGCTGCCAGCTCCTGGTGCTGGCTCTTCTCCTCTGGTCTCCCTGGCTCTGGGAACCCTCCTGTCTGCCTCGATCAAGCACTCAGCCGCAAAACTTAACCATTGTTATGTCTCACGGACTGAATGATCCTGCAAGCAGAGGCTGCCAAAGAGACGTTAGATACTTGGCAATGCACCTAGCCCAGGTGCTGCATCGTAGTTTGAAGAATGTCTGTGCACTCTGCAGTAACGAAAGGATTAGGAATTGCAGCCTGCTTCGCGTGTTGTCTTCCAGCAAAACCTTTATGCTCTTCTGCCACAATGGAATCTAGCATCTGATCTCACATGACATTACTTACTATTTAATGATTGCATTTAGTTAATTATTAATTAAATATTAATTAATTTAATTATTAATTAAACATTAATTAATTATTCTTTGCATAGTGGGCTGTTACTGAGTAACTTATGAAAATGGGCAGTTTTAAAGATCACCTTAGGTTCATTCTGTAGAAAAAAAACCTGCTCAGAAGGCTATTAAGTTGACTTTCAGGTCTGATACAAGTCTTGATCACCAGAGGGAGTTACAGCATAACATGTTAAAACATTTCTCAGGTGAGTACACAGGTGAGTACAAGTCTTCCACACAAAACATGAGGGACTACAGATCTAATTAATTTTGTATTGACATACGTAGTTGATGTTTCTTAGCTACTTACCATACATATCATATTATGCACTCAGGACCATCAAAGAGGTCTTTTGGGTCTCAGTGCAAAAGAAAATCTTGTTCCTGGGTACTTCACTTTCACCAGCATTAGGCATGGAAAGCAGGAGCACGTGCATGTTGCAAAGTGTTGAGGATGTGGGAGGAATGGAGGATCCCTGGGGAGCGAGGTGGGGATGCATGTAAAAAGCCAGGTGGGGAAAAGGGCACTCTGGCTCCCACAGGAACCTTACTTGCTGCCACATCCCCTTGTCCCTCAGCAGCCCTGCTCCTCTGTTTGGATCCAACGTAATCCTTAAACAGAGGCATCAGCCCACAAGCAGCCTTTTTACGAAAGATGACTATGATGGAAAGAAGGCCTCTGAAATTCCTGGGTTTTCTTATTAATATGTTCTTGAGTTACAGAAGGGAAATCCAATTACCCGTGGAAGAGCTGCTACCCATTGTTCACCCTGTCACTGCAACCCACATGGTGCTCTGGCTTACACTGTCTGGCATCAGGTTTGCATGACAAGCCATGCCAAACGCTTTTGCAAAGCTCCCTAGTGAACTTTATGGCCCTTTGTCTGGGCTATCAGAGAGAGGAAAACAGCTGCCTACTACTCTAATCTCTCCCCAGAGGCAAACTGAGGTTTCTGTGTTTTGTGGCACAGGTCTCTGATCATAAGACGAAACATTAAGTTTCAGCTGCCATATCTGAAGATAGACAGGGAAGCTGGAAATTAGGCCAGGCATAGAAATTTTAAAACTGGTTTTAATGCTTGCTTGTAAAACGTTTCAGATAGCAGCTTGTGGTTGTCCCTAGCTTACACCTGCATTCAAGAGGGCACTTTCTGAGAGTACCTGGTCCCCAAACCTCCCTCAGAAATGGAGCTGGGGGAGGAACAGTGGATGGAGAAGGATGTACAAGCTACATTCCACCATCTCATCACCTTTTCACAAGCTGGCAGTATGGATATCAGGCCATAGAGCAGGATTCATGGACAGGGTATAAGGAAGCAGTAATATTTAACTTTACCACAAAATTTTAAAAATATTTACCACAAAATCACTCTCTATGAGAGATGCAGCAACCAGCTCTGTTCAGAGACCCCTCTGTTATTTCTGACCATGACCCTGTGATGCCTGTTCAATCATTGTGTCCTATGATGTCAGAAATCAATCTCTCAAATACACTTATTAGTTAGTCCTACTTGAGGTCTTCTCTCAATAAAGCCAATAGGATTTAGAAGGATGATATTTTCCTTATTTACTCTGAAATAACTAATATGACCAATTTGCTGAATTAGAATAGTGATTTTATTTTTATGGATAGACAATATACAAGAAAACAAAAAAGCAATAATTTTGTAAAGAGCATCAATGAAATAATGGAAATGAAGGCTTGCAATAAAAAGCAGTATACTGTATCACAGGTGAGTGAGCAGAGTAAAGGAAGATCAGGTTATTCCACATGAACATGAATGTATGAAAACATGTAGTCCTGTTCCTTGCTTATCACACTGGGTTATCACTTCACAGCAAGAGAGTCACTGTGAGTTACAGGCATTAGTGAAATTAGTATTTGTATCCTAACAAATACATCTGTCTCGTAACATGTGAAAGACATATTTTTCAGAGCTCTAATTCCTCTTGTTCAACACACAGAAGTCACACAACCCAATGCAAATAGAAAGATTCACACTCAAATTGTTATTTCCCTTTGCTACTTGTCCTTTTTATAAATTTGCCGTTTGACGAGGCACACTGATCACCTATTAACGCCAGCATTAGAGTGTGTTACCCTGTGGGAAGGGGAACGTGTGGGTTAAACTGTGAGGCATGACATTTCTTCCCTTTGTGGTCATAGGACCACTGGACAAGCGGTCTGGCAAGGACCATGGGAGGTCTCCACTCCAACCCCCTGTCCAGAGAAGGCTTTGCCATGTGGCCAGATAGGTTGCCCGGGGCTTTACCCAGTAAGAGATCAAGGCCCTCCAAGGATGGAGGTGGATCCAGCTCTTGCTTTTGTTGTTTCCTGCCTGTCCCTGAAACTCTCCTCAATTCAGAATTCATTTCAGCTGCCACTGATAAAAGGAGTGCCTTCTCCTGGTTACTGGAAGGATTCGTACAGGGCTAAGGAAAAAGAGGCTATAAAGTATATTGCTTAGGCAACACATCTCTGAAAAACTTATAGCTTACTACACAATGATATCACTGCAAATAATACTGAGTTACAATTCTATTGCTTGTCATTACTTATGTTACCATTGTATTACTTCACAACAATACCACTGCAAGTAATATAGACTTGTATTTCTATTGCTTATTACTATTAGTATTGATACACAGTTTTATTGTTGTGAAGATAATTCATAAATCAACCACAGAAGCAGTTTCTACTTGCATCATTTCACTTTAAAAAAACCTTTTTAAGGCTGTTCGTAGCACACTGCAGAAATGTTCTTAAGTTATTACCTTTTATTCACTATAAGGTAATTAGGTTTTGATGGGGAGAAAAAAAAAACAAACCAGGGCTGTGGTGGTGTGCTCCCTGCCCCCCTCACCCCACCCCCAACCTGACCTAGCAATGAACGACTAGTCAGGTCCAAGTGGAGCTGGGAGTTTGACCTGAGCAGCATGCCTTTCTCACAAACCAGATAACGGGTACAGTTTAATAAGCAAGCCGACTGGGTGTCACCCAGGGCAAGGCGGGGGCCTCGCAGCCTGGTATTGCTTCAATGAAGGCCGGGAAGACTCCCTCACATCTGTAACTGTAAATCTGTGCTATAAATCTGCCTGTACCGAATCCTCCCTGTTCCACACTGAATCATCGGGCCCAACTGACCTTCTGGAGTCAGTACCTTGTGTAAGGGCCAATCAGCACAAAATAGTTGATTTAATCCCACCTCGCCACAAGTATAAAATCTGGAATTTTAGAGCTGTTTTTTTTTCCTTCGGGGATGAAAACTCTATCTACGGGACAGGTCAATGGGCCTGGGCCTCTTTCCCCCCCAAGCAGGGATGCCTCTTTAGTAAGATTTGCTCCTCTGACTGTGTCAGATATTACCCGGGAAAATATTGCTAACAGAAGTGTTGTACTGCTAACTTGAGCTCAATTTTTGCAAGAACTGTATTTTCCAATGGCAATTCCAAATTTGTTATATCTGTTACCTTAACAAATCACCTATTTTTTCAACTTTGTGAAACTGTTTCAGTGAAAGTCCTTAACTGGACTGTGACAGGCAAACATTGACTCTCAAAGTCCTAAACCTGGGCCCTGACAGGCAAATTAACTCCAATGAGTAGGTGTATATTTAATCCTTCAGACTTAAAACTGTTGACCAGGTCCGAGACTAGGATTGGATCTAGCCGCACCTAGACTCCACTCTGAGAAGGAGTTGAGAAAGCAAGGTGATCCTCTCTGAACACCGTGACTCAACGGGAGGGCTGTCTTCCCCTCTAGCGCTGGCTGCTTGTCACATGCACTCTTAACATGACAAGGCCCACACTGGACTGGTATGCACATGCTTGTCACATGTCACTCTTAACATGACAAGGCCCACACTGGACTGGTATGTAAGCCACAAGGCTGCTATGCAAAAAATTCCATTTTGTCACATTGCTACTGAAGCAAAATCTAAACTGGGTGTTAGGGCAATAGCAGTTAAGCATATTCGTTGTGGCAGACAGTCCTTTTGCTGAACACCCAGAGCTGTGACAGGATAAATAAATGAATTCCTTAGGGGATATGTGACAGAGGAAAGAAGCATAATTGGGGGAAAAAGTTAGAAAAACGTGATTGTGGTAGAGTGCTGAAGAAGCGTATAATGCAACTGCTGTCAAGGTGTGTGCTTATTGCTGCACTTGGCACAGCTGTGTAATTAGCTAGTCTATTAAGGAGAGATGCTGCTATTAAAAGCTCATTGCTGGTTCAGACTGCCAACCAAAGCAAGAATTTTGATAGCATTAAACTCAGTGACAAACCAAGCACCTCAATGTCAGCAAATATTTGGCACTCACGTTTTCACTCTAAAAAACTGAACATCATCACAACTAGCATCAGAGCTGCCACAAAAAAAGCTATACTTGGATGGCGCCTGCATAAATTACCTGCTTGTCAGGATTTTCTTTCTCTTTGAAAAACCAGTAAAACGTACAGTTTGATGAGCATCTTGGTTCAAAGGCCTTGGAGACTAAAACCTAGTGTTTATCATTAGGATGTGTGCTGAGGCAAGGGGAAGTGCAAATGCCTTTGTCTGCACCAGCCTATATCAACACTTAGGATTCACCATAGGGTCTGAGGCATGACATTGTGATGTGTCAGGAGAGGAGTGTGGAGTAAGTGGGAGCTGTAGGTGGGGAGAGGCAAGCTGTCACGGCTGGAGCCAGGATGGGGTGTGCATCCTCCTCAGGCACTTTTCTGTGCTGAGGACCTTGGAGCTCCCTCCTTTTCAGGCAGGGTCTAGTTTGCAGCCCCCAGGGTACACTAGAATTGAGTGATGGGTTTTGAAAGGAGTAGATTGAGGGAAGGGGCTAGAAAGGGAAGGCCAACCTTGATGGATGTAATTCCTGCTGTTGTTGGCATTGACTACATTAAACTATACCCTGTGTGAAGACCTGTAAAGTATTTTGGTTCTGGTTTAAGGGAAAATCTGTGCTGACTTCATAATTATCAAAAGGTGCAGCAGTTAGTGGCTGTAAGTGGTGTGTATGATTGAGTCTGATGTTTGTTGTGCAGCTATTTACTTCTCTTTCTTTAGTGCTAAATGAAATTTCTTTTTAACAAAGGAAAATTTCTGTTTATTTTCAGCAGTTCTTGTCATTCTTAATGTATCTTACACTTCTTAACCTATTCTTCTAGTGTCTTACAAAGCTTGGACGTAGTGGTCTATCAAATGTAGTTCTAGGCATTTGCTTGTAAAATACTTCTAAAAAAACACAAGAGCATGCAGTTTGTCTCCAGCAGTGTAAAAATAGCTGTTCCAGAAAAAATATGGCCACGTTCTTCTGTCAGTTGGCCTACAGGACTGAAATATGGGGGAATAATTTTATCTTATTTTACACTGAAAATGATGTAAAACATCATTATGAAAACTGTAGGATTTGGATTCAGATGAAAGAAAACCCTACAGAGTACAACTGGGAAAAAGCCTGCTGAGATACCTGCAAGTATCTCAAACCCTAAAGTGTAAGCCCTTCATCTGTGTGTCTGACAACAAAATTTGACCTGAAGTGCAAGCACTGCTTTGAGGTTAATGCCAGCTGTGCTCAGACAATTTTGTGAAGTTTTCTGACATTCATGGGTTCAGTGTAGAACTGGACATCTGTAGGATAATTAAATTCTCTAACATGGCAATATTTAAGGCTGATGCAAATTTTGGAAGAGATGTGAATGCCGTGCTTCAGATCTGTCTAATCTCTATCAGTTAGAGATCTGAATGGGTCACAGAACTTAATATGAGGGCCTTGCACCTTCCGAGGAAATGGTACTAGTCTCTGTTGGAGACAGGATGCTGGGCTAAACCAACCTCGTATTTCATCTTACATGATAACTTCTGAAAACTCTTAGAACTTGATTTTGCCTTTTTTTAGACTTGAGGCCTGTGGTTACTTCCTGAATGTTTCTGTGTGGCTGGTTTCTGGACTTCTTTGATAACATCATATGCCTTTTTCACAACCTCAGTGGCTCCATGCATTCAAAATGTAATTTCTCTGGAGCCGCATCTGTCTCTTGCCACATGGTTGTACAGTTTCCAGAGGTGGTATACAAACAAAAAGCAGCAGCAAGCCGAATTCTACAGTGTGTCCATTCATGCTGTACTACAGAAAACTATGATACAATTGGAGGTTTCCCAGCTGAAATTACATCCTCATTGTCTGCATCTACCAAAAACTGTATGCTCTGGAAACCGTAATCCATGTCCATTTGTTCAACAAAATGTAACTCAAGGACAAGCATGTCAGTAAACCTTCACACAGGCTCAGCACACAGAAGAGCTAGCACAGCCTTCCTTTGAAAAATATATCCCATATATAATTTAACCTATTTTTTCTGAATGAGTAAACTGTGTCTTCTGGTCTGTATTTTCTATGGGAGGAAAAGGTATGGCATTAGACCACTTTTCAAAGAGCACTTTTCAAACTTTGAAATAATTTGAGGAACACATTTTGTATTGGTTTTTTTAATACTAAATTGAGTTGGTGACATTATAGGGCTTGCTTTCACTGTATGAGTTAGACTTTATGTGCCTGTGAACTGTAGCTGTGGGTTGGCCATCTGGAAAAACAAGCCGCTCAGCAACCTTGTAATTTGTCTTTTGTCTGGTTTCTGGTACTGTGGGGTTTTCTTCAGGTTAGTGCTGAGCAGACACTGAAAGGAAGCATTTCTTGAAGAAATTTCCATTTTCTAAGTGGCATCTTCCTTAGTTACAAATTAACAAATAATGTAATGCTGCTAAAAGCTTTTGTTATCAGCATTTCTATATAATTTGATCCCATAAGAGAAAATGTCCTTTCCTTTCCCTTTGCTGAGACCCCAAAGCAGGAGCAATTCACAGACTTAACAACTCTGGAAAAAAGACGTTTTCCTGTGTTGAACCAAAATGTGGCTGCCTGCCACTTACCTTGATGGAAAGAAAGTACTGAGAGGACACACTTAACTCTGTACCTCTCCATCTTTCATGTTACAACAAGTCATAGTTGAGAAAACATCTTCTCTATGGAATCCTATCTCCCTATCCCCAGTGGTGACCAGATCTGATCAAATGGAGGCACTGACATGAGACTTAAATGATTAATGCTTAATTGATTAGGTGAGACATAAACCATCAGGGTTGCCTCTTGAGGGGATGCCAGTATTTAAAACCCAAACAGGAATTATTTAACTTACTGTCCTAGCCAAAATTCAGAGCTTGGCTCATTTTGTTCTTCCTAAGACTTCTAGTGTTGGTCAGCTGGAGCACTGCTCCATCTCAGCTCATGAATTAACCAAGAGGCTTGTATTTCACTGATGATCTTAGTATATGTAAGGCTACTATATATGCTCTTGATGCAAAGGCCAGAACTGACTGTTAAGCTGACCTGGTCGGACATCCTGTAAAGTGTAGGCTTTCCACTTTTCCAACCACTTACTTTCCCTTCAAGTCAAATACTTTTTATTTAAACTACAAACATCACTTTTGAGGGAGACATCCAACTTTGTTTAAAGACTTCAGAGTAATGAGAAATCCATCTCTTCTCTTGGTAAACTCTTCTATTTGATCTTATTGTTAAAAAAAAAGTTCCTTACTTCCAGTGGGGTTTTTATTCTTCATTTCAGTGTTATTAAAATTTATAACACATTCACCTGCAAGACTAATCTATCATACATCTCTCTCAGGTTGACCATAGGCTCTGAAAAAGCATGCGTCCTGTTTCAGCTGGGATAGGGTTAATTTTCTTCTTAGTAGCTAGTACAGTGCTGTGTTTTGGTTCTGATGTGAGAACAATGCTGACAGCACACTGATGGTTTGAGTTGGTGCTGGGTGATGTTTATACTAAATCAAGGACTTTTCAGTTCCTTGGGCCCTGCCAGCGAGGGGGGGGGGGGGCGGCGGGGGGGGGGGGGGATGATGGGGGGGGGGGGGCGGGGGACACAGAAAACTGGGAGGGAACACGGGAAACTGGGAGGGGACACATTCAGGGCAGGTGACCCAAACTAGCCAAAGGGATATTCCATACCATATGACGCCATGCTGAGTATATAAACTGGGGGAAGAAGAAGGAAGGGGGGGACATCTGGCATTATGGCGTTTGACTTCCCAAATAACCGTTACACGTGACGGAGCCCGGCTTCCCTGGGGATGGCCGAACACCTGCCTGCCCGTGGGAGTGGTGAATAGATTCCTTGCTCTGCTTTGCTTGTGTGTGCGGCTTTTGCTTTACCCTTTTCACCCACCTTTCCATTTTGTTATTATTATTGTTGTTATTATTATTGCTATTGTTATTGTTGTTGTTCTTAGCTCTTTATTCTGTTTAAATTATTAAATTGTTCTTATCTCGACCCTTGACTTTTACATTTCTTTTCTGACTCTCCCCCCCATCCCTCTGAGTGAGGGGGAGTGAGCAACTGACTGCATGGTGCTGGGTTGCTGGCCAGGGGCTGGGGTTAAACCACGACAGCATGTCCCTATGGGGCAACCCCTCCCCAGTGAAAGCTTGCAGGACAGGTTTCTCAAGACAAAATTTTATCTATGGAGATGCCAAAAAACTCACTTAAAAATATCCCCTATACCCATAACCAAATTCTATTCCATTTATGTCCCATCCTAAAAAAATAAATAGCATTTTTGTAGGTTAACATCTAAAGAAGAAATGAAATAACAATCACCTATTTTTGTAGGGTAGAGCAGACAAAGTGGAAGAAATGAACAAGCAATGTCTTGTTACTTCAGCTGCTGTATCCATCCTTTTGCTTATGTTTTATCATCTTACTCTGCATCTTAATCTAGTATATGAAGAAGCTGCAAATGCAAGAAATTAAGATCAGTTTTGTCCCATCTTCATCTAGGCTGGCTTTTGTCATTTCTTGTCAGGTCCAATGAAGTCAGGCTGAGCTTCATAATCTTATCAAAACAACTTTGACTTAGAGAAATGATCATCGGAGGTAAACCAGGAGCTGATGAGTCACTCAAGCATCTAAAGTAAATAAAAGACAAATTAGGAATATATAGGGTTTTTTTCTTAAAGCTTGCAGTACTTTACAAAGCAATTTCAGGATTGGAAAATGTGGGATCTCTCTTGTGTCTGATTTGGAATCCTGTCTGCATCTCTGAACACAGATGAAGACATAGGTGTAGTTTTGCATGTATCACAAAGATCCTAATTTGAAATTTAATTGACTTTGTTAATTGTTCTGGTAAAGTCAAGACTGTGAACCCAATTTGTTGTTTTGTTATGCCTAATTTATGTCTGTGTCATTCTCTGATTTCGCCAGTGTTGTTCATTTGAAAAACGAGAAGTGATGACACAGAGCTGAAGTGGAACAGAACCTGAAATTGCAGATCTTCCACATTGGCCTTCTTCAAGAGATGAGGCATGTTTATTCTCACTTGGAGTCTCAAAAATAGGACAATGTCTTTGCAAAATACTTGATGTGACTTTTCCACAGTTGATGGGCAAAAGGTAGGTATCACATATCATGTAATTCTGCACGACCCTTTACCCAGAAACACAAAGAACAGTATGTTCATCAAATTTTATCTTCTGTTATTTCAACAAAAACTGAGGAGGAAGTGACTAGGAATAGTCAGAGGGATACCAAACTTTAGCAAGAGTAACTACAGTTTTGTCAGAAGAGATACGTAATTTACAAACCTTTTTAGACATCATAGCCTCATCTTTTGATATTTTTTTTCTTTTGACAGCTGCTGTGCACTGCATTCCTTGTTGGCTTATATCACAAGAAGATGGTTAAATTGGTAGATCATGAATTAGCAAAGCAAAGCTCTTCTACCACTGTCGTAAACTACCTGTGGCAGCACAGGCAATCCAACAGGTAGTACCTTACCCCTGTTCACAGACATGAAGGCTGGAAGCCACTAAAATGGCAGAGAGTGCAAAATATGGACATTTATCTTCAGGCTTTAATTATGTCATAGGTTCCTATTTTAAAACTGGAGGTAATATGAAAGTTGTGTGAGGATGACTGGGATCTAAAAAATAAATAGGACAGGGAAACTGTATGTTTTTTCCATGTGTGAAAAGCAAGCCATTTTGCATCTGGTTGAATATTCAAGAAATATTCAATTATCAGCCTTATGGAATAAGTACAATTCCAGCTGAGATTAAGGTGAGATGTAGGTGCTGAGCCTCTTGGAAACAAAGACGCAATAGCATCAGAAGTAATACTGCTGCTGAAGGAAACAATCCTGCCTCCCACTGAGGGATTTGTCTCAGCGCTGCGTGCATGCTCAGGAATTTTCCAGACACCACAGAGGAAAAAAACCAACCCTACTGATTTTTGTCTGTAGTACATAAAGAGTTTGTCATGTAAGGACCTGAACTGTCTTAGTGCTTGTTAGTATATACATATTCTGTCTTTATCATGGGGGTTAAGTGTAGCTGCCAAGATCTTTCAACTTTTTGATATGTGTTTCTCTCAATGGCACAATATAAAACCTGTTTCTTGAAGCAAAAGCGTATATCATGCTTCACTGTTTCTAAGGAGTACTCTTCTTAGTATACACAAAGCTAAATTTCGTTGTCCAAGTAGTGTACACAGAATAAGGTATTTTCCCAGCAACAACCAGTGAGAAGAAAAACAACGTTAGCATTTTAATGCTACTAAAGTTTGCTGTGGGACTGGAGTAGTGTTAGATTTTCTCGCTGCTGGTTACAAAGACAATAATTACATTGATGTCCTTGACAGCATAGTAAAGCAGAGACATTCTTTTGTCATGTTTCTTAACAGCTTGACACTGAGGGATTACAAAATGAAAATATTCCTTTGAAATCATACAACAGCGGGTCTGTTCAGTTATGCTGTAAAACAGCTGACATAATAGTACATAGCTGAGTAACCTACTCATGCTGGCAGGTTCGCAATGCAAACCACAGTTTTGCTTCATAGTGGTCATATAAGCATGGTATGTCCTTAGTGTACCCAGTAGCCATTGAAGGAGCTTGCTGTCACAAAGCCAGTTCAGTTAATGGGTGTTTTGCTGGGTCTGAGTAATTTGTAGCCTGGTTTACTTTGAGTAGGTGTGGTATGGTGCACATGTGATTTGTGACGCAACATTACTTGTCTAGCACACATCATGGTGCAGCACTACTTCTGATTGACAATCTCTCCCTTTTGTCTGTTTCTTTTCTTTTTTTTTCTTCTCCCAGATGAGGCCAGTTTGCAAAGCAAGCACCTCTCACTGCTAGAAATGGTAATTACAGAAAGGACTTTCAAGGTAATTTTGTGGGTGCCCTATTCCCACTGGATTTCAGCGGGATTTGGGTGTTTTGTTCTATTTGGGAACCTGAAGTGAGCGCATGGGACAAAATAAGTTGCTGATGATGAATGGTCAGCCTTCTTCCCATTACAGAGCCATGCCTGTTGCATGCTCTTTCGTTAATGCAACTGTTAAAAATGGCTGGAATCCACTACTGTAGTTAGTGTTGAAAAGAAATAGAGAAGAAAATATGGTTTGAAGTAATTAAAACAAGCAGCATTAGAAAAAAATCCAGATCTGTGTTAGTCTGTCTTAGCATCACTTGTTTGAAGAGACAAATAAAATATGGTAAAACATTACTCATTTAAATAGCTTTGAAAAATGTGTTCTGCATTCTCCTCTGTATCTTGCACAGAGATGAACAGATTATAACTAAACTTTTACTGAAGGAGATTACATTAGACTTCTAGTATTCTTGTGGTCCGAGTAAAGTATGTAAATAATAATTGAAATACTAAACATTGAAATGGTAAGGTTTCATTTTGGAGTTGGATTTGGTTGCAACTTTTGCCTTCCAGAATATGCCCAGATGGTTATTCCTTCAAAAAGCAAGGAAGTACCTGAAGGTCCTCACTTGGTACATGAAGGTACCTGCACTTCGTAGCAGCTCCAGAAAATTTTTTATTAAGCTTCAGCCTCCAAACTCATTTTACATATGTACTAATCTGAAACTGAACTAATTGACCAGTGCTTCTCCCACATAACCAGGTGTGCATGTCTTTCCTGAGAAATTTGGAAAGCATACCCATACCCCACTGAATATTCTGTTGATATCAAACTGTAACAGAGTAAAAGAGGATTCCGTCCCTAAACAAATACAAAATAAAAATAAAACAAAAGTTGGGGGTTACTCTTTGTAAAACCTTCATCAGAAGGAGCAGATCATTGCTGGGGAAAATGTACACTCACAAAATCCTGGTGGGAAAAATACTTGGTGTATTTCCGTAGAGTCCAGTTACCTCTACACAGTAGGTTGGATAAGTCAAAGCTGTCAGGTGTAGTAGAGTTCATATTTGTAAGAGAAGGCAAGTTTTCATTCATTTAGAGGCAGATCTTCATGATAATCCTTTCTGCCTTAGCCACTGTGTCTTCTCCTGCCTGCTTTTCCAAGCTCATTAGCATTATTCTGTGGCAAGAGCGGGGAGCAATTACTTTTGTGCTCCTTTCCTTGAGCTTTTATACATATTTCTATATACATATTTATACATATAAATATATATATTTACACATACAGTCCAGGGTTTAGGGCTGTCATTGTCTGAAAATCAGCTGCACCTTCCCCAGCTGACCCATGCCCCAAGTGGGTCATGTAATATCAACCATTATGTTGTGTCTTGCTGCCCTGAAGTTTCTGGGCTTCAGGGGAAGCTGAGGACAAATATGAGCTGTACTGGCTTATATGTAGTATTTGCTTTAGAGCTTGAGAAATTTTGACCACAAAAGATGTGAAAGGAAGAAAATAATAGGGACACAAAAGGAAGATAAAGAGCCATTCAAGTAACACATCATGCTTGGCAAAAAAAAAAAGCATTTGTAAAAGAAATAGTTAATTTTCTCTCAGGTATTATGTTATCTCAGGAATAAATTATACCTTGAGTTGTTCTGTTGGGTTTCTGTTTAATGTTCCTACTTCAGTAAAGCTTAAACACATGTAACTGGAGGAGGCATTCTGAAGGTGATCCTGCCCAAAGGCTAAGCTTTTACAGCTATTATTGTATATTTGTTCTTTACTAATTCATTCTTGGACTCACTATTTGTAAATTAGCTTCTTCCTTTGTCATATTTCCCCTTGCCCCATTTTTGTAAATGAACTCTGAAAGAACTGTTTTCTCCTTCTTCTCCTGCTTGTGTCTGGCAGTGTTTCAAACAGCAGGTTCTTCAGCTTCTGCGAGGACTATGTGTTTATTTAATTAAGGCTTGCAAGGAACGAGGGAGGGAAAGGTGTTTAGGACTAATTCATGCATAAAGGTGTCACAGCAAATCTTAGATGAAGTTTAGATATACCTTCTCAATTTAATAAATGGACTGTTTTCTAGGTCTTCTGTTTCTGTTTAGCCCAAAGATAGACAAAGTTGATATGTGGAGTGAACATGCTAGTTTCTAAGGCAGAAGCAGCTCTTTCCTCCTCATTTGGCAATATTCTAACAGTTGACCCTTGTGCAACCTAATTGAAGGATGCTTCTGCAGAACATTTGGCCTGCCAGAAATCAAATTAGATGGCTGTGTTCACAAAGCAGGATGGATAACAGCACAGCAGAGAGTCTGGATGGCAGGTCTTCAGCACAAGGACTCCCACATTGTGTTATCTGCAGAATTACTCACAGCTGTAGAACCAAATCACAGTTTATGACAAAAGTAGTATAGAGGTAGGCTCGAGTCAGCTGTAAGTCACAGGCAGATGTAAATCAGTCAGCTACAAAGACCAAAGTCTGCAAAAATATTAGGTCCTAATTAGGTATCTAACTTTCAATAGATTTCACCTGAAGACCTCTGAAACATACAACAGGAGTAAATTCACTGCCACCAATGGGTTTAAAGAGACCTGAATGTTAAATATGGAGCACTTGTGCCACTGTCTTTGGCTAATGTCATGTTATTCCTTGTTAAGCAACACTTCAATGCTTGCTACCTGGCTCTTTATTTTTTTAGAGTGTTCTTATATCTAATTCAAGGAAGTTAATACATTCAACCAATTATGCTCTGTAACATAGAACAGTTTAGGTTGGAAGGGACCTTAAAGATCATCTGGTTCTAACCCCCCTGCCATGGGCACGGACACTTTCCACTAGGTCAGGTTGCTCAAAGCCCCATCCACTATACAAATTTTACAAATCAGAATTTCAGTGCCTTGATTGCAGTGTTCATAAGAATTTAAAGATATTTGGGGTTTGTTTTGTTTTGTTGTGGCTTTTGGGGTTTTTTTTTGGTTGAACACTTCCAGGGATGGGGCATCCACAACTTCTCTGGGAAACCTGTTCCAGTGTCTCACCACCCTCACAAGGAAGAATTTCTTCCTAATACCTAATTTAAATTTATTGTCTTTTGTTTAAAACGATTATGCCTTGTCTATCACTATATTCCCTGATGAAGAATCCCTCCCCATCTTTCCTGTAGGCTCCCTTTAAGTACTGGAAGGATGCTACAAGGTCTTCCCAGAATCTTCTCTTTTCAAGGATAAACAACCCCAGCTCTCTCAGCCTGTCCTCACATGAGATGTGCTCCAGACCACTGAGCATCTTCTAAACGTCATCTAAACATTCTCTTAGCAGTATATCATTTAACTATAAGGTAGAATCGTAGAACCATGGTATCATTTAGGTTGGAAAAGACCTTTAAGATCATTGAGTCCAACCACAAACCTAACACTGCCAAGTCCATCTCTAAACCACACATCTACACATCTTTTAAACACGTCCAGGGGTGGTGACTCAACCACCTCCCTGGGCAGCCTGTTCCAATGCTTCACCACACTTTCAGTGAAGAAAGTTTTCCTAACTCCAATCTAAACCTCCCCTGGCACAACTTGAAAGCTGTTTGCTCTTCTCCTGTCGCTTGTTATCTGGGAGAAGAGACCAACCCCCACCCGCCCACAGCCTCCTGTCAGGCAGCTGTAGAGAGCAGCAAGGTCCCCCCTGAGCCTCCAGACTGAACACCCCCAGCCCCCTCAGTGGCTCCCCACAAGACCTGTGCCCCAGCCCCTTCCCCAGCCCCGCTGCCCGTCTCTGGACACGCTGCAGCCCCTCTACATCCCTCTTGCAGAGAGGGGCCCAGACCTGAACACAGGGTTCGAGGGGCGGCCTCAGCAGTGCCCAGTGCAGGGGGACGGTCACTGCCCTGGTCCTGCTGGCCACACTGCTGGGGACACCAGCCAGGGTGCTGCTGGCCGCCTGGGCCCCCTGGGCACACTGCTGGCTCCTGCCCAGCCGGCCGTCACCCAGCACCCCCAGGCCCTTTCCCACCAGGCCCTTTCCAGCCGCTCTGCCCCAGCCTGTAGCGCTGCGTGGGGCTGGTGTGACCCAAGGGCAGGACCCGGCCCTGAGCCCTGCTGAACCTCACACAACTGGCCTGGGCCCATCGCTCCAGCCTGCCCAGGTCCCTCTGCAGAGCCTCCTGCCCTCAGGCGGGTCAATACCCCCGTCCAACTTGGTGTCATCTGCAAACTGACTGAGGGTGCACTCAAAGAATAAAATGGTAGGTGTTGCTTGAAGAGAGAAGAGAGGGGAGACAGAATATTAGTGGCAGGAGCTAGCAATAAATAAATAAGTCTAGCACAGGCAAGAAAAATTAAAGGACAAAGAAAATCAACAAGCAATTTGACATAAGCATATTCAGCTTTATTTACACTTGATGGAAGTGTAAATACATGGTCCTGAGTATCTAGGTGTACCAAGAGGAAATTAAGTGAATTCTTCTAATCTATCTGCTATTAAATGTCTGCATGGGCTTTGCTGTGTTAAATTAAATTTTCTTTAGTTCTGAAGTATGTTAAATTAAATTGAATCAAACTCATTTGATTTTGAGTAAACACCTTCACAACAATGTTTTGCCATACTTTAGTAAATCTACCTAAAATCCTCATCTGTGGATTCACTTTCTCATCACTCTTCATGCTGTCAGCTGTCCATGCGTTTTATTTGGATGGCAAAATATAGCTACTATAGAAATTTTACAAATCAGAATTTCAGTGCCTTGATTGCAGTGTTCATAAAAGTATAAAGCTGTTTGGGGTTTGATTTGGTTTGGTTTGGTTTTGCGGCTTTTGCAGGGTTTTTTTGGTAATTAATTTAAGAAATTCTGCACGCTTCTGCAGCATCCCCAAATAAAACCACTAATAAAGAACACAAATCCTTGTATGATATCTGTCAGTCATGTTAAATAATTCATACTTTACTATTTTAGGACAAGAAAATAATAACAAATCAAAGAAACCCACCATGTCAAGTACATTAAATGTCTAGAGCCTGAAATTTCCATTGCCTCCCAGTACTTGTCTTTGTAATGTTAGTGATGGCTGTGTACAGCCTGGGAGTAAGTTTAAATTCCCCTGTCTTTGCTTTCTTTCCAATTAAAAATAGATGAACACTGAACATCTCTGTTGGCATACAGTCATAATTACCTCACAAAGTTAAACAACAGTTGCCTGGGTCTTCAGACAACAAAAAAACAACAAAACTTTTCACAGCAGGTTTTCTTTGCAACTGGTATTGGACAATAGTGAGAGATTATAGCAAACCCAAATAATAAATTGCTGTGGAATCTCCCTTTTTGTGCACTTTCCTTGCCTGTCTCCTGAGGTCCCCATGAAAGGCTGGATCATGGCATGAGGACAAAGTGTAAGCAAACCAAAGGCTGATGTGCATGTTGGAATTTCTAATGTCATGCTATTTTAATTAACTCTTACAAAAAAAACCCTGCCCCCATCCCATTGCCTTGCTCTCTCAGCAGTTGTGCTTATGAGGGCAGGGACCGGCAGCCTTGCTGATAACTGTGATTGCAGTCTCCTAACAGAGCTCACAGATATCTGACAAATATCACATCAGAGGGAGTGCTGGGGAGAAGCAGACCTCAGGGGCCCACTGTGTTTGCTGCTCCCATGGTGTGTGTGGGCTAAAAAATGCCCAATTTCCAGAGCTGCTCAGTAAGTACAGCCTTGGCAGCCCCTGCTTCTGGGCACAGGTGGGTATTTGCACAGCCCAGCAGCCTCCACACCACTTTGCCAGTGCTGCCAAGATGTAAAATGCTGTCTTGAGGGAGGCAGCTGAATTGCTCTGACCCCTTGTTTAATCAGGGACTGTCAGGATCTCTCACCTAATAAATATCAGTTGAAAATAATAGCTAAGTGTCCACTAGGAAAAAAATCAACCCTCCCCTGGAGCTTAGAAATAAGAAGGAAAAGAATAAAGAATAAACCAGACAATTTTGTTATGTCTTTGTACGGCTCTATAGTGTGCCTGCCTCTTGAACAGTATAGGCAGGGCTGATCACCCCCATGAAAAAAAGATAAAGCAGAAATAAAAAAGGTTTGTTCAACTTCTCAGAGTGGCAACATGAAAGCTCAGATCTGTGGGATTGTTCCCTTGGGAAAAGCAGACTATGGTCAAAAAAGCAGATGATAAGGAATGAATATAGTAAGAATCTATAAAATCATAGACAGGATAGAAAAAAGAAAAGAAAAAGAAAAAGTTATCTTATACAGGAAAAAAGGAACAACAGATGAAACCAAAATGTGTCAGGTTTAAAAGGGAATGAAACATTTTTCGAGGATGTTGTCTGTCTGTGGAAGTGATTTCCACAATGCATTGTAGGCAATGAAACTGTATAAGGATGCCAAGAGCCTTAGACATTAAAGACTATAAAACCTCTGGCAAAGAAGTCCAAGGTGCAGGTAACTGGAAATCAGGAGATTAGTACCTGAGAGGTGGCATTCGTTGGTTGCCTTTATCTTACACTTTTGTTTGACATCTGCAATTGGCTGCTAAGTTTGAAAGGCTTTGTGGTCCAAGCATCTTCTGTGAAAGATCACAAAATACAGAGGACAACCAAAAATCAGACCATCAATGTGTGTTCTGGGCACTGGTATCCCTAAAGTACTGGCTTAATAAAACACCGACCATGACACTGAGCCAGTTCAACAGAGCTGTGTGGACTGCTTGCACCATGTAAGCAAAGGAAAGAACTTGAAGACCAAGACAGATCAACTGGACATGAATTCCAGGGCAGTGCCATAGCTTAGAAGCACGTGCATCTCACCTAGATGAAATGGTATTCCCAGAGAGATCATCTCTTTTCTTCTCTTGCTTTTATTTGCCTTACAGGAACATGGGATAGGATGCTTTCCAGGAGCCTGGCTTTGCTCTACAGACTGTTTTAGTACCTGATCCAAAGATTCACCAGTGTTAAATACATAAGAGTCTCCTGAGGCTCCCAAAAAACGTGAGAGAGGTGTGAAATCCTTAGTTCTTAACCAATTTATTAATGCTGCCAGACTTTCAATATTTAGTTAAAACCTATTCTCATACATCAGCAAAATCTAAGCTTACAGAAATGCAATTTATAGGAAAATGCATACGAAGATTCCAGGCACTGTTGCCATACAGCTATAGTGGCTACTCCTTGATTAGTTATGGAGATTTAAAATATAAGGAACCTTTAAAAGAAGCTTATTTCTCTGTTTATGGGTGTATTTTTATTCCAACAAATAAAACTCATTTCTACTTTCACTGGTCATCAGGAAAATAATTTTCTTATACTGCAAGCTTTAAAATAACTGCTTTTCTCAAATTGTCTCATGTGTTGTTCATATGCATGATCTTTTGCTGGCAGGACACAGAGCTAGAGGAGGAATTTCTTCCTTCCAGTAACATATTTCTATCGCTGTTCAGGTGCTTTCTTCCCTTGGATTTAAAAAACTAGAGGAATGACTACCCCTCTCAACTGAGAATGGGCAAGGACTCTGGATACTCTCTGTAGGGGCTGCTGTCATCACCAGTACTGAAGAGAACAGGGATTTTGCCAGAGCAAAGCCAGAGCTTTCCTGAGCAGTATTGTGTTAATAAAAAAAAACAACCTGGAATCTAAATGATGCTGGCACATTTGTGGTGTCATGATTAAATAAGTGATAAGCATTTGCAGGCAAGTGCTAGGCTGCAGAACTTGAAGAATTCTTACTTCCCCATGTGAAGCTCAAACATTTCAGATGAAGTCTTTTGAGTAGTGGCATTTTTAAATGTTTAGTTTACAAAAGGTATTAGACAACAAGAAAGCACCAGATGTTCCCATCAGAAATCAGCACATTTTTGTATGCTTTTTTAGTAGCTTTTGTCTCAGGTCTTTTCTAATCTCTTTCTGTATTGTTTTTTTCCCCTGGCCCTTGTTACCCTCGGTGTGTTCCATAGTTGCATACTGGAATATTTTTGTCATCATCTTCATTACTGATCAACAGAAATTTTAAGTACTAATTCAAGTCCATTTAATTTTAAAATACTGTATGGTTCACCTATTAAAATCTAGTTCTTTTCAAATAATTCAGGCAGAGCAGGATTAATTTTCTTGCTAGTTTTCAGACTCCTGTCAACATCTTTTCCAGTTTTATTAAAACATGTTTTTTCACTAAATTAACTAAGTTAACTTAATACACACCAGTTCCTCAAATCCTCGCTTTCATTCAGTTTTAATAAGCTACCCCCCCCCCCCATGTTTTTCTTTACATGTTGTAATTTCAAATAAACACTCTGAAAACCTGAGTTTCCATTTTTCAGTGGTGTACTGTCTTTTAAAGATCTACAGGAATATCCTGAGGAGCTGAGAAGGGGAGACATAGCTACGTTCAAGGCTGAGGAACAGGAATGAAGATTTGGAGAAAGCATTATAAAGGCTGACTACCATGATGTGGGTGCCTATTGCAAAAGATGTCACAAAGCTGAGAAGATGTATTTTCTGAATATCAGGATCAGATTCTGCTTAGCTTGTCAGATTTGAAGTCTCAGAGATACATTTCAAAGTTCGTAATATAGAAGATGGCATTTTATTTATTATTTCAGCTGTGGGGTCCTAGTATGGCCTATCTAATAAGATTTTTAGATTTTTGAAACACATAAAATTTAGTCATATTTCCAAGTGATGAATTCCTTCATGCGACTTTAAATACTCTTTATGCAGAGAATACATGCATTCCTTTGTATATACCATTGCTGGACAAAACCATTTCTGTTATTGCTAAGCCATACTCCATCAAGTTTGAAAGGTCAGGGAGGACAGAGGAGGTGCCTGAGGGCTGCAGGGAAGCCACTGTCACTCCAGTCTTCAAAAAGGGCAGGAAGAAGGACCCGGGAAACTACAAGGTGATGGAACAGCCCATCCTGGAGGTCATCTCCAGGCATGGAGAGGAAAAGAAGGTTATCAGGTAGAGGCAACATGGATTCACCGAGGGGAAAACATGCTGACCAATCTGACAGCCTTCTAGGATGGAATGACTGGCTCAGTAGACGAGGGGAGAGCGGTGGATGTAGTCCACCTTGACCTCAGCAAGGCTTTTGACATTGTCTCCCACAATACCTTCATAGCAAAGCTCAGGCAGTGTGGGTTAGATGAGCGGGCAGTGAGGTGCTTTGGGAACTGGCTGAATGGCAGAGCTCAGAGGGTTGTGATCAGCAACACGGTTGCGCTGGAGGCCTGTAGCCAGTGGTGCTCCCCAGGGGTCGGTGCTGTGTCCTGTTCAATTTATTCATCCATGACCTGGATGAAGGGACCGAGTGTACCCTCAGCAAGCTGCTGCTGATACAAACCTGGAGGGAGTGGCTGACAGAGCAGGAGGCTGCACTGCCATTCAGCGAGACCTGGACAGGCCAGAGAGTTGGGCGCAGAGGAACCTCAGGAGATTCAGCAAAGGCAAGCATAGGGTCCTGCACTTAGGAAGGAACAACCCGGGGCACCAGCACAGGCTGGGGCTGACCTGCTGGAAGGCAGCTCTGCAGAGCAGGACCCGGGAGTGCAGGTGGACAGCGAGGTGCCCATGGGCCAGCAGTGTGCCCTGGTGGCCAAGGCCAGTGGGATCCCGGGGGCACTGGGAGGAGCATGGCCAGCAGGTGGAGGGAGGTGATCCTGCCCCTCTACCCTGCCCTGGTGAGGCCCCATCTGGAGTGCTGTGCCCAGTGCTGGGCTCCCCAGTTCAGGAGGGACAGGGAGCTACTGGAGAGGGTCCAGCGGAGGGGTACGAAGATGATGAGGGGACTGGAGCATCTGCCTTATGGGGACAGGCTGAGAGAGTTGGGCCCTTTTAGCCTGGAGGGGATCTCATCAATGACTGCAAATACCTTAAGGGTGAGTGTCAAGAGGATGGGGCCGGGCTCTTTTCAGAGATGTCCAGTGACTGGACAAGGGGCAGTGGGCACAAACTGCAGCACAGTAAGTTCCACCTGAAAATGAGGAAAAGCATCTTTACTTTGAGGGTGCCGGAGCACTGGAACAGGCTGCCCAGAGAGGTTGTGTTGTCTCCATCTCTGGAGACACTCAGAAACTACCTGGATGCAATTCTGTACAGCCTGCTCTATGAGAACCTGCTTTAGCAGGGAGATGGACTAGATGATCTCCGGAGGTACCTTCCAACCCTGACCGTTCTATGACTCAGTGATCATCACAGGTTTCTGGCTCTAAGCCAAGGCTCCAGAACAGCATTTGGACAAACACCATTATCATTCTTCCCTCTTGACTCCTTGTTTGATTCCATTAAGCCTCCCCTCAGGTTAACCTGTAAGAGTAGCCAATGCCCTTTTAAAGTGACATTCCGCATGACATTTTATATTTTGTGGGAAAAATAGTGTTTCTCTTTTCTGAAGATTTCTAGAGCCCATCATTCACTAAGGCATGGGAAGGCACCCTGCAAAGCTCTTAGAAGATATGCTTAAGCTATAAGTTATTTTCATCCTTGGCAAGGCAAAAGACAAGAAATGGAAAAAAAGATTATTTAAATTACCTTTGCCTGTACTATGTCAGGAACTCATCAGAGTTTTAAGCAGCTCTGTAATACAGACACGATCCTTGTTGCACTCTTTTATCCTTGTCTCCAGGAAACTCTTCAAAGAGCTGTCACTTGAATCCCTTCTACTGCTTCCAGCATTCCCCTGTGAAATTAACATAATTTTTCATTCCAGTGTATTTTATCTCAAGCACTTTGGATCCTGCTACAGCGAGATGGAAACTACACTTAAATCTGGCAGTTCAACATACAAAAAAAACCAGAGAGAAGAGCACAGGGGCTGACCACTGTCATTAATGTTTGTGGCCTAAGGAGCCTAAGGTGAATGCTGCCAGCAGTGCTGTTCAGTGCTGCTCAGTGAAAAACCCTGCCTATCTTGGGGCTAATTTATTTCTCACAAGACTTCTAAAGCTTCTGTGTCAACCTACGTGTATGACATTACACTCTTGGTTTTCAACAGGCATTTGGTACTCCGTAGTCTTTTCCTCCAAAATACTGTAGGATCTGCTGGTCCAATGTATTTTTTTAAATCCTGAAAAGTAATGCAACAGAATAATAATAGGCATTTATGACTGACAGCAACCAAAGGACCCAAAATCTTCATTATCTCCATTATTTTATTGTCCACTTTTTCATTACAAGGCTTATACTGGAAAGCAAATCTCTGGGATAATTGTCAGCATTCCCTGTGTTATCTAGTGCAAACGTATCCCATAGGTAGCAAGAATCAATTATATTCAACTGATTAATGTGTACTTAAGAGTTTACAGGCTTGACTGGCCAAAAAGGCTCCCTCCTGCATGAAGTAATTAATAGGAAATAATTAGAATTATCAGCCAAGTCAGGCTTCATGGACTTTCCCTGTGGCCTAAGCAAAAATCTAAAAATAAGTGTATAATGCTTAACTTGCAGATGAGCAAGAAAACCAAGCTTCAAACAACACACTGCACATGATCTGTTAATAACCTCATCGTTAGCTGTAATAGACTTCAGAAAGAGAATGCCTTGTTCACTAATTTCTAAAAGATATGTATGTTTACACAGTAGGACCTACATACTGAACAGTGTCTTTGCAGGGGAATGTCTGCTGAAAAAACAAATTATTATCACTTCTATCAGCTTCCACTTAGAAAAAGCACATTAAAAAGAATACAGATTAGTGTAAAAATTGTGAGACATTTTGTCCTGGTTTCAGCTGGGATAGAGTTAATTTTCCTCTTATTAGCTGGTGCAGTGCTGTGTTTTGGATTTGATGTGAGAACAATGCTGACAGCACACTGATGGTTTCAGTTGTTGCTGGGTGATGTTTATACTAAGTCAAGGACTTTTCAGTTCCTTGGGCCCTGCCAGCGAGAGGGCTGGGGGGGCACGGGAAATGGGGAGGGGACACAGCCAGGGCAGGTGACACAAACTAGCCAAAGGGATATTCCATACCATATGACGCCATGCTGAGTATATAAACTGGGGGAAGAAGAAGGAAGGGGGGGACATCTGGCATTATGGCATTTGTCTTCCCGAGTAACCGTTACACGTGACGGAGCCCGGCTTCCCTGGGGATGGCCGAACACCTGCCTGCCCGTGGGGAGTGGTGAATGGATTCCTTGCTCTGCTTTGCTTGGGTGCCTGGCTTTTGCTTTACCTGTTAAATTGTTCTTATCTCAGCCCTTGAGTTTTACATTCCTTTCTGATTCTCCTCCCCATCCCTCTGGGTGAGGGGGAGTGAGCGAGTGGCTGCATGGTGCTGCGTTGCCAGATGGGGTTAAACCACAACACAAGTTCAATCGAAGAATATGAGTACATTTAGAAATTTATATATCTCCTCTTACAGTGCAGACTGACAGAGGGATGTGAAGAGCAGCAACCTGAACCTTGTGGCTTGATGGGTGCTCAATTTGTTAAATAAATTCTAATATATAGGCTGTCATATTTTCAACTCTCAGTCTTGTGTCCCTTCTGCCCGGTTTTGCTTACCATGTTGGTGCATTTAGTCTAAGTTTTTTGCAGACCAGATGTTTTCATAATACTGAAGCTCACTTGGATCCATTGAAATACTTGGTTTTAACAGACATCATAGGTAGGGCAGATGCTCAGCCAACAAACACAGACTTCAGGTGCACTGCAGCATAAAACTGTTGTTCACACGATAATCCAGTTGGATTCAGTGGGTAAATGCTGCTATAGAAGTCAGTGGGTGCTGGGCTAGGGTACTTCATACAATAAGACTGTTCATGTCAGTAAGTTTGTCTATGTTTGTAAACATAACTGTGCCTGGTTGACCCTCCATTGGGTTCATCTTTGAATGAAAGATGCTTACATTGAGGAAGCATACCACATGCTTACTCAAACACCAACATTCCAGAAAAGTCAAGATGTCTTCTATTGCTACTAAGTCACAAAGAAAGAAACATTGGCAAATATATTGGCAATTACATTATTAAAACACATTATATTATTGACTGCATAATTGCTTTCTTATATAGCCCTATTTAAAAAATTGCATGACACCCAACTCTTGTCCACTAAATATTTCATTTATAAGTACTTTAAAATAAATAATTACTTGCTTTGATTGCAGAGTTCATAAAAATCCCTAATTTTTCTCCATTTTCTGACTGGTATCCTATGACTACATAATAGAGACATTTGATAATTAGAATGTGATGGCTTACAGGGGACACAGCTTTGACATACAGCAAGAACAGCTTCTGTTATGAGAAGCTGGAAACAGAAAATTGCAGTTGTCAGTGTAGTCAGATTCTTTCACTATGAAGAGAGCTTCTGTGTGAAGGTCAAAAGACTTTTTTTTTTTTTTTCCTGACATCAAATCTCCTCGGTCTACTGTGAAATATTTAAAACTGGAAGAAAACTAGTCATATGTCAATAACATGTTGGACTTTCTATTTTAGTATTACACCCTAAGCTGTGAAATTCACTACATTATGTTCAACTCAGTGATGTATGCACACACATATCTTAGTCTCAGAATATAGTTTTCCTCTTACAGTGGTATGAAAAAAAGAAATCAGTTTATCTTGCCCACTTTTACAGGAAACTCTTAATTCTAATCCACAGAGTATGATAAGAGGGTTTTTGTCTTAGAATATCTCAAGTTGGAAGGGGTCCTTCAGGATCATTGAGTCCCACTCCCTGCTCCTCACAGGACTACCATAAAACTAAACCATACAATTAAGAATGTCATCCAGACAGTCCTTGAACTCTTGACAGACTCAGTGCCGTGACCACTTCCCTGGGGAGTCTGTTCCAGTGACCAATCACCTTCTCAGTGAAGAACGTTTTTCTCATGTCCAACCTGAACCTACCCTGACACAGCTTCATTCCCTACCTCTGGTCCCCAGAGGGAGCAGATCAGCACCTCCCCTCCGCTGCCCCCCTAGAGGAAGCTGTAGGCTGCAGTGAGGTCACCCCTCAGCCTTCTCTTCTCCAGGCTGAACAGACAGAGTGACCTCAGCCACTTCTTCTAAGTCTTCTTAATTCCTTTTCCTTTCCTTTAATCCACACATAATTTCCCACTTACCTTTCCCATTCTCTGATTTATGCCTTAGTTTGAAACCTGTTCAACCAAACTATGCAATACATTTCACTCCCGGGCACATTCAAAACTTCAACAAACTCTTGCCAGAAACCATTAGCAGATTTATGGAAAATAAAAATTAATTATGGTATTTAAGATAACAACAGTAGCCATTTAAGTTAAGCTCATTTATTAACTGATCATTGGCTAATGACCTGAATCAGAAACTGAACTTAACTGCATGCTATGCTATTCAACTGTGGCTGGTTATTCCTTCAGCCATTATTTTGTGTATCTTAACTTTTCCCTTCAGTATATTTACCACAGGATGTAACAGGTTTTATTTCCAAAGTGCAAGGGAAAAAACTCAGTATGTCCAGAGCTGTTGTCAAGTTTTATAATTCATTCAGAGCCAAGAATTTCTGCAGAAGTGGGATAGTTGTTTTAGTGTCTGTGCTTAAAACACACTAAAGATAGTCACACTGGAAAGCACAAATGAGTCAGTGGACTAAGCACAGGATGACTCATGTGGATCTGACAAGTTCTTTAACTTCTGACTGTCCTCTCAGGCTACCTTTCCACTGATGTGACACCACTGACCTCAGTGGAGCACCCCGATCTGCAATTGAAACAACAAGCTGAGAAGCAGTCCCAAGGTCCCTCCACAGCAACCAGCACTGTGGCATACTACTCTGAGAGTGTACATTGTTACCCTTTGATCAAATTTCTCTCTGTAAGCACAGGTGTACAGTTCTCATTAAAAGAACATTTCCAGCAACTTCTCACATTACCTGAATTCCCACATGTGATACTACAGCCCAGTCACTGAAAGCTGGCTTACGGAAATGCCACAGCGTGAAGCCTAACTTCCCTGTGAAAAACAGAGCGCCAGTCTATTAAAACACATGGAATTCTGTTTTTACCAACATCATATTGTACCTGCTAACCCAATTCTGCTTGCATTTCAGAAATCTGGATTCATGGATTACAGACTTGGAAACTAAGAAACCAATGGTACCTTCTGGTCTCAGCGGCTTGCACACAAGTGATTTTAAGGTATCTACTAGGCAAGGTCCCCCCCTCCCAAGAAAACACACCAAGAAATTGGATGTGAACATGAAAGATCTGAATGACCTGGGAGGAAGATGAGGCAGCAGTTCCCACATTGTCCCGCTCCCATGGTGCAGGCCTGCCCACACCTCACCAGGGGTGAGAGCCAGGAGCACACCTGCACCATTTGGCAAAGGTACTTCCCAAGGACTCTGCCTGCTGGTGATGGACATCCCTCCACTGGGAACATGAATTTAACAATGAAATATTTCTAAAATGTTCATGTTTAAGGTACAAAGTTGCTCATACTGACCCTGGTGGTGAGTAACGTATCCCACAGCATTGAAGCAAGGGCCTTCTTCAAATGCAATACTTCTAACCACCCTAAAAAATGTTAGAAGTTATTTTTCAACCAGCATAAATACTTTGTACTTTGAAACCATGACATCATTGCACAGTACTTCTGCTCAGTCACACAAAGACATAACTGTGTGTGGGAAAATACCCTCTTCACCTTGTAATTCTGTAATTACAAAAATTATTAATGTGCTGAGTGGACATCATGGAGTTTTTAATGGAAAATGAAATGAAGGAGTCAATTTGTTACTCTTCTGAGAAAACAGATCTAGAAGAAAATGTTGAAATACAATAAATCTGACCCTTTTGGCTGAGCCTGCAGCTGTGACAGCTTTTCTGAACAAATTACAAAGCCCAAAGTAATCAGCTAATAGTTTCAAATGTCACAACATCAGGTGATAAAGTAGCATGGGGAAAAAATGTTTTTCGTTGGAGTTAAGCTTGGATCAAGTAGCAGTTTACACTTGGAGCCAGCACACCAAGCCATTAGAGCATGCCTGAAAAATGTGCACCTTAGTTCAAAGCAGGACTGCACTGTAAAGCTCAATTCCCATGCAACTCTGGGAAAACAGCAGTTTTGCAGTGTGTTTTTTCAAAATAAGCTAGTGATCAAGGAGCCAAAGTCCAGATTTGCAAACTAATATAAAGCCAGATGGAGCACATGCTGAGTTTCCAAAACAGACTTCTGATGGCCACTCTGCTCCAGTGCTGAATTACCCTTATAGTGAAAAAAACACTGTGTTTAAGTAAAATCTCCTGTGTTTTACCTCGTGTCTATTCTTCTTGTCTTTTCACTGGGCACTGCTGGGCAGAATATGTCTCTTTACTTACATTTCTAGCCAGGTGTAATGTAAGCATTTTATTTATCTCTCTTGAAATTACACAGAGAAACAAGAACTGAGTTATGGGACATTTTTAATGAAGAATTACCTTTTCCCTATTGGCTTTTTTCCAATTGAGAATCCATTGTAATGACCTCAGAGTTCTTAATATTTCTTTTTCATTCTTTTCTTAGTTCATCTAACTTTTGATAATTCAGATGGTAAGGCTTTTCAGGTCACTGTGTTCTGTACGGTTGTATTTAGAGACACATACACACAACTCCTGATGAGTCTTTAATGATTTTCTAGAATGTCTCTCTGTCTGTTGTTAATCCACACATTGATAAGCCAAATCTGCAAACATGTGGACTTAAGAGATAGAAAAAAAGTATAAATCCTATTTACATTTTTCTCACTCAAAAAAGGGACCACCTGTGACTGTCTGGAGGAATATGTAACTGGGAACTTTTCACCCATTATTTCTGTTTGCCCATGACCGATAAGCCTGTCTTTGTGAACCTGCACAGACCTACCAAGAACAGCCTAAGAGTTCAAAACACAAGAACTGAAGTTAGTTTCATAACTTAGGCTTGGAACTGTATTTTCCCAGGATGTGAGTGTAATATATGGGGGAAATTTCAGCACAGCAGAACAGACCCATTTCACAAATGTAAATAAAGCACTTCTTTGAGCCCCATTACTATGAGAAGTGAGAAACTTCCAATTTTGTTGTCAGACAAAGAAGACATACTGTCTCAATTCTCTTGAGCAAAGAAGCTAAATAATGCTGTTTTACAGCCTCCAATTCAGTTACAGGTTTTGCCTTTCTGTCTGTGTTGACAAAAGGAGATATTGCAAGTAGCTGTATAAACAATGTTCCTTGCATGGATGAAGTTGCCCATTTTTCACGCATACAAGTCATCCATATTCTGAATTATTTATAAAAAATATCTTATTTTGGAATTGCTCAAATCACAGCCAGCATACACATATTTAGCAAAACATGTCTTTAAAATCTATTAAGATGTTTTATCAGTCAAAAAGCTTGCTCAAATTCTAATAAAAAAAAATTAAACAACACTCAAACAATTCCTACTTTTTGCAAGCAATTCTAACCACAACATATTGATGCTTAAATAATGCTATTGTGGGTAATTAATTTCTAATTATCAAATTCTAACAATATCTTCAGAAGCATAAATGTAACACCTGCAGGTGTTCTGGTGACTTAAAAAAGTAAAACATGGAAAGATTTGGTGATCTATGTTGCATGATGATATCACCAACTAGAAGTCCAACAAAATTCTCCTAATGATGTTTCCTTGCTTGTCCTACCATACTTGGTTTTATTTTGCTTACAATGCTTTCTCTGAAGGTTTCTTAAGAACTTAGTGCAATGTGTAGTAACTCAGACTCACAAGTGCATATGTCTTTCACACGTAGTACTCCTAGCGTGGTGATTAATGTATGTACTTAACAATTAAGAGTGTTAAATTTCCACTATCATAACAATGTCTATAAGCTCCATGAAATAAGCAGAAAAGTAATAGGTAAAAAGAGAGAAACTGTGTGCAGCACAGTTGTCTCCCAGTGAAACCTTCTGACAGCAAGAGTTTTGCACCCAGTTTCCACCAAAAGAAAGGCCATAACAAGTAAAAAAACAAGCCTCAAACCAGTCTCAAGCATCCTGGCAACATCTAAGACACACTCCTGAAGTAATTCCGTACTCCTTCCTGTAATAGACCCTCATAAGAGTTTGGCCCAACTGTAACTACTAACTGCAGAAAGAAACAGGAGCCAGCAAACTCTTTCAGGGGCTGCTTGCCCTTTTTGACCACAGTACAGACTTTTCTCAACAATGTCCGGTGCTCACTTATATTCAGCTTTGATAAAAGCATCAGTGAGGGCCTGCTGAGCTGGCTCACTGCAGAGAATATCCCAAAGACCTTCTTTGGTGCCACTCCTAAAATTGTCTGGTCCTATCTCTGTGTTTTTCCCATTCCTAAACCCTAAATCTACCCCAGGCTTAACCCACTGAGTAAGCTGTTAACTCCAGAAGGGATTATGGTGACATGACTCCCCTGGTTACCCTGGTCACACCACACCACTATCACCAGGATACCTTCCAGCCCCCTCCTTGCATCTCCCCATGGTCCTCCCTTTCAAAGGAGAAATAGCTCACACTTGATCAGCCCAAGTATGACCATTGCTCAGCGATCTTAACTAGAAACATTCCTGAATTAGGGATGCCTCCACTTTCCAGAGCACTTTAATAACCCAGACTGTAATCCTAGCCTTAGAGTTTACCTACCGTTCCTACTCATTTGGAAGAGAGGGCAGTAAGAAAACAGCTTTTTGATAGGAATGTAAGTGAAGACTGTTCTCCTTTTTCTTTCATGCCTTCCCTCTCCCTAAGGTGGCTGCCGGTCCTTACCAGTGTCTTGGCACAGTCATCTCCTCCAAGACGACATCAATACCTTCTAATCCCAAGTACGCTATGATCAAACCACATTGCTTTCCCAACTTAATCTGACTCCACCTTCTAAAACTGAAATAAATTGCCCATGTTCACACTTTCTATCTTCCCAAAATCTAACCCTAAAGATCAACATGTCCTTAACCTTGGAGATATAAACCAGCTGTAGTTGCTAACATCAGCAGTTAGCGCTGTCAGGGGAAGCAGCTGCACAGCCCATTAGCCTCCTCTCCTTACAGCAGTTACTTCATCTCCCCTTGAGGTCCAGAACAATTATCTCATTCAAGTAATGCTCATGGATGGAGTTTAACCCTGCAGCACCAAGAGCAAGCCTATACAAACAGCAGAAGGGTTGAAGTCAGCTGGCATCAGCCCTGGCCTCAGCATGGTTCACCTTTTGACCACAAGCAGCTGGGGAATCAGCCACCCTTTGAAGCACCTGGAGCATGCATGTGAAAGGCGTGCGTGACCATGGTACATGGGAATGGGAGAGGGTGCCCTCAGCATGCCAGCCAGTGTAAACCTCACACAGGGGCAAAAACTGAACAAAACACACTTGACCCGACTACTGACTGCTGTGTTTCATGGACACTGGAGGCATGACTTTGGCCTTTTGTCCAGAGGTGTCACCCACCTCCACCACTGCACGAGTCAGCAGGTGAAGTCCTGCAGTTTACAAGACAACTGCAGAGAAGCCCATGAAGATGCTAATGAAAGTGCAGATGTGCCACCTACTGTGCTGGCCTTAGCGATCCACTGCTCAGGACAGGACCTACCTGTGCTTTAACCTCTGTCAGTCTCTTCCCATCACTTCCTGCAGGGCTGTGCAACCAGCAGAGCTCCCAGATGAATGAGGCAGACTCACAGTGTGGTCCTGGGCTCAGCCAGCCTCAGGATGACATCCTGCAGGGTGCTGCAGGAGGCGCTTGGAACATTTGGCAGAGGTGGGGTGAGGTGTTGGTGGCATAGCAGGCTGCAAGGGGATGTGGAACGTTACAGCACTCACAGTACATTGGCTGCCAGCTGTTGTCTTTCAAATATTAAAAGACATTCCAAATCAATCACAAAAACTTGAAATTATCCTTTTCTTTCTAGAAATCAACTGAAGAGGGGAAAAAAAGATATTATGTCACACTGTCCTTTTTGCAGGAAGTAAGGCTTGAAGAAAGCCACTAAGTACAAAGTCTTGCAAAAAACTTGAAATATTTGCTCAAAAGGCAACAGCAGTTACAGTTCTAGTGTCCTAGCAGACAGTAAAGCCCAGAATCGGTAACAAACACATCCTGTGGTGAGTAATGAGGTGAGTGGCAGTCATTTCACTTCAGTTTACGCACCCACTGAATGACTTCATGCCAGCTAAATTGGAAACTTTGGGCTCCCCCCTTGTGCTCAGAGAAGTTAAGCTTGTCCTCAGGATCACCTGCTGGAAATGCTTGTCTTCCCTTGCTCATTGTCTGCACAAGGAAATCAGACAGTTGATTTTACTGGTCCAGGTTGGTTCCTTGAATTACAGGGGATGGATTTTTGCAAGCATTAAAGACTGAACTGGCTCCTCTTTAAAAGGTGCTGCACCTTCGGGAAAGATGCAGCAAGAGTGCAAGCTTAGTGTCTATTCCTCATTTATCCACACTGCATCTTTGCATATCTTCCGGCAATTTCCATGCTGCTTGCTGAACACCAAAAATAAAACAAACAAAACCAACCAAACAAAAAAAACCCCTCCAACCAAACACCCTAAGCATTATAAAACCAGGGTGAAAAATCCTTCCTATCTAATTTTTCAGATGCAAGCATGCCTGTGGATTTTCCTCTGACAAATGAAGTTACATACAGTTTTCTCAGGTATAAGCAGAATGAAGCCTTAGTTGTGTATTCCCATTATATTCAGCATGATGCAGAAAACATTAGATTAGAGAGACATTTGTGGACATGCAGTTCCCAGTCTGGCAAAGATACAAGCACAAAAACACTGCCGTGAAGTTCAAGGAGGCAACTTGCTTTAGGAGAACTGCCCGTTACATGGAGAGTGCTCACTTGTTTGGGACCAGAATTGTTAGCTTCTGTTGTGCCTTCTGGAAATATCATTAACATGCCCTCAAATCAACTGTCCTCCAGTTCCGTGTGGGTGTTCAGGGAAAACAGGAAACAAAAAGCATGTGCCTGCTTAAAATAATTATTACCAGGGGCTAACCAAGAAAGTTGTTTCACATGCCATTAACTAAGCACATAAATAGTGTGTGGGGATGAAAACACGTGGACACAGGCAAAGACACACATCATCACATCACATCAATCACACCAATCACATCACACCACTTTAAGCTGTTTCTGAGATCCCCAAGCCAAGACTAGGCCGAATGGTTTTTCGGAAGGTTTGGGGACACCATCTAGCGTTGGCATTTGGAAAACACATGGTGTGACCCAGTAAACCCCTGTTCCACCACTGGGAGACAGGTAGAAAGGTGGCAAGAAGACGTACCGACTCTGTTGCTACATCATTCTCCAGGTCAAAGTGTAAAGCAAACAACCTGGATGACAACAAATGACACATCCCGGAGCCCAGCTTTCCAGGAAATGAGGTACAATGCTGTGACAATTTTAGTGCTCACCTTTTAGCGAATCAGGCAGCTGTCAGGCTCAGACAGCTTTGCTTTGCTAAGCTTTGTGCTAGCTGTCCAGACTGGTCTCAATGAAGCCTTTAGTTTAAAGGATGAGAGTTTTCCCTCCACTTTATTTACATTACTCATAAGAAGCGAGGAGGTTTGTTTTCATAGTTTCTGAAGACTAAGCATTAGAACAACATCTGAATGCATGCATATTTCACAGCCTAGTCTCACATGAGCAGTGTATTTCGTATGTGCATTTCTGCACAGAGGAACCGCCATTACAACAAGGGAGAGGTCTTCTTCCCATCTCCAGTCCCCCTCAGCAGACAACAAGTCTGGCAATGTCACTACTGTCCACTACAGCAACCTCAGAGGGTGCCACCATGGAGAGGCAGCCCTGAGGCATCACTGCTTCACTACTGCAGAGCTCTGAGGGCCTAAATGACACTGTTAGGAACGGGAATGAGCCAAAGCAGAGAGTCCCCTGCTCCTCTGTCACTTCTGGGTAGAGGCCCTTGAGGTGGCTCATTCCAGTATCTCGCCACAGCCTGGGAAAATGCTATATATTTTGCTTTCTTAGGCATCTCTGTCCCAAGCAGTCTCTTGAACAAAGACACAGAAAAGCTCAAAGCCACATCATAATTCAGGCCCTCCATGGTTTTATTTTCTTTGTTGATAGATCTGTACCAGGCCATCTCCCTCAATCTATCCTGCAAAGCAAGATGCTCATGACCAGGGAATTAAAAGAAAACCTCAAAGGCCAAAATTAAAAAAGAACTAGTATTATGCATTAGTACCTCTTTTCCCAAGAGTTTTGGGACCCTTTCCAGGCACTCCAACACCATCCATAGTCTAAATACAAGCAGTCAAGGAGATAAAGGCTCAGAACAAAGCATCTCAGACAGAGGTCAGCCTGGTTTGCTCTGTGCCTGCAGAAATCTATACAAGAGATTCAAACATGCAAACACAGGGCCATGCACATAGCAGAAGACAACACCAAGTCAAACAGCAAAGTCAGTGAGAAATGCATGTACAAGAATTCCTTGTGGTTAAATTAAACAATTAAATAAAAAATAAGCATTATTTTAAGCTCTCACTTTCACTAGATATATACAATTAGCTCCTGCATAATTCCACTAATACTTTAGCACAGAACTTTAATCTTTTCTTACTTAAATATATAGAACTTAGGACTCAAACACAAGAGAAAAAATCTCATCCCGTGATTAACTCCATTAAAATCTGACTTGCTAAGATTTACTTGGCCCATTATTCTCAAAATGCACCAAAAAAGTCACTCAATATTTGCTGCTTTTATTCCTAAATATATAAACAAACATTTCTTTTCTAACATTTAACTCAACAAAGTTCAGGCAGACTGCAATGAATTCCAGCCCTCATGAAGACAGATTTTTATCTAGACTCAAAGATGCTGTGTTTCTTTCATTTCCAAAACCCTCATGTTTTAAAAAGTTAGACATGATTACGGATACATATGTGTTATTCAAGGGCGAACAAATGAGGTTTTGCACAGTTCTCAGATACACTGAAACCATCCTTAAACTGCTGAAAACCTGAAAGATGATTATTATAGTTATTTTTCATCAAACCTGTATGCAGGCACCATTCCTTGTTTTTTAATTTAATACCAAAATATGATAAGACTCACTGGAAAAAAAGCCAAGTTTGAAGTTAGCAGGGAGTAAAAACAGCATAATACTACATACCTGCTTACTTTTGGAGATGTGATCTGTCCCACTCACATCAAACTTTGGTGGGAAATGGACTTTTCCTTTTATCATGATTTTACTTTTGTTCTAAATGCATAAGCAATTACGTTGTATATCTGCATTTTGCCTGAGAGAGTTCCACCCCTACTGGATTGTAAATACGCTGACACATTTATTTATTTAAATATTTAAGTATTAATTTACTTTCACTGTAACTGATACCCATCCCAAACACAAGTTCCAATAGGTAAATAATCTGAAATCCAGAGATGTCATGGACTAGTTAATGGTATGCAAATAGGTTCTGTCAAAGTTTATGCTTATTTATTTTTCTACCCTAGTTATTTCTAAAGCATATGAATGTCTTTTGGCAGTCATTGAAAGTCAACATTTCCACCATTGCTGCTATTGGAAAACAAACTATCAGTTACCCACTACATGTGAAAATATATTCTCTGGGTATGGCATTTCTCTATTACATTTTAGGGAAATGTATGTGTGAGTATACATGCCATTTCTTTTAAAGGCTTGGTGAGCTATAGAAGGCAGGGCCAGGCACTCCAAATGTATAGGTGGGAGGTCTGTGATTCCTGAACCCTCCAGCAAACTGCAGAACTCGGCTGTTCTCCTGTTGTATTCAACCAACAAAGCAGACACAAATCCACACTGCAGCCCAATGCTCTCAGTTTGGCTTGAAAGACCTATGTTGTTGAATACTTTGTCCTTAAATAGGCTGATTACACAGGTAGATGTCAAACAGCACATGCAGACTTATCTCTAATTAATTTTGTTTTCAAACATCTCCCTAATGTTACCCTCTCTCTCCTGCTTACTTTGCTAGAAAAAGTACAGTTATAAAACTACCAATTCACTTCCTTTTGTTTTCCGGTACTCCCTCTTGTATAGCAAAAACTAAAGCTGTAAGCTGTCTTATGAATGCTATTTTAATAAAACAGTTCATAAAATATGCCTGTATTCCTCCCACTTCTATCGTTTCAATAGTTCTATTTATAGCCACTCACTTCCTTAAGCTTTTAAGTGTTATGAAGACATCCAACAGCATGTAAAGCACTTTGATCCTTGTTTTTCTGCAGCAGGCTGGGAAATCCCCATGAATAATAGTAAAGGAAATCTAGGGGTTTCCCTGAAGATCAATAAACTGAGCATCTTCTAAAGTACTGTGCAGCAGGAGTGCTAACAATCAAGCCGGGAATAATATATACAAGTAGGAGTGATTCAATGGATATGCTGAGGCTAAGCCTTTGCAGGAAATTAGTAAAAACTAACACATAGCTCTTCAAGTAAGATTTCTCTTTCCTTGCCCTGCACCACATCCAACAAACAAGGAACCACAGATAATACTTAAGTGGCTTTCAGATTTGCATGTAGCAAGCAAGTGGCTGGAGCAGAGATGGACAAAATGTTCAAATATATCGTCACTTCACTGGAAAAAGGAGTAGCACAGGGAGAAAAAAGTATTCACAGATTATGAGTTAATTTATCCAAATGTATCTTAAAAAAAAGCATAGGAAGATTTTTTAAACTTCACAACAATTTGCTTTTCAGCATGTATTCCATTGGGAAATGGTCCCCATTTGTTCCCCTGTTTCAAAACAGAACATTTCAACTCACAGTTTTGAAAACGGGACCTAATTTAAGAGTTAAAAAGAAAAAGAAGAATGGGGCTAAATAATCTGGAAGTAACAAAGAGGTATTAGTGAGGAATATGCAAAATTTTTGCTCTGAGGGAAATCCAAATTAATCTGGTGGCAGTTCTTGCTTTGCTTTGCAGAAAGTAGTTCTGTTTCAGTCAGACTTTAATCAATTTCTGTTCCTTGTTCAGTCAGCAGTTCCTCCCATTCAGTCAGCATGACAAAACTGAATTAATCACCCAGCCCTACCTAGTCTGGAATAACCTTTCTAAGAATAACCTTTCTAATAACAACTGAAATTTTTTGTTACACACAAGTGCAGGGATCCATGTCCTGAAGAGGTAATAACTGATTTTGCTTTATCTCTCTGACTTCAAGCACCATGAGTTCTGGATGCACTTCAGGTTCCCACTGAAATCCTACAGAGGTGTCACACAACCTCCGTTACACCACGTGCATCTGCATTTCAAGCAAACATTGTCTTTTCCCTTACTGAGCAGGTTAAATGTTGCTATGTAAACGGAGGGGATGTTGCTGCCTCATACTACTGCCAGGCAGACAGTGTTCAGTAAGAAAAAGAAAAAGACCTATATGAAAACAAGAACAGATGAGAAAGTAAAGTGTGGCATCATACAAAAGACTATATGTTATATGGCTATTTGAGGACTTGAGCCGGTAAACACTGCCAATAATAAAACCAATGTAATGGGTGAAAAAGAGTTCAGTGTGTTTTGCCCAGCTTCACCAACACCAAATACAGGTCCAGGTCAAAGACAGATGATGCAGCATTTCAGTCATGAACAGTGGAGTATTGCAATACTTTGTATTTCTACTGCCTCCACCATTTTAATGAAAATGCTTCCTCAAAACAGCTCTAGCGGCAAATAAAGAGTACATAACTGGCTGGTAATAACCGTGTCTCAGCCCCAATGCAATTATCATTTTCTTATCCTACATTAAACAGATCTGTAATAAAGGGGGGAGTAATTTTTGGAAAAAGGATATGCTTTCTTATTCTGTCTGAAAGCCACACTTACCATGTCCCTTTCCCCCGCCGCCCACATACATGGCCTTTTTGCAAATGGCACATGTTCAAGTGTGTTTTGAGAGCAGCCTCTGAGCCAGCATCCTGCAGGAAAGTAGACATGCCCCATTTCTGGGCTTGAGTGAGGTGTGAAATATATGGAGAACAATTCCCTTCACATTCAGGTTGGTCTTGGGCTTCTCAGAGATGCAAACTCAGGTTCCTAATAATTTCAAGGTAAAAACATAGAAGAAACTTGCAACCTTGGTGCTGAAGGACAGGACATAGTATGTAATCTCACTTTAGCTGCCAAAATAATTTTTTGGGGCCTTCTTTTCTTGGGGGTGGTGGACACTGAAAATGAGGAGACTGTAAAAGCAGAATCAACAGCAGAGTTTGAGGACAAAGAGATTTAAGAACTTTTAAGGTTTAATGTTTACTGAGCATTTGACTCAGGCTGTCTTGTTAAACTACAAAACTTTGTGCTTCAGGACACAACAGCAAAAAAATATTTTTTAGATTGACATGAGACAAGACAATGGTTATTAATTTAACACACTGCAGGTAGTTTTCCAGTAGTTGGTAATCTTATTTGTTGTACTACCCACCTGAAAATTTCTTTAATGGATTATTTCTTTCACATTCTTTTTACTTGAGTGTCTCTGTGTCTGAACTTATCCTCATGGCAGTTTTCTGTATTTTCCAAGCTCCTAGGAGTTGCGGTCACTAACATCTAAGTTAGTGATAAATTTTAAACGTGCTAAAATTTATTCAGTCATCTGTTGCTCCAATTAACACAGAATTAATAGAAATACTATGTTATTGTGAATGTTAGAAGTTCATACATTTAAGGGACATATGCTCTGTATTTTTAAGCCAAGTGACTGACCTAATTGGTATCATCTTTATACATCTCATATCCTTCTCATAAATATCTTTCATGTTTGTTATTTTCAAGGATTATCTTCCACAAAGATCAACTGCCTTTTATCAAGCAGCCCACAATAATCCTCTTTCTTAGTCACTGAACTGTATATTCATTTCTCTGCCCATATGCTCCCTCGCATAACTTTTTAACTCTTTCTTTACAGGGAAATTGATCCATGATTTCAAGGCATATACATCTGTATGTGCAGAAGGAAGCTTGCCTTGATGTTATTGCTTGGCCTCCTCGGTGTGGAGCAATTCAGGTTTTGGGGTATTGTTATCTTACACTATGCAGTAGGAATTCACAAATAACCACAATAAACTCTGATTCATCTTTCTATTGCTGAATTTCACATTCCCCTCTCAAACACCTGAAAAGAACATTCTTAATCATAAAGCAAACAGATTTTCACTCAGACACCCAGGCTCAAAGTCGGAACTTAACTGTTTACTTTCCTTCACAATAATCCTGTTGGCTTGGTTTCTCATCTCACACTCAGTTTTGAATTTGTGAATCTCACACACTGAATTTGCTTGGATCCTTTCCATGCTCTTACAGAACGTGCATGGTGTTGTCTGGGCTCATCTCTCTGGACACAGCATGTCTCATGCACCATTTAACTGCAAGCCCTGCTCTTGCTCTGTCCAATGCACAAATGAACGGGTTGAAGATGGCTTCTTACTGAGGAAGGCTGGTGCTTTGGGAAGGCTCAAGAACAGCCTGGAGGGACAGTTCATGTGGTGGAAGGGAGAGAGATCTCCTGCGGTGGGAACTAGTCAGACACCTACAAGGAAGTGTGGGAAAAGTCAGGAAAAGGAATCTGTGGACTCATTAATTTTTTATGTCTGGTGAAGAGGAAGATTCGAAGGTCGTGAGGAGGACAGATGATCCTGACCCAAGTCAGACTTATTCATAGCCCTGGCAGTAGTACAGTTCTCGTATTTAACAGAGATCCAGCGGGGACTTTAGAAAGGATTCTCAGATGACCATGGCCAAAGACAGATTAAAGATCAATATGGATGAAGCTGAATGGCTATAAGAAAGACATCAACGAAGTCTGAGAAAACCTTCCATTGAAATTTTTCTTTGGTTATTGATCAGAATCAGAAAGTCTCCAGGTAGCAGGTAACAGTAAGAAATGCAGAAATTAAATGCATCTTCTACATCCAGAGCTAGAAGGCCAGAGCAAGTTGGTCTGAAACAAAGAAAAGGAGCTTTACCATTTGCTTCCTTGAATTTATGAAATAAAAGCAGGCTTCAAGCAGCAATGTAGCTGCAATACCTGCTGAGTTTAGGAAATATGGAGGGACAGGTGTGTCTGAGGGTGGGTCCTTGCTTAGATAGTTCTCTTCTTGATGCCTATCACTTTTACTATGCATAAAAACTATATGGATTATTTTTTATGTGATATCTTACTGAATTCAAAGAGTAGTTAGAGGTCTTAATAAAATTAACACATTCCATCAGAAGTCTGAGCTACCAGCATGGATAATGAAGTGAAAGCCAGGTAAAAAATAAACAAAACACACACATACATACACATACACCATGCCACACACACACACTCCCACACCCACCCTGAAAAATTTCTGCTCTCATTGAGATTTCTTCAAAATTATTGGGATTTTCTTATTCCTAAATGTTGTTAATTTTTAAAACATATGAAATGTAGCTTTTAAGAAACACTTCCCATCTGCAAGGCATGTTGTGAAAACCACCTTTGCTGGTAGAAAGAATCTCATTGTGAAGGAAGCCCTCCAAAACAAATGGGACTTACTATGTTACGGGATCACAAATTTACTGTCCTTCTAAACACCTATAAAGGTTTCTCTAGAAGCTCTACATAGGCTGGCAATGGGCACCCCTTTTCAGCTGCTAAAAATAAAATCCTAAATGGGAGGTTGCCCCATCTTGTCGGCCAACAGAAGGCCTGCACAGTCATGCCGTTCACTGCAGGCACCTTTTGTGCTTTATGTCACCTGGCTTGTAAAGAAGGAGAGAGCTTGGAGTCAAATCTCGTTTACCCAGTTTCAGCAAGACACCTGATGTCTGTAACTTACCTTGCAAGGTTTTCCACTAGGACAAAATTTAAAGAACAAAGAAGTATATATCCTCTACAAATATCATTTCTGAGTGAAATAAGAAGTCATAAAAATATCAGTCTGGTAGAGGTGGGAACAAGAAAGAACACTACCAACATATTGCAACTGTTTTGGAGGGACTGGATGCAGAGTTCTCACTAATGTTTGAGACTGTCAACAAGGAAACCAGTTTTGATAAAACAACAGCTTGATCCAATATTTACTGAACCAGAATCAAACACGTCTGCTCACTCAAATCAGCACAAAACAGGTTTTCTAAGCCTTCTGAGACATTCCATTATTTGATTTCCTAAATGAAACAAGTTCTACATAGTGAAGAAAACATAAGTTATGCTTTTCTCCTGACTTCAGTCAATACTGGAAAGAGGATGCAGGAAAATACTTTGTGCAAAATAGGAAGGAACTCTGTGTTTTGTGATTCAGGAATAATTACATGGCAATAAAATACAACAAGATCAAGCAAAGTCCTTTACATTCATATCAAAGGCCTTAATTTTCTAGGGCTATCATCCAGCTTATAACTTCAAATTTCTCCAAAATGTAAAACAAATCACAAACCACTTCATGTCAAATCCCTGACCAATGCACATGATTAGCAATGGCACAATGTTTCCAAACAGTTTATGAGATTGCAAAAGTGAGCCTTACATTTTTAGAAGAATGGACAATTAAGCCACTGCAATTGTTGCTGTGCATTTTGAGTGCATCAGGCTCTGTGTGGGAAAGTAAGTGTTTACTTACAGTTCCTAAGGTTACTGTAGAAGACTGTAACACAGCACGTGACCGGTTTTCTGTGTATGCCTTGAGAGGCTTATGGAGAGTCCCTATTAAATTTAAGAATGAATCAATATCCTGTAGAAATCTGTACAGTCTTCTGTAACGGAATCCCAATTACACAAGATCCTGGGTTAAACAGAGTTCAACTTCATCCTCCTGAGTAATGCTTCATACAAATTTTTGCCTTTTTCCAGATTAACCATCTTTTAAGTTTCTCTTCCCTAAATTGCTGGGTTCAGAGTTACAGGGAAACACTGCCTAAATGAAAACCAAAGTGTAGTCTGCCATTTTTACCTCAGCTGGGAAGAATTTCACCAACTGTACTTAACTTTGTTATTACTAGTATCTTATTGGCTGCAACTCTCGTCTATTTAACCAAAGACTTTGGATGTCACCCAAATGTTCACATAAATTATATTTTACTTAACTTGAGACAGACCTCACTTATATCTTATGGTCATAAAAAGACTTGGCAGTCTTTAATAACTCTCTTCTTTCTAAGATCAGTAGGATCTTGAATAATATTTTCTAGAAGTGATGTGCATTTTTATTGTTATTGATAAAGTGACTGTCAAGATAAAGGTCACAAGCAGAATAAGTTTCTTCTAAGGCACAGTACACAAAGAAAAACAGTTATTAATTCAAGCCACAACACATTTTAATACACTGGGTAGTATAACGATCTTATTCATATGGTAAAAGACTCCTACTTAAATAATGTAGCTTTGCTCCGAACTTAAATGCCGTGGGCTTGATTATGTTGCCTCTAATACCTGTGTAGGCATTGCTTACAAGACACAACAGTGGTGGTGTGGTCTGTACCACTGCAACACTGCTCCAGTTGTCAGCTCCTTAACAAAGTTATTGTTAAAGCTGGTGGGCCTAGTGCTTGGGTGGGGGAGAAAAGGGTGCATGCACACATTCTCTAGTGAAACAGCAACTTGGTTGTTATATATAAAGAATCTTTTTAAACACAGGAAAAGTAAGAACATCGCTTCAAGTGTAGCCTACAGACTCTGTAACTCATCTTCCTAGAATTTGGCACTTCCTAGAATTCGGGTTTTCTCTATATTTTTAGAAAGTCTGCTTCTGTGGGATGAAAGATCATTGAGAAGGTTAGAAGGTTGTTTAATTTTTCTAGATAAACTCACATACCACAATTCTCCAATGTGTTGTTCAGCTTTACAAGCTTGCTGAACTAGTCAGCAATAGTTAGTTCCATGGAGTTATATCTCTTTTTTCCTCCTTTGTTTTTATTTTTCCCCACTGCCAGGAAGAAGAGAGTTTTCTCAAAGGATACTTCTGTTCCTTTAATCAGCAGCCCCTCAGGCAAATACACCCCAATCATGTGACAGCATTCTCCTAGTGCTCTTTTGTGAAATAGTTTTGTAAAATGTTGCAGATCTCACATAGTGATTGATAGCTTCACTCGGAATGTGTCAGGAGATTTTAAAAAACCCTCAGTTTTAATTGTACATCCCACTTGCCTGTCCTGTTAACATGTTCAGTCACAACAATTCGACACAATGACAGGACCCTTAATGCCACCTGATTTCAGCAGGGTATAAAGACAAAGAAATCAATGGCAATTGCTGAAAACCATCTTTAGAAAACACCACAGGAAATCCACATCTCTTTGAGGAAACATATTCAGTTTAGTACAGTTATGTGTCATTGGGGCACTAATAGAAAGTTGATAACAATACAGATCTTCCCATCATGTCTTGTGAGAGAAGATGGACCTTGACAGCTACAGAACAGTATCACAGTGACACACGACTGCACATCAGCTCAGCACATGGACTACCATTCAGGATGACTCCCTTGTTTCAAGGAGTTTTATTTTCTCAGTCTTATTTTCTTCAGCTCATAAGGAGAGCTCCCTTCTAGCAACCCGTGGCACTTCTGAAAAATGATACATGCCTGCAAAGCAAAGCCACAGAGGACCATGTACACTCACAAGACCTCCACACAAAACAGGTGAGGAAAAAGCTATCAACAGACATTTCCTATGAAATAATGAACTTCCTTATCATTTTATTTTCAAACTGCTACATTTTCATGGTGTCTGATAATCACAGAGAGCTCTTCTCCTCTCAGGATATACAAACCACAGGATTCCAATGACTCACACCAAAAACGCTTTCAAACACACGGAGGACGGAAGGGCATGCTGTTTCTGCATTAAAGCTTCCTGCCAAAGCCCAAAACTATGCACACACAAATATATTTGGACAAAGTTTTAACAACAACGAGAAAATCACCTCACTGTAACCCTTCCGGTGAGACAGTCTTGCCCATCTTATGAACTGCCTGATTGCATCCTGTTTGCCATACACTTCCTTTTCGACAATCACAGCTGAGAGCAAGATACTTGTGAAACTGTTGTTTGCACACAGTGGTGAAACATTGACTGCTTAATGCAAGGATGTAAAACCTGTCTTGACTGATGATCAGCAGAAAAGGTGACTGGGCTGAAATTTTGAGTGTTTGGACAGGGCCTACAATTTATTACATCTTTATATGATCTTTATCACAGTAAGCTCCTAACTGTTCAAGCTCTTAGTCTAAAATCAAAAGTATATTAAAAAGTCAAATGAAGTTGTATCTTCTTGGAACTGTAAAGGTAAATCCTACAGCTGTGGCAACTTCTCCAGAGCAGGAGTACTGAGATCAGTGCTCTGTACTATATAGGAATCCTTATGGGGAAAGCTTAAAGAAAAATGCATGGTGAGACCAAATATATAGGGTGGTGAAAGTACAGTCTAATGCTGTTGTTGTCACTAAAGGCCTTTGTCCTTTTCCACAGTGCTTCTCTGGACACGTGTCATTACACTCACTTTCTATTTAACAACTAGATCGCACTGCAGGGCAATTACATCTGTCCAGCTACACCTTCCTCAAAGAGAAGGCTGAGTATCCCTGGAGTATCTGTTTTCACTGAATTTAGGTAATTTCTCAGGCCATGTCTTGGAGTCAGCAGAAGCTCAAACGAAATAGAGCAGATAAGTGTGAATGGTTTACAAAACAGTAAACTTCAGATTCAAATAAACACCAGGGGCCAGCAGAAGACCTGCATTCTGAAATTCTTAAAATAGATTTAGCTGATATTCTGTACAAGACTGAATGCCTGCCTTAAGGGAAAGGTGTGAATGGAAGTCACACAAACCTCTGAGCTCTAAACTAGTCCTAGAAGTGCAGCGTGAGACACTGATGGGCTTATAGAGGACTTCAACTTTTGCAACCTGAATTTTGCATTCTTTGCAGCTGCAGGTCCACTGCTTTCAGTAATTTGAAGTTAATTTGTGTATGCTGCAGTTCCCAGATCCCAAGTGCCGACCCTTTATTGGCGGCAGCTCCATTACTGAGGACAGAGGTAAATGCTATAGCACTGAAACTACACCCTTCATATAGGCAGAATTTCTGAATACAGACAGAGCAGTAGGGATCCTAAGCAAGGGGGACTGGTGATTTGTGGGCTAGGATAATACATATTTAGGGGAAATCTCTGGGTGGCTGACAAGAAAACTGTATGGATAAAATACAAGCATTGCAAGGGTACAGTGAAGACAAGAGGCAGAAGGTCTCACAGTTTAGGAGAATGATAACCATCTTTATGCACCCAATTCACAGACATATTATTATCAGTGTGTGGAAAGCAGATGACAACAATTTCTCTGGGGTGATGAGTACATCCAACAGTTTATGGTTTTGTCACTCCCACAGAGAATTACTGTGCTCATTTCCCTCCTTCTATCAGTTGAATTTGCAGCTGATGGAACTGCAAATAATACAGCTTTTTATTATTCTTCTCCTAAGGTTTCAATGTAAAATTCAGGGAGCATAGAACACCATACATGATAGATTTAATGGGCTTTCCCTGTTGCCATTCTTGCCTTTAAACCCTTCCGCCCCATTAAAAATTATTATGGGATATTCCTTCTCATTTATCCATATAGATTCAGGCATATTTTCATGCAGTTACTGTATAAGACCTTTAAAGGGCCTTGAAGAAAATAATTTTATAAATGCATAGTATTATTACTGAAACATTGGGTTTCTTTACCCTATTTGTCTTAAATTCCCATTCAAACTATTCCCTACACAAAAATTTTCCGAAGAAACCAAAATCATAACCTGCTTTTCATGTAGATAATGAAAAGCAGTGGTTGCTGAGCCAGCTGTTAGTTCCTTGTTCTCTACCATCCCATTTGGTAGCTCAAAATCTGCATTATTCTGGGTATTTGAAGGAAGTGTAAACTTAGTATCTAAGCAAGAGGGGTATGTGCATGTTGTAACAAGACAATAGGTCCTTGAAATAAAGGAAAAGCATGCTAGGTGTACTCTGTTGTGAATTTCAGACTTTTAAAGCTGGACTTAAATAAGACTTTTGAAACACGGTCCTGTATAACATTCTCTTAAGTGAGCATCATTTAGATTATACTGTTCTAAGATGGTTGCTGAGCATTTCAGAAAAGGACACTTCAAGCAACGATGACACAAATGTCAAACAGGATGTAAGTATTCACTAAGTTTTCCTGGGTCTAAACCAGTCAAGTATTCAATATTCAACATTCTTGTTAAAAACTTAGATGATGGAAGAATGAATGTGTTTATTGTACCATCCATGTGGTATGAGCTGCAAGGTTAGATGTGATGGAGAGCAAGGTTAGAGTTCAGCATAGTTTTTAAACATTAAAAAAAAGGTCTGGAAACACTGGGTTCAATTTCCAGCAATGACAAGTGCAAAATTCTAGACTAACAATGGCAATCAAATGGTTCAAATGCAGGGTGGGAAAACACAGGAGAGTGTAGCCCTGCAGAAGGGCATCTGGAGGTAGGTGGTTTCTAAATCAGACAAGCCAAAGTCTTACATTGTGGCAAGAAAGGCAGAGAGCTCACACTGAGACATATGATGAGGTGGTCCAACTCAAAAGACCCAAGGAGAACTTGCTTGTGCTCCACTGATACATCTTCAAACGGTTTTTGTGCTCAGTTTTAGGCATCCTCTCATAAGAAAGGTGAAATATACTTACAATTACATACATTGCAAATGGAGATCCATATGAGAAGAATGAAGATGATCAGAGGGCTAGAAAGTACAGCTGATAAGCAAAAACTGAAAGACATGAAGTCATCTGCTTGAGAAAGGACTAAAGGAAGGTGAGAACAAGAGTACGATTGAGAAGCTTACGGAATCTGCACTAAGGGAGGTGGAGATCAGACACTAATGGCGTGGTCTGTATGACTCAGGTCACCTGGAGAATCTGTGAAGACTCCCCACCAAACATTCTTGTAGACACAACAAACAAATAATCCTCACTAATAAGTCTCAGAAACAAGGAGATGAACAAGATTTGTGTCTGAACCTGCTCCAGACCTTCCAGCATGTTACAGAGGCACTGAAGTGTCAGAAAGTTTTTAGGACTTCTGGGAGGAGTAGGGGGTTTAAACACACAAAGATAAGTTGCACGGGTATCTTAATTTGGCCAGTCTTGAAGACCATTTTCCTAGACCCTCAACTAAAACTAGATATTCAAAAAAGACCAAAAATCAATTCAAGTGAAAAAAACTTAGCTTTAATTGAACTAAAATTAGAACACTTCATTAACTGGGAAAACTCTGAGCAACTAGGTCAGACAGTCTAGAAATAGAAAATTTTATATGCATTTCTTCCCCCAACCACTGCGTCTCTGCCAGCAGATACTTGTGTCCATGACTGGCTGCAGCCAACTCATTGGCTTTGTGAGGAACAGTAGACTCTTCCGAGTACTCTGTAGGAAATTCCCTTTCCAGCCCTCTGATGCCTGGACGTCTGGTGCCTACCAAGGCAACAGCAACCTACGCTCCTTTTCCTTCCAGAGGGTTGAAGTCAACCTCTTCACTTCTTAATGGAACACAATATATCACTTAAAACACCCAGGCAACACAAACATCACCCGTCACACTTCATGGTGGAAAGCATACTGAATTAAGACGTCAGTAAACAAGCATTTCTAGAGTGTAAGGCCAAAGGGAACTACCACTGTCATCCAGGCTAGCCATTTAGATAACACAGATGACCAAATTTCTCTGCATTATTTTTTATCTGACAGAGCGGAGCTTTTTCTTTTAAGCACCAAAATTCTAAATTAAAACTTACATCTGAAGAACCTGCAACATTTTTTAACACAGTGTTCCAAAGATTAGTTAGCCTCACTGCTGAAAATCTGCATTTCATTTCTGATCTTCATTTGTCATGCTTCTGTTGTCGTTCACTGGTTCCTGTGATATTTTCACCTTCCAAGTTTAAGAGATAGAAGCCAAAGGCTTGCTCACTATTTGAGTGCTGACAGGTTGTGATCAAATCATCTCCTGACTTCCTCTTTGGTAAACCAACTATTTTGAGTCTGCTAGTATGGGACATGTTTTTCAAGCCGTTACTCATCCCTGTGGCTTCTTCAACAACCCACTGTATTTTATCAACATCATTAATAGTACTGCAGAAATAGTTGCATCAGTGGCACACATAGAAAATTTTTTTTAAAAAAAAAAGAGCAAAAAAAAGCCAAAGCTTCATTTCCATTTAATACCTCCCAATACATTTCTTAAGCTATTTTGGCACTGGCATTATGGGGGAACTTACAAACTACCCACAAATATCTTGTCCCTTGTTCCCATTTAGACAACACTGCCTACTTTCTCACTCTGAGCTAACATACAGTGTTACATATATCTAGATATTTAAATCAGATTTCTAAATCCTTAATGCAGTCTCTTCACAGTTCAGCAGTTCTCCAATACTTGTCTTATGCAGACTTTAAATACTAGCCATTACATTTTTATCTAAGTTATTGACAGAAGTGTCAAATGTACTAGACTCTAAACTTAACTGAATGGAAATAGGAAAAGCATTTCAATAGTTGCTCCTGAATTTATAAAACTGTGGTAATTTTCTATTTGCATGATTATGTTTCTGAATTTTCATCTTTTGTTTCTGACAAGTTTTTGTTTGTATAGCTCTGTGGGTATGCATCTGTATACAAACAGCTAGTGCAAAAATATTTTGATTAATATTTTTGACAGGAATAATGCTTTTTGACAAAATCACATTTCAATACAGGGCCCATATTGACAGGATTTTTTAACTTGCATTTTCATATGGTCAAAATTTGCTATTGACATTTTAATAAAGGAAACTCAGGTTTCTCAGTTCAAGCAATTTTCAGTGTTTATTTAGGAGATGTTTAGAAACCTTAAAACAACTAATAACAGAAGAAAATATTTTAATACCAAAACACCTCAAAAATTTTTAAAAAGCATCACCCAAAGGTACTTTCAAAGAGTTCGTTCCCCCAGTGTATTTCAAAGGTTTCCTTTATTTCATTCTCCTTTGAAACCGACTGTAATTGTAAGATTTCCTAGGAAACAAAAAATACTGTACGCAGCCAACTCTTTACATTTGCACCTCAGTCAGTTCCCAAAGTGCTGTGGGGCAGGTCACAAGGATAACACCCCCCAATCCCACTCCCACCCCCGATGCTGCAAAACAGGAATGAATTGTAAAACATGGTAGCAAAACAATGACTCACACGGATGCCGGGCACTTGGGATGGTATGATTCACATGCTTTATTGTGACTGCCTGAAGAACGACACAACACCATCTCACAAGGCCAGGGAAACTGCGCCAGCCAGCTGCCCACTTGCAGTTCGGGCAGGACTTACCCGCTAACAGCAATTGCAAATAACACAGTAGAAAAGCACCACTGAAGCCCTGTGCGACCTGCACCCCCAGTCCCGCTAAGCATCTCTCTGGAATCTTTTGGCACCTTGCAGAGACACCACCCAGCAGTACAGCTCTGCTCTCTTAACACCAAGTGCTGCCAGGGTGCAGTGACGACCTCACCAGACCCTCTTCATTTTCCTTGCCAGGGGGCTGCCTGAAGAGCCTATAACTGGCTCAGAGATACCAAAGTAAATCCCAACAGCTAATTTTCTTGCCCTCACAGGACCAGCAGCCTTGCCCCAGTCTTTCACATCTGCAGCCAGTGTTTTGTGTGGGTGGGAGAGCCACTGTCTGCATGGGGAAGTCTGAACTGCTCCCAACATGGTGCGTACTTTCTGTTTACTCCAGCATAGCTGATAGGGCTTTTTGTTTGTTTTTCACCTTTCTTGTTTCAGAGCTCCCTTTTCCTTGAAGATACCACAGGCATCTCTAAGTCTTCCCATGGATTTCTCCCTTCAGCGAAACATGAGACCTGAGCTCCTTTCTCCTGCTCCTGGCACTTACACATGCCTGCTTGAGTTTTCCTGACAGTCTCATGATGAGACCCAGTAAAGACTGAAGTTTCTAAACTGACGTCAGCTGAGTTCACGCATGCAAACAAGTCCCAAAAAATGCACAAAGCAAGAGTTACAGCCTGGTAATTTTTTTCCTGCAGCTTGCATGTAGCCCCAGAGGCAGAAAGAGTCAATGTGATGTGCTGAACAAAGCCATCATGGTGAGAGATTTATAGGGTCCATGTCTACCAAAGGTACAGATGGTGTTGGAATTAAAGGCCCCTACCCCTCACAGTGATTTCTGGATGACTAATCTGATATCTTGTGCCAGCACATGCTCAACCTACTACTTCCTCTGGTCTCAGGAGGCCGTTTTCCTTTCCCCACACCCCTGTTGGCACAGAGGGACCTCAGCCGCCAAAGGGCTGGAATATTTTTCCAATGAACATTCACCTTGGCTGCTTTTTCAGGTGAGAGGATTTGTTTATGGATCTACTTTCTGCCTACAAGACATGCACCAGGTCTCCACAGCAAAGAAAATAATTGCCAGCAAGTGGTGAGGCAGAGGGGGTTCGGTAAGACAACTCTAGGAGCAAAGCACATTTTCACAGGGTTTGCTGAGCTCCATGCTGGGTGTGGCGTACGTGCTGCTGTCAGAAAGCATCCAGGGAAGACTGTGGTATTTTACAGACCATGTTATCAAGTTCAACAATGATGAGGAAGTGTGTGGGTGGCAAGGGATAGGCAAAGTTCCTCTTTTCACAGTTGGCCAATTCCACCACCCTCATGTAGACGGAATTGTCCCCATTGATTTTATATTTACCACGGAAATCCTGCTTGTTGCAGTTCTGATCAATGCCAGCTCTTCTCCTTGAAGGTTGTTCTCATCAGCCTGCTAACACTTCCTTTACCTGAAAATTTTAACATTAAGTTCACAACACACTTAAGTAGCCAAACCTACTATTTACTTTTTCTTTTATTTTTTCATGAACAGCAATACATTTTCTAGTGTTTTCTACTATCTGTAGACTGTGCTACCTCCTTTCAAGGTTCTTGTAACCACAAAGGAATGTAAGAATGAGTCCCATTACTATTGTCATGTGCTTGAAGCAATTTTAAAAACTTAGGCAATAGGCAGCTCCATGAACTATTACACTAGATACAAGCAACAAACCTAAAGACCCACTTTTAAGACACTCCCCTGGGTATCACAGCAAGTTGTGTGGTTTCAGATGCATGTTTCTTTAGCTGAAAGGAAGAAGAGAAATCTTGAAATAAGTCACCTCTCTACACATGCAAATAATGAACAATTTTTGCTAAGTCACAAAAGCACTGTCCTTCATGTAATTATCTTATAAGGATCTTTTGAGGCTCCTCCTTCTTTTTTTCCCCTATATGCTTTTTGCATTTATCCAAATATTTGGATCTTGACCGTGAATGAAACTGCCCCAGATGTAAAATTTTCTTCTAGGTAGAAAAAATTACTGATTCAGATAAAATTTGCAACAATAGGCTAACTCAAGACTCAGACAACACTTGTATGACTTACTTTCCAAATCTTCTGCTTCTGGTGGAACCAGAAAATAATGCAAGAAAGGATATTAAAATAAAGTTAACTAAACATCTATAAAAATACTGGGTTTCAGTCACTTTAAGGTTTGGCTGAGCATCTGACTCTATGTATATATATCTCAAGAGCTTCTTAAATAGTAACCTATGTTTTCAAAATAAATATTGTCTGGCAGCTTTGTTTTGCATTAATAGATGGGGCCATGGTCAATTTGAAGACAACCTTTCCAAGATATCAGGAAATAGCCCATGCACTTCAGAAGATAAGTGGTTTCAGAAGCATTACAAATTAATTAGGAGGTCTACCCCTTGTCTCTCATAGTAAGGTTCAAAGAATGATTTCAATAATTCAGGCACAAAGGAAACTGAGGGCAATGCCAAAAAAGCCCAGTTAATTCACATAGTCCCTAGTTAGAGGTGGGTCTAGCTCATTAGGGGCCTTTTTTAATATTACAAACACATCTGTCAGAGCAACAGACCTAGGAATATGTTGGAATTTTTGATGAGTTAGAAAAATGTATTAAAAAGTATTACCCCTGAGACTGCCAGAAAAAAACAAGTATCTGCTTTTCTTGACACCTTATGCTGAGACGTCTCCTCATGGCGTAAGCCTACCTTATTGTTAACTATTGGTAACTACCTTTCAGCAATTGCACTGACACACTGTGTGCCCCATAGGAAATGCAGGTATAAAAACCCTCAAGGCTTAGTATTTGCTTAGATTGACATAAACCAGTATAACAGCATCAGGGCCTCAGCTGATCTGTATCAGATTAAATTTTGGACTACATAATATTAACACCATCTCACTTACTCATAATCAGACAAGGCAATTGCCTTCAAGGAAAGTCATTAAACATGACCACATCTAGGACATAGTGTGGCTGGCCTGTGACTCAGCTTAAACTGTGCTTTTTCCTTGCAAAATAAAGACTTACAGGCTGCTGAGAATGAATGGGCTCACTGAGAAAGGACTTTTTTTTTCTTTTTTATAAAAGCAAGCATATTGACACAGAAAAGCTCACTCACTGTAGTCTGCACCAGGCTTTCCACAGCCACCAGCCTTCTGGCTAGCCTTAATTTCTCCTTCTTCTCCCTCAATATGTGCACCCTGCATTAAAAGCTGCCTCACCTTCTTCTAACTGAGATGAACCTCCATCATTGCTTTGAAACTAGGGTGTCTCCTCCCCAGCACATAGAGGCACAGGAGATGCGGTGGGAGCCGTTCTCCAGGTGCAGTTTCCCATGCCCTGACCGCCTTTTGCTGGTGCCATGACGGGCGTGCTGCCATGTGGCTGAATGTCACAGACACTCCCTTCCCCTCGGCACCCACTTTCCACTGCACCTGAGCTTTAGTAAATCGAGCTGTGTTGAGTTTGCAAGGTTATCATGTCTATAATCAAGCCCCAGAGATCCAGCTTTTGTCTCAGAGGCTGGAGTAAATGACAGTCATTATAACCATTAACCACGATAACCACTTCCCCAACTAACCACACACATGAAAGCTGATTTATCAGACACCTGCCTGTTTCTAGCTGCTGAAATACATGCAATGCTCTTCTCAGCAGTATGGATTCTCAGAAAAGTTGTTCATTGGTACTAGTATGCAAAGGGTGTGTCACCTGGAACATCTGCATTTGGGGCAAAAAAGACGTGTTCAGCTGAATTCAGCTGTCTGCTGCCAGCTGGCTTTCCTTGGGTGAAATTCAGAGCTGAATACAGACACAGACAGAAAGACAGTCAAGAGCAGGTACAGACATGACAGGAATATACAAAATTTCTGTGAATGGCACACTTATCTGACCAGGCAGCAAGTACAGCAGGGAGGAAGGTCAAGCAAACACTAGCTAGCTATTTTTCAGACTGATAGAAGCTGTAATACGCACTGTCCAAATTTAATTCGTTCAAACAAATGCCTTGTTGCACTCAATGTATCTCATGGGTCTCGTTTTTACTGCTTTAGGAAACAATATTGGTCATGCTTTCTTCCTTTTCCTATGTTTTGGATTTACGATCTATTTTGGGTTTAAAAAGGGTCCTGGGATTTTTCTTCCTGTTACTCACAATAATTAAATACTGTTTATGTACTTCAGAGTGAAAAGCTTTCCAAATTATTTTTTCCTTTGATTATTAATCATGATCTGCTGGAGATTTGGGGAGCGGGGGGTGGTGGTGTTATCTTTTTCTTTCTTTTTCTTTTTTTTTTTTCTCTCTCTTTTTTTCCATGATTCAGTCCTTTCTTTGTGTTCATCTGGTTGTTCTTAGTAACTTGCATGACAGGCTTACCTTTCACTCCTACAATATTTGGCACCTGTCCTTCAGAGCTTGTTTTTTTGTCTCTGTGCTTCTGCCTTCTCCTTGGGCAACAAAGTAATTTCTGTCATCCTGTTGATTCTATCCATAAACACCTCTTATTTAGTGTCTGTTCCAGCCAGATTAAGTTTTGTTTCCTTTTTCATCTTGTTCTTGAAGTTCTTCTCAACCACTTCTGGTATCTGTACTCCCTTTCATATCATAGATGATATCTTTGGCTTATTATGCTCTCAATATAGAAACCCTTCCTTCGTTCTGTTTTCATTTAGTCCATTTCCCTCCATCCTCTCCCTTGCTGGGGCCTTTAGTCTTAATTACAATACTGAAGGTCCCTCCTATATGATTTTCTCTGAATCTCCAAGGCCATTCAAAATGCAAAGTCAAGATAATACAGGCTTACAATTTTCTCCAAGTCTCTTCTGCTAGCTTTTAGGCCATGATATAATTTTCCTCGTATCCTGTTGTGAGAGTTTTCCCAACACTGTTATTGATCTGCTTTTCTCTCTTGTTCTGCCATTTCATACCCAATGTACCTACCCTCTCTGTGATGCAAAACTGCCTTGCTCATTTACCCATAAGCATCTTTCATAGTTTCGTCCCATGTAGTTTCCTCATTCAGATGAGATTCGAGAAAGTAAAAGCATTGCATACGTGGCTCGCAATCAATAACCTCAGACATACCATTAAAAACTTGCATCATTTTTGGATGATCCCTTTGCCTTGATTTTTGATTTATTCTTTGGGCCACAAGACCTCAGCCCATGGCTTTCATCAGCCCCCAGGTGTGCCACTTCTCCAGAGCCCACTGGGGTGTAAATCACCTGTATAGCCATAGGGGGTGGGCAGCATCCATTTACATACCAAAGGGTTTGGGCCTGGGGTTATCTGCCTGTTGCCACTCGGTTCTGTAGTGCCAGCTGCACAGATTCCACACATGTGGAGCTATTTTAATCCAGCTAATAGTGAATAAATAAAAATAATTTGGATTAAAACTGTCCTACTCAAACCTGTGTATATTTCATTTAGGTGTCATTATACCCTTTTCATTTTGGAAAAAGACTTGTGTGATGCAAATTGTAGGCAACTTCAGTATTAAAAACTCCTTATTTCAGTTATTCAGTCATTAAATCTTAGCGTTTCCAGATTTGTAAAACCTTTTTCACTCTCATCTGTTAAAAGAGAATGTAAGGGTGGGGATCATGACCCGTGGATCCCTCTTACTGATGTTCAATAGCCAGCTGGCAAATGCTGTTTGTTTATTTATTAGGTATGGGAAAACATTTTTAACTGAACCACTGAACACAGGTGCTTTGGTTGTTTATGCCCGTTCATACAACTCTAAGCCTTATTTAAACACATGGGGAAAGGGTTTCCTTGAGACTCAAGACACCAGGACCCTGGTGTAAAGTATGATTGCTCATAACCTGTCTTAAATCTTCTGTCCTTCCTGAAAGCTCATGCACCCAGAGGCAGAATCAAGGAAATCCAGGCCTGGCAAGACAAAACATCTGAAGCCTGAGGTAGCCTAAACCTTTTCATATATCATAAAGAAAAATATATAGTAAAATTACTACCTAAAAATAAATGGTTTATAGGCTAAATCACAGGATACCACTAAAACTTCTCCAGTAATTCTCATTTGCCCCTTTTATTACCTGTTTGGAGGATCATTCCTTTACAGTTTTTGAGGACTTAGCAGATCTTTTAAATACATTAAACTTCCTCTCTCCCTCTGACTGTTTTTTTTCCACTCAAGCCTCTGGATATTTGTCTCTCAGTGATGATACAAACGGATGCAGCCACCCACAGCCTTGTGGTCAGTCCTTCAGAGTCATTTTTGTCTTCTGTGAATGCCTACATGTTAAGACCCATTTCCAATCCCATTTCCTAATTAACTGCAATGTCTGATTAGAAGGGCACTGGTAGGATTAGCCAAGGAGAAATTATGAAACAAGCAAGCAGGAGAAAAACTGCAGTTGATACTGAAAGTCAGAAGTTGCAATGTTGATAGCTGAAGAATCAGTGTTAACAGGAGAAAAAAAGTTTTGCCTACAGGTTTTCTCTATGCAAACGTCTGTCTTGTTTGGATTTACACATCTCAGCTTCAGATTGCTCACAATTTTTTTTAGGCTGTGACCTAACAGTGGAAATCTTCATTAGTTCATCTAATGGCAACAGACACCAGATTTCTCACTAACAGTGGCCAAAAGTGTACTCAGTCCCAACGACACACATGGGGGCAGCAAGATTTTAGTGCCTTTGAAAGAGAGGGCCATACACCTGAAGCTAATGAATCCATAAAGCTTGATAAATGAATTGTGGCCACTAATTATGTCCTGATTACTTTTGTACTTATTTCAATAATTAAAGAGCATAAATAGCTAGAAATGGCTGGGGAATAATGCACAGAGCCTGTCGTCCCAAACCCAATAGCCAAGACCAAGTCTGGGCAGAGTTCAGTGGTGCACACTGATGTGATACTGGTACACTGCGTATATGCCAGTGCCGACTCTGGGGTGGGACCTCCAAAAGCAGAGGTGCGGGTGCCACGTGCTCTTTGCTGCCTCGCCATCAACCACAGCAGCAGAATGCACATGTTCTCAGCTCCAGAGGCTTCTGCTGAAAAATCTTGAACCTCTACAGAGGAGAGGTCCGGGGTGCAGAGAAGAAGGCTGAAAATTTTGTGCCCATAGATGAAACTGTAACACCAAGTCAGAAAGTTTCTTACTATGCAATGTTCACCTCAAATACTTGAATATACAAGGTTCACCCCACCACATTATAAATCCTCCTTTTCAACAAACAGGCTCCACTTCAGCCCCTCTACCCTCTGTTGGGTGAAATGCAGCAGAAGTAAGAAGACTCTCGACTGTCTTGCACTTCCCAGCTCACCAAGGTCTGAACAAACCAGGTGCTTTGTGAGACGTTCACAGCCTTCGTGACTGGGAGCATGTGCAACGTCAGCTACTGTGGAAATCCCCCTATCGCCTGCCCAGAGGCACTGTCATGCTCACACCACAGGCTTGCAAATCCAGAGGATGACATGTGAGCAGAGGTCATTTGGAAAATGCTTCACCGCCCACCTAAAGGCACTATCGTCACTGGCTGGCAGAAGGGTCAGAGTTGGGTGCAGGGGTGAGCGTCTCATGCAGAGGTAGCAGCGTGCCAGACAGACGATCTGTCCTAGAGCAGCAGACATTGCTGGAGTGAGGGTGGTGTTTTCAACGCTGAGAAGAGCTGAGGAACAGCTTATGTCCAGTTCATGGAAGGTTTTAAAAGCAAGCAGGAGAGGATTTGAACAAGCACATTCTTATAAAGGTACAGATGAAACAGAGCTGGCAAGAATTCAGATTGTGCATGGTTGGAGGCATAATCACTCTCTGCATAGTAATCTTATTTTTGTTACAAAACCATGTAGCAGTTAGCGTTAACTTACCTTTGCTCTGGTGTTACTACATATTCTCTGGGTACTATTACACATTCTTGGTAAGAAGCAGTCCCTGCCTTGAAGAGTTGATAGTACTGTTAATACACCTTCTTTGGATGACAACCAGTTGACCAAAAGAATGTTAATAACAGAATGAACATGACAAGTGTTTATTCAAATGAACTGTATAGTTTCACTGTTGTGGTATTCCTAACATCTTTAAGATGCTATTTGAAAATACTTAGAGAAGAAAATCCCTTCTTCTGTGTGAAAACACCACAACCGAAATAACGGACTGTTGATGCAGTATAAATCTGGATTTAGATTTTTTGTTTGCAATCTACATTTTATGTGTAATTTATTCCAGTAGAATATGTTTATGTGCCTAGGACACTTCAAAGTATTGTAAATAGTGTAATTGTAATGTTAATTATTCTTTGCATTTAAATGTTTAGTAAAGTTTTAATTTGACATTGATTTGGACACAGTAAGTTTTCTGTATATTTTATAACATGTGATGAAATTCTGCTATCTAGTATACCAGCACCAAAATCAGAGAAGACAGCAGAAATTAAACAGATGCGTAGTATTCTATTTATAGACTTTTTTCCACATGCTGTATGGCAAAGCTAATATCATGCTTTGGTTATCTTTTCTGAAGTATCCTACCTCTTCAGTTCCTTACTCAGTGTTGATCTGCCAGTAGAATTCTGTGTAAATGGCTGTGTCCTTAACTTCCATTATTTTGCTTTGTTTTTGTAGAAAGAAAGGGAACAGACACCTCAAAGACTGTGGTTGTACAGGCCCACATAACATCAATGCTTCACTGTCATCAGTTTTGCACCACTTCCCAGAGCTGAAACACCTGAGGTGAAAAGACTCAGCATTCCTTAAAAAACAAAGAGGGGGTGTTTTGCCACACAAGAATCAATATTACTGTTATTTTGCACCTTCATATTTTCTTATTCATTCCTTTAAAAGTTGCCTCACTTTGGCTCTCTGAAATTCATTGTGTTTCTAGTCAGACAACTTCAAATCCCAGGCTACTGCCACTTGTTACAGCTTAGATTTTTGACAATTTTAAATTGTTTTATCCAAATTATTTCTCCAAGTACTCCAGGTGGACTTCAACTTTCTGAAAAAGAGCTTTTTCTTTTACTTCTAAAAGACTTCCCTGGATTCTTTTTTATGAAGTTAAAAGATACACCTATAGAGAAATGATGCTCAGTTTGCAATGTTGTTAACTTCTGCTACTTCACCACTGGCAGATGTGAACTTAACCACGGTTACTCATACTGTTACCTCCTGTGATTCTCCTCGGTTTGGCTTGAAACAACTGCTGCAAACATACTCGAACGGTGCACTTCAACAGACTGAATTAGCAACCTGGGCCAGTGTGGGAATATCACACCTCTTCCAGGAACGACCTCCCCTTCCCACGCACCTTGTACACAGTCCAAGTTCTACCTTTGTTCAGCAAAGGTCTTAGCTTTAAAGACACTACTGCACTCCACAATCCCACCACGCTCCAAGAGGTGACAGCTGGGAGTTCTGCCAATTAAGGGGTGCTGCCACTAGTCTTGGAGAAGCCAGAATGAGACCAAATGTGCAGTTTGCTTCAACAGGTAGTCATAGAGGGCTTGAAATTCCCTGCACATTTACCCAGATTCAGTCTTCCCGAGAATGAATTGGCTTGGTTCTCCCGATCAGCCATTAATTTATGTAGAAAGGGGCACCTCTCAAGAGGAAAAAGACTGAGGTCTTGGAAGAAACTCAGGATTTGCAAGATGTTTTGATTCACTCTTCCAGCTGCTTACTGCTGCTGTGTGTGTGTCTTTTTGTGCACTGACCAAGTAAATACCTCTTTTTGAAACCTGAAATTCTCAAGAGGTAAATACTTCCTGCCTCCAAATCAAGTTTTCAACATTGAATACAAAGTCCCAAAACTAGTCAGACAAAAGGTCAAAAATTAAGAAAAAAATTATAAGTGGAAATTTGGAAATTCTAAATGTCATTATGAGTTTTGGTTTGATTTTGACCATAGAGTTACTCTCAGTAATATTTAACATGCAAATGATCAACCGTAGACCTAATTCTTCATGATCTTTAAACAAAAAGTATTTTAGAAATAAAGATTAGGTATTTTTTTTAATTGTCAACTAAATAAATCATATTGACTTGACAAATTTTCTTATCAGTAACTTTCCATTATGAAAAGTTTTAGTTAGAATATATGGTATTTTTTTGACAAAGGATTATTCTTCTCAAAAACCATCAACCGGATCAATTTACGGATAAAATTAGACCTAGGAACAGGCACAATATAGACTTTCACAGTCCATAAGTAGGTTGAGACACCTTCTGACACAAATCTTTACTTTTGGTGAAGAACTGGAGGTTTACTCTGCAGTGACTCAGAATAGTATCTCCTCCTGTGGTCAAATAGGGAGAACAGTATCAACCATTTTGTTCTCAATATTGGTGTCACTTAAGAGTATTATAGAAAACCCTTACTGAGAGAGCAGAAAGAAGATCAGGATAAAAAAAATGTTTAACTGTGGAAGCTCTCAGGATGACAGTTTGAAGGATTTCTGTGGGGTCTGGTTGTTGTATGAAACTGCATCTGAGCAACGCACTGTCAGTGGAATATACATAGAGACCTGCGTCTCAGGACATGCCTGTCTTTAATGTGCTGTTTTATATAAAACCAAAGATTTACTCTGTAAAGCTCTTATCTGCTCGTTTCTCAGTTATAGTTATACGTTCCTGTGTCACTGAGGACATATCATACAATTCATGATGAATCAGGTGGAGAAAGGTTAGGTAAACATTTCTATTTATTACAACAACCTTGAATTGCATTGAACTTTCTGACAGATTAAATAACAAAATGTACTCACCTTTGTCCTTTAACTCATCAAATTACAGACTACTTTTAAACCTCCAGACAATATTTCCTGGAGAAATTCCTTTTACATGTCTGCACACAAGCACGGCTGCAAAGCACTGGCTAATGGAAATCTTTGCTCTGCTGCCAGCAGCACCGGTACCTTGCACGGATGCAGGCTCTGGAGGAGGAGTGAGATGTCTGGGGCTCTCTCCATCTCACTGCTGAGGGCAAGCCACAGCATTTGGGGGTAAGTTTTCTGGAGCAGGATGCACAAGAAAGTTTCAGCGACAGAAGGGAAATTCCTGGTATAAGGCCATCTGGCACTTTGTGCTGTCACCCATCACTGCCCCCCTCTCAAGGCATTGCTGTCCTTCTTGGTTCTTTTGCTCTCAGCACAAGCAAGCTGCCTGTGAGCAAGCTGCTTGCAGTATGCACACTGTGCATGCCGAGGGCTGCTGCTAAGTGGCACACAGGGGTCCAGAGGGATTATGGAGTCAGCTGGCCACTAGCTTGCTGTTTTTTCTGGTTTTCCCCAGAAGCCAGAGAACTTTCCTTTTGTTGTGTGCTGTGGAGTGGTAGAGGGCAAGGACACTGGGGAATTTTTCTGTTTAATTTGAAGGTGTGTATTAGGTTTCTTACAGCTGAGAAACATGCAACTTAGCTTCAGTTGTAGCTTTCCTCTGTTCCTGGGCCTCCATGTTTGTGTAAGTGGGAGAGGACAGGGAAAATCTGGAAATAATTCTCCCCTCAGCTGTTTGATTTATAAAACCTCAGCATCTCCTCTTCAAAAGAGAGAACTGGTCAGGTCAAGCAGAGGCGCAGTACCATCCACCCACACAGACTTCTCTTGCCTTTTTTCTTTTTATATGCACAGCAATAACTGCACTTTTAGCTAAAAATGAGAAAATAACAAAACAAACAGGCTGAGCTCCAGGCTCAGTTTATAAAAAAGTGTCAAAGCCTTTTAAAACTTTTAATTAAAAATTCCATTCCCTTATCTTTGAGGTGGAACAATTCACATGAGTTACACTAGCTCTTCTTTTACCAGCAAAATTAAATAATACAACCAGCTCCCCATAAAACAGGTTGAGAGTCCTTTGCTTGGTAACTGTAGAAGCACCGAAACTCATGATAAACAAGTTGTCTGTTTCAACTAGTCCTGAGTTCAGGCCCACTAGGAAGTAAAATTTCCCCTTACACAGGATGAAATAAGGAAATCATCAGTTACCTTAGCAACCCTTCAAAAAAAAACCCCAACATTTGTACCTATCCAAAGGGCAACTAATCTAATTATAAATTATTGTAAAGGTTATGTGAACGACAGTAGCGAGGGGAAGCCATGACTCATTATTTTAGTCTATGGGAAACAGTATTGCCATTGTATTCCTGCACGGGCTGTTCTGGTACTGCCTTCTGTGGACCATCTGCCAAGGGCTCCTATTTACCTCCCAGGACTGACCAAAATTCATCTGCTGAAAAACCTGACCCAGGCTTGCTGGGAGTCCAACCATTTATCTCTACTGGCTTGCAAGTTTTGCACACCGGAGAGGCTGGAGCCCAAAGCAGGCATTTGCTGGTTCAGTCCTATTGCTCCTGGCATGAAACCATCAAAAATATTGAAACTTCCTCCGTTCAAGCACTGCTCAGGGCTGCCGACCCTTAAAACCACCCTCTGCATTTTCATAGCTGCATAGGTGATGGGCAGTGATGTGTATTTATACCATAGCTACTATTTAATACCACTTAACTTACGGTGTGGTTTTGGCTACCATTTCATGACATGTTGGATGTTTGGGACCAAGGAAAGAGTTCTGCCTCCCAGCACTGTTCTGAAGCACTGAATACGAATATCTGAACATGCTCCCCATGAGCAATTTTACCCTCGATTTACCTCACAGTCAGAGCGAGCACTTTGGGGGTTGTGTCTCCTGAAGCAGAAGAGGTCTCACCACAGACTTCAGCTTTCAGTTTTGCTACAAGTTTTATCAAAAAGATAAAAGCTCCACAAACACCATTGTCTGAGTGGTGGAGAGCAGACACAGTGAAGCACGGGGATGGATGGCAAAGGGGAAGATTCCAGGTTTCACGGGCAAGTTCTCCAGCAGGAGAAGTGCTCTGTTGCCTGCAGCAGGACCATAGTTTAAAACTGGTGAAGCAGAACTTCAGCTTCATTGTTTTCTAAACACGATCCTTACTTAACAGGAAAAAACACAGAAACTTACAGGTTGCATCTTCCTTAAACTGTTTCCTGTACTCCTAAACTCATGTAAAAAATCCTTTCCTTGCCAGGTTGCTTAAAACAGCTAAGAGTCACTGTGAAATAAGGTGGACATCTTCACCCAGTTTTTCAGCCTGCCCTTCCTGAAAAGTCATGAACACAGACTGGGATCCTCACAGATGGGTGGTGGGCATGAATGCCGGGTTAGGTTTCATGTATAATGCCATGACCTTTTGTTCTCCTGGGGTGGCACTGGTTGTGTGAACCACTCTCAGTTTCCAAGTGCCACGGAGAACCTGCCATGCCCTAAAGCAGGCAGTGGCTGTGCCCATCCCTCAGCCTCGGGACCTCCACAGGGGGAGCACCCCAGTCACTTCCCAGTGGGATGCTGGATGTACTCACCAACCTCCACACAATTTGCTGTCCTCTAGAAGGAAATCCCAGAGAGTCTGAGAGACACCACCATTCCAGTATCTAGATACCTCCAGCTGTGTGCTGGCTGTGTGTTTTCTCTGTTGAGTGTCACTTGGAATGTGACACTTCGACACATATGCCACAGATTGCCAAATGCTGCAGGAGATGTTTTCTGGGCTCGGGCTGGGAAAAACTTTTCAGGGAATTCCCTGGAATCCCACCAGGTCTGCTGCATTGCACCACTACAGCCATGCACAGACCATGGTTAGAAGCTGAGAGAACATCTGGTGAGGTGGAGAAGTTGAGAGCTTTCCATTGCTTTTACATAGAAAGGAAATGTTTTTACCTAAGCAAAATGAAGGCAAAAAGCATGTTGTGCTGATGTGGTAGAATTTTACATCAGTTTTCACAGGCGTGGATGGACAGCAAGGCAGCAGCCCTTAAAATGCTGTTCAGAGAAAGCAAACTAAGTAAGACATAAAGGTACTATGCTTATCTGTCTCAGGGAAAGGCAAAATGATCTGTCAGTAAGAGCCCAAAAAAGAAACCTGGGCTGGGAAGGACCCAGTAATCTTCAGTTTCAGTGGCTTGGGGACTGCTTCCTTCATTCACCTCTCACTGCTAGAGGGCAATTTTTGTACCTTCTCCCATCTTTGTGTTTCCTTAGCACCCCAGAGAGCAAGAAAGACCACACTCCTCCCAAAGCAGCCTCCCAAAGGTCAGTGAAAAGGACAGTGACACACTCCTTCTTGCACAGCACAGGCCAGGATCTCCTCCCCTGCCCTTTCCCTCAGCTCTGGAGCCATCCAGGTCGTTAAAGGAAATTTCAGCACTCATTTCAGGCACTGCCTGAATGAGGAGCTGCAAAGAGTTTCTGCAAGCTGGGTATAAGCCTTGTTTCATCAAGATATTTATTATCCAACATTACAAATGGGAAATGGAGGTACAGGGGACTTACAAGGTCACACAGGAAACGTGCAGCTCAGCTGGAAATGAAAGCATAGGTCTCCTGACTCCTGTGACCCACAAGTTCTTTCCTTTCTGCAATAACAAAGGCTACTCTGCAAAACGTCTTTCATTCCTCTGAGAGCACAGAGTGTTTTGTCTGCAGAAATGTAAATTATTTATCATTATTATTATTATTACTGCTATTGTTGTTGCTATTATTATTATTACTATTACTATTACTGTTATTACTATTATTACTATTATTATTCTGTCCTTTTAAAATAGCTGTTCAGAAAGTGTTCAAAAAGGAAAATCTCAGCTCTGGGTCATTTTCTTTCTGCTTTAATCTTCTGTGCAAAGAAAAAGGAGTTAAATCTGCATTGGAGGTGTATTGTAATATTTCTCAGTTGTACTTTGTATAACCAGATCTCTGTTCCTCCCAAACTGTTTTAACCCTGTGCTGTGATGTCTCAATATCAGCAGTAATTTAACTGGCAGCCAGCAGGAGGAGAAACAGACCAATGTGTGATTTTCCACATACACAATAGAGCTAAAATTGTTTTTATGGAAAGATGAGATTAATGGGAGCTTGGAGTGGAGCAGAAACACAGAACTGCCCTTGCCAGAATTTCTTCAGTGGAATGCTGTTTGAGTTTTAGGGCTCTGCTGGTATATTCATGGGTCTTCTAAAGCACAATGTGACCTGGCCTGCCAGCCACAGCTTTCAGGCTCGTTGCACATGCTCATGCATCCTCCACTTGACCACCCTGGGTTTGCAAAATGTGTGTCAAGGAGCAAATATATGCAAGCACTGTCACACCTCTCCACACAGGTTTTATTTTCCTTCAACATGCTTGGCTGCTCTGCAGTGCTGTAAAACCTTTGATGGCATGCCATAATTCCTGGCTGCTCTCACCCAAATGGCATCCAACAAAAGGACCTGCAAGGAGGAAAGATGCAGGAAACCCCATGTGTTTTCAAATGTATAGAAGTCACATAGGAGCTGAAAGACCTGGAAGTTTCACTGAGACTGCCACCCTTGTTCGTGCGTAGGCCGCTGTGATTCAGCCACCAGCAGTTGTACGATCTGCTGCTATATAGGAGCATACAGCAAATTCCTTTAAAAGGGTGCGGCCGACAACAGGGATGGAGGCTGCTTGCTTGTCTTGTCAGGACTGCAGCAGCCAGGGTCAGGTGAAACCCTGCAGAGGCATGGAGAGCCCTCACCCAGCAGCTGCCAAGAACAGTGGGGATGGGAAAACCCACCCACCTGTGAGGCGGGGGTGAGAGACTCCATCCGCAGCGAACTGAGAATGAGTCAACGGCACCACTCACTCCCATTCAAGATCCTTCCAAAACCTCAAATGAACTGTGCACAAAGCAGTGCATCCCTTTGATCAACAGGACCTCTTTCATCTGTGACATCCATCTCCCCTTGGCATAGCTTGCTCTTAAAAAAAGGGGTTAGGGTTACCAGTTTCCTTCAATATAGGGTTGGAGGGTTTTTCAGTTGCTTCACATTGGGATAGGTTTTGGTGGCAATGCAAAAAATTAAGTGGGACAAGGAGATGTTGCATCATCATAAATCAGCAAAGTTCATGCAAAGACTATGGAAATACACCCTGAAACTGCTGTATAAGATCAAAATGAGAACAAGTACTAGGATGAAAAATCAGATCTTCATTTGTAAACTTAGCAATTAAACATCTCTTCAAAATTGTAATAAAGAAGATGGATTGCCAGGATGTGAGAGGAATTACAGGCTTGTGCTCCCAATGCCTTGTCTGAATCACTGACATCCACTTCAGGCAACAGTATTTGCTGCAGAAGACTATTTATACTTCAAATTATTTTGAGACTGAGGTGCCTTTGGCACTATGCAGTAATATGCAGCACTATGCCAATAAATGACTTTTGAAGACAAGAATAATGGAGCAATGTCATGTGAGAAGAAATGAGAAAGAGCATATGCCCTGATCCACATCCAAAGGCTTTGCTGCAAGGGAGACTTGGACTCGTACATTTACCAGTGCACTTCTTCTCCTGTCTGTGGTTCTGCTTCAGTGCACAGCAACACCACTGAAACTGTGCTGAGCATCTCAGTGACTATATCACACAGAATCAGTCCTTAAACTACAGTCCCTTTGACATAAGCACCCTGAGAGGCTCAACTCTTCCTGTATCACAAATCTCCAAAGGGCATAGGCACAGCATGAAATACAACCTGTAGCCATTATCACTTAAAAACAAAGAGTAAAGGATAAAGTCACGAGCATAACTTTCAATATACACCAATTGGTCACAGGAAGACCAAGTTTCAGGTTTGACTCCAGAAGAGGGTCAGGCATCCTTTCCCATTAGAATGGAAAGGCTGGGGAAGGGATCAAGCCCAGCTGATTTCTGCTTCGTTGCCAGTGAAACCTTGCTCAAGGGAGACACAGAAGACACCCTCTCTCTTTGAACTATTGCAATGACAACTCTTTACTTAATTTTCCTCCAGGCTGCTCTCAGCATCATAACCACTTGAAAATCTTCCCTTACCCTTGCAAGGAAAAAGGGATAGTGCCAACCTTTCCCAGCTGTGGGCATTTTTCCAAAGCCTCTTCTCTCAGCCAGCCCTTCCCATTCCCCCTCAAGTCTAAGCAAAGCAGAATGAAAGCACATGAGCTTCATGAAGCCGTCCTATCACCCTCAGTTACATTCCTTTGCTACTGTAGAGACCTCAACTTAGGTCTCTAAAAGGGAGTGGTACATTCCTCTCATGTAGATTAATTTCAGACATCTCTAAGCAATAAGGAAATTGTTATTTGTTCCTTCTTACGTAACTGGTGTATATTTAATGTATGGCTTGAAACAGTTATCAGAGAAATGTGGATGGAATTTAGCACAAATTAGTCTTTTCTTTCTGTGAAGCCTGTCTGGCATTTTGTGTTTGGTTAGGCAGGTGAATCTGTTTTGCTTAATAGTTATGTTAAGGTATAGGTATAAGTTATGTTAAAAGCAAAAATCCAGCATCATTAATAGCAGATACAATGTGTGCCGCCTTCTGCCCACCTGCCTGCATTCTTAAAGGGTACCTTGATATTCTAGACATCTGTAAGCGGCACAGATCCTGTCTTCCTACAGGGCAGCATTGCTGTTAACTGAAGGGAAAACCACCCTTCTAGCAAAAAGCATCTTCCTAACAGCAGAGCAAGCTTCTGTGACTATAGGTATCACCAAATTTATTTGGGGTGATATATTTAAAACAGTTGTCCCAAAATATTTGTCAAATTCTCATCATTTGGAACTTGCAGTAAAGAATTAATTATCCTCTAAATATATTCTCCGAAGAAGTTAAGTTTCTTTAGCTGAAGTAATTCAGCATTAAAAAGCAATCACAGGCTAATTTAGATTGTAAGTGACTTCCTAGGTTGTCTGCTCCAACTCCCTGCTTGAAACAGGTCCAGTCAGATCAGGTTGCTCCAGGACTTTGTCCATTTGAGGTCTGAATATCTCCAAGGACAACTCTGGGCCTTGTTCCAATATTGTTACCATCCTTACATTACAAAAGTTTTTCCTGGTACCTAACAGGGATTTCCCACATTCCAGCATGTGGCTGTTACTTCTCATGTTACCTCTCATGCAGATGTTGCTCTGCATCTCTGAGCAGAGCCTGGCTTCTTCTTTGCACCCTCGCACCAGGCAGTTGCAACAGCAGTGAGGTCTCCCCTTCCCCTTCTCTTCCCAAGGCTGAACCAGCCCATTGCCCCCCACCTCCCCTCATACACCCTGTGCTCCAGCTCCACCCGTCATGGGGACCCTCCACTGGACTAATTACTGTATGTCAACATTTGTCCTCTGCTGGGAGCCCAAATCTGGGGAGAACATGCTGGGAGCAGACCCACCAGTGCCGACTGAGCACCTAGGAAGGATCTGCTCTCCTTGCTGGTGCAGCACTGGATGTGGGGTCTGCTTTGCTGCATGGGTGCACTCCTGCCTCCTGGCCACATTGTGTCCCACCAGGATCAACCAGACTTTTCTGCTGGTGGTTGGCTCCAGTCTATACTACTGCAGGGCTTTGTCCATCCTGGAGGCCCAGCTTTGCATTGGCCTTTGTTCAATGAATCTTTCACGGTTGCCATCAGCCAATTTCTCCAGCTTGTTTTGCTTGAATAGTATCCCTGTCTTCCAGCATGCTGAGTGTGAGTCCCAATTTGGTGTCATCTGCAAACACTCCAAAAGTTCTGTCAAACCCATCCTCTAGGTCATTAATGAAGGCATTAAACTTTACCAGTACCACTGCCAGTCCTTGAGGCATACCACTACAAACTGGCCAGCAGCTGGACCTCATCCACCATCACCAGTTTGAGCCTGGCAGTCCACCTATTTCACTGTCTACATACCTAGCCTGTATCTCACTGGTTTGGCTGTAAGGAGTCTGTGGGAGGTCACACCAAAGGCCTTGCTAAAGTCAAGGTGTACAACACGATGCTGCCCTCCCCTATTCCACACGGCCACTCACTCATGTCACTGTAGAAAACAATCAAGTTGGGCAGGATTTGCCCTTGGTACGTCTGTCTGACTGGGCTACTTCCAGTCACTTTCTTGTCCTTCCCACAGATGGAAGTGGCTTCCAGGAGGATTTTCCCCATCACCTTTCCAGGGACTGAGCTGTGGCTGACCAGCCTTAGATCCCTGGATCCTCTTTCTTGCCCTTCTTGAAGATGTGTTCAACATTTGCCTTTCTGTCATTGTCAGGAAGCAAAGTAATCAAAGATGGTAGAAATTACATTGGTAGAGATGAAGATGGTAGAAAGCAAGACTTGTCATGACACTGGCCAGGTCCCTCCTCACCCTTGGGTACATCTCATCTGGTTCCATGGACCTGTGTGTTTCTTACTGGCTTAATGCTTCACTCCCACTGGCTATGCTAGTATGCTCAGGAGCCTGGGTGGCCTGGTGGAAAACCTTTCTGCTGAAAACTGAGCTTAATCCTCCTGGCTAGAATAACCTAGGATGGAATATTTAACCTGAAACAGTTACAGTTTGGCCAAGTAACTGGTAAACAAGCTCCTCTAATTGGAACTGAGTGACTGAATAGGATTAGAGTCAGTGTAAAAGAGATGTATTTTTTCCTTTTGGAAATTACTTAAACTAAAGATTTTGCAGTAAAGCGACTGAGGTAAGACCTCTTGGAGTCACTCAACGTGGTGGTAGCAACACGACCTGTGTATGCACTGTTGGATTTACCACTTCAGCCAGCAAGTTCCTGTGAAAGAAATTATGAGCTTGACTTGTGAAGCTGGGGGGGGGGGGGGTGTTAAGTCTGTAGGAAGGCATCTTATTTAGTCTAGAAAGGATAAATACATTATGCATAATGTAATGTATTCCTTATCTATTGAGACATCTTCTATTTTAGAGCACTGAAATTTGAAAGAATAGCAGAGGCGAAATCTTAATGTCTTGGCACATGTTGCTCCTAAATATTTGTGCTGGAAGCAAGTAAGTCCCAGAAGAACACATGCCCATATATATTTAACAGCAGGACAGATCAATAAAACAAGCCTATGAGTCACACCTAAATAATTGTCTGTTCTTTAAATCAGCTAAAGACCACCTCAAGTTGAACACAGAAAATTCCTGTGGTATCCTGATTACTTTTGCACTATCAAGTTGAGATTTTAAAAACTTAATTTTATTTTTAGCATAAAATGTCCTATGGACAGGATTGATGGCTTGCTATTCCAGTCAACAAAACAGAAAAAGAATTTCTTTTCTTCTTGCAAATGCTTCATACATTCCTGAAATTTTCCCCTTCTAACCACAGTGTTTTATTTGGCAATTGAGAAGTATGAAAAGAATGCTTATAAAGCCATTGCTTATCAATCAGGAAGTCAATGGATCTAATTAAACTTATTTAAAAGGTACCCTAAATTGTAAATGTAGCAGATTATCAAATAAATATTGCCACTAGTTTACAAGGTGAACAAAACTGATCAAATACTGCCAGAAAACTTTACAGTAATTCTAGTGTCTAAAGGGGAATAAATTCAATGGATCAAATGTAAAAAAATAAAATAATAAAAAATAGAAAAATGCTAACAATACAGCCTTCATTTGGGAAAGAGGATATTTTTTGCCATAAAAATTGCTGTGAGACACAGCTAAGTTCTGTTCAGGTGTGAGCACATTTCTGTTCTCATATCACAGAAGATCAGTGCAACCTGGTTTGTTTACCCTCAGACTATACATCAAAACAGGCATATAGTATGATCTCCACTTTTTAGGTGTAAGCAATAAGGAGAAGAGAAGCACTGCAGCTTACAAGGATAGCTGAAGCAAAGTGCAGAACTGAGCTCTACTCTCGTAACTTCCAGAACAGTGCTTTAAATGATCCTTCCCAGAACAAACCAGGGGAGACACACTCAAGGAAAGAGGCTGGCTTTAAAATGAATGTGAACACTGCATCTCTAGGACTAAATGAGACTTCTCTGTGTTTTACAACACCATACTGCATATATACCTATCTGATTTATAATTTTTTCTCACAGATCTGAGGCACAAATAGTTAATAATCTCAATGCAAATTCAGTAGCGAAAATTCCTGAATCATTGACTTGCTCTGCCCTGTCTGCTTGGCCTTTATCAAACAGTTTTACAGTCCTACCCAAAACTCATTTAAATCATCAAGCTTAAATCACACTGAATTATTGCACCATACACTGAGATGTAAAGCTTGTTCCCTTAGCCCATGTAACATCTCTAGCCAACGCAGTTGTCTCCACTAAGGTATTTCACAGATCAAATCTACAAATGGCTTTTTGTATCTTAGATGACAGCATGCAAAATCCAGTACCATGGGCCAAGGGTGTTTATCAGTCATCTTCATTATGTGATATTGTGATATCAATTATAAACTCCTTTTGGTAAGAGTGGGCGAGACAGCACCATAAGGAAAACTTCCTAAATTGTCAGGGCATAAATTTACCCATTCACATAAAAAGAACTGCTTTCCTTCTTGTATTCAGCTGTTTAATGTCTTCAAATGTGTGCATTTATTGCAAAACAAACCCATAGACAGCTTGATTCACACCTGCAATCAATGCTGGAGTTTAGCATGTTCCTATATATAGAAGAAAGAATTCATCTTGACTTACACAATTTCTGGTTCAGTTTTACAGGAATTATCCTTAAAAATGCTTTGCTTCTCATGGATCAAGCTTATACTGGGCTCCATAATAGACCTTTTTCTAAACAGTAAGTTTAGATATGAAAAACTTCAGCCTCTCTGTAAATTGTTAAAAATAATTACTGCCTATCACATTCGTATATGTACTGCATTTAACACAGAATTATTTAATACTATTGTCCCTTGTATGATAACAAAGTGTAATGAAATATTTACATAAACTTAATAATGAAGAATAAATACACTTATGCAAGGTTGTGTAAGATTTCAGAGGACCTGAGACATTCATGACTTTTTAAGGGAGGCGACAGAGCTGTTGATTACATACTGAAATGGGATGAAAATAACGTTTAGATTTAGGTTTTCTAGTTGATCTTAAACCAAAAAACATTTTCATGAACCAAAAGGGGGGGGTGGGGTGTGGAGGAGGCAGGCTGTGACACCCTTGAAAACAAAACTACTGAATACTGTATTACAAAGAGAGAGGTAAATGTGTTATTTCCTGCTACCCTGTTATTTCCTTTGACAAATCAGACCTACAGATAACTTAAATCCTGATTAGATGCTAAAGCAGTGGGATGCACACACAACTGCTGCCATGACACTGCAGTAAGAATATCAATGCCACTTCCAGAATATTTTTGCTAGACTTTGAGTTATTGCTGTGCTGTGAAAAAATTGTTTGTTCTTTTAAAACTTTGACTTTGAGTAGTTACTGTGCAGCTTTAAAAGTATTGCACACAGGAAATGAAAGAGACAAAGCTTATTTAAAATTAAAAATGTAATGCCTAGTGCCAAAGATGATTAATTAACAAAATCATTGACAAAATTCTTTCATAGCTTTGCTACCATGCCCAGTCTTTTAATGAGATTCTAATTCTCTGTTGTGAGTCACCTCATGATAATTATGCTATTATCTACTAATCTGAATGCTTAAAAATTATGCTGCCTTCTTAAGAATTTTCATAGCTGGCTTCTGTTACTCAGGTGTTCCTATTTTACTCCTTTACAGCACATTCAAGCTTTAATATCATCAAATATTATGAGAATTACTTTAATACATTTAAGTTCAGTACATGCTGTCCTTCTAAAAGTTATCACCATGTTGACAGAGTCTAAGACTGAGAACCAACAAGCTCTTGCCCATGCAACAGTCACTGAGTGGTCAACACGGAGCGCGAAGTGGACCATGGCCCTTCTCTCTCACACGTCATTAGACTACTGCCTCCCCACAGTCAGAACGGCAGGGTCCTCCCTCCCCATGTCCACACATATATACATTGTGAATATAAGCACTTCAGTTTCCTTCGACTTCTCCCTTTGTCACACTCCCTAATCCTTAGCATCTTAATATATGTCCGTAGCTCCTCCCTGACTGTGGGAAAAGTCCATTCTTTTATCTGTCCCCATGCAGAAAACCTGCTTTATTGTTTTATTCCATTTGACATCTGGAGAAAGGTGGTGAAAACTGCATTGGCCACTTAAGTGACCGTATCTTTGGCAAGCACCCTGACTTCTCAGTTTGAGCATCAAACCACAAGGTATTTTAGATAACAGAATATCTAATACCTACCCATCTTCAGAGGATCAGCGAGAGAAATTCTGTCTTTGTTACTGACAAATACACAGTAATCTCCTGTTTGAGATTAGAAGAGCTTGCAACTGAGGAACAAGTGCGTTCTCAAGCCATGCATTGCTGCCCCACTCACCAGCCACAGCAAGCTTCCTGACAATGGTGATGTATTCCCTGCTATTTCATAGACTACAGTCCAGCAAAAATATATACTGCCATTTATTACTGTAGTTTCCCAGACTGTCCGTGACACTAAATGGACACTTCAGTGTCCACAGGCTGGATAGAAGTTACATATTTATACTAGGGCTCTCGTTTGGCAGGTGTTAGCCAGGCTCATCTCTGCTTTTTGGCCTGCCTAATGGTCAAATTTTTTATTGTCTACTAGAAGTAATTTACTAAATTGCAAGCTTCCTCCCTCCTTGCAATAAGATGTCACACTCATACACCATCCTCAGCTGTTCATAAGTCACAACTCAAATCAAAACAACTCAAAGCTGGTTCATTTTAAAAGTGTAATCATTGCCCTCACACACTGCCTTTTTTCAGCTGACCGTCACCACTTCTTGGAATCAGTTGCTTTGTGTCAAGCTATTCCTCATTTAAACTTTGTCATTAGATGTTGAAGCTTTGACTCCTGTCCTGCAGTCTCTCTCCTCCAAGGCACTGGCAAGGCCCTGGAGAATCCTGTGTTAACAGCCACCATGAGCTCCCTGAAGATAAGCTCATCTTTGCTCTTGAAACAAAGCACAGTCATAAGCCTCTGTCTGCAAAAAGAATAGGCCAATGACGTTTGCTAAGGTTGAAGGATCCCAGCCTTTCCCTTATCCCCATGGAAAACAGGTGTCAGGAGCTTTCAAACTGCATGCCAGCTTGGTGCGTACTACCAAAAGCTGACCCAAGATCTAGCTTGGCCACAGCAAAATAAGAATAGTAGGCAGATATTAGATATGTTCCAAAAATGGAGAACAGGAAAAAAGGGAGTTTGTAGTCCATATCAAAATTATGTGGAAGATACACCTGTGCCTGTTGAAGCCTAGTACATATAAACTATGTTTCTTTAGTGAGGATAGACATTAAATCTTTACAGTTTAAAACAGGTTGTTCTAGGGTTGTGTGAATTAGCCTGTCTTATAGCTTTACTGCAGAGACAGCTGTTTACCCTGTTAAGACATAAAAAAGTAGGTTCCACAATAGCTTTCTGATAGGACATGACCAAGGAGTATTTTAGGCAATTCTGAAGGGAGGTATGCAGTCCATGTGTGGGTGGGAGACTGACAGTTCTTATTAAGTCATGGGATGCAATCAAGAACGTGTGAGGCCTGAATACATTTGGAGCCATTAGATTACTCATAAAAAAAGAAAATATGACAGGATGCAAAGTCATCTTACATTAATCTCTTTTTTTGTTGTTGTTGTTGATTTTTAATTTTTGGAACATACAGACTTGTAATCCTATTATATATGTTGTAAACAAACTGCCAGCCATAATGTTCCAAACATCTGATTTAGAGACAAATAGTTTCATTTTCCCTATATTCTTTTTTCATTTTGTGATGGTGGGAGAAGAGAACATTTTTTCTTTAGCACTCTCTGAGAAGTTACCACCCAGACTGTATACATGTGTACATAAATAACAGTATATATCTCTGCTGATTTTACTGGATGATTAAATCCAGAACCATAATTTTGAGAATAATTCAGCAAATCAAAATTAGTTAACATTCACTGCAGCTTTCTTTTCACTTTATGCAAATTTTTAAAAGACATGCAGATATATTCTTCCTCTTGGAAGAACTGGTCCTTGGGGGAAGCAGAGATTTTGAGACTGGAAATTTGTGCTGGACCAAGGTACCTGTTAAGATCAAAGCAGCCTGTTCAAGTGGTCTGCTCTCCATAAGGTAAACATGAACAAGCTTCTCCCACATGCTTTTCCATTTCAGGTCCCTTCTCTGTTGTCACTCTTCACTGTGAATAAAATGGAAAATAACTGCAGCAGTCCTACTAAAGTTGTGTGTGGAGGCAGGGCAACACTGACAAGGGGGAGCAGCAGGATTGGTGCTGAAACTGTGCCAACTGAGAGGGCACTGAATGATTTGAAGAAATCAGTGACATGCTCACTAAGATAATATTTTTAGACCTTGTACAAATGACCAGAACATTGCCATGGTCCCAAGGCTAAGTAGAACAGATTTTATCACAAGGCTGTTTCATAGTATGATAAAATATTTGCCTTGGAACCATTTTGTTTCAAAGATGAATCAAGCTATGGTTAGTTCTGCAAAATGTGTGGAGCGTAAAAGGTTCAGACTGTGCTTGACTACAGAGGCTGATGTGTGTGATTCAGACCAAATTGTATCAGAAGCTTACAAACCAAGGCAGCATCCATGTTGCCCCACATTTTTGCTCAGAGATAAATTTCTTTTCAACTTTCCACTTACATGTATGCATGCAGCTACTCCACTTGCATAGATATGCAACTCATTTCCATCTTTTTGTGTGCCCAGTTGCAGACTTTGACTTTTAAGCAAATTTCTAAAGAAATGGCTGGCAACTTTCTGGGAAAAGGGGCCCAATTACTAAAACCACTAAAGATATTTGATACTATAGGGGTAGGATTTGTAATTGGACAGTCATGGAAAACACGTAAAATTCTTTAATTATACTTCAAAATGAACTATGGACCTGTATAAGGCAAACAAAAAGTTGTGCAGAATTTAGACATAGCTATCTGTATTTTCACTTGTGCTAATAGAAGTAATGCTAAATGCACTTGAAAAGCCTTGTCTTCTGGTCCACCTTACACCTGTAAATGCTTTCACACTCATTATCTAGTTAAGAGTAGATCGGAGTTTTCAGACAACCGGAGAAGGCCAGGTCACAGGCACCTCCTGCTGGAATTCATACACCACCTCTAAGAGGAGCTGCTCCTTCAGGTCTGAGGTGGGCTTCCACTTCTGCACAAAAATCTCTGCAGTGTTTGGGGGTTCTGTTTCAATGCAGAAAGGGAGAGGGGAAAATTAAACTGCAAAATTTTGACACAGGGTAGGAAACTCTTCCTCAAGAGTCTTAATCACAGTGTGCCTGCATTGTAGCTTAAGTTTTATTAGTATTGCAGTTATCTAGGCTTCCCTGACCAGAAAGACATAAAAGAAACAACATATGCAAATAAAAGACAGCAAATACTGTTGTGACTAAACACAGCAAAGAAAAATCTGGTTTGCGGCACCTTGGATTAGTCACATGTTCATCAGGATCAACTAGTGTGATGAATTTGATTACTGCTCGATGTTTTAGATTCAGGGGAGTCCTAACGTGATGATTTACTCTCAGAGCAGTAATGACAGGAGTGTGACACCCTCCCACCCCAAGTCACTCTAGTGCTCGCTCACACTCTAAAGTCACATTTTTAATACAAGTTCCCTGTTGCTTCCCAGGCATGAGTTGTCCCTCATGCAAGACACTTACACACCTCTGGATGAAACAAGACTTCCAACTTCATACCCAAAGACCAGCTGAGCAACCTCTGAAGTTACTCCCTTGGAAGATTCCCAAGGAAGGAAGTGCTGCTGCTGCTGCCGGTCCCCATTAGTCAGCGGGACCTTTGCCTCCCCCTTGGAGCAGAATGAATGCTCTCTTCAGCAAAAACCGCTGTCAGTGCTACCACTGACAGATTTTGAGAAGTCTGTTTGCACTGGGAGAAAGACTGCAGGAGCAGCCTCCATCCAGAAAGCAGTATCTCACAGAATGAGCAGAAGACCTTCCCTTCTGCATATACCACTTAATGTCAGAAATCATGTCCTTCTGCTTGTCATCCATGTTTACTTAATTCCTCTTTGTGGGATGTGAATCCTCTCAGAGCAACAGCTCTGGAGAATCACATTATACCACGGAACAGAACCAAATCACACTCTAGGCACCTCCTACAAATTTCGATTTCACAGAATTTAGTAGATGATTTTATTTAAAGTCCCCTACCAACTTAGAGGACTGTAACTGGTTATTGAATTTGGTGGAGCAGGTACACAGAACAACTGAAAGGCTCTTTCTGATTGCACAAAATAGGAATGTTCCATCAGCTACTGAGCAACTGTATAAGGAAGGGAAGATAGCAGAAGCAGAAGACTGTCTGTTTATTCATTTTTTTCAAGGCCCTTTCAGGAATGAGCCAGCAGTATAGATGCACTGCGAAGTACCTGTACACAGACTCATAATTTATTAGAGAATAAAGAGAAAATAATCTGATCTTCCAGATACCTCTTAATACAAAACTGCCTGGAAGTGATGCCTTTAGAGGGCCAGAAAAGCAGGCTGCACTCCTACTGTTTAAGGGTCATTGCGTTAGGAAGAAACTTTATATTTTAAGGAAAAAGATTAAATGGTACCCCACTCAGTGTATCCTATTATTTTCAGTAGAATGTTTTTTCTCCCAGAAATTCTGCCCTGAAAGGTAATGATCTGACTAACACTGCCTGGCCCGGCAGGAACACAATGCTATCAAGCAATGGGTGGAGAGTAGGGAAATAAAACCTATGTGTTTTAATGAATGTTTCCCAGTATTGGTATTGTACCTGATTCAAGAAAAAAACATATAGTAACAAACTTAACTAACAGCTTGACTGGGTCAAATGCAATTCCCAAACACCCTCCCCAGATGCAGAGGGACAAAAATATAAATCTGGACTCCATTCAAACATGCAAACTATCTCCTTCCTAGTGGGTGAGCAAACATCCCATTATGGTTATACACCCGCTAAACAGGGCTGGAAGGGATTGCTGCAGACAAGTGAAAGACCCAGCCTATGGTACAGACAATCCACAGCTGAATTTTGTAACCAAGACCCTTTGTGTTCTGTAATGGGGCAAAAAAGATTTTCACTCCATTAGAGGTCTTGTGCTTTGTACTGAAAACAGGTCTTTCATTCAGCTAGCTTATCACTGAAAAGCTAGTCATAAGACTATACCAAGCACAACTATTACTGAATTTACCAGAAATCACACGTATACATTCAAAGGTATAAATAAACACAGATAAATAGCTGTCCTTCATTCTACATCATAGCTGTCCAAGCTGATCTTCCACCTTCAGCAGTCTGCAGAATCCCCATCTACTTCATCTGGAGCAGCTTTGCTGCTAAGATCTTCTAATATGAATAGTAATAAACATATTTAATTATAAAGCTATGGAGCAAATGTTTAAAAAAAAACTACTTTTTTTTACATTAGACTGGAATTTTAAAAAAAAAAAAAAGAGAGAAAGAGACAGAGAAAAAAAGCTGGAGATAAACCACAGAAAAGTTTTCAAGGAACAAAGACTCATATGCACAAATATCCATTGCGCCACAATCACACATGCCTTAGAAGTTCTCTAACCATTAGTTCAGCTATATTCTGAGTGCAGGTATGGCATCTAAGACATGAGAAATGTCTACAAAGTATAATTCCATTGACAAATATGAGTGTTCCTTCCACAGGTGATAACAGTTTGCATGTACAATACTGAAGTTAGTGTGACAGCAGCTACGTGTGTTACGTATTTCTGCTGCTCTAAGATGTGTATGTGGTTCTGTCAAGGACAAGGGAGGTGGAAGTATGGTTTTCTTCATGTATGCTTCCTAATTGATAGATAAAGTTGCGTTAAACTGGCTTAGATCCTATAAACAATGTGCAACTTTGTAAAAATTCTGGGAATTACTTGCCATGGCCACACACATAACCCCAATGTAAAATATGTTCTAGCATCCTATTATCTCCTTTTCCTTGAATTGTGACTATTATAGACAAGCAGGTTAACAGAATTACATCTATTTACCACCAGTAGAAATTATTCTCTTGTCCATATACAGCAAACGCCATTTCTTTGGGATATTTAAACAACTCTACATAGGCAATACTGCAGCAGAAGCCACAAGTTTTGGAGAAAACAAACCACTACCTTTCAAAATACAAGCCTTGACTTTTAAAGAAATGTTTTTTTAAAAACAAAACAAAACAAACCTTTAATACGTCCTTACTTAGTTATTAAACCACCCAGTTAGGAAGACAACAGCTATGTGTTGCTTTCTGCTCACACATCTCCTTGCCCAAGCCTTTCAGAGCTATCACTTAATTAAACAGAGTAGCCCTGATGAAGCAGGAATGCATGAAAGTCCCTCATGAAACACCATATTCAGGATGGGGACCATTAGGCCAAGTTAGCTGCCAATGCAACAACAAAAAGAAAGCATGCTTTCCTCAGCCAGGGATTGATTCAGCTGCACCACTAGCAACCTGGCACCGCTCCTGTGGAGGCAGTGCGATTTGCAGCCTGGTGTGCTGTTGCTGGGGAGTGAAGGATCTCAGGGAAGAGCAATCTGGTTTGCTAATTATTTGGGCATGATTTCTGCATCTGTTTTTTGTTAAAGCCTTGCAACAGCAGCTGTAAGAAGAAGATGAGTCAGATATCCACTCCCTTGGTGCTATGTGACCAGGACAGTCTAGTTAGACAAAGAAGAAAAAACAGGTTTTGGAAAACTGAAACAGTTCACCTGAGAGGGTAAGTGCCGGCTATAGTTCAAAGCAATCTCAGGTGGCACACAAAAGGACAAAAATAAATGTTGTAAGTCACTGAGTTTGTCTTCTAGGTGAATGGAAATCAAGATGCAGAGGGGAGAGATGCTTTTGAAGTGGGTGACAGGCAGCAATGGTGAGACTTAGGAAGGGTTATTTAAAGCATAGCTTCCCTCTTTTTAGAGAAAATATGGAAGAAAGTACATTGAGAAAAGGCCTGACATCTGTTGAGGACACAGTCCATGAAAAAGTCAAAGGCTGACCTAACTAGATAATGTCTGGGTTTAGTTATTTTTGAATTATGGTAGTTGTGCTTCTTCTGCTACTTTGCACTCTATTGTTGTGTTTCATGGTGTAATAAACCTATGTAATCTGAAACTTTTCAAAATTACTTTCTGGCCTCCCTTACTCAAGAAGTCTTTCCAACAGTTTGCTATGACTTGCCTCCAGGAATGCTGGACTTCTGGATCGGTAGCTTAGTTTGGGATACAGGAAGTATTTTTACATTGACTTTTCTAGAAGATGTCATGTATTTAAGTCACTACCACATGGACAGCAAAACTCTTTACCTGTCACTTATCTTTATTTTTGACACCAAAAAAAGACACTTATTTCTGCTGGAGATGTATAATGAGCAATTTCTCAGAACCACCTTTCTGTTGATACAGAAACTTCACATATCCTTCTTTTTTTGTGATTTCACATCACCTCTGTCTTACTTATCTGTCCTAAAATTCAGAGAAAAAAAACCCACTTGCCAACTTTCTTAAGAATACAAAAACATTCTTCCTACTGATCTCAAAAGCCCCCTGTGGTATACTGTCTTCTGGACCTAATTTGTGTAGCACCTTGCGGTGTCACATTCTGATGCATGACTAATGGTCCTAAATATCATGACAATAAAAATGTCATAGTTTACTAGTGCATGTTAACTTGAGTGGAAACTTTCACTGTGTTTAACAACATACAATAATAACAATATAGAACAGTACAATAGCAATAATGGCCTTCCAATTTCTTTATATACATGCAGAATTTAGAAAACTTGCAAAAATAGGATAGTAACATTTGGATTTATAAAAGCACAGGAAAAACATTCAAATTGTGTACAGAAACTTAGGGAAGGGAATTATTTATTTTTAAAATGCAACTGCTTTTTTCTTCCAAATTATTTTCATGAAATCATAGAATAATCCAGATTGGAAGGGACCTCTGGAATTAATCTAACTCACTGCTTGAAGCAGGTCCATTTAGATCAGGCTGCTCAGAGATCTGTCAAGTCAAATTTTAATTTCTCCAAGGACAGATATTCCATATCCTCTCTGGGCTCTCTTCCAATGTTTGATCACTCTCACGGTTTTTTCTAATATCTAATGGGGATTTCCCATGTTCTAGGTCATGTTTGTTGCATCTCATCCTGTTGCTCTTTACCACTAGGAAGAGTTTGTCTCCATTTTCTCTGCTCCCTGCCCCCAGGCAGCTGCAGACAGCAGAGACATCTCTCCTTCCCCTCTTTCCCAGGCTGAACTAGCTCAGTATCCCACACCTCCCCTTGCACACCCTGTCCTCCAACCCTGACCATCATAGGGACCCTTCTCTGGACCTGTACAGGTCCCTCTGCACAGCAGTCCTGCTCTGTAACACATTGATTGCTCCCACCAGTTTGTTATTATTGCCAGTTTTCCAAGACTGCCATTCATCCCATCATCCAGGTAGTCAATAGACACAATAAACAGTACTGTAATGCTTCTTCCTTGCCTGTGTCCCAGATTTTTGTTTGGCTGTTGCAGGCTTGTGGATGAAAAGAGAGCCTGTCTGCTGCTGACACAGGGCACAAGCTTCCAGCTTCTCCCATCACAAGGGTTTCCAAAACCCTCCTTGTCCACCCATGGCCTCTAACTCTTACTTCTCCTTGTACTTTGTGGCTTGGGCTTTTGCCTCTGCAGGACGTCTAAAAAGACCTTGTGGACATCTTGTCCCTCATTCCTGGTGCTACACAGTCTGCTCGTCTCCTCTTGCCCCTCCTGAAATGTTTTTTTTTCCAAATATGAAATCTATGACCAAATACCACCTTCACCAATGCGAACCTGAGCCAACAGTCTCTATGGCAATTCAACATTATCATTAATGGATAACTTGTCCAGATATGAGCATATTATCACCTCCACATGGCCCCAGAAGCCTATGTATGGCTCCTGATCCTGTGGGTACTTTCTGAAGACGGAGGCACTTCCCTGAATTCACAGCAAGTGCCATGTTTCACAATAGGCATTTAAAATAAAAATCAATGCTCATACCACAAGTATTTCTACAACGGTTCTGCCCTGATGTTCATATAAAGACAACAACCTTTTGCTCTCTACAAGATGCTTGAGGGTTTTCCTGAGTGCAAATATTCTGAAGAGAAGCTTCTCATCTTATACAAAAGCCAGTAAATGACACGTGAAACACCTCATTGTAGGTATAACCCCAATGACTTTTTTTATTGCCTTCCTGAAATGCAAACAACTCCTTGCTGCAGAGGTAGTTGTAACTTACTGTTTAGATATTAATGATCAGGCTGTGTTTGCCTGACTCTACAGAGCTCAAATGAAAGGGCAACTGTTCCTACACACCCTGACCCTGACAGAGTTACCAACAGCGTTGCCTGCTGTGGCTCTGCAGATGGAAGGCCACTGTTTAGACACTCAGTTGTAAGGGTTACTCCTAAACATCATGCTTGCATGCAGAAATTATCACCATCCAGCTTGTAACTCAGGGGGAGGGGAAAGATTCAAACTAGTCCATGAAAGCTTATTCAATGCAATAAAGAAAAAATTCACAGTTCAAGCTCCTTCCTGCTGCTCTGTCTCCTCAGCCTGCAATCAGCTGACAAACAAAGAGAAAGTAACTGCAATTCAGTTTATTGAAACAAGAAATGTTTTATCAGTTAATAATCCAGATACGTATTTTAATTCCAGTGCTTATCTTTATGACAGCTATACTGACTGACTGCAATAAATTTGAAATACTTATCTGAGGAAAGGTCTTGTATAAGGAAGAGTATGCTTTTCAGAACCTGTAAACCTGAAAGTCCAGCTATATTTCCCCAAAATTCAAACAGAGTATTTTTAAAGAATAATTGATTTTCCTTTGATTTCACTCAGAGTGAAGCAGAGAAGAAAATATTGTTCATCTGCTGTCACTGAGTACCAGTTTCCAGAGCCACCAAGAGGTTGTTTGTAGTTCTGGAGCTGGTCTCTGGCCATGTGAGTTCTGACCTGGAGACAAACCAATCTTGCCCATGCCTCAAGTGAAGGCCATAACCACTGGGTGATCATCTGCAGTATCTCCTGCCAAAGTACACAGAAAAACAGAGACCTATAGCCACAAAAGAAGAAACTTCTGACATGAATGTCTCTTTCTCATTTAGATGAGAAATTTCCAAATATTCCCACTAAAAACTTCCATTTCAAAAGACTTAACATTTCCTTTTCTGCCCCGTAACAAATAACCAAGACAAATGTCTAATCTGAACTTTCCCCACCCATCTCCAGCCATGAGATGAGCTGCTTTGTACAGTCATTTTCACTGTCTCTGGCTCTCTGTGCCCATAAAGAGATTGATTTCTTCTCCCTGAACAAAAAGCAGCTGGTAGAGATGGCAACTTCAGCCAGATTGCTGATGAATGAGTCAAGGACGCTGGAGGCCTGGGACAACACTCTTCACATATGCTGGGAGAGCTTGGGGAGGGGTGACCTGAAATGATCATGTATTTATGCAGACAACATCATTCTTGGCTTTGTAGAAACAGACCCCTTCACATACTGACTCACCAGGACACCCAGTAAAGGTGTTCAAATGGTGATTCATGGTACAATTGCTTCTACAGCCATTGCATCAGGGACTATCACCTTCTGTACTTGGAAGGGTTGTATCACACTGCAGACAACCTTCTCCTCTTTTTTTTTTTCACATGCAATAATATTAAGAGGCAAAGGTGGTAAATTGTGTGGTTTCTGTGGGCTACGTTACAAAGTCCAAAAGTTAAAATTAACAGGCTTGAGGAGGCGATTTGAAAATGCCATATCAGCAACCTGTTAGACTCTTTTTCACTCCCCACCCATAGTCACCTGCTTTTTCAGACAGGCTGACAATGGTAACAGGTTAGTTCAAGTTTCATACAGGTATGTCATTAAGCACAACAAGAAAATCCTTCCTTGATCAGTTCACTGCCATTCAGAGGATTAAGTCTATTCACTGCCAGTACAGGTATAATGACTCATCCTCTATGTTAAGTAAGAGACATCAACTTACTACAATACTGAATTTCTCCCAGCCCTGCCACAGGGAGAATTTGGGACAAATTAAGTTAATCTCCTTCAGAAACATTACTCAAAACACATTTTTAAGACTTTTACTCCTATCTTTGCCTCAAAAGGTGACACTGTCACATTTCCAAGATTGTGGGACAACAAAAACTGGAGCCTCCCTGAGTGGGAGGAGAGGAGAAGGAGAGGTAAAAGTCCCCTCTGATAACATCAAACTTACATACCAAACTCCAGGTTGCCCTGGGTAGACTTCTTATTGAGACGAACTTCTGCTCAAAAATGATAACCTATACATAAATTTCTGAGTGACCATTTCTATGTTTGTTTTCCCAATATTAGGTCCCTTCTAAAAAGTTTGTCCAGTGACAATGAAACTGAGCTTTCTCTCAACATTAAACCAAACCCATCATTTGTTCCCACTAAATTAACAGTTTCCAAGACATGATAGCAGTGTGACACAAGGGAAGAAATTTAGTTAAGAGGCTATCTGCTCTCTTTGGACATTTGTATTGTCACCTAAAATGTAAATAAATACCTGTATTTTATGTGCTTAGCCAGGCAGTTACATGAACAACATGAAACAAGATATTTCTTTGTCTTTATGTGAGTCGGAAAAATACTAAGAAAACAAGTTGAAGACAACAGGAAAATTCCATTAGGAAATACATGGAGTATTTCAAGAGAACCCCCAGTATTACTGAGGTAAATCCCTGCCTTAGTATAAAGAATTCCTTCTTTCACCCAAGAAGCTGAACTGTGACTACACCTCTAATTTTTGGTAGTCTGAATTATGCTGCAGATTTGCTTGATGCCTTCTGCCATCTTCTTCTGTATACCCTGCCTGATGGGAAAGGGCCAAGGGGGAGGCAGGGGCTGCCAGGGCTTTCTCAGGCACCTGGTGGTGTTAGCTGGAGTCCCTTTCATCTTTTATTCTGTATTGGTGAAAAACTCAGTGAAAAATCTGGTGAGCGAAAAGAGATTGTTCTTATTCCATGCTTGCATAAACCCAGACTCCTGAACATGGGAGATCTGAACTGATGACTTCAGACAAGTTACTCAAGGCTAGATTCAATGTAAGATTAAAGCTAACCTCAAGTCAGATGTTGAATTACCTAACACTTCAGTATATGTTTCTTGGAGTGAGATCCAAAAGGCCAGGAACAGCAAGGAAAGCTCCCTGTGCATTGCACCAGAGGAGTGAATATCCAAGGGAAGCAGTGCAGTAAAACCAGCTGCTGCACGGGGAACCATCTGTAGCTGGACAAATGCTATGCAGAAAGGTGTGCCTGAAACCTCACACCTTTCTTAAAAGTAGCCCCTAGGTTTCTTGCTGCAACTGAGCAGTCACATCCTTGCGGACACAGAGCCCAGGGTCCTCCTTTGCAGATGAGCACTGGTCTTGAAAAAAACCGACCCAAGCCAAAGTCATCCCTGTAGCGAGGCTTGTAGTGAGGTGCTGCAGGACCAGTCCAACTTGTCTTATGTCACACAGATGGTCTGTGACAAAGGATTCAGTCAACACTTTAACTGAAGTATGCCGCCCTTCTCTCCTTTCCCTATCACCAGGACACTGACTTAGCTACCTACAGAGATGAACCAAAATATCCCAAAGCTGTACATTAAACAGCACTATTGGCAGGAGGTTTTTTCCCCTGGTCTCCTGCCTTGACCACTCAAAAACATCGGTTTTGTGGTAGAAATTAGGTTAAAGTTTAGCTAGCATTCCAATAGCTCATACTAACATTGCAGCAGTATTTCCCTGAGCATCTTGCACTTGGAGGAACACTGCCATCCTTCCCATCCCCAATGGAAATTCAGTATTTAACGAGGGGGATCCTTTGCTCCAAGAACAGAGGTGAACATTCATGATTAAGAGCAACAGGATTTCCCTCACACCATCTCCAGGCCACAGAAAGAGGCAAGTGATTTATGTGCAGGCAGAATGGTTAGCCTGGATGACAACTATTTATGATCCTATATTACAAAAATTAGAGGATATGAAGCATTTTCTGTGGATTACTTTAGAAATCTACTGAAAAACACCCACCAGTTTAAGTTTCCATTGACTCCTGAAAATCACCAAGTACGTTTTTGGCCAGTCTCAAATTTTTCAGACCTGATAAAGCACAAAATTCTCAGATAGGTTTTTGTTTGGGTTGTTTTGTTTTACTAAACACTCAGATCTTTTCAAGACCGGCTTTAATGCACCTACATATTGTATTTATTACCATCTACTTTCATGTGCTGTCCACACTTAATAGGATGGAATAGGATTTTGCCAATAGTGGCAAACTACATACTTTTCCCAGCATCTTTGCCAAATGGCCATAAACGTCTGTCTGGTAGATGGCCAATGAACATTGGTGGTCTATAACCACAATTTCTCAAACAATATGGAGAGAAATCTGCTCTGGAATACCTTTGATCTGCTAGCAAACAAAGCATTTAATCACTAGGATGAAATAATAGGCGTTCTTCAAATCATTAATACAAACTTTCTGAAGGCAAGACAAAGACCTTTGCTACTCTGTGCAGTGGGACCACATATGCATCCCAAAATCTGATTATAATTTTAGCATCTACTGAGCACTCGTACCTTTATTTTTGTCTCTGTGATGAAATGACTATGTTGTATGCAGAAGAAGGGCTCCTGTGGCTGATGACATCACTGTATGCATCCCCAACTTGCTGCTACTGCAAGCAACACAACCCAGCAGCGCTCCTGCCTTTGCAGCTGAGTGATCAGGTGTATCACCTTCAGTTGTAAGGAAGGAGTGGGCTGTAGTTCTATCCCATACATCCTGCCTACTCAACAGGTGACCTTCCTGGCTATTATTCGCTGATAACACCAAGTTAAACAGGAAGTTCCCAACAGCACTAATGGTAGGGTTTGCTTTCACTGAATTGAAAGCTCCTTTCAAAAACAGCCTGTATATTTTCCTGCCTTTGCTGCCTTCCTTGTGAAAAAAGGCTCTGATACCACTGCTACATGTGAAAAGCAAGCACAAGCTTCTGTCACTCACAATTTACTGATCACCACTTCTCTCACTTTCAAGTTGGATTTAGAGAATTTCTGGGCAAGAATTTGCATATGTACTCCCCTGTTTCATTCAGTTCCAACAGCCTTGCAGAGAGAGCTCCCAAAGGCTTTCAAAGAGGAATGAGATCTTTACTGGGAGCTTCCAAACAAGTCTGTCTCCATCTTTCAATTTCTGGTTGTTGGTGTTTTTTTTTAATGCAGAACACCTCTATAAACTCCAGCGGGTGTAAACTCAGCCCAGCCTTTTAGAACTCGCCTTAAGATCCATTAGGGAAAGAAAATTCTCAAACAGCCCACATCTGGCATACTGAAGAAAGCAGAGTACAGAGGCACACTTCCAGAGATTTCAACATTTCTGCTTTCCTTCTGATACCCATGTAGCTGGCTGGCTGTGGCACACCTGTGTGTGTCCTTGCCCTGGAGCAATAACCGTCCTGAGGAGCTGCAAGGATGTATCTCTGCCAAGAGCCCGTTCAGACTTATCTGCAGAATGACTGAACAGAGCCTCTCAGACCTTGTGGCAGCAGAAAGCCCAGGTCTATGTGAAATCATGAGAGATCTATGTGAGCTAGAAGGCTATATGTAGACTGGAAGAGGAGATGGTTGTTATAAAATAGCAATCAAGGGGTTAACAGCACAGACCAGAAATGCTTTGGGATAATGCCACGTGCCAGACCTCCTCTCCTTCCTGTTCATTCAGCAGGAGTTGTCCTCCCTGCACACTATTGGGATGCAGCTGAAATAAAAATAGCCCATTCCCTGCAATTCTCTGGACCGGCTTCAGCTGGGCAGGATTTTTTGTGCAGGAAGGAGGATAGAGCAGGAAGGGAGGAGAAGGATTTATCTGAGAAATCCCTTTGGAAGTCTTGCCACCTCTGGCAAAAGCAGCTCAGCTGCCTGGGTATTGGCACTAACATCAGGGTGTCCCTGCTCACAGCCTGCACGCTCTGCCAGCCCCTGCAAGGGTCTCAATTTCTCTTGCTTCAACACCAGTCCCCAGTGGCACTCCAGAGCAGTGGGATGCTTTGTGTTAATCCTGTTTTCACTGGTGACAAAGAAATACCACCATTAGACATAAAACATTAATACTGTTCAAATCACAGAACACAGCGCAATAATGTTCTCTGGGATTTTTATCACGCTCAGCCATCTAAGAATCAGGAAATGAGACTACCACAGCTGTTCAGGGTTCCTCTGCATTTAGAGGCAGACACTTTCAAGGGGCAGCTGGTCCCATTTGTCCAAAACACACATTTTAGGGTGATTCTAACTTTTCACCAAGACTAAATTAATATGCTCCCCAGATACTGGCACTTCCCATCTGTAAGTCCCACCAGACTAAAAATAACTATTTGAGGCCTTCTTAAGAACTAGACAGATATGATTCATAAAGCTGTAGTCACAATAAAATGATGGTGCCAGCTCTTACTAAAAAAGGTGTATCTGAAAGGCCACAGAGCCTAAGTCCCACCAGAAGCTGGTGAGATCTGTTAGCAAGAGTTAGAGCTCTACGTTACTTTTGCAAATATTGCAGCAGTTGCAGGCTGATCCTGTAAATCTCTGTCCAGTCCTGATGCCTACGCTTCAGAGTACATTCCAGCAAAAGAGCTGCTTGTAACAAGAGATACTTGAGAAATCTCACTGATTAATGCAGCAAAAGCTTAAACAGTGATTTGGCCACAGCCTGTCAGTACCTACATTTGGGGGACATTTCATCAAACAAGTAAGACATGATGTTATTCGATGGGTGGAAGTTAAAACTGAATGGAATCATGCCTACATTAAGATGTGTATTTTTTAAAAGGAGCATGATTGGCCGCTAAGGTGGTGACTGGTTCTCTGCCAGCAAAAGATTTCGATAAATAAGACTGATCTTTCCACAGACACACTGAAGCACACCTGTTGGGTTGATACAGAAATTACTAAGTGAGTTTGACAGTCCCTGCTGTTCGGAGATGGTAGTAGTTAGCCACTTTTCTCCCCAGATGTACAGTAGTGTCTTTGCCTTTAAGGTTTTCTCCAGTTCTTTGCACATCTCAAAAGATGGAAAGAAAGAGAAAGGAACATTGGGGTGTATTATAGAGGTGATAGGTAACCAATGAGCAAGTAATTCTCAGATCTGTTTGCAGCAGAAGACAACAGGGTACTTGATGAAAACCACAACAAAGAGATGCTCTACACCTGTGTGATGGGACAATGACTATAAGAGGTAGATATTTGAAATCATTATGACACTGCAATATCTAGTTTTTTTCCTACTAGTAAAATCCATAGTGAATAAAAGATCAGACCCTCAAAAAAAATCTTGGCTGGCATCTCAAGAGCTATGGCAGCCAGCAGTAGAACAGAAGCAAGAACCTCCTGAGGCTTTAGACTACAGAGGAGATACCAAAAATTGCTTTTCTGCACCAAAAGACACCAAAAATCACCTTTCTCTAACTCCCAGGTTTTCCTATCAGCAAAGGTATTGAAAACTATCCAGACTGTCCAAAAGAGGAGCGTGTCAAGTGCATCATTCCCACCATCATGTTTTGTACAGGAGTGGGGGTCCAGTGCTTCAGGCGGGAACAAGACCACACAAGGTCAGCAGCCAAATAGAAGGCATTCCTGCTTCAATCCAGTAAAAGCACAGCTTGGTAAAGGCTCATCAGGCAACACACACCTATGCAGCTTAGAAAACCTGCAAATGGCAAATGAGGTTGCAGTCAAGGAAAACAGGTGGAAATTTATCAATGGGCTCTTTGAGTTGTTCTCAGAACTCCTTGATAAAGGCAGGGGCTTAGTTACAACGAGTCTGTTGGCAGAAACAGCACATTTTCCTCCATCCAAGCGATTGGATGATCAGACTCGTATGATTGCCTTTAGTGTACTGACTCACCAGAGGGCAGCAACTTTCCAGATGTGATGTCAGCCCATAAAAACGCGACGCGTCCCTCCTGCTCTCCCGGTCGGACCGTCCTTCTTCATACTGTACCCTGATGTCAGCAATCCCATTTCACATGCTTGGCTGGCAAACTAAACATCACAAGATTTTGGGATAATAGCAAGTCAGGTCAGGTATCTGATGCACGGTTAATCTGCAGTTCAATGTCTCAGTGTGTCTGTAGTATTAAAACAGTCTCACGCAATTAGTCTGCAACAAGTAATCGTCTAGGATGATCTGCTGCCTTATAGAAACAGAATTTTATGTCACTTTATGGCAGATCGAAAAGATTTTTTGAAGGAAACTTTACTTTAGTAGCTAGATATGCTGGCAGAAGAATCCCCCCCTCCGTTTTCTACTTTTAACTGCAGGATGGAGCAAATTACATTTATCCTCCATTAAGACAGGCAAAAACTGTCTTCCAGGAGTATTCCCTGGGAGGAAGCAAGCCTGACATCTGTGTATCTCTGGTGATAAGTGTCTCTGCATCTACCCTTCCTTATTAGCTCTACTCCCTTTCCTATGCCCTCATTTCCCATGCCAAAATCAGGATAGTATTTGCCTCCAGGTGGGGACATTAGGAGAGTTTCTGGGAGGCATTGTCCTACATGTGCTGAGAGCAACACAAAGCACAACAAGCAGGAAAACTTCATCGTAGCTGCATTTCTGTTCTTGCCACCTGGCTCCTGGGTGGCCTGGTGTAAAACCGATGCCTCAAAACCTCCAGCACAAACTTAATGGTGTCATTGATTACTAAACTGGAGATAGACTAACTGTGGAGACTGAAGGACTAAGTCCATTTCCATTTCAGCTGAATGAGAATGGTGCCACTGTTGACAGCAGGGCCTGCAGTTTGCCATCAGTGATGTGTAACATCCATCCTGAGGGCAGCCCGCTGAAGGAGCACCCAGGACGTATGTCCACTGAGCAGCCACCAAGATCCTGCATAAATACAAGATGCAGCTATGGCATAGTTAAAGAAACAAAAACAAAATCCACTGGGGGTTGTTTTAAATGCCTCCCTAGCTGCGTCTTAGTCCTCACCTGGGAAGGTGAGAGGAATTGGAACAGACATTATGGGAATGCGAAGTATTATCAAAAAATCCCTATCAAGAGACTATAAGAATTTGTCAAGTACCAAGGAAGCATGTCATACATGCGCAGGACTGCAGGCTGGAGCACAGTACGTTCATAGCAACATGTTCAAAGTATAAACCCCTTTGCACTTGAGACCAAACTTCTCAAAGATCCATAAGTGTTTGGTTTCATGTGGAAGCACTAACTCAGAACAGAAACTGTGATTTCTGAATAACAGAGGGCAGTTGCACCTTCCACCAGCAGATACCACTTAGAGATTAATTACTTGGAGCCTAAACATGTATTTTGGGTACTACTTGAACTGGAGCAGCAGTCCCAGATGAAATCGCAAGTCTGTTATGTTAGTCACCACACACACACTGTCAAGAAAAGACAGGCCTGCCCTAAGTCATTCACTGTCTAAATAGACTGGAGGAAGGACAGGAAAAGAGCGACATGGAGAGGTGAAAAGGCTTAGCCAAGGTCCTGCTGCAGCAGAGTGTGAGCAGGTCAGAACATCCCCCTGGTCCAGCTCTTCTCTCCACCGTCATTTCTGCAGTTGGTGCTCACCAGCTTTCCCCTCCCTGCAGGCTCAGCCTTCCGCGCTGTTGATAAAATTTCTGGAGCAACATGAGAGATGACGGTATGGAGTGAGAAACGCTGGTGGGGAATGGGTGCAGGTCCTCCAGCACGTCCAGGTCAACACAGCACACCAGAGGGAAACTAAATGAAATAGTTTCTCATGAAGGAAAAGAGCTTTCTAAGTGAAACAGTGGAGACAAGGGGGTGCTTGCCACTTACCCCCGTAGCGGTGGGATCACCCATGGCCAAGATGCCCACACCCCAGAGGGGTTGCACAGATGCCTTCCCCAGGGCTGTGCAGTCCTGCAGCCCACACAGGACCCCCTCCAGCTTTTAGCACATGGGCCTCAGCTAGAAAGAAGGGAAAAAACCAACAAAACAGGGCTGAAGTTACCTACATGGGGAAAACACTTTTTCCCCAGCATACCAATGGTTTTATGGCTACACTCAGGCAGAAAAGGACTCCTCATCCATGACCCCCCCTCCGTCTGGTTCACAGTTGGAAATTCAGCCTTCAAAAGCAAGGGCTAGGATCCTACTTTTCTTACAGAAGTACTGGTATCCAGAAAACCCTTCATGTGCCCTGTGCAGTTAATCAGGGCCAATATACGTTCTTCAGCTACTATCCCAAATTGTCTGGTTTTTTCCTCTTCAACTGAAATCTCATTTGGTTCAAGTCTTTCTACAATAACTTAATTATATTACTAAAATTATTTTCTCTATCCCTGTTTTTCTAAGCTTGTGTACAAGCAATTTCTTTTAAAATATTGGGGGTGCGAGTTGTGGGTGTGGTAAATCAGGATAGCAGAGACTATTGCTTTGGATTTCTGAGATAAGCACACATCTAGCATGTATCAGTTTGCACAGAAACATGTTTTTTGCCTAAAGTGTTTTTTTTTTCCCCCAAGATCCTTGACAAGGAATTGATAATAATGTAGCCAAACAAACATTTAACCACTGTAAACTGTGGAGACTTTCTGACAGTTTTAACAAAGTTTGTCCTTCCAGCAGTCCCTGTCAAGCACTACATTATCACTCACCCTCAGGAAGGGTGGTACAGAAGACTCACAAAACTTAGATTTAACAAGAGCAAAGGGAAGCAGGCAGGAAGGAGTCATATAAATTATTCATATGAGCTGCAGCCCTGCAAATTAATTCTTAGTGCAGGAGAAAGACATTCTTGCACACTCTTGCAGAGCTTACAGCAATCAAAGGGCACCCTGCAGCATCAGAAGGGCCATAGCCAGAAAGAGGGATGAAGTAAAATGCAGAGCATGGGTGCAAAGAGCTGCTGGAAGCTGCTGCCACCCGTTTGTGGGGCAGTGCATTAGGTTCCCTAACTCATATTTTGGAAGAAGCTCCCTCTCCGTGGGTGAGGTAACAGTACTGCAGGTGTTCATCTTGGAGGGCATGCGATAGCCCCACTCCTGCACAGGCTCACGCCATGGATGTGGGCATTGCTTTCTGCTGTGGCTGCTGGCTGACATCAGAGGAAGCCACTGCCTGCTGAACATGTCTAACCTTCCAAGAAATAGAGTTTTTAAAAACACACCCTCCCATAACCACAGTCTCTTCAATAGATATTAATAAAATTTAATCATTTTAAAAGAATAATTTTATCACTGATGACTAAAATTGAGCACTTGCAAACCTGCAGCTGTATTTTTGTTACCAGGCTTGAAAGTTCATTGCCTGGAGCCACCAGGAGTTCAGGCCTGGTGGTGTCCCCCAGGGTTTTCTACAAGACTGTCCTCCTTCTCCCAGGATGCCTCCAGGAGCCCACATCCTCGCTCATCCTCGCCATCCCACCACAGCAGCACTTCAACTGCTGTGAGCTGGGGACAGCTTGTGCTCCCCAGTGAGTCTGTCACGTCTTGCACACTCCCTGTCTCGGGCTAGTCACTGCTCCTTCTGCTTTTCAGTTTGCTGCAGTGTGAGGGATAAAGCATGTAAGCAGCCATGGAAGCCATCAAAGGAGACTTACTTTGACACCTTTTTGCTATCATTTGCATGGCAGCTCTTCATTACAGTTTGTACAGCATAGTCCTTTGCAGCTAGGCAAAAAAATCTATGCAACCATGTCATTACAAAAAAAAAAAAAAAAACAACCAAAACTAAGCTTCAATGACCCTTTTTTTCAGAAGTTACACCCATTATGTAGGGTTAGGTTTCTATGCATAATACCAATTTCCAGATAATTGGTAGCTTCCTAAGGGAAAAATCATGATTTATATTATGCAGTATAAAAGTAGTTTTTTGGTAGTTTGGTAGTGAACAAAATATAGCTGCAAATGTTTACTTCTTAATAGATAAGCAAGAGTCTTGTGTCTTCCTGGAGCCTGACTGGAATTCAGATATTGTTTGACTTTTTCTCTCCCACAACACGCATTTGATCTTATAATACTTTCGAAACCTTGAGCAAATAGAATACTGCAAGTTAAACATTACATGACTCAAATGTACCCATTACCATGACTTCAAAACAACTGCTCAGAAGAACTTAGATCTGTAAGCAAATATTTTAATGAGGAATTAAGAGTAACCAGTATTTACCACAGCTCACTTTCCTAATAATTCACCTGCCAGCTCTGTGAAAATTTCTGAATATAACACCACTCCTAGCCATTCCTACAGCTTCTTTTTTGTTGGTGGGTGGTTGGTATTTTTCCCCATCGGAGAAGCCCAGAGCATTTGACATCTGTTCGCTATTTACCCAATGCAATGCACTTGGCAAGTCCAGCCAGTTCTGCTCATTTCACCACAAGAGTAAACCAAGGCATGGTGAGACAGAGCCTCACTGACAATGTTAATGGCTTACATGGCAATGTGACAATTTACACCAGGTAATGATATATCCAAGGATGTTAAATTGGTTGCCAAGGCTATGAAACAAGTAAGGGCAGAGCCAATAGCAGCGGGAGACATTGTAGTTTTGGTCACCTCTGCTTGACAGCACAGCACCTGCAGATTGGACCACTGGCAGCCCCTGAGAAAATCCTGTGGGAAAGGGGTTTGTTGTCAGGAGTCTCAAGAGCACGTTTTTTCCTTGTTTGAAAATTAAAAAAAGAACACACAAGTCAACATAAATACATGTATTTGAGACACATTTAATAAAAATAACTCAAAAAATCAAATACAAAAAGGCAATGTTTATTTTCAAAATTATAGTCACTCATCCCTTCTAAACTGAATTTCCTATGAGAAAATATAAAACAATGACATTTAAATGCAAAGGTTTCAGTTTAATTTTTCTTTATTTACTTCTCATTGTAGATGCCTGCTTGCTGACCCCATCAAAAACAGTGCCAGAATTAGTAATTATCTTAGTGGAGTCAGGATTTCAACCCAAAGTAATATGTGAACTCCTGCAGGTAACAACTGAGGACAAGCAACCTGAAAATGGCACCTATGCTTGGTCTTATAGGTTGGGGAGGAAAGGCAGATACTTTCTTAAGCTGAACATAGCCTACAACGTGTCGGCTTTGATCTCTATAACTTTCTCAGTGTCACACTAAAGCAGTGCAATAAACATCCTTGTTTAAAGCAAAAAGTCTTGCATAAGGCAAAAGTTGGTTTAAGCATCCCTTTAGAAACAGTATTGATGATACAAATAGCCTGAAGTAATACCTACACTTTTCATTAAGAAGAATCTCTGGATTATTTTATTTCACACAGACTGATGTTACCATGTCTTCGTTAACCTTCTGTGTTTGCAAGTACATTTTTCTACTTTAAATATTATTCTTCCTCTTTTGTTCTCCTCAGAGCTACATTTCAAGATGGTGTGACATTAGTTCTTCAGTGAGAAACCAGTTTCCTGACCCAAAATTATATTTTCCCTCCCATATCAAGTCCAGTGCAATTATATTTACTTCAGTAATTTTCTCAGAGCTTTAATAAGGCAAAGCAACTTCATTTATTTAAAGCTTTTTGAGTGTTTGTTATTGATGTCTCTAAGTGCCAGAAGGAAAAGGAAGTGACAAATAGTAATTTTCAGGATTTCATTTTTTAATTACAAAATTCTACTCCAGACTAATAAGAACTGACAGAGTTCTACAAATAGACGTGTGTTAAGAGGACAGTATGTGTGCCCCCCCAAAAGCAATGGAAAGACGTTCTGATGTGCTTTAGTATCGCTGGCTCCAGAAATTATGGGGTTTAATTGCCTCTTGCTTGAGAAAACAGGTATTTTCAACAGTATTGATTCAGACAGAGCCCACAAGCTTTGAGACTATGTGGTCCACCAAAGCCATTAAAAGATCCTTTGTTTATTTTAACAAACAAAGCTCCACCCTGGTCTTGGAGCCAAAAGACAGTGGGTGTAAGTCAGTGCATTTGCTTTCCTTCTGAAAAGGAGACTTCTGAATAATGCAAATTTCACATTTATCCGAGACCCATACCACTTCTTCTGGTGCATTGAGACATAAATCATGTACTAGGTAAAACTGCAGAGCTTCATCATGTTTTGTTTTGCCCTCCTCTCATTTAAAGAATGCACAAAGAAAACCATGAAAAAGGTAAAGTTATTATAAAAAGCTTGGTTACCAGCACAGGCAGATTCTGTGGCTAATGAGATGACAGATACTTCCACTTCTTTGAATCCTTTCTTGAAAAGGTTTATCTGAAATGTAAACGGGTACAGGAAAGTTAACTGAATTCAACTCAGCAACCTGGACCAACATTACAACCCACAGTACAACAGCTATGACTTTATGGTTATTTATTTTTTAAAATTAAGAATTCCAGTACTGTTAGGGTAATTCTGTCCCCAGTGTTAACAGAACCTAATTTTTTTGCATATATCTAATCTTCTGCGTTTTACAGTCCCCTGCTTTGGGACACTCAGTGGCTATAGGGCTGTTCACTTCCCAAAGGCCTTTCACCTTTTTGGTATTAAAAAAGGATATCTGTAATGTTTGCACTCTAATGGTAACCAGACGTGGCAAGGATGAAAGTAGAGACTGATTCCCACAAAGCAAACTTTAGCCCCAAAAGACTCCAGCTAAAGCTAGCTTTCTTCAGCTGTGTCTTTCCACCTGGATTTCTCCTTGCCTACACAAAGGTCTCCACAGCCACCAGCAATTCCATGCCATCTTTCACTGTTGCTATATGGTGTGTGTGGCCTCTTTTTCCCCAAATCACATGTTGGTGGGACTAGGGCAGCTGAAAGAAAGGGACCATCCAGACAAGCTGTTTCCTCCCCATATATGAAGGTCGCCGTTTGGGGGGCATGCACTTGAACAGCTGCATTGGGTTCTTTCTTGTAGGAGCACAACAGCATCTCAGATTTTGTTTTGCCCAGTGGTAGGCTCTGAAGTGATTTCCACCCACCTCTTTCAAGATACTGCAGTGGCAAAAATAAAACCCACTAGGCCTAGTTTTAGCCACAGCAATTACTTTGTGGTTACTGCCCAGGGCACAAGGAGAAGCCCACCACGGGTTCTGACGTAACAGCCCTGAGCTCAGGAGCCAGACACAAACTGTAGACCAAAATATTTCCTCATGAAATACAGAATTCCATGAAACTAATGTACTTTGTCAAAAATTCAGTGGTCACAGTATTTTGATGGAAAATCTATTCTAAAAAATTTTTAATGTTCAATCACTGTTTAAAGGTGGAATTTTTTTAATTAATCAAGTGGCTTGAGTTTCCATTTATGGAACTTTGAAACCAAAGCCTTCTGGTCTCTCTGGCCTTGAAAAATATTGCTGTTTTGATTTTCTGCCTTGTTTCTTTAACAAAGCACGAGAGCTGAAATGCAGCAGGGTGGAAGCTGTCTTCTCAAACACACTGTGGAGGGCTAGCCACAGGCCCACCAAACTCTCATCTAATAAACCGCACTCAACCCTTGTCACTGCAATGCAATAACAGCCTTGGATTTCTTTCAGATGACCCATCAGTTCCCTCTCTGCATGCCTTTGCTCCCCCCACTCGTTCTCCCAGCCCCAGAAAGTACCAGAAGCACCTCATACCCCTCACTTCCCTTCCCCTCCTTCTTTCCCAGGGGTGTTTTCTCAACTGCTTTCCATTCCTCAACATGCTTCGCTTTATTCCTCTGCAGAGGAGTAAAGAAGCCAAAAGAGAGCTTTTTAAAGAGTTTTGCTTCGTCAGAAGTCTTTTGAGTGTTCATTTGCACTCGAAATAAAACCAAAAGTCAGGGCCCCCGAGTACACTGCAGCAGTGCCTGTGTTTAGTTACTGCGCTTGTTGCAGCAAGTAAGTTACAAAATCTTGCAGCGGACATGGTGGCCCCAGATTATATCAATAAATTGGCAAAGTCTACTCTTGGCTGTTTGATACAAGATTCTATTAGAGGTCAGATGCAAATGATACACATATTACGTGTTGTACAGACATATATTTGTCCAGAGAAAACCCAGTCCACATCAGAATAAAAATCATGTCAGCAACACTGCCAGATTTGAAAAATATATTTTAGCCCCTTGCTCTCAACCATTACCCTTCAGGGCATTACAGAGTGTCCTGGAAAACAGCTAGCATTTTGCACTCCTCCTCTGCACAAAACAGCTGAAACTGTGTTTGTTTTTCTAAAAATGCCTAATAATTAAGAGCTTCCTTGCCAGGATTCAAGCTGAAGCCAAAAGCAGAGATGATATTAACATCCTGGAGAGTGGGAAGGAGAACTTTTGTGTGAAATAAATAAATAAATCCCCTATCAAAGGGAGAAAGTAGAGAAAGATGAAAAGTCAAAGCACTTAAAAATTAGTAAAGGACCTGAAACTTAAACATGAGGGAAGGGGTCATATTATATTGTCTCTTCATGGATATAACCTTGCTTCTAAGATCATCTTAAAGCAACTATTTTTTCTAGAAAAGGGGATGAGAACAAATTAAAATTCCGCAATTCTTTTAGAAGTGCAGCCTTTTCTTTTATTAGTCTGGAGAGGAGGAGGCTCAGAGGGACCTTATTGCTCTCTAAAACTACCTGAAAGGGCTGTAGACAGGTGGGGGTCAGTCTTTTCTCCCAGATAAATAGCGACAGAAGAAGGGGAAACAGCCTCATGTTGTGCCAAGGGAGGTTTAGATTGGATATTAGGGAAAAAAAATTCACTGAAAGTGTGGTGAAGCATTGGAACAGGCTGCCCAGGGAGGTGGTGGAATCACCATCCCTGGAGGTGTTTTAAAAACATGTAGAAGCGGTGCTTAGGGATGTGGTTTAGTGATGGGCTTGGCAGTGCTGGGTTAACAGCTGGACTTGATGATCTTGAAGGTCTTTTCCAACCTAAATCATTCTATGACTCATAGTTCCCTGCTTTGACGCTGTTAAAGACACTCAGATTTCAGTGACATGACACCTTTTAGAAAGCTTAGAGCATCAGACTTCCAATTCAAAACCTTTTTCTTCAAATCACAGAACATTAGCTTTTTCACAGGACCACCAACTTAAAGCAAACATCCCATATCAAACTGAACAGATAGTTTCATGAAACCTCTCCATAAAAGCTGGCAAGACTATCTGTCATCTGGTAGTTGCGGTATCACTCTGAGACTCAGGGCATCTGGGTACCATTCCCAGCTGCGTCCCAGTACTTCTTTATGTATTTTAGACAAGTCATTTACCTCCATATGCCTCAGTGTTCCAAATGCAAAACATAGAAAAAATGGGCATTATGCTACTCCATGGTACTCACATTGTTTATACATGTACACATGGCCTTTTTTACTCCAGCCAGAAGCATTTTTTCCATATTTGCTTGCAAAAGCTGCTAAATTCACTGAAGTCTCCTTTAATTCTAAAGCTGGGTTTAGTATTGAACACACATCCTTCGATATTTAATTTTAATTAAATAAATTTAGGATGCAGTATACCTTGAGAACCACCAGCTCAACACAAATAATAATGAGAAGAAAGCACCTGTTCGTCAGTAAAGAGCAACTCCTAGAAGCTTGGAATAGTTCATTTAATATAAAGAAATTTAGATCTCTCACCTTGCCTGGAATCCCAGGTCTCCCCTAGGCTCTTTGCAGTGGCCAGGGGAGCCTACCCCTTTCAAAAAATGTAAGTTTGCATCAAAAAATCAAAAATTCTTCAAAGCCTGAAACCATTTTTTACCTGGTATGACTCCTGAGACCAGTGTGTATGTATTTTTTTCACAATGTCCGCTTTATGAAAGGGTAAAATGAACCACAGAGGTTAAATGATTCACCTACAAAGTCTTTGGACACAATTAGAAACTCAATGATTTGCATTCCCAACCACTAGATCTAAGAAAAAAGACCAGTGCCCCATGCCAAGCAGAGCCAGGTATCAGACAAATCCATTTCAGAAGAAGGAAGCTCTCCAGCAAATGCAACACAAGTGCATTCCTTTTAACTGAAGAGGAAGCTCTGCCCTTAAGCCATACCCTTCCTGGCTCATAGAAACCTCTGCAAAAAGCAATTTTACACAGTTGAGTTTTAAGTCTCTTAAGCTAATGCTCTATTTTCCTTCTCATTCCTTGACATGATAGGTGCATCTCATAGCAAATCGGGAAAGACACTCTCACTGGTTACCAACTGGGAAAGAGCTGGGAGTTCTCACAATCCTGGATATGCCACATGCATCTACCTGTGGCCTCAGGCAGGCAAATGTCTTCCAGTGCTCCATGCTGCCAACTAGAAATAGTATCTGCAATCTCTGATTGCTTTGAGGCTCATCTCAGTCACTGAGCTCCATGTTTTGCATTTAAGATTGCAGGCACTTCACATAGTGCTGCTCTTACACCACAACATCAGAAAACAGCAGTGCAGACTTGCAGCCGAGCTTTCCATTTCAGACCTCCATCTTCCCAGTCTGGAGGAGCATTGCTAGTCTGTGAATATCCCATTCTATGATTATTTTGAAAACTATTTTGGTTCAGCTGGATCGTGCTTGAAGGTTTCCTAAGAAAACCCAACCGCTTTTGCATATAAAACTTCTACTTCATGAGGCTCAGACCCCTTCTATTCCATTTCCTTTGTCTGTGTTCAGATTTGCTTCTAGTAAACAGTTTTGTTTTTCAGATTTAACCAGTACGAAGAATTTAAGTCAGCCAGATGGAAATACCTTCGCAAAATTACTGAGAAATGTCATGTAGTAATACTGTGAATGAGTTCCAGGAATTACTGAAAGTCACTTGCTATTTATTGCTTAGTAATACAGTGTTTGAGGTTTCCTGTCACTAGTTCAGTTGTGCCAAAGCTTAAAAAACTATAATATGGTTTCACATGCTGGCAAATGCCTTCTTCCACCAGATCACTTTACCAAAAGAAATGACCTGGTATTCAAGCATGCCTGACAAAGACATGTGGACCTCTCTTTATTCATTTTGTGACCAAACTGCTTGCAAAAACTAACTGTGAGAGCAAAAGCAAAAAGGATAAGACAGAATAATTGAAGTGCAGCAGGCATCATTCTCCCATGACTTCAGACAAGTAATTCTGTCGCCCTTACCAAATAACTCAAGCACAGCATTTCGTGTTCATGTTAATTTGAAGCTGCTAGTCCACATTGGATAGGCAGCTTCTCACCACCACAAGGAGCAGGGCTACTCCACATACCCCTCTATTCCTGCAGCTGTCAGCTGAGAGACAGCCTGGCTGTCATGACTGCAGGGAACTGACTTCCTCAGCAGGAACACACAAACACTCCTGTTCCCAACAGAAGCATAGCAGAGCATCTCAAGACACCCTGCCTAGATGACTGAGGACCACAAACTCACATAGCCTGTCAGGGACCTTGGGAGGATCCCAGTCCAAACCCCTGCCCAGAGCAGGCTCAGCCATGGGGTCAGACCAGGTTGCTCAGGGCTTTTTATCCTGTTGGGGCTGGCAATACTCCAGGGATGGAGATAGCACAACCTCTCTGGGCTGTCTTCACTGGGAAAAGCCTCTCTTATCATCGGGCTGAGCATCTCCTACTTCAGTCTATGACCATTGCCTCTCACCCTTCTGCTGTTTGCTGCTCTGAGGAGCACCTCTCTCTTCTTAGTAACCTCCTCATAGATATCAGTGGGCAGAAGGGCACAGCAAGAACAGCACTGCTCCATGGTGCACACAAACAGGGTGCTCCCAGCACAGGCCGTACCCACAGTGGTGTCAGGTTGGTGACAATGACCAGTCCCATTTGCAGCCCCAAACAAGGTGAGGTAACAAGTCAGTCCTGGGGTCCACCAAGGGAGTCCAGCCACAAACAGTAGGAGACAGGGCTGGGTGCACTATGATGTAGCTCAGGCCAGAACGGTCTGATGGGCCATTGGGTTGGACTAGAGACCTCAAAGGTCCCTTGCAACCTCCACAATTCTGTTCTAGATCATTTCAGACCTCATGTTTGTGTTCTGGGAAAGCAGTACTGAAAAGTAAAGTTTTTGGCCCATATGCTGGATGATTGTAATCTGGTGGGCAGCAAATTAACTGCCAACACTGAATCCCGTTTCATAAGAGTAGATGCACAGTGAATGGAACCAAAGGAACAGACTGTCTTTAATTCCCTCATGAGGTTTCTAATGCAGTCTACTCACAGACCTGGATTCAGTGACACAGAATCTCTTGGGAGGTTCCTCAACCTCTTTCAGGAACAGCTTTCAGTATGTTCAATGTAAACAGGAAAATCATGGTTACCGGTATATACTGTGTCCATCTTTGCTTCTGTCTCCCTTGATAAGCCTCAGACTCACAAATTTTCCAAGCTTGGGAGAAGCAGTAATATTTACCAAAAGACAGTCTTGTCAAGGAAGTAAACACCATTGGTAACCTTATCCAGGAAACTGTCTGCAAAACCTCAGCCTAGTCAAAACAGAGAGATCAAGATGACTGCAAAGACCCAAGATAAAAAGCTTTTTTTTGAGAGCCAAAGCAGGTTGTACTGACCAGAAGGAGCAAACAGGGACAACCTTTACACGTGTTTATAGCAGAACAGTGATCAGAATATATATTCTCTTGATCCTTTCTAACTGCCCTAAGGGGACACAGATTACACAGCCAAAGCCACCTCCCTGTTTCGTGTGCCATCATCATCACCAGTGAAAATGCAGGCTTGTTTGGTGACAGAAATAGCCCTATGTCTCAAGCCCAGACAGGCCTGGTACTTCTGGGAAACCACCTCTGCTAGTTTCTGCGTGTTTCCTTAGAGTTAGACCAGTTAGGTCATGTACTCTTCCTTGGACACTATCCAGATTCTAAGGGATTCGTCTTTCTGCCCCATAAAAAGTCATGTCTGTACACCAGCACAGCACTCTGATGTGGTTTTCCACCTATTTACATGAGTAATGTCAACAGTGGCATGAAGTGGTATGGCCACCAGCTCTAAGGCAGCACCCTACAGCCTTTCAAGGATGTGTTCCAGCTCAGGTCTGCCAGAAAGAAGTCAAACCCACCAGCACCCTTTCAACAAGGACAGAGAAAACAAGGTAACACAGTGAGAATTGTAGCAGAGGGGAGACTAGAAGCAGGGATACTCTAATTCTACTACTCTGGGGCAAAACTGTGTGGGGATTTCCAAAAAGGATAGCAGCCCAGAGCTCAGACAATTTGGCTTCTGAGGACAGGGGGTAAAGACAGCCTTTTATTTTACAACCCCAAGGAACAGACAGCAGGCAGGAGTTTTAGGGGCTCTGCTAAACTGGCAGAGATCTGGGGCTGACTGGCATGCTCACTTAAACAGAGCATATGATCATCAGAGAGAGCCACCTCCCTGCCCTCGCTGTCCATGCTCCCACCATGGTTCACAGCCTTTGTTTCTCATGTCCTCCCTTCCTACTCGTAACTCCCATCCTTCAGCCCAAAGTTACTCCAAATGATGTCTGTGATTATAAAGCTCCTCAAATGAGGAAGTACAAAGCCACATCTCCCCTCCTGCCTGGGAGACTGGGCACACATGACCCTTGTATTACAGATATGCCACCAGGACTGACAGTTTGACAAACGGCAAGTGGTTCAGGCGATAAGCAATGACATTTTTACAGTTGTCTGCCAAAAGCAGTGCGGGCACTGTACTCAGTGTCTTGAGCTTAGGGAAAGCATCTACATAAAGAACTTGCTGAGGAAGGAGTAATGGCACTGCAGATTTGTCCCATGTTGGTGGTGTTATGTGAGGGGCACGGGTCAGAAAGGAATAGCTGAAGTGTGAAAGAAAACAGTCATCTGGTTGCTGTCTTTGCAGTGACTGGGCATAACTTCACTGACACCTGGATGAGTAAAATAGGCTATTAATTTTCCAATTTAATATTTTAAAAAGCAAATCACTTCAAATCAATGCACCTCTGCAACTTCCTTTTACATGTTTTGTTGTGCAGGAAGAGGGGTGACAAACACATCTGCCAAGCAGTTTTAAGTATATAATTTAGCTGGCAGAAATGATAATTTTGCAAAGATCACTAGAAGCAATACATTATTCTTAAATCTTGGAAATGAAAGAAAAATGCAAACTGATCCAGTAACAGACATACCCAGGAAGCAAACAAATGAGAAATGTTTCATCTGTTGTTCTCACAGCATAAAGAAGACAAACTAAAAGACTAACCCACAGTGTATTCTCAGAGCAGCCCTCTCATCAGGCAACATAGGCAAACACTGAAAGTTTACAACATCTGTGAGTCCTTATTTCTGTTGTTACTAAGCTCTGCAACTTTAGTCAACTTATTTAGGGAAGCATGTTTTAGGGAGACCACTGAATTGGAAGTGCTTCTAATTCTGGAAGTATTGTTTTTAGCAGGTTCATGGTATTTCCTCCTTTATGATACTGTTTGTAAGCAAAGCTTTTGATTGCAATGTTTCCAAAACAAGGTGCAGAAATATCAGGTTATCTAAAATGAACCTTTAGATACACTTGTGAAGTAGGTTGTGTACTTAATATTCTGAAGACTCAGAAGTAGCATATGCACTAAGAGGGAGAAAGTTAACTCTTCTGTGGCAAGTACATTTTATCACAAGTATTTAGGAATATGTCAAGAATTCCCTCTCACAGTCATACGACAGCTATTGCTATGGCACTGGAGAAGGGAGGAAGTTTTATCTTTATACCCAAGCCATGCTACAGGAGGCATGCAAACTGTGGGGGTTTATACCAGAAAACCTACAGCTTAAATAAAAATGTTATCAATATTTATTATGAAAATGTTGATTTCACAGCAGCATTAAGGGAGGACTACAGTAGCAACACCAACCAATGTTTTCCAGTTCTTCACCCTTTTCCTGGAGAAGCAGAAATATGACACAGTATCAGAAGCAGGTACATGTCCTGCATGAAACAGCCTCAAGATTGTCCACATCTTGAACAAAGCAGATGTGGAGAATCTTGAGGAAAAAATGTTTACGTAAGACAAATACCTGACATCCTCCTGAGAGAGGGCTGCTTCAAGATTCAGTCAAAATCAGGTAAAGGAAGGAAAATAATTGAACTTTCTTTGAAAAAGAAAAAAAACCACTTTCTTTGAAAGACTTTGAAAAGTCTTTCACACTTCTGGTGAGAATTTAGACAAAGGGGGAAGAGAGACAGAGCCAGCAAATACAACCTAACCCTGCTTCTTTGTCTAACTCCAGCACAAACCTGTGGCTGTGAACTCTGAATAGATGCACTCTTGCAGCTGGCTGGCACCTTCTAGGGTCTTCTATCTCACGAAGCTTCATCCTCTCCAGAGAGTTTCCTGGGGGTGCCTTGTCAGCTTGCTGTCTTCTGTAAATTGCCTGTCTGGCACCTGGCCCTGCAAAGCTTTGATCAGGGGTTTTAGGTGGCTCTGAGATCCAGTAATGACTGAGCACTACTCTAACAGTACTAGTCTAGCAATGACTGGTGATGACTAGGCTTTCTTCTGTGAAACAACTTTGACTTTTCTTTCATAAACACGGGAAGGTGAAGATTCCAGCAACAGCATGCCTGACTCAGTGGAGAAGATCTGAAATGGTGCAGCCTACCAGCCTCAGCTGCCCTTTCTGTGATGGGACCTCAAACTCACCAGAGCTTTGAGATGGACTTGCTGAGACCTTTTTTTATAGTGAGCTCCCTAAAGAAATCCAGAAAGCTTTCAAACTCACAAAGCCAGTTTTATTTTAGAATTGAGAAAAGAAGAAATCTAAAACAGTGAGGTCAGCAGAAATGTAAAGATGTTTATAACTAATTCTTTCCTGGTACCAGTGTCCCTGTTTCCATGTCTAACTTCAGCCACCTCAGGGGCTACCCAGGCTCCCTTTTCCCTTAAGGGTTTCTCTGCCCGTCACCACAAGACCACATTTTTGGACTTGTTGGTTATATTCTGCTCTATACAGCACCCCTGCTGCAACGTCCCTACTTTTTCCTCTGACTCTAGACAGGTATCGGGGCATCTCTCAGCGTCTGGAACCATATCTCCTTGAGCACATTCAGATGCTTTTCAAGGAAGAGATACCTTTCCCTGCTTTCCAGAAGGATCCACCCAACACAGTTCTTATAAATGAGCTTAACATGGGAGCTGAAAACACAAAGGAATAGACACTGTTCACCAGCCCATCAGATTCACAACAGGAAACAATTAACAGAAATTTCCCCTACATCATTTTGAAAGCAAGTCTTTCAGTAATGGTGGGGTTTGCAATTCAAATATATTTTAATTTCAATGGTTGACCTGTTTATGTATTGGTTTCTTCAATTTTCGTATCAGTCTTGTATCAGTTTCTTATTTTTTTCAGGTGCAAATCTTACTCATTTTGACTCTGAGGCAAATTATGAACACATCAGCATGTCTGAAACCCGGAAATTAAGTTAGGTAACACTGCAAATAAAACCCTAAGAGAGGAAATAAATACCTCCTACCTTGAATACATGTCAAATGCAACTATTGTCACCATTTTGTCCCTTGAAATGTAAAGGAAAATTTTGTGTGTTTGGACCTATTCCTTTGTAATTTGTAGCACTGTTTCAAGTCCTGCACCTATTAATCCAATTCACTGCTTCATCAAATTTTTAAACAAGTGTAATTAAGGGAACCAGACATGAAACCCTAATTCATCTGAAGTTTATATGGTTAGGCCTCAATATATGGCTCAACTTTTTTGGATCTCAGCTATACCTGCTAGACAACATGATTAAGGGTCATAGCACATGGTATGCTAATTATTTCAGATATGAAGGCAGGTGGGAGTGAAGCTGGGATACCGGGTAAGAAGGAGAAGGAGAAGTGCAATAGTGTAAAATTCTCTGGAGCTGCAAGTGGTGACAAGTATATCTATATGGCAGTAGAAAAGGAAAAGTGAGACTTGTTCTTCATCAATGATAGCTTTTGCTGAGATGTATTATGTTCCTGCACCTCTCCAGTAACACCACTTGAGAGGTACCCCTCTCCCTTCCCTTTGTGTTTGCTGCAGGACATGTGTGAAGCACTGACAACGGCCGTTCTAACTTTCCGGGTTTATCTGTTAATCAACACTGTGGCATGGCTCATCTGCACAACCTCTTCTTTGACAGGAGAAGAACAGAAGAAAACTCTCCCTGTGCTGAACGCCTGCACAACAAAAGCTTGCAATACCCAGACTTTTAAGTCCTTTCATAACTGTGGGTAGCAGGCTTTGGAAAATCTTTAAGAAAAAGGATTGAAAATACACTCCCTTAATCATGTGTTTGTCCTGATCATATCAGCGGAGCCAGTCGCTTTGAACTCCACTGGCTACAGGGAAAAAGCACTCGGCTCCACTTCTAAGAACCACAGACATGTTTCAGGACTTTCTCATGCTCTTTTTTACCAGACACACTGGTTTAGGAGACAAGAAGAAAAACTCTTTCTCCTTTTTCTCTTATTTAATGGCCCAAACAGAGAAGATCCTGCAAGTGATGTCCCTGGATTTTGGTCACCCCAATGCCTGAGGTGATGTTACAAAAGCACCTAAAATGTCCCACTCTGCATGCCACCTAAAATGTCCCACTGCCAGGCCACACTAGTATACTTAGGAGCACTGCAGCAAAACCACCCAGGTGCAGCTGCTGTCACAGGAAAGCCGTGAAAAAGAAAATTACACTATCCATCCCTGAGCACCCGTCAGGTATGAGCATCAGATCTCAGCAGGTGAGTTTGCCATAAATATCCCCAAATCTTCTGACAGAAACACCTGGAGTCCTGTAACCTAACAGACTATTTCGTATTTTGTAGTAACAATTTCATAAGAAATTGCAGGAAGAATGATGACCCAGCATGGTGACCCAGCTATGGTATGAAATAAGCCAGAGTACTAATAAATCAATGGAGTGCAGGAACCTGGTCAGAAACTCCCAATGTTTTGATTAGTTTTCCAGTGGTATTTGGAGACTTTCCAAGAGACCAGAAAACTAGGGAAGGCTGTGATGTCCTCCTGGCCAATGGAAAACTATAGAAAAAAAGTCTTGAGATAGGACTTCCTTTGTCTCTGACCAGAATCATGTCTTTCAGCACAGGGAGGGAGCAAAGACAGTTATAAATTCCCCGTTAATCCTTCCAACAACTCTGAAATGAGAACAAGCACATGCAACTAACAGAATTAATTCAAATTGAGCAATTTGTTCAACGCCACAGAACAGCCAAACTAGAACTCAACCCCATCGCTTAGTTATCCCTTTTGCCTTCTTACCTGACATGTACAGATAAAGTAATAGCTTTTATTCATTTCATAGCAACTGTTGATCACAATATTTCTCTTTCGTGAAGAAAATGAGCATGAGAGTATCTGCCTACAATATTACAACAGCAAAAACTGTTGCAAAATGAAACCCAGACATCTACAGACTCTGCAATTTTTTCATGTATTAGCTGAAAGTCTTTAATTCTCTTTCAGTCCCTCTGTTTCTCCTGTACCAGAAACCTTTATTAACAGTTCTTGTAATTTTAAGCATCTATTCTTCAGAATTCCCACTAATCTTCATTTCAGGTTTAACTTTGTTGATTTTATGTTCCTTTCCATCGACCTAACATGCATTAAATTTTCTTTGTTGGAAGAAAATTATTTAGGCTGTAGGGTTATCTGAGAAGCTACTTCAACCCAAGCTACCCCATTCTGAGTCTTGTGCTGTTCATATTCCTCCTATCAGTGTCTCCTTGTTGTCAAAAGTCTCATTGATTCAACGAATCATATCCACAGCTCTTAGCACATAAAGATCCTTAAAACATGTAAATAATGCTACTCCCCTCTCCCAAATCAGAGCCAGCGTTAGAGGTGAAAGAGCTTGATGCATTTCAAGTCTCTCCCACTGAAGCCAGTCCACTTTGTGAAGACAGGGCAGGAGACTAAGCCCTGCCTCCTTTCCTGATGGTACCTTTTCTTTCAGTAGCAGAGGTGTTGGCACCACTGTCATTGAACTTAGGGGCTGAAACAGAGCAACTGGAGAGTATGCCCTTCCCCAGCGGTGGGAGTACTCATCTGGAAAATGAGACCCATGGTCAAACCCCTTGAAGAAAGGAGGGAGGGATTCAATTTCAGGTTAATGAACTCCGTGGAGCTGGTGGTCTCCAACTCCATCACATCATACAGCTGCTTTTCTGTGAAATTCCTACTTTGGTAACAGTGCTGTGATAATTCTTACTGCCTCTGAGTAGCACAGAAATGCCTAGCTTATTCCAGCAGGGATCAGGCATGGGTGACATTTTTGGCTCTCCAGTGTGTTTTAAGACATGGATTGTTCTGGTAATGTACCTAAAGAGCTTCAGAAACAAAAATTGTGCATCAAGGTCCTCAGATATCTCTTAGGCTAAACAATAACTAAGCAAGGCTTTCCAAAACATAAATTTGGCAGTTAAATAACCATGCCATCTTACTGTGGTCATTTCCAAATGACACCCAGCTGGTGGGAAACATACAAACAGGAACACAGTGGGCTGTGTCAAGACGACCTACATCTCCCTCCAGCATGTGTGTTACTGCTTAAGGAAGTCTGATAGCATTTCCAAATTTACAGAACTGTAGTTTTTACCAGGTTGCAGAAGACTAATGACTAGCCTGCAAGAGTTGGACTTCAGCCAGCAACTGGTGGACTTTGTTTCATAATTATCTAATTGCTATCTCCTTTTATGGCAAAATCAAGCAGAATGACCCACAAATAATGATGACCTAAGCCCCTACAATCTGTGTTGTGTTTGAAGATTTCTTCTTGTTTAATTCAAGCTGCCTTTTCAGACACGTTGAAATGTGCCAATGGCACTTTAAAAAAAACAAAATAAACACAGAAATAGAATTGTAGGCTCTGCAGCATCCTGAACTTTATGCAATAGCAGATGATTGACAAAATCTTTAGGTGGGATATAGAGGGCTGGATCCATAGCTAAAGCTGTTAGCTTAGGTCTGTGTTAATTTCCACCACAGTTTACAGCAACTGAGGGTCTGTGCAGTATTCTGTGGTGACACAGCCACTTCTACTTTGTCCATGAGCACAGAACCGACACACTTTACTCACCACTGTAAGTAATTTTTTGTGGCATATAAATACACCAAAATGCATCATTCAGAACAAGATTGTCACAGTATTTACTCAGCTTTGATTGCAAGCAAGCCCAGCTGACAGAGACAAGAAGAGGTACTAATTCGTGTCTCTCTGATATGGGTACAGGAGACAGTAAGGGAGACAAAGCTGCAAAAAAAAAATACCACTTGTCTTCTCAGAGCAACCCAAAGGGAGAGGAAGGTGTTTCTGTCCCAAGTCACGCTGTCATCTGCCCACTGAGTGAAGCAGGTTCTAACAACCCTGACTGTGTTACTAGTGTATCTAAAATGAGTCAAAAAACATGGGGTTTAAGTTGGATTGTAAGATTTTCACAGCAGGTAGTAAAGTTATTTCTTTGGAGAGAAGAGCCAAAACTTGTTATTCCAGCCCATTTTCAGGGCTAATTGAATCTATAATCTGGTTTCTAGTTTTTGAAGTTCCTCTCCTTCCAGTTATACTACCAAATGTCCCACAAAATGAAACAGTAACAGCAAAAGGAAGAAAGATAAGAACTTACAAGGAGACACAGAAAACCACATAGTTTCAGAAAAAGACTATGTGAGAAGAAAGCTTTAAAAAAGGAAAAAAGCTTTAATACATTGCTCAGAGACATGTATTTTCAGTGAACTGATCGCTTTCAAAGCAATCATGCAACAAGCATCTTCTTTCTTGTTTGCCACTCACTGTGACAAATTTTACAGGTCTTTGTTTTGGGCTGTTTTATGGAGCATGAATGAGCAGAAGTGAGAAAAACTTCATGGTGGCAAATCAAGAACAAAATCTGTATTTTTGTGTGCAGGCTTCCAAAAGCAGCTGGTGAATTTGGATGCTCTTCTGAGTACTCACAGGGCCTGATTTTGAAGGAGCCCTAAGTGTGTACAAGTCACCAAAGAGTGAGGAAACACAGGATATGGCCATTGACAGAAAGAGAGAAGATGACACCCAGTGCTGCGTGATCACTTGGCAAAAAAGGAGCTGTTGAACCTAGAGGTGGAACCTGCTATGCAGTTCTGTGGTGTACAGTATCTGACCTCAACACCTTGCCCACTAAAGACATTTTGTGTGAGAATATTAGCACATGTAGTGGTAGCTCCAGGCACTCAGAAAAAAATAATCAGATTCAGCTCTCCCATACCAAATCACATCACTGTTATTGCCCGAAATTAAAAAGGTGTTTGTTACGGATTCCAGCTCCCCTGCTGTCAAATCCTTTGCTCCTCCTGCATCTGAACCCCACCAAGGGCTAAATCCAAGAATGACTGCTGAATAAAGCCATTTTATGCACATACAATGAGGATTTTGTTCAAGCCATTTAAGACATATTTTATAATAAAACTTTTCATTATCAGAGGCATTTTAAAAATGTTTTGCCTTTAGTCACAGTTTACAGATTCACTGTGTACAGTATTAAGTTTGGTATTTGATGCACAACACATTTTTTTTGTTAAATGTTTAATCATTTTTAAACCACCCCATGTTGCTAGATAGGGCCAACCAGGGGCAAGTAAACATTTGTGTCCATAGCATATGTGTTCATATTTAATCTTATTTCGGTATGCAATAGGTTCTTTCTCAGAATAGAAGAAGTGACAGTATCTGTATGGGTACAAGTGCTTTACAACATTGGTTTCTTTACATTGTTTCCTTGTGAAGTTCTTTTTGAAAGATAGATCATTTTTTATTCTAAAGGGAAGCTGTGACATAACCTTGGAAACATTTTTCTTTAACACATACTCAACAAAAAAAAATGTACTTTTGAGATGGGCACAGACCTATAGCAATTATGGCACTGATCCTGCAAAAATTATTTCCTGCACAGTGTTTCATTTTGTAACAACCAAACAGTGTCCCACTCACCTTGCTGGCAGAAGCAAGACTGGCTTGCTGGAACCAACCATAGTGCAAGTAGAAACCATTTCTTCAGCTTCAAAACAAATGTAACGTCACCTTTCCTTTCTGCTGAGCTTTGTCTCTCTTGTTACTGCAAATCACAATAAAAACTAACTCTGAACTCAGCTCCTAGTGAGCTCCTCCTCTAGGCTGCAAAATTCCATGACCATCCCAGGACTCTGCTTGGAACTAGTGAAATGAACGGACCAGTATTAAAACCGTCTCCTCTTCAGGCAGGTCTAGCATCAAAGGGACTCAATTGAAAACTCTGCCTGCCAATGCAAGACCTATAATGGGTTAGTAGAAGAACCACATTTCCCTGAGTGGGAAGACTTCTATATGCTAAAAGGATAAAGGAACTCCCTCCACACATCTCATTTTTCATATTAAACCTGACCCAGGTATGACTTCCTCAACAAAGGCATCTGACCCAAAGGTACTGAGAAGGAATACAAGGTTACAGCCACCTCCTCATCTCTTTATGACTCCTTTACTCATGACTTCACCCCTCATGCTCTAAGAAGTTAATTTATCCTCTATTCACTTTGAAGAAGTGAATTTATCACCTTGTCGTACTGGGGAGGCTGTGTTTTTCTTCTTCCCTGCAGCGGGAAGCTGAACATTACCTCTCATCTACACACAAGAGGGTAATGAGTTTCATCACACCAGACAAAAAAAGAGACTGTGCTGCATACAGGGAGGTGACAGGGAGGCACCACTGCAGTGTGCACACACTCTCAGACTTGCTTTAGATGATTTTTAGCTGATGTGAGTACAGAAAATAATGTATTTGAAGCAGCATAACTCTGAGTACTTAGCAATTGAAAGCTGACTTCAAAATTGGACCAGGTAGCTCAAAGGTAGTGTCAGTATGTCCTTGCATTGCTCCTTGCTGCTGTGCAATGTCCCAGATACAGATCCTTTTACTGCTGCACAGGGTGGTACTGGTCAGCCACAGATCTGGCCAACCTCAATGGACAACAACCTCAATAAACAGTGCAGAGTAATAGAGGGGTGAGGCTGCCCATTCATCTTCCACAGGTGAGGGAGCTTCATCATATTTACTCCAGTTAGGTGTACTATGGAGTAGGAGACAAGCCACAGGTTGTGACATGGGCTTGTGCAACTGTGTTTGCACCTTCCTCGGCTTCTGCCAGCGAGGAAGTGCCTACAGGGCAAAGTACTTCCCATTCGCTGTTTTCATTGGTTTGTAATTTGCAGTAAGCACTTGGAGATCCCATGATATCAAAGAGTTAATAGATGTCATAGAGTCTCCTTGTGAGGCCCTTGCGTGCAAGGTTGATGTCATCCAAAGAGGTCACTGAAAAAAAACAGGTCAGATACTCTGTGACCCTGGTTAGTCTTCCCCTAATATTAGTCACTTATCAGAGAAGTCATGAAAGGTTTCAAAATGTGGACAGAGTGTACTGTTTATTAACTGTTATTCCAAAGTATTTTGTAAGCAATGTGACAATGAGCTTTGGAGAAAATTTTTAGTTCTTTAAAGCCACCAAGTCACTATAGCTTCTGTTTAGAAATCTTCAAATGAGGCTTCAACACCTCTTAGTAAAACAAAATCAGGGGAAAGTTAGCTAATGTGACAAGCTGACCTTACATCAGTGTCTGTACATTTTGCAGCAGTAATCACAGGTTATTTCATTGTGCTTCAGCTTGTACGTGCCTCCAAGGAGCAAATGCTCTGTAGATCTCTAATTAACAAGACCTAGCTCCCTCTCTGCTCCTCAGCTTGAACCTATGGCCCAGGGATGGGACAGTTTCTTTTAACTAGGTCAGTTTGCTAAAACACATGATCTGAAACCAGGGAGCTGAACTTGTCGGGCAATGACTGCTGCACTGAAACCCTGCTTTGAGGTTCCAGAAGTGCTTGAAGAGTCATGCCTGCAAATAGTTGATGGTGTCCTACCCACAAGAAACTTTAGGCACATGACTCCGTGCAGAATCATCTCCTTGCCAGCGTGGGCCCTAATCGAGCAAGTATTTATGGCATAGGTTGTTCAGCCACACTTGAGGCTCTGTATTTATGCAAAATAGGGTTTAGTCATCCCTCAAAATCTCAGTAGGTGGAACTACAGTGAATGGAAAGGAAAGGATCCAAATCCAGGACACAGATTTTCTGCTACATTGCAAGATCTTGGGAAGAGGGAATGGAGATTCTGCCTCTTGCTCCCAAGCTGCTAACACTGTCACAAACAACCGTTACTTTGCTTCAGCAGGTGTCCCTGTGTTCCCAACTTCAGAAAGGAATAGGCATGGTAGAAATGAGCATTGCAAACAGCAATTTGAGAGAGCAAGTTAAATGAGCTTGCTGAAATTAGTCCTGTTCAGAGGTCAGTTCTTTGTAAGCAAGGTCCTGTTATGTAAGCCAGGATTTATGTAAGATGAGACCATCTGGACGCCTGTGATCCTGCTCCAGGAGTTGCTTTCTGTCTTAATAAAATAAGACATACGACAAAAAACTACATGAACAACATTCATCACAGCTGCTGCCTTCTCTTGGGAAGTGTTCTGCAAAGGACAGATGCTGCTGGAGGAGTAAAAGGCAACTACATTTGCCCTGTGAATGCCTTTAGTTTTACTGCCCTTTTTCTAGCATTTGCTTTTTTGTATTTGTAATTTCCATTCTTCAATTTTTGTTCTATTTTCTCCTCTCTTGCATTATCTTACATTTCCTCTGCCTCACAGCAATCACTCTCATTTCCCTCGCCTCCTCCCTGTGTGGCCTCATCCTGAACGGGATATCTCCTGAACTTTCTGTCGGTTGATCTAAAGCTGGTACATGCCATAAACATCAGATAATGCAAGGTTCAAAAGACAAGGAGACACAAATTAGAACTGAGGGTTCTAGCAAGAGGGAAGGATGAGTTCTGTTTTTGCCAGGTCAGAGCTGTTTCTTTCTGCATCTGAGGAACTGGACAGCATTAACAAATGTCAGGGCTTGTAAAACACGCAAACAAAGGAATTATCTCTTTTACTGGAATAGAAGAGTACAGCGTCCTTAGCCTCTTTTCCAGGGATATGCAAAAGCTTTGCAAACACAGAGGCACAGGACGCCATTTACTGAGATTTCCAAAGGGAATGCAATCACCGCTGTGTGTTGGCGGGGGGGTTGTGCAGGTCCCCATAGGCACCAAACTTCAGGCCGACATTTCGGGTTTGCTCCACAGCCGCTGGCGGCGGCGGGCGCGCACCGCGGAGCGCAGCGCAGCGCAGCGCGTGTGGTCCTGTCCCCCCCAAAACCGCCCGCGCTTCCTCTAGGTGGCACACCTACCTCTCCTATAACTCACCCTGAGGCGGGCACCCTCCTCCGGCATTGCTTTTGGCAGCCTTCCTATGGGTTATTGCAATTAAAAAAATATATTAAAAAAAAAAAAAAAAAAAAATAGGCCCTCTGCCCGGGCAGAGAGTGGGGCTGCGGGCTCCGGGGGAGCGAGGCAGGACGGCAGGTGGGAGACGGAGCATGGCATTGTGTTTGCTGTCCCCGATAAAAGCAATGAGTGCAAAGGTCATCAAGCAGAATGCTCCTGAAAAAAATGCCGTTGTCTTTGAAACCTGTGGTAGCACATGGAAACTGCAGGAACTGTTAAATAAAGTCAGACTTACACTAAAAAAAAATGATATCTGGGTATAGCAACTGTGTGGAGAGTACAGAAAAGCCTAATTCTGCCCCAGAGCTGCCTGATATCTGCCACAGGCATGGAGATGTGTACCACCAGCCCCAAATGCAGGGGTCATGTCTGCTGGGGCTGCAGTGTGCCAAACACCTTTGTGTGCTGGCCCTGCCTGGCCTGTTTTTGCAGCCCGCGCTATCAGGGGTTACATCTGTCACAGGTATGACCTCCATCCATTTGCCACGCGTATTGAAAGTTGTATCTAGTTGCTTGCAGGCATTAGCCAGAGATTAATGGCATGTTCACTTACCACACATCCCATTTCTCCACTGCTGTGAGCTGCTGTCTTGCTGCAATCTTGTCAATCACTTCCTCACTGTACCCTTACAGTGTTTGGAGGTCCTTTTCTTACTCCTGACACCTGAATACAAGCTGTTTAAAACTTTTTTTGGAGGGAAGGAAAAACAAATAAGCAAAGAACTGCATTTGTTGTTAAAGCCTTATTCATGCAGCTCTCACAGTAGTGGTGCTCTAATTAATAACATATAAACCTAGGATGGCCACAGGTCATGACCCAACTTGTGCCATATAGATATGAGCACAACCAGAAAATGCAAAAGGATAAAGTTTAAGATGATAAGGAGTAATTCTGCAAGTCTTCCAAGATTCTCCAGTTTCTAAGTGCTCATAACTAAGCAACCATTTTGATCTTTTAAATTTTGCTTTGGAAAAAACACATAAAACTTCTCTAGTCAGAAGCTTTTCTCATTGAACTGAACAGACAAGTAAGCTACATCCAGTACATGTGCAGGAAAACACATGCTAATACACACCGTAAACACCTGAAAATGCCAGCGGTAACCTGCTCTCGGTAGGCCAGCACTGCACTGGCTGCAGCAGCTGGCACCCAGTTTCTGCCTCTCTGTTTGGTACAGTCACTGCTTTGGAGTCTAAGCAGGAGGGCTGCTGCAAATTTTATGAAAGAAGACATGACAAGCAGGCTTGGGCTGTGATATTAATGTTCTGCCTCTACAAAGGAGGCTGTGCTGCCAGCTACACAAACCCTGTCACTCCTCAGTGAGGAGTCAGACAGGGACCTGCACCTCACATAAAATTTTACTGTGGGAGTAACAGAAGAAGGGCTCCCGAGCTGTAAAATTTTAGACTTTAAAGGGGGCAGCCAGTGTGTCGGGTATGAGCAAGCAGATGTGCTGCATTAGTATGCTGAGGATCATTGCAAGATTGCACACAGTCTGGAAGATGTATTGAACATAGCAGCAATCTGTTAAAAAAAGAAAGAAAATTAAAAGAGCAACTCAGCTTTCTTTCATTGTAAACAAAGACTTTTTTTTTTCTCCACTAGAAGCAAGTATTTCCAGTTGCATTCTGCTCCTAAATAAAACCTGGAGGTAAATACTTGCAGCTTTATAGAAGACTGCATGGTGGTTAGGAGTGTCTGAGACTATAGGAATGGTAACTAATGTGCATGTGTGCTATGACAGGTGGGCACAGTGCAATTCCAGAGGCAACAGAAAGCAAAACACCTGTGTTTCCTAGGCAATCATCTCCTTCGTGAATATGTAACTTGAAAATAAACACATGCCCGAATGTGCTTGATAGCAGCTATCATAGGCTGTCCCCCAAAAAAAGCAGAACAGGCATGTGATAACTCCTTTTAGTACACACGGCAGCTTACACTGCAACATCAGCAGGCACAGCGAAAGCAGCAGATTAGCTGTATACTTCCTCCATGCAAGGCAGATGCTTCTGCTGGCTACCCAGCCTCTGCAGGAAAGCAATGAGGGAATCAGAAGCTATCCCTGCCCCTGAAACAGGATGCCACTAACCGGTTGTTCAGCATCACAAATTGTCCTGAGCTGCTTTTGTTCACAGAAAAAAACATGCACGCTCATGTACAGCACCAAACCTATGCCTTTTCCCCACTTTAAGCACTCTGCAGCTTACTGCCAGCTGTTTTTGCTTTAGCACGATTAATTTTACAAAAGGTAGCAGTGCTATAGAGCCATGACTGTATCTAGCCAAGCTAAATGGAAATACGAGGAGGTATATTGTAACACAGCAGCATGAGAGGTGACTGGTTTTCAGAGACTGCCTTTAGGTTGCAGTCAGCGAGGAGTCTGCTATCACCCCGCAGACAGCATCTCCAGAGACATCTTGCTTCGAGAAGACTACACGTGATGATAAAGAAAGATGACCCAAAGCACATTTCTAAACAATACTGTTTTGATAAGTAGTCTTATCAAAGCTTTTGTAGGAAACACTACAAGTATAAGAAGTTTAAAATGCAATGTGACACAAGCTTACCATACTTTAGTCCTAAAATAAAATAAAAATTAACAAATCTGCCAAAGTGAAGTTTTAATGACAGAAACATTAACAGCATATCCAGTCTAACAAGAAAAGGGTAAATTGCAGAGAGCAGACATCTCCCCACACTGAAACAGTTTCATTCTAAACCATACTATAACATGCTCTCTTTATTGCTTAAAATCACCTAAGCTATACATGCATGATAAAATGTCCTGTTCTGTTATTATTATACATTATTTGAATCACAAGAATGCCATCATTGCCAAATTATGAATTTGAGAATTTATTTGAAACTATGTATTTATTTATGAATTATGAAGTTATTTTAAAACATTTTGTGTCAAGGTACTCTGATTTTGCTGAGCTTGCCTTTAAATATTTGTTTACTGAAGCACAGTTATTGTTCCATCTATGCACATTCCACTGACCCTTTGATAAATTACGAGGCAAATCTCTTTCATTATTATATTTACAGAAAGCATCTGTGTTCTCATGCTAAAAATAAACCCACTGTATTTTAAATCCAAGGTCATGGGCTTTTAGAGACCAACAGACTATCAAAGCAGGCCTTTCCTGACCACATGGTGTCTTCTTGCTTATCCATAATTAAGACTAAGCTAAGAACAATAAAAGTGGGTTTATAACTGAATTTTGGATTTATAGAATCATGTATGGAAGATTTTGTCGCTGAGGATTAAAATATTTCTACACATGTAACACCAGATTTGATTGCCTGAGGAGTCTCATTTTGCTGTGTGAGATGTAAATTTTCACAATTGGTTGCAACTACAGTCATGAAACAAGAATTCCCTGAAATTATTTAAACAGAAAAGAGTCTTACCAATAAAACAGGGCATTTAACTCTGTGCAAAATAGTAGAAAGGATATACTTCAGAAGGTAAGATCCAGAAACACCAGTAAACCCGAAGTGAAGCACAGAGAGAGACTAAACTATGTATTAGAAATGTAGGGAAGACTTAACAGTACGCAATTCAACCAGCATAAACATTTCAACAGTAAGTATGAACTCTACAAAGCACATGTTGTGTGGACAGATAAAGCACAAATAATATGTGCTCAACAAATCCTGAAGTTTATTTTACTTGTGTAAATACTTTGCAAGCAAGTGAACTGGACAAATTGTCTTAATTGAGAGGCTACTGTACATATAAACTGTAGGATAGTAAAGGAATCCAAACACCAAACACTATCCCCTCACCAGTCATACAGAAATACTTAATGCCGTCAATCAGATCTACTATGTTCCCCTTTCCAACAGTTTTGGCCTTGATTGAGGTTCACTCTCAAAACTCATCCTTCAGCCCTTCTCTCCACCTCTAGAGCTGCCTACTGTTAGTTTGGGCAGCATACCCTGCAGCTATAGTACACACTTCCCAACAAATTTACTAAGAAAGAAAGAGAAAAATAGCCTATATTCAAAAGTGGAACACAAGCTAGACAGAAACCAAAATTTAACTCTGTGCTTTTTTCTCTCCTGTACAATCCCCTCTGCAGCACAGAAGCTTATGCTTCTGCCTGCCTAGCAATGAGGTGTGACCAAAGCCTCAGTCGTCAGCTCTGTCTCTGTATTTCTGTCTTCTAGCCATTGCAAAAGGGCTTTGGATGACAAATACCAAAAGACAAAGCAAGTGGTCAGATTCTTTTTGATGTTTAAAAGACATCAGGTAAAGTTGTTTGTACTTTCCAGTCTAAGTTACTTTCCAATGACTTTTCAGAGTGTACATCTCCGTTATTTTGGAAGGTTCTATGAAGCCTGGAGAATGGGGGAAATCACAACATCCCAAGAGGCAAGGAACTGAAAGTTCAACATTTGGAAAGAAGCTACCTAAGGAATTGAAAATATTACTCTAGTTTTCAGCTAAACACTTACTTGTAGCATTTAATGAATGCTCTGGAGAAAGAATGCTGTGGTTAGGGTCAAACAATTGCTTCACCATTCTGACGAATTTTCAAGTACTTCAGTGTGGCCAGTCTGGGGAGTGATATTATCCTGTTTCCTGCTTTTTCAATAGGCCCAGCTTCTGGTCTTATGTGACTATTGTGAAACACCAGCAGGACGTGTTGCCATTCAGCGAGACCTGGACAGGCCAGAGAGTTGGGCGCAGAGGAACCTCAGGAGATTCAGCAAAGGCAAGCGTAGGGTCCTGCACTTAGGAAGGAACAACCCGGTGCACCAGCACAGGCTGGGGCTGACCTGCTGGAAGGCAGCTCTGCAGAGCAGGACCCGGGAGTGCAGGTGGACAGCGAGGTGCCCATGGGCCAGCAGTGTGCCCTGGTGGCCAAGGCCAGTGGGATCCCGGGGGCACTGGGAGGAGCATGGCCAGCAGGTGGAGGGAGGTGATCCTGCCCCTCTACCCTGCCCTGGTGAGGCCCCATCTGGAGTGCTGTGCCCAGTGCTGGGCTCCCCAGTTCAGGAGGGACAGGGAGCTACTGGAGTGGGTCCGGCGGAGGGGTACGAAGATGATGAGGGGACTGGAGCATCTGCCTTATGAGGACAGGCTGAGAGAGTTGGGCCCTTTTAGCCTGGAGAATAAAAATATAATACAAACCTCTTACAGGTGAGTGCCAAGAGGATGGGGCCAGGCTCTTTTCAGAGATGCCCAGTGACAGGACAAGGGGCAGTGGGCACAAACTGAAACCCAGGGAGTTCCATCTGAATATGAGGAAGAATTTACCTTGAGGGTGCCAGAGCACTGGAACAGGCTGCCCAGAGCAGTTGTACAGTCTCCTTCTCTGCAGAATCTGAAAACCCACCTGGACACAATCCTGTACAGCCTGCTCTAGGAGAACCTGCCTTAGCAGGGGGGTGGACTAGATGATCTCCAGAGGTCCTTTCCTGCCCCAACCTTTCTGTGATTCTGCAATTAGGTAAAAGAAAGATCTGAGCTTTTTGCAATGGGTTTGAAAATAGGACCTCAGGAATTTAAAGCTTTCTATATGGTGACTCATGACTTGTGCTTTACAATAGCTGGACTAACAGTATACAGACTCCTCATTTCCTCAGTTGTCTGCCAGCCAGCTTGGGAAGAACAGGACTGGTATTCCTAATGACTAATTTTCAAGAAGATCTATGAATGAAAGTGGGCTAGAGGGAAAGAAAACTCCTAGTGCTTTTATTTTTCTTAAAACTTCATGGGCTTTATAAAAGCAAGACAAAACTAATCTAATCTAAATTCTTTGCAGATCAACTTTTAAAAAACGTCTTGACCCCCTCCTGTATTCCTTACTTAAAGGTAGGACAGACACAGACAGCTGCAAAGTGAAAAATTCTGAAACATTCACTAAACTCTCAGCTGGCAAAGCTCACTTCGCAATCAGCTAAGAGGCCTGAGTAAAAACTGAAGAACAAAGTAATTTGTCCTTGATGTCCATGGGCTTGGGTAAATCAAAGTTTCATATGCTAAGATTTCTGTATGCTGAAATAATGCACTAAATTGCACCACCTCTGCACCCCCAACCCCGTCTGGAATAATTTACATCCCTGAGAATATTAGTTGACTGCAACTAGGAAATCTTTCTTCTTTGTACCATGTGAAGATACAGAGAGAGAGATACAGCAGTCGATAAGGATAATTTACTACAAGATTAAATTGAACCTACAGACTACAAGATTAAATTGAACCTACAGATTCTCAGCATGTCTTTATATGCAGCTTAACTGTAGTAAGAAAGTCAGTAGCTTTTAGGAGCTAACTCAACCACCACACTCTTGATCAAAATGGAAAAAACTAGCACAATATGACTAATTCTCCAATTCAATCTGATAGATGCATTACAGCTTAAGGAGAGTGGTCATTAACAGTATAAATCTGCATACATACCCTCGAGGACTGGATTAAATGTTTAATTGGAGACCTGCTTATTGTCAATTTTATGTAGTTCAGTAACATATGTATAACATACGTAATTCAGTACATTATGTAATTCGTCACTGATTGTGGAAGATGCCTGACATCTGCCTGACATGTTAAGCATTGCTTAGCTCTCAGGCAGCATGTTACCTGACTTACCCCCTTCTTCAGACACACTGAAGATGACAGTTCTGGCAGAATCAGAAAGCCCATGAACAGGGTGCTTTTACCATTTGACTTTATATGTTGAAAATACGTCTCAGATTCACTAGCCTTTCTCCTGCTACCTCACAGGCCTAAGAACACAATCCTTATGTGTGTAATTAAGCCAAAGAGAGACTGATTTGCTCAGCACTGTACAGTTAAGTGATGGGGACATGAGAATTATTACTTAGGTTCCAAGCTGTTTCACTACACAGATGCCACAAAAGAAAGCTGGGGGCTGTGCTAAACTTTGTGAACTGGAGAATGTGTCCTGGATTCTGCATTCATGTCTTTATCTGTAGTCAGCTAAACCTTTGGATATGAAGACATCTAAAAAAAAAATGAATAAAAAATTTCAAAAATCAAACCCCTAGATCTAGATAACACATTTTCTGGTGCTGTGGTTTATCCACATTTTCATAGTACAAACCACAGCACCAAACCATTGGGACATCTATGGAACAGGTAACTCATTCTGGTGGAACAAAACTAAATGCCAAGTAACAAAATCAGGGATAGACTACAGAGATGGTCCACTTACATCTGCTTGTGTTTTAGTAACTTACAGCTCTCTGACATAAGAAAGTAGATTATTTGTTTTCTAGTTGAAGTGTCTCCTCTACCACTGATTTCAGCTATGCAGGAGAATATTTTTTCAAAGATCACCAAGGGAGAAAATGGCATATGCAACACAGCAACCAAACATAGAAGCAAGTTTCAAGGTCTCTCTCACTGAATCCATAATGCTTACACTTTCAATAAGAGTAACAGTGCACATAGAGAGCTCATTGCAAACACAGCCAGGCAAACAGTCATAACGTTGCCAGAAGTGTGTCTATGTAGTGTTTTGTAGTGTTCATGTCCACATTGTTTGAAAGAATACGTAAAGAACAACTGCATAAAAAAAAGAAAATCCCCTTCGAAAATAGTGTCAATACCATCAAAAAGAGACAACTGAATTTGAGTTAGTGCTTGTACTTCCACTTGAAAGAAATCTAAAACAATAACTTTTTTCTGTTCTGATTTATTTGCATGTTTATTTTGATCTAGACAAGGAATATTAAGTCACCAGTGCTGTCTGCCTTCCTCCTTCCTGAAGGAAGAGACCCAGCACAGGGAAGAACAGAACCTCCTACTGTAAGAAATGTGTGTCAGCTGGAAGAAAATGTATCTGTGACAAACCTGCCAATAACCCTTTTTCCCTGTCCACTGATAGCTAGCTAACTTCTTGCCAGGCCAAGCAGAATAAATTGAGGACAAAACAGACTTTTCCATAAAGTCAGATTCTCCCCTGCTAAGGCTAAGTCTCTCTGATACAGGCAATTAGTATTTGAGGGGAGCACCAAACGGTCACCTTTTGCTTACAGGTAAGCAGATTGGCAGAGCTGGCATGTAACTGTGAGGTGCAGTCAGTAGGAGAACTGGCCTGTGAACAGCTGATGTTTTTGGGGGTTGGAAGCCCACTGCTTTTGCAGTCATGTTATCACCTAGCTTGAGGATTTTAAAGCCTTTCTGCCTATTTTGCTTATTAGTATGATTTTGTTTTGTTTTCAAAAACTTACCACTGTATCCCCAAATGTTCCTGTTATCCTGTGATACCTCATTCTTCTTGGCAGACATCCCTGGTGACTTCCTACAGGAGTCAATGATGTCTATTCTCCCTAGTGAAAGCAGTAACATAACTGATGGCAGGGATTTTTATTAACATCTGCACCTACTTTATCAGAGCATGATACATTAAGATTATTCTGCAGAAAGAATTTATTGACGGGTTTTTCAAAATCCAAAGCTCTTTAACCTGTACTAAATTTTTTGCTCTAATTGTAACACAATGTTCTGGAAGAAGCTCAGTTCCTGTGGAGTCAAATCAGTGAAAACTAAGAAAATCTGCTGTGAGTAACATTTCCCTTTGTAGTAAGCTGCTTTTGAGTAATATCGAGCTGATTACACATTATGCGTACTAACAATTACCTTCCTGAATATCTCAACATTTCTCATTTTTCCTTTTGACTGTAGAATTATTGACTGTATTATTGCAGTGTCTGTAAGGTCTACCTGCTTGCCAAGTGATCCGTATTTATTTGGCATTTTGTCAATGTCTATATAAATATTTAATATGCCTGCAGCACACATTTGTAATACAGTTATGAAAGGTGTGATGCCTCCCTAAATGATTGTTTCAAGGTCATGATTGCACAATTCATCCCTTCGTGTAACAGCTTCTTTAAAGCTGCTATGAACTGGACAGTGAAGCTGTCGTTCAGTCAACAACTGCACATTCAGAGCACAAGGAAAACACTGTCTGAGATTCCAGCTCTGAAGCAAGCAGTTTTCAGCTGAAATACCTTATTTTCTCACATGGGTGGGTTTTCTGTTCTTGATCAGGAGAATAAGCATTTATAAATTTGCAAAGGTGGCCTTTTTGAGGGCAGTCTTCTTTTCCCTAATAGCACAGTCTGGGTTTTTCTGAACCACAGGAAAAATCAAGAAGGACTCCTTACTTTGTCCTTTATGTATGCTTGAGAGTGTTACTTACTGAGGTTTATAAGAAATGCCAGCTACTTCTGAAAGCACTGTGGAGGAATGTCCTGCTTAAAACTTACACACAATGCCAGTAGACATGGCCTGTTTTTGTTTACCATACAGATATACCATTGGCATATCTATCAGAACCCGTTTTCTATCACTAGTGCATAGCTGTCCTGTAGCTACGAATTCCGATCAGTGTACTATTTCTACTGAACTGATTCTGAAGTATCGCTATTTACTCCAGCTGCTGTCAAAATTAGCTTGCTGTCTTTTTGAGACTTAAGTATACTATTCACTACTTGGGTGTTTCAACTCTACAGTGGTCTGCATACCAGGGTATATAGATTTAACTCCTCCTCTGATTTGTTTTTTTCACTATAGAGGTCTGAAGATTCTTTATTTTCTCATTTTTATGGCACCCAGCGCTTGAATAGCAAACTCATTTATAAAGAAAGAGGAAAGAAAAATAAAAGCAAACAAACAGAAAAATGCAGAACACTGGGATATCACCAGACTGAGTACAAATGCTCAATTATTTACCCAGAAGCAACTGTTTATACCAAGAAGCTCTTTATCATGAGTGGAAATCCACTCATTTCTGTATGTGGTCAGCAGGACCAGGGCAGTGACCGTCCCCCTGCACTGGGCACTGCTGAGGCCACCCCTCGAACCCTGTGTTCAGGTCTGGGCCCCTCACTGCAAGAGGGACGTAGAGGGGCTGCAGCGTGTCCAGAGACGGGCAGCGGGGCTGGGGAAGGGGCTGGGGCACAGGTCTTGTGGGGAGCCGCTGAGGGGGCTGCGGGTGTTCAGTCTGGAGGCTCAGGGGGGACCTTGCTGCTCTCTACAGCTGCCTGACAGGAGGCTGTGGGCGGGTGGGGGTTGGTCTCTTCTCCCAGGTAACAAGTGACAGGACAAGAGGAAACGGCTGCAAGTTGCACCAGGGGAGGTTTAAATTGGAGATTAGGAAAACTTTCTTCACTGAAAGTGTGGTGAAGCATTGGAACAGGCTGCCCAGGGAGGTGGTGGAATCACCATCCCTGGGGGTATTTAAAAAACATGTAGAAGCGGTGCTTAGGGATGTGGTTTAGTGATGGGCTTGGCTGTGCTGGTTAACAGTTGGACCTGATGAACTCAAAGGGCCTTTCCAACCTAAATGATTTTGTGATTCTATGGTTCTACATCTGAGCATAGAAATAGTAGCCAATGTGAGTGACGAAGCAGAATTTGGCACTAGGCTGATTCAATTATAAGAACACACCAAGCCTGGCAAATAAACCCACAAACTTAACCTTTACATAGACAGTTTCCATGGCCCTGCCAGTTAGCATACTTCTGGTTACTGCTGGAACAAATTGCCTGCACCATTCCGTACTGAAAACAGAGAGCTTTCCTGGTAGTATAGCTGTGGCTTTCTAAAGTAGTAGGCCAAGGAAGTAATTTCATGGTTTTGGTTACATGTACTTACTGTTTCAGGTAAAGATGCATGTAAACAAGTGGGCACCATGATTGGCAAAGGATTGAAAAGCAGCATATAAGAATATGGAGCAGAATTGTGATTGCAAACTTCCTGAGAGATTGAGCTTAGCGATCCCATGTGTCTGACAAAGGTCACATCCATGTGCTAAGGCGAGGAAACAGGTCACTTTTGTGACACTCCATAGTGAAAGCAGCAAGGGCACTTGTAAACCTCAAGAACCAGCACTGTGAAATATACCTGAATGAAAAAGTAAAGACCTCTTACTTCTTCGGGGTCTTCGCACAGCACCACGTGCAGTAAGACCCAAGAAGCCTTTAACCCCCTCCGGGTCGCAAGCGCTGCGTTTATTGGTATTTACAGTGAGGTTCGCAAAGCGACCTCGGGGAGGAAGAGGCCGGCCGCCCTGCGGGGCACGCCAGCAGTGCGGTGGCTCGGCGGGTTCAGCAAGGGGTGCGCTCGCCGCCAGCTCCGGAACCCTCTGCCCCGCAGCACCGGGTGACACCAGCTGGCCGGTGGTCAGCGCGGCGGCGGCGGCCCGGCCCGGCCCGGCGGGCGGCTCGGGGCGGGGCGGCCCGGCCCGGGGGGAGCTGTCCGTGGTGCTGCCACCGCCCCGCGCCCCCCCGCCCCGCCGCCCCACCCCGCGGTACCCCGCCTCCACCCGCCGCTCGCCCCCGGGGCTTGGTCCCCGCCGGGCGGCGGGCGCGGGGGCCGCGCCAGCGCCTGGCCCTGGCGAAGGAGAGCTTGCCCGTCCCTTGTGGCCTTTGTCTGGAGGAAGGGTTCGAAGTGCCGGCCTGATGCCTTTTTTTTTTTTTTTTATTAAACCAACAAAAACAAAGAATAATAATAACAAAAAAACCCAACAACCAGGCGGTTCAGCCGGACACTGGAGACCTCCAAGTGGTGGGTCGCATCTCCGTGCAGGCTCTCTGCGCTGCTGCGCCCACTGCTACGCAGCGTCTGCACCGACTAGAAAAGCTGGGAAGAGCTCGCAGTTCCCCCAGCAGAAGGGGGGAGCAGCGCGGCCATCGCCGCCTCCCACTCCCCGGGTACCGGTGGGTGTCCGGAGAGCGGGTAAGGCAGCGTCAGGTCGAGCGCTCCCGCTGTGACGGGAGCGGGGCCCCGCTTACACCAGGCCCGCGGTCCCGGGGGCGCGGCTCCCCTTAATTCCCGCTTTCCTTAAATACAGCCCTTTTGCCGCTTTTGCGCCTTCCCTTCCCCCGGCCTCACCTCCCCTCGGGGCGGTCAGGCACAGATTAACACGATGAGGCCCTTGAGAGAGCCGGGGGGAGGACAAAATAGTGGAGAGACCGGCCCACCGCCCCCCCGCCCGCCCCCCGAGAGCCCGGCTCTTCCGCCCCTCAGAGGGCAGCGCGGCGCGACCCGCCCCGTCGGGGTAAGGCCGGGGGCCGCCCGCGGCCGCTGCGCTCCGCCGCGGCGCCGGTGAGTGACAGCGGCGCGCGGGCGGGGCGGGGCTGGCGGGGCCGGTCCGGGGCGGTCCGGGGCGGAGCAGCACCATCCGCGCGGTGAAAACAAGCGACGGCGCCGCGTCCCTGCAGGTGGCGGCGGACCCGGCGGCGGCCCCGCGCAGGGAGCCCGCGTCGCACCGCCCGCGTCGCCCCACCCGCGTCGCCGAGGGCTGCCGGGCGCACGGAGCGGCGGAGTCGGGCACTCCCATGGGCAGGGCGCCCTCCGCGGGCGGGATCTCGGCCAGAGCCGTGTAGCGCGGGGCGGCCGGGCGGCGGGTGCTGCAGCGCTCCGCGGACACCGGCCGCCGGCGGGTGCGAGGCCGGGGCGGGCTGAAACATGGCGCAGCGAAAGGGCCGCACGGAGGCGGACGAGCTGGCCAACGCCGCCGCCCGCGGCGACCTGCAGCGCCTGAAGGAGCTGCTGGACGGCGCGGCGAACCCCAACGCCGTCAACTCCTACGGCCGGACGGCCATCCAGGTAGGGAGGCTGGGGAGGGGGGCGGTGCGGGGACGGCGGCAGCGGGCCCTTCGTGCCCGAGGAGCGGCGGCGGCAGCCCCGAGGCAGCCTCCTGGGGCCGGCCGCCCCCCGACGGCTGCGCTCGGCTGCTGTCGAAGCGGCACAGCGCCGCGGCTCCTCTCGCTTTTCTCGAAAGGCGAAAGTCTGTGACGGCCGCAACAGAGGTTTTAGTCTTAACAACCCTTAACTTTATCTTAACCAACTGAGATTGGATGACTCAAAACCGAGAACTTTAATGCTCATCTCGCAATAAACGTGCAATAAAGAGTAACGAGGCACCTTTTCTGAAAGAATTACTCTTTCGTCATACCTCATCTTCTGCTTTATACGTCTGTTAGCGATTTTGCTCTCCCATGGAGAAAAAGCATATTCACTGACTCTCACGATACATTGTGATCGCTGACCCTTAAGGCCAGAAGCATCTGGTCGCGATAGCCTTGCCCAGGAGACCCTGCAGGTAAGCAGCTAGGAGTCCATCTGGGAGGGCTCAGTCTGCCCACGTTTCACAGTTGCATGAACGCCTGGATAGATGCCGTGCCCGGAGAAGCAGTAGATACACATTTATAAAGCTAAATTAATTTCTGAGATAGCTCTAGCCAGCTTCTTGAGTTTTCAAAATAAAATGAAACGGGAATAACCCGAGAAGCTATGTTTGGGGTTTAGGGCCGGTGTTCGCGAAACTCTCCTACAAAATGACGGTGCAGCATTTCACTCGAAACACGTATCTGATGCCGACCTCCGACATGTTTTTTTTCTGCACCTTTACGCAGCAGGGATTTAGCCCGGGCGCTGTAGCACTGCCGGGTGCGCTGGGAGCAACGGAGCTTCGGGGTACGGGGACCCCGAGAAGAGGGGGCTCCCGGGCGTTTTAGTGCAGCGCTGGGCAGGGACGTAGAGGCTGAAGGTGCGTTTCGAGTCCCTCCGGAGGGCGAGGGAAGCGCGGACGTCCCGTTGCGGGGCGGGAGCGTTCCTTACACACGCTTTTCGCCTTTCTAAGGACCTTCTTGGAAAAGCGTCCCGGGTGAGAGAGCGGAGCGGCGGCAGCCCCCGGGAGCTGCTCCACCGGCACGGTTACGCGGCGGCCGTTGCAAAGCGGGTCGGGACTTGCTCGAGCGGTTCCTGCGGGGGTGCGCCCGAAGAAGGGCGAGCCCCTTCCCCCGGCCCCTCTGCCCCGCGCCTGCTGCCGGTTCCTGTCGCGGAGCGGGCCCCCGGTGCGGGCCCGCACGCCCCGGCCCCGACGGGGCTCCAGCGGCGCTCTGTCCCACTTGCCCCGCTGTGTCCCGCGGCGCGGAGGAGGAGGGATTCCTCCGGTGCGCGGCGTTCCTGCGAGGTCCGTGCTCTCCGCAGCTCGCGGCGCCTCCAGAGCCGATCTCTAGGCCTCGCCTGCGGATTTTCCGTTCCTTTCCGTAGCGATCCCCATACCTGCGGGGCTGAACAAGACAGCCCGAGCGGGGCGGGCGGGCGCTAACGCTGTGTCTCCCCGCAGGTGATGATGCTGGGCAGCCCGCGGGTGGCCGAGCTGCTGCTGCAGCGCGGAGCCGACCCCAACCGCCCCGACCCGAGCACCGGCTGCTTCCCGGTGCACGACGCGGCCAGCGCCGGCTTCCTGGAGACGCTGGAGGCACTGCACCGCGCCGGGGCGCGGCTCGACCTGCCCGACGGCTTCGGCCGCCTCCCGCTCGACGTGGCGGCGGGGGGCCCGCACGGACCGGTGGGCCGCTACCTGCGACACCCGCCGCCCCTCGTCTAGCCTCCTCCCGTAATTTATTGCCCGCGCCCACCTCGGGAGACAGGAAGTAGAACAGCACTCACGGGCTTCTAAAATCCGCGGGTGGCGTTTCGCTGCTCGGATGCACGAAGGACCAGCGCGATATGTATCGGTTTGCACGCTATAGTTAGCACGTGCCTGCATGTTTTCCTGCGCTTGACACCCTCCACGCCCCGCTTTTTGACATGGTAGTCCAAACACTGTGAAGAGAAATGAATATGAAGGAAAGCCCCTGCACAGAGACGGCACAATAAACCTTTCGTGTTTTGACAGGACCGCATCTGCGCTGTCTCTTTACCCTCCTCCCCGGGGCTCCCCACTCGCGCTTCCCAGCCGTCCGTCTGCAGGGGGCGAGAGAGGCTCCGGGCTCTCCCGGGCCCGAGCCGACCGCTCCCGGTTGGTTTCAGCCTCAAGCTGCGTCGGACTCAAGGGGCGCTGAAGCCAACCTCTGCCTCTCCCTTGCAAAACCGGCCGGGACAGCGGGGAGTTGAGCCTTCCCGGGCGCGATTGCGGCTTTGGCACATACCTGCTTAAAACCGCGTAAGATGCTGTGCATGTCTCTGCATGGGCCCGTGGCGCATCCATGGCTCTTCTCACGAAGGTCGTAAACATGGGACATAGAAGGAGAAAATAAAGAGCGATTGGCGTCTCCGCAAGCCCAATACCGCCCTCGCTTGAAGTAATAAGTGTTTTACCAACTTGCAGGTGACCTCCTCCGAGTTGCTGTGAATTTAACAGTATTTTGAAGAAACCATGACGGTTGCACAATGAAGGCGGTGTGGAACTGAAAATTTAAAATCGTATATCCGAGCTCGGTCCCAGGGTTTCCTAAGCTGCTCGAAGGTGGCGTTTGGTGAAGAAAAAAACGAGCCGTTGTAACAGCGAGCGAGTGGTTGTAACGGCTGTGCTGCTGAAGGAGGAAGGGGGGCGGGGAACAGATCAATTATGTGGGGCTGCCTGCCCCACACCCACCCCCGGACCCCACGCGGGTCCGTGCTGACACGTCCTGCGCGACAAGGACACAGAAGGGGAAGCAAGGTGGGACAGCGGGAGAGCCCTGGGCTCGTTCCCCAGCACAAATCCCGAGCACTTTGGAGGCTATCTGTGGAGAATTGAAGGGGAAAAAAAGATTTCTCTTCGGTTTGCGTTCCTACCGAGTGTCCAAACCCTAGATATTTCATATATAAACATTAAAAATAATATATGTACTCTTATATAACGTATTAGAATATGCTATTTATTACATAATTTCACATAATGCATGCTTTAAAATTACTTTGTATACGTTGGTACACTATAGATATAGAGTTATACCATTTAAGTGTGTAATACATCTATGTAATACCTATATAAAAATATACATAAATATGAGTATATATTTAAAACCCGTTGTGGTTATATATCAAGCATATGTATTTGATTATTAATTATTTTAATCTGTAATATGGTTGTGCTTAATTATAACTACTATTTATGCATATAAACTCTGTGCAAAAATTCACATTATATTCGTGCTTGTTTATTATAAACCCGCCTAGAATATGTATTTTATACCTATCTTTTTATAGAAAATATATAACATTACAATAATGTGATGATAACACCTTATGAAAATGTACTATATTCTCTCTTAGTACATGGCATAGCCGCAGGCAAGCCAAGGACAACACTGGGGATGCAGCAGTCAAGTGCCTGCATGCTGTGCCTGAGGGAGCTGAGATGGAACTGAAATGAGACTGAACTGAGGGAACTGAGATGGAACTGAAATCGTGCAAGGCTAGAGCTTGGCAAGGCAAGGCTGCAGAAAAGTAAGGGTCTGATAAACTGTTCTTCTTCCAATATCAGTTAGACCAGTATTCCTCTTTTGAAAGGTCGTTTTCCTCAAGAGTCAAAATTGATTTAAAATTTTAAATATTCACATTATAGTTTATGAAACAACAACGATAATTATTATTATAATAATAAAAATAACTAATATAATAATAATAATAGTAATAATGATGATGATGATGATAATAATAATAATAATGCATAAATTTGACTGGGAAATAACGTACTTTCCTAGGCTGACTGCACTAAACGAGCAGAATATGCCTTCAAAATGCAGCAGGGCTAAATGCCTAATTGCTATAAATCTGCCTCATGCTGCAGTTCTGGAGCCCCTTGCCCGTGCCAGGCCCACAGTGGGGGCTACTCACCTCGTGGGAGGATGGGGGTCCCCGATGTAATCCTGCTCGGCCATGGGAGCTTCCACAGGCACCTTTTCTTCTGGCAGCAGCGTCGGCTCCAGGGCTTGGATTTCTCCCTGAAAAGCAGCATAGTAATTGTTAACAACAAACAGCAGCAATATGCATGTCGGGAAAGCCCTAAAAGCATTATGTTTAACGTGGCGGTTAACTGGCACTTTTTATTTCTAATACCTCAATTGTGCTTGAGTGTATCTGAGCGACAGACAGACAGACAGACACACCCCTCTGCAGCAGGGTTTGTGCCCTGTGCACGATGAGATGCTCCCCGGGCCCGGCTCGGCCATGCATTCAGCGTTGGCGGGTATTTGGTTTCTATTGCCAAAACTGTCAATTCATCCTCCCACCACCGCACCTGCATCATGCAGCCAGGCAGGCGTTCATTATTTCTCTCAATTTTGCCTTGCCTGTTGTCGAGAAGTAGCCACGGGAGAGGGGGTGGGAACCAAAAAAAAAAAAGAAAAAAAAGCAAGGATCTCGAAGAGCTGCTTTCATTTCTAAATGGCTGTTTTCACTCACACATTTCCCAGGCTTGAAATCGGACTCGGTCCAAGAGAAACCATTTCAGGCTCTTCTTTATTAGCATTGTTGTTAGGGTTACTCCCTGCACAGGCATGAGAAGGAAACTTGTATTGACATCGGTGTTATTACTGTTTGTCCAGCCGAGAGTAGGAGGTGTTTGTTATGGGGGGAGTGTTGCACACGCATATATCCACCAGCCCTCCCAGGGACGCCGCGATGCCTCCCTCTCTCCCGGAGTCTTCCCTGCCGGCTCCCTGCAGTCCCTGCGCACCCCCAGCTCCGCGCCGAGCCACGTCCAGCCGTGCCGAGCCATGCCGGACCCCACCGCACCCGAGGAGGACGAAGAGGCACCCGCAGGACCGGCACCTTCCCTGCCCGTCACCCCTCACCGTGCCTCGCACGGAGGTACGCCGCGCCCGGGACGGGGGATGAGCAGGCAGAGGGGCTCCCGGGGAGGAGGGGCGGGGACGGGGCGGGTAGCGGATCCCCCTCAACCCCGCCGCCCAGAGGTCCTCTGCCGGGCGGCAGGCCTCGCTCAGCACCGGCCGTCGAGGGGCTCAGCACCCTTCGGCGGTCCCCACGGCAGCGGACCGGGAGGGGAACGCCGGCAGGTTGATCGGGGCTTCTGAGCGCTCCTCTGCTGTTTACCGTTCCCGCCCCCCTCCCCCCGCCACCGCCCAAAATCTCACCCTTCAAACCGAAAACAAAAGGATCCGTCACCGCGGAGCACGGCCAGGGAGAGGGTCGGGGGAAAGGAAATAGTTAATTACCCGTTTCGGTTACCGGCGGGGGGAGACGAGATCCGCTTTTTTTTTTTTTTTTTTTTTTTCTCGCTCCGCTACGCAACGGCCCCGCGTCGCGTTCAAATGACCATGTGACAAGGAAATAGCTGCTCGCCCGGGCCAATACTGGCCTGCACTTTTAAAGCGGCAGGGATCCGCTAGCCGCCCCCCGGTGCACCTACACGGCCCCCGGGGGGACGGGCGGGGGTCGCGATGCGTCGGGCCACCTCAGCCCCCGCCCCACCGAGGGGCTCCCGAAGGGAGTGGGGTCCAAACCCAAACAACCAACAAGAGAAAAACCCCAACATAACACACTTTCTGCAAACGGAGCGGGAGGCCGTGTGTTTGGAGGGGACAGACGGGACGGGACGGGGGGGGGCGGGGAGGGGGGAAGGAGGAGGGCAAGGACATGTCGTCAAGGCTTTATTTGAAAGCAGGGGAGCGCCCTGCGATTGGCCGTCCTCCACGCCCGTTTGGTGGTGGTGCTCCCCGGGGAGAGTCAGTGGGAGGGGAGAGGAGCCGGCAGCCTCCCCCGTCCCCATCCCCCGCTGCCGGTCCTCCTTCGCCTGCTTTCAAGGCGGGAACCATCATCATGGGAGGCGTTTAAGGGGGGGGCGGGGGGGGGGGGGGGGAAGGGAGGTAAAGCGAAATGGGGAGTCGAAATTAGTCAAACGGAAAAGAAAGAAAAAAAAAAAAAAGAAGAAAAAAAAATCCTCTCCAATGAATGGAGGGTGAGAGGGCCGATTCACCGGTGGGGCCCCGGCGGGGAGGTATTTCTTGTGCGACAGGCCGGGGGCTCCCCCGCACCCATGACCCCCCGGATAAGGTGCACTGTCCGCTTTCGGCGCGCCCGCAGCCTGCGCCGGGCCCGGGCCCTGGGATGGCGCATCCTCCGCGGTGTCGTCGGGGCGCTGGGGCGGCGCTGGCCGCCGCGCCTCGCTCTGCTACTGGTCCTGCGGAGGAGGCGCCGCGGGAGCCCCCGGCCCAGGTAGGGGCCCCGGGTAGCGGGGCTGCTTGGGGAGGAGGCGGCGGGGGGGCTGTCGCTGTCGTCGCGGGGGCCCGACGGTGCGGTGGGAACGGGAGGCGGTAGCGGCCGCCCCCGGGCGAACGGGGTGCCCGCTCCCCACGGCAGCCCGGCCCCGGTCGCGCAACACCACGGAGCCCCCGCCGCGCCACATGCTCATATTGCATCGGGAACACGTGAGGGTTGCACAGGCGTGGGGGTTATTATTTTTTAGTCTTTTTTTTTTTTTCTCTTTTTTTTTTTTTTTGTTGTTGTTGGTAAGCGCTGTAGAAAACGACCTGTTCTTGAAAAGTTACTGTAACTTATTTCTGCCTTTTTCTTTGTCCCCCTTGAGAAGTTTTTCTTTTCGTTTTTCCTATGGCTAACTTAGAAAAAACAAACCCACCACCCCTTACCAACATTTGCAGATGGTTTTCTGCAAGAGAGAACTTGCTCTGAAGAGAGAAAATGGCCACTGTTTCCCGAGCCTGTATTACTTTCCATTGCTGTAAATGACGGTGAAATACAGTGGCCTGCTTTGCCTTCCTTGCTGCTATACAAATATGTGCAATAAGGGTCAGAGCGGCCGAGCAGTGTCAGAAAGAGTAATTAAAACACACACGTATATAAAGGGCATTGAGACACCCAAGGTGTTTTTAGAGACTTTTTCCTGATTTCAGACTGCAAAACCGGATTGTTGTGAATCTGCACACCACAACTTAGGCCTCGATCATTACACAAAATTAGACACATTATGAAAAATAAAGTGAATATTAATTTTGGTGAGTGTTTGAGGATTGTTCTGCAAAATCCTTGTAGGAGGTCAGTAGAGGAGTCCACAGCCTTCTCTAATCCAGAGCACAGACTGGAGAATAGCAGGGGCAGAAGGACAGTAGAAATATTTGCCTTAGAAAATATCTACAAAAATAGCGATTATATGTTATATAAATATATATGTGTGTGTGTATATATATATAGATATTAAAAAAAAAAAAAACAACCCAACAATTAAACCCTTCAAGCTATAGGACTCGAATTGTGGAGATAAAGCAGTTCACAGTTTGCCTGCTCCAGTCCCTGGTTAGATCCTTTTAGCACTTTTTGAACATCAGGTGTAGGGAGATACACATACACACTCTGTGTGTGTGTGTGTGTATATATATATATATATATATATAAAAAGTCAGAAACAACATCTAGTTTTCCTTGTTACTTTCAAATCCTTCCTTTCTTGCATTTTTAGTAGGCCTAATTTCTTCATCTTACACTAAATGGGGGGGAAAAAGAAACTATAAACTCTGGTTGACCTGAAATGCACAAATCTGGATTATAAAACATTAAACATAGATATGAAGGTGTCAGTTATCTCGATTTAAAATTTGCTGCAGCAAGGACAAAATCTTCTTATGCATCAGGCAGTGTGGCAACTTTTTTTTCCTTCTATTTCCACACTTGCTGTAAATACTGCTGCTCCCCTGTGCCCTGAACTTTTCACTGGGGAGATTGAGTTCTTGAAAAGTGCCAGTTAGGTCTAAAATAGTGACTGAAATGTGCTGAAAAGCTGATTCTGAAGAGGCTGGGGAGGGGTAAAAGAAGTGTGTGTTTAATCTAAAAAAACCGTGCTCCTTCCATAGTAGGATGTAACAATATTACAGTCACAAAAGTAATGCATAAATATTTTGGCATCTCAGAGACAGAGAACCCCAAACCCACAGTATTTCAGGACACAGTCTGCCGGAAGAGGAGGGGGGCTTCATATTTGGATGAGGTGGAAATCTATTTCAGGGGAAAAAAAAGAAGTTTGAAAATAAAGGGAAAACAGCTGCTTTTTAAATTTCTTTTTTCCTTGCCCTTATTTGTTACTTAGAGAGATGGGTCCTATTCTCAAGCTTTGTTCAAAATTAAATTACTTAAATAGGTGGATGGAACAAAGAAAATTTTAATACTCCTCGAGCAGTCTTAGAGAGAGAGAGTGTCTTTCATTAAAACAGTGTCCACGAAGCTGCTTCTGAACCTCCGGGGACTGACACTCAAAACCTGGCTGATAGAAGCAATTCTACATCGCATTGGCCATACCGTGACCTTTTTCTCTTGCAACATCTAAACCTTTTTATTTCTTAGACGTATGGGAGAGATTTTATTTGTTTTGCCTTGTGTGTGTGTTTATTTGTCATTTGTCTTTGCTTTGCTATTTGTTTTTTAAGGAAGGGAATATTTTGCCTGATGAATGCTTAATTTTTGTACTGTTAGGTGATTACCCAGAGCCATTACATCGTTTTACTTTCCAATGGCTCCATAGCACAAAATGGAAAACTGAAGTAATATGCGTCTAAAATTTCCTGGAGGGTTTCTACAAAAATTGTAAAAATATCTAGAAATATTTTCACAGCTATGTAGGGCAGCATATTGCATTCAGAAATGTGCTTTGTGCAAATTTACATCACACAACTTGAAAAACAGAAACCAAAGTATTTATTTTTTAGTATTGCAGATTTTTGGGTCGTTGTGGGGTTTCTGTTTGTTTGTTGGGGTGTAGTGTTTTTTGGCCATTTTTATGTTCAAAAGAAACCTCTATGGCACAACTTCTAAAGGTCTAAAATTAAAGTGCTAGATTTTCCTGCTCTTACCCAATATGTGTGATAACGATAATTATCTTTGCAAATACACTGACATTTTAAGCTGAAGAGTAGAAGCATCCTCTTCAACGATTTCTATTCATCATTTTTGCTTCAGTTGGGGCATAACTCCGAACAACTGTTCCCCCCCCCCCCCCCCCCCCAATTGTAAATCAGGTTACTTTCATGCAGCCTCTCCATTGCGTCTTCCACTCCTGCCCCTCCTGTGTTTTGGGGGGCTTTAGGGGGTTTTTTTTGCCTATTTACAAACAAGGACATCCCAGTATTATGTTCTCTATAGTTTGCCTCTTTGTAGTATTTAATTAACCCCTAAACTTATTACTGAAATACCTGCTAGATGATAAAATAACTCACATAAATATTTTGAAAACACTTTAAGTTTAATGTTTACAAATTTTTTTCTTCGAAAGGGTAGCACGTGCTAAGCCTTAAACAGGGCATAAGATGGCTGCTTTTGGTAACTGAAAATTACCTTTTCTGTCCTGTATGCTATTATCAAAACATCTTCAAAACAATTTGCAGCGTTGCTGTACTGTAATATTAAAATGGATGTTTTCAGTGTCAAAACCCTGTATTGTTGAACAGTGACTTTAAAAAATACTAGAAGCAGAAATGTAGAATCGGAAGACTGCTTGATGTGGACAGTCTTCTCCATTCCCCCCCCCCCCCCCCCCCCCCCCCATATCTTTGCAGTAAGGTTTGTTGGAGAGGGAAGATGGTTTCTCCTCCCTTCCCCCAAGATGCAAGTCCAATACAAGGGGTCGTTTTCAAAACGCATTAGCACAGGTTTGGCTGTTATTTCCCTGACTTCAGAAATGAGTGTGTGATATTATGTTTTGATGAATTTGAGGTCGTTTGTTGGTACCAAAATTGTGCAAAATAGGATGTGCATTTGTGAGGGTAAAATTCATATGGCTTCAATAATGTAACTTAAAATTGTGTCTTTTTAATGGTTCAGTGGCTTGACAAGTAATTTGGAGGACCAGTAATCATTAGCACAGGACCATATTTGTTGTTTTACACCATGGTGCTATTTTGTGGCTTTTAATAGATTTTAGCAGGAATGGAGATACAGACAGGCCCTCTGACTCCTCTAGTAACATCTTAATTTACAAATATGTTGACATGTGAGTGTATAATATTTTTTTATACATATATAAAAGTTACTTATACAAAAAGACATGTATGCATATATTTATATACACACATATGTGAGATGCATAAAATCCACTATCATTACTATTTCACTGAAAGCAAGATTAGCCAGAGATAATATGCAACCCTGCCGCGCCTCACTAGTGATCTGCAATTTTAGGACACCTGACACACGTAATCCCAGGGAGGTTTTCTCCTTGGATCTATCCCTACATGGCTATCACTAATGGCAGAGAGGGCATGAAGGACTGCAGGGCACTTTACCTGTTGGGTGGGAGATCCTTTCCTTTTAATTCCCTCGCTTTATGGACTTTTAAAAAATCCACTTTTAAATTTTGGTTGTTGATTTTTAAAAAAATATTAATTTTATTTTTAATAGCCCTCCAGCCCTGGGGTCCACTCTGCACCATGCACTGCAGCAAAACCAGGGTGCGTGGGAGCCCGCTGCACGTCCCTGCCGAGCAGGTGCCTTACCGCGCCCAAGCCCGCTTCAAATACCGCACCCTGCCCTTGCAAAGCAGAAACTTGGCGGGGGAGGCTCAAAAAGCCCCCATATGAGGAATTTTCAGTGATTTTCTGTCTTATCTACGCAAGGATAAATTTGTGTTTAATTTCTCCGTGTCCAAGGATGCCTCTGCCTTTCCGCCGTCCGTACCTGTAGACATAAAATCGCCGGTTTCGCCCTTCAGGGCATTTGCCCTCTCAAGAGCCTACGCGGGGCTTTGCGTGTGCTCGAGTGGCTCAGGGGAGGATAACGTCGAAGGGAACAAAGGTGCATCTGCACGGCAGATACTGCTTCTGTGGCAATCGCACCGGTTTGCTGTAATTAAAAATAGGAGATTAGGCAACTGACGGGGTAGGGGGTGGGGGGCGCATCAGGACACACACACACACAGCCTAAAAAAGTCCTTAATCTGTTTTGCTATATTTGCTCACTTCATCCGACCTCGGCGGTGGCTCTGAAACGCCCCGCTCTCCGCATCGCCCTGTGGGAGCGCAGGAGCCTTTAACCCCCCCTCCTTCGTCTCGCCCCTTGCCCAGGTCTTCCCGTACCTTCGAGGTGGCGGACTAAAACCTTTAAGCCGCGGGTCGCGGGTGCTGTGGCAGCTCCGCAGGCGCTGGGGCCGATTCCCCGCTCCCCTCGACGGGGGGGGGTGGCTGGGGGACAGGGTGAGTATCACAGGCGTCGCCGGGGCCCGCCGCGGGGAGCAGCTTTGTCCAGGAGGGATGAGTGGGAGTGCGGGAAGCAAGAGGAGGAGTCAGGTGCGTTGTTTTTGGGAACCTTCACAGAGATAAGAGTGGGCTCTGCCCAGCCTCTGGCTGCCGGGCTGGAGCCGTACCTTGTCCCGGCTGGGTCTCGTCGCGGCCGTCTTGCCCGCGACAGGCTCCCGCAGGGCCGGGCGAAGCGGTCCCCGCGGCCGGCTGCCATGCGGTGGATCGCAGACTTCCTGCGGGCACGGCGCTCTTCCTCATCCGGGCCGCCTGCTCCCGGCCGGCGGCGGGACGGGGGAACGGACCCCAGCCCCACCGCTCGGAGGAGCTCGGGGTAGGGCAAGGAGACCCTCCGGAGGGACAAGCCAAATCCATCCCTCTCACAAGAGTCCCTCCCTGCCCCGGGAAGGCTCTGGTGTGCCGTCCCCCGCCGCACGCCCCATGCAAAATAACGGCGGGGCGCGTCCCACCTGCCCGGGCCGGGGCAGCTGTGGCCAGCCCCGGGGAAGCGGTTTGCCGGCTGGGCTGCGCCCCCCTCCCCGTCCTTCGCACCCCGCACCGATGTGGGGAGGGGCTGGGAGCGCACGCCGCAGCCCCCGTCCCCTTCCTCCTCCCGTACCAACGGCGCCCCCGGGGGGTGGCAGCCCCCGCGGGAGCTCTCGGGGCGGTGTGAGGCCGCGCTGCCCCGCGGGGTGCCGAGCTACCAGCTTGGCTGTCAGCACCCCGCGATCCTACTCCACCCCACCCCTCCCCGCCAACTCCGTGCCCCCCAGGGAGGGAGCGCGGGTTTTCCCGCAGCCGTCAGGACCACGGCCCCCTCCTCTCGTGGAGCCGGGGCGGGGGGATGCTGCAGTGCCCTGCCCCGCCGGGCGGCGAGCAGCGAGGGTACGCAGGGCCGGGCCGGGGGACGGTCTGCCCCGGGGGGGGAGGCGCGGGGGCCGGCCTCTGTCGTCGGGGAGGAGCAGCTGCCGAGCCGCGGCGGTCGAGGTCCTGGCCGGGGGAGACGGAAAGGCAGGGGGCGACCCTGTGTCGGGGCGATGGAGGCGTCCCCCCGGGGCGGCCGCTGTGCTGGCGACCGGCTGTGCAGCGCTGCTGCCCGCGGGGACCGCGAGGAGGTGCGGAAGCTCCTGGACGCGGGCGCGGATCCCAACGGGACCAACTCCTTTGGGAGGACCTCGCTCCAGGTACGGAGCAGCGGGGTTGGGGGGGGGGGGTTATGGGGCAGGGGGGGAGGGGGTGTGTGGAGTGTGACGGCTTGGGGGAGCTGTCCTTTGCCACGCTGGCGGGGGAGAAGGGAGGGATTTCGGGTTTTGAATTGATTTTTATTGTTATTATCGGAACCGAGCTCCAGCCGCAGCTGCCTGAATGCAGGAGGGTATTTTTTGAACCCCCGATCTCCTGCAAACACTAAGATAGGGTTGGGAGGGGGGGGGTGGGGGGGTTGGGGGGGGGTGGGGGGGTGCACCGGTGTCAGCAAACGAATTATGCGAAAGGGTACTCAAAAGGAGAAGTAGGACTGCAAAATCCTCTTCCAGATGGGTTCAGGGAGTTGATTGCGCTTCGATCGACTTTTCTTGTTTGTTTGCTTGCTTTAAATATAGCCTTAATGGGTCTTTCCCCCAAGGAAATAGAAACGGGGTCCCTTACTACTATATTCGTGTGAAAGAATAGCACAGAAGACGGTGTAGAAATTGTCACTGAGCAAAAATTGTAACTTGAAACTAGGTATATATTAGTAGTTGTCACTGTTATGAGTGGTATTTTTAATATTAATTATTCATCAATAGTGGTTGTATTCATTGATAGTATTACAAGTACAGTGTGCAGTGGAGTTGTTTTGAGACATTTTGAGAGCTAGAAGTGTGTTATATTAATTGGCATACTTAAGCTGGAAGAGTTAGGTTCTCATCGAACGATTAATGTACTGTGATTTAAACTGGAGCTGTGCATTTCATGAAAAGGGTTTTCTCGAGCTTCCATTTGAATGTAATGATTCACCAGCTGAACAGCCATTTTGGCACTTGCACTTTATATAGAAAAGGAATTATTTTTCTGAAGTAAGTTACTGAGAAAGGCACTGAGAAAATTATTCGTTTTATTTCTGTCGCAGGTTCAAATTCCAGATGAAAAGGCTCTCCAAATTGTAGTAAATTTTCTCTTTCCACCCCTTACTTCTGGCTGAGACTAAGTTCTGTTTCCTTTACCAACACTTTGCAAAATGGCTGCCACTCTGACATGCGGACTTGCTTTATCTTTCTGAAAGACTTAACCTCTACAGGAATTGATAAATTATGAAGTTTATAAACATTTTCACACTTCTATTATAAATAAAACCAAATATTTGTAGTCCATAAACAGATTCTCTCGAGAAAGAAAATAATGAGAAAACAAGTTTTCTCAAGGCATTTTCTACAGTCTTAAGGCTCAATTCATGGAGGTTAAAATTCCACTGAAAATAACCAGGAGAACGGGGAAAGTAAAAACCCAACCGTCAGTTTCTTCTATTTGCTTGCGTGTTGTTTTTACTTGTCGTGCATAATAAGTACACCTTGGCAGAAGTTCCTGCTTTTGTTTCAGCTGCGGAGTGGCAGGGAAGTTTTGTGTATTACCCATGGGCGCTCAACAGCTTTCCTTGCTCCTGTGAGAAGAAGCACAAGTTTAGCCAGAGCTGAGAGAGAGCAAAACGGTTCGATCCAGAACTCAAGAGCAGGGAAATCCTCACCTGGCACCGAAAAGAGCCACTGCCAGGGCTGTTACACCTGGCCGTCCGGCCCCGCCGTGCTTCCTGCGCTGCTGCTGCGATGTTCATTGAAAAATCATAGCGTGTCCGCTCCTCAGCGCTGTTACAGAACGCGTAGTGCGTGTACATACAGTGTGTATACACCCCCACCCACTCTCTTTATAGTATAACAAATGATACATATAAATGGCGTATATATCTGTCGTGTAGGTATGTGTGTACACACAACACAAGTACCATACATACCATGTTATATATAAATGGTGTAAAATGTGGAACTGAACATACACGTATGTAGTACTTATTCTGGAAATCACAGCCATCTTAGCTAATATCTTAATTTATCATAGAATCATAGACTATCTCACGTTGGAAGGGACCCATACAGGATCACCGAGTACAGCCGTGTGCCCGTATGCAGGTTACAGCTGCAAACAGCTGACGTGGGAAAACTATGCCCCAAAGACACCCCGGCCGGCAGCCTCCCAGCCGCCAGCCGCCGCCGCCCCGCAGCTCTCCGCAGCCGCCGCGCTAACGCTGTGTCTCCCCGCAGGTGATGATGCTGGGCAGCCCGCGGGTGGCCGAGCTGCTGCTGCAGCGCGGAGCCGACCCCAACCGCCCCGACCCGAGCACCGGCTGCTTCCCGGTGCACGACGCGGCCAGCGCCGGCTTCCTGGAGACGCTGGAGGCACTGCACCGCGCCGGGGCGCGGCTCGACCTGCCCGACGGCTTCGGCCGCCTCCCGCTCGACGTGGCGGCGGGGGGCCCGCACGGACCGGTGGGCCGCTACCTGCGACACCCGCCGCCCCTCCACGCTGCCGCACCGGGAGACGGGCCGGCCGCGGAGGGGGCTGTGCACTGGCACGCCCGCGGCGGTCGCCCCTGCTGGCCGCCGTCGCCGCCACGCCGCGCCGCCCCTCCTGAAGCCCCGGTGGCAGCCGCCCCCCGCCAAGACCTCCTCCCCCCGTGCCGTGCGCGCATCTCCGAGGAAGGTACCGGGCAGGTCCTCCCCGCCGTCGAGGCACCCAGCGAGCGCTGACGGCTGACGATGCTCCAGGCAGCCCAGCTGCTGGGGAGGGTCTGCCTCTGCCCCTCTGCCCCAGAGCTTCTCCCTCACCCCCGGGGCACTCCGTGTCCTGCTTCTGCCAGGCTATGCATGCTGATGAAATCTTTAAGGAAAAGCGGAAGGGACCAAAAGAGGGCCGCAGGGAGACCTCCTGGTTCTCCCCTCCGCAGGTTCACCGGCGGGCAGGGAACAAGCGGCAAACTGCTCTCCGGTGCCCCGCGGGGCAATGGGGGGAAGGGGGAAGGGAATTTCGTCGTTTCTTCCCTCCATTGTTAATTTGATGCGGTTTAGAGAAGTGAGAACGCTTTGCATTTTCGTGATACCTTTAGATTCCTTTATATAGCTCTTCAAAATAGTGAACACCTTAGCCAACCCGTTTACAAAATCAATTAATCTTCAAATCCGCCCCTTCACCATCCCGCTCGACTCAGAGAGTCTTAAAATATTTAACACTGTTCGAGATTATAGTTTGGGAACAGCTATACGTATTATGTATAGATGTATTCATTCATGAAAGTTATCCATGTGAGAAACCAATTGGTGATCCTTTAGTTACCGCGCAGATTTAACATTTGGACATATCTTGTTGATTCAGAAGATCTGGGCAATGAGCTCGGTATTTTTAAGACGGCTTTCCTTGTCTCCAAACCAGATAATCACAGAGCTTGGATCTGGATTTCTTCACCGGCATTGGCTCTGTTTTTCCCACGCGATTTCCATGGTCTACCCAATGTTGGTACCACTTACGTGTGATTAAATACCTGTTATTATTCAACAGCAAAATAGGAAAGAGGTTGGCTTAAAAAAAAATAATCCTTGTGTTCAACTATTAAATGCCCTGTACGCAGCAATACTCGGTGTTGGACGGTGCTATTCATTTCGACTTTGTCTATCGCTTACATCTTTTGTGTCTGTGCATAAATACACATTTATACATACACACACTAAGTGTGTACACAATAAGTACACATACACACAACACGTTCGCGCAGGTCGAATGCACAGGGCTTATACGCAGGTGTGTGTTATTTACGAACATACACACTCGAGTTAAAAGCACCCATGGAACATGCTAATTTCCTTATTTAAAAGAACGCTTACAGAGCAATAGGAAATGCACTTGCTAACTTCGCGTGGCTCTACGATCTCTTTAAAAGCAGGTTTTTTCTTTTCCTGCTAAAAAACCAAAGGCAATTATACGCTGTAGAGGCATCGCGGCGCATGCTGTGCCTGGAGGTTATCCCTTGCCAATTCCCGCAGGTAGGATGGCGGTTTGGTTGCCCGTGACTAGGAGCCTGCACTGTGCTCGCCGGCACGGGGCCAGAAGTGCTCCCATGCACCGTCATTTCGCCTCCAGCTTACCGAGGAACGGCTTTCTGCCGCTCATTTCTTTAAAATAGAAGGGCGGGGGTGGTAAGGAAAAAAGTCACCTTTCTCTCACCAAAAAAAACCCAACCCAAACCAACCAACGAAAAAAAAGTGACTTCCTAGATCTTTGGGGACCAAATCGATGACAAGCCCAGCCCGGAGGGCGGGCCGGCAGGAGAGGGATCAGCAAATCGGTCTGGGTCGGGGGCAGGGTAGGGTGGGAAGAAGGTGGGGGTTTTTTTCTCTCCCGTCCCCGCGGCTTGCGTGCAGGAGGGAACTCAGCTGAGCCTTGCGATGCTTGGGGCGGAGGGCAGGTGGCGGTCCTAGCGGCCGGCGGACCCCGGCCGGAGCGGCGGGGCGCAGAGCATCCCTGCATCTTCTGGGCTCCCCGCGACGCCCCAGCCCCCGCTGCCCACCGCCCTGCCCGCCGGCTGTCCGCCGAAGGCTCCCCCTTCCCTGCGGGAAGGAGGGCCGGAGCCCCGGGAAGTCCGTTCGGAAACATGGCAGGTGGAGCAGCGTTCACGCCAGGGTGCCTACGAGCTTTCCACGCAGCCTCTCCCCACCCGGGAAAGCCGTGCGGAAAGAGCCTGACCTTCCTAGGGCTTTGGCCTCGGAGGTGCCGTAGCCCCAGGTTTCCTGGGGATGTCGTCTGACGAGGATGAAGAGTTTTTGGGACAGAGATACACGCAGTGATTTCGGCGGTGGTGTGAGTCTGGTAAGTGCCTGAACGGACAAGGCGTTCACCAGCCTGCACAACTTTCAGCACTGGCACCATGAACAGGGAGGAAAGGAAGAGTTTGCACTGCTTAGCAAAGTATAGAAAAAGGTTTTCCTCCCTTTGTCCAGCCCAACCTCTGTGAAAAAATATTCACAGCTTTTTTTGTCTCTCTAAAAAGTCTTAAAAAAGATAGGTTCACCACACTGAGGTAGCAGCTTTATGCTGCTTTCCCTTCTTTCATAAATGTTCGCTCTTAGACAAGGAGCCAGCAGCCCTATGTGTTAGAAAGCATTCTTCAATTGCATGTGAACGCCAGATCTAAATAATTTGACTAAGGTATTTTCTGTTGTGGTCTCCTCTCTCAGGCTTTTTATATTTAATAAAAATACCTTCATGGTAATGGCACTTAGAAAAACAAATTTTTTTCTATTACACATTCTGGAAATTTACTCTTTGAGGACAGGACTTCCAAGCTTTACAAGAGGCGTAACCCCCTTCAAATTCACCTAAGTTTATTGTGTCTGTCAGTTCATAGGCTTTACATATCTCGTTCACAGCTTTTGAAACCTTCACAGAAGTGCAAAACAAAAGGCATTTCAGGAAAGAAAGTGATCACCTGACCTTGCCTGGGCCAAAGGTGTGGCAATACATTAACCTCTCTGCCTACTTACATGGAAAATAAGCCTCAAATACTGTGAGTCTCAGGAGGAAAGTGGAAGTGCTCAGAGCCTTCGCAGGAGAAACTGAGGAATTTGATGGTGGGACAGGTAAGCCACAGAACCAGGTGCTGGGGAGAGGACCTCTGAAGACATGCATATTTTACAAGAGCTCTGGTGGGGCAACCACTCCCAGCAGTAGAGATGAGGGATGATATACCTAGTGGTTCTAGATACTTATTTTTAATCAGGTCTCACTCAGTCCTAGTCTGACACTCATTGAAGTAATTAACCATTTTTACTTCTTTTGTTCTCCTCCACCCCCCACCCCCCTCCCCAACTTACAGGAAAAAGAGGTAGGAATACTTTAAGATGCTATATGAGCAAAAGTTAAGACAGAACACTCTTTATCTCTGTGGAACAAAGAGCAGAGAACAAATTCTTCCACATTTCTCTCTCTTTGTTACCATGTACTCATAAGTACCTGCACTCTTTTCATAGAAACACTTGCTAAGAAAGTGTTTCTGTGCTGGAGAAAGCCTAGGAAGAGGAAGTGAAATGTGAGGTGGTCCTTACAAGCTGAAAACCAAGAATCTTGTAACTAGAGGCTTCAGGCTGCCTCACAGAAATATACACAGCTGTTTGCTGCTAGACCCAGCATTGTCCTTGGTAAGTGAATGTAAGCTCAGGACTGAGGGTGGGCTGTGAGAAGCCCTGTTTGTATGTACTGCTTTATCCAGGGGTTGTGCAACCAGGGAAAGAGTTCCCACAAAGGACCACAGGGGCAAGACGTTCAGAGTTCAGCTCACACCATCAGTAGAGGTTATGATATTGGAAAGATCCTACTTTCTAACACTAAACTAGGTAGCTCATGCTGCCATTGCTGTAGTCACTCTTTTCAGGACACAGCATCCTACACGTGATTTCTGCACAGAGACATTGCTCCTTGGGAAGGGGAGGGAACATATGAATTTGATCTCCCAGGTGGGGAAAGTCCCAGGACAAGCACTTTTTTCTCTACGTGGCTTTGGTGGTTGACAGCATGGACTGGGTAAAAAGGTCAGAAACAGGCATGTTGAGAGTAGGAAGAATGGGGCAGAGGCACAGAGTGGCCAGAACATGGGGAAAAGAGGCAGGTCCAGCTCAGGGAAGAGGTGCCAGGAAAAAGATCAGACAAATATGGCAGAGTTTGCCTAAGCCTGAAAGGATGCACAATGGACATTTACCTCTACCCCACTGCATGCCAACATGGATCAACGGTTTTGTTGGGCTTCTAAAACAAAGCTCATCCCTGCAGACATCCAGTGCACATGGCTGATGAGCAATGGCACTTACAGTCATACAGTGGGCCTTGTTTGGTGGAAATCATGGGAGGGCATTCCTTGCTTCCAGAGATCAAGCATTTAAACACTGCTAGCTTTATGTGGTTTTTTACATCTGTTTTCACCTTAGGCTCTGAGCAGCCTAAGGACCAGAGAAGGAACTAAGAGTCAAGCCAAGGTATTAATAACACCATGAAGTGGAGAATTTGTCTCGACTATAGATCAGGTCCAAGGACAGAGCTGCTTCCACTGTCCTTCTCACATGCACTTTAAGAGGAAAGCCACTCCTACCATTGCTTTCCTCTTACTGGCTTATCTTGCTCGTTTATCTTCAGGCAGATGCAAAAGAATGATTATCAATGTTGGACCATACTATGAAAACAAATAAAATGTATTTCAGAACCTTTTTACACAGTGGATAAAAACCCATACAAAAGTTGCTTCCTATAAAGGGCTAATTAATAAACCACTGATTCTAAGGTCAAATTAGAAGATTTCCATGAGATCAAATGTCTTCCTCCTTGAGTTAGAGGAACCATACTGTAGGAAACCAAACAAGGAAACTAATCAAAAGACTTCACGTGTTCTGCAAGATACTTTTCACTTACTACAGGCATTAATTATTCTTGGTTCCATATGTTGCTAAATCTGGGGATCGAACACTGTGCCCAAACTTTGGGGGTTTTTTTTGTTTTTTGTTTCCTCTTTTCAAGATGTACATAGAAACCACTGCTTTTTAAAAATCATGTTGTTTCCTTAAGCAATGCTATTCAACACTGTGGACATCACAGTGTTCTACAGATTTGCATTATCCATTGCTTTTCTACAGCTGTATAGGAGCACACAAGTTACAATATATGACTGTACTTCATTTACATTCAGTCTCCTTCTCCAGTTTTCAGTAAATGTTCATGCAGTTCTGTTCACTGGTAGCAAGACAAACTATTTTACTGCATGTCAAGCTAAATAATTTTATGCTAAATAATATGTAGGAGAAACCTGATTCCATGAGGAGAGCCTGCCATAAGGCAGGAGACATTTGAAAATACTGAGAAGTGCATGCATCCAAAAAGAACATACTGCAAACAGACTAGTCCAGCAAGCTAGTTCACAAAAATTGCATGCAGAAGTTACTCTTGTGTTTCATGTCAGTCAATTACAATTTCTAGAAAATCCTGGTCTAGCTAGCCATGGAAAAAAAAGACGATGGTAATTAAAAAAAATGGAGAAACTTCTGGCTTCTACTCAGATTTATTCCACATAAATTTCAAACATTCTGTTTTCTGGTGTTGCTACTGAGATCCTAGGCATTTACCTGGCTCTGCCCTGAATAGAAGACTGAGTCAGAAGAGTCATAGTGTCATTCATGCCTGCCTAAAGTTTCTGGAAGCAGGTTGTGTATTCGGTGGTAATCACAAGAGCAATGTTATTCCTTATTGCTTGGTTTCATGAGAATAAAATTGAAAATCAATAGAAAATACAGATACAGAGTCAAGTGTGGGCTTTCTTACCTACATAGAATCTTTTTACTCTCTTTCAGTAAAAAGACCAAACTAGTGTTATTTTCTCCCATTCAATTTAACAAAGAGCAAGAGGTCCAGATGGCCACTTGTATGCTAGGAATCAGTCAAGTGAACAATGACTTTATTGTTCATTTACAAGAATTAGCAGAAAACAGACAAACCAAAGTCTGATTTTTTTCACCCTAAAGGTTTTCACATAGAAACAGGATCAGTTCAAGACTGTTAAGTCAGTTCAAGACTGCTGGAAATGAAATTGCTTTTCTTTTGGAGTGCAGTTCCAGGGCAGCTAGCAGACCTCATATTTCACAGATGCTGTAAGGAAAAGCCCTTTTCTTTCACCACTTGGCCATGCAGCTCCATTGTGCTGATGCACACATTGCATACTTTCATGACCTGCTTTAACTTGCTAATAGGGTGGAGGCTATTCCATTTTTGGGAAAGGACTACATTTTTTGGTAGTTTGTTCTGTGAACTGATGAAACCTAAAAAGGAGTTTGATGTGCATTGGAGCGAGAACAAAAATAAGCATCAGGGAGGGAAAGGAGAGGTGGGGGACAGCAGCCCCATCAGTACGCAAGATGCACTGTAGGGAGCTGAAAAGTCCCACCAATACCTGTGAACAATTCTACATGGGAATATTTGTGATCTCCTGAATTCATGCAGCAGGGCCTCCTCTATGACACCTTGACAGAAAACAGGAATTTATGACAGAAAACGTATTTCCAGTTATGCCTAGTCATGCATGGTCTTGCATTGCAAATTGCCTGAGCCAATTCATAGCAAGGGTGGTGGAGAACTTGACAATTACCTACATTGCAGACTTTGGCAAAAGAATGATGGATTAAGTGTTAATTTCAATTCTCTTGCACTGTCCTGCTTCAGTCAGTATTGCAATGATAGTGGGGAGAGGAGGAAGTCATTAAAACAGTTAAGCCAGAATTTACGTCTTAGAGGGTTGATCCCACCCAGTGCTGATGACCTCCTGAATTAATTTCCCCCCTTACTGATAATCATCTGGTTTTGATAAAGAAAACACTCTCACACTGGGTACAGTTCTGGGAACCCCAACCGCTCTTGGGTCTGTTTTGAATACTAGTATGAAAGCTAAACTCTGATGTCACATGCCACCTGTGCTGATGCTGAGCGATGCTTTGGTGTTGTTAATGTGAAACAGCAGGAAGTGTTATCTAAGTGAAAATAACATATGAGTGGGCAATCTCACAGTAGCGAAACAGATCAATGTTAGGCTGTGCAGAATGATTTAGAGGAAATAGAAAAGGGAAGAAAAGGGTAAACCAAATGGCCTGCCTCATGGTCTAGTTTGTGCCATATTCGAACCCACAATATTGCATTGGTATCAGTAAATTATACTGTTAACACACACACTGGAGGATGCTCCAAGCAAAATAAATGGAGATCTCCTCCAAGAAAAAAGGACTTTAAAAGCCATGGATAGCCAGGGTAAACAAAACACAACATCCAAACAATCAGTGAGAAGCAAAGTAGGACACAATAACTCCACAGTCACAGACAGCAAACACCTGTAACAGAAGTAAGTGTGGGGTGCTGGCTTGGAATATAGACAAGGGCTGTCTGGGTCGGATTGCTACCACATCCATATCCAGAAGTCTCTTCACTCAAAGGAAATCTGTTGCCTGTGACACATGCACCAAGATGAAGCAGAACTTCTAATGAATGCCACTGGTGGTACAGTCGGACAAAAGATCCTGCAAGTGGGTGTATGTCTTCCTCTTGCATTTGTTATTTGCATGTTGAGCTTACTCTGCAGTGACACTTCTGCTTGTGGTCTGTGTGGGTCTGGACATTTCATGTAGTTCCAAGCTCTAGCATTTCCTTTGGAATCCAGTGGAAAATTCTACAAGGAATCAGCTGGCTACTGATTCTGTATTTCCCAGTTCTTGGCTAATACCAGTATGCTCCTGTGTTGTGCACCTGTGCTAATTACAATCACTTACTTCCATTCAGTCTCCCTTTTGTATATGTGGGGAAGAAAACTATGCTTTCAGCATTTATTTCTAACATACCCACTGTTTCCCAGCCACATTTTTCTATTCCCCCATGGCAAATCCTGCCATGAAGTGGAGCATGAAAGACTGACGTGTTCTTCTGCAGCTCCTGCTAGCTCTAGGGGTGATATATTTCCCCCAGAAGCCTTGAAAGCATTCAGGCCATACAAATCAATGAGTTAGTTTAGGACAATGTCACTGAGGAATGACAACTAGGCTTGAAAAATGTAAAGTTAAATTTCATTAGCTACTACTTTGCTAGGCTTTCCATGGTTCTAATCCATCTTACATGAGGCACATAATTTACTCACAAAGAAACTGCTTCATTTGCTTCAGTTCAGAAAACATACACATAGCAAACAGTCAGGTCCTGGAAGGTCCTTTTGAAAGCTTTCTTAATTTTTGTAAGAGGCAATATTTGGTATAAGAGATGTCAAATGTAAAACTGTAGCAGGAACGGTGTAACAGGTTACGTTTAACATACAGAAGACAAAGTCTCTGTAAGAGGAGCAATGATGTCAGTCAACCTTGAGAGGCATTCATTTTGGAGCCTGAGATGTTTGAAAACTATGCATCAACAATTTAGCATCCTATATCCTGTAATCCAGGCCAAGATGGTAAACCAGGAACCCCAAGCTAGTATTTGTTAACACTGATTCTGATGTTACAGTATAGGAGCGGTGTCAATGTTGTGCACCACAAGAAGGCACTTCAAATCCATCACAACAAACGGACTGAATGAGGGCTGTATAAAACCAAAATTGTCATGGAGAGACGGTCAAACAGAAGAGAGGTAATTTATATCAGTGAAGTCATGTAATTGTCTCATTCTTGTCAAATCAAAGACATTTTAAGGATGACCAGTGTTCTCTGCTAGAATGTACTTGGTTTTGGTAATGCAGTACATGAAACGTGTATCTTCTTGTTCTCTATCATACTTGCAGTACCTCCTACAATAAATTCAATAAATTTCTTAGGACTGTTTAGGACAATTAGGACCATTTTTTTAACCTCTCTTTATATAATGAAACATTACCTATGCCTTTCTTGTCAGTTACCATCTTAGTTGTGTAGTCTGCTAGATAAATATTTCCTAATACATTTCAAAGAGTATAAAATGCATGCTAAAGTTTGCAAAACCACACTACACACTACCACCACGTTACTGACTTTATACTAATTCTGCACGAAACACCTTCAAATACCAAGCCTATGCTGACAGAGCAAACAGGTATCATAGCATCATAGAATGGTTTGGGTTAGAAGTGACCTTGAAAGGTCATCTGGCCAACCCCCCTGCCATGGGCAGGGACACCTTCCACTAGACCAGGCTTCACTAGACCAGGCTTCTCAAAGCCCCATCCAACCTGGCTTTGAACACTTCCAGGGATGGGGCATCCACAGCTTCTCTGGGCAACCTGTTCCAGTGTCTCACCAGCCTCATTATAAAAAACTTCTTATGTCCATCCTAAACCTACTGTCTTTCAGTTTAAAATCATTGCCCCTTGTCCTATCACAACAGGCCCTACTAAAAAAGTCTGTCCTCGTCTTTCTTATGAGCCCCTTTAAGTACTGGAAAGTCACAACAATGTCTCCCCGGAGCCTTCTCTTCTCTGGGCTGAACAACCATAACTCTCTCAGCCTTTCCTCACAGGAGAGGTGTTGCATCCCTCTGATAATTTTTGTGGCCCTCCTCTGGACCTGTTCCAAGAGGTCTGTGTCCTTCCCGTGCTGAGGACTCCAGAGCTGGATGCTGTCTGTGCTCCAGGTGGGGTGTCACCAGAGTGGAGCAGAGGGGCAGTATCACCTCCCTCGACCTGCTGGCCACGCTTCTTTTTATACATGCCAGGATACCACCCGCTCTCTGTGCTGCAAGCACACGTTGCTGGCTCATGTCCAGTTTTTCATCCACCAGCACCCCCAAGTCCTTCTTGATGGGGCTGCCCTCAAGCACTTCATCCCCCAGCCTGTATTGGTACAGGGGGTTGCTCTGACCCAGGTGTGTGGGACCTTGTGCTGTTGAACTTCATGAGGTTTGCATGGGCCCACTCCTCAAGCCTGTCAAAGTCCCTCTGGGTGGCATCCCTTCCTAGTGGATCAACCACATCACTCAGCCTGGTGTCATTCACAAACTCAATCCCACTATTTTATGCAGTTGATGAAGATATTACACAGTACTGGTCCAGTACAGAGCCTTGATGGACAACACTTGTTACTGGTTTCCGCTTGGACATTGAACTATTGACTGTAATTCTCTGGATGCAGCCATCCAGCCAACTCCTTGTCCTTACCGAGTGTTATCACCCAGCCTTGCATGTGAAGTGAATAATTTATAACAGAAATGTATAATAAAATTCCACTACCTATGGACCTGCTCTATGACTATCCTGTGTCACTGTAAGTACTTAGTACATAAACCAAGAAAATTAACACAACAATTATCTTTATATGGCACTATGGAATGTAAAAAAAACCCAAGAGGGACTGAAAATGGAAACCAAGAAACAACTTTCTCTTAGAACATCCAAATTTGAACTTTATGGCTCCAATCCATTTAACAAAACTGTCTTGGGGGCAAAGATAACAACAGTGAAAACCATTTTTAAGGCTAGCCATCTGATTTGGCTAGGTATGAAGTGTAGTATATGTTAGGTCTGTAGCCTTCCTCCTGTCAATCTTAAAGCTCTGGCTCCTGCAATCTTAAGTTCTTTAAAAAAACACTAGGAAATATGGGAAGTTGGTTAAGCTATTTTCCGCAGTGCCTGAAAACCACCTGCACTGGTTTTGTTAGGGAGAATATCATAGAATCATACATTCATTTAGGTTGGAAAAGACCTGTAAGTTCATCATGTCCAGCCATTAACCCAGCACTGCCAAGTCCATCACTAAACCACATCCCTAAGCATCCCATTTATGCATTTTTTTAAATACCCCCAGGGATGGTGATTCCACCACCTCCCTGGGCAGCCTGTTCCAATGCTTCACCACACTTTCAGTGAAGAAAGTTTTCCTAATCTCCAATCTAAACTTCCCCTGGCGCAACTTGAGGCTGTTTCCTCTTGTCCTACCGCTTCTTATTTGGGAGAAGAGACCAACCCCCACCTGCCCACAGCCTCCTGTCAGGCAGCTGTAGAGAGCAGCAAGGTCCCCCCTGAGCCTCCAGACTAAATACCCCCAGCCCCCTCAGCGGCTCCCCACAAGACCTGTGCCCCAGCCCCTTCCCCAGCCCCGCTGCCCGTCTCTGGACACGCTGCAGCCCCTCTACGTCCCCCTTGCAGAGAGGGGCCCAGACCTGAACACAGGGTTCGAGGGGCGGCCTCAGCAGTGCCCAGTGCAGGGGGACGGTCACTGCCCTGGTCCTGCTGGCCACACTGCTGGGGACACCAGCCAGGGTGCTGCTGGCCGCCTGGGCCCCCTGGGCACACTGCTGGCTCCTGCCCAGCCGGCCGTCACCCAGCACCCGCAGGCCCTTTCCCACCAGGCCCTTTCCAGCCGCTCTGCCCCAGCCTGTAGCGCTGCGTGGGGCTGGTGTGACCCAAGGGCAGGACCCGGCACTGAGCCCTGCTGAACCTCACACGACTGGCCTGGGCCCATCGCTCCAGCCTGACCAGGTCCCTCTGCAGAGCCTCCTGCCCTCAGGCCGGTCAACACCCCTGTCCAACTTGGTGCCATTTGCAAACTGACTGAAGGGGGCACTTGATCCCCTCATCCAGATCGTGGATAAAGATGTTAAAAGAGGTCTGGCCCCAGCACTGAGCCCTGGAGAACACCACTTGTGACCAGCCACCAGCTGGATGTAACTCCATTCACCACCACTCTCTGGATTTGACCATCCAGCCAGCTTTTAACAGCATAGAGTACACCCATCCAAGTCCTGAACAGTCAGTTTTTCCGGGAGAATGCTGTGGGAGATGGTGTGAAAGGCTTTAATAAGGTCCAGTTAGAAAACATCCATAGCCTTTCCCTCATCCATTAGGAGAGTCATCTTCTGGCAGAAGGAGATCAGGTTCGTCAAGCAGGACCTGCCTTTCATAACCCCATGCTGGCTGGGCCTGATCCCCCAGCTGTCCTGCACATGCCACATGATGGCACTCAGGATGATCTGCTCCATAACCTTCCCCAGCACTGAGGTCAGGCTGACAGGCCTGTAGTTACCCAGATCCTCCTTCCTGCCCTTCTTGTAGGTGGGCATCATGTTGGCTAACCTTCAGCCTTCTGGGACCTCCCTGGTAGCCAGGGCTACTGATAAATGATGGCGAGTGGCCTGGCGAGTTCCCCAACCAGCTTCCTCAGTACCCTCAGGTGGATCTCACACGGCCACATAGACTTGTGTGTGAGTGGAGCAGCAGGTTTCCTCCTGGGCTGTGAGGAATTTATCCTGCTCCTCCTCATCTCTGTCCTCCAGCTCAGGGGGCTGAGACCCAGAGGGAAGCTGAGCATTAAGTACCTCAGCCTTCTCCTCACTCTTTTAGCAATGTTCCCGCCCTGTATCCAATAAAGGATGAAGATTGTCCTTGGTTCTCCTTGTGTTTCTAACATATTCATAAAAAGATTTTTTGTTACCTTTTACGGCAGTGGCCAGCCTGAGCTCTAGCTGGGCTTACACCTCTCTGATCTTTGCCCTGCATAATCTCACAACATCCTTGTGGTCCTCCAGAGTTGCCTGCCCCTTCTTCCAAAGGTGCTAAACTCTCCTTTTCCCCCACTGCTCAAGTCCCAGCCAAAGCTCTCTGTTCAGCCAGGCCGGCCTTCTCCCCCACCGGCTCATCTGTCAGCACATGGATGGCCTGATCCTGCTCCTTTAAGACTTCTGTCTTGAAGAATGCCCAGCCTTCCTGGACCTCTTGGCCCTTTGGGACTGTCTCCCAAGGGCCTCTGTCAATCAGGCTCCTAAGCAGTTCAAAGCTGGCCCTCCAGAAGTCCAAGGCAGTGGTCCTGCTGACCCCCTCCTTATTTCTCAAAGAACTGAAAACAAACATCTCATGATCGCTATGCCCAAGATGTCCTCTGACCACCACATTGCCCACCAGTCCTTCCCTGTTCACAAACAGCAGGTCCAGCGGGGCATCTCCCTGGCTGGCTCCCTGCCCAGCTGTGCCAGTAAGTTGTCTTCCACACACCCCAGGAACCCCGCAGACTGTTTCCTCTCTGCTCTGTTGTTTCTAGCAGACACCTGGTAGGTTGAAGTCCCCCACAAGAACAAGGGCTAGTGGTCATGAGACTTCTCCCAGCTGCTTGTAGAATGTTTTGTCTGCCTCTTCATGCTGGTTGGCTGGTCTATAACAGACTCCCACCAGGGTATCCACCTTGTTGGCCCTTCCCCTGATCCTTACCCATAACCACTCAACCCTACTGTCACCATCATTCAGCTCTAGGCAGTCGAAACTTTCCCTGACACACAGAGCTACCCCACCGCCTCTCCTCCCTTGCCTGGCCCTTCTGAAGAGTTTGCAGCCGCCCACTGCAGCACTCCAGTCATGCAGGTTATCCCACCGTGTTTCTGTGATGGTTAACGTTCAAATTGAAAGACTTTCACAGCAGGAGACTGGGCATCTAACAGTACAAGACCAGCAAGCTCAAAAGATTATATGCTTGCTTTTTTTAAAAAATTATTTTCCTTTACTTGCCTTTTTAAAAAAATTATTTTCCTTTGTATTAATTTCTTTTTTTTTTATGTATTACTGTGAGAATCTGTACCCTTCATGTTTCTGATCTTCCCATGCTAGGCTTGGATTACATTCTGATCCATTTCTGTCTCAGCAATCCCTGTTGTTTCATGGACTTTGAACCTGAAGTTCTAAGCAGCACAGTATTTTCTAAAAATGGTCTTTCTAAAAGCGGTGTTTACAAGGTATCACCACCAACAGCCTGTTCCATGAATGGCAAAGTCAGTCAGACAACCAAAATTCACTCACTAATAACTAGAAGTAAATAACACCCCCAACTTCCACACGGTTTGGAGAAGCATAGCTTTCATTTGTTTTATTTACTAGACAGATTCTTTTATTGATGTCAAATTGTATTAAAAAACAAAATGCATACATTCAAAGCACTCGAGCACATTCATCACTTAAAACAAAAACTAGACCAGAGTCAGGTAAACGAAGAGCAAAGGGCCAGCACAGTGTTCAGGACACTGGCAGCAACACACTTTTCTGTACTACTTGTGAGTCACGTAAGTACATCTTCAGGCACAAATTTGGCTTAGGCATTACATACATTTTTTTAATGAGAACATTCATTTATTCAGCATTAACTGTTGCTGTGAAAGAGCTGACACAATTATTAAACCGTGTCTTCTAGTCTTATAGCACATAAACAAAACCCACTGCTTTTTAGAAAAATCACTGAAATAAAAAATATGGATAATGTATAAAAATAGTCTAATATTGTAACCATTTGCACTGTTGAAGGAAAAGATGAGAGCCAGAAATAGCAAAGCAAATAGCTCATCTATGAATCTGCTTTCTTAGATCTTATTTTATGAAACCGCAACAGAGTATTACCTAGCCTTTCCTTTCTTCCATGAACTAAAATTTGTCAGTGAATAGAGGATGATAACTCGCTACTGACTTTCTTCTTCAGCTGCTGTCTGATCCAGCTTGACAGTAAAGGTATTCCTAGTTCAAAACATACTCAAAATCTAACTAGCCACCTTATACATTATCAAGCATGATAAAGATTATAACAGCTCTCTTACACATCATCATTGGTCAACATGTACTCCGTTCTTATGCTTGTAACAATTTTTGAAGATATTAAAAGCTCTGGAAGTTTGGAAGTGATCCACTCTTCCTTGTGAACACCCAAACTTCAAGGTCCATCCAGGTTGTTACTGCTTTGGCAGGATGACCGAACACTGCACTGTCGTCTGAAATACAAAGTCAAAGTAGATGAATGCTTCCTCTGCCAATGCAGAGCAGAACTACTTTTCAGTATAAAGGCATACAGACTTCAGTTTGGATTACAAATAGATATAACTCCTTCCATGTGTGCCTCCAACATCCCCCCGCACCACAAGAGTTGAAAGAATTACAGGGAGGGCATACTACCCTACAACAGTTCCAAGGACTTGTCATTACAACCTTTTTAAACCTATGTAACAGGCTTATTGGTACTGTGAACAACAATCACATTGCAGAAACACTAAAGTAAGGACTTCAGGCTCACAAGCTGCAAATGAAAAATTGTGCAACTTGCTTTTTGTTTTTAAGGCTAGCCTACTGGCTTACCTGCATCACATTCATAGAAAGCTTTTTACAAATACAGTAAGAATGCTCTGAAAATTGAAGTTCCTTTAAAAAAAGTTATTTCTATATGTTTCTTCTTCAGTTTTGAAGTACAGCTATGAAGAACAGAAACCTCTCTCTAAGGGTGCACTGACTGCGCATTAATAAAACACTTGAGTTATACAGGGACAGGCAACTTTGACATGAGCCACATTCAAGGGTACGACCTGAGAAACACTTCAATCTCAGCTTTCTTGAGAGATCCTTAGCCTGCAAGGACCACAGTATATAGACCAATCTAATTACAGTTTAAGTCTTGATGAATTTTCCCTCTCCCCCTCCACTTAATCCATTTCAGTCAACGGACTCTGGTCACATAACTATGTTCACTGATTTCACTGAGATATTTTTAAGGAAGAAAACTATGCAAGAATATTTAGAAGATCAGAGCTCCACATACATAACTTACAAACGACAGTTTCAGTTTGTGATAGACTACAAAAATGACTGAAAAATGTTAACCTTTATGCCCTTTAAATTGTTAGCTACCAAACATACTAAAGTATGTCAGTGATGAAGTGTGCTGAAACACCTTCACAGATACCTTACCCAATCTAAACTATCCTACAGTATTCACTTGCCACAGCTCTCTTATCAAAGTACAACACTGTTCTGACAAATACCAGTTGACCTGGGCTAGTACAGAAGTTCAAAAAAGGCAGGTAGTACCAGCAGGTGTCTTCACAGAGTCAAGCAGCTTACCTGAGGAGTATTCACAGAAGCTCTGACACCTTACCACAAGCTGATTTTCTTACAATCACACTGTAAAGAAAAATCTGTTCTAACCTGATACTCTTTTTACCATCCCAGTACAGATTTTCTCCCTATGCTCATGGGTTTGAACCTTACTGGAGTAAAGGCACAGAGTTCAGTTCCCGGTTGTTATGAGGTAAAATTCTCTTCAACAAGACAGTTTCTCCTCTCTCACCAATACTCTGCCTACCAACGAAAGAATCTACTATATTGGTTCCCTTCTGAAATTCTCTGCTGTCACTAATTCATATACTTCATTCAACAACGATGCCGTAATTACTTGTCAGCTTTTCATATCAATGCAGTGGTTGTTGCCTTTGATGTCCCTTCCAAATGTCAACTATAGGCAAGCCTTGATTCCCCTGAAACCATCCCTACGTGTCTGCTCTTGCTTCTCGATTCCTTCTTTGTAGCTTGTCCCTGCTTCCAACCCTTGAATGCTGCATTTTCACACTAGAGCCCTGTTTCCTGTTCAGCCAAGTGAACCTCCTGATCAGTCTTTCTGTGCACCACTCCTGTGCTTGGCCAATGCTGCACTTAAAAGAGCTGCCAGCTTTCTGGAGGTCCTTGCCCCTTCAGAGCTGCCTCCCATGAGATGACACCTACGAGTTCACTGGTTAAACCCAAGTATGCTCACCTCAGTTCCAGCATCCATACTCTGCTAACTGCCTTCCTTGCTCCCCGAAGGATGCTGAACACCACTGTTTCATGAGCATTACAGCAACAACTGCCAGTGGTTACTGCCTCACTAAACTCTTCTCAGTGAACAGCAGATCCAGCTGTACATCATCCATGGCTGACCCACCCTATCCAGAAATTTCCATGACACCAGCTAGAAATCACTTGGACCACTGTAATCAATAGCACCATCTGTGTTTCCTGATCCATGTCATAAATACAATCTGGTCATAGCCTGTTCTGAAAGAGTAAGGGCTTTGTACCCTGGCCACATCTCAGAATGACAGGTTGTAGGAAGATGCTGTGCCTGCAGAGAAGTTTACTCCAAAATTTTTTTCAAGCTTATGTAATCTGAGCCTAGAGAATGGTATCTTTTTACAGCGACAGAGCCAGGAAATACTGGCCTGAAGACATCTTAGAAAGTTAAAAAATGGTAACTTTCAAACTACAGTTAAACTCACTGGCAAATCACAGATGGAAAGACACATGAAAATGAATGGATGGCAGGCCCTGGAGATTTTTGCTTCAACACTCCACTGTTTCCTAAAGACTACTGTGAGATTCACAGGTGACACTGCTGCCTGTGTGTGGGTGGGTGGGATGCACACCTCCATGGCAGGAAACAGATAAATGCAGCTGGACAAAGAGAATGGCAGCATATTTTCTCCTGCCTTGTAAAGTTCCTTCAGTCACAGCAGCCAGATTACAAAGCTCAGAAAGGAAAAGCTGCGTCCATGTAGAGCTTCATGGTTTCACACACTTCCCTGAACACTAGAAACAGACACTGGCAAATGCCCATTTAAGAGGCCCAGCTGTGGCCTGGATAAAGGCTGGCGTGGCTTTACATTGTCACTGATAGCAGAGTACCAGCTGCAGTCTTGCTCCTTGACTGTGCTCCTTACCATGTTACCACAGGGCACACAAGAGGCACTGCTTTCAAGCTCAAAGAAAAGGTGCCTCCAAAAGAGATCAGTTAAAAAAAAACATTCAGTTTTCATCTGACCTTCAAAAATCCTGGAGTAAAATACACAGAACACTTCACATCTACAAAGGGAATAGTTTTAAAAAACTCTTTATGGTTCAACTACACACTCATACAGAGGCACATCTCCTCGCTGTACTGCAAAAGCGCCTCTCTCCTTATTCATTAACACAGAAGCCTAGGACCAATCCTTCACCTGCTTTACTACCATTTCATGCCACAAAACAGATTTTTAGCCTTTCCTGCCCTTCCTAAGTAAAATCAGAGAAAGCCTCCAAAGTATCAGACTTTTCAGTCACTTTTCCGGAGTACTTGATTGCATTGAATCAGAAACAACTGTGAGTCCTACTCTCCTGACACAAAATCCCAGTCCCCACTACCAATGCCTAGTTCCTATTTCCAGTTCTAATACCTTCAGATCAACTCCCTTTCTCAGTATATCATCACTCAGATCAAGTGACTATCATCAAAGAGGACAGATGTAAGAATTGCCAAGGCTGAGTGAAACTATCTTAATATTCATCACTGATAACAGGCAATAGCAGATGCTTAAGAGAAAGAGTTTAAGAAGCTACATTAAAATGGACTTTCTTTTTTCTGCTTTCGGCAAACAGTACTTCAGGGACTGAGCTGGAGGAAGCACTTGAATCGGTGTTTTAAACAGCTGACAAAGAACTGAAAGAAGGGTTAGCACTCATTAAGGGGGAAACTTACAAACTCAGTGCCAGCTCTTTCCATCCACTGGCTATTTCACTCCCAATGAAGAATCAAGACAATCATGCAAAGGAAAGCAACAGGACACTGCTTACTGAAGTACACCTGGCAGAACTGCAGGCAGATCCCTCAGTACTTAAGCATACTTGGGAAATTTCCTTGCCTACCAGCACGTTCAAGGTAGCTGAGGAATATCTAGCACATTTTGTTCATACTCTGACCGTTTTTTTGTATAGCTAGTCATCTGTATTAAACAAAAAGTGTGGTCCAGTCCTCTGAAAATATTTTCTGTGTATTACATGGGAGAAGGAATACTCATTCTGTTGTCTCCCTTATTCATGAATGACTCAACTGCCTAAAGACTGCAAAGGGGCAAGGGAAAAGTCAGTTACCTCTCACAAATGTATAGAGGGATAGAGGGGACATTATAATAGCTGTTTCAGATAATCAGCTAAGGAATAATCATAAACACAATCCAAGGCCTCCTAATAAAAAGTAGGTTTTCTAGTGAAGAATCAGCAAAAGACTCATTCCAGGGAGAACCTCCACAAACCTGACCTGGTGAAGTATGCTTGCAAGTATCTAGGGTAAATTTTCCTTAAAATGTCTTTCCTTTAGGAACCTGACTAGAGGTGGCAAGAGAACCAGACTGGAAACAAACCTGAGAATTTGATCCCAGTCAGAAGACATGGAAGATTTTTACAGTATGTACAGTTCTGCTGATAGCTGAATTTCAGGGACACATTTTCAGGTATATGAAGACCTGACATGTTTGTGTTCATCTTTCTTAGCCATTCCAATTTCAGTCAACACAGTGATTTTCAGAAAAGAGAACGAAAGAACCTAAGAGAGGAGAGCGTTACCAGAGATTGCTGATAATTTTCTTCAACAAGCTTCCTCCTTTTCAGACTGCTGCTGCTTCCACTGAGATCCTTGTGGTCCACCTGTGTCTGCCCTCTGTCTTTCACATTCCAATTCTCTTTTCCTGTCTCCCATGCTGCCTCAATGTAATCCTCAGTTGCTCTTGTGCTTCACACTCTTGTACTCTTGGAAGCAGCTATTTGTCATTAAAAGCTCATCAAGAAGTTGGACATCCAAACTGTTTTATCATTGTTCTACGCTACAGCCACAGATTAATCTCAAGCATGTTTGTGAAACAGAGGTGATGCAAAACACGGAAGTAAACTCTCGTCTAAGAAATGTTCTGCCTAAAAATTCTCTCACCAATACATTTTGAAATGTTTTTCTCTTCCATCTTTTTAATTCATGCATTGTGGATCTGAAACTTGTGGGAGAACACAGTTCTAGTGATTTCAAACTGGATGTTACTCACATCTTGTAACAGACTGCCCTCCTCCTACATATTAAAGAGAGCACAACAGTTTTGGTTTGGTCCAGTCTTCTCTGCTTGGCTCTCCATTTTTCTAAGATCTAAGTTAAAGCTGAGTAGAGGTACAGTTATTTATTTTGTATACTTACATAGATTGCTATCTTATCTGTGCTATGAAAGATAACACTTCATCAACCATATATAGATGTCCTTTTTTTTTTTTTTACACTTCTGTAACACTTCTTGTAAAACTGAAGCTAGATATTTGCAATAAAGCTTGTGAGAGTCTTAATGAATTTGTTTGCCCATCTTGAGTAGATTTGGTTTGTTGAAGCATCTACTCTAATGTACTGGGGTTTTATGGCAGGGGTTCGGTAGTGGGGGAGGGCTACAGGAGCAACTTCTGTGAGAAGCTGCTACAAGCTTCCACCACGTCTGATGGAGCCAATGCCAGTCGTCTCCAAGATGGACCCACCAGCGGCCAAGGCCCAGCCCATCAGCGACGGTGGTAGCACCTCTGGAATAACGTATTTAAGAAGGGGAAAAACCCCTGCAGAACACACTGCAGCAGAACAGAGATGGAGACTGTGTGAGAAACAAGTCTGCAGACACCATGGTCAGTGGAGAAGGGGGAGGAGGTGTACACCCTGCAGCCCATGGAGGTTACCAGTGGAGCAGATATCCACCTGCAGCCTGTGTAACACCCCACGCCAGAGCAGGGGGATGCCCGAAGGAGGCTGTGACTCTATGAGAAGCCCACACTGAAGCATGTTTGGTGAGCCCATGGGGGACTCACACTGGAGCAGTCTGTTCCTGAAGAACTGCACTCTGTGGAAACTACCCTCGCTGGAGCAGTTCAGGCAGAACTGTAGCCTGTGGGAAGGAACTCACACTGGAGAAGTTTGTGGGGAGCTGCCTTCCCTGGGAGGGACCCCATGCTGAAGCAAGGGAAGAATGTGAGGAGTCCTCCCTCTGCGGAGGAAGGAGCAGCAGAGACAACACGTGATGAACTGACCGCAGCCCCCATTCCCCATCCTCCTGCACTGCTGTGGGGGAGGAGGTAGAGAGAATCGGGTTTGAAGTTAAGCCCGGGAAGAAGGGAGGGGTGGGGGGAAGGTGTTTTTAAGTTTTGGTTTTATTTCTCTTTATCCTACTCTAATTTGAATGGCAATAAATTAAAAAAAATTCCCCAAGTCAAGTCTGTTTTGCTCATTACAGTAATTGCCGAGTGATCCCTCCCTGTCCTTATCCTGGCCTACAAGCTTTTTAGTATATTTTCTCTCTCCTGTCCAGTTGAGGAGGGGAGCGATAGTACGGTGCTTTGGTGGGCACCCAGCATCCAGCCAAGATCAAACCACCACATCTAAGTTGTTATGACTTAAACAGAAATATCTTGGAACATATACCTGCATTATGTGTATATATGCATACATTATGCCCAGTACTCATCAGCCTCACGTGTGTACTTACTTTCAGGGTGTGCAGGGTGTCAGTCCATTCCATGGAACCTATCTGAGGTATAGCAGTAAGGAGTATACTAGTAGCCTTATTTGCATTCCCTTTCAGCGTCTTTAAAACTTTATCCACTGAAACCTAGAAACAGAGTAAAACTGAGTGGTGTCTCTCAATTTTGATGGCACACATTTTAAATACCCAAATAAATTCATCTAACTTAGACATCTCTAAGTGAAAAGGTGAAGCCTTAAAATGCCACTATCTGTTTAGCCAGTAAAAACTTCCTCTGTGGGCCTATGTCTGATTTTATGTTACACAAATAAGAGAACTAAAGCAGATACATTGTTTTGTACAGAGCTGCAAAATTAAAAACACCAGCTCAATTACAGGAAGACAAGCTCATACACAGAGTTCATGAGCTTTATACACACAGACCCCCTGATTCAGACAAGAGGTGACAAAGTTTGCTAGTAGTAAGGCAAGTTTATGAGAATGAATGAAGTAGCAACAATTGATTCTGTTCTTAGTTTCACAATCATTCTTCCAGAATTACTCAGTGATACCGATGTAAGTACGAACTGATTTAGTTCAGTATGTGATGTCTTATCAAAATTACAGGTTCTCATCCAGATCAAGACAAGACCCAGAGGAAAAAAACTTCACTCACTGCTTCTTCATGTTCCTTCCAGCAGTCGTAATCTGTTGCCATGGCAATACTAGCATAACTCATTCCAGCTTCTTTCGCAAGAATCACTTCAGGCACTGTGGTCATGTTGATAACATCAGCTCCCCAGCTGCGAAACATCAAGCTTTCTGCTCGAGAACTGAAACGTGGGCCTTCGATTGTGATCATTGTCCCCTTGGAATGACACTGGAGCCCCAGCTTCTTGGCAGTCTCAATAAGAACCTGCAAAACATGAAAACATCAGGAAAGGGAAATAATTCTCCTGGTGGACTACTTTTGCATCCCATCAAAAAACTTACATACAAAAGAAATTAGCTTTATATATGGCTTTATATGGCTGCAGCTGTCCAAAACCAAGGATCATTTTCAGTTTTCTCATCCAGCAAAATAAATTAACAGTTCTGCTAACAGAAATTGTCTTGAACTCATCTGATTTTGCTAATATCAGTTGGATTACTGTTTTCAATGCAGACCAAGAAGACCAGAAAACAGGATTTTTGCATAATATTTAGGCTATGCTTGCACTGAAAACAGAACAGTGAAAATGCTCCACGGAGCACTAATTTACCACATGGTGGAGTTGTGCTGGTGAGAACAGTAACAGGGTATTTACTCTTTGAAAGTAAAATTTTATGAGCACATACTTCAAAGACTACTCCAGGAATGTGTAGAGAAATTATCATCACATTTTCCCATGCTGGTGACTGAGCCGTATACCTCACATTTAACACATACTTCACATTAATCTTTACAGTTCCAACTAGGACCTTGTATATGGCAGAATCATCATGACTTTCTTGGTAAATGGCCTTGGTAACACCAGCTGATACAGTAGGAATAAGTGGATACCAGCATGTGTAAGTGGGACTAGGACACCTCTAACTATCCTGAGTAGGAAGGAGAAAGTAACTGTGATGACATCTGTTTAAAATGACCTTCAACAGAAAAGAAAACCTTGTAAAGAAGTATAAAAGCAGCATGAAAAATTGTGACAGGACAGGAGAGAGCTTTTACAATACAGCAGCAGTGAAAACCTACTCTGACGCCACTAGAAGCTGACTTGTCAGCACCATGACCTTCACACAGGCTGGGTGGAGCAGCCTCTGTGCAAAACGCTGTGAGAAGCCTGCACTCAACATACACAGGTGCAATAAAATGCAATACCTTGAGTATGCTGCATGACCTGTGGGATGCCTCCTCACTGGCCTGTGGATCAGTGAATGTGTGGAGCAGCACAAGTACAGATAAAGCTGGAGTACCCGCACCTCCCACTGCAGGTGCTTGTAAACAGGTAAACCTGAGCTCCCAGAAGAGGGTGGATGTGCATGTAAGCCAGGTGCACTGGTGAAGGGTATCTGTGCATGCAACTGTGCAAATGTGTGTGGAGGTATAGTAGAGCTTCTGGAGATTAGCCACAAGAGGACACTTAAAAACTTGTAGGTGTTTATTAACATGCTGTAAGTTAATCTAAGATTAATCACACTTAATATTGCAGTATATTACTGATATTCATTCTGAACACATGATTCACTGATTGCCAATTAATTACACATTGTTAATAAATCAATAGACAACTTAAATTGTCATTTGACTTAAAGCACAGTTGAGCTTCCCTGAAACTCTTTACAAAGTTCTGACTTTACTCCAAGATGTTGCAGTTTCTGAAAGCAGTAATAATGAAGACACCCCATGTTATTAAAAAATTTGCAGCCAGAGAAAAGATAAACTCCTTTCAGATTCTCATTTAATTTACAGTGCATAAATCAAATAAACCAAGTATTTTCATGTATTTGCACAAATGTAATTGAATATAAAGTTTTGAGATGTTTTGATGCAAAATTCCTTAAATAGTCTATTACATCAACAATTTTGGCATTATTATTATTACTGCATTTATCTAAGAAATTTCCCTGATTTAGATAAACTGGGCTGAAATGATCCCAACAGTTTTTAGGGATCATTCCAGGAAAAAAGTTTAAGTCACTTTTATCTGGTATTTTGAAATGAAGCGAAAGTATCCCTTTTCAGCCTTACTAAGAGCTCAAAACCACATGTTCTTCAAAACATCTGTTAGGCTTATTACAATGCATAGGCTAATGAGATAATGATCACATGTGAGACTGGGAAGTACCTAAATATTTTTTCTCTGTTTGAAAAGGCACATTTCTCTGCTGGCTTTTCAAAAAACATAATACCAAAGCTCTAGCTACTTAATAACTGAATGAAAAGTAGCCTTGGTGTATATTTCCTGCAACCTTGGGAAATGGCTTATGTGTAGGTACTTATCGTTTTAAAAAATGAGAAAGAGGCACAGTGTGAAGTACTGCAAATCACTTCAGTAATCACACTTTTTTTAATCCAATTCAGAAAGTGTACAGTTAGGTCTCAATGAACTCCTTGTACCCGTCATGCTCAAAGTCAGCAAGACACTATATGCTTAGAGTGTCATATGCTTACAGTGATTAGACCAACTAATCTTTGGTAAGAGCATTGTGGCTAGGCTCTTGTCGCATGAAAAATGAAGTATTTTGCATAATCTGCTGCTCAATGGAAGAAGGGCAAAAGCCTGCACATGTGTAACATGCAGTGGTTTGTTTCCTCATGCGATTTAAAATGTCTTTTACTTCATTGCAAAACACCTTGATTCTCAGTGCACTGAAGCATTGTTCTACTAGCAATGCTGTGGATGTGCTGGTGGATATTAACAACAAAAACATTAATGACACTGAAGTGAATTGGTGACAAAGGCAAAAGAGCTCAGTAGTACAAATATTTGTACATGCTCTGGGTACAGACTGGGCCACTTGCTTCACAATTCAGCTTTGTCCTGCTCGCTGTAATAACTGATTGCACAGACAGCAGGTCTCTTAGACGGGTGTGACCGATTCTCTAAGAATTCCTGTGCCCCTGGAGAATGTACCTCCTTGCAGCTTGTGATCACAGCGTTATACAACAGCACAAAATACACAGTTCAATCTTCATCTTCCCTTTTCCTCAACTCTAAGAATATGTTAAGGTGGTATATTTAACCACAGATACACTCCTCCCAGCAGCTTATGCAGGTGTAGAAAACACAGCAGTTTTACACTGCTTAGTCTAACTGTTTTTGAAATGATAAAACTAAGAGTTTTTTAACTTTTAAATAACAGTTTAAGAATAGAAAGCTACTGTAATTTGGCTTGCTTCTATGTTTAACATTCTTTAAACTAAACCTCAACTCTCCACCACCACCCACTGCTACAATGCACAAAAGCACAAATACAATATTGTAATGTCTGTGAATGTTAAAGCACTATTTATTTCATTTTCTCTATTAATTATGTAAAGTGCCTCTACCATAGGTACACTTTTATTCAGACCAAAACAGAACTAATTCCTAATTCCACCTTCCACCTTTGTCCACTTTGCTGCTTTCTTGGTGTGTTACCTAATAAATAAAGATCTTTTGTCCTGTTGTTAAGACCCCAGGGAAATCTAGGTTGCAACTGACATCTTCTGCATACCTTCCTTAGGAAGACAGCTCCTATAAACAGAAGATTTTTACTTCCCATGCTTTCCAAATGTTATATTTTTCCTTAATAGCATCTCATATCTGAGAAACAGGAATCAAGAGGTGCAGATTGCCTCTGTGTTCTAACAATGCATAGCCTACTATATCACAAAAAAGCACCATAAAAATAACATTTCTAAATACTATTACAAAATTCACTAACCTCTCTGGTTTTGGTGCAGAACGGCTCTGCCATTGGAATATGACATACTCCTGAAAGAGTGGAATGCTGCCCATCGTATAAAGTACAGTGTCTTTTAGTTGTCCTAGAAAAACAGAAAACATGCTCAGAGAAAAGAATGGGAGAAAACAGAAGAGAAAGCAAGAAATTTACAAAAATCCCAAACCACAGCATTCCTGGGAGGGAACAAAAGTTATCAGTATGATAATAATGACTTATTTGTAATCTTGTTTTACCTCTACAAATCTTTCAGAACCGAGCTCAAGAGCATAAATCTGTTACTTCCGCAGTGCATTATCAATTAATTAGAGAAGATCTATTGTTAACAAGTTGCTGAAATACTGATTTGCTCCTAAATGACACAAATAGCCACATTATGCTGCAATTCTACTGAAGAGAAATTGGCCAAGTCAGACAAGTAATCTCTGGAAAAAAGAATACAGTGAGCTTTCAGGAAGGGAAAGAATCAAGGCTGAATTACCACAAAGCTAGTCAAAATAGAGCTTGTTCATAGCACTGCATTCCCACATTGAAAGGATAGGAATTTATAGGAACAGCTTCCTGAACAAAAGAGGTGTGAATTCAACCAGAAAACCTCTGGAACAGGATGTCTTCATATTCTCAGAAAGATCACACACATGCATTGGCAGCTTGCAAGTTGAAGAATCCTTTTTCTCCCTTCTTTCAATTGAGAAGCTGTTGCCTTGCACAAAATGGTCAAACACGCAGCAGAAATTACCATCCAGCATGTCATTTTGACAACTACTGGAACTGCTACTCATATCCCATTACTTTCAAATGCACTGCCTCATGATAATTCAGCCAACTGGATGGCAAAACCCCTCTGGAACAAAATTCTTTGAGACATTCCATTCTTCCCACAATGTGTCACATATCGCACTTTATAAGGAGAAAAAGTAAGGCAAGAGCCAAATTCAATCCACAGTTAAAATAAAAAATTTCTGCTGGTAATACTGCTCACAACAGGTCCCTACCCAAGTCACCAGCAAATATTTAAAAGAAGGTTTTAAATACATGTTAGATTTGGGGGCGGGCAGAAAGATCCAGTAGGAAAGGTTTAAGGATGAGATTATAAAATAGGGAAAGAGATCAGCAAATTAAAAACACATGCAAAATGAGATACAGCTGTTAAAAATTAGTTGAAATGCTAATATTACTTTATGGGATATTGAAGAGCCACAAATAGAATGTATCTGATTTCACACGTTATTTTTTTTCAGTGTCTGCTAATGAATTACTTAGAATTGGAGGAAATGGGAAAAGTCATAAACCATTTCCTACATTATAGGATTTCAGATGTTGTTAGTCAGACTCTTTCACTCAGAAAAGCCCCAAGGAAAGATCACATATGTACAAATACTACTCTCCGACTTTCAGATACCCTGTGTTTGGAGAGAATGGCCACATCACTAGGTGGTCTAATAAAGAAATGCTACTATGTTTAGCACCATACATATAAACTACATGGGAACAAGTGACAACTGCTCTGAGCATTGTGACTCTCAGAGTGCAACAGTTTCTCATCTGCATGGAAGGCTGCAATCCTGCAAAGGCCACAGCTACTTGTTATGGGGCCAGCTGGTGTGTCCATAAACTGCTAGGCTTAGGGTGAGAATAAAGTCAGATTTGAACCATCCTCTGATTCTTGCTACCTTTGAAGTAATGGCTGGTGCAGAAAAATGCCTTTTGGCCTCTCCTCCTGCTACTCCAGACCCAAACTGGCTATCCTGATCTGTCCCACTCACCTGTCTGCAAGGCACAGGGCAGCAGCACGTGATTTTCACTGCTGCAATACCATTCCTCTGTATCCTTTGCAGAGAGAACAAAGGCTACTGAACCACAGATACTTTCCTTGCCTTACTCTCCCAGAGACCCAGAGCCAGAGAGCAAATGACAGTATCTGCCTAAAGTTCCTCTCTTTGTAGGAGTTTCAAGACCTCCCCCACATACCATTATGGAGCCAGCAGGAGACAAGAAATAAGGAACTCAACAGGGACTCTTCAAAGACAATCTACTCGTTAGATCTCACAGTTACAAATGTGGAGGCCTGCATGCCATCAGGAGAGCCTGCTTAACAACACCGCACAACTGAACACTATACAACTGCTTGATTATTTATATTAAAACAGGAAGGAGTCACCACACGCTTGCCTAGAAACCAGCCACACTACTCAATAGTAGAAGTGCACAGTTCAGAAGGATCAAGCATGGTGTAAAGGGCAAGTACAGAGATGCTACCCGTGATGAAGTTCAGAAGCAGCGCCTGAAAGCACTGGACTGATAACTTACCAAGAAGCAGGTAAAAGCCGGGGCTCCACAGCTACTGCTGGCCATCTGACCTTTGCAGGGCTCTTCGGAGAACCCCCACCAGAACACACTGCCTCTGTGCCAAACAGCAGATGGCAGAACAGGAAAAGACAGAATTCTTTCCCTGGGAAAGGGGCGAGTATGTTCTTATGCATAACCACTTGTCTATCAGCTCAAGGGGACAGTGGTACTCACCGCACAAGCAAATCCTTGCACTGTTGCATAGTCCTGCCATGCCTGCCTTGCCCTTACTGCTTTTTCAAATTCAAAGCTGCACATACTGCAGCTCTGAAGGTGTCCCCAGTTTGTATTCTCCACCCTGCAAGCAACAGCTACACTTTTAATCAGACAGTAAGGTGGCTTTTGCTCCTTCATTTTGATTTTATCATAGTAACACAAGATTTTCTGGCAGTGCTGTTTATGACTGATGCTAAGTAGCAAAATACAACTCATGTAAGTGAACAAACCAATAATTTCCCCTTGTGACAAACAGTCCTCTACCACTTGCATCATCATCTTCACCCTTCTTCTAGTAGTGCTGGATTATCAACAAGCTATTAGTAATTAAAGAACAAAATGAAAATTCACACTGGCATCTGAGGTAAAAAAAACAGTCTCAGCATGCTCTGCCTCTTCAGGGACACTGAAAGAAAATTATCCCACAAAAATTAGAGTGTAACAATACTGCAATAAATTGTAGTGGTGTATGTGACACAGATTATTCAAACAATATGGTTTGCAGCTGTTCCGGTATTTCTTTTATGAAGTGATTTTCTGCATTTGCCAAATGAGCTGAATCATCCAAGTAAGTACTTACCTTCTTACTCTTCCTAGAAAACATCAGCAGCAAACATAAAGTATTACAATGCCCCTCATCAGCCTGATCTAGCCAGTTGACTAATGGCACTGCAATAAACTAACAGGAGCCAAAGGCATAAAAATCTTCCAGATTTTTTTTAAGGCACTTGTTTCAAAGAAGAGAACAATTGTAGCCCATAATAGCACCTGTGGCTACTTTTGGATTTGGAAGTAGGGAGAACACCTTGCATATATTTTGGTACTTATTTAACAGAATGTATCTTTTATTGTTTAAATACACACCCCAACAGATAAGCATAAAGCAAGCAGAGACTCCATATTCAAAATCAAACACTTACTAGGAGTGCTAATGATCTGCAGAATTAAGCTCTCAAAAGTCTGGAAATACTATACAGTTCTAATTACACCTATTCACTGTTCCCTACTGTAAGTCAAACCTATGCCCTAAACTAGGCAGAAGTCCCACAGAACTCCATATATTGAGATCCTGTCATTAATGCCACAGTGTGCATGGCCAAAGGGAGCAAATTTACATTTGCTGCCTACATCTTTCTGCTCAATTCTAGAGTTCCCCCATTCCCTTTCACTATTCCTTCTTGCTTTATACCTGAAAGGACAATCATGACGTGCTCCCTACTGAGAACCAGAGCCCAGATAACAAAAGGTACCTGGACACCCAGAAGGCACTGATTTTAATGTAAATCCTTCCCACCTGGACCCAGCCCTCTTTCCTGTCTAGTCCCTGACATGGGTTAATCACTATACAGAAGCCAGGATAACTTTAAAAAAAAATAATTGACTGTTTTTGCAGCTTTAACCAGTACCTTTTTTCCAAGACTTTGACACAGTTTTTTCTACAGGACCCCGATCTTCCAGTAGAAGGTATGTCAGAAAAACTGCATCTTTTCAAATGCTGGTAGACAATTAATCTATTTTGTCCCATGAAAATATTTCCCTGTCAGAAGCACTGTTTTCTTAATGATTTATGATATGTAATGCAATCACTTTTACAGATGATGCATTTACCCATGATAGGCAAAAATGCAGACCCTACCTCCAAAGAACCAGCAGTCTAACACCCACTGGGAAGTACATCAGGGAAAAAGACTTAACAAAGAAATCAAATTGTGAAATTAAACAGACCATTATGACTTGTCAGTTTTCTGAATTAGAGGGCAAGCTAGAAATGATTTTAAAATTCCTATTACACATTGTTTTCCACACCGAAAAATTCTCATGTGCTATTCAATTTCGGACTCTTCTACATTGAAATGAAAACTTGCTTGACCAAATGAAACACCGCTCATATACGGGCTATGCCATTGCTTCTGGTGACCATCTGAATAAACTCTAAATGAAGACACAGATCACAGAACAGTTGAGGTTAGAAGGGACCTCTGGAGGTCATCTGGTCCAATCCCCTGCTCAACCCCCTGTTCCATCTAGAATTGGTTGTCCAGGACCATGTCCAGGTGGCTTTTGAGTACCTCCAAGGGTGGAGACTCCACCACCTCTCTGAGTGACCTGTGCCGGTGCTCAGTCACTCTCACAATGAAAAACTGTTTCCTGATGTTCAGAGGGAACCTCCTGTGTTTCAGTGTGTGCCCACTGCCTCTGGTCCCGTCACTGGGCACCACTGGAAAGAGCCTGGCTCCATCTTCTCTACAGGTACCCTTTAGGTATTTATGTACATTGATAAGATCCCCCTGAACCTGCTCTTCTCCAGGAAAGAACAGTCCCTGTTCTTTCAGCCTTTTCTCACAGGAGAGATGCTCTATCCCCTCCAGCATCTTTGTGGTTCTTTGCTGAACTCTCTCCAGTACATCCATGTCCCTCTTGCACTAGGAAGCCCAGCCCTGGGCACAGTGTTCTAGGTGTGGCCTCACCAGTGCTGAACAGAGGTGAAGAAGGATCACCTCCCTTAACCTGCTGGCAACACCCCTACTAATGCAGCCCAAGATACTAATTGCCTTCTTTGCTGCAATGTAAAGGATGGCTGTATTTTCACTCATATTCACATCAGAGAAATATGCTGATTTGTTCTATAACCTTTTTTTTTCTTTTATTGAAAGGGGCATGTTCTTAAAACCCAGACTTAACCAAGGTTACTTCCTTTCCAGGTCAGAAATTATAATACAGAATGGCAAGTGCTGGGAAATTTAAAGCTGTGTGAGGAGATTAGGTAGCTTAAAAATGAATTATTGATTTTGATAATGACATTTTGGATGAAGGATCTTCTGATATTTCTTACCTGGTTATATCTCCTGGCTCTGTTTATGTCTTTCTGCCTTACCTCTGCAAGCGTTAGTTTCTCAATACTTCCACACCTCCTCCATAGCAGGTAATAATTCTGCAATCATTGCAACTGTTTCTTGTTTAAAACTGCAGGCTCTCTGGGCCAGAGGGTACTTCTTCCCATGCATGCAATTCATAGCTTAGCATAGTTAGGCTCCCCTCACCTACCTAGGAGTCTGCCAGATGATAATGCTGCCAAAATATCTTTTTGGGTTTTTTTTTTGTTTTACTTGTGTTTTACTTGTGATCATCTAAGCCATGTACTCAAGTTATGTTTAATATCTTTCCTACAGAAATCAATATAGAAACTAAAATTACTCATTTCCAAGTACTACTGGCAGAATAAGGATTATGATTTAATCTGTATAAACAAAGTGACCAGCTTAAATACTTTTAGACTTGGGAGGAAAAAAAAAGACGACTGTCAGCAATACAGCAGCTCTCCACTGATAAATCAGCTCCAGTATAACAGGAAGCAGTTTATATAGGGCTTGCTCCTGCAGGCTACTTAGTCATTTCGATACATTGTACTTAAAACATAATCTCTTAAAAGAAAAAGCATTTCAGTTACACACGTCGCAAACAAGTGGTCAGTTAACTCAAATCTTGAATAGCACTGCAGAGAACAAACCTAGGGTATACATGTTCAGTTGGCAATGAAATACTGCCAGCAGCCCCACATAAGACTTCTAGATACAGTACACCTGTAAGTACGAGAATAGATTTACCTCTTAAAATGTGTGACTATGTTTTTGAAATATTTGGTGTAGTCACTCATTTTTAAATTAAGCTCTTCCCCCCGTACCCCCCCTCCCCCTGCCCGGCCCCCCCGGCCCCTCCCCCCCATCTGCTTGAATTTTTCTAAACATCAGATAATCAAGGAGGGGAGGACTGACTGGAGTACAAAGACACTGGAAAAAATTTACTTCCTTATGATTCTTAACGAATAAAGGATGTTAGCATCTATCCTTGTTTTAAAACAACCTCCTCTCTTATCCCTCTGTGTTGCATTTGATCTCTCTTCCGTAGAGCCTCATTATTACTGCACATATTTTCCTACCTGTCTCCTCCTATGCTTCTTGCACCATCTCATTTCAGATTCTTCTTAGAACAGTCTGTGCTCTTCTCCATGTTCCTCCCTCATATTTGATAATAGGAGATCTCTTCAGAAGACTTCTCCCAAGGAGCTATGCTTCAGTTCATTTGAGGCCATTCTTCAAAACCTGATATTTCTTCTGTGTCTGTTAGAGCTAAACTTGTAATCTCATTCCTGTTTCCTATCACATTTTGTATGAATCTCACTTTCTGCCATAAGAACTGAGGCTATCATCTCATTCCACCAAAACTTAATGTAACATTAACATGTTACTATATCATTTAACCCCACTTGTCCCCTTTTTTCTCCCATAATTAAGAACACAATTAAACACAAACGTTACTCACTTGTCAATGAACTGGTCAATTATAACAAGATCACCGGGTTGTATTTCCTCTCGTAATGAACCACAGGCAGTAGTCACCAATACATGTGAACAATTTTCTTCTTTTAATGCCCATATATTGGCACGGTAATTGATGTTCGATGGCATAATTGTATGATGCCTTCCATGTCTGCAAAGATGCATGTTGCAAGAGAGTAAAATAAACCAGACTGAAACTGTCTTCCTTCTTCCAGACAGAGAATGCCAGAAAATGTTATTTCCCTTACAACATTGGAAGTGGAACAGATCATTTCAACTACTTCCAGTTTAGCTCATTTTCCTAACTGTATTAAAGTTCTCAGAGTATTTGGTTTCAGAAGTAGTGTAATTTTCTTTTTAGATGCAAAAATTTTAAGTTCAAGACTGTAATGAAAACAGTCTTGAAAATACAATCTAAATACACTTCAGCAGCTTCAAGAGTACAAAAAGCAGTTTTCTTCAGTTTTAAGTCAGTTCCATAGATTCTGAAAACCCAGATGTAGAAAATTAAATCTTCCACACACTACAATAAATCTGTAAGATTTACATATACCTCTACAGATTTTTCTGCTCAGAAGTGTTGTTTGTATTCTCCCACCCAGAAAAGAGCAGCACATCACAGAAAATTAAAACCAGAAAGAACACACAGTTTTAATCTGTCACCTTCCCAAATAAAACAGTAGAAACACATTTTTCTCTTTGCTCTTCAAATGATCTGACAGCTTACATAAATTAGAAGAATCACTTCACACTGTTGCAGTATATTTTTTCACCATGACAGGACTTAAGTCTTACAAGCACATGCTTTTGTGTTATCTTTGTCATCACTACAGTGGTATATCACTCACATAATGATTAAATACATTTGAAAATTTCAACTATGTAAAATGAAAGGAGGAACTGAATTGCCCAACTGAGTCTTTCAAAGAGACCAAAAGATCTTAAGAACTTGGTCAACTGGGAACTGGGAGCTGCACACATGACCAAGCACTGTCAGGCAGGTTTCCCATGCTGATATTAGCATTTCTAGTAAGTTAATAGACTTGTAGATTATTGTTTAATATCACAGTTGTTTTCATAATCCTCTTCTAGAATATATGTGTTTGGTTTTTTTTTTAATCATTTACGAGCAACTCTCTTATTGTTCCCAAAACACAAAGTGAAGATGCAGATGCCTTCGCCCCAAAAGTAAACCCATGACAGTTGTATATGAATGGTCATAAATCCCAGACAGGATGTAAACCACAGCCCAGTTGTTCAGCTGTCTGTAGCCCAAGGCCTACTTCGATACAGCACAGATATGAGCTCTTGGCTTAGCATTTCATTTGAGCAAATGAGAAAAATGTTGTCCAGGTGTAATAAAATATATGAGAAAAGTCCATGCAAAGTAAGAAAAGTAAAACCATAGACAGAAGTGTAGCTGCAGAGAAGGTTAACAATTAGCACCTTAATGGAAAAAATACTGGCATGGAAAGAATTGGGCCCTGAGTGCACCACTGGGTTGCAACTGCCCTGGCCAGCCTCACCCTTGGCCTCGACGCAAACACCTCGTGCTTGTGAACCTAGGTGCTCCCACCTCCAGTCTTCTCTCCTGGCCTGAGCTATGTCACAGGTGTGCCTGTCCCCAGCCCTGTCTCCTGGATGGCCTTCAGACCTATGCTGTAGTTTGTCTCCAGACCAGTTTTCTGGATGGACTTTTGACAATGCTGCAGCCTTGACTACAACTCTGTCTTTTGCCCCATCTCTTACAGCTCCTGCTCGGACTCCCTGGATGGATACTGGAGTTGATTCATCACCTTGACTTGTCTGGGACTGCTGATGGACTCTGTTATCAGCACCTGGCTCTGCCCGTGCTGTCCAATGCTGAGAACTGTGTTAGTATTCTTATGTTTAATCTAGTAGCACATTGGTCCTAGATATCCATGGTTACATTAGCGTGAAATCTCTATGCACTCATTCTGCAGATCCTGCTTGCAGATTCTCTTCTGAGTATGGTAAGAGATGCCTGAATAAAAATGACACAGGGCGAGAGAACTACAGGGGATGCAGCCTCCTAAGCAATAATGGTAACAGCCAGAGTCCTCAATAATCAAAGGGTATTATTTGGAAGAGTGGTAGCAGAGATACAGTTCCCCTGGAAACAGGCAATTTCCCAGTTTCTCAAAGGAAATCTGCAGAGGGAGCAGATGGATTACTGAGGTTATCAGGCACAACCTACATACTACCAGAGCAGGCAGCATTGCAGACTGCTGTTCTTACTAGGGCAGCACCTAGTAAGACCTATGTAACCACCCTAGATTTCTCTTTCCTAACCTTTATTTGTAATACTCTCAGTTCCTGCAGCACCAAATTTGTTCAGGAAAAAAGACTTCTGCTGGACTTTGCTAGCAACCACAGAGCAAGATGAAGTCTGATTAAAATTCATTTCACCTAATGTAAAAAGAAAAAAACATCTGAGAAAACTTTAAGACATAGTATAAAACCCCTTAAAATGCTCACTTACCTTGCCAATAGCACACAGTCCACATTTTTTATCTTTCCCAATATCAAAGCATCCGATGGCTGCAAATAAACAAGCAAATAAGAATGAGTAACAGCCTGACAATCACATTAGAAACCTTAACTGCTGCTTAAAAATAAGAAGGATAGTTATGGAAGCAAATACTGGTTACCACTGTAGTCTCACATTTCCTTCAGTTCAGCTCTGTGACAGGGCAGATTAGTAAAACAGTCTGGAACAGAAAAATCAAACTTGACACCAGGTTTATCACAGTTTTTCTGTGTTCATACTAACATTTATATTGCAACTCCCTACTTTAGGATTTGAAATAGTAATACTTTCAAATACTTTGAAACAGCATTTCAAACAGTGCTACACAAATGTGAAAAAAGCAGCATGTACACGTTGCCCTTACGTTGGTTAGCATGTCTCACTCTCTCCTGCAAACTTTGATTGCTTTTTGCTAAAAAGGTGCTATTCCCTTCTAGAAGACCCCTCCCAAAATCTGTCCCTTTCTGTAACACTCCCCATTCTGTTCTGTCCTCTTTCTACCATGGCCCCCTAACTCAGACTAGGGGTGTGAGGAGGAGTTCTAGACTCTTCCAACCCACCCTTCATTCTCCCCTAGCTTCCTGATAAACTCCCTCTTCCCTTCTGCTAGGAGTCCTGCTTTTGGGAACAGAACTGCGAGATGACAGAGAACTTCTGGTACACTAGTGGCAGAAGCAATGTTGTATTTGGTCAGCCCAAGGACGAGGAGAGAGCATGTGCTCTCCTCTCACAGCTGCACAATGCATTCCTCCTGATGACCAGCCAGCCAGGAAGCTAGAGCATTTTGTTTGTAGCTGCCCAGTTGAGACATGTGCCCTGCCTTGGAGATGGTCATATTGACCACGCATGTCAGACCCCAAGTCATCAACCACTACTACAACAAATTAACTACCCTGTGGGCTGCGTTCTGCTCCTGGGCTATATGCATCAGGGATCTGAAATACACAATGCTTCTAGCCTCCCTTTTTGTTAAAAAAATTAAGGCCACTGTTTAATTAGATGCTACATTGCATTTGTGCTGAACAGCAGTGCAGCTGGGTATGCTGCTTCTCCTGCCCAGTTGAGGTCTGGATGCATTCCACTCTTACTGCTGCGTAGAAGAAACTGTAGAGTAAGCTGGAAGCCACTCTGTGCCAATCTCTCCTTCCACGCCCTGGGATTTAAAGCTGAAATAGCTATTAACAAAATTATTATTTATTTACTGATCACAAGTTTGCAAGTATCTGGAAGGACTCCCATGCTTGCATTTAGAAATGTTCTGTTGTCTACTGCTTAATATAATTTTATTTGTATTTTAATGCTAGCTGCAAGATTACAGCATTTAGTTTTACAGCTGTTAATTCTATCACTCTTGAAAGTTTGCAGAGATCTAGAACGAAGTAATATGTGAGCCCTCCCAGCTGCATTTTAGGGATATTAATTTCTAATAAAACCAGCACTTTCTGCTCCCTATTGCACAGCTCTTTTTTTGCCATTTTTAATGTGAATTCTCTTCTCTGCTGGTTTTTGCTGGGTTAGAATTAATTTTCTTCACAGTAGCTAGTATGGGGCTATGTTTTAGATTTGTGCTGGTAACTGTTGATAACACAGGGATGTTTTCATTATTGCTGAGCAGCACTTACACAGAGTCAAGGCCTTCTCTGCTTCTCACACAACCCCACAAGAAGTCAGGAGGAAACACAGCCAGGACAGCTGACTCCGACTGACCAAAGTGATGTTCCAGACCTTATGACCAAAAAGAAGGAAGAGGAGCAATGTTTGGGGTTATGGCATTAGCCCTGCTTTCCTGGAGATGGCTGAAGACCTGCCTGCCCATGGGAAGCTGCAAATTAATTCCTTGTTTCACTTTGCTTGTGTGTGCAGCTTTTGCTTTACCTATTAAACTGTCTTCATCTCACAACCTGCAAGTTTTCTCACTTTTACCCTTCTGATTCTCCACCTCATCCCATCAGGAGGAAGTGAGTGAGGAGTTGTGTGGGGCTTGGCTGCCAGCTAGGGTTAAACCATGACATCATCATAGCACCGTAAGTTACTCAGTCACCTAGGTTTAAATTCTGTCAGACACAGATTTACCACTGTTAAAAGTCTCCATTTAATTTTAACCTACTGACATAAAAACATTTAATCTATTTAGCTTAATTCACATGTATTCTCCTGAACCAGATATAGCTTTGAAAGCAAAATTTCACACAGGGCGAAAGCCTTCCTGTCTAGCTGCCAAGGCATTTTGATGTTGCAACATTCCATAACAATGAAGGTTCACGATAATTAGCATTTGCAGTTTTGCTTTTTTGAGGTTTGGTTTGGTTTGTTTAGATGGCACACATTTGCTGTGTGAAGTAGTAAGCACGCAAATTAGCTCACAGCAGGATACAAAAATAGTCTTAAAAACTAAAGAGGACTTCAGACAAAATTCCTTGTCTCCTATCAAAATTAAAAGATTATTAAGTTGAAAATTGGATCCTTCACTTGGCAAGTGACAGATGCAAGTTTATTGCAAGTGATAGATTCAAGTTTATATCAATTTCCAAAAGATTTGGTGTAGAAAGGTGCAATTTAACTGCTATTTGATATTTGTCCCCACCACAGAACTCCACTGAATTCTGGTGTATGTTGCTGACACTGCAAGAACGCAACAGTTTTGAAAGCCAACAGGCTTCAAAATCCAGTTGCAGCAGCCAGGGTTTCCTTTCCTACCTGCTGCCCCTCTATAGTCACTTCAAAAAGCTTCAGGGTGGCCATGTAACAAGACCAGTTGTCATCTTTACACAGATTTCCACAGAATGTATTCAAGGCATCTTACAACTGCCTGAATACCTTTCTCGCAAATGATTGCTAAAATCATGGCAGAGGAAAAAAAAAAGGTTTGGAATGAAGAATGCTATGCTAAATGACAAACTGTTTAAGAAAAGAATTTGCAAATACTGCATCATAGGTCATTAAAAGAGAGGAAATAAAGATAAATCAGTGTGTGTAAAGTTACAAGGAAGTGAAAGACACAGAAAATTCAGACTGTGTTAACCATCTAATACAGCTAGCGTGTACTTCCCTTCCATCCTCCTTCTCCCACAAGTCCTTTCCAGTGCTGTACCTCTCTACTATTATCTCAGCATTTTATCAGCTTTGAAACGCTGATAAAATAATAAAAAATTCCAATGGAACAATCCCAGTTTAAAGCTCTAATACAGTATTTTTAAAGCAGGATTCAAAAAAAGGCCCAATAAAAAGTTCTTGAACATTAATAATTCATACACATATTTAACTACTTCCCCCTTCCACCAAATCCAAAGATATTTATTACTCAGTATTGCAAAACAGAAAAGGAAGCAAAGAATCCTGGGCAGTTAACCATAAATTATGAAAGTAACAAACAATTGAAATAAATCTCTTTTGTCTGCAACATAAATATGCAGAAAGTATTGTTCATGTGGTGCTTACAAAATTCATTTTTTCCTTGGTCTCACTTCAGAAGCAAGCTGGAACAGAAAACAGAATGAACAAGCAAACTAAAAATCTACAGAAATCTTGAGATGGAACAGCATCTCACAGGTTCCCCAAAACTTCATTTAACCTATGATTTAGTTTAAGAACCAAATGACATACATCGCTTTGGGGAGGCAGAAGAGGAGCTTAAATGTTATGTCACATGGTCTGATTTTCCTGATGCAAGCATACAAAGCTCATTTGCAAGGTGGGCAACCCTTGCTCCGCCCTGCTTCGTTTGCCCAATATATCTGTGACCAACAAGGGGGGCGGGGGGGCAGCTAAAATAATTTCCTAGAACAGGAAGATATTTTGCTGATTTGAGGAAAGGTGATTCAGAACCAAGTTCTGTCATCCAGGAAGTAAAACAATCTAACTGAAAGCACATTCTGACCAAAGTTTTACCAGTAGCTTCAAAATTCAGTGCTGAAGATAAATGTTGTTGCAACCTATTTTTTATCCTATAAGAGAACAATATTTTCCATATCTGGAAATGGAATGCCATAAGGATTTACGGTATCTTCCATAGAACACCAAATCTTTGATGCAATCAAAATGGTGGAAGCTGACACAGGAGAAACAGCAGAACAAAGATAGTAGCTGAATTACTTCCTAAATGAAAATTAAAACCCCTTCCATACTGACCAAAGGTGCAGAACTGAAGAAACTTCTTTCACTCCCTTGAGCAGGAGCCATCCTACAGGTACTTCTACTCTTCTGAGTAATAATAAACCCTGCTGTAGACCAGCTACTGCACTACAGAACTTAGGCCACTCAAATCCTATTGCATCTCAGCACTGCGACAGAACAGCCCTCTAAATGCTGTGCTGCCACTGAGCCCTTAACTCCAGTCTGAACAGAACTGTGTTTCATCCTTCCTGGATACGAAGGCTTCAGTTAATACTGGCTACAACCATGCTATTTTTGGTTTGTGAGCCATCTGCAGATACAGCTGTGCTGATACCACCCATGATTCTCAAAAACCGGCATGCAATGGCAACTGGTTTGCTTTAGCCAGTGGACTGTATTTCAGTCCAACACTGGCTACCATTTGGAAAACAGGGTACAAAAAATAGAGGAGGCAAGTTCCTTTCATTCTCTTCCAGTTTATTAAAAAATTTTGAAGGATGGTAGGAAAGTCAAGTGTGTTTTTCTGATTATGACTTCTCCTCCCTTAATCTTTATCTCCTTCCCCTTCTTGAATGGTGTGTACACAAACTCTGCTTACTGTTTACACTCTTACTTCTCCCTTAAACCATTTTGAATGGAGGCACGGATTCAGATTTTAAATCGCACACCACAGCACTGAGTTTCTGACAAGCTTCTACCCATGAAAGGGCGCTTGCTGCCACAGGCCAGATGTTTTAATGTATGTATACTAGCTTAAAATGGTAGATTTAATAAGATACAATTTTGATGGCAATTATAAAGCACCCTGACCTCCCTGGTCCTACGACATTACAGATATCTGAGATCCAGTTCTTCTATGAACTTCTCCTCCTTGATTTCCTGCCTATAAAACTCTCTCTCATCCTTTGTCTTACCTGTTTCTACTTCTAAAAGTGCTTTGGAGTGGGAATTGTCCTTCACAACACACTCAGCACTGTGTATACAGCAACACCTATAGCCTCCACTCCCTTCTGCTGAAGAAAAGGGCTGAAACAATGTGGAGTTACGTCAAGAATACCTGTACTACAGCAACAGTTTCAGAGCTTCATTTTCGAATCAGTTTCAGATTATGTGGCTAGAAGCATGACTGTAAGGAAAGCATTGGTATGTAAAGCATAATTCAGTGGTTACAGGAAAAATGGTGGCACATATAGCTCAAAGGACATTTTTCTGCAATTCAGGAAGGTCCCTGGAGCAATCTGGCATATACTACAGGTCACAAGCAGCACAAATTTGAAAGAGGGGGTTTATCTCTCGACTGCAAATTCAGGACTCAGTTTGTAAATGCATCCAGTCGACAGATGAGAAGGGGTAAAGTCTCCTTTGCACATCATCTTTTTAACACCTTGTTTCTACAAACTAAGCAGCACACAATACACAGCAAGTAAAACGAAGTAAGTCTTGTGCTAGTACCTCTTTTAGGCATTCATTTAACAGTCTGAAAATTAAAAGCATACAAACATCTTTAAAAACAAGTCTCAGTAGTAAAAAAAGAGAAAGGTTATACAGACCTTGCCATAAGGAGTATCAACATATTTTTCTGTTCTTCCTTCTAAGATATCCGGATCATCCAGCCCGGTTCCACCAATAATTCCGATCTTACACAGAAAAGTACTTTATTAGTCTTCTTGAGATTATACTCCATTTAACAGCATGTGGGAAAAACGAACTAGGCAACTACAAAATGTATTTTCTGCTTGAGATGGGGTTAGACTACAGATAAACAAAACATAATATGCACAACACATTTCCCAGAAAAGAAATTTCACAGAATCCTAGAATGGTCAAGGTTGGAAGCAACTTCTGGAGATCATCTAGTCCAACTCCCTGCTAAAGCAGGTTCACCTAGAGCAGGTTGTACAGCGTCCAGGTGGGTTTTCAGATTCTCCAGAGAAGGAGACTGTACAACCTCTCTGAGCAGCCTGTTACAGTACTCTGTCACCCTCAAAGTAAAGAAATTCTTCCTCATATTCAGATGGAACTCCCTGGGTTTCAGTTTGTATTCATTGCCCCTTGTCCTGTTACTGGTCATCACTGAAAAGAGCCTGGCCCTGTCTGCTGGATACGCACCCTTAAGATATTTGCCGTCATTGATAAGATCCCCTCTCAGCCTTCTCTTCTCCAGGCTAAACAGGCCCAGCTCTCTCAGCCTGTCCTCATAAGGGAGCGATAAACCTGTCCCGTCATCATGTTCGCAGCCCTTCACTGGACCCTCTCCAGTAGCTCCCTGTCCCTCCTGAACTGGGGAGCCCAGCACTGGGCACAGCACTCCAGATGGGGCCTCACCAGGGCAGGGTAGAGGGGCAGGATCACCTCCCTCCACCTGCTGGCCATGCTCCTCCCAGTGCCCCCGGGATCCCACTGGCCTCCATGGACACACAGGCACACTGCTGGCCCACGGGCACCTCACTGTCACCAGGACTCCCAGGTCCTGCTCTGCAGAGCTATCTTAATTTCAAATGACTGATTTTAAACAACTGTAAGCTGCCAATTTCTTGCACTATGATTCTCCTCTTTAGAGATACCAAATTAAAAAAAAGCTATGGAAAATACACAAAGATGTACCAATTCATCATTTATTTCCAATACAAAACTGAAGGGTTTTATTTGGGAATGCCTGTAATGAAGTATCTGCATAACATATATTAAAACAAAGGCTTCCTGTTTACATGGGGAAAGTCCTACACATAACTGCTATACGGAATACCAGGCATATAGTATCATACATTCAAAATAATGAAAAGCTAACCTTCTCCCAAAACATTAGAAGTTTTTTTTGTTGACTTGCCAAAATCTAAGAACTTCCCTGTTTCTGTAATAGTCTCTGTACAGCTTCTGAAAAGCTCAACAACATCTTCACAAGTGAAATAATTTACTGATAATTTCACCTGCTGTAAGCACTGCTGGGTTTCTTCAGGCATTTAAAATTAGGTCACCTGGTACGTAAGAAAGTGTAAGCGACTATTCAAACTTTGCAGCTGGGTCACTAATTGTCTCCTGTGTAGATGCACTGGTGTCAGGTTTTATTCAACTTACAACCTTTCCCTAAGTAGAAACTTAAGAGACTCTCATTCCTCCTACTTTTTTAATGAAGTCTTTTCAAGTATTTTTCCAATATTTTTATGAAATTGACTAACAGTTTCAAAGCATATTGGAAAGAGAAAAAAAGCGGGCAAAGCTAAGGGCCACTTAAATAGAATATATTTTATATCCTTAGAAAATCAGAATAAAAGTCTTGTGTTTTGACACAACTTGTAGTGTAGTTACTTGATGTGACTTAAAAATACCACATGTCATGCCCTAGTAATCACAGATTTCTTGTTCTGGCTCATAGCTCATCTGTTCCTGTTCTTTTGCAAAAAAGGGAAAAGAAAAAAAGGTAATTTGAAACATATATTGTCACTAAGACTAAGCTCACCTGTGGTTTCATGCTTGAGCTAAAGAAAAATGCATCTGAATTTTCTTGTTTCTAGTTCATCATTGGAAAGTATCTTGGTTTTGTCTTTGCAGGGATTATTCTGTTTTCAACAAGTCAAGTTTTCTCTTGAGTTCAGAACACTTCTACCTCTTTGGACAGAGTGGTTGATGTCAGGTCCTTCACAACCTAAAGCTTAGTAATGAGAGAAAATGCTCCTTTTTTTCTTTTTTTTTCTTTTTTTTTGCCTCCAACGTAGTTTGTCTCAGTTTTTAAGTTGAAGAATTCTTATCATGGCTAAAAAAATTGGAACTATTCTGGCATGACTTACTACTGCATGGTTCCACCACTATTATTATTTTTATAGAAAATAACTCAATGTGAATTTCAATGTAAAACACCCCCTTTCCACAACACACACCCAACTGTCTCTTAGACTTTTTTCTTAACTTTCACATTCATAGACACCTCATTTGTTTAACCACTATATTAGTTGGCTCATCAAGCATTTCGTTTTAACAAGCTGAGGCTCTGTGGCCTTCATTACACACCAAATACTTGTATGAGAAAGCTCTCCACAGCAGATGGTGTAAACGCAAATACCCTAGAAGTAGTTTTATCGGATCTCCTGTTTCCTTTTGCTACCCCCCTGTGGAGCACGAGTAGTAGTGCAAAGCAAAATACCAGTAGAAATCCACGAACTCCAACCCTAACTAGAACTTAAGCATTTGGGAAGACCTAGATCATTGTCTGCAGTAGTACTGATGGGTCTGTTCCCATGTTATTCATGTTGCTTATTTATCACAAACGTTCAGATTGTTAGATCGCTCATATAAAACCTGAAAACTATACGTTTTAGGATGAGTAATTTTCTGCCTTAAGAACTACCTAAGAGGTGTGCAACACAATCATAAAATTCAAAATCAGCAAGACCACCCTTAACATTGCTCATGTGTGCATTCACTAAACACAGAAGACCACTACATTAACAAAAGCCAAGATCAAAATGGTGCCTTTTTTTTTTTATCCAAGAAAAAAATTGTTACTTAAGTAACTGAACTAGTTTTAGTTTGATACAATGCTTGTTTTATTAGTGCCCTATAATTTAAGATTGAGAATATTCAAAACCAGAATGCTTATGTGCCTGAACTTTAACTCTGGCAAAATGAAATTTCTTGGGACTGAAGAAAACAGTGCAGTGCTGGAGATACCAGCTACACCTACATGACATAAATGTTATTTTGGAACTGCTTTAAGGTCCTTATGAACACACAAGATCCAGCATTTCCTGCACCAGGAAGCAGCACACCTGATGTGTGGCAGCACAGAGCTCGGTCTGTTCACAGCAGCATAGGCCCGGTGAGGTGGCTTCCCCATGTGCTCTTGGGCTCCCTACTCCTGCTGCAGCAGTGGCATCAATACTTAATTGTGCTGCATGGTTCAGCTCCCCAGCAGCCTTTTACACCACCAGCCATGCTGTCAGAAATGGCAGCAGTGCAACAAGCTGGCAAAATAGTCACTGCTCCCAGGTGGAGAGCCCACAGCACGGAAGAAGAGCTAGACTACCCTGAATTTGCTTATGCCTTCTCCCTCCTTGCAAAAGACCTCAGGAGCAGTTTGTCACCCTTCAAGCCACCCCAGGCAACAGTAGCCAGAGAAACACTGGGCTCACTATAATTCACAGGAGAGCTACTACGGTGGAACGAACGTTAGGCCAGCAGATTTGTTGAAGCAGTGCTTCTCCAACTATGTAATGCTAGCTTGGAGCTAGCAGCTCCAACCGTAAAATGAATGTTAGCTCTTGGCAAGAAAATAGTTTTTCCTCTAACAAACATAATCTCCAGGAATATCAGCTGTGTCTGGGGCTGGAGACCCCAAAATCTGATTCTATATTAAATTCTGCTTTACGGACCTCCTAGGATTATCAAATTGATCAACTACCAGAAGGAATGCAGCTGTCCTAGGCTCCTCGAGGAGATACCCTGCCAAAGGATCTGAGGTCTGTTTCCACGTAGCAGTCCAGGCACTGAAAGCCAGTAATAGCAGATTGGAGCTGACTCGGAGATAAAAAGTCCCACCTGACCTCAAAGGCAGAGACAGTCACATCTAGGAGTGACCTCAAGAATGGAAAGGTGCAATACTGTATGCTCCATTCCAGACTTTTCATCCTACAAAGGGATGTGATGGACATAACCTGTAAAAATTAACAGAGGCTGTACCTAAGGTTATCTGGAATTAAATCTAAAGTAAAATGGCATTGCACTGGGAATGAAACATGAAATATTTCACTATGGTACAGTCAATCTCAAACACTGGGATGAAGAGCAACAAAAGTAAAACCTAAGAAATAGTATCACATCAGTAACTAAAAAATCAAAAGCGTTTCTCTGTGGGAGCCCAAGTAATGATCACACTTAAGCGTACACCTTTCTTAAACGGCTGGTTGGTGAAATTCTGCAAATAGGTTCCAGCAGAAGACACAGAAGTGTCAGTGCAGTAACAGTATACACTTGCCCATCTGATGGTCTTACACACTGGTACACGTTCATTGGTGTCACCACCAGCCATGAGTCTTTGTGACAACCACCTCTGAATACCTCCATATTCCTCTCTTCTGTTTTGGGGATAATGAGAAGAGGAAGAGGATGGCATTAAAAAGACTTTTCACTTACACAGAGGTAACAGCAACCTGCACACAATTTACAGTGCAAAGAATAAACCTGCTGTCTCTGTGAAATCAAGGCCGCTTATAGCCAATTCCTGCACACCAAGACGACCGGGAAAGTTACTTTACCTCAGAAAACTAATTCGTATGTTGGTCGAAACACAATTCCTGCGTTTCACCGCAACTGGCCCGCCCACCCCTGACGCGGGCAGTCACCCTCCGGTCCCACTGCTGACGCACCGGGGACGGGCCGGTCCCAGGCCAGACCCGTGTGCTGGCGCGGCGGTACAGGCGCCCTGCGACGGTGACAAACGTGCCTCACTCCCTCTCACGGACAAGCCCGACCGGCCGCAGCCGGCTCTGACACTCCGAGAAGTGGAGACCCCCGACTCCCATGAAGGAAAAAAAAAAAAACCAAAAAAACCACCTGCGGCAGCGCCGTGGCGCTGAGGGCGGGGAGCGGCGTGCGGAGGCTGCGCGGCCCGCAGCCGAGGGGCCTGGAGGCGGCGAGGCGGAGTTGCCGGGGGCGGGGGGGGGTGTCACTTGGCCCGGCGCCGTGCGCCCGGGGCCCGCTCCTGGCGGGCGGGGCGGGAGGGAGGCGGGCAGGGAGCGGAGCGCGGCGGAGGACGCGGCGGCCGAGAAGCGGCGCCTCCGCCCACGCGCTCGGAAGCCCCCGGAGGGCAGCGGCGTGGCCCCGCGCCCTCCCGCTCCCGCTCCGCAGGCCCGCGGCCGCCCCGGCAGGGGGCAGGCGGGGAGGGGTTGAGGGCGGCGGTGGGTGCCGCCTCTTTCCCAACCCACGGCGACGCTGCCCCTCGCTTACCTTCACGGCCGCGGCGGCGGCGGCCATGTTGGCGGCAAGGGCGGAGGGGTGGCCGCCGGGGCCGCGCGCCGCGTGTGGCCCGGCCCGGCCCCGCCCCGCCCCGCGCGGGCCGGCCCCTCCCCCCGGCGCTGCAGGGCCGCGGGCCGGCGGGGGCGCCGGGGCCTCGCTAGGGGGCGGGGCCGCCCGCGCTGAGGGGAAGCGGCGCCCGGGCCCGCGCCCGCGCCGCCTGGGCCGTGACCCCGGAGCCCTCGGGCCGAAGGGAGCCCGCGGGGGGCCGGCCGGTCTGTCCCCGCGGCGCGGGTGGGAGAGGGCGCCCCCGGGCTCCGCACCGCGCGGCTGGGGACGAGTCTTCCGGGTGTGGGCCCGACGCTGGCGGTGTCGCCTGACGCTAGTCGCACAGCCGGAGTTCTTCGCGAAGCGGTTAGGAGCATGCGGTGCAGAACGGTTCCTTGGGGTAAAATCTGGATTTTGTGTCACAGCATAGGACATAACTGCTCCTTCCACCCCGCCACCTCCCCCGCTTACACACACACACACCCCCCACACCCCCCCAGGATACATCCTCTCCAGAAGCAGATACTGCTATCCCATTATTTCTGGGTATTTCTATTGATAGGCTGTTCCTACACTTCACCAACAGCCCCATCAGAACATCTCCAGCGTGCTTTTGAAACGTCACTACCGACTGGTCCATAAGCCCTGAAGTGTTATTACATCCTTGAAATGTATCCTCAGTGAAGGTTTTAATACTTTTTTAAAAGCTTTCTTCTTGGAAATGCTTTTATTAAGTCAATGAGTGCTGCTGTGTTTAAGTACCTTTTGAAGTCACAGCCAAGGTAACCCATCCTGCTTTCTTTTTAGTTTTTCTGATCTGCATATCTAGATGCAACTCTCAGGAGTATTCACTAGCTGCATGTAAAGAAAGCAACACTGCAGCTGTTGATACCTAGATACTCTTGTAAATTATGCTGCAGTTCCAGAAAACAGTATTCCACAAATCTCGTGGTATAATAGAAATAATTTGTCTACTTCAGTGTGTAAGCATGTGTGAAAAATGCTAAACATTGGCTTAGTCTTTCTGAAAACTAACTTTCGGATGGTCCATATTTTGGCTGGACCACCAACCATACTGCTGGACACACCGTGGTTTATTTGACTTCCTCCTCAAATTCTGAATTTGTCAACAGAGGGTAGAACTGAACAGCACTACAAAGTCCCAGATGCACCCTGTAAAACAGTGGCATGATGCAAAAAGTGCTGATTAGTCCTGGATTAACAGAAATGGCAAAATGAAACCAAAATTCAGCTCTAACCGGAATATAAAATCCTATCTATTTCTATAAATAAAATTCCTAATTTTATAGTATTTGTGGAAGAGGTTTGTTTTCTATTAAAAACCGGATTAATTTATAGGTTTAATGTGGTTTAAATTAAGGGTAGTCTTTTTAATATCCAAAAATTATTCTGAGAATGAACTGGAGCATGTTTTGGGGGAAAAAAAAATGGGGAGTTTTATTTTCTTTCTGAAGTACGCCTATATAGAAAGTACATATATTTAGCTGTCCAAGCTAAATATTGCTTCAAGTGATATGAAAAGGTAAACACGGTATCATTACATATGACTAATTACAAGTTTCCTCTTTGTGGTGTTTTTCTTGTTGCCACAAGTCCATACACTTAAGCAGGACATTGGTCTTACCATAACATGATCTTACATTTTGGAAACATTAATAGTTTTGATATATTTATATGTTCTATTACCATAGATAGATACAAATATAAAATGTAGATCTTTCAAAAATAACCAGTAACTTGCCAGTTGGAAGTACTTCTTTTTAGAAGTATTTGTTGTAGATTTCCTTTAAAACAACTTTATCTATCAGAGAGACCTCAGCCATCCAGACGTGTCATTCTTATGTGCCACTCCGTGCTACCTGTCTATTAAAAAATGTCACATATCCGATAGTAAATGCAGACTCAGATTCATCACTGAACATACGTCCTGTATTTTATCACAGCTGAGAAATCTGCTGAAATTGGCAAGGTGAATTGCCTCATTTGTATACCAGAAAAGGGATATTCCTGATAACTTAAGGCAGTAGCAGCTAGTGCTGAATGTCTTTCAGCTGGAATTGCTCTCTGTGCAGCTTTAAACATTTTATCCTCTTGTCTTCAGTGCATGTTGGAGATCTTCATACACAGCTGGGATGTTTGTCATAGAGGCTGAAGGCTTCTTGCTGCAGTTTAAAATGTGAGACTATACTGATGAGAGATAGACTTCAGAAAATCATAGATTAATAAAGGGAGAAAAAGCTGAAGTTACATGTTAACTTCTTCAGTGGGGTGCAGTATAACCATAGTACCTTATTAACACTTCACTTGTGCTTTCACTGCACAGAATCTTTTAGTGAACAATTTTTGGTAATTCCTTCTGTTTAATTTCTACTACAATTTTTCTCCACTAAACCGCTTTAAAAAGCTGTGTCAGTTGTGTTGCAGTATTCATCTTTTACCACAACTATGTGCAATCCATTTACTTTTCTGGTTCTGTTTTTTTGCTTGGTTTTGAATATGAGAGCTCACATTGTTTACATAGTGTGAAAATATTAGCTATTTGAGTTCTCAGGGGTCATAAGTTAAGAGTCTGTTCTTACTCCCATTTAAAACTTGTCCTAGCTGGTCCTGCTCAGGCTGTTCCCATGAGAATCTGATACTGTAGCTGTCCAGAGAGGTACCAGCTTTCCAACGTCATGCTTATGGGCTATCTGTGTACGTATTTTGAGGGAGTATTAACTCTGTATAAAGCTCTCTGTATATCCAGGGTAAATCTACACACAGAACAAGCAGAAAAGCCTGGTCATGGTGAATTGTTAATGATCTAGACACTTCGAGACATTGAGCTGGAAGCTCAGAAGTTTCATCAGATAGGGTTTCCAAAGATGTTGAGTCTGAGACACTGTTTTGGCACAGGGGGTGAACAGCTTATACTCAGAATCAGAAAAAGAAGGTGAAAAACGGTATTCTTGCAAACAAACTAAGTTCCTTTGCAAATTTAATACCATGCTAATTTCAATTTAGCAGTTAACTAGTATGGAAAACCTGTATCAATATGAAATTTTGCACTTCTTCAAGTGAGCTCACTGTTTATCAACAGCTAGTTAATTCCCATTACTTAACAGCAGCTTATAACCTAGATTGACCTATACATGCATTTAAGCCTTCAAAAGCATTTCACTGTTCAATAGCAGGTAAGAAATAATACTTTGTGAAATAGACTTTTAAAAATGTAGATAATATGCTTTTGGTAACTCAGTTTTGAATAGCTTAAAATCAAAATCCTCTTATAGGACTGAGAGACAGGATCCAGTTCAGTGACTGTTCATCAGTAAAACATGATCTGGAAATCTTTAATACAGCATTTATCATTGTAAGTAGTCAGCTTTCTACAGCAGCCATTTGAAATTTAAAGCAAGTAATCAAACACCACCAGAGCAAAACCACCACCATAATACTCAGGAAAACATCATGAACATGGATGTTCAGGATGAACATACGCTATTAAAAAGACATGGTTACTGGATTACTAGAGAGACTGCAATTTCAGTTCACAATTCCATTTATGACATTACAGAAAACCTTGAAATAGCTTTCTGTTTTCCTTGTGTTATCTTTGTACTTGTATATTCTAAATGCTGAAATGTAAGTACATTTATCTCAATAAAAATGAGTCATTTAGTGGAGTTTCATTTCACTTTTTCAAAAATAAAATAAATGCACGATGATTTGGAGTCTCTCTGCTTTGATTTCTCACTATTTTGGGTGTCTGTGTCTCATGGGCAGTGTGTCCTTGCCTTAAGTTAGAATAATGTGTAAGAACTAAGTCTTATTTACACCTTGCATCATTCAAAAAATACAAAAGAACTTTTAGATGAAAATAAGTAATTTATATACCAGACTAACACCCTTCCAACTTAAATGTAAAGTGTCATTTTTTATGCCTTGAGAGAATCTTGGTGAAAGTCCACATGTAGCCAATGCCTGAAAACCCTGTCCTTCTTAGAAGTACTGATGGGAAAGTCTGACAATTTAAGGTCTCTGCAACTATCTTAACAGTTTTGGCTTACGCCTGAAATCTTGGCTAAATGAACTGAAATGTTCTTGTTTGTGTAAGAAGCACTTTAATTATACAAATAGTATATTTTTAGTTAAATATAGAAAACAGACTATGTATAAGAAGATAATTCTTCACAGTGCAAACTGAGTTTGGGAGAAGAGGGTCTAATGTGGGCAGATAATTAGGACATAGTGGCCCTTGAGTTTTAATCCCTCTTCTGACATGAAATACTTCTGTGCATTTAAGTAATTTAAACTCTGTCCCTCCTGTGAAGTCATAATCATAATGATAATCAACCTTAACTATGTTAAAGGGGTGTTCAAATTAGCTAGAGTGTATTTGTGAAAATGCTTTGAAGATGAAAAGCACTGTATCAAGGTAAAAGGTGTTAATTTTTTTGTATTGCAACAAAAGTTGCCGTACAGAAATAACAGTACTGTGTACACATAGCTGAATTGTTTTTGCTAATGTTACTTCAGAGAAACAACATTGGCATTGAAGAGGGGAAAATAAAGGCTCAGTCAAGTTTACCTTCTGCGTTCATTCATGCAGATCTCAGTGTTGAGTTCCCATTATGCTGTACTACTTGTAGACTTTATTGTTTCTGTCCTACAAATCCACAAAATTTATTTCAATAGTGATGGAATATTGCACATGTTAAAAGAAGAGCATCTGTGTCCTTTATCGGCCAACACTTGATCCAAAGAGGAAGCCCATTTTTACTGTGTGTGCTTACTATGAAATTAGCTTTCTTTTGTACATTCCATGTAATTTTCATGTTTTCTCCTGTATACTGGAAAAAAAATTGTTGAATTCTGTTCCCAAAGTAATAATTTAAGATTTCAACTTACTGAAAATAAAAATTAATGTCTGTGTTTGTGTTAGGACAAATTATTTTTAGCATAAATAAACTTCAAGGCTACTGTATGGAAGCATTTAATTGTCACATTCAGGAATATTTGAAAACCTAGATTTCGAGCTGTTCATGACAATCCTCTACCTAGAGTTTATTGTTTCTACAGCTCTCTTGTGGAGCAGAAAGTCCTGTGAACTCTCAAAAGCATGCCAGCAAAAGGCTAACTGGGGAAGTTCAAGCAACTTCTACCAATAGCTGAAGTGAAGATGGTTGTCTTTGCATTGACCCTGCTATGGGACACATTGGTCCATCCATATGCAAAATGAACAGTTGGCTTTTCTCTAATTTGCAACGAGTGAAAGTATCTTCAAGGGACCATTTTAGCAACACAGACATACCAGAAAACCCCTTCCCCAGCATGATTTTTTCTCAGGGAGAAGCCATCAACAAGCTGACCTCATCGGACTTGGCAGTGCTACATTAACAGCTCGACTCCATGATTTTAAAGGTCTTTTCCAACTTAAAGAATTCTATGATTCTATCAGCTTAGAAGGTTTGATGCGCTTCTTGAGCACTGAATAACCTTAATGAGGTGAAGATTGCACAGTCCTCAGACTGCAACTCTGCTAATTGCAGGTGGAAGGAGAATTTTTCAGATTACAGGTAATTTATTGATGGTGTATTTTGGAAAGCTTCCATGCAATGAAACACACACTGTGAGATCAGGTGAGATCAGGTATCTACTACAAGATAAGATAGGCAGGACCAGTACCTTGACATTTGACTTTCCTCACACAAGTTACTTCAGAAAATAAAATCCATACAATTCATGCAATTAAGCACTCAAATTTTTATTCTTGATTGTAGTGTCCTGCCTCAAAGCCCCCATTCTCTTCAGTGATGCCACAGGGAAAAAGGAGCTCCAAATCTTGTAGGAAATTATTCCAGAAGATGGTCTTTATTTCGATTAATAGCTGCACTGGTCTGTTAGAATTAGAGGTGTGTCCTTCTCATTCATACTGCCCCCATTCCAGTTAATTATTTTTTGTGCATGAACTACATGAGTGTGTCCACATCACCTGTGCATAGAAGTGCTCAAAAAATTAATCTAGGTAGCTATTGTATGAGCTGCCTTCCCTGGTGGCTCTGCTGGAACTTGCTTAACTACCACATGCTTCTACTTCCAGTATTTTTTTAACATGCATATCAGCTTAGCTTTACATCCATGATGAAAATATTAAAAGAGGAAGTATGAAAAAGACTGGTATAAATTTTCCACTGGTTTATGCTGAGATGTCATTATCTGAACCCCAGCTGGATTCTGTTTATCGATAACTCCACTTTGACTGTGTCTTGACTTCAGGTGCCTTCCTTGGCTCTGCTCAGGCGTTACTTCTGTATGACTTTGATGATTAAATGTTAGGTCCTGATGATTGTAAACTGCACCCCAGGGGACTGGCCAGGGAGCATGGTGACTCAGAGGCGTTTGACGCAGACTGCCTCCCCACTTCCTCCTGGCCGCGGGCGTGCAGGTACTCACTGGTGGCCTAAATCATCCTTCAGTTATTACATGCCCATCCCATACAGCCTGCTGTGGATGGTCAGTAGTAGAAGTGGGGCTGGATCATCACCTCATTCATGCCTCTACCTGTTCCCTTTAACTGGCCTCACAGTACTGTTTCTCTGTGGTTATACCCCTGGTCTGGCAGGTCCTCTGTGTTGGTGAACAGGTACATGGGCACTTTGCACTTTGTTCTGAGGTTTGCTGATGCTTCTAGCCCACAGCTGGCTATGCTGTGCCAAATAAAACCCACATCACTCTTTCATGTGAGTTCATTGCAGGTAGAGCTTATGTCCTTCAGCAAAATGATTTAGCTCTAGCAGCAGAATAGGTCCTTTTCCTTGTGTGAGCAGCTTCTTTGCTAATGTAGCCTGTCTGGCAACACTGGTTAAGCCTTGATGTAGATGTCATCTTCTACCTCATCATCCAGATTTCAATAGCAATTAAAAATTAGGTGCATCCATGTTACCTGAAAAAGAGGAGTTTTATATGCCACCTTTTTATTGCCATCTTCCAAAATAATGAAAGAGGTTTGAGATAAGAAGGTGACAACTGAAAAAAACGTTTAATTCAGTAGACTATTTGAAGTTAAAGAGGTATTTAAAAACTTATACCTGATATTTTAGTTGATCACATTATAGGATGACTAACATAATGTAGTAAGAGGAGTAAAATAAAACCCTTAAATCAAAGGACATACCACTTTCCAACTTAGTAAAGGAACAACGCTTTGAACAGAGTTCATGTCTGCTAGTATCCATTATGTGTATGGTATTCATCTTACTGTAGTTGAGAAACTTGCAATATTTTAAGTGTATTTCTCCTAACAATACCCAAATGAAATGGGAAAACTACTTACAGATGATATGCTAAAGGCTTGATAAAGAAAGAGGTCAGGGTGTTGAACTACTGGAGACCTCAGCTGATGCTCAGGTCTCTGTGTAGGTGATCAGTTAATGGAGAGACCTCATAATGAGATCAAAGATCCCAAATGCCAAGAGATACATGACCCAGAGCTTGTGGAGTAACTCCTGTGTTGTCCCTGCTACAGGCTGAGTCTTTTGGCAAACCCGAGCACAAGGGCAGTGCAATCACAGCGACTAGTTCTGCCATGGTAGTGTCTACAAAAAGAAGGGAAAGAATTTCCCAAAAAGCCTTTTCCAGGAGAATTTTCTGGGTCTCAAGTGAACACAAAGGTGTGTTCTGAGACATCGCTTCCCCAGCATCTGAGTCTCACCCAGATTCAGGCACAAGGAAAACAGCTCCTTGATTGTGACAGGTAATTTGCGTCAGATGCTCATACGGCAGAAGGAGTTTTCAGAAGCTGAGATTTTGCCTATGAAGAGAAGACTAATTTCTACTATTTGCCTTTGAGAAAGTTTTAAGAGATAGCTATAAAGTAAAAATCACAGTTCTTGGAATCAACACCCTTTGCTGCTGTTTTTTAGCTGCTGTAGTAAGTAGAACATGAATTGTGCAGGGTGTGTCTTCTGAAACTATGGTTTGCTGTAGCCACCGGCGTACCTTTGCAAGGAAAAATCTTTAGTGCAGACAAGCAAAAGTGCTATTAATTATGATTTGCAACTGCAAATCATAATTAATATGCAATTGAAAATCAAAAGTTGCTTTGCAACTGCACAGTGTGTATTGAGATGGTCTGTGCTTCAAATAACTTACATTTATAGATATCCAAACTGGCAGAGAAGACATAAGACAGAAAAAGAAGCAGCTGAAGCTACTTGAACAATGAAAATACAGAAACAAAATTCGGGTGTCCTAGTGCCAATCCCATACTTCTTCCACTGAGGTAGACTAAGTTATAGCCACCAAAGTTCTTCAAGCAATGACAAGTTGTAGTAGTGCAAATCCTAGTTTTGAGTTCACTTACATGAAGAATTCATCCTGATGCTGCTGTGCACTCATTGTCCTTCCACCCTTCTAACAGCTCAGCCATCAGCACCCCTCCCAGCTTAAGAAAAGGACTTTGTCAAAGCTTCCCCAAGAACAGATTTAAATTATAATGACTTCAGAGCATTCTCAGACAACTGTGGAAAGCAGAAGGAAAGCAGCAGAAGACTATGACTGTCTCTAGAGTTAATGGGCCTGAATTAAATTAAATAGGAATAGTTCCAGGAGCCTAAAATACCACATGGATAGAATGAACTGTTTAACAAGTTTGTGAGCCCTGTGGTTTAGAAGCACCACTGTGTACCACTGAGTAGATTTGTTTAACAAGATCATCTTCTTTTTCTAAGCAATTAATATAAATCTTTGGATGATTTATATTAATGAAGGGGGAAGGGTTGTACTGGGTTAACTGACTTGTCTTGTTACTATAATGCATTATCAAAATCATTTGAGTTTAGCAGGCTTTAGCAAACTGTCAAAAGCTGTTACCAGTGTAAAACCTTGCAGCCATAAAGAGGCTTCATCTGTTGATAGTCCTGCCATGAAGAAAAAGCAGAGGGCTAGAGGAAACAATGCACTGCACAGCATGCTGTAGGGATGCTCACAGTGTGCCTGTGATAAGGATTTGTGCAAAATTAAGAGTTTGTGGTGGGTTGACCATGGCTGGATGCCAGATACCCACCAAGCTGCTCTATGACTCCCCTCTTCAGCAGGACAGGGTGGAGAAATTCAGATGAAAAAACCCTCATGCATCAAGATAAAGACAGTTTAATAAAGCAAAAGCAAAGGCCATGTGCAGAAGCAGCAGAAAACAAAAGATCTACTGCCTACTTCCCATCAGCAGGCAATGTCCAGCCACTTCCTGAGAAACAGTTTCAGTATACATAGCAGTTGCTCCAGAAGACAAATCTTGTAATAACTAATGTCCCCACCCTGCTTATTTCTCTTATCTTTTATTGCAGAACAGATGTCCTATGGTATGGAATATCCCTTTGGTCATATTTGGTCGGCTGTCCCGGCTATGTCTCCTCCCAAGATCTTGCCCACCCGCAGCCTGCTAATGATAGGGGCAACGTTGGAGAGACAGCCTTAAAGCTATGCAAGGCTGCTCAGCCAAAACATCAGTGTGTTATCAACACCTTCCTAGCTACCAATACACAGCACAGCACTATGAGGGCTGCTATAGGGAAAATTAACTCCATCTCAGCCAGACCCAATACAGAGCCATACAGTCTGAGAGACCACATGGCTGAAAAGCATTTCTTGGCAGCCCTGAAACAGGGTATACTGCATTTTATGGTTTTAGGTAGGAGCTAAAAGACAAAAATATTGCTGGAGGACACATTATGGAGCTTGGGTACTTCAGCTGCTAAGTGAAGAAGTAATTCTCAGTGCCCTGTTCAGAAAGTACTTAAAGTCACTGCCTTTGGTGGGGCTCTAAGGAAATAATTATCAACAAGTATGTAGGAAAACTGCTTTCACTACAACAGAGTGTGTGATCCCATGACTCATTTGAATTGTGGAAAGGAAGATTAACTGAGAGAATAAAGAAAGGTTGGCAGAATAACAGAATGCGCTGCTTACTATTGTGAAAAAGGTGCTAGTTTAAAAAAGACGGCAGGACAGAAGTGGGGGATTTCAAAAGCCCTTGGCAAAGATCTACTGACTTAGTAGGAACAGAATTACTTCAAACCCACCTGAAAGCCAGCAGTATGTGCTCCTTTATCTTTGGTATTATTAACAGATGTGTCATCCAGACTTTTGAGTGAAGTTAGCCTCATGATAATAGCTTTTTTATATAAGACACAGAAAATAATGGCTAAGGAAGGAAAAAAACCAAGCAACAAACTAGAATACACAGCTAATGTGTCTAGCTGCTTTGCCTGATAATCTACGTTTTAGCTGATACACTTGTTAGGAGAAATTTCTATTCAGTTATCTCTCTATGTCAGTAAGGAACAGAAAAGAAGTAAACAAAGTATTCTTGCCATGAATTGATGCTCTGCGCTGTTTGTGCTCTGATGTCCTGGACCACAATAGAAGATGACAAGGCCAATGGAAAGAGACTGCATGCTGGTTCCTTGTGAAAGGATCTTTGCACCATGCACAGAGGGAGAAAAGAAAGAAGCTTGTGATCCTTGCAGACACATATAGCCATTTAATAGCTTTTGGCCTTTATATTCCTCTACAAAGAAAAGCAGAGGGAGGTGAGGACAGAAAAATTTTAAGTAGTGCTTCACATAGTCATTTTAGAGGACCTTCCTAGGGAGAATCGGACATTTTCAACCATTCTGTCTCTGTGTGTATCTGCACCCTCTTTTCTTACCCCCTCGCATTAACTTTTGACATTACTGTCCAATGATAATTCAATCTAAGAGAGAAAGAAGTCTCAAAGAGGGAGACTCAGTTAATAATCCCCCCTTTCCCACCTCTTCTTCCAAAGAAAAAGACTAAAAACCTGTCCTTTTATTGTTAAACAGAAAATATTTCTGAAAGGTACTGGAAACCAGCCTTCAGTGTTTCTGCTACTCAGGTGGCTACTTTTATTTTTTAGTTACATTCCAAGCAAAGAAACAACTGGGTACCAAGACATATTTTTAAAATTCACATGTAAGTGTGCAACTGAGTTAAAACATACTACACTGAAGTCAACAGCAGTACACGCATGCTCATTGTTAAAAAGAGGGATAACTGCTTTGAGAGGGTGGACCTGTTGGGTCAGGTTCAGTTTTAGAGGGATGCTTCCAGTCTGAACTCTCTTTACCCTTTCTCAACATTGGTAATTTTTTTCATGTCTGCAGGATGTAATGATGGAACAACATAAAAGGAAATGGAAAGTCTTGGAAAGTCTGGAAATCTCATTTCTTATTGATTTAAACCACAAGTTAAGAGGCACTTGGAGAAAAAGATGTATCCTTGGGCACAAGGTAGGTATCAAATATGCAGCTAGTCTCCTAGAAATTGTATTTAGCTTCACACAGGGATTGTTACTAACTACAACTTGGAAAGATATTAATTTCTGGAGCCTGGGAAGAACAAGAAAAATAATATGGGAAAGCTGGAAGATTGTGTACCAGAAACTAGTTGCTCAAGTTGCTTCCAAGTAACACCACCTGGGAGGCATTTTCCATTCAGATGAGGGTTTCTTTGCTGTTGTTAGATAATATCGATGTGCCTACAAAACACAACTTAAAGGTAGGTGAAATCAAGCTTGAAGTCCTATGGGCCTTGCTGAGTTTAGGTAAAGTGAGGGGGAAGATAAACACCAGTGAATTCAATCAGCTGTGTCCTGAGGGGGTGATGGGAATGGGGGTCCTGCACCCTGAGCTGTCCTTCCCTCAGCCTTCAATAATAACCATCTCTTGTCATAACAAAACCAAGCTGATAAGTCATAACTGTTGTAGACATTTTGCCCTGCTTAGCCACAACTCAGCAAATCCCAGATGATGGCAATTTATAGCAAATACAGTTAGCCTGCCTAAGAACAACAGGAACAAATAAGCAGCTTGGACATGTGCCCAATTCTGTATAGTGCATACATCAGGGCAGAGGTAACCTACTTAGTAATTTCTTCATGCTTCCAACCTTGGCTGGTGAATTTGCACAGGCAGATATTATGGATGATTTGAAAACCTCCCGAAGTTTTGTTTTGAGTGTTTTATAAATAAGACCACTGGGATAACACTGTAAAAAAATTAATTCATAGTATATTTTTCCTGAAAGTCACAAGACAAGACCTTTTCCTTCACACATCAAAAATAATTCTCAACATTTGATGGGAGGAGTAATGGCACTGTGATGAAGAAACTAATATGAACTACAAAATTCTGCTGCTACCTGTCAGGGAGAATCAGATATGTCTGATTCATTATCCACACTTACCCAGGAAAGAAGAAGCTCAGCCCGCTTCAAAGTTTCCTTGCTGTGTCACACAGCACATAAGGCAATGCATACCTTGTAAATTGCAAACGATACAGACAAAGAACTAAAGCAAAGGTACAATCCTTGTATAAATTTGCAAGAGGAAACCCAATGGCTATAGGGGGTCTCAGTCCAAAGCAGGGGAGAGGGAACCACTGATCCATGATAAGACCTTAAAGTAACTTCACTTATATTACATAACAAACATAACAAATAGGTTTAGCATTGTTTGTGGTGAAAGTCTAGCATAGTAAGGTAAATTGGCCCAGCCTAACTTTAAAGCCTTAATGTATTTACAACACCACAATGAAGTTGCTGACATGCTCATTGTCATGAAAAGGTCCAGCTCTTTTCACATAATTTGCAGAATGTAGGACAAGTACAATAATGGCATGGTTAGGATGCCCAGGGCAATGATGAAAGCAGTGGTCACCTGTGAACCTGTTTCAGGAAACACATTGCCCTGGGGGCGAGCTGCAGGATGAAGGCACAGTAATAGGAGGATGCTGCGACTGGTCACTTTTTGATTGGCTCAGCCAGTGACTCAGTAATGCTTAATTTGTCCAGAAAATGGAGGAAATGAAGGCCAGAGGGTCATGGTGTCTTAAGAAGCTAAATGGACAAACTGAGGATGACAAGGGTGAGGTTGACAGAAGAAAGCTGGCATGGTGACATCGGGTCATAAGCATCAGCTGTTATGGTGGCTGTCCTTTTTTCCAGATCACCCTGACCACATGTGACACCCTGAGGCCCCATGCTATAGATGTGGATGCTCATGGACAAAAGCAGACCTTGTAGGGCCTGGATGTTATTAAATATCATTATATAGTCCTGACATAGTCACAGTCACTTCTTTTGCTGCTCTTTTCAGTGTGCTCAAGCCTCCCTGCTACCAGAGCTCCTTTTGCTGCCTTTACAACATAGTTGATTTCCAGGACAAGCTGTGTAAAAATTTCTGCCTGTGCCTCCTCCACCCACACCTAGAGGCGTCTGTAAATTTTATCCCCTATACTGTGTCAGCATGTGCAGTGACATTTCAACATGCAAGAGTGGGCAGACAGTTTGTGAAAAAGGTCTGCCTTTCCAAAATCCCCCAGGTGGTCTAAAAAGGAAGATATAAGCCCATCAAAGTAAAATAAATAAATAAATTTATGAAGTGAAAAGACTAATAGAAGAAGATATGCTGTGAGAACTTGGGATGCACCTACTGTTTTGTTTCATGGTATATTAAACTTACAAATTAATTCTAAATAACTAGTGAAAGTTGTTTTGATGGAGGAGTTGCAAATACTGACATGAGTGCAACTCTCAAATGCTTCTTCTCTGGATAACTGCGTTATTTGCTCTAATCTATGAAGACAGACTCTTGATGCATAAAGATAACTTAAAAATTTGCAATAATATGGAAAATTTTCTCTGTACCAGGTAGAAATTTTAACAGTTCTGGTGGCTTGACTAAATCATTCTTAACCCAACTATTTTCTGGGGCAGCTATTTGGGGGCTAATACATTGGCTTTGTAGCACAGCTCACTGAGTAGCAAACAGACATTTTTACACTGATGTATCGTTCTGAGTCCAGCAACAAAATTGTCTGTACAGAGTTTTGTGCTTGCCTGAGAGATATTAAAATCCAAGGACATCTGGATGAAACCATTCCCATTCCAGCACTGATACAGATCAGAAGGGAAGGGATAAGTAAAGCTAACCACAGACTGTTTCCTAGAGTAATGCCAACATTCAAATTGTTCCACAACTGAGAAATCTCTGACACTTGGCATGAAATTTTGGCTTTATCTTCAACATGATAATGGAGTACTGAGGTGCTGAAGATATGAGAAACCCCTCATTCCCTGCCTTCATAGAGACAATTTGACATTTGGGATGTTCTCATCTCCTCTTAAATGGTAAAAGAAGGGAGAAAAATTTCCTGACAGTTTTGAGTGCTTGAGAAAAATCTATCTGATGAGAAACATGGAAAACCCTTGTTTTAGCAAGTGTTCCCTTGCACTTCTTCTGGATACATAAGGTGTCTTATTAACAGTTGGATAATCTCTCCAGTTCCTCAGAGGACACTGAAGGACTCAGCTCTTTAGGATTCCCTGCATGGTTATGGCTTTTGGGGTTTTTTGTAAACAATATAAAAATTTAGACAAAAATAATCATGCACAGATGCAATTGTAGAAATTCCTGCCAGAAGAATTCTCACCCAGAGATAAAGGAAGCCAAAAAAGAATACAAAGGAATCTAAAAAACAAAACAGAACTCTGCTTACAGAAGAAAAAGGCGGGGGTGGAAGAGAGATGAAGATTCTGAGCCATCTGGAGCTGGATATTACATTTATTCCTGCCAGACAGATTAAAAAAGTAAATCAAACCACAAACATTTTAAGTATAATTACTGTTTCATTTTGCAAATATGTTTGCACGCACAGAACTCATTTATCATGAACACAGGACCCTTAAGAAAAGGCCCAGCTTCTCACCCATATACAGGCTGTGTCTGCTACAGTGAGGGAAGGGAGGCTTGGCATCATGATCAGCAGCTGCAAAACAGAGGGTGGCTTCACCTCTCTGTGTCCGTCTTTCCAAGGGACATTCCAGTAGTCCAGTGAAGCACTACCAGGGCACAGCAATAGCAGTACCATTGCCATATCCACTTCCTCTCAGCAAACCACCAACTTCAGGGGAGCTTGGCAATGCCAGAGTAACAAAAATGGCTAGGGCATAGTGTAAAGAGAAGCTAGGCCAAAGTATTTAACAGCAGCAGTAAGGACCTTTTGATCTGTAAAAAAGTTATTTTCAGACTGAAATGGCTGAGGGTCTATGAATTGGTGATACAGAGTTTCTCTCTTGAATACTGAAAATATTAGTGTCCTCTTACTTTACAAAACATGTTATATAAAACCCAATACATGTCTGCATATTCACCACGTGTCTGGCTCCATGTGTCTAACTTTCTGTGATTTTTATTTGTGCATCAGTTCACCACTGTTGTATATCATAAATAAAAATCATCAGTAATTGTATTTATCAGCTGGATTAAATTTAGTAACTGTAATCAACTTAAATTCTATACCCTGCTTATCCTGGAGATGTATTTCCAGTTCAGAGGAAGTGTTAGGGCTACTTTGGAGTGAATGATAATGACAGCATGATGACTACAGATAAGTAGAAAGGGTGACAGGAGCAGAGCCCAGAATACATACCTTCACTCATTTAGGAAGTTTGCTCTGTAGTCCTCCTAACACTGCCTGATGGCCAAGTGTACACACATCAGCATATATGTGTATCTGTGTCAATGCATACGGACCAAACGATCATCTCTAGGTGGGGAGTTATCTTGGTATGCATGGGTTCAAAACTCATATTGTGATCAGCTGGCCTGTAGTATCATGCGTGGCACACCCACAGCTATTTTCTTCCTCTAAACCACCCATTTTCCCCAGTAACCATGTCTCTCAGCCACTGGCATACCCTAGGGTATAAGCCAAGAACTGAAGTGTATTTCTTTTCTTTTCTTGTCCTCCAGACTGGACCTTTTTGACATTACCTTAACAGAGAGAAGGGGCAAGAAATGCTTCTGGGTTTCTACACACTAAAGGGGTATAGCTTGTACTGTGGTCTGCTGCCTACTGAAAGCTCCACAGCCACCAGTGTCCTCTGGTTTCTTCATCCCATAACATATTCCTTCCCCACCTCGCTGCCTGCCAGTATTTACTGGCTCTCTTGGGAGAAAGTCCTCCAGGGAGAAGCAAGATGAGTATTAAATTTTCTGTTCTGAAGAACGATTACAGCCACCTTCACAACAAGTTCATGCACGTGCTCAGGTTGCTCCTGTTCACTTACCTGGCTCTCCCATCACCAGCTGTATATCCATAGTATATAAAGCTCCTGTGTGTCTGCTGGAAAACAGGTACAAAGTGCAGTTCGGTGAGTACACAAAGTGGTGTGGCTTTGAGGAGGGACACTGGAGGTAGTCCTGACATCTCAAATCTGTGTGAATGTGATCCATAACGATGTTTGAAATAAAAAAAATGGTATTTGTTTTTCCATGGCTCTATGTCTGGGGAAGGGTGCTGAATTTTCCAAATAGGTGGAGGGAGAGCAGCAGCCAGAAGTGAACACCACCTCCTGAACCAGGTGAGTGGCTGGCAGCATCCAGCCTGGCTCAGCCCTCTGAGACAGTCACTCCTGTGTTTCTGATATCAATAATCTAGCTATGTCAGATCTTCCAAAGCCACAAGTGCCTGTGATGTCAGCACAGCTGCTGTGCACAGCAAAAATGTCAGACACTAATGGGCTGAAAAATTCCTCTTTTCAAGCCTTCTTGTTTATAAGCCATCTGGGTGAGTGTCTGGCTGTAAAACTTATTTTGACCAGAACTTTGTACATTTTACTAGATTCTTCTGAGAGTGTGAGTTTGATAGCATGATGACTGCAGATAAGTGAAGCTCATGACAGGAATTAAGTCTGGGACATAGATATGGATCTGTTTAAAGAGGGAATACTTGGCAGTACAGGAAGAGGCAGAGAAGGAGAAGGCAAAAGATGGGAAGACTTATGACTGTAAGAAAACTGTTCCCCTTCTTCTGGAAGCCTTTGGACACTATTCTGTATGGACTATTTATTTCTCCTGATGGCTAACTGAAGATCCCACACATGGCCACTGCACCGTTCTCATCAGCCATGAAGCAGAGCCCAAGCTCCCTGGGGATCCTCACCCTTGCTGTAAAACTACTGCTTTGGAGTAGTTGCCCTGTGAGCAGCACAGCTAATCAAGGCCAGTTTTGCATGGTGTGGGGTGCTACGTTCTCTTTTCCCCCTCTCCTCGCACCCCATCCTCTCCCAGGAGGGGAGACCCCCAGTTCTGATGGAAGCCTCGCTCCGTCCCTGGGCAGAAGACAGTGTATGGCCAGGAGGCCCCTGGTGCATCACTGGCACAACCGCAAGTAATGGCTGGTGTCTGCAGCCCCCTCTGCGGCATCACCATCAGCCTCCTCCCACTGCCTATGTCAAACACATCTATGAACCCTGCTGTATCATCTCAGATTTGGTCAACAAGTTATTAAGGAACAGGCGAAGAGAGGAATTAATACAGTTATTATTAAGCAGTGTGGCTTCGGCTCTGTTCCCTGAAGGAAACCCAGCTGTACATACAGAAGCCCTGCCTGCATTGCCAGAACAAATGAGGCTGAGGAGGGAAAGAGGTTAGAGGCCTGCAGTGTCCCTGCAGACCGCCCCAGCTCTGTGTATGCATGGCCTCCTGTGAACAAGGACAGGGTGGAATTCTCTGTCCCTGCTACCGCTTTGGCCACATCTTGCGTTAAAGCGTTTTGCTTCCAGTAGCATTCAGGTTAATCTTTCCCTGGTTAAAACATCACTGAGCACCTTCCACTTGTCATCACTGGGTTCCTGTATTGGGTTACTTCACACATATGTCCTCAAATGAGTAAAAAGATGCTATGTCTGATTAGGAACACTTGAGCTGATAGTCACCTGTATAAATTTTGCTGTTGTTGTTGTTAATGTTACAAGAGAGATTCCTATTTAACCCTCAAGGTTTTACAAAGACGAGGTTACCTGAAAGACACAAGGCAACCACAGACTACACCAGGCCAGTTTCATTCTCAAAAATGAAGTCTTCTTGTGTCTCTCTCACATTTCTTTCTGTATGACTGGCTGCTGACTCAAGTTCAACAAGGTTTTGAGCCATCCCTCTGTCTTGGCAGTCTTTCCCTACCTTCCTTTTTCTTTATGCTTACCTGCCACTGTAATATTAAATTGACAGTCTCAGTGTTTGCTCTTATACATCTTGGGCACTTGTGATGTGCATAATTTTTTCTTTCTCAAGGATACAGCCATTTCAAATAACACATTTATTTTCTTCCACTCTCTAAATCCCATGTCTTCATCATCCATGACTTTGGCAAACAGGGGCTTAGATTAACCATTCCTTTTTGCTGCTGCAAAAGATCACTTTCTTAGATAGCAGCTTAAACAACCTCACTTTTTGTACCACAACACTGCTTCCCTCTTCTTCCTTCTCACCAGATACAGGTGACGACTTCTCAATGTTAAGATTTATCATGTTCCAGTCTCTACCTTTCTCTCTTTTTTTTTGTATCATTAAGGCAATTGATACTGCAGAGTAATTCACAGTGCCAGACTTTGCTCCATTTAATTTTCAGGTCAACATTTTTAGACTTTCTCTCTCATTGCCAGCAGAGATTGGCAAACCACATCAGTGAGATGTACTGTCACCTGTCTCACACTAGTAGTATGATAGCTGCTTCTGTGTAATTGCCTTTCTGTGCTTTATTAGCTCTTAAAAAGGCTTTGTTACATGTTTGCACAGACTACAGCACATCTAAGCTCTCTTACGCTCCCCAGCAATGCAAATACAACTCAGAACAGAAGGAACTCATATCTCCTAAAGTTTTCACCATTGGTGCTCACAACCACTGGTGCTACCATGTTTACTGTGGAAAGAACAAAAATGAGTATTTTCACTTCTGGGTATGAATTACTACCTTACAAATTCAGATCTGCACCAAGGTGACACATTACTCACATAATTAACCTTTAAGTCCTAAGGCACTTTTCACAAGCTTAAAGTTGCAGGTGTTTTTAAAAGGTTTCGGGAATGTGCCTGTAATCTTTAAAATTGCCACTGTACTTTAGTTTTCATGGAAGTTGTTCGAGTAGAACAAATTCACATTTTCTAGACTTAATTCCAATGATAGATGATTTCTTTTAAAACATCACTACAAAGGTCTTATTTAAAGGGGACTTTAGAACCAGTGCAAATTGAACCAAAGGAATATGTAAAAAGTAAGCAAGTTACTTTTGCCAACAAGAGAAAAAAAAGCACTTTTTTTCTTCTGGCTGGGTTTTTACATAGATTTGTTTTAATAAAAGCCTTTATGTGCACGTCGTCTCTTCATTCTGAAAAAAAGGCATGGGGGCTCTGTGTGATATAAGACAGGAGGGAACTATGAGTAAAAAGTCTGTATCTGTCCTATATGAATTTGGGCAAGTCATTTTACTTCTATAGGTCTCTCCCACCAGAAAATGTCAGCTCTTGCAAGGCACTGTGATCTAGAGAGGATGAACTGCTGCAGGAGCACCAGTTAGTATTACCATTAGCAAGTTTATGACAAATCAGAACCTCTAAGAAGGCAGAGAAAAATGGTGAACGTACCATTACATCCATAACAAGGCTATGACTTAACTGCACAGTCATGTGGGAAGAAAGACAGTCTATCAGATAACTGGTAAAGGGGTAAAGAAAATAAGTAAAAACAAGGCATGTGAACTTTTCCACATGTTGTTCTTGAAACACTCAGGAACAAACTTCACCAACCTTTGCTGATGTTTCAAAAACATCATGTTAGCCTTTCCATCTCCCACCACGCAATGCCTTGTGCTCCTATGTGGTCTCTGTCCTCCTCCATAATGCATTAGAAATATCTAATCACCATTGTTATCTTTTGTCAACTATGACATTATATCAGTTCAATCAGATGCAGACAGTGAGGTCAGCATAAGGCATTCAAATGATGACAGAAGCAGTTTGCTATGCATAAAGGAGTTGGTTATTATATCACATGTTTAAATTTATAGGTTTGGTTCATCTTTAGCTAAGTATCTAATTATTTAACAGCTGTTATGAGTCAGCCAGAGAGAGGATTAGTTAGAAAGATGTGGTGGTAAGAAATGCTTTAATCTTGAGCTACAATAGAAGAGCAAGTCTGGTCAGGTCATGTCTAATAAAGGTGGTTCTCCAGTAGTACTTAAGAGTTTATCACTGTTCATACAAAACAGGAGATGGTTTGATAGAGTTAATCCTGCCATCTTCATATTAACCCTAGCAATTTCAGAGGTAGTTGGGAGAGATTTTTTTTCAGGGCATGATACCATGCTTAAACATTTTCAAGTAGGATAACTTCGCAAATGGGTACTAAAGTGGTTGTCTTATGCAGAGCTGTGTATACTCATTCTGTCATGACTCAAGATTCTTGGGATTTTCCATGATGGCAGTATCTTAATGACTCCTTGCTAGCATGTCTTCACATCACCTCTCTTGTAAGGGTAATGGAGGAACTGATATAAGAAGTTAATGTTCCTGGTTTTGTCCATATCCTTTAGCTAAGAAGCATAAAGAAAAATGCAAAACTGTAAAGCTGTCAGAATGGCTATTGGAAGATATCCTAGTTTTGTGGGTTTCCAGTTTAATATCTCCACACCATGCTGATGCTGGCTTAGCAACCACAGGTTTAGACTGCCAAGAGAACAGGCATGGAGGAGAGCATATCCAGGCACTGCTGACCCATTGCTCCTGAGCTTCAGGTGCTCACCAAAGCCACCAAAACACATTAAAGCAGCCAGAAAGAGCAGCCCCAATACAACACAGAAACACAGGTATGAAAATGATGACTTTAGCTTCTGTCCAGACTAGAGAAATAGTAGTAATCCTGGCCTAACAGCTGTGATGGGTAGGTGCTAAATGTCTCTGAGTCGTGGGCACGCAGGGTGTGAAATCAACACAGCACCCAAACAGCTGCAAGGCTGAGGATCAGTCAGTCTTGAACCCCTGCAGCCCATAGCAGTATCGCCTCTGAAAAACTTTTCTGAAAACTGGAAAATCTGCAGAAACCCCCTCACACAGAACCGAAATCCCACTGCTGGGAAAAGGCTAACTCACTGAAGTTCCCATGGAAAAGGTTGGCTCTTAAGCATTTCACACACTTACTCTAGACCCTGTTTGAGTTCCTCTAATGAAAATAATACCAGAAACCTGCAAAAATTTGCAACAGTCAAACAGAAAAGAAGTGAATTAAATCTAAGAAACTTGCACTATTTAAGCAAGAAATCAATCTGTGTTGTTAAGAAAACTAGAAAGCCTAAGGGAAATCCCTTAAAAACTGTTCTAAAAATAGAATTGTGATTCCTACAAGAATGTATGTTTCCAGTTTATAATTTTCCTTATTATTAATAACTAGGTGCTGCACTCAAGCCCAGCTGGCAGCCTTGAATACTTCAGAAGGAATTTTGGTATTAGTTCTTATCATGTGGTCATCACCCACATGGAAATCAGTATACTACCTGGAAATTCAGAACACTGCTGGACATCTTCCAAAGACAAATACTTTATTTGTAACTGAAAAGATGTTTAATATATTCAGCATTTTTTAACCTATCAAGTTATCATCTAACCTTTTGATGATGTAGCTTCTGAAAGATAGACAGGAGCCACATTCACACTGCATCCAATATGAAATAATTTTTCATTCTTGACATGGTTCCAAAAATTATCTACATCAGGAGTGAACAAGGAAAAAGTCTATGCTGAGTTTTCACTGATTTTTAAGGCATTAATTTTGCACCTAGAAACAAGGAAGGAAAGAGAGTAAAACAAAGAAGAAATTAGTTATGCAAAATTACAGAAATACATCCTTCAGGTAGATGTATTTGATGAAAAAATTTTGTCCTTTGATGAAAAAGGACAAAAATAAATGTTCACTTAAGTGCTTTGCCATACTTTACCTAAAGACCAGCTTGCTCCTGAGACATGCTTGCAAATGCACAACTTCAAGCACACTCAACTTCAATATATTCTGAATTCAAAGCCTTTCCTGGCTTTAGTCCATTTCTTTTTAAGACTGTAAAGAAAAAGATGGTTATCAGCATCTCAACTGAAAAAATAGTTTTAAAAAGTAATAAAAAAAAGGTACATCCTCAATTCTCATGGAAATTTCCATGATTTCTTAGAGAAGAGCACAACACTGAGCAATTAAGTGCCTGAAACATTGATTTGGATCTCATGATTTAATTAGCAAATTACACCTTTGTAGAACTTTTCACAGAATCATAGAGGAAAAGAAAGTAGGCCTTTAATTAGTCATTCTAAATTATCTCCCTATCAGAATTGTTATTTAATGAACACCTCTGATTCAGTTTGTTTCATTAAATTATGAGATCTGAATCATGCTATGAGACCTGTATAGACTTATGAATTTTAAGGAGGGAGGAAGTTAGTTCAATATGTGTCATCTTGATGTCTAATTTATTTATCTTTTTGCTAATGTGCTTATGAGTTGTTAATTTTTTATTTTAATGATAACCATACCATTGTATGGCTGCACTCCTGTTGTCTTAATCTTTAGCCTGGCTTTACAAATAACAGTTAGTACATAGGACTGTAATTTGTAATCCCTTAGATGAACTAATAATCCTTAAAACCAAGTGATTTTCACAAAAAAGGATTTGAAGTACTTACTTTGTTTTGGGCCATGTGGTATTTTATGTCTGATTGTGTCTGTTTTGATACAAGCTGCAAGTTATAGAAAACCAGAAAAACACATTAAAATAGTTACACAGTAAGAACTTTTACTATGGTGACAATCATAATGAGATCGAAATGGGTTTTGCCTTTCGGTAGCAGAGTAGTTGCGGCAATCTAGGAACCTTTATCTCAGTGGAATTCTGATCACAGTCATACTGCTTTATCTTTTCCAGTAAGTGTTTAGACACCTTAGAAGTTCTTTAAAGATCAACATTAGGCAGTTCATGTCCCAGGAATTAGATGAGAAATATTGTCACACAAAATTTAGGATCTATTGCATAGCACTGAAAAGCTAAAGGTTAGAGTTGTAAAGCTGTAGCATTCACATTAAATACAAGTCTTGAAAAGCATAAAAAAGGCCCTTGATTCATTATTATCCTGACAATTTTTCCTTTATTCATCCTGAGTAATAGTTTATCAAACTGCTTTCAGTTCAGGTACTCCCATAGTAGTGCAACACACAAAATAAGTAAGCGTAAAGGAAGGAGTTCTTACTGATGAAGTTATGTAGAGAAATAAATAGGTTTTGCTTTTTCTTGCTTGGGAAGGTTTAAAATTTATCTTCCATATTGTTCTCTTACTGCAATAGAATTACTAGCATTTACACCACTGTGTCACTAGCATTACTACAGTAACTAGGATTTACTAGAATTCCTAGAATTTACAGCATTATCACTAGGATATGCTCCAATGAGAGGACAAGGAATCTCTTAATTTACAAAATTAAATACCTGCAGTATTCCAAGTTTGTTTCAAGAAGTGCAAGCTTGGAAAACCCCAAAAACATTAGAAAAAACTTCCTGAATCTCACTTCTTTAATTAAAAAATAATTTGCCTACCCAAATAAAAATACAGTCTTAAACACAAGCAAATCAGATGATCCTCCATTCGTAATAACATACTGAATGCATTTGTTCATAAGGTGAGTTTACTGTTCAGTGTCGTCACTGTCAGCTACTGCCAAAACGATATCCCAAATTTTCTGTCAAGTTTGGTCCTGTATGGGCAATTAAAGTGTTCTTCTAAATGCCTTTGAATCACTCTCATGCAACATTTAATAGGGCCAGCTTTAAGGGCAGACAAAGAAGTTACAGTGACAAAGAAGCAATTTCTTAAACCCAGGTTACCAGAGAAAACTGGTTCCTGTTGAAATTATTAGCTTATTTCATCTAGTATTTTATAAAGAAATTTTAATGGGCAGAAAGGTGAAGTGTCTGTCTCCTATCCCCCCTTGAAAATAGGCTGGTTCTACACCAAATTATGTTCACAAAAGGTTTTCTGAGATTGTATACTATATAACACATTTGGATTTTCTATTCACCATTCACAATGGTTGCATGTTTTTGCCTCTTCCTGAATGTTTTGGCTTAAAAGAAAAAGAGAGGAGTTTATCTTCAGTTCTAGACAGAATTAATAATAACATCAATAGGAAATAATTCAAGTTCAATATCTATTCTATTAAAGATTAACCCATAAGAAGATTACAATTCCGTAACACAAAAATTGAAACTAAAAATTTCTTCAGCATTGTATCACTCCATGCAAGTTCACTGTATCCCCTGCTACACAACCTCAGTAGTTTGGAGCAGCAACCTGCTATACCAAACACTCAGCACTGGTTTTATGCCTCGATTAAGCCGCAATGTAAAAGGAATTAGCTGCAGTGCTGCAGCACCTCAACACCTCATTAGCAATCAAACTCTCCACTGGCAGGCACAGCCCCAGCACACCAGCCTCTGCAGATCAAGCTACACAACTCGCTGCAAGCCAAAGCAGCAAAAAAGCAGTTTCATTATCCTAGTTTACGTTTAAGACACCGAAGATCCAGGAAAATAAGGAAGGTTATATGAGGAGTCTTTGGCAGAGAGAGGATCTGAACTGGGATCACTCAAATTTGGCTAGCATTGGGATACGACTGTCCACACCTCCCTTTTTTCCATGAACAAAAGCAACTACCTTTTCATGACAGTGAACAACTGTAATCTGTACTAGACTGTAGGGCAGCCCAAGGTCCAAACACGAGCTGCCACAATCCTGCATACAGTTTTCCTTCTGTTAATTGGAAATTTAAAACTTTTGGGTAACGCCTCTCAGACTACTCAGCACATGGTTATAATGGAAATTTCCCACAGTTTTCACTATGGTGTTAGTATTGTAGCTTCACAACGTGGAGCTAAATGACCCAAAAGCATGTTAATGCTGCCGTAGGACACATTAAAGTCATACAACAGCAGTTTCCCTGAGTTGGTGTATTCAGCTAATTTAATAAAGATTGTGAATGACTGCACCCCTTTTTTGGCTACAACACAACTCAAAGATAGAGCAGTTTAATAGCTCATTAGTCATCTGCCCAGAGGTGAAGTATTTCATAAGGAACTGAAAAGCCAGAAAATTGTGTGTATGTGTGTTTTAATATTACTCTGTTCCTACTAATGAAATTTATGCAAAACACCACAAAACCTGATGAGTATACATCCATAATGTGACTGAAAAATTTCGCGTTAGGGTGAGGTGTTTAATTATTTATTACATGTCAAATTTGGGTTTTTTTCTTTTTTCTTTTAATTGCTTTCCTGGTATTTTTGAAATTATTCCTGCTAAGTTAGTATGAAGGTCTTAGCATGAAGGTCAAGAAAAGTGTCACACGTTTTCGTTTCTGCCGTACTGTATGCCTTGCCCAATGAAGGCAAAGGCAGGGTTATACAAGGAATATCCCAAAACATCTGTAGGCAGCAAACTTTGATTTATTTTCTTAATTTAAAAAATATCATGCAAGCTAAGTGTGCATACAAGTGAGGGGGAAGCAGGGAAGGACATGGTGATTCAGAGGACTGGCAGTAGAATAAAGAATATGTGGAAAATGAGTTTTGCTTGCAGGCATAAGGATGAGTGATGACATGGCTGAACTGCTTGCTCACCTTTTGAGCCCTGCCTGATACACCCGCAGCTCTGTGTTTGCCCCAGGTACCTCTCAGGTGTTGGGCTTGACTGTGGGTGATGCGGGGACACCATGACCACTGCTGACTCCCCCTTTGGTCATCCACCTTGCCCATGGACCACTGAGGTGGCACTGCTGGTGAGCACCAGAAAGCTGGTTTTCCCACTCTCTGGGAATTAGCATAGCTGTCTACACTTCTGTGCTGTTGACCTGATGCTGAGGAGAAATGGGAATATGCCTTTTGCATCCTGCTGGGACTTGAAATCAGCTCAGGGTCCAGCAAGCCAAGAGGGGACAGCAGATCCACAGTCCTGGTTCCTCCACCCAAGAGGAATACCTCCTATCTTTACCTAAGCATATGGGGTACCACTGCTCCACAAAAACCTCCTAGTCTCCAGGTCCCCATGTGCCTGGGGAGACCCTAATTCTTCCCGTGGAAACAGTTGCTCATTTTGGGTATTTCTGGCAGCCTGAGGGACGACAGATGGCTTCCTTCAGCTGGAACATGGTTCCCACTGGAGGATTACTCACAACACCCGGGTGCTAGCCAGGAGCTGGATGGCAGGGTGCTGCCTCGCAGATCTAGCGCTCCTCCTGCAAGTACAGATCTGTGAAAGCTGGCATGTTCCCTGCTGCTGCAAACAGCAGTCCCCAAGGTGGGTTGCCAAGCTTGCTGGAGACCAAAAATGTCCACTGTTCACTTGGCCTTCAGGTGAAGGCACCTACCTGATGCACAGCCAGGGACGGGCTCAAAGGATGTCTCTTGTGACTGTCAGTTCCGTGTGACCCAGGGAGAGAGAAAAGGGGGAAAAAGAAAAAAGTCTCCAATTTTTGGCTAGAAGCTTTTTTAAAGTTGTTGTGAGCACCTCGGGCACTAAACACTAAATTGACATCTTTACATTTAATTTGTCTGGATTTCTATTGAATAGCTTTTAATAGCATTTTTACCAGTAGGTGTATTGCTGCCTGAGAACCTAGTGACTACTGAGCATTTTAAAACCTATAGTGATTATCAAGATTTCCTTCAACCATCTTCATGGTAAACTTAGTTCTTGTTGGCAGTGTCAAATAAGAAGGTAAGACTTAGTCTGGAATAGACTCTTATCTGTATCAGCTGCACAATGCTTTGTAATAAGTAGCTGCAAATTGTTCTAAAGTAAGAACAGCAAAAAGCTACAGAGCCAAACGAATGTGCAAGTATGTACTGCATGCAGCTCTGCACATGCTAAGAGCAAGGAAGTGCTTGAAGGCATTACTGGACTGAGATACGATGGTACAAATTGTCTCCCTACCACTAAATCTGAGATTCTTAAACAAGCTCAAGTCATATATTTGATGTCTGAAGCACAACACTATTGTAACTTATTAAAATGGATCATAAACAAAGAAAAAATACCCTTGATCTCAATCACCTCCAGAGTATACCTACCTATTTTTTAATTGTCCAGAATGCACATATTGGCAGAACCAGGCTTGGTAAGTGCAGAAAACATTTTTTTAGTTGATTCTGAAATTTTACAAAACCAGCTTTCCCCATCTTTTATGCTTTTGAGTGATGTTTAACAGTAATGATCATGTAAGGTTGAATGAGAACTTTTTGCTTTTTTCAGGTTTTGAGGTTTACATAAAGCCTCTTTGCAAAGATGATAGTCTTGGTCCTGAAAATGTCTCATCCGTGAAATTTCAGAGTACTTGAATTTTTACTGTCCCTAGTGAGGGCAAAGCAAATTCACTCATGAAGGAGAAGAAAGAATTCTTTGGCTTGTTGAAAATTACCTTTCTGAATGCATGCCTGGGCAGAGGCACGCTGCAAATTGCTCTTTCCAGACACCAGTGGAAAAATCTGTAACAGTATAAGAAGAATTATTTCCTTTTCATGTTAGTGTATTTATGGAATTCTAACCCACCTGTTATACAGTATATACAGTACATTTTACTTAACTAGAGGGAAGTTTGCTATTATGATTTTTAATTATTGTTATGTAGAAACAGTCTCAAAGACAAATATGTGCAGCATCAAAGCACTGTGGCACAAAGGGCCTGATTCTGTTATGTGTTGACTAACATCAGAGATCAATCTTGCTGACTTCAAGCAGGATTGATATTAAACTGTATTTCTATTAGCATGTTATTGATTCTTTTGCAAATCTCTCAGCCAAGAGGGACGTTTGCTGGCAAGATACTAGTAGGAAGCTCAGAGATGAAGTAAAGCCACTAAATGTTTTCCTCCAGAAATTAAAGAGTTATTTTCCTTACATGCCCTAAAATAAAAGTGTGGTTCCTGGGGCTTACACTTTGCATGTCAAAACTCGGCTTTCTGTAATATTCTTACTGATTTATGGCTTTAGGACTGATTCAAATACACCCTATTTTCTTTCCAAGCAGATGTACAAGTATGTGTTCACATTTTTTTCAATCCTGTATTTTTTAACTTGTATCATGTTGTTTTCATTCTGTCCCAAAATAAGTCACAATCACAGGGCAGTCAAAATGCCTTCTTTTTTAAAAAAAATTATTTCGATGCTTAAGAAAAAATGTAATCATTGTGAAAAAGAATTAATCCATTGGCACAGAAGTCTTCAAAAGCCACATGACATAACCATCATATGTGATAAAAATAATTTATTAAAGAGACCATATCTCAATTTCAAGCTTCCTTAGAATTTCAGTGAAAAATGAAATAAGGTGGTGATGTCATAGTGGGCTATGTAAACAACATTATGTGTACAGGTCACGTTACATTCACACACACAGAGTAACGAGAAAGTATGAACAAGCTCCCCAAGAAAGGCCAAAAAAAAAGAGACTTAAGTTAGTTGTGTAACCCAGATCTAAGACAGTCCCAGGCATTGCATATCATGGCTCCTTTTATATCAGACCCCATAGCTACTTAATTTATTGCTGAAATTTCTCTTAATATTGCTCAAAATTTAGGTTAAAATTAATGTCAGGTTTTTTAAGCATTAGTAAGCTTTCATGGGTCATTCTTACTCATCCAAGCAACCTGTTTTCAGTGTAAAGGGGTGGTAGACTCATGCACTGCAATTGTACCTCTTCGGATTTTTATTTTTTTTAATAAAATTACTATCTTGCTTACCATGTACCTACTTGTTGGGTGAGAGGGAATATGCCTTAAGATATAAATTAGAGCAGGAATATGAAGTTCAATCACAGTATTGCATAGTCTTATGGACAATTATGGGTGATCTGTCAAACCAAACAATCTCCATTGATTGCTCAGCAGATCACCTTTACTCCAACGCAGGAACACCCTCATTACAACAAAGGCTGTAAAATAATAAATGCTGTACTTCCTATGACAGCAGAAAACAGCGAAATAAGGGAGACCTAGTGTACAAATGAAAAAATATCCTAAATATGTCAGGAAAGAAGAGGTTGCAATTATTTTTGCAAAGCCTTTGACCTCCCGTGTAAGTGCATTCACACGTCTGCATTGCTGTCTTTGAATCTGAATAATCTATATGGACAAAGCAAGCAACAAATAGATAATTTTTTAAAAAAAACCCAACAAAAATACCATCTAAAACAAAGTTCTTCCAGGATCCAGTGTCCTGAATTCGAGACAAGAAGGGGCAAGAACAGAATCATCTGCTTTAAGTAGATCAGATTTATAAGGACACTGGTATACATGGAAAAAGCAAAAGACCATCAGCTGTGGCACACAGCCAACAAATTCACAAGACTATATCTGACCAGCTCACAAATATGTGATTAATAGAAGACCAGTCTGTTATTAACTTGAAATTTAGACAAAACATGTAAATATCTCTAATGACAAACAAGAAAGAATTTGAAAAACAGAGGATGTTACAAACAGTTAACAAAACATGGCCTTAAGAGAAGGAACAAGACACAATAAATCTATCAGGCTGGGTCATAACAAGATTTATCTCAAGGATAACCAAATGGCTTATGTGACCAAACAGAAAATTACTGGAACTATGTATGAACTATTCTAATTAGCACACCAAAAGATCCACCCTGGAGCAAGGAAGCCCCCTACTAACAAAGGCCCCTCCCCACAGAACATGCTAGTGAAAAGGAAGAGCGCTGTACCTTTAAAGGGAGCTGAGGCTTGTAAGAACCAATGGGAATTGTGTGACTAAGCGTAAATGTAAGCAGCTGGTCAAAGTGTGTAAAGTGTTTTGCCACGCATTAAGAGATGTGCTGGCTTTGTGGATGTACCACCCAGGGCCCATCTCTGCGCAGACATGCAACAAGTGAGCATCTCCGCTCTGTGTGTGGACCAGCTCTTGCACTGTTTTTTACGTATAATTTATACGTATATATAACTACATATGCATGCATGCATGCACATGCTTATATAAAGAAGAGGGAACATTCTTATCCTCGTGATTCCCTGCTCAAGAGGAAATTTGACCTCGGAGCAATGGTCAGCACACCTGATCTACTTATTTCCAAAACACTAATATCTATTTTGATGGCTTACGTGAGTCTCAGGTGATCACATATTTTTACTGCACTTCTGTCCACCATAACCAGCAAGCAAAGAGAAAATCCTGTGAATTATTGTGACACTACACATGTGCAAGACCTTGTTTTTAGCACTGGGTACCTCAGCTTACATGCTCCCGATTTCATTCTCAATGTAGACAGGATGTGCAATGATCCTGGTTTCAAAATGAGCTTTTCAGATAAATGTTCGTTCTTTTAAAACATGCTTCAAATTTATCTCTGATATTAAAAAGAAAAGGAAAAGTGCAGCTATTTTCCCACCACATTGAGCAATTAATATAATCAGATAGTCTGTTTCAAGTCATACCAAAAAAGTTATGATTCTGTTCCTCTTCAACTGATTTCTTGCCTGCCAGTATTTAGGGCAAAGGTTTAATTTTCTACAACACAGCTCATAAAAAAAATGAATAAACATTCTGTTATAATTCCAAAATTAAGCCATGAATAGAACAACTGTGCACCTTTTGTCTACTCTGGCAAATTTTGTAAGCACTGTAAATGCAAATATTGCAGCTGTCTACAGCATTTGCACATGTTAATATTTACAGTTTGAATTTGTCATGTTTATCTTATTATAGTTTCTCTGAATTATGAGTACAGCATCAGATTGATAAGAGTGAATGAGGAAGAGTACAGGCAAGAAGCAGCAGTTAATTTAAATAAATCCTGAAAAACTAAACTGTTATATTAGTTGACTTTAGTCTTCTTCATAGTTTTTGGTGTTAACACTTGAATTATCCCTACTTTTTTGAAGTATGAAGTTCTGCAGGCTGAAATTCTTTATCCAAACAACATGCCCTCCCAGGCAACAGAATATAACTCTTTTCACCAGCATGCCAAGTGCATGGGTAACCTTGGAGTTAAAGGGGATCATTGTAACAGTAGTGAGAATATTGTTGGTCTCTCTCCCTGCTCAGTTTGTTCCACTTCTCAAGGCAACAGGAATCTCAGCAGACTGACCTAATCTATTCATATTACAGAAGAGTTGTAATACAGTAAACGTAGCTTTTGGGGTGAATAAGAAATGGTTTTGTATGTTATTTTGGTACAATACTTTGCAAAAGCACAGTCAAAGTAAATCCAGCCCGCTGAAAGGATGTCCAAATGTCCTCCAGGAATAAGTGAAGTGAGGGTGTAGGAAGACAATTTTTTGCAACATTTTTATTTTCTGTCCATAATGTACAGTAAGTAACACTTCCCAGCAAGTGCATCCAAATGCTGCATTTCAGTAACTCATGTAATGCCTGCAAACTTTTTTTTTTTGAGAGTATCTTCTTTGAAGTGCAAATTGCACTTAGGAAGAGGACTTAAAACACCAGGCAGTCCGGTAGTATAATTGAAGGAAATCAAATAGGGATTACGGTGGATGACAGTCTCAAAATTAGCCAGCAGGTCAAAGCTTTTGACAGCAAACAAACAAATGCACAGGCAAAACAAACAAAAATCCCCTCCAAATTGCTGTCAATGGCGGAACTAATGAAATGTGAAATTGCATTTATTCTCTTTCAAACCAACAGCTGCAGCTACTTCCTCCCAAGTTTCATCTTCTCCCAAAACTACTTGCAGTACACTCACACATTTTTCAAATCCCCCTCTTTGTGCTCCCTTTTCTGCCTTGCATGCCTGGGCAAGAGCAAGCCATATGTGAATTTTAATGACAGAGTGGACAGGACATACAGCCAATCCTCCAACCAGTCAGGTATCTCTAGGAGGGTAGCTGAGCTCTCTGTTACCTGCCCAGCCATTGGTTTGCACAAAACTCATGACAACTATGGTTGCTCATGCATTCTTCTGTCAAATTTGGTTGAAATAGACCACTATATAAAACATTGGTTCAGGAAAACTGGCAGATACAGAATGAGATAGGGTGCAACATAAGCTCCTCAGAAAGAATCAGGAATAAAAACTTATCCCAGGATTTTATTCAGAGGCATGGTATATAGTAGACTTGGGAGCTAATTATTCTAACATTCTTACAGTTTAAGTGCTGTATTCTTTCTTGGGTCTGACTTTTTAAGACAGATAAATTACGAAGCACTGAGAAAAAAAGGATAATAACAGACTGGGGAAACATGATCTATAGAGTAAAAAGTAAGACCAGTGAATACGTTTAACTTGGATATAAAAAGACAGAGATGGGAGGTTATGTAAAAAAGATTTTAATGATATGATCAATTACTCTTCATGTACAGGAAAGAAGAGATTCACTTTAGCAACACAAAAATTTGGATGAAACATTAGAAAAAAAGAAGTGCTAGTGGAGACAGTCAAACAGGCTTTCTAAGGCGGTGTGCAATCACCCATCATAGAGGCTTTCAACAGCAATATAAACAAGCATGGTTTCTTATAGGGACTTTCAGGTTTACATTTCTGTCACCGCATCTTAAATCTTTTTCTTTGGGGAGATTCTGAGGATGCACTGGGGACCAGTACAGTTACAGCAGCACAACTTAGGCTACACATAATTTGCAAGATTTCTAAAATTAAATCTGTGTTGCAGTGATAAATCTGAGAAAAATCCAGTCAAGAAAATGTGAACCTTGCCTTAGGCTTCAGTTAATTTAGACTCACGATCTGAATGCAAGAAGACAGGGTATGTGTGGTTTTAAGCACCTAGCAGGGAGAAATGCTTTTTGTTCATGCTGTTTGTTTTACCAAATCAGTGAAACAGAATCAATTCAGAGTAAAAAGGAAGTATTTCTAAAGCTTTCCCTTCTGAGGATTTCAGTCTAAGGATTAAAGCAATGAAAATTAAGCTGCGGGTCCAAAGCCATGTAGTCATTGCCCAATAAAGATTAAAAATGAGCTTTGTTTTGTGGCATTTTCCCTCTTCACCCTCTCTCAAAACACTTTTTTTTAAAAACCCGGTTAATGACTGTAAAGACATCTCTTCATTTATGGAGAAGTTATTTTAGTCAGCCCTCCCGTGTGGGGAAAATTGGTCTCAAACAGTTTTGGTTTGCTTTTCAACTGAGACACAGTAAAGCTTAAGTCCTACAAATCTGTACTTCTGTGGATAATCCTCAGTCCCCTAAGGTCTTACTAATTTCAAGTGGTACTTCTGTATGAGTGAAAACCCACAAGCAAACATTTTCAAAGATCAGGATCTAGGACTACATTCTGAATAAAAGAACTGAAAGGCACCTTCTTTCGTGCTTGTTATAACACAAAGGGGATTTTACTACAAAGTACTCTATAAAATTTTAAAAATGCAGAAGCTGGAATACAGCTGACAATTTAAAAAAATTGGATTGCAATAAAAGTCATGTATAATTAGTTTATAAATACTGTATTTCATTCATGCTAATTTATCAATTCAATTTTAATATATAAACATGTACGAAATTTGGGGGGGGTTAGGTTTTGGAAAAAAAAAACCCAAACCAGAATTATGCCTCCACTTAGATATACACCTCAATCTAAATGACATGTCATTTTCTTGTCCTTAATATATTAAGTCAGACAATAAGTAATTTATGACTAGAGTCTGGCAAACCAACCTACTAAATGAGCAATCATTCCAGACTTTGATACAGGAGGAACCGAAATTGCTGAATATATGGGAGAAAGACATGCCCTTCCTGAAACAACAAAGAAATAGATAGCAGATCTCACATCTTTGTATTCAGCATAAATGTATTTAACATGGCAATTGAAAGGTGGATCAAAGGATCAGCCAGAATGTGTAATATCCCAACTGTCTAATGGGGTTTGCCCACATTGTTCTGTCAATGGTCTGTTTCATTTTCAGGGAAGAAAGCTCCCTAAACTCAGTGCTTTGAAAATCACGACTAGTGGTACATCAGTCACATTGCTTGGCAGCTTTCAAGTTCTTCTGATTCATAATGTAATGTACCTATCTTATGAGGATTTCAGTCTTGGGGGCTCAAAGCCTCCACCATTTCTCTAAGCATGTGAGTAGTCCAGTGGGAGCAAATTCAATACTGCAAAATATGTAGCTGGATCTGAGGCCAAGAATTACATGTATAAGAGAGGAAAGAGAGGAAATTCCACAATAATGACTGGAGCACAGTCAGAAGGGTAGAGCTGCCAAAGCAGCAGCCGCTTTCTGAACCACAGCCCTGAGCTGCACCATTTAAACTTATTGTTTGGTCCCAAGTCCATTTCACATAGGATTAAGGGCTGAAGAAAAACACCTCCAAGAAGACAGTGCCAAATTTGCACCACCACAGGAAGCCAAGGCTATGTTTGCACGCCCAAAAATTAGTCCAATGCTTGCATGTTCAAAAGATTTCAAAATCAGCAAATGTTTCTCTTTGCTAAAAATTCCCGTGCCAGAAGCCATTTGATTGACTCAAAGCAAAAAGCATTTCAAGTGAATCATACATCCAGGCAAGTCCAGACAGAACACCGCTAAGTATCAATTGGGCATCATAATGGTTATCTCTCTTCAGGAACTTCAGTGTCAACAAAACCCCTGGCAAACACAGACCAATCTCACATGCCTGGCCCAGACCTGTACTCTTTCCTGTGGTAAAACTCCCACAGCTAGCTGTGGAAATTTTACCTTAAGCTCTGCACAGCTCTGCCATTCACATGAGGTCAGAGCTGAGTCTTCTAAGAGAATGAATACAAGCATCTTCATACTGCTCTGCTTTGTGTCCTAGATAGAGAGCCCCCAGTGGAGTATTTGGGGAACTGGGGACAAAGCAAAAAGAAAAATGTGGTCTCCCTCCCTTGACACAGTTTATGTAGTAGCTTACCGACCCTCCTTCCTAACCATGCCTCTACACTCATAGCCAAGTCACTGAACAGAAGCTTTGTCCAATGCTTGACATTTGTTTTTTGCCATTCTTAAATGCCAAGTGGGTAATTTACAAATATGCGGCAGGAAAAATGCACTGCTAAGCAGTTGAAGGTGACAGTTCTGTGGCCAACATGGTGGGGATGAGCTTTCTGATCTATGGTAAGCCAAAAATGACAGACAACTTGGGTCAGTGCTCCTATAGTTAAGCATCAGCAACTCAGGCTTATGGGAGTATATCAGATGCTGCCCCTCTCCAGTCATTAGATAAAACTCTATCCAATTCTCCAGTGAGTCAGGTTCTCCCACTAAATTCAGCCATAGGCTCCCTTACAATGCAAGTCAGCTGATGATGAGGTGGTTTTCAGAGCACTAGTAGAAAAACTGAACTGATAACCGTAGTGTGGAAAACATCTAAAGTTAGCTGAAGCTGAGGAGGAAGACTTTTTATCTATTTGCATGGTTTTTTGTAGTTTCCACCCTGGATCTCTAATATCACGTTAATTCCAGAAAGCTAGGTAGCCTACACCTGCAGGAATGTCATAGTACTTCAACCAGAACTGAGATATTTATCTTCTAGTTCTGTTGAACTGCCCACTTGAAGGCAGTTGTCCTCACTGAAGGCAGGTGTATTGGTAGGACAATGCTTTGCACTTTTGCTATTAACTGTGTAGCATGGGTTATAAGACTTACCCAGGGATCATCAGGTGGCATATAAAAACAAAATCTTGTTTACAAGTAATTATTGAAAGCCTTGCAATTTTCTTCTAAAGAGGAGGTGTCTCTCTGTTATTTCACTAGGCCAACTACCTTGTGTATTATCAACTGAAAACATTGTTTTCTACTCCTCCTAAAAATTACCACACAATTGTTTTGGTGCCAGACCCCTCCCATTTTGTACCCCACAGACAGTTACAGCAGATAGATGTAGCAATGGCAAAATGCTCCTTGCTTTATTGAAGTTAAGTGGATAATGAGATTGTTTTCCATGAAGCTCTTTGGGACATTCATTGCAGAACCTGCTGTCCGAAATCAACAGAAGGAAATCAGACTGTTAATGAAAGTAGTCCAGTGTAATCAGTGCATAACCTCTATTTTAATATTTACTAGCATTTAAATTCAATCATAAAATAAAAATTAAAAGTGTGGTAGCATTTAAAATTGATAAATAACCAATAACTAAAATAAAAGACATTCCATGGCGTGATTGTAGACCTTTAGGATGAAATAGCCATTGCACCACAAGAGTGAACAAAGCCAAGCCCCGTCACAATAGGTCATCATACTATCAGAAGAACTCTCTTTCTATGATTAAGTAATGATGATGTTTCATCCTGGGCTTCAGTAACTGGCCAATATACTGGCTTTTGTAGACTTACTTCAATTAGAATCAAGGAATCATAGAATCATTTAGGTTGAAAAAGACCTTTAAGGTCATTGGGTCCAAATGTTAACCCAGGACTGCCAAGTACATCACTAGACCATGTCTCTAAATGTAACAGCTACACCTCTTTTAAATACCTCCAGAGATGGTGGCTCAATCACCTCCCTGGGCAGCCTGTTCAAACATTTGACAACCTTTCCAGTGAAGACATTTTTCCTAATATCCAATCTAAAGCTCCCCTGGTGCAATTTGAAGCCATTTCTTCTTGTCCTATCACCTCTTACCTGGGAGAAGAGACCAACCCCACCTGCCTACAGCCTCCTGTCAGGCAGCTGTAGAGAGCAACAAGGTCCCACTGAGTGTCCTCCAGACTAAACACCCCCAGTTCCCTCAGCTGCTCCTCATAAGACTTGTGCTCCAGACCCTGCCCCATGTTGGCTGGGCCTGATCCCCCAGCTGTTGTTCTGCACATGCCACATGATGGCACTCAGGATGATCTGCTCCATAACCTTCCCCAGCACTGAGGTCAGGCTGACAGGCCTGTAGTTACCCAGATCCTCCTTCCTGCCCTTCTTGTAGGTGGGCATCATGTTGGCTAACCTTCAGCCTTCTGGGACCTCCCTGGTAGCCAGGGCTACTGATAAATGATGGCGAGTGGCCTGGCGAGTTCCCCAACCAGCTTCCTCAGTACCCTCAGGTGGATCTCACACGGCCACATAGACTTGTGTGTGAGTGGAGCAGCAGGTTTCCTCCTGGGCTGTGAGGAATTTATCCTGCTCCTCCTCATCTCTGTCCTCCAGCTCAGGGGGCTGAGACCCAGAGGGAAGCTGAGCATTAAGTACCTCAGCCTTCTCCTCACTCTTTTAGCAATGTTCCCGCCCTGTATCCAATAAAGGATGAAGATTGTCCTTGGTTCTCCTTGTGTTTCTAACATATTCATAAAAAGATTTTTTGTTACCTTTTACGGCAGTGGCCAGCCTGAGCTCTAGCTGGGCTTACACCTCTCTGATCTTTGCCCTGCATAATCTCACAACATCCTTGTGGTCCTCCAGAGTTGCCTGCCCCTTCTTCCAAAGGTGCTAAACTCTCCTTTTCCCCCACTGCTCAAGTCCCAGCCAAAGCTCTCTGTTCAGCCAGGCCAGCCTTCTCCCCCACCGGCTCATCTGTCAGCACATGGATGGCCTGATCCTGCTCCTTTAAGACTTCTGTCTTGAAGAAGAATTTCCAACCTTCCTGGACCTCTTGGCCCTTTGGGACTGTCTCCCAAGGGCCTCTGTCAATCAGGCTCCTAAACAGTTCAAAGCTGGCCCTCCAGAAGTCCAAGGCAGTGGTCCTGCTGACCCCCTCCTTATTTCTCAAAGAACTGAAAACAAACATCTCATGATCGCTATGCCCAAGATGTCCTCTGACCACCACATTGCCCACCAGTCCTTCCCTGTTCACAAACAGCAGGTCCAGCGGGGCATCTCCCTGGCTGGCTCCCTGCCCAGCTATGCTAGTAAGTTGTCTTCCACACACTCCAGGAACCCCGCAGACTGTTTCCTTTCTGCTGTTGTGTTGCCAGTGGATACCTGGTAGGTTGAAGTCCCCCACAAGAACAAGGATTAGCAGTCGTAAGACTTCTCCCAGCTGCTTGTAGAGTGTTTCATCTGCCTCTTCATGCTGGTTGGGTGGTCTATAACAGACTCCCACCAGGGTATCCACCTTGTTGGCCCTTCCCTTGATCCTTACCCATAATCACTCAACCCTTTCATCCCGTCATTCAGCTCTAGACAGTCAAAACACTTCCTAACATACGGGGCTTCATACATCAAACCACCCCAAATTCTGGCCATGATACCAGGCTTGGAGCCAGGTATTGATCTGCTGACTCCTCCTGTTTCTTCCCTGATCACTCCCTGCAACTGGAAGGATAGAGGAGAACACCACTTGTGCTCCTGATCCCTTAAACAGATGTCCCAAGGCCCTAAAGTCTCTCTTGATTTCCCTTGGACTTCTTCTTGTAACTTCATCGCTGCCTACATGAAAAATCAATAATGCACAATAATCTGAGGGCCATACCAGGGCAAGTTCTCTTCGCATCTTCAACTCGGGCCCCAGGGAGGCAGCAGACTTCCCTAAGAAGTGGGGCTGGTCTGCACAGTGGGCTTTCTGTTCCCCTCAGGAGAGTCTCCTATGACAATGACCTGTCTTTTTTTCTCTATGGAAGATGAGCAGATAATATAAATAATTTTCATTTTTCTGGGTATTTATTTAATAAAAACTTACATACGTAAAACTGTTTTTCCTGGAATCTAAAAGAAATGAACAACAGCAGAAAATTTCAGCCAACAGTGTGCTCAGGGAGGACCATACTCACAACTGCTTCCTTTGGTGGCTTAGTTGACAAACAATTCCCTCCTCTCTGTGTTTTCACAACTAGTGCCCTTTAAATCCCTGAAACTACACAACTTAGCCCTGCTGTAACTTTACCACACCGCAACTCAGGGCTACATTTAGTTGCCTCTTCCACGCAGCTTGGCAGGAAGGATGTGAGAGAGCTATTTGCCCAAATCAAGTCTCCAGCTGTGTCTAGTTCACCTTCTGATGGCTGGCAGGCAGTGAGACTCTAGAGAAACAGTTCCATCCCTACCACTGCCTTTTCTTCCACTGAACCAGGCAAAACTTCACTAGGTGTAACACTAGAAGTGTAGGCATTCAAAACAGGTTCAGGCAGCTACATTTTATAGACTGGGATGAAAAGAAAAACAATCAGGAGGTATGATATAATTACAGGGTAATAAAACTATAAACATTGTTAATACATTAATTTAATATTTGGATTTCTCATCTGGGTGTAGAAATCCACAGATGTCCAATTATTTCCATTTTAGGTTGGAAAAAAGTAATTTTTTTTACTGATGCCCATCAGTAGATACATAAATTTTTCATCAGTGACACAGAATAAAAAGTATCAGAAATATTACCAAGGGAACCTCATCTCCCCATGGAGTAAACAAAAAGTACAAGACATAAACTCCCATTTTACTATAAAGATTTAATTTGTCTGGGTGTGAAAAAACCTCTACTGGAGAAAGAATGTTTATATAAAAGTAGGGAGGGCAAAGTGTTACAGCTACCATAAAAAATGTCCCCAGTATCCAACTTTCTGATTCCTTTCTGAACATTCATGCTGAAATTCAAAAACCCTCAGAAAACACATTGTTTTGGACGAGGCCCACAAATGCACAATTGTCCTAATTGTCCTGGCTAAAACCTTCTCAAGTGGAAAGCAAAGTCTCCATAGACAACAGAGGGAAGATCATTCTAGCCTTAATTTCTAGAGGGGCAAGAAAGTTGGTTAATGACAGTGTGATTAGTAAGCAGGTATTTTTTTTCGTCCCTCCTGAAGAGATAATGCTTGCATGAAGGGACAGCGTGACACAGAAGTAACTCATGGCAGGAAGGGTTGGATGGGAGGGGACAGAATTGAAGAGAGAGGAATGGGTGGTATGCAGGGTTTGTTCCAGGGAAGGACTGAAGATGAGGACAGGAGGGAGACTGCAGGAAGCAAGACTGGTTGCACAATGTGGAGAAGCATCAGACGATCATTCACCAAATTCAGAGCTGCACCAAGCCTCACTGCTAACAGAAAACTTGCAGAGCTTTGCCAGTTGCCAGTTTGCATGAACTGAGCAAACGTAATCCTCTGAGCACACCAGCCATTTGTATATCCAGAATGAGCCTATGAAATTTATTTTGATTTGCTTAATTTAAAAGATCTCTTCAAAGAAGCTTTGAGGCTCCTTGGGAACTGGACACACTACTGTTCTTCACTTACTTTTTTTTGTACTTGGAAAAGTACAAGAAAAAATTGCTTTGGATGAAGAAAGAAATACCAATAACATTTAAACCACCAGCCTTGGGTGTCAAAGAGAGAGGTTATGTCTCTTTTTCTTGCTACAACAAACGCAAAGCTGCCACAAAGCACTCCACCCCTTATTTAATGTGAGAGTTTCTGAATATGAAAATCACCAGGCCAAAAGCTGTTTATGCCACCTACAGAAGGCTGAGGTGTTCCAAGTGTGCTCCATATCACTTATCAACAATAATATGCCTGCAATTAACTCACAGTTCTGCTGAAGTCTGAAAAGTCTGCTGCAGTTTTCCAAAAAAAATGCCAAAGGACAAACCTCCTGCAAAGTGATATTAAAACAATTGGATACACACACAGCACTGCAGGGGATTCTGCATATGCCTATTATGAACAATTTTGAATCACTGGTAGGTGGGGCAGAAACTTCTGAATGATGGCAAGTAAGATGAAAACAAGTAAGATAAAAAAAGTTAGCCATTACAGCAACGATGTATAGAGATTACCCTGTGAGGTTTAGGGAGGTAGTCCCATTTTGTCCATGTGGAATGGGGTGAATGTGCCTAGCTGTAGATCTCCCTGTGTCCTCCAGACTCTTCATGTTATGTCCTACATATGTTCCCTGCATAATTGCTGGGGTTGTACAAATTGAGAACAAAGCACTATATTTTTCAAATTATCAAATACCCTTTTGCAGATTATCACTTTGAAAACTCATTATTTAAGAATAGATCTGATCAGAGGACACATCCTAAATCCCTTCAATGCAGGCAGCGATCCTCTCACAAGCCATTTTAATCCAGACTTCCTTTGAAGAAGATGCAGTGCTTGCTTACTCTTCTAGCAACAAGTATCATGTCAGCTTTGGTCAATATTTGAAAATAATATGAAAAGCAGAAAAAAATGAAACAGTTGGAAAATTGCAGTTTTTTAGTTAATAGCTATAAAATTCTATCTTGTCAGCTATGCACTCCTGAGTGTTACTATGAAAAGGAGCACAGTGCCTTTTGCTAAAATGAATTCTCTGAAAAAATACTGTCACAATTATAAGGATTATGACAGCTTGGTACCATCCTACCTTAAAAGGAAAAGTAAACTGATTTTTAAAAATTCTACAGAGAGCACAAGTCAGTAACATATTTTAATAGAAGTTTATCTCTCTCTCTACAGATATATATAAAGTATATACACACATATATATAAATTTATATATAAAAAAATAAACCCCAGCCTTACCTATGATGAAAATCTTGCAGTCATACAAGAATGAAGATGAAGCCCTTACAGTGAGAATCAGATCACAAGAGGGAAGACGTTGAAATCTGGAAGCTAGTTCCTACTCGAAAAACCACAACCGTGAGGAAGGCTGTAAGTTTCTCTATGAATCAGCCAAACATCTGATCTCTGGCGATAATTAACTGCCTGAAAATAAATGCATCTGGAACCTTTTTGTGGATAGGAGTTCACAAAAAAATAGGAGCAACACAAATAACACAGCTCAGGATCTTTTAGTAGGTAACTGCTGTAAATGATTCCAAAATTCCTTGGTAAAAATCAGTGACTATTGAACACGAAGCAAAGAAAGTAAAAATGTTAGCAGCAGACTTTACTTTCTGATCTACACAAGTAAAGGAAAAAGAAATTGGAGAATGACTGAAATAGTAGTATCACATTTTTTAAAACAAACGTGCTGCAAATTAGAATGTTTATATGCTTTTTTAGCACAGGCATAATGACCAGCTGGAGTGCAGGCTTCCTGCAATACACAAGTAACAGGATGTTTCTTCACAAACTTATAACAGGAAATACAAATCAAAGCCTAGATACCATGTCTGCCTTATACAAATGTAGCAAAAACATAAACCTGGTCACATTCACCTAGGCAAATTTGGTGGTCTTGCTCTCCATGTGCTCTATAAATACAGTCTGAGCAATGATGACTATGACACTTATAGGTAAAAGCAACATGAAATACGGTCTGAATTAGATGTTTACTTGCCCCACTATGCATACTGTAATATTTATGTATTATGGCTTTATCTTCTACAAAGTGTTTTAAATTGCTTTGATTAACCCAGAATATAAGAAATACTTAGAGATGTTTAGATATTTTAACATCTTTCTGATACATATTGCAGGCAGAGGTTAAAAATACTCATAAAAGGAAATAGCCCTTTTATTGCAAGTAATTGAATTACTTCAAACTAAATGTAAGGTCCAAAGCCGCTGTGTCCCAATGCTGCACTTTCCTCTAAAACCAAAAGCCTGTGGAACTGGGGTGTTTTATTTGCCCACTCCAGTCTACAATGTGGATATTCAAATGCTACTCTCAAGTTAGGAGGATATTTGCATCTTTAGAAAAATCAGATTGCTGGCTGTGAAGTGGCTCTTCTTTGAGTTTGGAACATTCAATGCTGTCTTAAGATACCAAACCCAACTGATAACTACAATTGCCATATTATTATTTTTCCTTTAATTAGCAAATCCCTTTAAAAAGCATTAAAGAAATAAAAAAGGATTACGATGTACTGAATTGTACACAGTACTTTACAGGACTCTATAAAAAGAAAATTAAAATAAATTCTGACCTGCTGAGAACGTGAATGCTATGTTCTGGGGTTTGCTCCTGCTGCTAATGGATTTTAAGGGAAAGGCAGTGCCAAACACTGAGCAGCTACATGTTCTTATCATAGAAACATGTTACAGCAGACAACAATCACACAGAAACAGAGCATAAACTAAGCTGTCACATTTTCCAAAAAAACATTACAACAGGCAAATCTAAGAAGAAAGAATGCTAAAGATAGTATGCAGAGAGTAAAAGTATACACGAAGAAGATCAGACTCTTCCAAGAGGAGATTATGGTCCTAGCTGCCTGCACAGCAACACACATAGGCTTTCCTTGGGGTGCAAGTGAACTTTAAACCATTTTCAGTTCCCAGCCATAGGATATCAATAGAAGAAACTCTGCAGGAGGACATTCTGGTGTGGCATCCCTGAGGACTGAAAGCCTTTCTGAAGTAGTTAGAAGCACAGAGTAGTTATGGGATGCCACAATGGGTTGCTACAATGCAGGGGTGCCTGCACCACCGTCCAGATGGAGGTTTGAGGTTAGCATGTCCTGTGGCATAAGGAGAGTTAAATTTCACAACCTAGCACCTCCACAACAGCATAGAAAGAGGAAAGGGTAGCACAGAGCTCTGCGGTTTCAATGGGAACAGGTTTCAGTGCACCAAAGAAATACTAAAATTTAACTCAAGATAGCAAACCTGAAGGAAACATACTGACCTTGCAGCCAGGCTAAAATAAATTTATTTGGATCTTTTCCCTTGTGTAGCATAGCTGGAGGCTGGTCCCTCTTCAAGAGCAGCTGGTGTTGGGCAGCAGTGCAGGGTGGTAAGGGTATTATGGGTTTTTGCTTGTGTGGAAACAGGGCAGTCACAGCTCCTTTCCTGGCCTCCTTACGGACAGTGCCACCTCCTGAATGTGGTCCTGCCCTTCAGGCATAATCCAGTTCAATTTTCCTTCATGAAAAAGTGATTTTCAGGTCTTATTTAGATCTTTCTTAGATCAAGTAGATGCTTGTTGTCTCCTGTCATAGTACTTCAATCAACAGCTAAGGTCCATTGATGCCTCTGACATTTTGATTAGGAGCCTGTTAGCTAGATTATAGGTCCAGTAGAGTTGTCAAGATATGAAATACAACCTTCCAATCAGTATTTCTAACTTCAGGACTTCAGTTTAAACATGCAGAGATCCAGACTCAGCTGGGTGCAAATAAACTCACCTTTGCACACAGAGTCCCCAGGTAGAGCCATCAGTTGGAGGGAGCAATCCTTAAGGAATGGAAGTGGGGAATAAAGCTTCCATGCTTTAGGAATGGTCAAAATTAAGGCAGTCCATCAGAGCAGCGCCGCTAACCATAGATGTTTCCATTCAAACGTACAGAGCAGAAATGTTGGTTATTGGGGAACATCTTTCTGTGTTTCAGTCCCTCAGCAGCACACAGCTGGAGAGGAGCCTCCCTCAGCCCCTACTGCACACTCTGAGCAGCCCATTTGTTCCTCAGGTACCCCTCATGCATCACTGTCAACTTGGTGCTCGGCTGACTGTCACAGGTCCCAGCATCGGTGAGGAGGTTTGCTCTAACCACATCCTATTTCAATTACAATTTACCTCATCAAAATGACCATATGTAGTGGATATTGAAAGGCCCTGGGTTCCTCTCTGCTCTGAACAAAGTCTACTGCTGTACTCTAGTGCTGAGAGGTGCTCCTGGAACTGATCGTGAAGCCAAAGCCAGTGCACAGTGATGAGGCCCCCTGCAGACATCCCTAACAGAAGAGCTGGGTTTTATTTGTGCTTTATCAATAAATCCTTGTGCATCTTCTCTCCCCTCCTTTTTCAAGTATTTATACCTTCTGTGGGCTGGGATTCCATTTTTACAATGTCTGCGTAGACCCTGGGAGAACCAGCTGGGGCTTCCACATATTTCTACAAAGGAGAGTAATATACTGTTTTCTGCTGGATTTTTTAGAGCTATCTTGCCACTTTTGTACTTACTGTCTCCTATTTTATGTACCATCATATTTATTTGCTTATAGAAATGCAAATGTCACTGGCAGTGTGAAGTCTGCATGTGGATCATCATGTCATCTAATTTATGAATTTTTTCTCTTATAGCCCCTTCAGGCCTTAGTACTCTGATGATTTCCTTTTCTTCCTTTAAAAAGTTTTCATTGATAAGGAGACAAAAATGCTATCATTCCAGTGGTAGGCAAAACCAGAATCTTTTCTGTTGGGCCTCCTCTTATAATTTCCCTTAAAATTGCACAGTCTTTGCTGCCTCATATGACCTGCACGTTTTTTTCTTTGTTTGTTTTTGGTTGTTTTTTTTTTGCCATAAGGGCCAGCCATTACTAAATGATGGCAGGGAGCCAAGTCTAAATATTTTTTATATTAATTTTTATTCCCCTCATTTGATTAGCAGCTGTTCTGGGAAGAAAGCAAGGAGGAAATTTTGCACATGCTGGAATTTTCAGAAGTGTGTTTACTGTACATAATGATTTTTGGAGATTTCTGACTTAACTGAAGACAGAATTATCTCCTTACATCCAGGGCACTGGAAATATTGCCTCTCTGATGAATCTACTGTTTAAAAGAAGTACATACTATACACATATCTATATACACACACACAAAACCACAGATGGGATAAATTCCACTCCCCAAAGAACACCATGGCATGTATCCATTGTTCTGGAGGTGCTCACATGTGCCTGAAGCCACATCTCATGTGAGGAGACAAGCCAGTGCACAGAGGTGGCATTAAGTGTTTCATAGGATCATAGTCTCAGGGATTCCTTACGTCACCGGCACTGCCCAGATGATTCTTTCTGAATCATAAGTACCAAAATCAACCATGTGTAGCTCCCCAGCTGTGAAGGAGCAGCACAAATTCTGATTTGGACCTGGTGAATACATATGGGCTGTCTCCTCAAGAATGCTCCAAGGCCACTCTCAGAGCCAGGTCAGTTACCCATACAGACAGCAGACTGCCAGTGCATCTCAAATCCAGCCAAGAACTGCTTTCCTTGAGTCTGCCTGCTATGTGACAGATGCTTTTGTGCTTTCTGGAGGCCATCAGATTCACTTAGATAGGCTGTCCACAAGTTGCCTTCAAAACTGCTATGTGGAGAGGAAGATCTGAAAGGCTTGTTGGTCTCCAGGCCTCTCTCAATCAGCTGAGAGCTCCATCATGGCAAAAACTTGTCTTTGGCAGCTGAATCTTGCTTGTAGCAAATGTTCTGGCTATTCCAGGATATGCCAGGACAGTCAGACAACTCTATTTGTAAAAAACCTAGCAAGCCAGATATAGGCCCCTGACATCCCTTAACTATCTCTATCAGCATCCCTCAGTGAACAACATTCAGTAAGCACTGGTGCTTTCTATCAGATTACTAGGCTTTCTCTTCAGTGCTTTCAGGCTGTCACATAACTACTTCATTGCAAAATAAGACTGTTCAGCTCTTCCTATGGCACGTCAGTACAACTCCACTGATGAGTAAATGAGATCTAGAGGCAGAAATATTCTTGACATGACTCACTTTTCGACGGCACTGAGTTTAAGAAACCCATTGCCTTTCCACTTGATACGCAAGTTACTGACTGGCAACACATAACATGTCGACTGCTCCACTGCCATTGCATGTGTCCTCTGATGACTGTCAGAAGACAGAAATTACATAAAAAGGAGAAAGAAAACCCCTCTCAACTGTGATTACTAGGAACAGATAAATGAGTTTGCCCAAGATGGAAGAACCAGCTTGATTACCAGTCTGAAATCTAAATCTAAAGAGCTGAATGTGCTTCAAGCCTTCTCCTTCTGTCCCAGGCCCTGTGCTCACTGCTGACAAGTCACATACCCAGTAACAGCAAGGTTTTCTGGTGACTCATATCCATGAAAATTCCTGACATGCAATATCTAATGAGTAAATCCTCAAATGAGCTTGGTCATGGTGTTGTCAAGGGGGAGAGCTGAGAGTCCAACAGAAGAGTCATGTGTAGCAGCATGTGGACATGGGGAAGCAGGTGAGATTTTACTAGCTTCCTTCCATAGGACACAGGAAAAGCTATGACTTTTATGATGTTAGCTAGACCAGCTGTGCAAGGAAAAGCAGCCTAGTGGGAAGCCTGAATCCTGCTGGAGGGTGGGTAAGAAAACCAGCATCTTTACAAAGCAGGGGGAGGCCCATAGAAATGGTCCAGGTGTGATAAGCAGCAGACTTATAGGATGGGATGATATCATGACATCTCCAGGGGAAGTGTTTCATGATATGGTTACAATAGCTAGATGGCTATTAGCTGAAGGAAGGGGAATCTGGAGTTCCAGGTGATAAAGGATGGCTTCAAAAAATATACATCTTACACATATTTGTGATGCAGGCTGATCAGGAGGGGGCCAAGCTCAGAATTTTTCAAGATGCTGCTTTTTTCATCAGAAAATGACAGTTCATTAGAAACAAATATTTGTCAGGAAAAGGGCAAGTTTGAGGACAGTCTGTTCACACAGTTTTCACCCAGCTTTCCATAACATTCGGTTTAAACATTTGTAACTAAAAATATTTTATTTAGCTTGAAGAAAAACCTATATTGTAAGTAAAACTAAAATGAATTTATTTACATTTAAACATCTTTTATGTGTGAGTGTTCAAAACCTATATGAAGAGTTTCAGTGCTATCCAAACACCTCAAATGATACAAACCATTATTGGTTTTCAGTGTTTATTATTAAAATAAATGTATATGTTTAACTTTTGGTAGGAATTAAGTGCTATTTAGCTCATTTGCCAGCTATACTCCTGATGCTTTGGCTAGAAAATGTTTTGGGGAGGGGAGGTAGGTCTGCCTCTTAAAGAGTGAAGACACAAATATAACTTTTGTATCATTGCAAGTGACACTACTAAGTTGAAGATCTTCTAGAAGTCAGGCCTAAGTAATTTAATTGCATCACTACACATCTACCCCATCTTACATTCAATATGCCTTTAGACAAATGCCCAGCATAAAAGAAATAAAAATGAAATAAAAATATAAATGGAATTAAGTAGAGCTTGAAATGGCCCAATGCAGGCAATTGGAGCTTGGTAAATAAATAAAAATATGGGGCATAATTTTTTTTCAAGAAGATGGAGGGGGGAGGAGGAGAAAACCCCCTAACTTTAAGAAGCATTATCTGAGTCATCATGCAATTAAAGTCTGTGGGCTGAGCTTGGGTCTGTTCCACCTGCTTTGCACCAGTTCCAGTGGTGTTACACAGTTCAAAACCTACCTCAGCTGCCCATCAAATGATGCCTTTGGCATAAGGAAATCCCCAGGAGTCAATCTTTAAACATTCCTTCCTGGGCTTTTGTGTAAGAGGCAGGGCCAGTGACAGGGAGTGTGGTATGGGACATCCACAGTGTCCAACTAGTCTTTCACTAGTCCCTTGGGGCCACAGGCAGTGGGTGTTAAATTCACTAGCCCATGGCTACTTTTTTTTGACACTGGTGACTGTTACCAGGTAGCACCAAAATACAGCACATAAATATGAACCAGAAACCAACCACAGGTAGAAAGCAAGCTGCACTTTCTGCCTGCAGGTAAGATAAATTCACTGTTCATGAATGCAAAGCTAATAAAATGATTTTTTTAAAAAACAAGTCTCTCCCTTAGATTGTAAGGAGATATACAAAAGGAGCTGAGCTTCGACTGAATCCACTTAACTTATGCTGAGTTACACAAGCACAACACTTGGGGAAGGTATGTGAAAGACCAGCTGGAGGAGACAGAAAACAAAAAGAATGAGGTTGTTTCAACTGAATCATTTTTAAAAATAAAGTGGTGCTCTGCAAAGGCTGGGATGGGTCTTGTTTCGGCAAAAATTTCACAACAGCATGAGTGAGCAATGAAAGGAAAGGAAACAAGGAGGGCAGTTCTGCCTGACCACCTTGAAGACTTTATTGCAAACCCAGATTAACATGCCATCAAAAGCTTTGAAAGGTGCGTCAGAAGCTGCACAATAGCATATAGTATTGTGAAGGTACTACAAGAACCTAAAGTCCATAGGGTATCTTACAAAGATTGCCAGTAAGCCAGAATACTCCCTTAAGCTCAAATTTGGCCTAGAGAAAAACCTTCCACTGTCCCCTGCCCAGCACCAACACACAAAATAGAGTGAAAAAATTCCCAAAGCCCCGTGCCTCACTGACAGCAAGTACTGAACCGTGCCTTTTAGAAGGGAAACAAGGAAGGAGCTTGCCCCTGGTATTGAAGGTTTTATTCCAAATGATAACTGAGAAAGATTATCTGAAAAAAAAGTTCTGTAATGAAAGCTGTATTCCAGTTTGCAGCTTTTGCTAGTGTTGTAACACATAGGAGCCTGCAACTTAATGGTCATGACTGCAACTGGTCAACCTTTTCCCATTTCTCACCAGATATCCAGTTGATAATTCCTCATTCTAAGATGTTAGTCACCACATAAACTGTTTGACGTCTATGGGTAACCACTCCGAAAATGAATGCTTTTTCAGCTGCTCAATTTACCCTGTCAATGGTCTGAGTAGTTGCACCAGTTAGCTTAGACAAGGAAATAGTAAAAATCTCAACATACTGGAGGGATAAATATGTGTGCATGTGTGTATATATAGTATTTTTATGTATATATTCATACATGCACAGACACATACCTGAAAATACTTCACTGAAGCATAGTGAGTTTTGAAGACAACTTGGCACTACTGAAAGATTCATATAAATAAACCTGAAAACTGGTTGTCAAATAATACAAACCAAGGCAAAGAACACCGTATACTATATTAAATACTTTGAGCTTACTGAGTTGCTTGCTTGGACTTGCAGGAGAAACCTGAAAACTGAGATACATAGTTAGTATGGAACAGCACTTAGGAGTATGTACTTTGCCTCCTACTCCTGCATATTTTATCATTTATGTTAATTATGACTTTTAATAATGGGTAATCTTCAATGAGGTATGGGAAGACCTCTGAAAACGAGGTTAAATACAAGGAATAGACAGGGTACAGTCACAAATCAAGGGTTGGAGTAAGGAAACAACCTTGGATCTGTGGGACAAACACTCAGTGGTGTAAGGGGGCTAAACATGGCAGTGAGTCAGAGAAAAGGCAGATTTTCTCCTAGGGGAAAGGGGGGGAAGATCAAGAACTCCGGTGCAGGGAGGCAATCTGGAAAGAAGAGCTTGTCTGACGTGAACAAGATAAAAGATTTAGGAGATCTGTGGGTGGCATTGTTGAAATTACTGAAAATTCAGATTTTGTAACCTCTAAGTCATCCTCTGAAGGCTTGTGTCCCTCACTGCTGAGTGTAGGTAGCACCTGAGACAACAGCTACATCAAAGTTTCAGTTAAGACCCCACAGAGAACCCCCCAAAAAATAGGTTTCCATCAAATCAACATACTAAACGTTCATGAATAAGGGGAAAATCCTCCTGGACAATGTTCATTAGTACAGTGTATCCTAGGGCTGACCACTACAGTCTTAAAAGAAAGAAAGAGAAAACTTCCATCACAAGTCATTACACAAAGACAAAACCTTGATGTTTTATAACCTTTTATTCTCTGCATATGAGATATATGTATATGTACTCAGTATATGCACTGTTCTCTCCTAGTTACAGACAAACAGATGGGAATGAACTGGAGAAGTAATGATGATCTTGTAAGCAAAAGGAAAAGCCGTTGGCTGTTTACACCCACCTACAGTTTGGTTAAAGAGCAGAACAACACTGGACCATATTAAAGGAGAGATTGCAACTGGCTCTATGTCGAAATAGAAGAAACTGCAAAGCAAACTCCTTGTCTGAACACGTATCAGTGTTTTGAGATTATCACAATGTGTGTCGACTATGGCACAGCCCCACTGCATTAGCTGATGAAGTTGCACTGCAAGAGAAGGAGGACAAAGAAAGAAATCAGAGCCCCTGCATCTCCTTTGCTCTTAGAAATGCTGCTTATAGCCTGACCCTGTGGGAGTTCTTGTTAGGTATCACCTCCTGCTTCTCCTGCTAAATGATGGGTGTGAACCAGAAATACTAGACAACTGCCCTTCTCACACTTTGGAATGACAATCTGAGATAACCCCATCTCGCTTTAAGGAACCTAATTTAGAGCTGAATTTTATTGAATACTTGTATCTGATTATTCTTCACCTGTTTAAAATTAGGTATATTACCATTTTTAGTTTATGTATCCAAGTGCTATTAGATAGACGACTCATTTGATGAATAATAGTATCAAATAGTTCACTTGAAATTTAGTTTTTCCTGACTTTCAATGCTCCTGTCATTTTCCATCAATATTGGAAAACCTTCTGTTGTGTGGAAATGCTATCTTTCTATATCCAGGAAATTAGGGGTTCAGAATGAGTGCCACAATGAACCATCTGTCACTGCTGTGATTCATCTTATTTAGTACAATCAAGAGCCCACTCCTGCAAGTTCCTAAGCAAAGGATTCCTGGGGGTTTTCCAGGGGAAGACAACACACCAATAAGGCTTCCCCGTGAAGAACACTGGACAACCACCATGTCCCTGCTTTGAACTGGCATCACCCCTCAGATGATTCCTGAGGTTTCTAAAATTAGTTACTGCTGACTTGTAGGAGTTAGGGCAACCTCTGAAATCAAGTCTTTTGAACTGGTACATTCCAAGGTACAGAAAACAGTATAGTTGTGCAACAATCTGGATTATCATATGAATACCATGCATTTGGAGGTAACCACTTTCTGTCAAACGCCATCCTGCCAAAAGGAAGAACTTGCACTTCACTTCTTGAGGAATAGGCACAGAAAAAAAGAAATTGTACATTAACAGCCCTTGAAGCTCCTTCATACTCTCATTCACCACATGGAAATGTATTAATCCTGTTCTGACTAAAATAAAATGGCTGAAAAGAACTAGGGAATTGAAGTCAAATGCATAGATCCATAATTTTTCTTAAGAACATTAGGTAGCACTTGAGAACAGGCATCTCTATTATGATAAGGAATGCTACTAGTACACTTACTTGGCAAGAAAACACAGCAAAATAACATCAAAAAATTTCTGTCTGGTCACAAAAGAAAAGGCTTTGTACAAAAGAAGAAATAATTCTGCTGAAGAAAGAGAAGAATTGAGATAGGGCTCAGTGAAAGTGACCACTTCAACACATTTGAATTTAAGTAATCTTTTAATTGTATATTCACTTCTGAGCTGTTGAAATGTTGAAAGCTGTTGAAGAAAAGCAAATATTAAATTCCAATGCTGGAATACTAACTATGAGTAAAATACAAGCCTGAGCAGCGTCCAGCATTTCATTTATGCAATATTTGCACATCCATATATGCCTTCAACAAGCGTGGTAGGTAACATGTTAAGTAGGCCTGCTCTGCACAAGGGCAAACTTCAAAGAAAATGCTGAATTCTGTAATCCATATGAATATTGCTACCTAGAGGTCCGACTCACTCCCATTTGCAATTTGCACAACAGCACTTTACCACATAAGCACTTTGAGTCAGCAATGAGAAATAACATCACAGCAAGACAGTGTCTGTTCTGCTTGCAGACTGTTTGTATGGAAAAAAATTATTTTTGCCTATATTTTAGTAAAGAACACAAACGTTCTGCAGAATAAATCAGCAAATCCTCAGTAAGAGATGATAGTCTGCATAGCACAAGCAGCTCGCTTTAGGTATTGCACTGATTCATTTCTTATGCCTTAGCATAGCATGGGATGAGTACAAACTGCTCTCAGGCAATGGGTATCTGACTTGGCACTTGGTGCCAGGTACCTATTTTTATGGGAAGAGAACTGTCACAAGATAGCTTTATTGTCATCAAGTTACTAACACTATTAGGGATGCATAAGTAGCACTAAACAACAAAATCACAAATAAACCCAATCTTGTATTTTTTGGAAAGAATGCTGCACAAAACACAGATTAAAGCTTCACATGTGGGCCTAAGCTCAAACATAAATGAGATAGTGTTAAGGTTGCTTTATGTTAGTTTCAATGAGATTAGTCATAAGCTTAAAGTGAAGGGGATACATCAATCTGCCAGTTCTCTGTGACCACCCAGTACTTTTTCACTCCAGAGAGTAATTCCTAGACAACGATTCCCTATGTTGGTGAAGCCCTGAGTCCAGTGAAGCCAAAGGAGTTTTGTCCTTGACTTTGGTGAGATCTTAGTTTCTTACATGTGCTCAAAATTTAGAGCACAAATAAAAAAGCATATACCGACTTTCACAGTAAAAGTATATTGGTGCCTCACATGGATTATGTTCATAAATTCTACCAACTTATCCTTTATATATGTATTTCACATGCATTTCAGTAGAATTTTCTCACCTCTAATCTATTAAAGGTTATTTTTTCTTACATTCTTAGGCTTTTCCCCTTTGAGGCAGAAAAAAATATCAAAAAGCTGTGTTTACGTGATCCTTGAAATAGGATGATTGCTTACGACTGTATAAAAATAACAGCTAATATACACAAATCACACAATGCCTAAGACAAGTAAAAATCTGTGGTTTAAAGCAGAATATTATTTACAGGTAAATACTCCCTCAGAGCATTTACAATTCAAATATTGCCACAAATGCATAAAAAAACCATGAAGTCAATAATCTAGAAACTGTAGATAAAAATGTAGACTGGGTGTCTATGTAGTTAAATATCCAAGCTGAAAGAAGCAGAAAGTAAAGGATCAACTAGAAGCAGTGCTATTATTTTTAATAGTTAGAAAGAAACATTTCTAACAAAAGGGGGGAAAGTCCAAACCCAGGAACAGAAATGCTTATAAAAAAGGATTAAAGAAAATAAGAAAGAGAAATCACTGAGGTCTAATTCTGCTACAGTGCATTTGTGTATTCAAGGATGAGGAAGATATTTCTGTATTCAGGCTAAGAAATAATATTGTATTTCTGCTTTGAGTGGAAAAGAGAACATGTGTAAGAGGTAAGACAAAATACAGACTGCCATCTAGAAAAGCATACTGCCTACTCCAAAAAGTTCATGCCTGCGGTGCAGCTCATTTAACATAATCATAGTAGAGCTATTTTTCCTACACAGCATTACCAACATTAGAAGGCTGAGAGCTGAAAGAACTGGAAATTATTCTAAAATTAGGCCCTGATCCAGCAAAGCACTTAAATTTGTGCATAACTCCAGGGACAACAGCAGCCTGATTCACCACAGAAGCCATATGCAGAGTTATGGACATGCTTCAAGCTTTGCTGGACGCATTTCAGTTGCATACTGAAAAACTTACACCTGCAAAGAAAATTACTATGCCATTTATTTCTTTATACAACCCTCTTACACAGGGACCCTTTGCCAAGAAAAAAGTAACAAACAGAAACCAAATCAACCTCTATTTGAAAATCGGTAGGGACACTTGTTAAAACCCAAAGCAGTGTGACTTGTGGTGGGAACAGGGTGATGCTGTCTTTCTGCTTTCTCCCAGCCAAGCACTAAATTTACACCGTGTCCATTTTTTTAAGTGGCCAGTCCCCAGTGAGGTCCTGCTGCTGTGCTGCCAAGGCTGCTGGCAGCAGGACCTGCTTTAAACAAATACCTGCCAGGAAGCCCTAAAGTCTCAGACTGCAGTCCCAGCTAGTGATTAATAGGGCTCTTCATTTGGCCAGGAGGATCTGAGAAGAGTTAACCTGATTTCATCTAGAACAGATTAGCTACCAGATACTTCTGTAGTTACTGCCAGCTTGGGTCACACGTCAACCACTGTTCCAGCATGGACACTATTCTAGTCCCATGAATGCTCCCAGGCCTACCTTCCTCACCTGCCTGTTCCCAGCATGTTAAGATAGGTCACAAATACAAATCAAAGTACAGTGATAGGATTTTGCTTTCAAAAAAATCATTAAGTGGAGCACGTTATTACTTTTGAACTCAACAAATAAGTACAATGAAAACACCAAGGTACACCATATAGGTAAAAATGTGATTTCGAGCACACAAGCATATAGCTCTTGGCACTAAGCATAATGTATAAAATTAAGACAAATGATTACAATTTAAGTGATTTTATGGGTTTTTTTTTCTTTTGGTGTTATGTTTGACAGCAAAATTGTATTAGTCACATATGTTCTCATCATTTTAATGCTAATATGTGTTTAGTTTTCACTTGCTAACAATGAACAGGAATTCTAAAGTATTTGCATTTCACTGGTATGAAAACGTATATTAATATTATGGTCATAAATTAAAACCTACATGGCTATTTCACAGATGTTCCTTTTCTCTCTCTCTCTCCAACAGAGCCCCCCAGTTGTGCTAAATATAGTCAGTTGAGAAATTTTGGTTACTAAACCAATGCCAAATATATCCATTAATAAATAAAGTTTATGTTTAAAAGCACAACCGCAACTCAGATGAAGACAGCCGATCAGAAAAAAGCAACCGCTCTATGAAGCTTTGGTATTGTATCTTGTTAGTGTACCTTTCAAGGGTTTGAGTTTCGGTAAATGATTTGTACTGTAAATAAAACTAAAATAAACATAAGGACACAGAACAATCTATAATGAAGTATAATTTTCATGCTTTACTGCCTTGATCTTGCAAACTTCAATTTACCAACACAGTTCTGCAAGTTTTTTAACTCCTCACCCATACAGACATTTCACAGAAGCAAATGAAATTGCTGCCAGGAGGGTGACTCAAGATAATCACAGTGTGCAAAACTTGCTTATATGTTAAGGTTTACAAAACCACATACATATCACCACATATGCACAACCCTATATATATACTGCATTGCACTTCTGCTGTTATTTTCATTATAGTTTCATAACTAATACAATTTGTTACTAAATCTCCAAACTTTGCATTTTAAGGAGATGTAGAATTTCTGTTTTGTAGAGAAGAATTAAAAAGGAGAAGTAGGCAGTTTTTCTTAACAGGTATCTTGATCTCCTTTATCATAATGGCCCAGTGCCAGCATCTAACATATCATACAACAGGACAAAGAGAAGTTAATTACTGTGTGTAAACCTAGTTCTTTTTATGACTCATTTGTTCTCAATGAGGTCTTCCTTATGCCAACTGCTAAAACAGTACAGTCATCACATTTTTTACAATTAATACAAATTCTGGAGCTCTGCTGTCGTCAAAAATGACAACACCCATCCAACGTTAAAACTTAAGTGCCTTTTTCCAGTTGTCGGAAGATACAGTTATATTACGTTTGATGCTTGAACCTGCAGTCTCTGTTCATAGAAGTGTTTTATCTGATTAATGATTTTGACACAGATGCCCTTGAGTGAAAACTGTCACAATGTAATTGCTTTCTTCAGGGTGACAGAGAGCAGGGATTCCCAAACATGGCCTGCACAACTTTTGCAAGCAGCTCAGAAAGGTACTTTATAAATCTTCACCATCCCAAGTCACACGGCAGATACATTTTGCTGCCTACTCCCCAGCACAAAGCCCCATTCCCTATCTGGCCCTCCCTGGACACAGTTTTGAAACTTCTGCCTTAGGCTTGCCCCAGCAATACAAGGAAGATATTCTGAACACCGTAAACCCTTCACACAAAAGCTATACAGTGAAACAAATCAACACGTGAAGGACAGAAAGGAACCATTTGTGCTTTCACTATATCCAGTGGCAATGTCCCACATCTGCCCCCAAAAACAAACTCAAGGACCACAGCACCTACAGAAAACCTATATATCCTAGGATGGTTGGACCCTTTTTCACAAGAAACAGGTCTGTGATTTTCCAGCAGGGAGAGTTCCTGATTTCATTTTGCCATGGCACTATCTGCTATGGTCTCTTGGAGAAGGTATCACACGTGTATCACTGGTCAGGGATTCTCTGGCACTTCTGATAGAGGAGACATGGCATCCATTGCCAAATGTGTCCATTTTCTCTTTGTGACACTGAAGTTCTGTTTATCTCTCTTTTTTTATGCTTTCATGCTATTTCCACTGGTAATATTTAAGGGAAAATAGTTTGAAGACATGGAGGAGGAATCATGAAAGTGACTAGAAATAATTTGTTTCTCACAACTATTTATTTAGTATGAGATGACCAGCTTGCATACCTTTACACAACCCATTACCTTACTCCTGTCCTTATGTTATTATTAAGTGCTTCAAAGACTACAGTCTACATAATTTCCATATTGTGTTTCGTGTGGTACTGTTGAAAGATCACAAGGAAGGGAGCAAAGACAATGAATTTATGAGATCCCATATCTGTAAGATTTTATGCTATCACCGTACCATTGTAGGATTTGTAAGATTTTCTACTGCTTTGGACAGTCCAGACAGCAGTCTGTAAATCATCTACAGAGCAAACTTGTTATATTGTATATAAAGTAACTATATATGGATACAAAAAAATCATCAAAATAATGTACAAATAATTAAAGTAATTTTCCAGAGAGGGTCAGAACTTTGTAACTGTCCAGAAATAAAAGGAACTAAAAAATTCATACACAACAAACCTTTACTTAGAGCAAGAAGAAAACAAACAAACAAAAAATGGTAGTAGAGCTATCTTATGACTTAGAAAACACACTTTACTACCAGAGAATCCCTCTGTGATGCAGGGCAAGTCACTCATTGAGAACATTACAGATTGAGTTGCCCAAGTCACTGTTCCACATTTCAGAAGGCTATTTGCAACTCAGTTCATTTCACTTATTGGCATAGTGCACACTCCCCACAAGCTACTGAGGATGGTGATCTGATGAAAAGCTTTAAATCAGATTTATCCCCAGGAAACCATACTGGGGAATGTCACCCTAATATACAGTGCTAATGCCACCTTTTAAGAAATGTTGCTGGACAAAAATTGAAAAATTCCCTTTGATTTTCATTTATAAAGATCTTAAACAAGGTTCATGAACATGGATGAAGATCTTATGGTCCTTCATGATGAAGGGAAACCATTCCTCTCATTTTCCAAACAGGAAAGATGGATACAAAGCAAAAAATCATCAGCTTTCAGTGCAGTCTGTGGTAAAACTAGAGCACTGAGAACATGGAATTTGGTTGAATATTGGAAGATGGCCAAAGGGCCTGACTCCCCTGACAAACTATATTTGAATCAGTGGGCCAAATTAAACCAAATGGGACAGAAGAACAGAGGCTTCAGAAACACTGCAGCCAAGGACAGGAAAAAAAACCCACAACTGTTTGTGCCTTTCAGGGCTAGAGTTTATTCCTTAAAAGACTCAGTCTTGATGTACAAGCTCACATGAAAACAGGATTCCTGATATCTGCTGATCACACAACTGTCTGATTTTTCTGTCACCACTGCACATTTTGGTAGGGAATTCCCAAAAATCTCTATGCTTTGAAAGGACATGATCTACAGCTGAACTTTTCAGATCCAGTTCTTCCCACATCATGAATAGCGATGGTGATGTCAAGCTCTGAGGATCACTGTATTTAGTGTGAGCACTCATCTTGCTGAGTGAGTATGATATCTCTGCTGGTCCTGACTTTCCGGATCTCATGTGCCCTGTTGAAAATAACCTTTCAGGACCATGATTTTGCTAGGATTCAAATATTGCTGCAAAGACAAAGTGTCCCAAATGGTCTTTCTATTGATGAGACCAAAGAGAACATGACTCAAATGTAAAATCAGTGCTATAAATACCTGTAATAATAAATATGGGCGTTGAAAATGAGAAAAAAAATATTTGTAGAATGAAAGAAAGCAAAAATACCCCTACACGATATGGAAACTGACTGAAAAGCGTTAACGCTTCTTCAAAATTTAGAAATGTAATTGGCCCACTAATCCGTAGTGAATGGGCACAGCCAGCCTCTTCCACAGGGCAATTCAGACACCTTACAAGGAGTTTTCTTTAGAAGTCACTCAGCCTCACTAACTACATACAAATTATTCTTCACACAGCAGTCCATGAAAGAAAACTCATCTGCAAGTCATGGACATCATCTTGATCACCTGACAGTAGCAATAAGGAGGTTCACAAAGGCATCAAACCCAAGAGGCAAGCAGACAGACCCCAACTGCATGTCAGCCCTTGTATGGATAACGCAACTCTTTTTCCACCCTAATTGCTGAGAGACATCATCCCTCACTGAATAACTAATTCCTTAATTCCAATCCTACATTAACGCAAAGAGTCTTTAATACAGGCAGGGCTCAGTGTTAAGCCTTGTCTTTACCTGCTGCTTTCAGATCTAGCACTGGCACGACTGGCACACACTTGTGAGGCAACACCTTCTTCACTGAGGGCGATACCCCCTGGACCCAGCTCACCTGCACTCACAGGGGAACATCTGACTAAGGGATGATTAATACCCTTAAAAAGTTATAAGCTTCCTTTTGAATGTAACAGGGGCTTAAGGCAAACACTTGAGGGCAGTGACAGTATCAGAGTAATCACCTGTATTAATGCATGTTAATGAGTATATTTCACAACCCTAAACTGCAGGAGATAACACTTCATCCGGAACTACTGACTAAATAAGGTATAAGGTGGTAGGAAATTAATTTCAATTCATTACCTCGAGGGGAGGAGACAAATGTTCAGTATGCAAAGTGAATCCATGCCTTTCTGGCTTTGGTCTCTTCCCTTGGCAGCATTTTTACTCCTTTCATATACCTTGTTATGAAGTAGCTTTGGTTCAGACTAATTCCAACTCAGCTTTCCTAGGAAATTCAGTGCATTTCTATTTGTTGCATATCTCAGTTGGTTGTCATGCCTCTATTTTTGGCTCCAGTTTGAATTCCATAACCATCAAATAAGAAAAGGTGTCAAAATTGTCAGAAACAGAGCTATACAAATTATCCCACAGTAAAAAGGGCAAGTAAATTGGATGACTCTTTCACGATGCTGTCATTCTTTTGGTTTGCGCTAAGGGTGACAGCATGCCATGGTCATAAAGACTGTGACTGAGAAAGCAAAGTCAAATTTCTCTGCTATTTCCCTATTGTTGGATATTCCATTTAGAACCTTGATTTTGGCAGAAAAATATATGACATCTCAAGTTTTGCTTAACGACTTTCTCATCTACTCTGAAGCAGTTAAAATATCATAATTTCACCATAAATTGCTATGCTTGAAGTTATTTTCTTCTCAGGTGACTACATGTTTTCCATCTGGCAGCACCAAGAATAAATCCATTCTTTTACATTTGCTTGCAAGGTTAGAGGTATAGCTTTCTTTGTAAAGTTGTAAACAATAAGGATATAAGTAATAAAGCAGCAGAAATATTTACAGCCAGAAGTCTCATTGTGTCTCTTACATGAGATGGCAGTTTTAAATTTTTATATACAGCTATATTGAATAATATATTAATATTAATTTATAAAATTAGTTCAGAGCAATGAACAACCCAGCCTCCTCTTAGACAGGAAAAGCTGTCGAAAATATACTTAAAAGCTGAAGTTTTGAGCATCTACAAAAACAAACCAACAAACAAACAACAAACCAGTTCAAAATAGGAGGGCTTGGAATGTTATCTTCTTCACTTCTGGTACCATATTTCCCTGTTTCTTCCCTCTTGCCTCCTCGACAGGTTCAACAACCTCATCCCAGCCATGTCATTCAATTCCCTTCCTTCATCTACTTCTGGTATGGTGGTGGTGCCCACACATATACCACCACATTATCTTCTGGGCTTGGGAACACTGGATTCAAAGCCACATGCAATAATCAGTGATTTTTAGATAAATCTTCAGTCTGCCTCTTACTGAAGAGATTCTTGGTAGCACAAATTGAATATCATACTGTTGAAGCCACTGCCTGCAATTTCTCCCCTGGCAAAGGCCAAAATGGTAGCAAAATATATGTTAAGAAAATTTGTTCCTGTTGTGTTGGTTTTGGGAAGACAGACCAACTTTTGCTCATATTACTCTGCATTGGGAATATGCAAAATAGCATGTGACCGTATGAGGCACACCAGCAGATCTCAGAGTCCTGGAAAGAGCTGAAGTGTAGAAAAGTCTTTTCTTAAACAAAAAATGCTTCAGCTTTAAGGAGAGTAGAGCTACTTCTTTGAGATACTGTAACCCATAAAAAGTTACTTCTTAACAGAAAATAAATACTAAAAAATGGCTTCTTCTCCTTTCCTAGTTAGCATATTAACTTTAAAGACCACAGCTTTTGTTAATCTATTTCCAAAAATACTCCATTTTTAGCCTGCAAAATGAGAAACTTTATACAGGAGTTATAAATACAGGAAGTTACAGAAAACATTCACAGAATGAAAAAGAGCTTTTGTAATCACTGTAGTAAGTCTGTAAAGTGTTCAAAGGCTGTGGAGGTGGATTTACTATAAGAACTGTTATAAACTACATATTTTGTAAGCTGAAGTTTCTCTCTTTGACAAAAACATATGCAACAGCTTCATTTAAGACTGGTTTTGTAAAGAAATAAATTTGCCTTTAGGGTTTCTCCTACCACATGAAAAACACTTCAGTCACATGTGGCAAAGTGCTGATCTAGTATAAAGTCATTTTGGTGGTTCAAATTAGTTCAGAAAACTTTGAAGTTTTATTTTTGTATGAAAGATTTCACCCAAAATCAAGTATAGCCAATCTGCACAATTCTAATTTTATATGCAGTCAAGAATCATCAAAGATGCATAAAGCTGATATACTCACTGTATTGAGTAGCAGTCCCACAGAAAAGCAGTTGTGTGCCCAAGAATATTGGGATCAACTCTAGAATGATTATAGGAGTATATCCAAACACCTTGGAACAGGGAGAAAGGCTCATGAGTACTTCCAAAGGCATTTGGCTGTTCTGTGTCTGATTGTGTTTCAACTGGACCTAATGACACATTGACATGAAAACATCTCTGCCTCTTTAGACAGTAGGTTCAGAATTTGTCATTCTTAATATCACATTTGGATGTAGGTGTAAAAAACCACAACAGTGAGGTGTACCTGGCAAACCCAGGATATGAGTCATTCTAGCCGATATTTGCAATATTTTCTTCCTACGTAGTAATTACATGAAAAAGAGGAAAAAAAGAAAGGGTAGCAGAAAACAGTGGAAATATATTCCCTTAAGGCTGGGTTTTCCCTTTGTCCATAATCACTTGGGCTAATCTCGCTCATCAGTCAATTAGAAGAATCACAAAAAGGATTAGGGAGAAGGAGCACAGTAAATCAATCACCAGTGAGAGGACAATTTGTTGACTAAGAATTACGTGTCTCTGAAGACCATGGCTCAAAAGTTCTCCCTGTGGATGGCAGGACTCATTCTTCTCAATTTCAGACCTACATGGACAGATCTATATGTGGTTCGTATTTGTCTGGCCAACCAAAATGTGAGCACAAAAGAGAAACAAAGCAGAGGAGTACGTCTTTTGCATGTTTTAGGAACTACCAGCATTAATGCCATCACTTTGAAAGACACTCAGATGCCAGGCACTAGAAGGTAAGGGCAACGTTTCAGTGGAGTTTTTTATTTTTATTTTTCTCAGCTGGAGTTCTGATGGGCATTCTGCGCAGCTCTAAAAAGACACTCAGATGCCAGACACTAGAAGGTAAGGGCAACGTTTCAGTGGGGTTTTTTATTTTTATTTTTCTCAACTGGAGTTCTGATGGGCATTCTGTGCAGCTCTGAAATATTGATATTGCATGTATTTGCATGTGGGCATCACTGTTGTCTTTATGTGAGTATGTCTGGAGATAAAAAGATTCTGGACAGTACTAGTAAACATTCAGAGATTACAGCCATGTTAGGAAGAATGGATTTTTATTTCAGCAAAATTTAATATATATCATGCTATTGCTTTCAAAACTTCTATGACATGGGAAAACACATTGTAAATTAATTTCTAATTATCCATTCATTTAGCCACACTTCCAAGCCTTTTGTGGTGGATTTTTCTAAAACACAGTGCTATAGGCCAGTCCACTCTCACTTCATCCTCATGTAACACACTAGGTTACTGGCCAATGAGTCCTTATGAAGTTTGAACAGGCCAACTGAACAGCAGAGATTAAAAAAACTTACATCAGGTTAGTATGAAAATTGGTATCACTTGACAGTGAATACTCTTCGTCCTCTATTTTTTTAAAGGATGATAGCAACTTCCTCCCCTTGCCCATTCATGCCAACTACAGGATGTAAGATCTATCTCCTTTACCTCTTAAACCAGGTTTACAACCAGAGGCCAGGATGCCATCCAGAAAACATCAGATTTGTAAACACATTTAGAATGATTAATTTTTTTTCCCCACCCATCATTTCACCCCCTCCCTTTGGTTTAAAATGCATACTAGAAATATTTCCTTTTTAGGTAGGATATTAGCTTTTGTAATATGGTCCAATGATACAGTTAGCTTGCAATCTCACTTCTAATGCAAGGTTTCCTACATTTAGAAAAATTTCTTCAGGAATATCGCATGGTTTGCGTATAATGTGAATCTGGCTACAAATTAAAATAGGTGCTTTTAAAACACTGTTTACTGCTGTTGGTCACGTAGCTTAAATGCTGCTGAATTTAACAATACAGATGACTCACTTTGCTAATAAATGCCTGTGTGTGTTGTGATGCATACTTCATGCTTGTTCAGCCCCAGCTGAACCTTCGTATCTCTGATGTGGACTTCATATATGCACCAGCAAGGACTTTTACAATTTTACTGCTGGCTTTGGAAATTATTCTGGCATTTATCTTTGAAGTAACACCAACTCGCACATTTAAACCTACTATGGATCCTTTGAATCCCTTTTCTAAAAAGAATGAAGTGCTTTACATAAAGCATGAGCGTTGTTCCCTGTCAGCTGGAGTATTCACATGTAGGAAGTTACTGCTTGCAGAAATCTTTCAACGGTCAAAGGCTGCTTAATGAAAGGGGGAAACACACCTTGTTTTTAAATGAAACTTCAAAATAAACTAACATTAATAGTACAGTAGAAACTAGCTGCAACACCTGAAGAATGAAAAATTTACCTGGAAAAAGCCACTCTTTTTTCTGCACTGAGCAGCACATGTAGTACAAGTTTTCTATCCAGCAGTTGATGCCTTTTCTGGAGAAAAATAATGTGAAAAGGAAAACTGCACAACTGTTCATGTATTGCATTTTTAGAAATTTTTACTTTTATGTTTGCAACAGACTCTTGAATACACATAAAGGAAGTATTGCAGTATGCTACGTGTTCTGAAAAGCATAATTTCATACCAGTCTTTAGAAAAGCTATTAACACTCTAAATATTTGAAAGATTGCATTTTTTCTACAAAAATATCACAAAAATAATAATACAAAAGAATGCAAACATTTGAAAGAGTTGCAAAGCTATTTTAAAACTTCAGTAAGAAAAATAGGAAAATGTCTTTCTCTGTTAATGCAGTGCTTTTACTTGACCTAAATTACACCCTGATTTATCAGTTTAGCAAATGGTATTTTTCAAAACACTCCACGCAACTTCAAAAATATTCTTATTCAGCTTATAGATGCAAGTAACTTAATTACAGTAATTAAGATTACTAATAATTAGGTACTACTGTAGACCTCTGCTTCACCTTTGAATTTCAGGACACTACCATTTTTCTCTATTAAGCCTGAGTTTGTATAGTTGCTCATACAGTGTCTGCACCACAGATCTAGGTGTGTAATGCAAGCTTTTCTTTGCTTTTGGTAATGGATGCACAAATGTGCCACCTTCTCCTGTCAGGCTTTACCAGTGAAATGGCAGACAGGTTGGGTCACTGTCATGCTCCAGATAGCAATAATCAGGAAACCAGTAAAGACATAATAAAAGATCTGTTTAGAGACTTTATACGGCTTATAGTCACCTCCAGTCTTAAGGGGACTTTTCTTATGACAGTCATGTGCATTTTAACAGCACGTCAATGAAGTAAGTCTTAAGTTAGTTGGAACAGTGACACCTCGATACTCTTCATGTCTTTAGAAAACACCCTGCAATTACAATCAATTTTATGGAAGATGTAGAAATCACAGCAGATATCTGCAATGGAAAGCCACAATAAGTAGCTGTTCAAAGCAGGCTTAAAACTGGAACTGAGCAATATATGTTCACTACAGCATTCAGATTTAAAAAATAGATAAATAGGCCAATGTAGCCTGCATCTATTAAAAGGTTGTTTTAGAGGTGTTGGGTGTTTTTAATAGTCCAGGTGCTCAACCCTAGGGTAACTCACTGTGGTAATTGCTATTCCAGCGTCTGTGTCAATCATACTGCAGCTGAAGCTAGAAGAAACCCTTGCTCCTCTCCTACAGCTCCACCAAGAACATGGTACTTCCCAAATTTCCTCTAAAGGCAGAATCTTGAAATATTAATAGTAAGAAAAATCTACCTTGAGGACACCACTGACTCTAAAGTGCATTTCTCCTGCTGCAGGGTGAAAGGAGAAGCAGCCGTGCCATAAAGATTATTGCCTGTCTAGCATAGAGGGACTTATCAAAGGGAAATTAATAAAATACAAAACAAAAAAAGCAGCAGAAGTTGACATCTGCCTTGCAGCAATAGTGTTAAAGCTAGATGAGACTTTCATCAGAAGTATCTTGAGAAAGTGTATTGGCAAATGCAGGAAGCAGACTACACCAGGAACCTTGCTTCCTCCACTCTTAAAGCAAGAAAATATTAGTTATATTAGTTGCAGGCAATGGATAGCTTAATCCAGGGCTTGCTGCTAAGAGTAAGAAGAAACAAAGCAGAGCCCCATATAACAGTACAAACAGCTAAAATGTCAAAACCATTCAAGTTAGTATCAAATTTGTGCAACAGGCACTATAAACTGCAGTTTATTCATTGATTTTAACCTTCTTCCACTGAGAAAACTCAGGCACAGCCTGTGATCAGACTTGAAGCATTGGGAGGAACCAGAAGAGAAGGGGAAACTCAGCACCTATTTGGGATGAGGAGTCTTACTGGCCAGCAGTGTCTTTCTTGACTGATGTGTTTTAACAGAAGCATATCACTCACTGATCAGCCTGAGCAGCTCCACAACTGTCCAAATGCTTTTTATTAGATTGCTGACATGAGAAGTAATGTTTTCAAAATATTTGGCCACTCAAGCCACTTTCTGAAATACAGTTATATGGTAAAACACTACTTTTGTTCTCTTAGCCATATAGAACAAAACAACACCGTGTTTTGGGAGGGCAGAGGAATGACAAGCGTTAGTAATCTAGTACCCTGGATTGTATGGATTTGTCTCTTCAATGTGCTTTCAGTCAGAGGTTCATAAAAGCAAGCCATTAGAACATCCATTCTGTACAGAAAAGTGCACTGATGATGGCACAGAAATACTTGCAAACTCAGCCAGAGTTCCCACAGGATAGGTGACTTCCCAGATGCTTCTGTTCCAAATGGGCAAGATCCATTTAGGAGACTGATTTTGAGGAAACCTGTGGACTTTTCCCTCAAATAAAATGTGAGCATGTCTCAGAGGAATCATCTTTTTAGATGTGTGGATGGCCCAAATATCTGGTCTAGGCTTTCCAAAGAAAAAAAACCCAAATTGTTGGCCAACTACCTCTCCACGCTCAAAATGGTGAAATTCAATTCCCAGAGTACAGATTAATCATTAACTAATACCTTGGAGCAAATATTTCTTTCCGGAAGGACTGTAAAAGCATTGTCAGGCCTTTATTATCTGTGTTGTTTCCTCTGAAGCTTTAAGTTCTCCATTTGTCTACAAAATTTTCTCAGAGATCTCAGTATTCACTTATCTATGACCACATTTCCCCTAGCTTTCCTAAGCAGAGAATTTCTTCATTTGTATTCCCCAAGTCCTGAGCAGTGGTGTGTAGAAGTCTAACAAGTTGAAGCATTTAAATTAAATCACAAGAATGAGATCACTATTAAAATATCAGATTTGACCAACCATTTATTTGACAGAAAAGCACAAAATATGCCCAAAAGACTTGGGAAAAGGTCTTTGTACACAAGAACTCTCAGTTATAATCACAACAACCTCTACAAATCCATTTCTGCTTTATGCATCCTCTATAAATACAATTCTGCTCTACATATTATGCTTAGGAGTTATGGGGAGTTTTCACAATATTAATTTGCTGTTACTTTTATGTCCTTTTCTGTGTTCAGAGAAGTACAGAGGAATTTTGTTGTAGACAGAACAAACCCCACATCTAACTCAAACTAAGGACTAAATAAAAAATCCTTGATGCCAAATAATAAATCAAATTTAATATGATTTTCAGGGCAATCTATGGGATTTAGACACACTACACTTAATTAAAAAACACACTAAATTACTTCATTATTTCCAATGCAAAAGTGTGTCTAGACAGCTTTAAAAATCTTTATGTAGTGTAATCTGAAAATCACTACTGAACCATTTTGTTAGATGCTACATAAAGGAATTTACTGCTGTACTGCTGAGAATTATAATAGAGAGTAAAAGCTAAACCAAACAGCAAAGGCAGCCTTCCTATCGATCCACTAACCTCTGCTTCCAGGGTAGGACTTGTATCATTTCTAAAGGACACACAAATTGTATGGCACTGACTGTGTATACCTCAGAACATTTATTGACATGCAGGGTAAATTCTAGGCACAAGTAAAAGAAACAAATAACACAGGAACCACTGATCTCGGTTCATTCAGGCATAAAGTTGACTTGTTTGTCATCCTTGAGTTTGTTAAGTAGAGACCAAAATACATCCAAGAGATACTGCATGCAATAGCGCGGGGTTATGTTAGGTATTTCTTCCATTTTAAATTCATTCAGTCTGACCTTGTAAAATATTAAGCATCTCCTGTTGGCCCTAAGCCTTCTTTTGTCCTGCAAAAATTTTTAAGGATTGAAGGTGTTCAACATCCAGCCAAAAGCAGCTGTTACCTTTCAGCATTGGACATGATTTCATGGATTGTGTGATGAAAGCATTTCCCAGGTGTACATAATAAGCTGTTAATAACCATGAGACAGCGATGAGGACTGCATCCCTGCAGAGTATATTTTCATTTCAGATGATGGTTAAAGTTTACATATTTTCACAAAGACCCATAAGTGCCAGCTCATAACAAAAATATTTGAAAATAACAGACAAACTTTAATACATTGTGAGCCTGATACTAATTTTGAAATCTGTTCAATTTCATTAAACTTGACAGCAAAGTAACTGCAGATAAAGGCTGCTGTATTGAAGTGCCCCAAGACAAAGCCTTTGGCTGGGCACACAGCTGAACCAAGCACTCCATAACAACCCATCCAAGCTGAACCACGTCTTTCAGAGAAAGAAACAAATCTAGGGGTTTAACATAGCATCAAAAATAAGTCCTTTCCTGTATGATTTGTATTAGTAAGAAAACGCATTACTGTTGCACAGGTGGGAACAAAATCATCCACTTTCTTCAAGTAATTTAAATCACCTAGAAGTGGTATCTACACACTTAAAATATATGGATCCTAATTCTGTAGCCTTTATGAGACTATTCCTTAACATTCGTTGACAGATCTAGACAGTCTGGGAATAAGTAGTTACAGGGGAAATATAAGCAGGACTTGATCTGTTTCTCCAATGCAGAAATCTTTCAGAGACTACTGGATATCATATCCCACAGGAAAAATTCTTAAGAATGTTATTAACAATAACCTTAAATCTCAGATATACTTGCCTCTAGAGAAAGCAGGAAGGAAACAGAAAAGCCCAAACTGAAAGTCCCTCTGATAACAAGTTAGCAAATATACAATGTTTGTTATTATGAAGGGTAAACACACCAACAGATGTGCAGATAGATCTTTTTCCAGAAGATTTTAAGCATAAACTTGGTATGTTAAAAAATCATGTCTAAACAAGACTTTTCTCATAGCTACCATAAATGAAGGGGTGATTATGTCCTTCAACAGTATTTGAACAACTAGCAACCATATTTGTTACCATAAAAATCAACAAAATCTGGGTTATAAAAGGAAAAATGACAGCAAGTTAGGGAAAAGCAAGAACTATGCTATGCTTTCTGGAAGAATGTGTGTGCTGTAACCCATATATAATACAGAACCAAGAAGATAACTATATGCTTCACTCATATGCTTACAGAAGTAAGGACTTAAGTAAGGTAGAAGAGAGAATCTGGTCTTCCTACTAATTGCCATGCTTTACATAAGGTGAGAATCAAACTGAGAGTTGGGACAACAGATACTTGAGTAAGTAGTAAATACATATTTAAAATATTCCACGGGAAAACCTATCTCCCTGGAAGCACAGGAGACTGTTTATTACCTCTAATTGTGTCTGATACTTCAATGTCACCAGAAGAAAAAGACAGTGAGCTTTCTTATTAGTTGCTATCAGAAAGCTAACTAGAAGGAGCAAAAACCTGTAAATGAGACAACTCCATTCCTCCACACAAAGGAGCGTGAGAGCAGAGCCACACTGATAAGAGCACAGACAACGCATGCCGCCACCAACTGAAGCCACCCTAGAGGGCTTGGCTGTGTGGGCTGTTTGGAAATGCAGGTAACAGCTTGCCTACATGAGGAACATATTACAAAATAAAGTAGGGTGCACTCTGCACATACCTGATTGTTTTCCTACCAATTTACTCTGGAACCGGTCTCAGTAAGGTTTAGCTCAGCCCACCACTACAGTGGGCTTACAAAAGGAAACTAATGGGTGCCCTTGTGGGCAGCTAGTAGGGAAAAAACTGTTCCGTAGAAGGTCAAAACTGGACCCCTGACCCCGTTTACTCTACATTGCAATCTCTCCAAGAAATGGATTGAAGAAGCTGGCTGCCTTTCTTCCATGCAATTTATCTGCTGCTAAATGCAAGAGTCCTCTTCAGGTCCAGACTGCTCTGCTTCACTACTTTCTCTTGCTTCGTGGCTTTGCACTCCAAAACTTGTTCAAACTTCCTCATACACCTTTACAATTGCATAAGGAGAAAAGCGTTAAGGGGTTTTCTCCCTGATTTTGAGAAAATATTCTGAACTTTGACCATCTGCTCACAGAGGTTTGTAAGCAGACAACAGATACGGTGCAAAAAAAGCCAGAGTGAGAGGAACCACAGTAATGACCACTGTGGTCTTTCAGGACTCTTTACTGGGATGATTACAGACAATAAATCCCACTTCCATCACTGACTGTCTTCAAACTACAATAATGCTTAGAAAACACAGGGAGAGACCCAGAGTAGCATTGCTCAGGTCTGTAAATGTCCAAACCTCAAAAATCTAATTTTCTTGTTAAAAGCTGCTTTTTATAGGAAGCTGCAAGCCTAGAGCTACATTAATAAATAATCAACTCTCAACAGCAGACAGCAGCAATTTATTGCAACCCCTGATCACACTCACAAACACATCCAGCAACTGCTTATCACAGGAAATAAACAATAAATTGTGAATTGATACATTCTTTTGATTTATTTTCTCTAATCTGCAAATCATTACACCTTCACTGCTACCGATAATACAAAACTGTGTTTACTTTTCATTTTGATCTCTAATAATGGGAGATCATGGGACACTGAAGATAAAACTGTGAAGGAATCAACATGCAGTTAGAAATATCCAGTGGGGCTTTAAAATAAGAAGAAGCCAGGCAGGAGGAGGCATACCTGGGGTTTTAGTCATTCCATCCAAAATCGGATCACAGCAATCATCAGTGAAGAAGAGGTTATTTGTGATTAGTATCAGAGTTGGTGGTTGGTTAAAAAGGCAGGAAAATTAGGTAAAACAGAAAAATCATGTTATTTAGAAGCAGAGAATGGGCCACACAAATCATGAAAATTTCTAGAATAATGTTACACGCATGCTTTTATATTAATGTTGGCTTTCATGCTTTCAGATAGTACTTCTGGCTTGTTTTCCTTGAAATAATTTGATCTACATTGTACAGGCTTTCTGATTAAACAAATTCATGTGCTGTTTCACACAGGCTTTTCTGTACTTTTTAATACAAAAGAAACCCTGAGCTGATTTGTCATCAGAACTACGTTAAACAATGCTCATGATGGATTAGTGTACCTCTGATAGTCCCTGAACACCTACTACAGCAAGAATGTCAAAATAAAACTACAATACCTCTCCAAATAAAAACCTTGCTACTTTAGTTCTGCTTATCTAAGAGAAATCTGACACTTGGCATGGGCTCCTTTCATCTGCATTTAAATTAAAGCAGGTCAGTGGCAACAAATATACAGGATGCAGCCAGACTTGAATTTTCTCTAGGAGGTTCACACATATTTACTTCAATTAGAATAAACCATGACTATTTTAACCAAGGGTCCTTTGGTTCCTAAATGACACATTGTGGAAGGAACAAAATACTAGTTGCCCCCATCTTCCAAGATCTACAAATGAAAACAAATCATAAAGGAAAAGGTATGTTCACAGCAATTGTCCTGTATTTCTATATAGTATACTCCAGTGATCTCTCCAATTGATCTGTGAAGTCCAGCTATTCAATTCTCATAGCCACTATGAAACAAAGGTAAAACAAAATACTTTCTATCTTACAAAATGTGCCTAGGTGTCTCCAACATAGTCACATTTGAGATACATCTTGACTACTATTGAATTAGTTTCTTTGTTGTATTCTTAGAATGTCACCCACTTTTGTCTCAGACCTGGGTCACTATTTGAAACAAGTCCTGAAAGCAAGCTGGCTGATGTTTATGCACCAGACCTTCATCCACCATGTACCTTTGTAAACAGACTCCTCAGTAAATGTGGTCTTTTATTTCTTCCACACTGCAGCTGAGAATCCTAAGCTGTATACTGATAACACAGAATTCAGACAAAAGATGTCCAAGAAGTATTTCAGAATAAAGTGATACCTTAATCAGTTGAAACAGATCTCAGACTTCATAAGGGCTATTGATAAAGAAAACAGATACACTTTACCTAAGTACCAGTGATGCAGGGCTGATCCTGCTATGACAAGCAGTTCTGCTTTCCTCACACCTCTGCAATGCTTTAAAAACAAAACCAAAACTATTCAAAGAATAAGAGGTGCGTATGTGGCACACTACCAATTATTTCTACCACCAAACTTGGGAGTGGTTACAATCCTACAGATATAATCTCACCATTCAGTGATACATGTTCTATGGATATTTATTTTGGCACTTACCTGTGGATGCTACTTTGATAATGAAAAATCGAATTTACTTGCTCCCACAATGGGCGTGGACATCATGAGGTCAGTAGATGCCTATTAAAAGAGATTGCAAAATACTATTGTCTTTTAGAGTCATGTTGAAGACTATGAAAAAGTGGTAGAAATTTTGATCAACTTCACAGGAAAAATTTAAATCTGGTAAGTTTCACTATGATTGAAATTCTGCTTGACAGATGTTACCACTATGGAAAAGTAGCCAATTTCAAAAAGTTATAAAGGCATCATTTTCACGACTTTGTGGCTGTCATGGGAAGCCACATGGGAAGCAAGCTAACCAGTCAGCTCAGTAGTATAATTAGTCCTTGAGATTAGACAGTGACTCAGATCTCAGCAGCCATATTACTCTGTTTACCATTGCTATGTTCAGCTAAGACATCTCAGAGTAGTTGTCAAAGGTGCTGTGCCCCACGGAGGGGGCTCTGTGCTTGATGGGTTCTGAAACTCATTCATCCAGTGCCACCGGAGGATCTTTGCAACTCATTTTAATGCACTGTTTCAGCCTCTCCTTGGTCTCCAAAGGAGACCAAGAACAGTTGTGTTGGACAGGGTTTGTGCATTCACATCCCTTAAAATATTTGCGTACCATCCACAGTAGTAACATGAAACTCAGCAGACTGCAAATCTTGGTCTCCAACAGCTGCATAAATATTCATGCAGTGGCCGGCACCACACTCGGTGCTGCCAGCAGCATCCAGTTAGGAACTTAACTCAGGTGTGTCCATAGAAGCCGCAGTGACCATGGTATAATCACACCCGTCAGTCCTTCTAAAAATTCCATATTCACTGAGCTAATTGACAAGCTCAATCTGAAGCAAGCCAAATTGCATGCTGAATGATCCTTTGAAATGATGATAAATCAAATGACAAAAAATGATATACACATACACACACTCCACTTTTTATACATACTTTACATGTGGATACAGATACATAGAGATACTGTTGAGAATAATCCTGTATATTCATGGATCCCAGATTTTGACACTGACAAAAGGAATCTGCTTTAGATGACACAGTGCTTGGATCTCAGATTATTTTCTTTTATTCGACCTTACAGACAAGCCTGATGTTCACTTCAAACTATTGACATTTTCTCAACCAAACAGGTTCTTTATCCTTTTCATGTTTCTTTATTTGATGCTTGGAACATGCAAGATAAAAGGTTGTTTCAAAGCAAAAAAAATATTACTTCTGTTTCAAAAACCTATCAAGGAAAATTTAGTACAAACATAGAAAAAGTTTTGTCCCTTTCATTTCCATCTGGTGGAGTCCACCCAAGAACTGGGCAGTTTGTTACTGACAATAGGCCTGGGACCTCACAGGCCCTGCTCTGTTTGCTTCACCTAGGGCCAAGCGAAGTCATCTCAGCTATTTGGAAATGAGTCATTCCTATCAACAGCAATAAAAAGATCTTGGTGGAAAGGGGACCTCGACATTAATGAAATTATGAAGTGGCTAGTAAATGGTCATGAATTGCATTCAGAAAGCCTAACCCATATTCAATTAAATTCAAATGGTGCTTTTGTACGAACTTCACACAACAGTAGAGTACAGTAAAATGCCCCTTTCCTACTCATCTCCCCAGCACCTAGAGGTATTGAGTGTTGAAGATTCTTTCTAAATATTTTTAACTGATTTGCATATTACAGGGCGTTGTTCTCCAAAAGGTGTGTTTCAGCTATTCCTCAGATGCATCTGACAAGAAACTTTATATATCTCAAGTTGTTTTATCAATCAGATGCAATACCTGTATTAAACAGATACAACTTAGACCGAGTTTTCAAAAACAGCCTTATAAATTGAATGTGTAAATGTATAATACATTTATAAGATAGATAACAAATTTAGCACATTCCAACTCCATATAAAATGAGGATTTTGTTTATTATAGTAGGTGGTCTTCAAACATCCCTCTCTGTACAAATTTAGTTCAGTCATAGCAAGTAAACAGCAATTTCTAAATGTATTTTCATTGGATGCTTGCTGTTTGCACAGCCTTTCTGTACCACAATAAACCACCTCTGCTTCACTAGGAATGGCTAATACATGACTAAAGAAAATTCTCCTCAAAAGATGAGAGTTAACTCAATGTCTTAAAGCAAGGGTTCCAAGGAAACAGATCTAAGCTAAAACCAATTAGGTAGAACTATACAAGACACACTATAAGTTTAGGGATCAAAAAATTACCACTCCAACCTACCAAAGACAGCTAGCGACAGAACATTAACTTGGGCTTAATTAGCTTTCATGCTTTTAATTTAAATCACACATCCTTTCCACTTCAGACTGAAAAAAGAGAGCTCTAGAATCACACAATAGTTATTCAAACATGACAGAAAGGCAACAGAATTTCCCATCCAATGCCGCCAAGCATCTCCCCTGCTTCTGTGCAACCCACAAAACACAGAGGTAAATGCAACCCTGTGTGTTACTTCTCATGGATGTCCCCTTTCATGGCTGCTTTCAGGAGAGAGTTAAGAGGGAAGGGATAAATGATGCCAGCTCTACAAGCCCAGGGGAATCCCAGAAGCAATCACCCCTGCATCCACGGGCAACCATGTGCCAGATCCAACAGCCGTGCCATCATTCTACTCCCTTCTTTCTACAACGTGTGGATCCCACACAAGACAAGCTGCTATTCCACAGCTCCATCACACCAGCAGACCAGCAGCAGCTGTGGTGTAAAGCCTGGCCCTCTTCATTCCTTTCTGACCTTGCTGCTTCCTCTGACACCATCTGCAGAAAGCTCCAAGGAGAATCAGCCATGAGATCCAAAGAAAGATGAACAGCTTTTAGCCTGTCAGACACTCGCTGCACAGATATGGAGGGAAAAGGGAGACCAATAAAGCGTGGATACTGTGCTCAGACCTTTAAAAGCAAACAAAACCTAACACAAGCAGAGATGGTAATTTTACTCTGTAATAGTTTTGATAGAAGAAACAGGAGAATCTTGTGTGATATCCTTCTAGGAAGTTTTTTTCCTGATTAAACACAAAGATTTCCCAAATCAGTGGTGTTACAGGCTGGTGAAGCCCATGCACAAATCAGAGGAATTTGGTAAACATCTCCAGTATTACAGCTTGCCTGACACGATTAGGGGCTTCCTAAAATTCCCTCTGTGTAACCCACACAACAGCATTGCTCAAGTAAGGGATGTCTTTTCTAAACATCAGTTTCACTTCCATACAATATCAAAAATCATGGACCCATGAGTCTTATTCAGTCATCATTCTTACCCTATCGTCTTCAGTGATTGTTGAGTGCAGATCCAAGCTCAGAGCAGCACACTATTCACAGCAGGATAAAATATGGCAAATCCCACCCTGAAACTTCTGTCCCTTAAGAGAACAAGACTGGGATCTCTGTTTTAATGCAGAAGATAGAAGAGACTTTTTTATGACAATGTATGTCCTCACCCAAATTAGCTGTGTTCTCTGACCCCAAGCCTCCTCATTGATAATATGAGGCCATAATACCAACTTAATGACACCTACCAAGCACTTTCTGGTGCAAAATGCTAAGGCCAGTCAGTAATACAGGTGAAAGAGAAACACTATTGCTTCCGATTTCTACCTTCACACTCTGTGTATTGGAAGTTAGAGCAACTTAATTTTCAAAAACTGCAGAAATCTGATATCAGATTTTTATGAAGAGCTGGATAATGAACACTTACGTAGAAGGAGCTGTTTGATTATCGGTCCAGTACTTCAATAGCTATTCACATCAAGCCCATATGAAGAGGTATTTACATACATATACATGCACTTATACGGGTTTATTTCTTTCATTATCTACTGTGTTTTAACTTACATACCTATTCTACATGCAACGTTCCACAATTTATCAAACAATGGTCTTAAAAAATAAGTAAGCACAGAGCTGGTGCTCTTCTGATGAAGTAGGTCTGTGGAAACGGTAACCCACAAGTTCCTATCTGAAGTGTGTGAGGAAGCTAATACATATTCTAGTCTTGCTTTGTGGGAGAATTGCCTTTTTTAGTGGTCAGCCTCATACAGACTGTTATTACATTTGACACATCTGCAGACTCTCGTAATGCTTCTGCAGTGGTACAATGAAATACGTATTTATGAGGGGTTTAAACTCCTAATGAAGAGCTAGCTGGTAGTTGTGAAGGAAGAACACCTGCCACTATTAATATGAATAACAACACAGCCTGTCTTGACCTCACAGAAGTCCTTCACCTTTTAATGTAAAGCAGGGTAAAACCAATGAATGCTAAACTGCAACCGTCACAAGAGGCAAAGCATCTAGTGAAGGGCATTAATCAGTAAGTATATTAGCAGAGTAATATCTATGGGACTTCATCTTGACTTCAAATGACACAAAGTCTGCAGCTCCCCTCTGAACACAGAAATGGGTGTAAAGAGCAGACAAGCAGCCACCCTGCCCCCTGGTCTTGCCTCCTGCTCCCCCCCGACCACTAATACTGCCATTTCTTCCACAAAGCCCAACTGGAAAATGGTTATTTTTTTGACTTCATGGAGGTAAAAAATGCCAGACCAGGTGCTTGTCTCCTCCTTTGGGTCAGCCAGCAGTGCCTGCCAGCCACTCTAGAGAGGGAATTGCTACCCACTAAGAAAGTGCCTGTCCCTCTCTGGCCATCTACAGAGAGCTGGCAGCTGCTCCATGCAGTGGTGTGCTCACACTGGGAAAGTGCTGATACCTGTTCAGGGCAGCTTAGTGGCCCACTTGAGGGATGAGACAGGTCCATATGAGCCATAGCCTGGGCTGGATTTGGTCCTCTGTGTCAAGCAAGAACGCATGCAAAGCAAACACAGTATTCATTCACGTTTCTGGAAAGACCCTAAATTCCAGAATCCACAGGTTGCTAATCAGGTTTGGAGTGCATTTTTTAGGAATTTATTTCCTACATGACAGAAATACTTGTATTTTAGAAACTTCTGTTCTTTTATCCACATGGCTTTCCAGGTCTTGTATTGTTTTAAAGCACTACAAGTTTTCTCCATTTCAGGTATCCACTTAAAAAAAAAAGAGGAAATGCTTAACTGTGTTTCTTCTGCTGTGCACAATCCAGTAGTCTGACCGTTAAAGGTGTCTAGCTGTTGACAAGAGAACTGCCTTACATTTAAAGATGGGGCAGGGTGGCAGAAAGAGCAGCAAATTGCTCTGTGTTTAGTAAGTTCAATGTGAAGCTGTTGAGCTGCCTTTTGTACTGACAATAAATAAGCAGAGCTTACTTTGAGCTTGGAGAGAACAGGGGAAGTGCTGTTGCACCCTAAACCTATGTGAACTTGTACATGCAACGTAATGAATTGCTTGCATATTAAAGAGACACCGTGGAAAATTGGTTCAATTACCTGTTCCTCAGGTAAGAGGCTCTTCAATTTTATTGAAAACTTTTCAGAAACCTTTAAGAAATCACTTGCCACTCTGCAGGCTAGCAGCAGGTTCATTTCAATTTTTCATTTTTTTAAATACTGTTACTGTGATAATTAATCAACTGCAACATTGGTCATTGATAGGTAGCTGGTATGTGCTATTAATGCCTCTGTCTTACAGGTGAGAAAACTAATTTCACAAAGAATGTCTCTTTTATCCAGAAAGGAAGGACAAAAGAGTATCAAAAAGCTACCGCCAAACAAATGTTTTACCAAAACAGACTATACAGGGTTGTGAAGCTCTTTCATGCTCTCTGCATCTCTGCATGCATCTTCTAGATTTCCTCATGAAGGTTGGGAGTTTGAAAGCCACACGCTTTCCTTTGAATTCACTTCTCCTTTTTGGCATGTCTGCAGCCCCCGTTGTCTGTCTGAAAGTAGTGAAGAAGGGAGGTGGGTTGGGGCAAAGGAACAGGGCAGGTAAGCTGGCAGACAGGATGCTTCATGCTGTTTCTTATCACTCAAAAAGACCTACTATTGCCTCAAGCTGGACTAGCATTTCCCCAGAACTCAGGATTTCTGGTATAGATCTGAGACACTCTGCATCTTACTAATGTCCTGTCCATACTGTGTTTTTTATCACTTACTATTCTTCCCAACAAATAGGAAAAAAAAGTGAGATCTTAGAAAGTTACTTTCCATAAACCAAGAATTTTAAACATACCATCTCCTACACCAGGGTCCTCAAACTGTTTAACCAGGGGGCCGGCGCGGATGCAGTGGCAGGCAGTCATCTGCGGCTGCTTGGTTTCCCACCCCAACCCCTGGTGGGGGTGGACGGGGGGTTCTGTAAATACCGGGGGCCGGACTGAGGACCCTGGGGGGCCGTATCTGGCCTGCGGGCCGTAGTTTGAGGACCCCTGTCCTCCACATTTTTGCTAACCCAAGGCTTTCAAAAATCCTAAGCCATTTTTCTTTCCTTCCTCCAAATCACAGTGTAAGGTTAAAAGAGCTTATACAAGATTAAAGAAACACTGTCTTTTAATTCTGAAGAAAAGTTCCCAGTAATTTTTAGTTCCCAGAGATTAGTGCTTTAAAAATCCTTTAACATAGGAGCACAGTTAGCTAGAAAAATGGTAGAATCTTCAGGTCAAAAGAAGAAGAAAGATGCTCTTAAAAAACCTGGACTCTAAACCAATAGGAATTTTTGATTCTCTGATAAAACTAATCAAATGTTCCAGACAAACAGATAATTTTTATGAAAAATACAATTTAATCACATACTGAATTTTCTATCAAATTTTAAGGTGAAGTCAGCCCTGAACAGAGAGGATAAAACTGGGAGAGACAAGCATGTCATGGAGCTACTAAACTTTTTATAAGCTTTCTGTACCACTCTGGGCTGCCTTTTTTCTTTCAAGGGACTACATAAAATACAGTCAGAGCAAAAGTTACTTTGTGTAACATTTTAGTAAAACAACTATTTACAAACTGCCAGAAAAGCAACTGGAGAAGTTTTCCTACCTCCTCTACATTTGCTTGCGCTGGAACAATACATAGAATTTATGAATTCTGAGTGAGGTCCTTACTTCTGTTGTCACATTATAATGTTGATGTGAAGGGCCAGATCTGTGTAAAACTCCCAGTTTTGCCTGAGAAGACAAGATAGATATGGCTGACCATGCAAGTGGCTTCCCCTAGACCATCTCAGATCTTGATGCACAGGAGATGGTATGCTGCAGAGGGAGAGCGCTGTAAATTAAGATACCATCCCCTCCACTGTTCTCACCAACCGTAAGTTTCCAAAATCTACCAGAGGACTTTTCTGTCTTCAAAGGAGGTCAACATCCAGCGAACACAGCTATCTGAGTTGAGCTGTCCCCTTCTCCTGGGCAGCTCTGCTTTGTTTATGGCAAGCAACCACAGGATCTTCTCTTTGGTGTCCCTTGCCCAGCTGCACCCCAGACTTGATACACATCTTTGGGCAGCTCACTGAGCCCTGTTTTCTACCTGCAAAACACAGCTAACAGGTAACAGCATTTCAAAGAACTATTTGCTTCAGTGGTTACATTCTTGAGTAAAAACAGTTATATGGGTGTGAGAAAGCTGCATTAATACACAGCCACCAAACCTAGAGACTGGAATTTAAGTTTGAGATTTAACATTCCACAGAAACAGGCAGAAGGAACTATGTGTACTATTTAAAGCCATGCAACGTATACCAAGACAAAAGCTTCTGTCAGTGTGTTTGTAGGTGCTTCTGAAGATAAAGTGGTTTGGACAATTGCAGTTTTAAACGTTAGATAGACAGACATACCATACATGGCATTCAGTTTATTGACATTTGTTGAAATCAAATGCAGGTTTTCAGCACAAAAATAGTTATCCTTTTAGTTATATCCCTTTTCTTCTTTCTCATTTCATCTACAGTTGTATGTAGTCTGAAAGCTTTCAGGTTTTGCCAGATGAACTGAGTAGTTGTAGTTTGAGATTTCATTTAAGGTGCATCTTAAAGGCATTTGGAAGGTGAGAAAGCTGTCACCAGCTTCTGAAACAAATCCAGATGATGTCAGAATAACTACTAAACAAAAAACCAAAAGCTTAGCTGATGTCTGCAAAGCACTTTATAAACCTTAACACATCATCATATGCTGTGAATCAATAAGCATGCATAGCTCTAATTTTACTACAAGATAAGGAGTAGGTTTGGCTAGACTAAACATCAGTATCACAGTATGCATGGACAATCTAAAGTGTTAAATTAACACACACACTACTTTGTAAACCTGTGGAATCTACAGTCAGTTCCTGATATATTCCAAACCATAAAGCATAAACAAACCCATGGGAAGTGATTAAAAACAACTTGATACATACCATTTTTCAGCCTTGTGTGGTTGTCGTTGCATTCCTCTTCTGAATAATCCTACTGATATCTAAAAGGTTCGACTACAATTTAATCATTAAAATAATTATAATGCTGCTGCTGCTAGGGGCCTGACTCCACAATAATCTGAGTACACTCAACTGTCTTCACAGAAGCTAACTACTCTTAAGGCTGGAAGACTGGCACTGGTAAGCACTGCAGAAGCGCTGCATAGTCAGCAGAGAGCTGGAAGGAAAACAGTTAGCTTTCGTGGTCCCTTTCTCCAGCTGTCATCTTCAGTTGTTCCTACTCTTAATTATTAAAACAAACAAACAAACAAACAAAAAAAAACAAAGACAGATTTTCCTGAAGGACGCTGCAGCTGCAGCCCTACACCTATGACCAGGATATTTACAGAATACTTCTTTAATGTTACTTTTCAAACAAACAATTGCTGTTTCTCACAAAGTTAGGTGTTGTTAAACATAATTAGGAGCAGAGGAAGCCTGCTCAACACATGTGAATATTGCCCATGCCACAGAAAACACCTGCACATCAGCTCCCACAGCATGAAATGTCAGCAGTAGTCTCAAACCAGACTGAGCTGAGTTGTAATGCACTGACACAGGCAGAGATTGTGTATGTGCTGCGCAATCTATGCAAGCCTTGCTTGGTCATGCTTCCCTCCCTCACCAAGTAGAAGGTGGTTAAAACTGGCACACTTCACACCTGGTAAAAAATATATAGCCAGTTGTTTTGCAAGACAAAAAGTGGGGAACTAATGGCTGTTCTGAGTCAGCAGACTTTCTTCTGGAAGACCTTTGAGCCATCTCTTACAGAAGCCATGAAGGAAAAGCAGTCCATACATGGCACAACTGAAAATCCTCTTACCAAGGCACATGAAGATTTTATCTCATTAGCTGCTCTGTCTGTTTTGCAGGTTTACAATTGCCCTCTTTTAATTTCAAAAGAATGCTTCAAATTGCTGTGACAACACTGTACAAAAGAGCATGGTGCTACACAATTAGCTGAGCATAGAAGGAAATATCAAAAATTACTATGTACAAAGATTTGATAAGAGCACAAAACAGAACTGGAATAAAGAAAAATGTAGTTGCTTAATAGTTGCTTTATAATAGCGTGTATTGGAAGTAAATGTAGTTAAATTTAGAAAGTAGCACGATTTTTAATTAGCAGCATGCTTCCTTATGGTGTATGCCTGTGTCTTGGAACAAAGGCTGAGTTGACTATCTGATACAGAAGTGTTATTTTGAAAGTCACACTTTAAACATATTTTTTTTTAACTTTTCTGTACTGCAGCTTGTAGCCCAAACTTTCCACTCAGACTGTGAGCAAAAGAGCAAAAGAGAGAAATCACATTTCTGTAACAGGATAGAAAGCTTGCCTGTCTCCCTGCTCTGCTCCACAGGTGTTCGCTACTTTCACTCTCCAGCAGCCCAATGGATCACTTAAACATTTTTATCTGGCCTTTTCTTTATTTTTAATATTGCATTTTGCTGCTTCTTTTCAGCCACTGCAAGGAAGTAGGTCCAAAAATTTGTCTGTGTTTCCCAACTGTATTGGCAGGTCTGATGAGCAATGTGTTTTCTACACACACGAAACCTAAGACATTTGAGTATAAAGAAATTAAAAGTAGTTAGGATGTGGTTGCCTTTACTGTGGTAAGAACTGTAGAAAGGAGCAGTGGTGCTGATATCGTACGTAGGCTGCAGTATCTTGCCGGTTACCCTAAAACTAACTGAAAGTGGCAAAAGCTGGTCAATACCCAACGTTGGAAAGACTGCGTTCGAGGTGTGTGTGTTTGAAATGGTGCATGCAGTTGACAGTCTACATATTCTTTCGCGTGTGCATGTGAGTACCGCCCATACGAACAGTCTATAAACCCACACCGGGAAATCTGCTCTCTCCGTTGCCAGCGGCCGGCGCGCAACACCCGGCCCCGGCGCAGCGGCGGAGGTCCGAGCGCTTAAGGCGGTGGGTTTGCGCGGTCCCGCAGGCAGGGCCGCTGCGGGCCGAGCCCCCCGGGGCTGCCGGCGGGGTCGGGAGCGAGGGACGCGTCTGCGGCCGGGACCTGCGGGAGCAAACGCTGCCGGGCGGGGGCCGGGCGCCGGGCGGCCGCCGGCTCTCGGGGATATGCGTGCAAAGCGGGGCCCCGCCGCATCCCGCTTCGGCGGCGCGGGGGACCTGGCACCGCGGGCGAGAACTGCCAGCTGGGCGGCGGTGCGCCTGCAGAGCGAACGCACCTGCGGGAGGGCCCGAGCGGGGCAGGCAGGACACGGGGCAGGCGCGGCGGCGGCGCGGCGGGGCAGCGCGGGAGGCCGGGGAGGCCCCCGCCGTCGGGGCAGAGCCCGCGACCCCGCCGGCAGCGCCGCCCGCCGCGCCCCCGCCCCTTCCCGCCTGACGGCGGCGGCGAGCTCCCGCCCCGGCAGGACGAGGCGTGTCCCCCCGCGGGCGCGGGCAGCCGGCGGGGCCGGTGGCCGCTCCTCGGCGGGCGGCAGGTGTGCGGCGGCGGGGACAGCCGCCCGCCCCGCCGCCCCGCGGCCCGCCCCGCGCTCCCGCCCGCCGCTGAAGGTACGAACAGGGCCGCGGCGCGGCGAGGCGGGCGGTGCTGCCCGCGCGGGGCGACCGTTGGGGTCTCCTGAGGGGCCGCGGGCCGCGCTGAGTCCGCAGCGCCTCGGGCGGGGCCGGCCCCGGCTTTCCGCGGCCGGAGGGAGCCGTGGCGGGGAGCCCTCCCGTCGGGCGGCCCCGCCGGGGGCCACTTTGTTTGGGAGGCCGAGGAGCGCGGCGTCCCCCGGAGGAGGACCCCGGCGGCGGCTGGCACCCGAGCGCCCCTTGCCAGCACCTGTGGCCGGGGGCGGCGCGGAGCGCCGTGTCCCTGTCCCGCAGGCTCCGAGTGGGCGCGGGGAGCCGGCAGGAGGTTCGCTGCCCCACAGCTCCTTCCCCAGCGTGGTGGAGGTGCGTGGGGAAGGAGCGGGCCCCCCCGGCCCGCAGGCGGCGGCTCCCGGCCCCCTGGTGCCGCGATCCCGGGCCGCGGCGGGTGGATCCTCCCGTCGGCTGGAGCGTCGAAGTGCTGACAGCCGCTTTCCTGGTACGCACTGATTGCGCTAACGTCAGACGGGTGTCGGGCTGGCTGGAATGTGCTCAAGGAGCGGACGGTAAGGATGGAAGAATGAATTTCTCTTACCTAAATAATGGGGAAAGGGATGAAGCCATAGCCAGACCGGGCCATGGTGATTCTCAGCTGTGGCTAAAGGTAAATGCTTTCATAGGCCAACTGCAGCATTTTACGGCTAGCTGCTAGCTACTCGTTAAGATGTGCTGCTGCATCTCATTCTTGTCCTTAGCTCTGTGCAGATCTCCCGGGTATCTCTTCCTAGAGATACTGCTTTTTACTTGCACGAGTGGTCGTCCGTCACGTTTAACCCGATCCTTTCATTCTTGTGACAGGACCTGAGGCCACAGTGCAATACATTTCTGAAGGCCGTGCTTTTACTAAGCAAAACCTCATAAACACTACAAAACTGCACTTCGCTGCTGTTCTCTGTATATACACTTCGGTTTTGTTTCATGAGCTATTTTAGTAATTTTTTTTTTTTGCAAGCCAGTCATTATTCTGTGCTACTGTGTTTGAGACATTTCTGTTACAGACTGCCACTGACATCTTCATCAGATGAGGTCTCTTAATTGAGCAAAACAGTGGCAGAGACCGTGGACCTGCAGCCCATGGTTTGCTGAAATCTTTGGGTTTCAATTTTGTAATAAGAAGGAAACCCTGAAAGCTATTGCGGTGCAGTCTCATCAATCGACTTCCCTTTGATGGTACATCAGTTTAAGTCCACTTACCTTAGTTTTTCAGAAAACTTCTTAAATGAAAACGGTACTGCTAAGACAGAATTAAGTGTTTGCCCTGCACATGTACTCAGGGACACATCATTTTAAGAGGGGATTTAGTTACAGGTTATTTGAAGATAGACCTTGTAATAGTAATGAATAAAATACCTTATTCATTTCTAAAAAGGAAAGATTTTTGTAACTTTTAATGCGGAGGAGCATCTGAGCCCATTTGCAATAGAATTAGTAACAAGGAGGAGGAGAAAAAAAAATCATACACCACCTGACTAGGCAAAGTCTATTCTGAACAGGCATAATTCCTTGGTATTTGATGTCTTGACTCTAAACCAGGAATCATGGTTGTGTGTAGCTATGGATTTTTTTTTAACCCTTCTTGCATCTGGTCTGGGGAGGAGTAAAGAAAAGTTAGATAGGCTTTTATAATTAGCCTAGTTTATGACTGAATCCTCAATTTCAATTAAGACTTTGGTTCATAGGGAATGAGTTTTATACCTGTAAAGTCAAGAGTGGATTTTTGCTATCAAGTGAAACAAGATTAAGTGTTGTTTGCAAGGCAGTAGCTCACTCCTGGTAGGGAATAGCTTAACTGTGTAGAATCTTTGTATCCAACTTTATCGCAGCTACAACCTTAAAGTTAAGAGGAAGTTGATTAGCACAACAATTGACCTCAGATTTTGGACTTTTGAGCAAAGTAGTTGTGGCAGGGATTTTGTGCTTCTTTAACTTTGAATAGCAAACAAGCAGCTTTAAATATTTCCAGCACACTGCAGTTACAGAAGAGTGTCTAGCCTGGGAATAGGAACAGGATTTTTGCTTCAAGGTGGTGCCTGTCAGTGTAATTGAGATGCTTGGCAAAGAGCGAGCTAGTGGTGTCCTGAGCTACAAGAAGCAGCCCTGTCTGTGCTTAGTTTTGAGCAGTCTGTTGTCTTGACGTTTCAATTTGTGTTTGACCAAAATTATTCCAAGAAATTAAGGAAGCTGTTCTCTTTTTGAGGCTTCTTAAAACTTTAAAATGTCATATACAGGAGTGGTTTGTTCTAGTATGTGCAGTTTTATTTTTCTGTTTCTTAATGCAAAAGTATTGTGTGCAAGAGCTGTGAACAGAAGGAGAAAGCACAGGGCTGGAAAAAATGAAAGAGATTATATTTATGAATAAAAAGAAATCCTTATGCAAATCCTAATTGCTGTCTTAGTTAGGGGTTCCTTTTCTTGTGCTATGTCCATTTATCTCAGTAATCCATGTGGCTATCATTGTGTTTCCTCAGGAAACCACTGGCTAAAGCAGTACTACTTTTCCCTAAAAATGCGTAGGGAGGAAGGACAGTCAAGTTCTGGCCAGAGCAACAAGGCACTTCATCCCCTCCCATGATGTAAGAACTAACATGTCTGGAGGGTAGAAGAGTTACAGGATGGGCAGAAGTACAGAATCTAAGCAAAGTTTTATTCTTTGCAACTCCAAACCCACAATAAAAGTACAGTTCAGTGAAAAATAATACTGTGGGTTTGGTTGTTCTTTGAGGGGGTTGGGGGAAGGAGACAAAGGAATTTGCCTGTACATTATAGGTGAATTTAATGGCAGGCTCAGCTCAGAATAACTCTGGCAACCTCTTTTGTGTCTTGGTCTTCCCTCACTTTTTAGTGATGCTGCTCAGTTGGCAGATGAACAGATGCTTTGAGAATTTTCCATCAGAGGAAAGGTTAGTGGTAGGAGGAATGCCTCTGTGTGAAGGAGCTATGGAAAGTTTGAGAATAGGGCAGACGAATGAGTTCATAAAGTCTGCCATTTGTTTTTAAGAGAGTCATAATGCTGAGAGATAGTATAGTGCTGTCCTACTGTACAGTCTGTAAATCTTCCTTCTCTGGATTTTGACTTTTGCTGCCTGTTTTCAGTGTTAGCAGATGTGTTGGTACGAGTTTTAAAATAATGTGAGATGCCATTCTGTTTTAGACAAGATTACATTTCTATGTAGTGACAAAAGAAAAGAAAAGAAAAAATACAGAAATTTATTATTTGCAAAGACAAGAACTCTTGTTAAGCAGACTCATGGTCTTCCTGCCCTGAATTTGTATACATGCATTATAAGCTTGTATATGTGTTGACAAGTTTGACATTACTACAGATTGACTTTTGTCCGCCTATTAAAGTCCAAACATCATTTGGTGAAATAATTGTTCTCTACTTTTTTTATATCCTTCATCTGATTTATTTAGTCAGATCATGGATTTATTTAATTTTATCCATTGTGCACCAAAGACCATTTTTAAAATTTCTTCCTGAATGTGCATTTAACGCAAGTATTGTGTGTGATTTCTGAGTGTCTCATAAAAAACTAACTGAATTTTGCAAGACCTGCAAATCTTGCATAGATGCTAGGGCAAATACGATTTAGATGCCTGCTAGTTCTGGGTATCCTGGCTGGATTTGAAATTCTCGGCGGCGGCTGTTTCTGCAGCAAAGCAGAGAGTGTCTCCTCGCATTTGTTGCTCTGCTTCTGTGTATTTCATCCTGGCTATTCAGAAACCAAAGTGCTAACAATTAGTAGGCATTTGCGAAAACTTTGAAAGAAGTCAAGTTTCAGCTTTGCACAGGAAATGTAGACTTGAGAAGGAATTCACTTTGCCAGGGGGGCTTTCAGTGTCTGTACGGCAAGATCACTTTTTTCCTTTCTCCCGCCCTTACACTTAATTCACATATACCCTGCAACTTCTGCAACACACAGAGCAAAGCCTGTCCTTTCATTTACCAGGCTTATTGACTTCTCAGAACATAGTTTTTTGCATGGACTGTACAAGGTAGAAGACTTTAGAAAAAGATACTGTATGAGCATATAGCTATGAACTATTGTTAATACAAATGCAAATTTATTTCTGAATGTGAAATAAAAACTAAGTTCATATTTGGCAGTAAATAAATAATTATCTGTTGAGATCTGATCTGGTGAAGTACTATACACCAGTCATTTCCACAGACTTCGTTATTAAAATAAGACCTGCTATTTAGAGGACTTGACCCAATACTTCATGTAGTAAAATACAAGAAGCCATCATTCTTACAAATAGTATTCACAAATACTCAAGTTAAACAGATGAAAATTACTGACGGTAAAATATGTAAGGACAGATTTTTAAAATGGAGCAAATGACCAGCAAACTGTTACTCTCTGAATGCATTTTAAAGCTTTGCACAAGCCAACAAACACGTTGACACCTAAAATTAGTAAAAATGATTAAAAAAGAAAAAAAATTAAACCCATAAGACTAGAGTCTAATGTCAATATTTATTCTCTCTTAAACAGACACAGTATTGATGGTTATTTGTAAGGTGCCTTTTTTTACTTAATGCATAAGTACAGCACAAAAGGGTGGTTTAGAAATCTGTTGATAGAGATCTTAAGATGACCAAATCCTGGTTTAATTAGTATGATTTAGGGAAAAAAAGCTGTTTCTGCCTGTGACTGTGTACACGTGTATGTATAACCCACTTCAATACATGATAAAACTAATGAGAAAATGTCAATCCATTGTAGGGGTTTTTTTTAAATATAAAATACGCACCTAAAATGACTCTTCTGAAGGTTTCATTCTGTTATCTTAGAATTTAAAAATGAAGATAATAACTCCCTTAATTTCCAAAGAACCGAACAAGGACAAAGTTGATATGTTTTCTGTAGCTTTACTCAAGTAGACCTAAAAAGAGAAGGTAGCTCCATATAAGCAGTGGAACACCATGGGATTATTTCCAAAATCCACTTAGAGGTTAACATATCCCTGACAATAGTTATGTAGACTTTCTCCAATGGGATAGTGTTTTCAGTGAATCTTTCTGTTACGGGGTGCAACAAATAAAGCAATAAATTAACTGCAGACTTTATGCTAAAGCTTTATTCTGGCAAAATTAGTCATGCTCAGATATCTGGAAAACACTTATTGAACATAAAATTCTTGCCATGTTTATGAACAGCGCAGGGAAAAAAAAAGAGGGTTTTTTTCTGGTCTTGACATCACTCACCTCCCAGAGAGCAGTTTAGTGGGTCTTCTCAGCAATGACTGCCCAAGGAATCCTGCAGCAGAAACGATCATTCCCTCTGGAAATTCTTTTGTAGTGATGCCTGTTGCATCATAGATAGGATGCAGTGTATATACCCACCAGCCACACTACTTGTGTGCCCCCAGAAACACATTCTTTAAAGGCTGTTGGTTTTAACCAGTTGTACAGAGGGATTGCTCCTTTAACCTATTCTGCATGAAAAAGAGTAATTCCTGTGTGCTATCCAAACAATTTTTATTGGCTAATCAATGGTATACCTTTTCCCTATGATTCTGCTTCGGAATTGCCAAGTTATTAAACTGTATCTATTACCTTTAAAAACTACACATTAAAGAAGCAGAAAATACAAGAAAATGCACAATTCCTGCAACAATTTCTGTGTCCCCAGCATATCATCACTGATTCACCTAAACTTCCAATAACCAGTCCTATCTTTACCAGCAGCATCTGAAATGTAGATCATGGGATGAGTGGGGAGAAAGGCAGTGCTGCTGTAGACATTGGACAGCTTTCTATGCAGTGAACTGAAAAGGTCTGAGCCCCAAATTGAAAAAACAAAATTTTCATGGATTGGCCTGGAGCAGGTTTAACCCATACGTAAACCCAAAAATCCAGATCAACCCCACTTAATTTGCAAATTTCTTTCCAATAAAGATGTTCTTGACACAGTAGGGAGCTTTACTTAATCAGTGTTTCTTAGACCTACTTAGGAACATGCTGCTCACAGTAAGCTATTTTAAGAACATTTTAAGTTGCAAGAACACATTTGCAAGACACCTGCCCCTGTAAGAATTTACCCAGGAATAGTAATTAACAACTTGTGCAACTGAGAATTTCAGATAGATAGGGTCAGGAACAGTAAAACAAAACAGCAGAAAACACGGAATAATGGATTCCATAATTAGATTAAATTAAAAAAAATGTTGATTGCAAAATCACTAAAATTTCACATCTCCAGCTCCTTGTAAGACAGATAGATAGTCTGCACTATCTCTGCATTCATTTGTAACCAGGTGCAGTTTTGGAATTCAGTCAGTGAACTAGAAAAGGTGACAACAATCATTTATATGGTGGGTAATACAAACATGTTTCATAAATGTTAATAATTAGCATGTATACCTGCCTGAGGACTGCACCGCAGTAACTTTCCTGACAACTTCAGTGCTTTCCTATGTTCAGGAATCAGTTTCTAGTTGCTACATACACCAAGTGGAAAAAATGGGCTGAATAATTTGGACAACTGACAGACTGTGAGGTGTGGAACAATGTATACCTCATGTTGATGTACATCATTTATTTCCAGATTTAGTGGTTCATTTATTAAACTGGGGAAGAGCAGAGGTCAATAACTAATGCCACGATATGCATGCACGTCTCTTATATAAGCCTTACTGTGCAGTCCAGATGAAACCCACAGGTAGAAATAACAAAAGGCTTAGACATTCTTAACAGATCACTGTGTTCTGTTTATTGGCTCTGTATGTCTTTTGTTAGTTACCATAACCTATTGATGACAGGGTGATTTGGTTACATGTTTGATTTGTTGTTCTGACCCAGCTGAGCCCTTAGATGCATTATGGTGCAGTTAAGTACAGTTTTACACACCAAAGCCATTGTCAATATCTTACTATATCCTGTGGCTGTTCAGCATATGCATCCTACACCAATCACATACAAAGTGGGGTTTTTCCATTTAGGACAGCAGTAGTAACAAAGTTGTTTGGATGAACAGGATAATGTCGATAACACTTCCATGTTGCGACGAATTTTTCCATTGTGCCTTGAGAGCTGCTTCACTTTAGTCTACTTGAGCAAATAAAGGAAGCAGCCAAGGCCTTTTCTTTGCCAATAGAGAATATACAAGTATGTGGTTGGCTTACATTTTCACACAACCACATTTACCCTTGTTGCTTCACTTCAGATTGTCATTTATATCAAACCTTGTTCTGAGCTGAAAGGCAAGATGATTGTCTTGTTAAGCAATGGGTGGAGAAGCTACCCTTCACTGTGGAATTACATACTAGCAGTATACAAGAATTTCCTGAAAAAAAATCACACCCATTATTTTCATTATTAAAATACTATTAAAATGAGTCTTCCAGGGACAAAGCTAATTTAATATGAGCTTAAAGAGTACACTGTTCCTATTTAGAGATTGTAGAATTTCCCATCATCACTGACCTCAGTCCTAGCAATTTATTGAAGACACATCTTACTGCATCTGGCTGCACATTAGCGAACTGACTTAATCGGTTCTCACTGGAGAAAGAGAAATATTCAGGGAATCTGAGCTACTTCATGTTTCTTTTTTTTTTTTTTTTTTTGGGGGTGTGTGTGTGTGCGGAGGGGAACATAGTAATTTCCCCTGACATACTAATGCCTCATAGAGTGTGCTGAAAGGACAGAAATCATACAGGGGAGTGGGATACTGTTACGTGATTCTGGTTTCATTCACATTCTGACTTCCAAACATAGGCATTAGTCTATCCTTGCTTCCACCCATTCAGTGGCAAAATCCCCTTTATCAAGAAGGCTGAGTTGTCAGCTGCCAAATAATTTGTATTTTGGAGTTTTCACATCCAGTAAGGAGGAGACGTGTTCACATAACTGATTCGGAATTCAAATATAGGGTTGAGAAATCTAAGGACCACCCTGTGTTCCAAAACTATCCTTACTGTATCCAATTTTTAATCTTAAAGTCAGGTAAGAGGTTTAACATAATTTTGATAAACATCTTTACCAGATTTACTGATGGTGGACACCACTGTGTTTGATCTTAAAAAATTACTGTTTAAATTTTTTAGGAATATACTGTTATGCCTGTTTTCCTGCTTAGTCATGTGACTTACTTTACTGGTACCTCCTATAAGTTTGTAGTTCAATTTTGTATAACAGGTATGATGACTTTCTACGTAAACAAAATTAAATATCTGATAGTGTAGTATCACTTTTAACATCTAATAGTTGACATAATAAATGGACTTTATAGATAACTTTAAAAGTTATTTGAGGAGCTGGGTCCATCACCTGCAGGGAAGTTGAAACCCCATGTCTTTAGTCCAAATATTTTTTAATGCAAGGAAGGGTTGACGTTAAAAACACAGGAATTTCTTTCATAAATATGGACTACAGGAGTTGTGATGTGTCTGTAGAATCAGATTTTTTTGGCTAGTTACTTACATTGCTATCTGGTTCTAGCTGATTCCACTGAAATTGTTTTTCTTTCTAACTCATAAGCCATGTGGTTCACAGCTGTTCTTTATGCTGCAGACTTTACCACTGGAACATGCCAAGTGTATTGCTTAATTCAAATATTGGTAAAATGGGTATTTTATTTATATCTACGTAAATATAGATGTAAATGAATGAACACTGTCTTTAAACAAACTTACAGATCAGTATTTTTTGAAAGTGAATAGTTAGAATCTGATACCTAAGGGTCAGCTTATTGATTATCGGGTGAGGTCAGGGCTGTCAATGTTCAGTGCTGCGTAGTTAAATACTCAGACAAACCCATACAAATCACATACCTCAGTTCCTTGGTTCTGGGGTCACCTTTTAAGATTGCTGATTGCCCCAGAGGCTTAGAATTCAGCAAAATCTGAGAAAACAGGCCTCCATGGGATGCTTCAATCTGGGATCTTCCAAATAATCTGTTATTTTGAAACTACACTTTTCAGTATCCAAAGACAGATAACACATTAGGCTGCGAAGCTGATGAGGGGACTGGAGCATCTCCGTTATGAGGAAAGGCTGAGAGAGCCTGTCCTGTTTTGCCTGGAGAAGACTAAGAGGGGATCTTACCAAGACTACAAATCTCTTAAGGGCAAGTGTCAAAACTATGGGGCCAGGCTCTTTTCAGCGGTGCCCAGCGACAGGACAAGGGGCAACAGGTACAAACTGCAACACAAGAAGTTCCATCTGAACATGAGGAAGAACTAATTTACCTTGAGGGTGACAGAGCACTGGAACAGGCTGCCCAGAGAGGCTGTGGGGGTCTCCTCTCCTAGAGACATTCAAAACCCACCTGGACATCATCCTGTGCAACCTGCTCTAGGTGAACCTGCTTTAGTAGGAGGTTGGAGTAGATGATCTCCAGAGGTCCCTTCCAGCCCTGACTGTTCTGGGATTTTGTGGTTTCTCAAAAGACATAGTCTATACTATGTATCTCTGTTATTCCCACAGCTGCCTGCAAAAAGGTATTTTTAAAATATTTAAAAACAATTTAAAGAAGATTAGTTCAGCTCTTGAAATAATGTCCATTGCAAAGATCAAAGGCGCTCTGGCTAAATTTTTTCAAAGTAATTTTTAAATTTTTTAGCTTGAGCTAAAAAGTTATCAGAGGGATGAATATATTAATTTGTGGGGGAAGATAAGAATCAGTTATAACTTAGCCAACTTCAACATGGAGGTGTAAAGATCCACAAAAATTTGCATAATCAATTTTAATTTTTTAATGTTCAGAGATGCAAAATCAGGACGTACCTTAAAAAAAATAAAAAGACAAAATAAAAAAACCGACGTGTAGGCCTAATGGGCTCAATTCAAAACCCACAGAAGTTAACTGGAATCTTTACAGCAGGCTTTGTAATCTGGTGTGTCTTTTGAGATTGTGCATGAAAATTATATGAATTAGGCTCTGGAGTACTCTTATAGGTGTTGGGACCTGGGGAGAGAAAGCAGGAACTTTTTAATTTAGCCTGAAGAATACCCTGAAAAACCTAGTATGGAAGAATCCTGCAATTGAAGGAAGAGGACAGTTCTATTCAGTCAAATCCAGTTAGAACTAACAATGTTTTATGCTGCAGAAAGTGAATAAATATTTCTGGATGAAGAATTTATAAAACTGTCCATTGCCAAGTAATTTGATGTGAGGGATGAATATATATGAATCTTTTTTAAACAAATATGACAACATTTAATTTTTTCTGCAGAAAGTATTTGCATCAGCTGCATGTTTTTCTGTTTCCAGCTGCTGCTTTTTTCTTGTCGATGCATTCCCAGCTGAAAACTTCCCATGCAAACTGTGATTGCAGAATCTACTAGAAAATGGTTGCCTGCTCATTCTTCTTATCTTCCTGGTGCAGTGTTTTCAGATTTTCAGACATCTACTACACATTCTTTGGTAACACAGTCCACAGTAGAGCTGCCATGTCTTTGGTCTTGGTCTCCTACAATTTGTAGTACCTCTTGGTTATTCACTAGTCCTGTAGGATTGTGTGACTCCTCAGCAGTGTTGTGTGTGAAAACATTGAGTTGGTCTTGAAGTATTTCTTTCTTTCAAAAATGTACTTATTTTGTGTTTACTGGGAAAAAATACTTCAGCCAATGCAATAAGTGAAAATTAATTAAAATGAGATTAAGTCAATTTATGACAGACTCTTATCTTTAGAAATTTCAGGCTATTATTTTGAGGAAATTAGGCATAGTCTCTATAATTAGTAAGTAAATATACTGAAATGGATAATGCATGTCAGAGGCTGCCAAAATACTTGTTTTTAAAATAAAGATCCTTCAGGGAATGTCCCAAACTCCCAGTTTTATGAACTTTCAGAATTTGTTTGCAGACCTTTACATTACCAGGCTTGCATAATTATAGGGATTAAACTATGCCCGTAAGGCTCCTGGTTTTCTCCTGATGCTTTCCCTCACACACACACACTGCTAATGCCAGTGCAGCTACTGGTTCTGATAGTGGGAGCTCTATCATAGAAGAAGCTCCAGGCAGCTGCCAGCACTTTAATTATTGGTTGTCTAAACCTGCTCAGAGCAGGTCTATACACAATAAGCAGGTGATGCTGGGGGTAGGAAGACATCTTTGTGTTCGCTAGTGCAAGGTTCCCAGTGAATCAGTATTAACAATGGTTATTTCCCCCTTCCTTTCTCCCCTTGCAAAAGCTTAGTCTGCAATGTTCATGTGGAGTTTGACCTTTGTTTCAAGATCCTTTTATACCTATGGCTTCGCTTCTGTGGGGTGCTGATTCTTCATCTGATTCAACCACTTTTCACAGAATCATAGAATGGTTTGAGTTGGAAGGGACCTTAAAGATAAGCTAGTTCCAACCTCCACTGCCATGGGCAGTGACACCTTGCACTAGACCAGGTTGCTCAAAGCCCCATCCAGCCTGGCCTTGAGCACTGCCAGGGAGGGGGCATCCACAACCTCTCTGGGCAACCTGTTCTGGTGCCTCACACAGGGAATAGTTTCTTCCTTATATCTAATCTAAATCTACTTTCTTTCAGTTTTAAACCATTCCCCCTTGTCCTATCACTACATGCCCTTGTAAAAAGTCCCTCTCCAGCTTTCTTGTAGGCCCCCTGTAGGTACTGGAAGGCCGCTATAAGTTCTCCCCAGAGCCTTCTCTTCTCCAAGCTGAACGACCCCAGCTCTCTCAGCCTTTCCTCTTAGGAGAGGTGCTCCAGCCCCCTGATAATCTTTGTGTTCCTCCTTTGGACTTGCTCCAACAGATCCACATGCTTCTTATGCTGGGAGCCCCAGAGCTGAACACAGCACTCAGGTGGGGTCTCACCAGGGCTGAGTAGAGGGGGAGAATCACCTCCCTCAGTCTGCTGGTCACACTTCTTTTGATGCAGCCCAGGATTTGGTTGGTTTTCTGGGCTGTGAACACACATTGCCAGATCGTGCTGAGCTTCTTGTCCACCAGCACCCCTAAATCCTCCTCAGGGCTGCTCTCAATGCATTCTCTGCCCAGCCTGTATTTGTGCTTGGGATTGCCCCAACCCATGTGCAGGACCTTGCACTTGGTCTTGTTGAACTTCATGAGGTTTGCATGGCCTCACCTCTCAAGCCTGCAAAGTTCTTTCTGGATGGTGTCCCCTCATCAGTGTGTCTATTTATTCCCCATGCTACATGCATTTGCATTGAGGCATTTAAGTTTGGTCCCCGATAAAGTCTACTTATTGGCTGGAATTCCTTTGTTCAGCTCTTCAGGTTCTCTCCTGCTGATCTGCAATCCCTCTCCAGGCTCTGGGCATCTCGTCCTGGCACTGGCATCAAAATCACAGGAGTGGGATGGACTGAGGTTCCCCTCCCCACAACTTTAGTTTAAAACCTTCACCAGCTTGGCAGGCCTGTGACCGAAGATGCTCTTCTTCTCTGACAGATGGACGCCATCAGCCCAGGTTTCTCAAAGTGTGTCCCTTGGTCCAAGTAACTGAACCTCTGGCTGTGGCACTAGCCCTGTAATCACTTTGTTTGCTGGATTGAACTGGGCCTTTCAAAACCCGTCCCTTTAACTGGAGGGATTAATGGGAAAACTTAACTGTGCTGCAGAGTCCCTTACTGCCACTCCTAGGGCTCTGTAATCCTTCTTGATGCTCCTCAGACTGCTCCTGGCTGTATCACTGATGTCCACATGAAACAGCAGCAGATACCAGTCAGCAGACTGTATGAGGCTTGGTTGTCTCTCAGTGATATCCCTGATACAAGCACTCAGTAAGCACCACACCTCTCTAGAGAGCACGTCAGGCCAGCAGATGGGTGCCTCTGTACCTCTCAGAGGAGAGTCGCCTACTGCTATCACCTGCCACCTTTTCTTAGTTGCACTGGTTGTTATATGAGGAGCAGACTGGGCTGCCTTACTCGGCTCCAGTGTCTCCTGATGTGACAGGATTTTCCTCTTCAGTGTGCAGAGTGGTGAAGCAGTTCTGCAAGGGCACCTCAGGCTTTAGCGGAAGCCTCTTCCTCCTGCAGGTCCTTGCCATTGCAAGCTTCCATTCTGCTGCATTATTGACCCCCTCCCTTCTGTGTGTGTTATACCTTCTTTTACTGTCTTCTCTTCCCTGCTCCCCTGTTGCAGCATGTCTGAAAACTGTGAAGAACAGTCTGAGAGTGGGAAAGTCTCCAGTGCATCAAATGAAATCAGCCTGTAGCTGTTTCTTTCTTGTTTATATTCTTACCTGGCTGTACTGAAGAGAAGTTGTGCACTGCTATTGAACTTTTTAGCAAAGAGAACAGACGAAGTTGGCAAATCGTTAAGAAAAATGCACAGTCTGCATTCCCCCATCCCACCTCTGGTTTTATCGGTTCCAATTAAATTTTCTACTTAATCAGAACATGTTTTTTTCAACAGCTGATTTGCTTTTCGCATTTGGTAGCATTTGATGTATTGCCAGGTAGTTAACCTGTTTGTCTTGTTAGCTGCTAGGGTCTGTGGAGAAATCTGCAAAATCTACAAAAAAACCCATTACTTATATTACATTATTTACAGCTTCCTTTAACAATAAACTTTGTCTAAAATGAGTTGTGGCAGCAACGGTACTTTATCACCAGATTGACAGAATTGCCCTGTCCTGCAAGCTGCTTATGGTAGTTCTGCAAGCTTTACACAGCTCTGCTTTCAGTTTTAGTGGTGGATTTTTCAAATGGGATGTTAACTTCCAGTGGCAGCCTGTTACTGCTGCAAAGCATAGCCTTGCCAGTAGTTTGAACTGATTAAATTTTGGGTTATCACAGCATGCCAAATCCGGACTCTGGGTTAGTGGCACAGCTAGGATATGCAGCTTTGAAATAATATCTCCCTTGGCCTAAGTCCAGACTAAGCTGCAGTTCATACACTGCCCTCCAAAACAACAGGCTTTGTTAGGACAGAAGTGATTGTATGAGACATCAGATTGGCAGGTCAGAGAACATCAATGTTAACACACCCTGATCTTGTCTGCTGACACTGCTGTTTAGTTTAATTCTTGTTTATTATATGTCATGTCAGTGTATAAAACCCCCCTACTGATGTGAGTACAATGACACACAACATTCTGCAGAATCAATCTGAAATACAGGCAGTTCTCAATTCAAAAAAAGTTTTGGAAAATTTGTTAGCTTAAGCAAATGCAGAGATACTACAGAAGTTTTAACATAACTGTACTCATTTATAAGAGATCTATAAAGTAATGGTAAAGAAAAGTTGTATATCAACATACATGCTTTGAATATATTTATAACCTAAACTCTAAAGGCCAAAAGGCTTAGCAAACACAAAACGGGCAAGTAAGCGTTTTTTCTATGTATCCACAATTTAAACAAAAGAAGTCTTTTGAACTTACAAATTGCTTCCTATTTTGAAGAATTAAAACTTTTTTCCATCCTGAGATACAGTAATGCAAATGTAAGATTCTAATGGAATTCACTGGTAATATTTCCAAATGGTAGATTTAAAAGCTTTTCCTTAAACTGGATTTTAAAATAATTCCGAAGGTACTCCAGAGTGTGATGTCATTCACATATCTTCAACTCTGCACTGTTTTCTTACAAGAGAATAACTGGTGGAAAACCACACTTTCAGTTGTGTAAGACATCAACAGCTTACATGCTAGTTGTAATGTTAATTAAAGGCACAAGTGTTAACAAAGACAACAAAAGATGCTCTTGTATTTTGAAGTGCTTAGTTCCATAATGCTTTCTATTCTATTTATGTAGTATGGAAACCTGTGCCTTGTCTTCACTCCTCTTTTGGGGCAGTTCTGGGTTGTGTATTGTTAAGTGACTCGATCATTGTTAGCACAGTAACACCTGAAGGAGACTACATTGTGCAACAACCACAGCTTTAGAAGGGTTTACAGGAACACAGCTTCTTCAAGGATTCCTTACAAAATGTTGTGCTACCATGAATACACTTGTCTTTTGTTAAAGATATTGTAGCCGATGTAAATAAATAACTTTTCCTTTGCTTTTCTCCTCATCCCCAATCTGGGAAAAAGCCCCAGTGCTGATATAACATTAAGTCATCAGGTTTGAGTACAGAGTTTGGAAATGGAAATTAAAGTTGCAGTTGACAGTTCCCACAGCTGACAACATTGTCTGTTCAGTAATGCATATGTTTGGTGTTGCAAATGCCTGAGCTAGTCAATGTGTTCTAGATACAGTTATTAAATGTCTTTAAGCTTATTAGACTCTTATATTTCAGTCTTGCTGTTTTGGCTACTGTACAGCACCAGGTACATGGTAACAGAAATATATTCAAATACACCCCTACCCCTACCACCCCCAGCTCATCTTTTGCTTAAAAGAAATGAAAAAACCACAAACCGACCTCCAAACAGCTGAATTGTGGCACTGTGAGCAAAGTAAATTGCATGAGGTTGTCTCCAGTTTTGTAACGAGTACCACTTCCCTCCCGAAAATCTGTCTCCTTTGCAAATCTGATGCCCACCCCACCACCACCCCCTGGCTCTGCAAATATTTGTGCAAATGGAAATAGATTACAGGAAGATAGTTGTGTGATTTCTAAGTATGAATGAAGCTGCTGATATATCTTTATAATAGCAAATGTCAGTGTTTTAAATCTCTTCCTTTGGAATCATTGTTTTGTTTCGATGAGCCTAGGACAAAGAGCCTGACCATATCCAGAAAATGAGTATTTAAAATAAAGGCACCTGAGAATATGCTTCTACTGTGGTGTATAGAATACATCTCTAGATCAACCATCCCCTCTCTTTGATTTTGTTGATACGTTGGTAAGGAAAGTCCTGAATACATTATTGTTTTATGAAAAATAGTTAAGCGAACACTGTCTCTTCTCTACAACTAGGCACAGAATTAACAACTGGGCCCTTTGTCAGTGTTTTATTTTAGATCTCAAAGCCTAAGAGGTAAAAGACAACTCACATTAGAGTTACTGTACACGGTACTGTGAGATTGATATTCAGATGTTTTGCATAACAGTGTGAAGCTTCTACCTAAATTTTGGTTTTCTATTTCAGATCAAACAAATCACAGTAAAAGATTATACAATTCCCACAGATGCCTTTCAAAAAGTTCCTTTATGCAGAGCTGGAGGGGAGGCAAGATGTTGGCATAGCTGTTGACCTAAAAACCTGCTATGCCAACATATTGTCATCTTTCCTGTCTGTTTGCGGCAGAGGAAAATTCTACATTGTAATGGGCATTTGGAACAGCTTTAGTCTTTATAGATAACTTGAAATGCCAGTTCTGTGGCCCCACTTTTGAATGAATTCAGCAAGTGTTTATTAGTTGTACAACTACCAAAGGAGGGACAGAATCTGAAAAATTGGTTTTTTTGTTACTCAAATGACAAACAGCTTTACTTGCTCTGAAAATATTAGTGTAGAGATGCAGTAGGGAAGGGGCTGGGGAGTCTTGGGGAGGCTGTCAGGGGACAGGACAAGAAATGGATGTTTCACTGCCTGAACTGTACATGTTTGTGGAGAGACTGAGTTGTAAGTTAGCAGCCTGCATAACAATAATTCTGTTTACATATTTTTTTCCCTAATTCTGATTATATAATTCTTCTCTATGTACTTTTAATGCTTGTACTTTCTGTTAAAAGTCTTGTAGTAAAGGGCCTTGAGCAATGTGAGTACAGTGCTGGTAAAACAACGCATGAGCACCCACTAAAGAAATGTTGTAGCTGCATTTCACTGATCTGTTTCCAATGCTTAAATAACAATAAAAAGACAGTAAAACTTGGTCTTGGAAAAGTTGTCATGATTGTTGTACAAAGAACCTCAATAAAATGTAAATGGCATCAATTATGAAAATGCTACATGTACTTATCCTACATAAGAGGTTACTTCACAAATTCTGAGTTTTGCTTAAAAAATCTAAAATTACAGTTCTGATCAGGAGTAGTAGTGCCACTTAAAATAAAAACACAATGAAACAGAACTTGATACCAGGTTATGTACATTTGCAGTAGTCCTTTTATACTCATAATTACTCCTGTCACTCAAGTATTGAGTTTGACTTGCATATGAAAAAAAAACCATAAATCTGTTTTGACTAGGCTCTGTCATTGTCAAACCTAACTTGGGTTTAGTATCTGTACCCACAATAACAAAAGGATTACAAGTTAAATGTTCCTGTACTTTCAGCTATCTAGTATTCAGTTTTATTTGATATCTACACTTAAGCCATGTATGTACACTGAGAGGTCAAGCAGGTAATTATGAATGTTTCATTTTAGTATTCTAATGTACTCATGATCACAAACATAGAGCAGCACACTAAATACAGTTGTAGAAAATTCTATCATTCTTGCAAACATATAGAATTCTCCTCTCCTGATCCATGCTGAAACTAATCTGGTGTATAAACAATAAGGTCTGAAGAACAAAACACATTAATTTGGTTCTTAAAGCAGGATGCAGACACAACTAATAATTCAGCTCTCTCTCCTCCCCCAAGCCTACCATGGGTCCACAGAGCAGCTGTCATCTTTCTTGTTGCAAGTTGACTTCTCACTCTCTAACAACAAGTAGCACCCCATTATTTAAGTGCCTAGCCTGTTGTTACTGGACCTTTTATCGGTGCTACTGCTCTAATAATAAAATAAACCCTACTTGGTTTTCTGAAAGGAAAAAATGGTGGGAGGCTATCTAACCTGTTAGAATGAATTAAAGAGAAATGGAGAAAGGTGATACAGGAAAACATAATGATCTGGTCCTCATTTTAGTGGCAATCAAGTCTTCAAGTAACTGCTATAGAACCAACATTATATATAGCACCCCATAAGCAGAGATGGCAGAATGCTTGTTTCTGCAAAGTAACAGCTCTTCTCTCTCAAACCTTAAAAGAAAACTCAGACCTCTGTATTACTGACTTCTAAATACTGTATTTTGGCTGGAGCTTAGTGACATCTGCCAGAGTACCATTGTTCATTACTTTCAAGGGAACAAGTTTAAAGTATGTGTACACAATATTCCAGTCCTATGCAAATTATACCACTAGCATGATCAATGTGTGAATGCTAGCAATGGAACTGGTTTCTGCATTTCCCTTTCATTGCCTCAGGATCATCTGAACTCTGAAAATAACAGAATGGACTGTACTTTGTACTTACTGACGCAAGTTTTACTTGCTTATCCAATACCAGAGTCCTGCTGTCTACGTATTGTCTTACTTTGTACAGAAATTGTTTCAAGTTCAGGTAAAATACACCCATTTGAAGACTGCATTATCCTAAATTTAAAGGAGGTTATTAAACAGACAGTGTGTACTTTGAACTTAATAACATTGCACTCCTGCTGTCTTCAATAGATTCAATAGAATTTAGGCTTGGTATTTTATCATCAAAACCAAAAATTCTGATATTTTTTGTAGCTTTGCTAATGCTTAAGTTTTTAAAATTTAAAACATAAACTCATTTTTCTAGCATTCATCAAAGTAATATGCTTCTTTGTTTAGAAAAAACTTTTTCTGTGCTTTCCACAGAGTAGCATATTAACCCGACACAGTGCTGTTGACTCCTGTCTTAAGCCAGGGTATGCCTATCTGTGTTTCTAGCAGGCTTGCAGGGAATGTACTTCCTTACTGATGAGTTTCTAGGCAATAACTTTTTGGGTTTGTTCCTAATAAGCTGTGGATATAGAATGCTATAAAAGTACCAGGAAAATCCAGTTTTTGAGTAACCACCTAAATAACAGGTCCTGGGTCTTGCAAAATAAAAGTTTCTGTCTAAAGGGCAGTTTACATGTCCTAAGACACTTTTAGTCACAATTCATGAGTGTGACATACAGTTACAATGTTTTTCCTTTCCCTCCTCTCCTGGAAACTCACAAAATTTTCTAAAGCTATTTGTCTTTTTTTCAACTTATGTTTACTAAACAAGTCACATTGGAATTGTTTCTGTATTTTTTCTCTCAATTTTGGTGCAGATAAGACTCTTTAAAAATGATAGCACAATTTAAGGAGGTAGTTGCTTTTTTTCCCCTTTGTGTTTATTAAGAAAGAAGAGTTATTTTACATTTGCGTACTGGTATTTCATAGGTGTTTCATGACAGCTCTTTAATTTTGAGCTCTGAATTGTATTTTTACATACTTAATTACACAAAATTTAATTTTGAATGCTGAATTGTATAGTCTGTGTTACAGAGTGGTGATGCTTAGAATAGTCTTGCAGTTGTGGGCAAGCAGCCTTCTTTCACCCCAGAGCTGCTTCAGAGCTTGAAGTCTGCTATGTGCCACCTCCTGAACCCATTAAATTAGAATAGGTCTCAAAAAACCCCAGCTAAACCCAAAACCCCAGAAAAGAGCAACTCCAAATTTAAAAGGAAAAAATCAATTTAGTTCCATTTGAGAATCCTCAAATGTTTAGTAATAGATGAGCTTTTTCTTTTAAAATTTGGAGTCACTTTTGAAAAAAAACCCCAAAACACTCCATGAATCAAACATGCTTTGTCTGACTGTCCTCCCAAATAAATGTCACTGTCATAATGCAAGCATGTTACTCCTGTCTCATAACTTCAAGATGTTAAAAAAAATGATTCCAGGTAAAACAACCAGGCAAGACATACTTGGAACTGTACTAACATGGAGACTATAGCTTGCTTATACCTTTCACTCTGAAAAATAAGGCATTTCAACAGCAGATTATGAAGAAGTTTTGGAGTGGGTATTGACTGAACTGACTAAAGCCTTAACCAGTTAACTAGATGGAATGTAGCAGCATTCATTGCAAAAGACAGCATGTTATAGGATGCTTTTGACAATAATCTGACATTGTATAATATTGTAAATTCCCAGTTTGTCAGAAGCAGCAGCTGTTTGGGTATTTATTTTAGTGTGTTAGGCATTTCCTTTTGTCTGCTGCTTTAAATTGGATTTCATTCAAGTAAGAATGGATTGGAAACCAGAATTCTCATCTTGTAAAGCATTCAGGATTTTTTGAGGTTTGCCAGACTGGGATAAGAAGTTAAAATTTTTAAACATTATGAAAAGTTTTGGCTTGGCATTTCTGAAAAATTGCATTTCAGCTGCACTGAAACATTTTGTTTCAGCTCCAACTTTACACAATGCAATGTTTTAGTAATACATTTTTAGAATCTGAAGAGCCTAAACAATACTGAGCCTTATTCTCAACAAACTACATAGAAATAAGCATATTCTGTGAAGAGAGATAAATTATGACAAAACTTTTTTATTTCTGTAGGAAACAACTGTGCTGTTGAAACAAGGTGTCTACTATATTTTAGATACTGTAAATCATATCTACTATATCATAAGAAGCAAACATTCTCAATAAGTGCACTTCAAGTAAAGGATAACTGGTTTACTTGTTTTGTGTGTGCACAGATTTAAAATTTATGTTAAAGGTGGTCTGATAGTTCCAAAGAATGATAAACAGTGCAGAAAAGAGCTGAACAAGAACGAAGAAAATTATATCTTTCTTGCCAAATACAAGACTGGGCAGAATTATAAGGAAAGGGAAGGCAAGGGCTTGGGGTGAGATTCTGGCCTTGCTGCTGTCAGCATAACTACGGTTCCATCCTTGTTTAGGATGAAGATATAGCCATGTTAATGAGGTCTGTTTCAGAAATTTCTCTCTTAGGAACTACAATCGTTAAAAATGCTCAGGTATTGTGCTTCACTTACCGTCCTAACAAGTATTCCTTGTAACTAGTGCTTATTTACCCTGCTCACCCTTTGACACAGCAGCAGACAGAACTTGGAGGCCTGTGTCTTGCCAGAGGAGAGAATTTATCCAGGAGACAGCTGAGGAATGCAACACATAAGCGCTTCACCAGGCAGATCAGTGAGTGACCTTCATTAGTCATCAAGATTCAACAGCAGCTGGTAAGCTCAGCTCCTGCAATCATGCAGATATAGCGTAAATATAGCACAAAGGTTGTCCAAGATAGGACAAGAACATGCAGGGAGTGGGGGTAATTGAAAACTAGTAACATAAATTATCTTCAGAAATAAGTGGAAGAGGATGCAAAGAGACTTTCTGTCTCCAGTGGTCCCCTTATCCTCTGGAGTAGATTCGGCGCTTAGAATCTATATTTGATTTCAGGTGACTACATGTTGCATATAGCATTGACTTTACTCTCACCTGTTGCCTGATAATTGCTACCCCCAATTGAGACATGCAGTGAGGCAAGAAAAGGTACAGAACAAAGGTTTTTGCTGTTTCGTACTTTTATGATCATGGCACAAGTGAAAAAAACCTGCTTATTTCAGTCTGTTGACTTGTCTGAAGAGTAGCTGTGAAAATTGTTCGGGAAGACAAAGGCCTATCCTCATCCAGATCAAGTGCAAACCTTCTTTTCCAGAAGGAGAGAAGGAGATTACAGTTGCTCTCTCATAGCACACAAAGACCATAAAGAAATGGTCCTCAAACAAAGCACTGTATTAAAAGCCATTTGTCAACCATTGTTTGCTTCTTACCTTGTAAATTTTGTCAGTAAGTGACAAAGATTTTGCTGGCCTGCCATAGTGAGTGTAATTGCAAGTATAGAAGATGACACGGTGAAGTTACACCTTGATTACATAAATCAATTTGAATCTAGGTTGGCTGTTGATAACAGTTTCTTAAAATATCCTCTTTCATAACCAAGAGCATACTCATGATAGTACTTTCAGAATACTCAGTTCAATAGCTCGATTCACAAATGTTCCCTAGCATTAAGTATTTTGGATGTGCTTAGAAGCAGTTTTATTCATGGCTTCTGCCAGCTCTTTAGAGCAGGTACAATCTTGAGTCTTTCAGGGATAAATTGCATTACTTCTGATAGATAGTTTCTACACTATTAACTAATAATATTAAGATTAGTTACCTATTTAAGTTGTGGGAGCTCACTTTTTATATTCACTGCTGCATTTCTGTTCTTCTAGACCTGAAAAGTTTTCCAGTGCTGAAATACATCCCTAACTGGAGAGTATGGAAAAGGAAAATGGACATAACTGAGTAGGAAATGGAATGAACCTGTCCACTTATTGCATTTAAGGAGAAAAAAGTATGCTTACTTAGGAAAGGCCAGACAAGTTTTATAATGGTACTAAAGAAAGTAGTAGTTTGCTCAAGAACAAGAAGGAACTGAAGGGAAGTTGGCATGTACAGAAGGAAAAGTATTTCAAAGCTCTTTTCTCTTTTTGCATCACCTGATGAAACTTGCTTATATCTGCTGCTGACCTGTGTGCATAAGTGTATACAGAAAGCTTTAGTGTTTGATTCATAGGTAGGTAAGTATGTATGTGTGTGCACTGTAGCAATTTTGAAATATCTTGGTAATGTTCTACTTAAGGTATTTTAAAATTAACACAGCACCAATTCATTCTTTAGTTACCTCCCTGACCTCAAAATCAGTCTTTGCTGAACCACAATAAACAAAAAAAACCCCACAACCACAAACACAAATAAACTTATCTTTCATTCCTTTACACAGCACAAAAAGGAGTACTTGCAATTTCTTGAATAAAGTCAACATTTCTTACACCCCTGTTTTACTGTCAAAAAGCGGGTAAATAAATTCATATTGTTCGTAAGAAATCATCATTAGGAGCACAAGAAATTGCTCATGTCTATCTCTAAATGCCTATTGTTCTCGAAGCATGTATCTGGCCTAATTTTAATTAAGGTGGTATCTGTTCAGGCAGTATACTGAGATTGCTGAAGTAACACCAGCGGATGGTTGCTAACCTGGGCTCCTGACTACTCACTAATGCAGATATCACATTTTCAGATGTAATACACATAATGCAGCAAATTGATGTGATCATTTCTCTACCAACTGCTAAACTGTTCTCCAGCAATATCCCAACAAACACTATGCACTCCACTGCTTCCATCTTCTACTGAGGTTATAAAATAGGATGTAATAATTCATCTGTATATATATTTAAAAGTGCTTGGATGAGCATTCTCATAATGAGGTGATAAAGCAGGTCAAAAGGGAGTAGAAAAGCCCATCCAGAATCTGGGTAGCATGAAAGGTCTCAACTGAAATGTTACTTCTGAGTAGAGGTAACTTTGCAAAAGCCTCATCTGGAGGAGCTCTGCAGCTCCTTTATCCAAATGTCCAGACCTGCTGTAATGATGCTACAAGATCCTTTTTAAATACTATCTTGTACTTCAGACTGGGTCGAGAAAGGATGAAGAAGGATGCAAACAATAGAGATATAATACCCCTTACTTCAGTGCTGTTAAGGAAGTTTATTTGAGCGACTGTGATTTCATGCATACTGCTTACTTTGATCATGTTTCTTCAGTTCCCAACATACAGCTCTTTAGGGCACTGTACTTCTAGCTTTTCCATTTGAAAACTGCAACAAAGTTATTAACAAAAGCAGAAGTCTCCACAGAATAACCAGGATCCTCTTGTGTTCATGGTGCACAGAGGCTAAACTGCACTAGGTGACTCCAGAGCTTCATTCATTGCTCAGTGCACCTTCTCCTGCCCTAATTCTGATGTGACAGCAGGAACCTGGAGACTCACACGTGTTTCTCCAATAGCTGGCTATTGCCCAGACAGGAAAGCAGCAATAAGCACAGCTAAAGGTACCTCACATGTTAATTAGCACGAATACCATGAGAAATCTTCAGTCTGAACAACTTTTGCTGCAGTATTTCTTTGGAGCTGCCACTAAATTTCCAGGAAGCATGGATGTTTCCCTAAAAAAAGAGTTTACACTATGTCATCAACAGAGGGCAGAAAGTCCTCAAAATGCTTTTCAAATCTCCAGTACTTTAGAACATACAAGGTGTAAATCACACGAGAAATGGTGCAATCACACGAGAAATGGTGCAATAGCAATTAAAAGTAGATCCAGAGCAGATCAAATACATGGTTTAGCTAAGTTATAGCACTGGTACTTAAGTAAAGGCACAATTGATGCAACTACCAGTGGATCAGTTCTCTTATTTAAAAAATGAAGAGGACTGCCATCCCCTAAACTGTTCATAAAGATCTTTTCCTGTTTGGATTACTTCATACAGAAAATCAGAATTGCACATAGTTTGTCAACAGTTCTCTGTAGATACTCAACAGCTCTAGAGTTTAATAGAGAACTACATATTTTTTCAGCTTTTCAAAATCCTTCTACAAAATTTTGTAGCGTATACTGTCCTTATTGCACAGCAATGATTCTCCATGGATCCTCCAGTATGATCTCCATTTTTGGTTGAATTCTATGGGTTTCTCTATGAACAAAGAAGTCGGTTGACGTATTTTGCATATGAATACAACCATATTGTATCAGGCTTGTATTAGTTTTTATATACATAGATTTTTGTCATCTTTGGTAGCTGAGTCTTGAATAACTTTTCCACATAAGGATATTAGTAAAACTAGGTAAATTTGAATCCAATTTAAAATCACAAGGTGCAAGATACAGAAAGATGTTTAAGAGTTTGTAGCAGGTGAGTTGAATACATGCAAAATGTATTCGAAGAATATGAGAAGCAATAATATTGCTGTAGTATGCACTCATGAAGATATATTTAAAGAAGAAAATACTTCTGGCCACAGCAATTCATTCAGCACTGAGGAAAAGACTTTAATGAAACTTCTGGGCCTGGCACTGTCTCACTATTACCATCGTAAGTAATTAAAGTACCTCAAAAAAACAGCTTTGTCTCCTGAACCGCAGTGTTCTTTAGGTATATAATAAGGGTGAAATATTACATACTAAAACCTGCTAGATCAGCTCAAATGAGGGCATGACATATTCCAGATTTCTGTTGTCTAATGTCTATCAGGAATACAGCAATGTATGGATATGACGGGATGAGCAGCTGGCAGCCTGCCCTTGCAGACTAGGTGGGCTGCAGCGCACTCTCCTTGGGTGGTATGTTTTCACATTCACTAGCCTCCATTGGTGCATTATGGAGCACTAGTTGTACCACTAGTGTTTGTAATATAGTCAGGAGAAAAAAAATCCCACTTTCTTTTGGTGTCTACTGCTACAAATAAATGAGCTAATCCATCTTTGATTCTGCAATTTAAAGAGACTTAGAATTGCCATCTTTTGCCTACAAAAAGTAGCTTGAATAACAACACCGAGACAGTATTACTCTGCTTTTCAAGTGAGTTTGGTAATACAGGTGGTGTTTTTTTTAATACTCTATGCTCAAATGCAGAAGAATATCCCCCCCTGCTGGACTTTGTAAAGATGTTAATTTCAGGCATACAAACAAGAGGTGAAGTTATAATAGAACTACAGCTTGTACAGCATCCTCCATGAATATGGCGCACAAAAAGTTATAATCTCTCATTTGCCTTTATGCTTTTCATTATACTCTTCATCTTTTTTGCATTTGGTTTAATACATCAGACCACTGTCATCGTTAGTCTCATGTCAGTGATCTGTGTTTGGCAAGGATGTGCATATTGGTCTGAAGTGTTTGTTACATGTTTTATGGATAAATGCAAGCAGATGCAACTGCCAGTGCTGTCTCCCAAATTCGCAATCAGAGTTCAATCAAACATTAACCAACTCTGTAGATTAAAGAAGGCTTTATCTTGGCTTGGAAGATACTGAGAGAGACCTTTTAATGCTTAGTTATTGTATTTATCAATTGACTCTGGGGGGTGGTTCCTTTAATTCCTTATAGGTGTATGAAAAGGCAATAAGAAAAGAAGTGGAAAATCTGTAGAGTTCTAAAATCTTATTGCAAATATTCCTAAACTCACTGACTTTTCTGAAGGTAAAACAAAAAGCTGAATAAATGCACAATTGTTCTACAGATCTTTTTGGAAAAAGCAGATAAGTTTGTAGCTGATATGACACAAAAGAGTGTACCTGAAAATCTTGTGCCATTAATTAACTCTAAATACTCTGGAAATTCAGTCAGGGGAAATCACTTTGACCAGATCAGTGCCAAGAGTCATGCCAGAATTCCAGCTCCAGAAGGGGGACAATCAGCACATCTAGTGTGACCTCTGGTGCGAGTAAGACTGTGGTGAAGAATGGTAGGGTATAATGTATTTTCATAAAATCATAGAATCAATTGTTTGGGTTGGAAGCGACCTTTAAAGGTCATCTAGTACAATCTCTCTCCAATGAGCAGGGACATCTGCAACTAGATCAGGTTGCTCAGAGCCCTGTTCAGCCTGGCCTTGAAAGTTTCTGGGGATGGGCATCTACCACCTCTCTGGGTAATTTGTTCCAGGGTTCCACCACCTTAATCGTAAAAAATTCCTTCCTTATGTCCAACCTAAATCTACCCTTTTTCAATTTCAATCCATTACCTCTTGTCCTATCATAACAGGCCCTACTAAAAAATCTGTCCTCAACTTTCTTATGAGCTCTTTCTAAGTACTCAAAGGTCACAACAAGGTGAGCCTTCTCTTCTCTGGGCTGAACAACCACAACTTTCTCAGCCTGCGTAGTCCATGCTCACGTCCATGTTCCTCACCTCTCCTGGGCTTGATCCTGTGTCTGCAGTGGGAAGCTATTTCTCAACAAGGAAATCAGCAGCTGAAAGAAGGGAGAACCACAGCTTATAGAGAAGAGAGAACCTGCCTTCATTTCACAGTTAACCTCACAGTAGAGACTGGACATTCATTCTCTCTTTGTGAGATGATGACCTTACACATATTTGTCTTCAGTTTTGCATCAGGACACTCCTTCATACATGACACACTTCACTGCATATCTGCCCCTGAGTCTAGGAGGAGTAAGAGCAGAGGGTGGTCTGTCCAGACACTTTGTATCTACCTCTTTGACAAAGATCTGTCAGACACTTTGTATCTACCTCTATTCTGTAGTCACCATGGTCTTCTGAACACAGCTCTAGGAAGCAAAAGCATGTGCAATGGAGTGACTTCTGATCAGAAGTAAAATCAGAAGCAAAACCTACCTTAAACCCTGTATCAGTTTTCTTCTAGGCCCTGTTCTGATGCCCTGTTCTCTGTAATGTCTGCTGCACTGATGGGAAATGCTTTGGAAAATGATATCTCAGTCAGCATTTTTCAGAAATCAGAGTCTAGACCATCAGGTTTCAGATCACCTTCAAGAGTAAACAGAGCTAACTGTGATAACACAAGTTCAAAACAACTGTTATCACTATCAGGTGTTAGAAAAAAACATTTTTCTTCATTGCATATTTGTCCTGAGAGGCCACGGCAAAACACGGACTGCAGGATAAGCTGGGTTGAGTGAGCAATGCTTTGTCTCCAGCCCCACCTAATGTACATGTGAAGGCCAGATGGTTAACATCTGCAGTTTTATTTTGTGAATTTTGTCACTGAACTTTTGGGCAGTCTTCCATTAGGAAAACACTGCTGTAGTATCTTGGACACTTAGAAACTCTTTGGCTTTTCACAGATGCAGTAACACATTAAGCGAAAAGGATCAGCAGTCCCAGCCTGTGATGATTCTCTGTCCATCTCCATAACTGTGGAGCTGTCTATGGGCACTGGTGATTCCTCAACTGAGGGATAAGGAACGCAAATGATCTCCTTCCCAAATACTTCCATGCAGTTGTTAATAATGAACTCTAGCAGCACTTTCACCTGTACACATAAACCCACTGATTTTAATCGAAGGGGCAGAGGTACATCAAACAGCCTTTCTGATTCCTAGCCCTTTCTTATGTGCAGAAAGCTGCATCTGGGTCACTTCCCTTTGAAAAGCTCCTCCACAAACTTTCAAGAGAGAAGATGTCAAGATACCTCTCAAGAGGAATGCTATGACTGGCCCAGACTGGTGTAGCTGGTTGGTACATTCAGCATAGCCATAGCTTGTCTTTTACCTCCATCTGTACCTCCAGTGGGAGCATGTTCTCCACACTCAACACTGGTCAAATGTAGATGGCAAGATTGCTGGAGTCTATCCTGCTTGTTGATGTGGTGCAGCAGAGACAGCAACTGCTTGAGGATGAGAAGATTGGCTCTAGGCAATTTGTTGGCCACCCTAAGGGAACATGAACATCATGTAGAACCACTTCAGTGGCTGCTATTTCTTTAAAAGCATGTATTTCATTAAACTCATAGAAATGACATAACTTCTAAAGAGAGGAAGGCATGTGCTTTTTCTATGACTTAGCAGCAGTACCGTGCAAAAATCACCACTAGCAGTTCAGTAGTGGGTTAACTGCAAAATCTGCACTGACATGCTAGCATTACTGAAGCCCATGTCTTTAAGGAGATCAGCAACATTAATAAATCATATGTTGTCAAGAGAAATCACTGCAGGCTTTGCTAAACCAGATGAAGGCCCACAGTTGTGTCGTGTAGCTTTCCAGGTCCTGTAAGCCAGCTTTCAAATCTACTGGTCAGGAAGGAAGTATGGTAGTTGTCAGCTCCTGGTTTCACTCAAGCCCCCTCAAAGGAAGACTACTTGTCCATGTCTGATTGACAGCAGGGGGACTACTTTCACTAAGACACTAGGACCGCTGACCACTCCTTACAAGACTCATTATGTGGAGCAATCTCAAGTGCCTTAAGGAAGTGGTCTGACAAAAGAAATGCTTTACTGTGCCACTTTCCCCCTAAATCCCCCTCTATAGCAGCAATAAACAGCTGTCAGAACCAACGGGATTTTACAGGAAACTGTCAATTTGCAGGGAAATCCCAGGCTTCTAGCAGTCTCTCCATACCAGAGTACTTGCAAAACTTTAACTTCTTCCAGTCTTCCCTCCTCACTCAGCTTCTCCAAAGGTCACATCCAGTCCTTGATAGAGGTCAGCCAGCAAAAGAATCAAGGGGATGTTTTGAAAGAAGTCCTGCAAGGCCAAGAGTTTTAAATAAGGCTGTGAGTTGTTCCCTGTGATACCACAGGGAACATCCCTGTGACCCTTGCTTGGAGGAGGCAGGTCGATTCTGTCAGAGCTATACATCAGCTTTGACAGAGCAGGCAGCTGCTGGAGCATGGAGCCAAGCAAACTTGCACTAGCCTGGTAACAGGGCTCTCCACTCTTCTCTGCCCTCTGCTGTCCCCTAAATCTCTGCGTGACTCCCTGAGGAGAACACTCAGGACCACCATGAAGTGAGTTTCCTACGGGCACACCAGAAACCAGGGGCAGAACAAGAGGAACAAAAAAGGAGACAGAGAAGGAAAACACCAAACTTGGAAGTGTAGGTCTGAAAAACAGAGGTACATTGTGGCTTTAGTGTGTGCTCCCAGCTAAGTCAAAGCCAGTCACTGAGGTGGGACCTGCAGCATAGCAGTGAGCTCTTACAGCCTGAAATCAAGAGTTCACCTTCGAATCACTGCTAGCAGGTGTGCATTTTGGCTTTCCCAGTTAACATCTGCTCCTGTGTCTAGAGCTTCCTTCAGCTCCCGGTGTGCTTTCTTGCTGGCAGCTGGTCCAAGTATCCCCTCAGCTGATGGCTCTCACTCAGCTGATGTACAATATATCCAGGAATTCTGTGGGAAACATGGGAGAATGAGGACTTTGATGAAGAGAGGCCTTATGCCATGTAAACCTCTCTTAGAGACAGAAGCAAATTTGGACAGGGAGGAGTACTCTGCTTTCACTATGATGGGATCTAGATGTTGCTCCAGGGAGATGGTGTTGGGAGAAGCCTCACCTTCTGCCAGCACAGATGTCACTTCGTGCTGGTGAACTCCTCCCACTGCCATGAAGATAGTCCCATTCCCTTCCTAGAGGGAAACAGGATACAGATCAAGTCTTCATGTGCAAATATCTCCCTGTCCCTTCCTGCTCAACCAAGCCAGGATGTGTCCCCCACAAAGACTGTTTAAAAGGGGAAAACAGCTTGTCTTTTGGAAAAATTCCCTGTGGGGAAACTGTCACTGACACTTGTGATCCCAAAGACAGTGTTTAGCTACAGTCAGTGCTAACCCATTGCTGAGGATTTTTTTTTTTTTTTTTCTGGAAACACAGAAATCCCTGGAAGCTTCTGATGCTGACAAGAGTTCTTTGAATAATTTCTGTTAAACCACAAAGATTTGTGCAAAACACCACATCTGATTCTCTTATTCACAGCTCTGGGCTTTCTCCCCTGGAGCTTTCTTCCAACAGAAGGGGTCTGGGCCAGACCAACCCCCAGATGTGGCTTCTGTCATGTTTAGGCTGTGACCTAACTTGCAGGCCATGGCTGTCAGAAGTGTGTGCAGGGAGGAAAACACCCAAATCACCCATCTCCTGAGGTCTATGGTGTCTTTCCTAGTAATGCTGCTGTTCAGAAAAAAGGTGAGGAATGGGTACTCCTTTGCCAGGCTTTCTTGCCTGGGTCAGCTGGGACAATTCCCCACAGCCACCAGAGGCTGGACAAAGGCTGCTTGTGGCGAATGAAGAGATGGGATGTAGCTTGATGCAAGCAAGATGTCGATTTATTGTACGCCATCACGAGTTTATATATGTTTTCAGAAGCTGTGTGCTTTAAACAGATTGGTTCTTTAAGCTAAGCATTACACACTAGGCAATCCCTGATTGGTGATTAACTACAAACAAAGGGCACTTTCATCAATTAACAGCAAGGTGTTACCTCTCCTTGGCCCATCCATTCCTCATTCCCAGCATGACTCATCCTGGTAATTGTTATCTATTCACATGCCTTGTCCTCCCAGGGTTTGTGGCCTACAAGCTCGAGCACATTCCTTTCAGCTAACTGTTACTTATGGTCCTGATTTACAGGCCCCCTCCTGCATCTCTCCCTTCTTTTTTTTGAGCAATTGAAATCCCGGTTTTTTAAACATGTGTTCTCATTATAAGCATTGAAACAAACAAGGAACACATAATACTAAAACCAACAATACTGTCAATGCCATCAATGCTCCTTTGATTATATTTTGTAACCAGCCCCCTAACCCAAGGCTTGAAAGCCAGTCCGTTAACCCATTCTCAATCTTTACAGCCTGTACATTTTTTCTTAACTCAGCAAGCTGCTTATGAATAGAGTTCAAGTGATCAGTCACATTCATAAAACACTTTCCTTACTGCTGTTCACTGTAGGCTACTCTCTACTGTTCATGCTGTTTCGTTATATTCTAGAGGTGAGATCACATTCCTCCTTTGTTTCTGTCTCACCCTAGTTTCTTCTTATACTCCCTCAAAGTTATTTAACTCATTGCTGCAGGATCACAGCTGCACTTCATCAAAGCAAGGCTAAAACTGCACATCAGTGTCAAAACAACACGCTGTCTGTTCCGTACAATTTTACAATCTCCCCTTTTTGTTTTTGAACAGCTAGTACCAGGTTTGCCATGTTCTGCAGGGCCCTTGCAACCATGACAGCAACCAAGGTAACAGCAAATAATACTGCCAATTGAGTGAATGGATGCCAAAAAGGCTGACATTTTCTCAGATTTTGATAACATGTTGCTGCAGTGGGGTGCCTAAAATCCGTTCAGCACATACCATCCAAATCCTCACAGCCGTGTCCTTGAGCCAACAACAAAAAGCAGTGGCAATTTTGACTCACATTCTTAACTGCCTACCAAACGAGGTGATTTAACTCTTTAATGCTTTCCCTGCTGTTACTCCGGATAAGAGAAGAACCACTGCAATACGTTCCCATCATAGCCTCCTACTACATTAGCATCTACAGAAAGAAAATTATCGACATTCAAAGTGTTATAAACGATAACAATTAAAACAATTTTATTTTGGGTTCAATCAATTTCGATTGAGAAGCAACAAGCAAAAACAGCACTGGGTGCGCGGAGAACTCAATTAGTTCCACCACGCGCACACCTGAGTCCTAAAAGCAGCGTCTTTTATCCCCGGATCTTGACCAATCCCTTCTCGCCGGCTGTTCGTCCCGCTCTTTCCCCACCGGGCCGTTAGGGTACGCCTTCTCCTCCTACTGGCTCTCCTTTGGCGCGCTTTTTCAAATCTCAAGGTCTTTGTCCCATTCGTCGGGCTTTCCCTGCCGTGGTTTCGCTTTCCTCATCTCCTTCGGCCGGCGGGCTTTGCCAGGCCGCGATTGCCTGGGGGGGGGGGGGGCATCACATTGTCTTAAAGGAGAACCACACACGCCCACTCACCACAACTGCGATACAGGTCCCAGATTTACACGGGGTACAACAATTACACTTATCACAGTACATTCCATTTTTGACATGAATCATGACTGCGTTTATCACAAAAGTGTAAACAATATCAACTTCTTTTGAATTAACATTATACAGAGGTAATCGATTATCCCAAATATCAAGGCTTTCAGTAAGATTCTTCATTCCCCACATACATTCACTTTTTTGCAATGTCTGCAAGTCAGTTTCAAGGAAGGGCACACCAAACAAGAACTGGTTCAGTCAAAAAGTTCAAAACATAGCATGCTTTCTCTGAACGTGTCTCTGGGGCCATTCCCTTCATTCCCTCTCTTTTTTTTACCCAACCAGAGACACTTTACCATTAACAGAGAAACCCATATTTACACCTCTGAGCCCAGACACAAACCGCAGCTGCATGCACCACCAGGCTCAGGGCAGGAATCATTCATGCAGTTACATAGCTATATATCTCTACAAGCATGCAGACACCTATTAAACACTAGATAACCATGTTTATCTTTCCTAGTCTCCTTCACAATACCCAGCTGTTCTCTCATCTCTTGTTAGGTCAAATATTCTCCAGCTTCCTCTCCTATACCTCTCTTCAGACATTCTCTATTCTCCTCTTTTTTGCTTGTTAATTGCGACAAGGCAAAAGTTGTGTGTAGCTGGGTGACCATGACCTGATTTATGTTACAATCAACTAAACACTGAATACAGGAAAAAAAGGTATGGGAGACATAAGGCAAACATCAATAAGGTGGTTAAAGATAATTATAATAAATCCTGTAATACTTTTGAGTCATGGCCCAAAGTTTCCCAGCTGTGAGAAGAGACCAAAGGCATCCCACCCCTGGCTTTGCTGCAGATCTTTGTTTTAGGGCTTTTAAGTTTTGTATACTTTTGTAAATTAATTCAGAGTGGTCACTCAGATTCACATAACACATCCTATCAAAGTTTTCACATGCATGTCCCTGTGCTAATAATAAAAATCAATAGCAACTCGGTTCTGTAGCAACATATGACGGACAGAATCAACATCTGTTAATAAGCCAGAAAAAAAAAAATAGTATTTGTAGTATTACTTTGTTTAGCAAGCTAGCAGCCTAATTTACTGAGCAATTTAAGAGCGTGTACTATTCTTACAGAATAGAGAAGCAAAAATGTGTTATTCTGCATTCCAGAACTCAGCCTGAGAGTTACAGTCTGCCGTGAGTTCTGCGTTACAATCATTTGACACATGTTGGGGTTGTGATTGTGAAAGTTGCCCGTTTACAATTTTCATTGACATTATCACAGCTAGTTGTTTTAAAAGCAACCCTTGAGCTTCCTGATGTTCGACTTGTTGCAAAACATTCTGAAGCTAACCAATAAAGTTAGTATTAAAGTTAGTGACTCTCTAGGACCCTGCAAGACTGTGGCAAGACTCCCGCATCCTGACTGCTTTAATAGCCATTCCTTCATTTGCAAACAGTTGTCCCTGGGATACCTTGCCTGAGTCACAGAATCGGCTCAGTTAATTGCTCCAGCCAACTGCTCATAGTTAACAGCAATTCCCCGGTTAAGGTTTTCAATCAAGGCCACTACACATAGCTCACAAAAATCAGATAACCACATCATATACTGTATCAGTTAGTACCATACAAAGCAATAACTTCCAATCATGCAGTGTGAGTGTATAAGGCTCTGCCATCACTTCAAGAAGGGACATAACAAACGTATTATGAATCCTCCCTTCCCGCACACTGCTTTGCTTAACTCTTTAACAGCCTCGTATTGCACAGACTGCCACTCTCGAGGTTGATTTGTCTGACAAAATACTGAACATGTCATAACGACTCCCAAAACCCCTCACTTAAGCGTTTCCCACTTGCATTCCTGCCACCAATCCCTCAGACCCCCTTTCACCCTCCCTGAAAATACAGTCAATGCATCGACGGAGGCCGGGGGGAAGGTCTAGCTCCTTTTCCAGATCTATAGGACCTGGATCAAAAGGTTTATCAGTGACAATGGAATCATTGTCCGAGTTATCCTGTTCCCGTGCTTGGTCCTGTGCTGTGAGGGTAGCTGCAATCAGTGACAGAAGCTTTTGGGGGGCAGAGGAGGTGTGGACAGAATCGCCATCGTTGACAGTGTGTTGAGAAGAGTCGCGCTGTCGGTGGAATTTACAGCCTCCTCTAGTTCAGTGCTTACACTCTTGGTGGAATTTACAGTTTCCTCTGGTTTAGCACCGTTAGTAGAATTAGTCCACACTTGGCAAAGAATAGTCAAAATTTGCCACCAAGGTGCTAAATGCATTCTCGACGCGTAGTCCCCCTCCGCGGCAGCATCATACAATTGTCTGCTGACCACCTTCATTTCTTTCAAAGTCTCTAAAGTTTCTTGACTGCTCGCCTGTCTCAATGAGTACAGATTTCTAAAGCTTCTTAAAATTTCTTCAAATATTTAAAATCTCTAAAGTTTCTTGGCTGCTCACCTGTCTCGATGCATACAGGTGTTATCCTCGGGGTTTAGGTTGTCCGCCTGGTCCAGCCAGCAAGACTATCGTTGAGCCAAGACGTCTCCTCCGGAACGCAGCCCTCTTCCACGAGCTGTCTTTTGTATCGACCAGTTCCGTCCTTATTCTTCCAAGGCTTCAGGACACCACCACAGGGGTCACCATTTGAGGAGACTGAGGCACGGACTCCCTGATCTGACTAGAAGACCCTTCATGAGTCCGTATACGTCTCTTTCTGGGGACGAAGCCCGATTCCCCGTTACGGATTTCCCACAGCTCACCTCAGCTCCGGAGGGGTTTCAGGCCGGCTCCCGCTCCCTTTCAGCGCTCCATTCAAAGTTCTGTGGGATTCGCTGCAAGTCGCTCAGGCGATTCGAGAGCCCTTCACGTCGGATCCTTAAACGGATCACGTCGGGGTCACCAATTTGCTGCGAATGAAGAGACGGGCCGCAGCTTGATGCAAGCAAGACGTCGATTTATTGTACGCCATCACGAGTTTATATATGTTTTCAGAAGCTGTGTGCTTTAAACAGATTGGTTCTTTAAGCTAAGCATTACACACTAGGCAATCCCTGATTGGTGGTTAACTACAAACAAAGGGCACTTTCATCAATTAACAGCAAGGTGTTACCTCTCCTTGGCCCATCCATTCCTCATTCCCAGCATGACTCATCCTGGTAATTGTTATCTATTCACATTCCTTGTCCTCCCAGGGTTTGTGGCCTACAAGCTCGAGCACATTCCTTTCAGTTAACTGATTGCCACTTTATGGTCCTGATTTACAGGCCCCCTCCTGCAGATGCTCTTCTGCAGGCAAATCCCAACTGCCCTGGCACATGCGGCAGTAGAGGTCTGCCGCAGAGCAAAGGGACAGTGTAGCACTTTCCTTCTCTTTTGATATGGAGAAATAGTGTGAAATGGGGACAATGGACATCGATTGTGACTGTATGTGTCTGCTCGAGGAATGTGGGTATGGTGACTGGTCATGGGTGCGGTGTCTGGTCTCATAGGCACACAGCTCTGAGGAGACAACTACAGTTTTGAGGAGACGCCTGCCCCTCTTCCTCTAACAAAGGGGAGACGGGGAGACGCTGCCCTTCTTTCTCTAACAAAGGGGCTATTTAAAAGAGAATGAGAAAAAGATGAGAGACATTCAAATGCTATCTAGAGGGAGGGAGTGCTAAGTCTCCTTGCTGGAGAAGATTGGATGGTCACAAGGACATGAATCACCTGAAGAAGATCGGATGGTCACAAGGACATGAATCACCTACAAACCTGCAAGACCACCACATTACAGGCAAAGGACTGATAAGCTAATTAACATACGAAGCGGGGTTTAGGTAACGAATATGTATAGGCGTTAATTGAATATTCATTTGTTTCATTGTCTAAATGTGAGATGGTTGGTCACTTCGGGCATGCACGCTTGTGGAGGAGCGATCCCCCGTGCATCTGCGCGCAATAAACATACCTACTTTATAACTTTCGAGTTATAGAGTCTAATTCCACACGTCACTTTGATATTTCACCTGCTGCAAATGAAAAGAAAAATCAGTTTAGAAAAAGCAGGTGAATGCTCTCCTACCCTCTCCTGTGTGCCACGCAGTTCTAAGCAGTGCAGCAGGAAAAGCAGGGGCCAAGAAAGTGAAACCACATGTTGTGGTTTAACCTCAGCTTGTAACTAAGTACCGTGAAGCCACTCACTCCCCACCACCCCCTCTGCCCTGGTGGGATGGGAAGGAGAACTGGAAGAATGTAAAACTTGCGGGCTGAGATAAGAACAATTCAGTAATTGAAATAAAGTAAAATATGATAATAACAACAACAACAACTGTGATGAAAAGGAGAGAAAAAAGGAAAAAATAATAAAACCCAAAGGGAAAAAACCCAAGTGATGCATAATACAATCACTCACCACCTGCTGACTGACATTCAGCCAGCCCCTTAGCAGCGATCAGCTGGACGCGGCAGCTCCTCCCAGATCATATACTGAGCATGACATTCTGTGGTATGGAACACCCCTTTGGCTAGTTTGGGTCACCTGCCCTGGCTCTGCTCTCTCCCAGATTCTTGTGCACCTCCTCTAGCAGAGCATGGGAACCTGAGAAGTCCTTGACTTAGGGTAAGGACTAGTTAGCAACAACTGAAAACATCAGTGTGTTATCAACATCATTCTCATACTAAATCTAACACACAGCACTGCATCAGCTACTATGAAGAAAATTAACTCTATCCTAGCCAAACCCAGGATGCTGCAGCTCAGACTCAGTGGTGTCTGTGGCTCCTTAAAGGGCATATGCCATCACACTGTCCCACATTGCACCCTGCCCTGCTGATGCTTTTCCCCAGGATGCTGACAGCAGCTGTGTGTGCTTGGTGAAACAAGTTCAGCCACAGCTGCCAAGGAAGTTTCCTTGCTCTTGCAGGAAACGTCCTTGCTTGGGGTGCCAGACCTCTGTTGCAACACTCCTGAGAGAAGAAAGCACAGCTCCTGCTGCTGAGGAGCATGGACCCACCTGGCTCTGAGGACCAGAGCAGAGGGACACCCTACCTGTGGTTCCTAGCACTGTCCTCTCTGCCACTAAGCACAGGGGAGAGCATTTCTGGATGGGAGGGACCCTCAGAGGTCCTCTCTCTGCCCTCAGCTTGCTCTCTCTGCCACATGTGGAGGGCTGTTACTTGCTCTGTGTGATAGGCGGCAGGTAGCATGAGTTCAGCTGAAGGGGAGGAAAGATGGCCATTCCTTAGGTTCCTTTTAACCTCTTCTGGCAGGAACCACTTTCGTGCCAGAGGGGCCCAGCAGGGTACACAGCGTGGTGCCAGCCTGCAAGAAGCACATGATGGTTATGGTGCAGCCTCTCAGCAGAAAGGGCCACCAGTGAGCAGCCTCTGCCAGGCAGGAACCTGCCTGAGGGAGGGTGGGAGCACAGAGGCTTCCTGGGGCCAGCCTGGAGCCCCAGGCCCCCTCACACCCCACACAAGTTCTGTTGTGAATGGCCACCAAGACCAGCCGCTGCTTCCAGTTCACCCACCAGAACAGGAAGTCTCTTCCCTCTGTGCACTGGGAGCTGCCGTTTTGTTTCAGCCACCATTTTATGGCAAGGAATTGCCACTGCCTTGCCCTGTGGCTGGCTGGCTCCTGTTCTACTCATGTGTCTCTTGGTCTCCCTCTGACCAGCTCACTGCTTCCTCTGGAGCAGGGAACGCTAAGATAGGGAAACATGTGCAGTCATGTACAGTGCTTGCAATATTGAAGTAGATACATAGAAGAGCATAAAAATATGTATAAATACATATTTTATTTCTTTACACATAGACAAACTAGTTCATATAGATTTATACGTCTACAGTTATATACTCAAGTATTGGCAAATGTCTGTGCATGTGTAAAGATACAGAAATTAAATACACATCTGTAAATGCATAGGTATGAAGTAGCGAAAACATCTTTTACTGACAGCTAATGGGACAAATAATGAAGCTTTAATGTGAATAAAAAGTAGTTAAAGTAGAAGGCAGGTTTGCCCTCCCTGCACGCACACCATCTGGCTGCAGAAACAGCAGCAGCGCATCAGGGACACCAGGACGGGGAACGTGGAACCCTCCAAGGAGCCGGCCAAGGCAGCCCTGTGGATCGGTAGGAGCACCGGAGTGTTGCAGAGCTTTTCAGCTCAGGACACGATTATTTTAAGGCAAAGAAAAGCAGCAGGCAGGATGATGGTGGTAACGGTGCTGGTGGGGCTTTTATGCCTGTGGCCTTGTCTTACAAGCCAACAAAAGAGGAAGGACTGTTACAACAAGTGCTAATTAGGAAAGGTAAATGAATTCTGCACCAGTTTAAGCATCTTGTTAGCAATGGGTTTAAGGGACAAAAAGGCCCTTAACTGCAGACTGCTCCACATGTTGGGCCAGTGAATATCTCACGTTGGGGCAGAAGGTGATCCCAGGATTTAACATGTGCATCACCCTCCTATCCAAAGGGGAAAAGGGCTGAGGTGTCTTTAAGCCAAACAGCACTCTTAGATATGCCAAGAGCGGTTTCCTCCTTTTACACAATGAACATTATTATGATGTTAAGGGTATCAGGAAATATTTTGGGCAAGAAAGCTTTGTGGGCTTCATCAAACACTGAGCTGTAAATGTTACTGCTGGCTCTGTTATCACACATCTGTGCAGTTAACGTGGGGGCAAGGATAAGGTGTCCTGGCTGCAGGCCGCTGTGCTGTGCTGGGGACTTTTTACAAAGGCACAAGGCCCTGGTTGTTAAAAACCTGGCTGTGATTTTCTGTGAGACACGAAAGGTCTGTAAAAAAGCGTCATGGGTGTAAGGGCTGAAGTGTGCAACATGCTAAGAACAAATCTATAATGTAAACAAGAAACAGGGATCAAAAATCATAGAATCACAGAATCACAGAATCATAGCATCATTGGGGTTGGAAAAGACCTTTAAAGATCATTGAGCCCAACTGTAAATCATGCCCATGATCGAAAATCCAGGGGCGGGGCAGGGTTATATTGACTATGATATGGAATATACACAGCAAAGTGCAATGTATTTCCCAAACAACATTTTTTATGTGAAGATAGCCCTGGATGACCCTTTGGCTGAAGAGGGGGCAGAAAAGAAAACTGAACGAAAATGAGAAGTTAAAGGGACATCTCACATTTTATTCACTTCTTTACTGACAGAGTCCAGGGCTACACTCTCCTAGCACACAATGCTAAAGGCTTTGAAGTCTACTTTACTGTTAGTCGTTTTCTGAAGAAATTAGTCACCCAAGATTGTAAACTCATGCATATACATGTACCCAGCCTGCATATATGTTTCATAGAGTCTTTACAATTTTTACCCACAAGCAGTCTCCCCCATGCTTTGGATATTGAAAGCTGCAAAGGTTATTTACCCCATTTTTTCAAAACTACCCAAAAGGACCACCTAAAGAGAATGTGTTTTAACACATTTATGGGCACATGAGTGGGTCACTATGACAAAATGACATGGGAAGCTTGCAGAATGCTTAGCCAGGACCAAACTGCCTATACTGTTGATCATGGGAGATGTGCTTTTTGGCAGCAGCATAAAAGCTATTTGTCTGTGTTACAAAGCAGCCCCTGATGAAAAGTTATTTTGCTGTCATTTTACTAGCGTCTGTCTTTTCATCAACAAAATAAAGCAAGACCTGCCTGGGCACCCCACATTCTTTTTTGATAATTTTGACACAAGCTACAGAATGTACCTCCAGCATCTGTACCATACACCACAGGACACCTTGAAAACCAGTCACACCACTGCCAACCTGGGCTGTGTAACAATCCATGTGCATGGAAGGGTCAAAACCTTGCTCAGATCTCTCTTTCATTCTGATGTAGTCTCTCTTTTTCAACAGAGGCACAGATTCTTTAATTTTAAACACATACACCCATAGGGTTTTCCAGATCCTCACAGGGTTTGAAGGGTTTGTGTCCACATGTTGGGCTCTGATCACTCTGCAAAAGTTATGACTGTCATTCATTACAAATGCTGACAACACATGAATGCAGCAAAAACTGTTGTGTGCTGCAAAATATCTCCACTTCTTGGTTTTTAGGTCTTTGTTAAAATGCTCTGTGACAGAGGCTTTTGCTTCATTATTTTCAAAAAATATGGCGAACATTTACACTGCTCTAATAGCTTATTTAAAGGTTAGTTTAAAAATTCTTGTGTTGGGTTGGTCCATAATTTCTGAGGCTAGCACTCCCTCATAAAAATTGTTGTAAAAGCCTTGGCTATTTCATAACCTGTTTTGCCTTGTAGACCAATGCCCAGGCATGCTTGGATCATGTCTGTCACCATAAGTTGCACTGCCATTGTGTTTGGAAGACTGTTGCATGTCCACCAAATCTGCCTGCCACTGTGCATCTGCCTTTGCCACAATCGCCTTAATTCTTTCAAAGTGTTTTCTTGTTGCTTTGTGTAAGCTGTAAGAGTCCTAATTTGCAAGACAGGCCTCTCTTCAAATTGGCAGTTTGCCTTTTAGCAGCTTCAAAAAGGGTGTTTATACCCCCACAGCTTCCTACCTCCTCAAGAGCATCATAAATGTCTTTTAACAGAAGTGGTGTTGTAGACATGCCTGCTGACGCACCACTACTAAACACATGTACAAAATACAACACTGGACTGTAACACAAATACGGAGAATGTTTATTAACAGGGTGTGGGAGGAGTTGATTGCCCGTCAGGCTTCTCCAGGCTTTTTACTTTTCTGCCACTGAATACCACTGTCACTTCCATACCTCTTTCTTTGGCTGCTTCTGGTTTGGACAGGAACACCAGGAGGTCACAGCACACTTCAGTTTCACATGCTCAGACTGCCAGCCAGAGTTTTTTAAAATGTTCAGTAGGGTTGTGTATCTTATAGACCTTATAGGAAGCACACATAGCACCAGCTTGCACCCTGTCATGGTCTTACAGGTTCATGTAAGATCCAGCAGAACCACAGGCAAAGGATGCTCCCTGCCACCATCTGCCCTCTCTGTGCCACACTTTGAAATGTAATTTGGAGTTCACAGACCCACCAGCTGGTTCTTTTGGTTGACATGCGGTTTGCATGACGTGCGGTGAGTGCAGTCGAAGGAGATGGAAATGGAGCCAAGCTACAACATCTGGACAAGGGCTCCATGCAGGAGACAAGATGCCTACAGCACAGGTCCAAGCTGCCTCCAGGAGACAAGGCTGGGGTCTGAAGGCGCATGTCTGAGTTGAAATGGGGGTGACACAGGTGGGGTGAGGGATCGGAGTGGGGAGCGAAGGCCCCAAGTAAGTCTGCTTAGGTCCCCAAGTCCCTTTTTGTGCACCCTCCCTTTCCAGCAAGGGGTGTTGTGACACCATGCAGAGATCTAGAGGTGACTTGCTGGGGGTTGTAAAGGATCACAGATCCTCTAGCCAGGCAAAGTATAGCTGTGTGCTCCAGCTAGCTTTATTTGAAAGAAAAAAAAAAAAGAGGGTGGGAATCAATCGCAAAAATGCCATTTATTACGGTTAAGCTAACACACCATGTAGACGAGCAACAGCTGCGCGCTGAGAATTTTTATTCCAACCAACACTGCCACCTCTTGTTCATCTGCGCGTTTTATTTTGCCCGGCTCCAGCCTGTGGTGGATTCACCACCAGCCCAAAGACACAGACCTCACCACTTCGGTTACACTGAAACCTTACAAGGAATAGCAACTGAGTAGATGCAACAGCATGTACTTCCACACAAGTTACAAAGAAGCAGAAAGCGTGAAAACAGCCACAAACATGTATCAGTGTTGACTGATAGGTAACTGTTTTCTCTGGTAACTCAAAAGAATGAGGTACTGAAACAAGGCGGGGGGGGGGGGTGGGGGTGGGGGGCGGGAAGGGGGGGGGGGCGGGGCGGAGCAAACCACAACAAAAACACCCAAAACCCAAGCAACAGCAAAACCGACCACCGAGCAGAAAATATCATGGGACTTTTCCAGAGTGTGAAATGTACTGTGCCATGCAACTTTATTTTCAAGTTCTGTGACTTCTCCTGACGTGAATCTCAATTGTCCTCTCAGTACTTGCCCCATCTTCTACCCCAGAGGCTGCCACCCAAAAGCATGTATTTTTCTGATGCTGCTTAATGAAGAGCAGTGCCTGTGTTGCCTCCACCAGGGACACCAAGTCTGTGAATTATGTGGAAACATCCCAGAGAAGACTTGACTGCAGATAAGCAGTGAAGTTGATCATCTTTGTCTGAGTTTCTGACTAGGTGGTTTCTAGGAAGAGGTTCAACATGCCCTAGAAGAAGGTGATCCAGAAGATGGTGGATCAAACTCTGTGCTAGGAGATACAACAGATACAACACAGGGAAATCCCACAGAAAGCAAGGAGAAGAGACAAACAGCAAAATCCAGCTATACCCCTTTTGTCCGGCTGCTTGCCATGCCACTAGTTCATTCGGTTGCAGTTAGACTAGTGACAGAGATGGGTTTTGTGCATGGGTTCCTTGAGTTCTAGCACTATATTTCTTTTTTTTTTCTTTCAGGTGGATCATAACACCATCTTGATTTAACACTTTTTTCTATGCCCTTCTCATTATGCCCCTTTGTGTTTCAGTCTTGGTGTGTACAGTAGTTGAAAAGGGGTGTAATGTATTTAGCCAGACCCAGATGCTTGATAGCTGCCAGAAGCCCCAGAAGCTGGTGAGGAGCCCAGGCCCACAGCAGTGACCCCCTGGGTAGCAGGGCCAGCAGAAGCTGCTGGTCAGCCCACTGCACAGAGAGAAAGGACCTTCCAGCCAGTTTTTCAGGAATAGTTTTCTCTTCACATATCTTTCCAGGTGGAAGATCCAATCAAAAAGAAAGTTATGATCTTGAAATGGAGTTGCCAGCAGGCAGTCAGATTCACCGTGGTTGAGTCCTAATGGGCTGACACTTGAGGCAGCTGGGCTTTTTACTTCATGCTGAATAAACACACTATTTCTGAACCATAGGACTGTCAAACTGTTTCTCAACCCTCTTGCTATCTAAGCCCAAGGCAAACTCTCGAAAGCTGCAGTGCTTGTTTTGGGTGCTCAGCTAAGCTGTGTGTAGGGCCTGTTGGTGTGTTCCCTGGCCCTTTCACTGATGTTGACTAAGACAGCCTTGCTTTCTGTTCTCATAGGTGCCCCAATCCAGCCACAGGTCTCTATTAGCTTTTCTGCAGTCTCTAGAGTCAGCAGAGGCACAGGATAGTACAAGAAGAGTTATTCCTGAATAGTCTTTCCATGACAGACAAGAACCATGCTAAGTAAGCATTTGGTCTCTCCACAGGCTGCTCTGGAAGGCTGTCCCCCTTCCTGCCATCTGCAAGACTGTACTTCTGTTTCATCCAGCAGTCTGTTGAGGAATGTGTCCTTGATGTTGATCTCATCACTAACCTCACACTCTGGATCAATGCACACAGAGAACTGGGCAGGAGCTGCTCTGCCCCTTCTCTCCTTTTGGTGGGTAAAAAAGGACATCTGCAGAACCCAGACTCTTTGCAAAGATGTGAAGCTGAGGCTAATACAAGGCCATGTTAAGTTCCTCTTGAGTGGCGTGGTCCTCAGCTGTGTGATAGGACCCAACCCTTCCATGTGGGCCAACAGAACCTGTCCTGGTGTGTGTGGGTACTCCTCCCCTGAGGCATTGCCCTGTGTCGAATTGGATTGTTCACTTTGGCCATTGTCCAAGTTATTAATGAGGATGTTAAATGGTATTGACTCCAGTGTTGCCCCTAAGGTACACCACTGACAACTGGCCTCCAGCTGTCCACCTCCCACAGCTCTAGTGGGTGCATCCTGGCAGGCACTGGGGTACATCCTGCAGGGACTGCGGTGGGCTGGCACCATTATGGGCTGCCCTCCGGGGTGGCAGGGCCAAAGCCTGACAGCCAGACCCATCCCACCCCTCACAGAGGGAGCCGGGCACACCAGGGGGCATCAGGCACCTCCCCAGGGATGGGGATGGGGATGGGCCAGGGCCAGGACCAAGCTGGCACATCAGCCCACAGGGCCCACAGCTGAGCAGGACAGTGCTGTGGGGAGTTGGAGACCAGCACCCTGTAGGACCAGTGGAACATGAGCTGAGGGCCCCATCCAGGACTGAAATGGGGTCCTGGGTGATGGGCAAGGGGAGAAGAAGACTTAAGGCAGGGGGCGGGGGGGTGTGTGTGGGCAGGAATGGCCCATGAGGCCCGTTGTTGCCCTTGGGGACATTACAACCTCTTGTTCAAAGGATACTGGTGACTCACAGAGGTATAGGCACTCCCCTGCTTCTAAAACACCATGTCAGTGTGCCCAAACCCTTCAAAAGGGAAGGTGAAATCAAATGGGTTTTTAACTGAAAAATCATGTAATCTCACATCATTGATTTTAGGAGTGAAAAATAATCAAATGCAAACTCTATCCTGACTGTTACAGCACAGGTTACCCTCCTCACCTGCTTCTTTCCATCTGTACAACAGAAATAACTGGACTGTAATATAAGTGATCATGAGCATAATCAACGTGATAACAGCCTTCAGGCTGGTGCACACAATATTGCAGAGTATTCTCATAATGACAGCATCATGCAAGTGAACCATAAATCCCAGTTTCTTTAAGTTAGGTTTTATATTTAGAATTTTGATCTTTATTTAAAGCACATTTGTAATTTTGAGCACTGTCATCAGGCAAGACAAGAACTATAAATTAACACGCAAGCTGAATCATTCTTGATACATTTTACTATTTAATGTTTCACTCCTATTTTGTGTAAATAAACCTTCAGTAAAAATGTTACGTGTTGAGACAATCTACACATAACTCAGTTTATTAAGATGGCCACAGTATCTGGGGCTGGACTGAGCGCTGAGGGGACCACTGGGCAACCAGCCTACATGCTCCATGTCTGAAAGCATCCAGCACCTAAATGGAAGTCCTTTCTATTGCATGTATGTAGTGGGGATACACACCAAACCTAGATGTTACAAAAATTATCTCATTATTCCACAAGAAATCTAGAGTAACTGCCTCTGCAGTATCTCTGGGAAATACTAGAAAGACATCCACAAGCACAGTTACCAATCTGCAAGACCTAGCACACCTCCAGCCCTGTGAATGCACGATCACACCTCTCCCCCGCAGGCCAGCACCCACCCACAGGCACAAAAATTGCAGTCACAGCTGGTTGCCACCTCTGCCTGGAAAATCCCACTGCTCCATCCCTGCTCACTTCATACCCTTTTCTCTTTGTAAAGTCCTCCCTCGACAGTGTTCCCACCATTTGCACCATGGCTCCTGCCCTACTGTAACATTCCCCTCCTGCCCCTGTCCCCAGCATGCACAGCCCCCAGATCAGTACTACCTTCCCTGTGCAGGGTATCCCCCAGCCCTGTGGCCTCATCCGATCCACCAGCCTTCACACTGTCTCTGGATGTTGCCAGCTGCTGTTTATTTTCTCTTTCTCTGGGCTAAGAAAAGCTCATCCGTGTCCTGGAAAACAAAAATAATAACAACAACAACAACACAACAACAGCAATAATAGTAATGACAATAATAGTAATAATCATAATAAACAGTGGCATGTCTCCTTTTACAGTCAGTTTTTCTGTACCTGTTTCAGCTAGGTCTGCTCATGTGCTCTTACTCTTCAGGAGTAAAGTAACTGCCTTATAGAAATCTCTTTCCTCACAAGTCTCTGGGTTTCTCATCTAAATTTGTGCTCTCTTCAGCACCAAATAGAAATCTGTTTGAAGGAGTGCTTTTCCCCCATGTCTGCCTTAACCCATGCAGCCCATCATCTCCCTACTGGTAAAAATAAAAGCAGATTCTGGCACAGACACGCAGGGAGAAGCAAGAAGTTCCTTCAGTGGTCCCTCTTTTATGGGAACAAAACACAGAGCAGCAAAGATGATCCAGCCCACAGTGGTTGCCCTCCCCTGCATTGCCTCCCCAGCCTGGTCCCTGCAGCTGGGATGGACCCTGCCCTCTCCCAAGGGAAAACCTGAGGTCTGCTGAAGCATCTGGGCTTGTCATGGTCCCTCTGGATGCTCATGGGGCAGGGAGCAGCCAGCGGCAGAGCCAGCGCCAGAAGACACGAACTTCAGTTTCCAGCCCTGTCCTGACCTGGCTGACAGCTTGACTAAAGTACACAGTAATGCAGGTGGTTGCAGTTATTTTGGAGTAACCCTCAGCCTGTCCCTCTGAGTGCTAGAGATTCCAGTGTGTGAAATTAAAACTTCTTCCAAAACACTGTCATCAGAACAGTGACTTTATTAACGGAGACAAACAAAGGATTAAAACATGTTATGAGTTTGAGGAAACACACAGTGTACCTGTGGGGGACAGACATTTATATACATCAGTTCATTGTAGAAACATGAGCATTTTGGTCTACATGACTAGGATATCCCCTGGTAGTTTGCAACGGATCCAGACAGCTTCCTCTCCGTGGTGGCTCCAGTGAAGCAACCGATTTCCCCCGCCAGCCCCACCCCAGCCAGGCTAGTGCCGGACCCCTGAATGCCACCCGTATCCCCTGCGGGGCTTTCTCCAGCGCAGGGTGAGCGCGGCTGGAAACCGGCGGTGCGGGTGGATACTGCTGGTGGCTGGGTACTGCTCCCTCCGGGGTGAGCCGAGTTGAGCCCTCTCAGCTGCGGGGCAAGAAAGAGGGGGTCAGGGTGCTTTGAACACATACAGCCCACCCCTGCAACCACCCAGGGGATCCCCCCGGGCCAGCCCCGCCGGCCGGCAGTGGGACGTTGCTCCCCGCCACAGGAAGGAGTCGGGCATCCCGGCGGGGCTAGCCCCGCTCCCGAGCACGGCTCGGCACGACCCGACTCTGCGCCGGTATGGCACTGCAGCTCCCGGTGCCGGCACCTCTACTGGGGAAGGCACGGTCTGGGCTTTCCCTGCATGGACAAAATCAGATTGGGAAGGAGGGGAGGGAGGGGAAGGGGTGTGGGGAAGAGAGAAAGAAAACAGCTCCACGGATGTTGGATGTCACGGACGGCGTTACACGGGCGACGCGGGGGCTCCTCGCTGCGTTTCTCGGGCGGACGAGCCACGGGAACTCTCCGCCACCGCCCCGGGCCGGCACGTCGAGGCGGGGAGACGCCAGTGCCTGCGCTCCCGGCGGCCTGTCCCGGGGCGGCCCCGCCTACAGGCACTTGAGGAGGAAGGAATTGCACGAAGTCCCCCGGGGGCAGTCGCAGAGCTTCCCGATGCGGGCCCCCTTCCTCACGGCGCATTGCTCCCCGGCGTCGCACTGCGGACGGCGGCAGGCGGTGAGAGGCCAGTCGCCGCCGGCCGCCCCGTCCCGCCCGGTCCCGTCCCGTCCCGTCCCGCCGCCGCCGGCCGCGACGTCCCGCCGGGGCACTCACCATGGGCACCTGCCCGAACTTCTTCTCGTAGTGCGGGACCCGCTTGCTCTTCAGCTTCTCCAGCACCTCCTGCAGCGCCTCAATCTGCCGAGACACCCCACAGCCCCCGTCAGGCCGCGCCCGGCCGGCCGGCCGGCGCCCCCCCTGCCCCGGCCCCGGCCCCGGCCCCCCGCCACACCAGCTCCTTCTCTCGGGAGGCGCCGCCGCCGCCGGGGGGCCCCAGGTCGCGGGCGCGGCGCGGCGGGGTCGGCCCCTGCCCGCGGGCGCCCAGCAGCAGCGCGGCCGCCACGGCGCAGAGCGCCAGCGCCCGGCAGCTCTCCATGGTGCTGCCGCCCCGCCGCCTCCGCCCCGCCGCCGCCGCCGCCGCCGCCGCCGCCTTTATAGCGCCGCGCCCGCCCCGCCGTGCGTCAGTGCCCCCCGCCGCCGCGCTGCGCCTCGGCTCCGCGTGGCTGGGCCCGGCCCGGCCCGGCTCCGCGTGGCTGGGCTCGGCCCGGCCCGGCCCGGCTCGGCCCGGCTCGGCTCGGCTGGGCCCGGCTCCGCGTGGCTGGGCTCGGCCCGGCTCGGCTGGGCTCGGCTGGGCCCGGCTCGGCGGCCTGGGCTCGGCCCGGCTCGGCTGGGCTCGGCTGGGCCCGGCTCGGCGGCCTGGGCTCGGCCCGGCTCGGCTGGGCTCGGCTGGGCCCGGCTCGGCGGCCTGGGCTCGGCAATATTCCTCACGGCTCCGGCCTGGCACCGCGCAGCGCCCCCGCTGCTGCCCGCCGAAGTGAGTGCCCCAGCGCCATTCTAGCCCGGCGCGGCGTCCCTCTGTCCTGCACAAACGGAGGAGCCGTCCCCGAAAGCCGCCCACCCGCCCGCGCTATGTCCCCCACCATGGCGAAGGCCCGGGCCGCCCTCCTGTCGTGGGAGGGGGGTGGGAGGGTCTTCCCTCGCCCGTGGGGGTCGGGAAGGAGGAGGGAGAGGGGGGCCGGTTGGCACCCGAGAAGCAAGCGGAGGTTGGGACATGGAGACCAGGCTTGGAAATCAACGCAGGGATCTGAGAGGAGGGAGAGTTCGTAGCCTGTGGGCTGAGGGATAGCACAGTGTGATGGGAGGAAGAGCCAGGATGGGAGGATTAACCTGAAGGATTCAGGGACAGGGAGAGATACAGATGGTGAGCAACCATCTGATGAGGGTGAAATGCTTGAATGAGGACAGGTGGGATGGCCAACAGTGCAGGAAGGCTCAGGGCCACCCAGAGCAGGGTGAGAAGTTTGGTAAAGGGCCAGGATGAAAGTAATTGCTGGTACTTGGAGCAGAACTGTGAAATGGTGCTTGAGGCCAAATACCGTATTACTGAGGAGGTGTTCAGTGAGCATCATCTAGCCTGCTTGTGAAATGAGGCCACCTCCTTTTGGGGAGAGAAAAAGCACAGTTGCCAAAAGGAGACCTAGCATCAGTGCACTCATCTCCATTCAGCCTTTCCTACTGATGCTTGGGTCTGCAAGCTTGGTGGCCTCATGTTTATCAGCACCGTGGATGAAAAGCTCCCTGGCAGGCACAAACCTGTCCAAGTCTCATGGTTATGGTGGGGACAGGAGGAAGACAGGAGCATCTTCCCCTACTAAGAAAAGCAACAGCATGCCAAGGAGAGCATGGATGAGGGGCAGCGCTCAGCCCTCTCCAGGATCCTGCCTCTGGGCCAAGGATGGGGTGAAACAGGGGGAGCTGAGCAGCCACTTCGCTGGCATGAGACCTTTGGTTCCCTGACATGACAATTGTGGGGACAAGGAGGCAGTGAGCAGGGTCCCTGTAAGGAGGCTCAGCTCTCAGCTCTGCAGTGGCACAGGGATGTTCCTGACCTCCAGCCAATGGCACCAGGAGCTGGGCTGTGTCTCCCTAGGTGAAGGCTGGATCGTCTGGAGAAAGAGTAATTTGGAAAACCTTGTTAACAAAACCTTTCTAGCAGGTTGTTTGTAAGGGAGCTAGAAACAGCCTGAAAAGGCAAATCAATGTGAGCAAAAAAGAAAAAGAACTGTTTAAAGAAAATTAAAAAGTCTCAGGGACGTACTGTTCCAAACAGGTAGGCAGTGTTTAAAGGGACCGAGAGGACTGTGGCTTAACAAGTAATTTTCAATGGCACCATTTTGTTTGAGGCAAGAAAAAGACTCCAGTCTCTTCAATGATCATGTTGCTTGCCTCCAGAGCTACACGTTCACTTCTTGCTCTTATGTCTCCCACACATGCCTAATGATCATCACATCCAGCAAAGGTCTCATTTGTAATTGCCACTCAGAGTAGAGATCCTCTGTGTGTTTGTACGAATCCTCCAGCCTCATTTTGCCACAGGGAAGACTAACATGTCAGACACCAAGCTGGTGGCAAACCACTCATAGTGAATCCCACATCCCAGGCTGGAGCAAAAAATGCAGCTATGTGAAGTACTGGAAAGGATGGGCTTGCCGGAGTGAAGTTTCTTAGAGCAGAGAAATAACGTGGGCTAAGAAAAGCACAACACTTCATACGGAGAGGCAGATATATAGCAGCATCTGCGAAGCCTGACCAAAAATTCAAGCTGTATTTTATAGTACAAGGATTACTCATGCAGTGTTGAAAACACCACAGAGATGCTCAGAAAACATCACTGTTTTCTTTCCAATTTGCACTTCTACTAGAAAGCTGAATTTGTCACTTTCCCAGTAAAATTATTGTTGAATGTGGAGGCAATCACACATTTCTGTTTCCAAAAGTCATTGTACTTGGCTACAGACACTCTGAGAACCATGCGTTTCTGTGGCTTTTACTGCCTGTATCACACTGTCTCCACAAATATCACTGTCCCCTGCTGCGTATTCAGCTGTTCTTTGTCTCCAGCACTAGAGGGTAAAAAAAGTCATAGGATGCAGGATAGCTGAATACTAAATAAAAGTGTCAGAAGCTACCATGTCAAGGAGCAGAACAGGGTCAAGGTATAAAAATGCAAAATCACTGTTTATCACTACAGAAAGGCAGGTGCTTTTTGACAGCATCAGTAGCCAGTCACAAGGCATCTGGCTATGAAATTAGGGGTCTGTGCCAGTACAGAGCTCGTGTCCAGATAAATCTACACAAAATGCCGTCAGACCTCAGACAGTCTGTTGTAGCTATGCATTAATTCAAGCTTGTCAAAGTTAACTAACTTTTTCCATAAAAATGTTAGTGCAGATGAGGTATGAACAAGACACAGCCAATGTGCATTAACATCTGTACATCAAATGGGTAATTTTTGAATGTGTACATGGTATATACGTCTCGTAATCACACCCCGCTCTTCCACCACAATCAATTAATTGAATGTACTTCTAAAAGCAGGAAAATAATGGGTGTTTCTGTTGGTGCTGATATCAAAATAATGGAGTATCCATTGAGCAGTTTTGATGCATTTATGTGTTCTAGTTTTGGCTTGATGTAGACATAGGGTCGGCAGGATTTTATGACTACTAGACCACAGAGATTAGTGTGAAACATTTGTTCAAGTGCTCTACTGAATCAGAGACATGAAAGTGGACATCCGGCTTTAAGTGGATACTTTAAGGCTTTGCTGAAAAGCAGCAGGCTTTTATAAGTGCTTTGTTGAATTGCCTTAATTTATAAACCTCAGTTTAGAAAAAAAAAGTTAATATAGTATACCATCATTAGTTTTCTGAATCAAGACATTTCTTTGGCTGAAATTTAGAACAGTGAAGAAAATCTGAGATAAATCAGGGTTCTGCCACATTTGAAGCAATAATAGAGTCCAGAGGCATACTTGAAAGGTATCATCTGTTTCAGCAGGAGATACCAAATCATCCTGATGAGTAACAGGTTGGAAAAATGCCATCTAAATAAAAGATGGGTTCTTACAAGAACAGCACATACACAGATGTCAACACAAACACTGAGGCTACAAATCCCCATTAAACTAACCCCAGAATGGGTGGAAGAAGAGTGGGAGCAGGCGCCCAGTGGCTTCTCCGAAATTACATTTATAGGCTCACCATTTCTGCAGCCCGGCAGGCTATTGCCAGAGGCTGTTCATAGCCACATTTCAGCCTTGGAAGCAGGCATGCAAGCGTCACAATGATCGTGTACCAGAGGCTCTGCCCTTGATGTTTGTTACACAAACTGCCACCAGTTTTGGTTGGTGGCTGGATTGTGGCTCTCAGTGGTTCCCAGCACCTTTCTAGTGCCATGAGAATAAACACAAAAAGGGCAATAGGTAGGTTTTCATGATCCATTCTGAATTCACCATCTCAGCCCAGGTAATTTGGGAAGCACCCTTGGTCCTGCTGCAGCAGGTCCTAGCAACAGGATGAGCAGCTTAGCCTACCTCATTCACAGCTTTCCACTTCCTCTATCAAAGCCTTGGAAAACACCCTCAAGGTCACAGTATCATCCTTTTTTAACTCCTTGTACTCAAATGTTGATCTCTTTTAAATAGGCCATGTCGAGCTACCAAAAAGAGCTGGAACTAGGTAACCTCTTAGCCTTGCCACTGCTCTGAGGCAGGAGGGAGGCATACAGCTGAAAGAGCAATCGCTGAGGTGAGAGCAGATGGGAGAAGAAAGGACCCCTGGCAGCCTAGAGCACCAAGTTCAAAGAGCTGGTCCACCACAGCTTGTACACTCAATATGGCAAAACCTTTTTCCTTGTTCTTCAACTTCTGCATGAAAAGTCAGTGTCACCCCAAGTATCATCCTTTCTGCTAGGTAAAGAGGTTAATGGTTGTGAACTGCTCCAATACTACAGTGAATAGGCAACATGTAATGGAGACAGGTAGGACAAATCTCGAAGTAAGACACCCACAGCTCTTACATTGCTTCTCCCATCAGGAATCTTCGGCCTTTGCAGTGGCAGCTACCTTTTATTTACATTTATGTAAGATTTCTTTTCATCAAACATCCAAAAGACATCCTGCTGGTAGAGAAATGGCAATGGGAAGTGAGAAAGAATATGCAATGCAGTCCATGCTATATAAACCCAAATGAAAGTGTAGCAGTGTAGCTGCCACTGCAAGGGCATAAGAATCCTGACAGCAGAGGCAACCTGAGCTGTGGGGTGACTGTTTCAGGACAGTATAAATGTTATCTACCAACATCACCAAATGGTATGAGCACAGGGTTCAACTCCTCACTCCTGGTGGGTCTGCAGAGAACGAGGCGTTTCAAGTAAACTTCTTGGTGGCAAGAGGCCATCTCTGCCATCAGAGTGACATCACGCACAACAGGCATTGCACAGTCAGTGCCTACATATGAGGCACAGCACGTTAACCTGCAAAAGCTTTTCCAAAATAGTCGGTCTGCTATGCAGTGGGGGAATAAATCACTAGTGGTTCCTTGAATTGTTCCTCTGCAGTCAAGGTCCCACGCTGTAACCTCCTCTAAGCAGAGTGTGTCGACAGGATGCCAATCCTGTGCTGATTAATTTCTTTTAAGAAGTTTAGAAAAGGTAAATACTATTAAGGCAGAATGTTCTTACTTATTCAGAGATGCATCTTGACTTGGCTTACACACATACTTAGTGGAAGAAATTTTGACAACCGCAAATAACTGTCCTTTCAGACACAACAAGCAATAGGGAGTTACCATTCTCGGAAGCATGAACCTTTCCAAACCTACTTCCATTATCTGTAGCCCAAGATTATCTGTTACAGTCTTCAACTCAGAATGATTTCATTGCCAGTCTCACTGAAAGAGTATATTCCAAGTAAATATTATTTTGATCAGTTTTCTTAGCAGAAAAAGGCAGTAGTCCTTACAGCTTTGGGAGTAACAGAATGGGGAAAATCACCCCACATAATTTAGAGCAGAAGGACAGCAGGTGCCTGAACTGATCAACTCAATACTGACTGTTTCTTTTTACTGGAAACCATAGCAATCATTTCAGGGTCTGAAACCTTTTTTCTCCCTGGGTATATTTTATACATACCTATTCAAAAGTAGGGTATTTTTAAAGGCATTTCAGAAGTCCAGCAACCATAAATAATGTTGCTGTTCTTTTGGGATAAAGAAATCCCAGGGACATGCCCAACGTGTTTACAAATTCATGTAGTGAGACAAGAACAAGAATCAGTGGCACAAAAACACAGCTCTGTCCCTAGTTGCCATTTACTGTGGTATTTTAAACTACTGCTCTCTGCTAAATATATATTTAATGTACCAAGAACATGCATGTGAGTATGACAGTGAGAATACATGTGTGCAGACCTACAGAAATAACGTTTCTAGTGGTGCAAAGCACACCAGATTTTGGATAGGTTTCTTCTCAATAAAGTGAGAGAGAAAACTGGTCTTTTAGGTGCAATGTAGAGGTGTACCAGAGACCCCACAGCTTAACATATGCTGGGCTGTCTGTATTCTGCATTGCAAATCCACATTCCAAAGATTTACTTCATTTTCACTTTTACATCTGCCTGTGACACAAGTGAGAGGGCTAGTAGCTAGCAGACCTTCCTTCCACCTGCCGAGTCCGAGGGTAACTCCTTTGCCCCACAAGTCTAGGAAGACTACAGCTAGCATATCTTCCAGGATAACTACTCATACTAGCAATCTTTCTTCTCCCCACAGACCAGCACAGGATAGGACCTCCATCCATGTATATTAACTCTTCTTGGATGTGATTCTCAGTGAAGAATATTTCTACCAATGGTTATCTGGGCATCTTTAGGGCAAAACTAGATAAAATCACTTCCTAGTCCCAGCTAGGACAGTATTTGCCTCCTTATTCTAGGCACACTACATGCCAAGCATTTAGTTTCTATACAGTGCAATGTTTCTAAAGAGAACAAATGAAATGGCAGACACTGAATTCTTGACAAATATTACACTGCAAAAAACTATGATAAATAAGTAAGATTAACAAAAGCACTTCAGTATCTCAATAGCCCTAAAGTGAGTGAGGTTCAGGCATGTGCTCCAGGTGAAGCATTGATCCATGTGGGAAGAATGCTGTGTCTTTCTGAAACTGTAATTGCCACAGGGATCACACAGCATGATGTTGAAACACCTTTGTATCCAAGCCCCGTCCTCAGAAGCGCTCTCCGCAACCTCCAGCTCCCACAGATATCAGCATATGTTCCCCAGCTCTTCCAGAAAACACTATGCATCCATCAGATTCTCTTGTTGTTTTGACTTCAGGGAACCACACAGAAGAGCAATGTTTTTTTGGATGAAAGCTAGAGAAAGGCCAAAACGCCCCCAATGGCATGAAATCTGTAATTTCATGCTGTCTTGAACTCCCTGGCTGCCCTTACAGCACTTAACTTCTGCAAAAATTATTTACTAGCAAATGTGGATTTTTTTTCTTTCTTGGATTGCAAAAATGTTTTGCATTTATAGGAGACATAGAAGAATTAAAAGAAATAAAGGAGCTGATAAGCAAAAATACGTAGCTTATTTTGAAGATTCTTTTATATAAGAAATAGTATCAGTGGTTTCTTGTCAAACATTAAATATAATGCTAGAAGTTGCAGCTTATTCATGCAATGCAGAGTTATACAAGTACTTTAAGTGACTGATCTCAAATCACTAACAACCGTTGAAGCACTGAAAACAAATAATTACCACTTTTCCATTAAAAATAGCATTGTACAAATCTTTATTTTTTAACCACCTCAGCATTGTAGTTAGTTTGTTCTCCAGCCCCAATTAAAATATACAGAGGTAATTCTGATAAATGTGCATTTAAGTTTACATCCTGAAAACTCCAAATTCTGTCTTCTTCGTAGGTGCATTTAATGCTGCACTGAGACTGAGGCCCAAAACTAGTCTTGTGTCAGCTGGATCAATAATTCCGTCATCCCATAGTCTAGGAAAAAGAAACAACAAACCCAATCAGTAGTAATAAGGAAATTAACATATACAAAGGGTAGATTTTAAAGCATATGAAACTGGAAATAGTGGTACTAGAGAGAGTGGACTACAGAGCTAAATTATACTTGAAGCCATGGAGTTAATTCACCTTAACCATCAATGCAATTGTATTACTCTGTGGAATTTGTCTTCTGGAACAAAGTATAAATTTTGGATAAATTAAGAATGTCATGTCTACATATTTTAGATGAGATTCTTCATACTTTCAGTGTGAAATCGTTGCCTTAGATAGAAGAGACCCTCTTTCTTTTTTTAATATTCACATGGCAAATGACCTTTTGTCCATGACCTATATTCTTCTATCAAGAATGCTAGTATTTTAAGGATTATGTCACATCATTATTTACATTATTCAGGTTAGTTCAGCTGCCAGATGAGGATGATACAAGTGCTTATTCTTTCATCATTTAAAGACCCAGAGTAAATTTCAAGTATTTCCAGTGTTGGTTGTGTTTACTTTTTTCTGAAGTCCATTTCTAAACAACTGTAAGAAAATACCCTCCTTAACCCAGCCCTAAAGGCAATTAAATTATGAATGCGCAATTACCAAATTCCCAAGTCCCCAAAATCACAAACACTTGTAAAGAGTCTCTTTGATATTATAAAAAAATTAAAGTATTTGTGGCTTCAGTTCTCAATGACAGCTCCATCCTACCCAAAACAAAATCTATGTCAAAACCCCCAGTAAGCCACAAAACTGAAAATACTGTATAACTACTACCTCCCCAGCAAGATAAACAAGATACCACATTGCTCATTCACAACCCAGTCTCACTTAAATAAGCATGCATTTTAATCAGGGTCTGGACAAATTATGCACAGTGTCTCTGGTTAAGACAGTGATGCTCTTCTTCCATCCCATCTTTTCCCAGAGATACTTATTTTGCATTATTTTTTGAACTTCAGTGTTGGCTAAGGTTAAATTTTCCACAGAAAAAGTATTTAAAAATGCAAGAAAGGGTCATGAATATGCAGCTAAGACTGACTCTACCAAGAGATAGCACAGCCATTCCTTTCTATTTGAAGTTTCTAGCTGCCAATTTCCTATTGTTTGAGGATTAATTGAAAACAATCTGTTAGACAGGAGATGATATATTTTGCACTCTTCTTTCAACACTAAATGTGCCAACCTCACCCCCAAAAGGAAAAAAGGACTGCAAACTGTACATAAATACATGCTGATAAACTCAAGGCAGTAGCAGACACTTTTAAGTGTTTTCAATCTTTCCTGTATTTCACCATTTGCTATGAAAGTCACAGATATAAATAACACATAAAATAATAAAAATATGAAGGGGTTGACATTGTGTGCTTTTTATTTTCCAACAAGTACACATATCTATCCTAGGATGCACAAAGTGGAACCACAATAAGGGACACCTTAACACGATGAGGCACAAAAGATCAGACTCACCTTAAGAGCCTGCTCTCCAGCTAGCAGAGAGAAAAAAAGATACCCAACTCAGAAAGAATATTCTACTATAAATACACCTTATCATAGTACAGCTCCCCAAGTAAAGGAGACTGTTACCCTAAACAGGGCACAAGAGCAACACTGAAATGCAAAAGGAGAAAGGGGTTTGGAGGAGGGAAGAATTCATTGTTAATTGGGCAAAATTATGCTGTTTCTTTTTTGGGACTGAATATAGAAGTTTGATTGAAGAAATTTTGACACTGTGGTAGCTGTGGCACTCACTGACCTGGCTCTGCATATCGACTTTTTTTAATAAACACTTGCCATTAACTTCTTTAATTATGAAACACATCGAAACTGAATGAAAGAATTCATATTTCTTAAAAGCATTTAATAAATTTGCTAAGGACCTGGGGAGGGCAGGGATGAACTGAATCCAAAAGAATTACCAGTTTAATGGGGTACCTTCCAAGCTGCAACTTTCTAGTGACTACAACTGTAACAAAAACTTCCAAGCATGAAGTACATTTTATTGGCAGATTGGGTTTTTTTGTAAATGCTCAATTAGCCTATATTGACAATCACAAAGATTTTATGTTCGTGCAAGTCAAGCTGCTTTCATACAGTCACCCCTGGCTTCTGCTTCTCTTTGTTTAAAGAAAACTACATTCTCTACTGGGATGTAACATTAATAATTAAATTATCTATTAAAACACCATTGCTAGAACATGAGTCACAACCACACTCATAAAATATTTGTAACTGAGATCTTGTGAGTAAAAGAAATAAAGTTCCCAAAAATAAAATGCTCATGTAATTTGTAAAGATGCAAACTGCTAAAATCCTTTTAGAAACCTGGAAGCAGATTAATATAACTCATTAAAGAGGGTGCTGCCTAATGACTCATGTTAATTAAGATGGCTCTCTGTGAAAGGTTCTAATCAAATAGCTGATTAAACTTTGATTAGAAAATACAACTGCAGGGAACAGTATTGACATCCTGTACATGAAAGTTATATTTTATAAGAAAAATTATATAAGCGGAGTAAATAGGGAAATTTGCTTGTATTTTAAGATCATTAGGACATTTTCCTTCCCTCTCATTATTACCGCTAAAAGTTTGATTCAAAGCCTAATGAAGCCAACTGGAAGAGTCACAGCAATCTCAAGGGACGTTAGGAGTGAGGCAGACCGGTCCTTAGCAAGAGGACAGCGTGAGGGAGCCTCCAAACTGGCTGCATCCAAGCAGCCACATGGACAGCAGTCTTCCTGCCCATCTATCATTCTTTCCTGTCAGTAACGCAAAGCTGTTTGTTGGACTTTTCTTGTTGGTCTCCTTGGCGGAGGAATCTAGTTAGCATCTGACACAACCAAGGCTGTCCAGATTCAGTTTCAGCACCCTGACCTTTGGTTGATGGTCAGCTGGCTTTTCTACCGTGCTTGCGACCAGACAGGAAGCATCCCTTAGAGCACAGGGAACAGGTTACTACTTTTTCCTGACCTAAAGTGAACACTTGCCAATAAGCAGCTGCTGATGTTGGCTGACAAATGGGTTGGTTCCAAGGTGGACAGTGGCTAAATCCCTCCTCCCTCAAGTACATTACTTGCTGCGAAGACTGTAATCCTACTTCATCTCATTGTTTCTGCTTGGGCAGCCTACTCCCCAGTAATGAAAACTTTTGGGCTATTGGTCTGACATCTTGCTTAGGAACTAGCAATAAACGAAGGAACAAGGCACACACGATAATAGTGGCAGGAAGGCACACAATCAGGGCAGAAAAACACAAAAGCATCTACCACTACACCCAGTTATCTCTACAAGACAGCAGAGAGCAATTGAATGCTCCTAGACAATGCAGACTGTACCTACATGGATCAAACAGAGAGAGAAAACAGCCTGGACTGTCTTGACTTGAGCCAGTCACACACTGTTCTCGCAAGCACTCCTCAGTGAAAAGGGGCGTTTTACTTTCATTGCTTTTAGTCAGATGAACCTCTGAGGGATTCCAGCTCTGACATTTGACTCCCTGTCTCAGCTGGGCTTATTAGCTTCTCAGCCAGCTCACATCTGTGCATATTAAGTTTCCCTTCCAAGCTACAGGCACAATAAGAAGTACGTAACTGCCCTACTTTTTTAAATGAAGGACAGGACACCAGCATTAAGAGCACTTCCTAGGCTAGGCAAACTTAAACTGTTTATTGAGGTGCTTTCTGGATTTGCAGCCTAACTTCACAAAATGGCCATATATTCTGGAAGCATAGAAAGATAAAAGTTGCTCAGTAGAGACCACAAAGCTGGTGTTACTCAACCTTCAAGTCTCAAAATCACTGGACATTATTATAAATTTAGAATCTGTTTTGATTCTAACCTTAATCTTACATGTAAAACTACTTTCTTGCAGATTAGTAACTTACTGTTGTAAATACTGACAATGGTCCATTGGTTTCTGGAAGAGGACAAGTTTTCATATCGCTAATATACTGAATATATTGAATGTTAAATGCAATTATTTTCAATCTTGAGTACAAAGAGACTATGACTGTGTTACCAGTGAACACATAAAAAAAGCAAATTAAAAAAACCCACAACCATTCATCTCTTCCTCCATGGTAGGGATTAAGTTTAGATACAGATAGTTTTGACTCGTTTTTTTACTTATTATTGTATCAGTGAAAAATTCTTCTTAAAATCCAGTTATAAAAGATGACAATATGTGTTTACATTTTTCTTTCCTGCCTCAGGGCACAAGGTTTTGCGACACAAGTACTAGGCTTGATTATTGATGGGTACTAGAAGAGATAGCCAGAAGTTTTTAACAGCTGACAACTTCTTTCAGTCTGGGGAAAACACTATGAAATTTAAACAGACTGGAGCTATTAAAAACAAATATCAAAACCAGTGTGCCATCAGAAAGCCCCTATCAATAACAATTCAGGATTTCACAAAAGTATCCTCATTGATTATACATAAACACCCCCATAAACTGTAACTTAGTAGCAATGAGGGTTGTACACATGCATAAAACCTCCAGAAGCTGAGAATACATATGAAACTCTGCAACGTTACCACATAGGCCTCTGCCACAAGCAGAGACCAAACAGTGATGACACTAAAACCCTCCCTAAATCCATGACCCACATGCTATAAAACTGCACCACTGAAATCTGCCTAGATGACACCACAAACCCTGTGCTACGTATTCTACTGAGAATACTTATCCCATTACAGCACCAGCCAGGGTAAATGGCAAGAGGTTCCATTTAATGAAGACACTCATTTGATTAAACACTAAAATGAATATGAATCCCCCAGTTACGATTTCTTTCAGCTAAGTTCATTCCACCATCTCAACAGAAAACAGAGTAAAAAGCTACCATTAATTTTGTATGTTCCTTCAGACTGTGATAAACTATGCATAAAGGAGCTTGCTGATGCTATGCTGATGCTGTTACCACTGCATCAGAGTTGTCAGATGTGAGATTAAGCAGGTATCAAGTTAGATAAAAAGGCTCCCAAACTCCCTCTCTTACTGGCATCCCTATGACATTGACAAGAGTATCTTGCACCCCCCTGTTCACACTGATTTCTGCCTATGATGCCCCCATCAAAATTTATTGTATCTCAAACACTTGGTACTCAGCTTGTTTCTAAACTTCCCAGCTTGCAGGTAAGAAAACCATCAGTAATCCTAATTCAGCTAAACAAAAACATACATACAGAAGACTCCACAGTTGTATAAGACTAATACTCTTTCTGCAAAATGAGAAGCCGTAGAGGCACACTGAAGTCCCATTACTATATGCTGCCCTCTACCATCATTAGCAGCTGAGAGCCTGTGGAGAATTAGCTTTTGGATACTGTAAGCAGAAAAATGTCCAGGAAAACTAGTACAGACAGGATGGAACTAATGTAAAGTCACAATCAGAGATCGAGAAGACTTCCAAGCTAGTTGCCAGAGGTAACACTCCATGATGTGACCTTGCTTCCTAGGCATTTACTAATGTTCTATTAACCTGAGCATAAAATGCTGCAAAGAACTTCTCAACAAACATAAACATGCTGCACTCATCAGCTAATGCCCTATCCAAATTGCTATCATCCAGTATAGTCACCTACCATGATCATGACCTGAAACTTGCAAATGACTTCAGGTCTTGTTGAAACTTCTTTGACACTGGCCTCTTCTACTTTCATAACCCCACTAAAATGAATTCTTCACATGCAGCCACTCATTACACTACTCAATAGTCTTAAGAAAGGTTACAAGATACTACACTGGGGAGAATGATATGAAACTTACCCAGAATAAAATACAGAGAATATAAACTCCATGTTATCATATAATTACTTACAGAACCAGCAAAATAATTCCTGTGAGTGCATGCCTTCTCCTGAAACAGTACATACTACAGAGACAAGACAGACAAAACATTTATTTGAAGCCTGTTGTGTTGTATGCCTGCACATCAAACACACTTTGTTTCACATTGCTCTGTTCTGCTGTTCTTCAGTACCAGGATTTAGGTGTTACTGTTACGTCCTGTGATTACAAATAAGTTTTGGGAAGATCATTTATACGTTACCTTGCACTGGAATAATAAGGGTTTCCTTCCTCCTCGAATCTCCTAATGATTGGCTCCTTCAAAGCTGCTTCATCTGCCTCAGATAACTAAAAAACCCAGGCAAATAAACAAATACAGATAAGATATTCTTTAATATTTTCTTCCACAATGACAGCAGAGGTTTGTATGCAGCATCAAACCCAAAGAAACTGCCTAAATGATGATCTCCTCAAAGATCCCCCCATTTTTACACATAATTGCCTATTTAGCATATTTGACAAGGAAATTAAAATAACTCTTTTCAAAATGGGTGGGTGGAAGAGTAAAATATATATTTAACTGAGTATCAGAATTACTGGGGATTAGCATCTGAAAAATTACTGAAACTACTGTACTGAATAAACCCCATTCTGAGTTGCCTTTAGCAAGATTTTTTTAATAAAACAAGTGTGCTATTCTAACACTGGGTTTCTCTATGATCCAGACTGGTCTATGATCCAGACTGGTCCAAAAGTTTTCAAGTTTCTAACACATTCTAATGACATTAACTACAATTATTTTTCTCAAACTTCTTTCTAGGAGTCATCCTGTCTGTCTTAGGGATTTAGGAAATTAAGAGAGAGATCAGGGTGCATATATTCTATCAGTAGAAAGCCCAAGTAAAGTATTGAAAAAAAAACCCACATTGAGATAACACATACATACCGCTTCATTATTCTGAATAGCTACTAATGATAAATACCAGACATTTTCAGACATCACAATAAAATCACTTCTTATGGGATCAAGGCACCAGTATAAACATAAACCGTGTAATTTAAAAAACACATCAGAAGAGTGCAGAGAAACTAGACAAGATTATTAAACAAAATGCCACTAATTTTCAATTAAAATGTTGAAATGAGTCAAACTCTTTTCCACACCTCCACAGACTTCTGCTGTTAAAAGTTTCATAAATCTTAGTCACTGAATAATTTGAAGATCAGCTATCTATTAAAATGCTGTCTTCAAAAATAACTGGAAAGACACTTTTGATTCTCACATATTCCTCCTCATACTCCCAAACCAGGGTGGATCTGTGGCTGCTTCTCTTAGGCGGAACTAATAAGCTGCGGCATGAAGTACAAAAAGATGATGATATGAGAAATACTACTCTTTAAGCAAAGACAAGAAATGTCATAAATGATCTTCACATTTAGAAGATGTAAACAACAACATTTCACAAATGCTTCATGTTTCTCAGTGCACTAGGTGGCATTGGGAGAACAATAGTTCATTGATGTCTCACTCTAGGGATCACTTCATTGATTCCTTCCTAGATCATGAAGTGAGCAACTCCAGTGAAAGAGTAAATGAGAATGACGTTACTGCAAATGAAAGAAGAAAGATGTACCTGTTTTCCCTCCCTTGCTTTTTGGTCCTTGGCTATTGTAGCTAGAACAGTTGCAGCTTGTTCCCCTCCCATCACCGATATACGAGCATTTGGCCACACATATAGAAATCTTGGACTGAAAAAATACGTATTAAATATTACAATAAGACTGCCTTATTTCCTAGTAAAGAAATAATTCTCACTCAGCTAAGAATTCATTTTTATGTATGACAATCGTAAATGTATTGGGTTTTAAAGAATGCAAATCAATGCACTTCAATACTTGCAGCATTATGTTTGAAAATGCAAAAATTCTGCTCATTTCCTATATTTAAGCACCTTAAAAACTTAGTTCTCTCTTTCTTGAGTCTCTTCATCTTACACCTCCCTCCCCCCAGGGATTTTTCTCTTTAAAAATATCAACAACTTCAAAAGTATCAGGGACCTTGAAAAAATGAAAAGAACATGTATGTGAGTCATGTACAAAGGGTCAAAAAAAATAATCCTTAGGAGTTCTGCAAACATTACTCATAAAAACAGGCTCATTAAAGTGAATAAGGATTCTTTTTTACACAAGCTGGTATTTTTTCTATCAATGCAGAATAAAGGATCAGCCCATACGGCATAATGATTGTTTAGGAGTATACAATTTTTCCTCCAAGAGTTAAAAAGGGAGAAAAGCAAGTGAGCATGTTTACACGTTAGATGATCTCCTCCTTCACCTAAATGAAGGTTAATCATGAGCCTATCAATCTCTACAGGTTTCTCAGGTTGTTATTACTTATGACCATATTAATTGAGAACTGCTTTATTTTCATAATAGCACAACTTCTGCAAGAGTTTAGACAGGTTTTTTTGAATGATATTTCAAGGTCATGGCCTCTTAACTTAAGTCTTATCTTCTGCCATATTGGAAGTAACACTCACCTATATGCTCTTCCACACATTCCATAGTTTCCAGCTCCGTAAGAACCACCGATAATCACTGTTATTTTAGGTACATTGGCACAAGCTACAGCAGTTACCATCTTGGCACCATCTTTTGCTATCCCTCCAGCTTCATATTCTTTACCAACCATGAAACCTAAAGAATTCCAACATGAAAAAATGGCTTACTAAATTTATATTATTATATGGTACTATATGTCACACTATGCTTTATGGCACATGCAGAAAAAACCTGAAGAACAAATCATAAGGCAAGGCCTTCACTAGCTGCTGACAAAATGATTTCAGAACAGTCTGGAGATGTAGGTACAACAAAGAACACAAGAAGCTGTCTAAAAGTCATAACCTCAACATTTAACAGCAAAGCTCACCACATAGTACAACTTCAAAATATTGAGCTTATTCACCTGTAATATTCTGCAAAAACACAATGGGAATATTCCTCTGGCAACACAACTGGATAAAATGTGTACCCTGTGGAGATGGGGAAAAAAAAGAAAAAAAGAGAGAGAAAGAAAAGAGTAAGTCATTACAAGTTGGATCAGTGAAGCTACCGCTATCAGCACTCTGAAGTCTCCTTCCACTGGTTCCTGGGAGTATTTCCATCAGGAAGTGCTGTACTATTACTGCTTCATCCAAAGTCAACTGCAAAACATGCTTTCACTCTAGCAGAAGAAAGAAAATATCAAAAATGCATTAGTCCAAGTGTAAAGCAGAAATACACCCCAAAAAGCATTACTGCTGATACTGAAAAACCCAATTGTTTTGACTCAGCCCAAGAGGCAGTTAAACAACAGACAGTTTCACAGTGTGACACCCAACATGGAGTTTTGTAAGACTGTGTCATGGGAATTAAGACAACCAGTCAGCAAAAAAATATCTCCCCATTTCTGGCATGAAAGAAAACTATTCTCTGAAGTTGGGAAAGGTCCACACACATTATTAGCTCATGGCTGTGCCAGCTGCTGTTAACGCTCTTTCCTTTTTCTCAGGGCAGATGCCCTCTCCCGATTTTCTAGGAAAAGATCAATTTCATAAGAAAGATAAAGATAGTAGATTCCAAGCTTCCGTTTCAGCTAGAAATAATCTAGATCAATAAAGTTCCTCACATTATTTACACACTGCTGATGAAAAAAAAAGTATGTAGCACAGCAACTGAAAAAACCTCTAACCTCTTCACAACAGAAAACCAGAAAATTTACAAAAAAAAACCAAAAAAAAGGAGAGAAAAATCATAAAGCATAATCCTTAGCTAGCTTTTTTAGAGAAGCACTAGAAAAGCATAGTGATGATCATGGGAAAAAGACATGTCACAACTCATTACAAAAACGCAAAAGAAAAAAAAAGGAACGTTGTTAGATTATGGTGCTTACAAAAGCAACATCTGGACAAAGGTCTCTCTAGAAGTGAAAAAAGTAAAACTTGACCATCTTCTTTTACAGTACTGATACACTGGCAGAAGTCAGCACAGGAAGATTCCTTACACACTTTTTCATTGTTAGGCAAAATTTGCAGCACTCAATTATCACAAATATACCAAAAATATTAGAAATACTGAAAGAGTTATTTTCAACTTGGAAATACTTGTGTTAAAACAAACACTAGCCAAAACCAATGTAACTTACTGCAGTGTTCCAAGTTGAAAGTATTCCTTCAGTACATGAAACTAAATTTCATATATATTTTTTTTTACAGCAATAATCAGTAAAATTACTTCCTTTCTTCAAGTCTCTCATCATGGCTTCCTTTTTCCTATCGATTTTTAGTACAGATTTGCTCACCATTAGTTTGAGGGGTCTGCTAGAACAAAACTACCATATACAATTGCTATTACAAAAAAAGATTCAACTGACAGTAGCTCCTTGAAAAAAACAAACAACACAGAACAAAATAAGTAACCACTCTGCCATACTTAGACACTCCTCATCACCACCAATTCCTCAAGACTAATCTGTAAAGCAATCTTAATAAGCGTGTGTTTAATGCAATCACAATATTCCATCAAAGATGCCCTTTAATTCACAAAACAGATATTTCAATTCACAGATTTTATGAGATGGCACATGTTTTCACTCATCAGTCTAAGACAGGAGGCTGCCACAGCCAAGTACGAAAATTAAACCTCTGGCAAACCAATGAACTGAGTACTGGAATCCAGGTTGAATGCTTCCAGTTATTAAAAAAAAAAAGTATGTGATTTATTGTTGTACTTCACAGTTTACAGGCTAGAAATTATAACTACTAGGGTACTTTATGCAGTCAGCAAGGACTTTTCTTGTAATAGCTGCAAGTTTCAAGATATACTATTTCAACTGTGTTGTAGTCACACAACAATGTTTTTGTCTATGTGTTTTTTCTAACTGTACTTCCATATTGACCTATGTACTTCATACCAGAAAAATCTATCAAACACTTATTAAAATATGGTCAAATATTTTTACATTATGAAGCTATTTCATGTTTACATGAAAAACATGGAGCCAGTCCACTTTAAAAAAGTTCCTCATTTCAAGATCAAGTTGTCCACCAGAAGTTTTCTCAATTGCAAACATGCTAATAATCTATTTATTTACCTTTTTTGCTGACTCTGAGAAAAGCACTCCATTGTTTCCAATAATTCCTACTGGATAACCAAATATTCTTGCAAATCCTAAAGGAGAAAGATAAATCTGTAAATTTGCATATATATTTATTTTACCATAGCATATAAATGTAATACCTTCTCTTGGTAATAGAAACTGCTACTCCTCCAAAGAAAACCATTATTAAAAATATCAACAGGTGAGCCAAACAGAATGAATCCAACTATAAAACCAGATGGAACATATAAAGAATAATTATAATATATTTCTAAATACCTGTAATTAAAGTATCTCCATACAAGGCTTTGAATTCATCAAATTTACTTCCATCTACAATCCTAGCAATGACCTTAAGAAAAAATAGAAAAAGAAAATGAAAATCCTAATCCTTCATAGTTTTAAATTTGTTTAGAAAGAAAGACCACACTAACATACAACTTAAATACTTTCCAGAGAACATCAAGCAGCCTACCATATAAATAGTCTGGATGTCAGGGAAAGCTTATTTACTTTTTTAAGTATGATTTATCTACATGTTTACAAAAAATCTAACTTCTAACCAAACAGTTTAAATTATGCAGGAACAAAGTTTTCCTGATTAGTTACATTTCAAAGAAAAACTGCTAGCTCTGGTTATATTAAACATTAATCAACAGACTCACAATCATAAAGAGAAAAACAGTAAGTTTATTTTCAGCTTTGCTTAAGTTTGTGACGTACAAAAATAAAGATCTGTTCTGAGGTTTCTCTGAGATGCAAAGGAGCCATTTCATATAAATATAGATTCATTGCTAGCAAGACATTTGCCAGAAAATACTTACTTCAACTTTAAAAGAAACAAAACCAAGGTATTACAACTTTCAAGGGTGCAATGTGAGACTCAATAATAAGTGTTCATCTTTTCTTCCCTTGATGCAAAGCAAATCCTAATAATATCTGACAAAGTATTTAAAGAAAGGTACACACTAAGACTTTTTCTAAAATAAATACTTGGTTGGTAGTGAAAAAGGCTGAAGATGGGATCTACGCAAAGTATGAGAAAAGCTCTGGTTGTGGCTGAAGGTACCAAGGCAAATAATTACACTAGACCTGCAGTAAAGTACAGTAAGTTTCCATATGTGGTTGGAAGACCACTGAATTGTTTGGGGTGTTATACTCCATAAATCTTTAAATAAAGCTATCATGTCACTCAGCAAGTCTGCAAAATGCTTTGCAGCACAAAGTCCTGGCAGTTTTTTCAGAATATTATCAATCTCTCATCCTTCTTAGAAGTATAACCAAAAAGCACTTTATTTCAACATGCCATAGCCATTGTAATGGATCTGCTGAACAAAAATACAAAAAATACGTTAAAAGATTTTATGAAATGTAAATATTCTCTATATACCCCAAATCAGATTGCTGTAGACAAATTATAATGACATAAAAAGTGATTTCCTGCAAGAAAACTGATTGCATGTATGTATAGGCATGTGGATCTTGCATTTACATTCATACCTCTTTGACATCAAAGTTTCTTTTTAGCTGGTCACCGACTATTCCATATATTTCATCAGCAGGAAACAAAGGCTCTTCTGATGGTTCTATAGCCACCTGAAGCAATTAAAGAAAATAATTTACACAGCAAAGGAATTATTAGTACACATTATGACTTAAAAAAATAAACAACAATTAATTTGCCAACTGCTTTGAAAACAGTCTCCTCTTCAACCACCACAACAAAAGCCTGTATTGGCTTGTTCTCATTTTGCACAAAGATTAAGTTTCTCAGACTGGTAGTTTTGAAGACTGGTAATACTTTCTCACTTACTTACTGCTATCTTTGTTTCTACTCCTGCATATACCTCCATATGTACTCCACATTTTTTCCATGCTATTAAAAATAAAGCATGTCCTCCATTTGCTTTCCTCTGTGCCCTATTAGGCACATAGTATTCTGAAAAAATAATGAAAATTTTTGCCGCACAACTGAAAACAAAATCTTGCATTCCTTCAGCTGCTGAGCTTTAATCTTCAACCTTTCATGTCTCCTGCCAAAATAAGTTAGGGCAATTCCTCCTCCATATGCTATCCATCTTGTTTTCTACAAGGAATTTTTAAATCAATACAATGACATGATTTAGGTCTATTCCCTCAGTTTTATACCTTTCATTAATAATCATCAAAAATGTGTATTCAAAAAAGATGCTTTAGTAGGTATCTAATTTTTAGTCCAGAGGAATGATCACGTGGGCTTAAAATCAAATCAAGCACCTTGCAGGACTAGGTTAACCTTTAAGTGCAGTTCTGTGATTCTGAAGCACTGTTCTAGTTGCTTCACTCATGCATGTAATCCTAGTAATTTTATTGGGAATAATGCACCAGTTAATGTAATTGCAGAACTGAAACATTAGAGAAATCTTTCAAGACAAGAACCATAACTTCCATTTTTAAAGTGTCTAAAGTCAGAGACAAAAAATGTTGTATAAATCAGGCGAAGAAAAGCATTCCTAACTTCAACAATGCAGTGTTTTCAGATTCTATACACTTACGTCTACTTTCTTTTGGAGATTTAAACTTCTTACAACTTTCCTTGCTAGATGAAGTGCATGATTGTCATCCAAAGCATAATGATCTGTTACACCAGATTTTCTGTATATAAATAACAACAGTTATGTACAATATGAAGACTTTAAAAAAAAATTGACAGTGAAAATTTGAGATTTAAATTTTTTTAAGACTTTAAGCTTTATATTTATCTTTAAAATACAGATGCTACAATACAGCTTTCCATGATTCGTTATGAAATTATTTTCAAAATAAAACCCATGCCTGAACTGTTCTTTGAAGCAGTACATTAAAGTTATCAGACATGACATAAAACAGTAACTGTAGCAAGTAAAAGAATCTAAATGACAATATAAAAGATGACAATTATTGTTCAAATAAAAATCAAAATTTGTTTGAAATTATAAATAAAACTTCTGTTTACGAAAATGTTTTGAACTGGCCTTAAAAATAATTTATTCACATCAGTAAACTGAGTTAAAAATTATGCATTTATTGCACTGTAATATCTAACATTTTACAGTAATACCTGAATTTGTTACTATTCATTTTAGAACTAGAAAGTGCAGAGTTCTTTGTTTTGATAACAAGTATTCTCTTACAAAAAAAAAAAAAAGCTATTTTGATCTTATTTGTAGTAAGTTCTAATGGACAGTATGAAAGATACAATCTGCAAAATACATTATCCTTCTCAATGTGCATTCTTCTATGAACACTCAGTATGAAACACTATAGAAAAGTCCTCCATATTATGCATGATGCTGCAGTACATTTGACACAAAAGTATTTTAAAGTATTAAATGAAGGAAACAAGTTCCTAACTAGAGTAGCATAAGGTAACTATGCTAGTCTAACAATAAAGCGATTCATCAAGCACCAGATTAAGTATATAGAAAACCTTAATTTTCAAAATCTAAATGGAGTTTAAAAAAATACTTATAATACATATATTAAATAAATAAAATAAAATACACCCTACTAAAGTCTAAAGGATAGAATAAATGAACTCTGGGAAAAAAATTCTTTAAACCTGCAGTGAAGATCTGCCCCTCCAAGATCCTCTGCTGATACCTCTTCACCAGTTGCTGCTTTAACCTACCGCAGGAAAAGGAAAATAAGCTTTAGAGTTGACACTTGTCCCGCATTAATATATATACTGGCTTAGTTATAGCAGTAAGAGAGATCTTTGCAAAATGTTTCTTCATGAATAATATTTCATTGGTTACTCTCCCGCAGAGCATTTAAATGTGATGACACAGAAACTTGTCAAAAGTACTTAATTTCTCTGACTTGTATCCTTCTACTAGCATTAATATATAGGCTTAATTGAGAAAGATTCTCCAATAACTGTTGTATTTATTGCTGTGTCCATTATTAGTGTGCATTTACGTACACATTCTTTAGATTTATGCATTTTCACAAAAAAAATTTTAGCACGTAGCAAGTATTTCAAACATATGTTCCTGCATTGCTTCTAACAATACATCAGTTGAAACTCAGCACTCTTCAACATTGCCTTCTTTACACAAATTCTTATTCTGTGAATTCTTAGTTTTTAAAATATTAACTATAAAACAATCACTAGAAGTTTTTATTTTATAAATCTTTCATTAAACACACAGTAATTTAGTATGAACAGTTTTCTTTAACAAAGCATATTAGTGGCATAAAACTGTTCAGATCAAGTATGATATGTCCATAAAAATACCTGGAATGCATAATTCTAAATCCTCTTAACTGTCAGATCTTACACCTGACAAGATAATTTGAGAGTGAGTAAACTCCGTCCTAAAACAAAGCAGTATCATTTACTGCATGGTAAAAAAACCAACCATAACTTCTTGATGCACTTCCAGTCTACTGTAACTACTTTGGAAAAGGATTCCTTGCAAGATGGTGAAACCATTATTCATCATGGATGGAGATTACAGAGGTAGTGCAAGAGGCAAGCGAAGAGACAACTAGCATCACCTCCAAAAGAGATTTCAGTTTCCAAGCTCCATGTCTAAAACCAAAGCACACTAAATATGTAAATACATAACACACATGCTTCGAAACTGTCAAGTTTGTAAAATTATAGATATTTCTTTACTAATAGGATTTTTGCTTTTAAATTGAACAGCTACCCATTTAATACAAAGGTGTGGCATTCCAATACTAATTAACGAAAAGTTTCTGTCAGAGACTAATTAACTTGAGCCTTCATTGAACAACAAACAGAAGAACATACTTCTAAGTAAAATTAGGAAAAAATTATTCACCAAAAGGGTTGAAAGCATTGGAACAGGCTGCCAAAGGAATTGGCTGAGTCACCATCCTTGGAGGCACTTAAAGGACATGTAGGTGTGCCACTTAGGACATGGTTTAGTGGTGGACTTGGGTGTTAGGTTTAAAATTGGACTCAATGATCCTAAGGTTCTTTTCCACCCTAAAAAATGCTATGATTTTACTCTTATGATTCTACGGAATAATTCCACACATCTCTCTTTACACATCTGACACAGTATGCAGTTATAACGTACTGTGATTCTGTGATTACTGCAAAACTTTTAACAAATCTGAATACAGCACTGGTTCCTATTAGCACAGGAATCCAGACACTCATTCTAATAAACTTTACAAAAAAGGATTTTTCCCTCTTTCACAGAGCTGAAGTTTTTATTCTTCAAATCACAAGATCAGAGTTGTGGGGTCTGTCAGCCACCCTGGGAGACTGTCTAGTTTAAAAACAAAGCAGGGTCAAGCAGAGGAGGTTGCTCATGACCGTGTACAGTTGAGTTTTGAGTATCTCCAACGATGAAGACTCCACAACCTGCCTGGACCACTGGGTTTGGCATGACCACTCTTGCAATAAAGAAGTGTCTTCTTCCATCTAAACAGAATTTCCTATACTTCAGTTTGTGCCCTGCAGCGTCTTGACCTGTCACTGGGTGCTAGTAAGACATCTGGCTCTACTGTCTTTACTCCCCCTGCAAGGTATTCATACACATGGGACAGATTCCCCCTGAGCCATCTCTTCACCAGGCTGAACAGTCCCAGCTCTCTTAGCCTCTCCTCATATCACAGATACTCCAGTTCCTTCAACATCTTCATGGACCTTCACTGACTCACTTGAGTATGTCCACATTCTTCTTGGTCTGGACAGCCCATACCTGGACCTAGCACCTCAAATGTGTGTTATGAGAGCTTAGTAGATGGGAAGGATCACCACCCTTGACCTGCTGGAAACAGTCTCCCTAATGCATGCCCAGGATGTTGCTGGCTGCCTTTGCTGCAAGGGTACATTGCTGGGTCATGTTCAGCTTGGGTTTCCACTGGGACCTAGAGTGCCTTTTCTGCATCTTCCCAACTGGTTGGTCCCCAGCCTGTTCTGGTGCCCAGGGTTATTCCTTCCAAGGAGCATTTGCCTGCTGTATTTAACTTCCAAAGGTTCCATTCAGCCCCTCTCTCCAGCCCGCTGAGGTCCCTCTGAAAGGCACAATCATCTGCTCCATTAACCACTCCTCACAGGTTTTTATCATCTGCAGATTTGCTGACAATGAACTTCGGACCACTGCCAAGGTCATCAGTGAAAATATTATACAGTATTTGTCCCAGTACTGACATCTGGGATACACCACTAATGACTAGCCTCCAGCTTGAGCTGAGCAGTTCGGCCAGTTCTCAGACCACCTCACTGCCCATTTACCCAGTTCGTACTTCATCAGTTTGTGAAGGATGTTATGGAAGATGGTGTTAAAAGCCTTGTCAAAAATCAACATAAACAACATCTACTGCTCTCTGCTTCCACTGAATCAGTCATCCCAGCATAGAGTGCTATCAGTTTGGTCAGGCCATGATTTCCGTGCTGACCACTCACAGTCACCTTCTTGTCTGTAGTGTTTTTGGAAATAGCTTCCAGGATTATTTGCTCCATCACCTTCCCAGGTACTACAGTGCAGTAGAGCATTCTACTGCATTCTAACAGACTGCAAGTAGAGCCTTGACAAGATATGTGGGCATTTTCAAGGAAACCTCTGTTCAAGCTACTTCAGCTAGCAATCACCAGGATAAATGAATACAGACTTTGGATAAAATGTGCATTTCCCACAACAGATGAGGCTGTCGTGTAGCTCAGTCCCCAGAACATAAATATACATGACTTTGACAAACCTATCCCTTTTTACCAGGCTTTCCTTCACTACTGAGCACAGAGAATACCAAATTTTCCCTGGGGAAGAAGAATTGGAAGTCTCTGAAATGGGATGGAAAAGCCCACAGGTCAACACGCCACGCTGAGCTACCAAGCAGTACTGCCAGTGGTGAGCATACAGATTTCGCAGCTTGGGGGAGTGCAGAAGAAAGGCCTTACGTATTACTACTACTGTGACACTTCTGTTACTATTGACATTTATCTGTTCATGAAGTCACTACTCCTCACCTTTCTAAAAAGAAGACCAAGGAAACTTGCACTTCAGATTTTGGACTGTAACTGCACTTCACTTTTTCTTTTACCATACACATCCCAAAACTAATTATAACTAACAACAGGGATTTTCTTTTGCTTCCTTAGGATGCTTTGGATTGGATTTTATCATTCACCTACCTAAACAATTTTTTTCATACTGGACAGACATTTTTGGGAACAGAGCAACACAATAATGGCTACAATATCTGCTACAACATGGAATGTAAGTTTCTATGGGAGTCTGAAGTAATTTTGATGTTTAGAGAAAGGCAAGTAAAATATTTTCAGTGAGAATATGAAAAGCTCTACTGAACAGAAAAGCTGACAGGTAGTGATATCAAAGTTTGATCTATACTCACAAAGATAGGGATCGTTACATCTGCAGGTTGCTAAGGAACAAATTAAATTGAAGGAGAGTTGTGACATCTTCCTCTGGAAGTGGTGAAAAGTTTTCATCCTTTGGACCTTCACAACCTCCTTGCAGTCACTGGCTTCCCTAGCCAAGTCTTCCCTTGGAGACCTGACTTAGGCCATCTTTTTCCAGCTGCCTACCCTGGCGATACTCTCTTGCACTACGTCTCAATTATATACACGTGTGACCTAAATTCCCTTGTGATATTAATGATTACTGCCCTTTCAATACAAGAAAGTCTGGTTCCCTCTTTTTCAGCTTCCTAATGAGCTTCCTGGGTAGCATGGGGTATTAGCTGTCTTATTTTGTACCTGCTTAATGCTGGAGGTAATGCTTGAAAGAAACTGTTTCTGAGCAAGCTCTCCAGAACACATTACTCAGTGCATCCAAGGGTTCTCCCAGAGTCTGATGAAACTTTCCAGCTCTAACAGCTCCAAGCAGAATTACGCAGAGTGCAGAGCACTCCCCAGCACTCTAGCCAATGGAAATGCCATGTCAGAAGAGCTGAATTTGCTCAGGCCTTTCAGATTTACTAGCTGAGCTTCTACAAAAAATTACTCTGAACCTGAGCAAGCCCCAGAGGCGGTACTGCCACTTTAAGTGTCACTGGTTCTAAGCTAATAAACTCTGCTGGACCTGGAAGGGGTTTGTACTTAAGACAGCTCAGGTGTTCCTGCAACCAGGGCAATTATTTGTAACACAATAAGCAAGCTAATAACAGTCTGATGGAAAAGTTCATTTCTTTCATTGTGCTGATTTCCTTCCCAATAAAAAGATGTATGAATCACCAAATGTTACTCACTCAACTAATATTATTCTCAACTAATATCTTTATTCATATTTAAGGCACTTTTCACCAAGAAACTCCTAATATCTAAATGACAGTGATACATTTACAGAAAAATTGCTTAATTTTAAGGGAGGATTTGTCTTTGTTCACCTATAAACAACAAGCTGAAAGAAACTAACACAAGAAAAAAAGGGACAGAGACCTAGGTAAGATGTTTAAAACAATTACTGCCAAAGAAATTCCAACAAAGAAATTGTAGAATTCTAAATTCTAATGAGAAGTTAATAAATTAATGTTCAAAGACATAGCTGCTATAAATTACTTCATCTGCTTTTGCTGATTACTTTGTTCTTCTTGCCAGCCTGGAAAGCCTCCACTGAAACAATGAGATACTTCAAGTTAAATGCTTATTTTATTATGGTAGACAACAAAGTATCCTTGTCTTACAGCTGTGTGTCCCCTGCTGCTGCTTTTGGTATGCCAGCTACATTTTAAATTTATTTAAGATGTTCTGGAATAGTAATTAGCATTTACCAGCCACAGAAAAGTATGTCTGCCTAAATGATAAGACTTTTTTTTTTTTTAAGCTGCTCAAGAATTTTAAATCAACCTATACAATGAATTTTGGAATCAAAAAGGGTATAAAATGCTAAATCCACCTTCAGCATGAAGATGACACAGTGGGGAAAAAAAACACCCTAAAGTAAAGGAAAAGACCGAAATGCAAAAACATACTGTGGAAATGAGAGCAGTGCTATACATGTCAACACAAAATGACATCACAGGGTAGGTTCTTTTATGTATGCTTTTAAGGAAATTAACACATTCATGGCTTAGCAACTGGTCAACAAAAAAAATTTCTGTCAGTGGTTGTCTTCCCATAGCTTATGGGACCTCCTAAATTTTCCCAGAATCTTAAGTGGTGAAAAGAAGTGGCTTCCAGCAGACTTCACCTCCTCCATTACTACAGGAATTGAGCAGAGCAGTATGTTCATTAACAATGCTGTTACAAAGTGATTTCTCCATTTAGGCCTGCCCAGGTTGGAAGGACTTTTTGAGGGACATTTGATTTGTACTTGACTTTGTCACAGGAAGCTCGCCTAGAAGTTCCCAAAAGACTACAACCAAAACAGAGCCAACATGCTGTCTCAGACCAGTTTGTTCAATGAGCCAAATATTTGACTGTTTCAAAAAAAGCAAGTCAGACTTCACCGAGACTAGAACAACTGTGCTGGATGCTGCTCTAGCACTAACATAACATTTACTACTGGAAATTCCTTTCTTCTCATAAATCTTGTGGTTAAGTAAAATTATCCTTGTCAGCAAAGATTATTATTTGTATCAGTATAGAACTGAGCCTACAGGAGAACATACACTGGTACATCTGTTTCTAAAAAAATAAACCCTACTCAAGGACTCCCTTTCCTGTTGGAGCCACACTACTGTTAATTTTAAAGCTATTTTATGCTGCAATACTTTGCACAATCACAAATTCCACTATGAGTTCCACAATAAGGCAAGTTTTAATTCACAGGAATTCTTCAGGTCAGTTTTCTTAGAAAAAAAATCCTTACTAAGAAAGTAAGGAAATGATGACAAACTCCATCATCAGTGTGTCTCCTTTGTCTGTAAACTGCCATAAAACATAGCAGATTGTCTGAAGTTCTCTTATCTTGACTCTGAGATATAATACACATGCTTGTAATTTATGTCTTGTCAAACCTAGAGGCTACATAATTGAATACGGAAAGCATTTTTATCATCCAAAATGTGCACAGCAATCTAAAAGCAGTGCTATAAAGACATTTGAATGAAGTCTGATTTATATATACACTTCTAAAAGAAAAATATTAATTTAGGATATAAACATTCAGATATACTTTAAAAATGTAGATTAGTTTGCATTTAATCTACAGAATATCTGGAAATATCTCACAAAGAAAGATCTCAATAGTTTAATCTGTACAATTGTCAGCAGCACACTTTGTTACTAGAAACTTCTGTATTCTTACCAGTGGTGGCCCTCCCAGGAATATTGTTCCCTGTTTGCCAACAATAATACTTTCATCAGCCATTGCAGGTACATATGCTCCTCCTGCTGTACACGATCCCATTACTACTGCTATCTATTGGGAAAACAAAAATCACAAATTAATGAATTGTCCAACGCTTCAAAATAGCTAGTGCTCACACTACTATTACATATTGTACTGATTTTAATACAGGTTCCAGGACAGCACAGCAAGATTATTTTTGACTGACAGAACAAACTTCTTATTTATGTTTTTGCTTTTCTTCAAAAAAAATGGGGAATCTCTAGTTTTCCACAGTCTCTCTATGATCTTCAGGCTAGCTTGCAGGAAAATTCATATATGAAGTACCATGAGCTATGTATGTGAAACATTTGAAAAGGTGCATGTTCTACCATGGAATTTGTTTTTACTGATGAACGGTAAAAGGTTGAAACCTACAGGTTGCTCCCATTATTTGTGCTTGTCAGAGCATCAGTTGTTGCTTATGGGCATAATTTCACCAATGTTAACATTCTTTGAAGAAAATCCTTCTCATCTACTAGTATGTAACCTCAGTTCTCCAATGCATCAACCAATTAACTCTGCGTCTTCAAGGTGTGTTGAGTATCTCAATGTTATAGGCTTTAGCATGAATAATCTCTGCTTCATCCTTTTGCCTAATTTTGAGGTGAACATCTACACAATGAACACTTTCCACCAGTAATATTTTGGTGACAATTTTACAAAACTGACTTGACCCCAGATATGAAGCAGTATATGATCATGAAAATGAAGTTTCTCTCTTCTCCTTCAGGGGAGCTCCTCCAAAGACAGTTTCAAAACAGCTTGTAAAGCAGAACAAATTGAATACTCTCACGGAAAAGACAGACAAAAAGAAACACTTTCTTTCACAGTCACAAAACAATAATGTTATTTTGTGTTAACTTTGTTTGGAAGTATTTCTAAAGCAACATCAAGCAGTGTTCTGTGTTAAATGATAATTTAATGTTTGCTCTTAAAAGAAAACAGCACACAGAAATAAAACTTTCATATCTTATTACCTGTATCTAAAGCAGGAGTAGATGAACTATGTCAAACTGCTACCACCAAATCAAACAGCTTTTTCACCATATTATTTTCAGTATTTTAAACTATATTCAGTCACATTTCATCATAAGTATTTCTGTTGTGCATTTAATAAATACCTCCTGATAAATACAAAGATAACATAAGCCTCTAGAAATGGGAAAAAGTTCATCCATTTGAGTTTTCCCCCAGAATTTTTGGTTTTCTTCCCTACTCTTAATTTTGCTGTGCATTATGCTGAAAAATGTGCCTGCATTTAAACTTTAACTCGGGTATTACTTTTTCCAATAGATAAATTGGAAAATGTATATATTGGAAAAAATAGAATCTGCTTGTCAAATAGCACAGCTTTGAATTCCCAACTAATGTGCTACTTCCTGACTTCATTCTTTGAATTACTGCATAGGAAATTACTTAAGAGCAGAATAAAAATCAACAGTTCTAAATGCACATACAGTATTTCATACCCACTGATCAACTTCCCATTGTATCCATGCAGCGTGTGAGTGAGAGCAAGCTTAGGAACCTGCTAATGAGAAGCTAATCACACCTTTCTGATTCACAGCCATACAGACATCATCACAATTTAAAGCTACATTAGGAGTATAACAGATTAGTCACAGGAAAAAGTGGAGGGGGAAATTAAAAGGCCCATAGGCAACGGGGTTGGGGTGGGCTGGGGAAGCAAGCACTGTAAGGGCAAAATTGAAAAGGGCTGATGAACTGATGAAACAGACCTTCAGGTAGGCCACAACAAAGAAGAGCAGGTAGAAAACTAACAAAACCCAGATCACCAGGTCAGAAGAATTAACCAGAATGGAAATCAGAGGGAACATAATTTCCTTACACCATTTCCTAATGAAACACCCACTCACACAGGGAAGATGATTCTAGCTACCACAGTATGTTAGCAGAGAATCAATACCAGCTTTACAAGTGTTAATAGTGCCTTTTTGGAATGAAATGAAGGATAGAAACATCTCCCAAACAAAATCCACCCACATTACGTCCTTTACATGAAACATTTCTCCCAGCCTTCCATAAATATTTTAAGGAAGTTAAACTTTCATCAGAATCATACCAAACAAAAATGTGTTTCAGCAAAAGGTAAATCTTTCCTACATTTAGTTTTTATTGTATAGGAGTACAGCGCTACTCTTAATATAACACTATAAGGTAATCAAAATAAAAACAAATTCAATTTTATAAGGAACTCTACAAAATACCTTAAGGTTGTTTCAAGATATTCAGGAAAATGCCAGCATGACTTTAGGGCCAGGCATTTCTAGAAAGGTCCTGCCTAACATCAGTACTTTGAGCCCTGCAAACATATTAATCTTTAACAAAAAATCTAAAAGTCACTACTCCCATATCAGATAATGATTAGTCCCCAGCATAAATAAGATTTACCAAACTTCTCCTAAAAACTTAACTTGGTAAAACAGCCCTGTGACTGTCTTCTTTGACATCTGCTGTTCCACAAAAGTGCCAGGACGAATTTAATTCACACATATAAATCTAAAGTACAATCTAGACCTATCAGTGATTCTGCAGAATGGCCAGCTTGTAAACTGTCTTTTCTCCTAAATATTTTTGTTCTAACTGAACAGTGCTTTTCTTCTGAAGACCTAGCTGATCACTACAATTGCTCCGCTTTTATTGTTAGAAAGAAGAGAACTGCAGAATTTAAATTATGTCAGGCTTTCCAAAGAGATTTAGTGCATTGTTGGAATCTTCAGCCTTGGATTTCTCTGAGGAAAAGGATTTCAGGTAGAGGAAAAGATGGTTGAAGATCTGAAGTCTGACTTAGTTCCAAAATGCCAAAAAGGTGTCAAAGTAACATATGTAGTTCCTCAGAAATCAGGCAAAGCCAACGTCTGCCATGTAAGGAGTTGTCAGATGAGATACTGTATCTTTGACTGGTGCATCTACTTCACACTGAAAGGAACTATTAGCTTCTACTTCCTCCTTTTGGACTAGGAGAGTCAAACAAGCACAGATTCTCACAGAGAACAAATGAAAATGGTGCCAGCCCAACTATGCCTCTCAATGACAGGTGTTGGTAAGAATGAAAAAAATAAAGTCCTATTTCCACTTTACATCAATGATGAGTTCAACAATTAATGTTAAAACAATATGGTGGTGAAATATATCATGACAGTACTCAGATGAAACAGCAAGTTAGCTAAACATTTACTCTGCTTGAGGTTCCAACACCTATTTCTAAGCCTAATGTTCCAAAACAATTTTTCTTCTCAGATGGAATATCCTGAAAATTTCCTTCACCTTCTTTCATTCAGCCAATATAAAGTGACATTAAGATAATTCAGTGAAACTGCCAGCTTACTGCTCAGCAGACAAAAAAAGCCCAAAGATGTTAGGAACTACTGGCAAAGGAATAGAAAAGAAAAGTAGTGTTTATCAGTATATATATATATATATATATATATATATATATATACAAATCTATCATGAGTTGTTCTATCGAGTAATGCAGTCTGGCTCCTCCATCTCAAAAAAGATAATGAACCTGGGGAAAAGTTTACAGCAGACAAACTAGGACCATCAAAGCTGTGGAACACTTTCTGTAGGAGTAATGGCTAAGTAAACTTGAATCTTTTAGCCTGCAAAGGGGAGTACAAGGCAGGTATGAGGGCTACACAACCATATGAAGATGCTGGGAGTTGACTGATTAGACAGCAGCTCTGTAGGAATGACCTGACTGCTTTCCTGGAGACTTTCTTTATTTGGAGGAGGTTATCTTCAAAGACCATGGACTCCTCTGCCCTCCCTGGAAGCCTCTCACAGGACCCTGCTGACAATTCTCTTAAGCCCAAGACTGCTCTCCTGAAGTCCAGGGTCTTTAATCTGCTACCTGCCTTCCTCACCTCCATCAGGACCTTATACTCTGCCCTCCGCTTTCACTGCAGCCAAGGCTGTCATCAGCAATCACATCCTCAGACGGTTCTACATTCTTCATGAGTAATAGCTCCAGAAGTGCACCGCCCTTAGCATGCCACCTGCGTCAAAAAACTGACCACAATGCACTCCTGAACCACCTATGACACAAGAACACTTCTAAATCCAGGAACTGTGACTAACAGTAATTCTATATATCATTAATACATTAGAAAATAACCTCATCATTACAGCAGCTTTCTCACACAGCACAACAGCATGTAAAATGGATATATAAATACACACATACCCCTGTTAGTAGGAGGTATGTCTCATTGACTAGCCATCATCAAAGGAGTCTTCACCTTTACAGAGTTGCTGCAGAATAATCAACTGTTGCAAGAGATTTCCTAATGCTTCCTCACATGGCACTATGTACCATGTTGTCAAGTCCCTTCTTCTCCCACTCCAACATAGGAGCAGGTAGGTCATGTTATTAACTCTAAGGCCAACAAAGACAACACCTTCTTCAAAACTGTAATGGACAATTACTGTGTTTACAGTGCCCCCAACCCCCAGACTGGGTCATCAGGTCAGCACAACACAGTGCTGTCGAAAACAAAGCATGGGTACAAGCCTTGAAACCAAATAAAGGCAGCAAGTGTGAAAACTAATTAATACACTTCATTCTTAAATAAAAGCAAATTACCTGTGGAATTCCTTGTGAGGACATGACTGCCTGATTATAGAAAATACGGCCAAAATGGTCTCGATCTGGAAATACTTCTGCTTGCCGAGGTAAATTTGCTCCTCCTGAATCAACTAGAGTGAATGAAAATATATTGTCTTCGAACAGTGTTACATACTTAAGTTGTTGGTAAAGTATCTACATGTTACTTAAAATATACAGCAATTACTATCACTAATACTACATGTATTTCCGTGAATCTAGGTATATTAGGATATTATTCCTGAAAAAAACCCTGAATTCCCCCCGCCCCAAACATCTGTCCCTATCATTCCAATGGAAAATAAATTCAGATGTGCTTAGAGATGCAATCGTACCTCCCTATACAAACTTACTTACTCCAAAACATTTAAACTAAGAATACTTTCAATGTACAATTCAACTCCATTATTCTATTGCAACTTTGTCACAAGTTCCACAAAAGGACGAGACTAACCACCACTGAGTCCAAGAGGTATAGTGTGTGTACTTTCATACTTTGATTACACAGACATACCAAAGACCTTCTACTATCTTTAGGAACCTTTATTTACTACATGTCCTTCCCTCACGACGCACCTTCCAGCTTACAGGTCTCCAACTGCAGCTACCTCTCCACTCCCAAATAATGAAAATAACGTCATGTCGTAAGACTGCAAAGAAGGATAGAAGACTAGAAGGAAATGCACAGGGAGGCCAAGCCTCTCTGAGAACTCTGGCCCCTGGTAATTAACTTTTAACTACGAACAACAGCACATAGGCACATTCTCATTTTCCCTCACTGCAGCAAGTAGTGCCCTGCATTCAGCTTTACTGTGAAGCAGGGGTTTGATTCTTTCCCCACTCCCGCAGAACCACTCTCCCAAACCAGCATCAACTCTGACAACTAGACAAACTCCAACCCTGCCAAAACACCAATGTTGTGAAATGGGACATCCCTGAACACAAAAGAAAATGCTCACACCCAGTGACTGACTCGGTGACAAAGGGCATATGGTGTCCACACCGGAATCAACACCTAGGCAACTACCACCAAGAGAAAAGGCAGTTTAAATGGCATGAAAATTACATGGTCAGCAAAGTGCTGATTGACTACAAAGCACTCCCTCTCGATCACACAACTGAAATAAACTGAAACAAGCCTGGGTACAGAAATTGCGAAGGTAAAACAACTCATCAGGTCTGATTGACAAGCAGTATATTTACACGGACTACACATCCCAAAGTTGGAACAAAAAAATTAAACTTTTGTTCCAAAGGCATATGTATGTCCCACGGTTCCTGATTCCATAAGATCCTGAAACAGTAGAATAACACATAATTTCTCACTGATAACTCACTAAAAAAATGAGTTGCCTGAACAGATAGAATTCATTAATTCAGACTAAAAAAAATAATCAGTTTTGCAAACAGAAAAGCTAGGTTTCTTCTGTTTTTCATAACTAGGATAAAATTTAGCACTCCCCTTGCCTCCAAGACTTCCCATTGCTGTATGACAACCCCACAAAGTCCCCACCAACGCTGACCCTGCATCCACCCCACCAATACTTTCAAGTTCTTATTTCTCCTAATCCTTCTCTTGGTATTCTTTGCATGTTTGCTCTGTTAGCAGGGCAAGAAATTACAAATGCTGATGCTAGCCAGGACCGACATTTATGTTGACTATTTGCCAAGTAAAACTCTCCTGACTGGCAAACCAATTAATGCCTCTCACATCTACGTAAGCTGCTAAGCCAAACAGAATGGACAAGGACTAACCCACCCCACTTTCCAAATGGAGACAGTAGAAAGATCTTCCTCCGCTGATACTGACATACACAAAATCCATAGGAATACACACTCTTACATATCTCTGTCAAATTTGGCTGAAAGTGGCTAATGGGCTCAAAAGTTATACACTGGGAATTGGGGCTGAAAGACAGACACTAGCAGAAAGCACTTATATTTGTATAAAACCAGGCTAAGAAAATACTCCCTGTGATATACTAAAGACATCTAGCACTCTGATCTTTATCTTTAGTAAAAGTATACTTAAGTAAAACTTACATAGAGGTTTGGCTAAATACTGATTTAATAGCCTAAACTTGAAATGCAAAATAATATACAATGACAGTTTTGCTTCAGTAAAATTAATTTCAAATTGTAATTATATGTTGATCCAAACTATTATTGACACTTTTGGCACTGAGACTTGCTTTATTTCTTTGGTATATCATCTCATACAACTACATGCTCTACCAAAAGGCAAAGTAACTTTTCTTTTTTTTAAACTGTAATTTGAATTAAGACTGGATGAGACTATAGGATAGGTTGTTCAAGCATGACAGAATAGAAGGGAATAAGAAAGTAATACAATGGCACAGTCACACCTGTATCTTATGAACCCAGCCCTACAGCAGTCCAGAAGATAGTGCTGAGAAGCTATGGGTACCCTCCAGTTAAGACTTGCAACCAGTCTGTAGAGGTAACACAGTATCAGTGAGAAAACATTTTAATATGTCTGTCTAAGAGACATGTCTGGTTAGCCAAACCTGGGGACACATTGTCTCAACAACATGTATTTGAAGAAGTGGTGTCTTACCTAGATTCTGAGCTGCCCTTAACAATGAATTTTTTTGCTATTTCTGCAATGGGACTTACCCAAATATAGGCAAGGGAGATGATTTTGCATTGCAATTTCTTGAGCACGTAAATGTTTCTTAACAGTGATGGGATAATAGGTACCACCTTTGACAGTTGCATCATTAGCCACAATCAAGCATTCCACCCTAAAAATAAAACAAGTTTATGAGAGAGAAAAATATTTTAATGAGGAAGTATATTTGTTGGTTAAGAACTGCAACATGCTCAAAAACAGCCCTCCTCACCTGCATTCTCTCAAATGCACATTGTAACAGCAGTTTCAGCACTATGATGTTGTTTCACAGTCCTTTACCTCCCTAAAATAATGCTGTATAGCATCATACTTAATTTCAGCAATATTCCTTGAGGTACGCTTAGTGAGCAAAACTAATTCTTAGCCTGGAATACCACCCTATTTTTTGAAAATCGCCTTAGTGATGCACTAATCTCTTCCGTTCATTGGACACCAGAAACTCTGAAGTGTGTTCTGCTTTAATATGGGCTACACTAACTAGAAGAAAAAAAAATCACTTCCTTTTAGCTAAGACTGAACACATTAAGATACCAACTTTGTTGATTTTTGGGTGTCAAGACACAAAACACTAAAAATGCTAATAGCTTAATACTGCAAACTGAACAAAATTATACCTTCTTCCTTTTCATATCATCAATAATGTAGATCACTGCTATCTCTCACCCAGATACTCGTCCAATGCCTGTGATAATGCCTCCTGCCGGCACCTCTTCATTACCATACAACTGGTAACCCGCAAACTGGGAGAACTCCAAGAACGGAGACCTGAATAACAACAAATATAACACATTTTTTAAAATTAATTGGTCATATTTGCCATTGAATCTCACTTAAAAGGTTACATTTCTAAAAATCAGGTGTTTTTTTTAAAAGATGAGTATTTCAAGGAACCCTTCGGTAAAATTTCAGCTTGTTATTTGCCAGCATTTATGGAATCTAAAAAGAAAACAAGCCTGTTACAGTGCAACAGAAAAGAAAGTACCTACCCAGGATCGATAAGCCTGTCAATTCTCTCTCTAGGTAACAGCTTTCCTCTTGATGTGTGAAGCTTACGTGCTTTTTCTCCACCTCCTGTGATACAATAGTAAACTGTTAGATTTACTGTGGACACAGATAGATAAATCACCACTCACATTAAAACTTAGAAAGGAAGCACTGATGAATTTCCAGTTTTTTGAAGTACCAGCCTTAACAATGCATTTAATAAATAATCATTTCCACTTCAAACAGATTTAAGTTATTTATAAAAATGCTTGTCTTTCAGAATCTACTCTATTTCCCCTCTCATTTTTTATAGTTAGTCTTGAGGTAAAGATTTTAATAAACATAACTGTCTGAAACTTTTCCCCACTGCTTGGCAATGAACAGAAAGGCTGAAAAGAGAAACACAAAGACAAAAGCATGGCACTAAGAACTATAAAAAATACTACTCCCAAAATTGCTTCAAATTAGCTGCACTGAATCCAGTCTTGAAAGACCAAACACCATCTGGATTCATTTCCTTACATTACTCCAAAACTGTAAACAGAGTTCAGACACACACCATTTAATATCAGGTTTATCTTTGCTTCATTTCAGCCCTTTACTTGAGGTCATGCTAAATCATATCTTTTGCTCTCGAGCTTCGTGTCATTCAATATTTAAGATTTGTTGACACATCTCAGCCTCTTTATAATAGCTTACACAAACATTGTCTCTCTATGTAGACAGATAGCTGATCCACCTCATCACTCTAAAATTGTCTCCCCCATCCAAAATAAAGAAGGTCCTATTTTGCTAACACTTCTCCCGAGACTTCCAGACTCCTTTGTCAGCTAAGCATCACTGAAAACAGAGCTTTTAAGCCTCCCCTTCAAGCCCTTTCTCCACCTCCTTCCTTGGTCACTATGCACATAATTTCCTACCTGTTAGGCAAGCCACAAAGCCGACAATTTATTTCTGATTCCTGTTAATTAGGTCTGTATATCCAGCCTAAGCCTAGATCTTGTAAACTCTTTCTGTACAAGCTTCTTAAGATACAACCTCTCATATCCACCCACAGAGCTTTCATCCGATTTCTGAAGACCCTAGCTTCATAATTATTACATTTTCTCTGACCTCCTTTCTCATTTACACCCAAAGTAATGCTGCAAAAATAATTTTTCATCCTGTGACTTTAATTATCTCTGTGAACTCCCCCTCTTCACAACCTAATCAGAAATGCCTGCCTTCCAGGCCCTGTAGCCATACTATTGAACATTTCTCTTCAAAGATCAAGATGTTTTCCTCCATTCTGTAGACTGTGAGCAGCAGCATCGCTGACGATGAAACAAACTTGGAGGCATTTAATTTTAAATCCCTACTTTAATTTCTCTTTTACAGTAATGTCTATAAAAACTTCACTGTGACTGCTGATATGCTATGACTGCTGCCAGTCAGAGACTAAGAGTATCTCAGTTGTTTCTTGTACTTGCTATCAGAAATTCATCTGTTATAATTTATCACAGCCTGTAAATTCTGTGGGGCAAGGACCATCTTCCTGTTGCACAGCTGGGGATTACCTAGCAGAATGAGACAGGGGTTCACAGAAGCCCTACCCACTGAAGTAACAGATAAAGAATGAAATATTCATTACAAAGACCTCAAGCAAAACCATGTCCTCTAAAAGACAGGTCCTAGAAAGAAAAAAGATGTTGCAAGTATCCTTCAAAAGTTTTCAGTATGAGTACCTAATTCTTCTCGAACACTGAAGTGAGAGGCAAAGCAATCTCAATTGATGCCTCTCAAAATGGTGTATTTAGAGCTCCCTGAGATGGAGGAAAGATGACGGCCATGTTCTTGTCCTGTTACCATGTAACAAGCAAGAACAGGAAAATGTGCAGCAGTGAAGAAGGCTATGACCATCAGTTCATGAACCAGGCAGGAAATTGCTGAACAGTCTCTACACCCACAGAAGACACAGGTAGCCCATGGGCTCCAGCATTTCCTCAGGAAATCCTGGAGCTTTGTTTCACACGAAGAAAGAAAAATACTGAGCACAAAATCTTAACTGCTCCATTCCAAAGCTGTAAAAGAAACTGCATTATGTAAGGAACAGTATATGACAAGACAAAGAGCATCATGATGGACACAAGAAAGGGAGAATTAAAGTTGCATGCTCAACCTCTGGCAGTACAGTTAAGCATTTATAAACAATTTTCATTTTATCATCCCCATTAATTATAGTCAACTGTAATTAATTCAGCTAGTCTTACAAGTCAAGAAGATGAAACACAGATTTCAGTCTTTTAAATTATTACAGACTTACTTTTGTTTGCCAGCAGAACTACAGCTAGGGTCTTTGAAACCCTCTTCGCATGTACCACTTAAACAGCAGCACACTTGCCAGACCAATTTGTTATAAAAGCTGGCAGCAGTGGATGAAGCAAGGAAGCAGGTGAAGTAAAAGGTGTATCAGTAGAAGCCTTTTATTAATTATCCTATCTATTCTAAAAAAAAATAATATTTGCCATTAGAAAGGTACATTCCATTGATTACTAAGATCTTAACTGATTAAAAATTAACCAACTTTTAATATCCATTTTTCACTATCTTTTTGCCTTTCTGGCAATGAAAATTAATGGCAATTAAATTAATTTTCTGTTTGACTAAATCAGCCTATTCAACTGGCAAACAAAAAAATGTTAAACACACTAGATACTGTGGAAAAAAAGTGCTAAATGGTACGGGCATTTTTCTTAGCTAGCCTGAGTTACTTAAAAATACACCCTAAATTTTGAACCAAGTTAGTTTGGACGTAAACCTTTCAAGATTTTCAATAGACAGAAGATGGTAAATCTAGATTTAAACAGAGGACCTAAAATTTCAGTATGACTTATATAATCCTGCAAGTACGTCATATCTAAATGAACTTAACATACAGTTCATTAATAGGTGAAAAAAACCCAAAGAGCAAAACTGGGTTTTGGATCAAATTATACAAGTGTTCTAAAAGCTAGACTACCATACTTACCTAATTTGATTCTTTCTGCTTGCACCTGGAGTTCAGTCACCAGTGCTTTCATTCGTTCATAGTTTTCCTAAGTGGGGAACAAAAAAGCATTTTAAGTTTACCCAAGAGTGACAGTATTATTTTTTAATAACCAAACACAAAATGTACAAGATTAATTTCTCTTTCAAACTTCGTTTTACCTTATTAAATACTGGCTCTGTACTGTCTTTAAAGTAGTAACACTCCTACCGGTGTACTGGCTTCCCACAAGCACCCTTAGCATTTAATAAACGTGCTTCACAAGAACTCTGAGCGCATTAGGATTATTAAATTTGGAACTAGTCTTTTACATACAAAAACAGGATTAGTCATTACAGAGTTTAAGTTCTGTTTTTCAGGTTTTGCTATTTTTTCATTTGCTTTTTTAATCTAATTCTGTAAAAAAATGTCAAGTGGATTCAAATTAAGTGCTGCTATATCTCTTGTACCAAAAGATGAATGACCTAGGTCAAACAGAATTTGGTAAATACTTTTTTCATTCCTGTGGTTTAAGTAGAATACAAAGATAAAACTTAAGTAGAACATAAAGATTAAAAAAGCTTTTAAAAGAAGTCTGGTCTTCTTGTCAATATCCCTCTTAGAAAAACAAAGACTGTAGTTTTGACTATTAATGATCAGTGCTGAACTCACCATTTCTATCAGAATTATTCCAAACTCTTGTGTGCTCATTACAGCAGTTTTTTACCATTTCTTAGGAATTAAAAGGTATTAGTCAGGCTTAAGTTTTTTTTCAGACATATTGAGCTATGTTACCTCTTAAAAAAGTGTAAGTGTATTAAAAGAACATAACTGCTGCATAAAAAAGTTACACTGCCTTGTCTAATTCTCATTTAGAAGATGTTAGTCTACTGTGACAGAAAAAAAAAAATAATGTGGTGGTTCTTTAGATTTGGACTTAACACTCAGAATTAAGGTTTTCCCTAGAAGCAACAAGTGTTGCAGTGAAATTTGTTCAGCTCTTCATCACTGAAAGGCATCCTTTGTAATTGCTACAAATAGATTAAAAATACTCTATTGAAAGGTTAAAATTTATCAGGTGAAAACAAGCCTAAGCAATATTATCAGCTCCTATAGACAGATAATACATAAGGTCAGCATTTAGGGGTTGTCCAGCAACATCAAGGTGAGGTACTATAACACTGAAGTCCAGCTCTTGTGCCTCTGCTGGCTCTGGGGAAGGACTCGCCATGCACTATCAAAGTGCTACCTGCAATATGGCTCACAGCCTGCACTTGTGCAAATTTTGTACCACCCAATCACTAGGCAACACCTCACCCATCTCAAGATACCAGCTTCAGTTAACATAATCTTTCTGATGCATGGTGCCACCCTGCAGCCCCCCCTGACTACGGAGGGCATGGGAGGCCACCAGACTTCTGCATCTCCTCCCTCCCTTGCAAGGCTCTATCAGTATGCCCACCAGATTATTCCCCTTTCAGTCTATCTCTTTTGATGCTTTAATCGTCCCTCTCCCTGCCCCACCCACAGCACAGCTCCAACACCTACCTCTACAACTGTTCTTCCTCCTAACCTGGGAAATCACACTGCAATATCCCAACTGTGCAGTTTTACCACTGTCACAGCATCCCCAAACCAAGAAACAAGGAAGCTGCGCCTTGGTGATTTCACTCTGCGGCTCCTAGGAGACGCTATGGACAGTAAGTGCAGCCACACACAGCAACTGCGCTCACACAACACGTGCAGCACTGAAGAAAACAAAACCTGCTTTTAATCCTTTCCAAAAGACTGCTCACAAGTTAACTTTTTTCCCCGTGAAAAATCTGTAAACCGGCCATTGTAATTCCATACTTTTAAAATACGCAGTTGTTGTAACAACCAGTTTTATTGTATGTGTGTGTTCAGCTTGGCTTATTTTGCAGTGTTACACATAAAATATTCTCGTTTCTCCTTGTTCAGTCTGCCTGTTTTTTCTAAATACACTCCCCTTTTGCACAAAGTACTGAGCTTAAAAACTCACTTTTAATATAGGGGGGAAAAGTAGCTAAAAATCGTAGAGGAAATTAAAAGGGGAAAAACAATCACAATCATAGGCTTGCTTATTAGACTCTGAATTAACAACTCACTGTAGCTACTCTAGCTACCCTACGTGAAAAACTGTGAAAGGACTTCTAAGATAATCTATTAAAAAATATTGCATTCAAACATTTGAGTTACTTAAATTCACTTAATTCCTTATCTTTCACACCTTTAACCAGAACACATCATCATTATACTTTACAAAGAAAAAGGTGCCTTGAAACCTTACTGTAGGTTTTGAATACACATAGAAAAGGCTCCTCTCAGAACCAAACATACTAATTCTACAACATATTTGTGGGCTTTTTGTTAATTAATGGCACAAAGGCTAGCGAAGTGACACAAGTCCTCATTGGAAACTGGCCCTTGCACCAGTAAGTTCTATAAAATTCCACTGCTAATATGAGGGCTTCTGTGCAAAATCAAGAGGCAAACCCTACAGATTAATCCTACAGTTACCGCATGAGCTAACTGAATTACTGCTACCCAAGCAAAGTGGCTGTAAGAGCTAACCCTTGCAATCTTTCCACAGGTTTTCCCTTAATTTCCAGAATTTAGACTCACCCATTTTTAAATTACATTTTCACCTGTCTGCTTTGAGACATTTACATTATGAAGGCCAGCCTGCCTAGCTGAATTCACAGCCAGAAAGGCAAACATTAGCTAAAGAAGGCAAGACCTTTATCACGTATCATTACGCCTTCTTGTGTTTGCATTGTTCTTCTCTGTATTACTTCTATTCAGGTGGTTAAGTGCTTCACAGCAGGGACCTCAGCTCTTCATGTTTGTAAAGCAGTACATGTGTTTACAGTGCTCTATAAATTATTTCTACCAGATACTAACGCTATTAGCAATTTACCAGGCTTTGTTTTTGAGATCAAAAGGTACAAACACACAAATGCAAATCTAGCGACAGCTCAGCTGAGTAAACACATTTATTAAAATACTAATCTTTGGGTTTTTTGGTATGCAAAATATGAAAAAAAATACATGTACACACATCCTCATATACACAAGCTTTGCGTATACACATAGTTGTTACTTCACTTGCTGTTTGGTATTTTACTTGGAACAAATTTGAAGACAAATTCATGCCCTCCTACCAGATTTGATCCACACCCAAAACTACGTTTTTCTCGGCCTAACTATAAACACTATTTTTATCTCGAATATGATGTTAATAACACTCCAACAAAATTGAAACAATTAACACCAGATACAAGTGCTGTTCTCTTCATAAAGACCTATCTCCCTTCCTCTTTCTCAAAGGATGACTTTTTTCTGCTGGTATCCTATGCTCTGGAGGCATGCCCGTGACTTTGTAGAACTATTCCACCTGACTTTAACTCAGGACTCAATCTGCAAACACAAGAGAATTTACAGCTTTGAAATCGTCAAGACACCACCTAAACCCGCCTACAGACTCCCCGTCTCTGCTCTTCATACCACGGTATCGATCAGCCCTTCGGCACCGAAACTGCAGTAAGAACTGGTATTTTGTTTGGTTTTTTTGTTGGGTTTTTTTTTTTTTTTTTTTAGAAAAAGCGTAAAAAAATCTGTGATGAGGCAGACCATGGTACAAGCCCACGTTCTTTCCATGGTACCTCCAGGCTCAGCCCGAACGAGGCCGGGGAGGCGGCCCTCGGGCCGGACGAAGGCGGGGAGCGGCACGGCGGGCGCGCAGGGCGGCCTCGGGCGGCCTCACCCGCGTACCGAACGGCCACCGCAGCACCAGCTATGAAATGGCCACCGCTGCACCCTCACTCCGAGCCCACGCCCCCCCGCCTCTGTCTGCCCGCGGACGGTCCCGGGCCGGGGCACACCCCCACCTCCCGCAGCCCGGGGCCGCCCCTCCACCGCCAAGGCGCGGAAGGGAGGGTCGGCACCGGCAGCGCCGCGGGCCGCTCCCAGCCCGGCCGCCGTGGGCTGGCGCAGGCAAAGCCCCGCCGTGGCTTGGCGAGAGGGCTGTGCGCCGCCCGCCCGCCCCCAGCGCTCGGCACCGTTGCCCGCCCCCGGCCCCCGCCGCAGGGGGAGGCGGTGTTCGGCCGCCGCCGGCCTCCCCTCCGCGGCCTAGCGGGCGCAGGGGCCCGGCCTGTACCTGGTAGAGCGCGGAGCTCGCGTCGGGGTGCGAACCCACCGCCGCCACGGCCTCGCCGCGGTAGGCACGGGCGGGCGGGGCAGCGGCCGCCCAGCGCGGTAGCCGCCGGCGACCCAGCAGCCGCCAGGGGCCCAGCAGCCGCCAGGGGCCCAGCAGCAGCATGGCGGCCGAGCCGAGCCGAGCCGAGCCGGCCGTGCCAGGCCCGCGGCCGCCGCCACTCCCCCCGCCGCAGCCAATGGGCAGAGCGGGGCCCCGCGGCCGGGCCGGGCCGAGCCGCCCGCAGCCGCGCAGGGCCGTCCCGTCCCGTCCCGCCGCGGCTTTGGGACTGAAGCCGCGAAAGGCCGAAGCGCCTTTCCCCTGGCGGGTCGGCGTCAGCGCAGCACGGCTGCGTGCGCCACCCGGCCGCCGTGCCCCGGAGCAGGCCCGCCGGCAGCGCTCCCAGAAACAGGCCTGCTTGCACCTTCGCGTCTCGGGCAGGACGGGCCCGCCCGACCCGGACACCCCCCCGCCGTTCCTCGCCGCAGAGCTGCTAAAACGCTACAGCAACAGTGGCAGATTTTTAATACTGTTTCTTTAAACCCTAACTTGTGTGCGCGAGTTGTTTCCCCGTTGGCAAGCCTTGCGGTGTTCCAGCATTCCAGCCTGGGTTTTAAACAAGGCTGTAGCATTTACAGAGGGAGAACACGGGGAAGTCTGACACCAAGTCTCCTCTAAAACACAACCACGCAAACCACGATGACAAAGCCTGCTCTGTGCACTCGGTCTGTGCCACCCGCACCAGCGGGCCGGTATCCCAGTGCTACGGCCAGTCCATTCAGCCTACACCTTCATGAACTTACCATACAGCCTACGAGCATTTGAAAACTGTAACATTTCCAAGAAACTGAAAACCCACAGGTAATATAAAATAATTTATTCACATAATTTACATACAGCAGTATGGCTACTTCCTTTATATGCAATGATACAAGGTGTCAAGACAGCCCTAAGCAAAGCAATCTTACACCACATTTTTGTAGAAATGCTGAAGTAATACGCACTGAGATTTCACCAATCTTTTCTTACATCCTTCACCATTATAAAACTTTCATACATAAAACACAACACAAAGTTGTCTTATTTCTACGCAAATTAAACTTGTTCTTTAAAAAAAACCAACAGCAAACCAATAACAAAGTGCATGCGATTTACTGCAGGGAAAAAAATGTGTAGCCCCAATTAACAAGGTAGATAAGGCACCTACAATCTTAGTAACGAAATAGTTGTTCTGGCTTTTTTCCCCCCTTGTAATACAAATGCAAGCTAAAATGTACCCAACTAAATACAGAATGGTTATCACCTCAGAAAGTACTTAGGGCAATTATTTTATAGACTCCCCAAACATCTATTTTTAGGCTCTATCAGTGCAAGTGATTTAAACATGCCACATGGATCAGGAACTAAACACCGGCACATATAAAATAATATCTACAAGATATATATAACACATGGAGTTTTATGTACAGATTAATCCATTTCCTCATGTTTACAGTTAAGACAACACTGAGATCAACATTTCAAGTTAAATAGATTAGGCAAAGCGTAAGTATACTGTCTGAACAGAAACTGTTGGTGGTAGTGGGGTTTTGGTTTGGTTTGCGAGGTTTTTTTGGGTGTGTGTGGTGGTGACAGTATGCTTTCAAGTAAGTTACCTTACACTGGGACTGTTGGTCCCTTTTGCGCCACCTCAAAAAGATGCTGACAAAATTTTAAAGGTTCCTTCAGAAGCCTCGTCAACAACTTGAAAAAGACATTCTCAAACCTCATGAAGTACTTCAGAATTGGTAACTAGATAGTTACATGAAAAGATTTCCCAGTAAATGACTCTCTAGACCAAAGACAGGTGTCTCGAGAGCATAACAATACCATTTACACATTGGTTTCACTTTTATAATAAATAATTTGTTTTCCAAAAGTACCTGCAGGTATTAAGAAACAGGAGAAAAATTTAGACTACTTAAATCTACACACTCATTTTTGTGTAAGAAGGAGTTTCAGAATAAATATTGAATCTTTCAGTTACCACCTGACTTTGAGACTGCATGAACGTTGTTACCTCATCAAGACAACCTCCTTGATGAGGCAAGTAAAAAAATCAGACTCATATCTAAAGCTACAACATCACTGTATGGCAAGTTACAGTACAAGAAGACATGCAACATGAGGAAAACTATTCAAATTTAACTGCTTCAAAGCAGCAAACCCCCAAAGCAACCACATTGTATAGTCATGGTTTAAATCCAGTCTGTTTGTTCTACCTTGCACAAGGGAAGCCAAGGCAGTCAGCAAATATACAAACACCTACATGTAAAACTAAGGAAGAGAATTTTTTTTCTCCTTTTTTCAAATTTAGAAGGGAGTTGGCATTTATACCAGAAACCATTAACCTCTTCCTCCCACTCCAACAGAACAGTTGCAAAGATTAACATTGTATAGCATCTTTTGGTAAATGGTGTTTTTCTGGTTGCTCTCAATATATTTTTAAGGAACTAAACCTGTTTGGCTTTTCAGCTTAGGATCTTTTAATTCATGTTTAAAAACTCTTACAAAAATATGTATTTTGGAGATGCTAACAAAAATATCTGCAGTGCTGAACATATGTATGTATTTACTACACTACTTCCAGTATTTGCATCCTGATCTAGAAAGATTACACTATACATAATAGGTTCATTCCTCCTTCTAACATACTGACATACCATACTTCACAAAAAGAAGTAAAGAACTTGTATAGACAGTATCACAAGCTTTAGCATTAAAATTCAAAGGGATACTTGTCACAAGATTAAGCATATTTTCATTGCACTTTTCTGGAAGATAGTCATGCACCCATTATGAAGCATCTAAACAAGTGAAACTGTAAGCCACCAGCCACTAGTCTGGTTCAATGATATCAGTATAATGGTTTAGATTATGTCAAATTTTGAAAGTATCCAGGTTGCTTTAGAAGCAATCCATTTCATCTTTATGGAATTTGTTAACAGCAGCTTGGCTGACAGTAAGTGTGGCATAATGAACATCAGAACAAATCAGAACTTTTAAAAAATACTCTTCTTGTTGCATTATACTCTTAGATCCCAGGTTTTTATAAAGCAAATTTGCTATTCTGAATCATCCACTTCCATAAAAATGTCACTGAAAAAATACTCAGAGATTCTGGTTGGCTCTTCCTCCTTCTCTTGATCTTTAGCACCAGGGGGTGGCTTCTCAGATGGCTTGTTACTTGGAACCTAACAGAAAAAGAAAAGTCTGCTCTTAACAGTCTTAATCTGTTTTTGTGTGTGTGTATATATATGAACTTGCACTTCCAATTTAGACAGGAATTTTAGACAAACAATTAAAGAGTTTGCTGAAAATGGGAAACAAGTAGATGTATGTACAGAGAAAAAACAGCTTAGTTCCCTTTTAAGTTTCCTAGACATGCACAAATCAGAGTTTATCACTGGAGCAGGTACCCCTCCCAAAACATGAACTCTACGTGCCCACCCACCTACCCACTCCTGAAACAACTAAAGCACTGTTCTTTACCTCTCAAAAATGCAAGGGCGTTCAAAAATAAAACACATACCATAACTGCAGCATCAGCAGCTACATTCTCATACTCCACAGATGATGTGCTTGTAGAGGGAAGGGAGGAAGATTCCCTATCATCCTTAGTGGATGGAGTGGGCTTCTTTAGACTTAGCTTTGGAGTCACAATCCGAGGTTTTTGCATCTTTCCTTTATTACGTCTGGTATCTTCTATAGATTCAGAACTACTTTTTTTGCAAATTAAAGATAAAAATCCCAACGGTTTTCGTCCACCCCTGTTTAATACAAATACAGTCAGGATGTCATAGGATTGTTCCATAAAAGATGTAAGTAGCCTTACAGAAGTCCAATTCATTACACAGGAAACAAACACACATCTCCGAGATCTACGAAAATGCTAAGAAAAAAACCCAAAAAGTCATTCTGAGAAAGACTTTTGTATTATGAAAATTCTGGCACAAGGGTTTTTCTGAAGGGTTAGACAGACTTTTGACAACTTTCAACACTGAGAACAGGAACCTACTATTTGCTACTAAATCCGAGCCTGTAACAAGGTACCAGATCTTCAGAAAGAGATTCAAAGAGGAACGGAGGCATACTGCTAAAGAACAAACTGAAAAGAGCATTCTTCATGTAATCAATGGAAAGAGAAACCTGACTCCCAGGGATGGGGTCACAGCAGACTATCTTGAACACCAGAAAGACAACTATCTGCTGCAGGATTGCAGCCTATTAACGGCATCGTACCTAGTACAGTGAACTTGCAGAAGTCACAGTGATGGGGGGGTATACAGAATATCAACTTTTCATGTTGTTAAAGAGTTTACAACTTAGAAAGAAAACTTTAAGACAAGGATTTTGATGTTAATGCATCATTACCCAGTTGCTGTGGATGGCCCAGGTACAGATAACCTGTTCTAGTACTCACACAAGCACAACAAAAGAGTAGATGACAGGATCAGAAAAGACCAGTGGAGCACCACAATGGGAATCAGTGAATGCAAGAGCAATAGAACACTTAAATAAACTTTATAGAAAGGTGTATTAAAAAATAATCAATAGTCAGATGGATAGATAAGAGGATTATCCTCTGAGCTGTCAAGATTGAAACTCCTTTTGGGAAATGACACAGATGAAGGCAGTCCTAAAAATCCAGTGTGCTGAGTACTATACCAGTAATAAATCTTATGGACAGAAGGACAAAAATCAAAGCAAGTGGATGGGCATATATATCACAATATTAGACTGAGCTAAGGAAAACAACAATTATCCTAAATCTGTGAGGCAGACATCCACTGGCTATGATACAAAGAGGCATCAATGTCTAAATAAACATAACATACGTCAGCAGTGTCCCTTGGTCTATCTGCTCATTTAATGGACAAAATAATTCAAATTTCAAAGCTGACAGGTTGATCCTTCCCAATCTGCTGAAAAGCATAGACACTGTAACCCTTGGCCATGTAGGTCACAAACAATGGTACTGCCCTTTTGTAAGACTAAGTGGAAAAAGGATATAAAACCCTCAATACGGACAAGAGGTCTTTTTTTACAGAAAAGGCTGACAAAACATTATTGCATAAATACCTGACTAACGGAGTTTTTGAAGATGATGCTAGGCTTCCAGTATGTTCCAACTGTCCAGATTCATACATATCCCCCTGCTTTCCTTGTCCACTTGCATCTGCTTTACTGTTAGAGGTTAATCTAGACATCACCTCCTCTTCCTGTTTGGATGCCGAATTCTCAAGTGGTGCTTCCCCTAAGTTCTCCAAAGTCTCAGGCTGGCTTCTCTCAGGCAGTTGTGACATAGATTCAGACACCAACATAGAGGTAAGTACTTTTTCCTTTGCTGAAGCCTCTGCTTTTTGAAAAGGATTCCCTGTAAAAGCAGTTGGGAGTCATTCAAAGATTTTAGTTAACTTCAGTGATTACAAAACAGCCCAAAAAACATGTGTGATGTTAAGATGGCTTGCACCGTTACAAAAGAAGGGCTGAGTTTTTATTGAGTTTTTTTTGTCATTTTATTTTTTTTGAAGTCACGACTAAGAATTAAAACTTCATGGTCTACTTTAAAAGTCTGTAAGATCTTACAGATGTTATGGGGGAAAGCTGGAAAAGCTGGTAGAAATGTGGTTTTACAGCACTTCCCCCTCCCCATGCTGCCCCTCAACAACTTAGTCAAGTCATCTGGCTGTTTCAGCTTCTACAATTTCCCTTTGAAGTCTTTTGCAGGGCCAAAAAGTAGTTTTCCAAACCCTTCACAGGCTCAGATCATTGAAGATTGCATTGTCAGCAATTCTGCCTTCCCTCTGATCCTTCAGAAGCAGATTAAGCTTTCAAGCAATTACACTGTACATGTATTTTTTTTTTTAAAGGTAAATACAAAATAAGATAAAAATAAATGATTTCGACATAGTATGGTTAAAACACCATTTAATACCTCTGGTAATTAGCACTCTCCAACAGGTAGACATATTTGCTTAAGAGAAAAAGTTACATTTTTTCCAAAACACCTACCAAATTTCACAAATAGACTAACTACAGTAATGGTTTTAGAACCACTATTAAATTAACAGCCAGTTACATAATCCAACATAGCAGAAGGCAAGAAATGGTGGTATTAGGGTATTACTGGGAAAACGTGTTTCTACTTTTATGTTAGACAGCCTCAGACAGGACTATTTCACACAACAACCACTATTAAACTGCAATGTACTAAGCATTTACATCCAATATACTTTGTTTTACAAATTTAAGTTTACCTACCTGAAACTATCATTGGAGCATTTGTTGATGTTATTGAATAACCCTGTATTTTAAAAAGAAAAACCGAAGTTGTTTTCTCTATTTCTCTCAATATAGAAGACACAATGAAAGTTGATAAGAAGTCAAATCACATGTTTACATTTCTAAACAGGAGCGATACAGAAGACTACTTTTTCAGTACAGTATCATTCATCACTTAACTCATTTCCTGAGCAGGCTTTTGAAGGTGTTCTTATGATAAATTACCCAAGACAAGGATGTCAAGATAACAGATCAAAGAAGGAAGAGGACTGTTATCCAGTCCTTCCTAGAAAAGCTCTTTGAATCATGTCGGGAATTACCACCTATTCCCTCATCTGCCATTCACCTCCCCTCAGCCCAGACACACCACACAATCTTAGCCTACTCACAAAAATCAGTGATAGTCACTGCCACGAGCTTGGTCATATTCTAAAAGCACAGAGGGAAGCTGGAAAGTGCTGGCCAGTTTTTGTTTGCAGCTTGTTCTTTTTAACCAATACCTGCTACCTTGAAAAATGGTAGGAACATATCTAACCACTTTTTCATGTAACACATACCGTGACAAATCATAACAGTGTTCAATGAACCTAGACAGTCTGCCAGTCATTCAGTATATTTCCAGTTTCCCCTCCTGCCATGTCATTGTTGAAAAGGCCGTGGTGAATGAGCCAAATAAGACATACTACCAGTCTGTCTACTAGGAAGTCTAATAAAAAACCCTGAGAGCCTACAGATTCTCCAAAAATTAATACTAAATCAAACAGCCCAAAAACTGTTTCAGAGTTCAAAATGAAAAGCAGTCTATGGGTGTTGATTTTCCTTTTAAGTTCTCCAGGCAGTACATTTTTAAGCTACACTGTTGAACTAAAAACATAATTAAAATGCTCTATTATGTGTTATGCATCTACACTATGCATACTCACTTACCAAATTATGACCTCACCTTATAAATGGTTTCCGAGTTACCTTCTAGTACAACAGCAGATGTTTTTTTGGCAGGAGGAAAATCATCATCTTCAAGCTCAGCAGATGTCCTTTTTTGAGTTGTCTTCAAATTTGAAATGGGCTCTGGTGATGCACTCTCCAGGTGTTTGGTTTCACTACTGCTGTTTAAAGGTGCAGCAAATTCGTCAGCTGCAGTTGTCAAGGATCCAATGCTGTTAATACATAAAGTCATTATTGTGACTGTACAAGAAGCCAAAATTTACTTTGTGTAACATTTCTGTATAGAAATTACACATGGATCTATGGTGATACTCTTCCTTGCTTAATGTCAATATTAACTTCAAATGCACTATTTACTACCAAGAAACATTTTGCTGTGCTATCCTGAGTTAGAGAATTGACTTTTTCTAGTCTAATTGAATCTAGTTACTTCAGAAGCTGTTCTGTTTGACTCCACTTGTTATTTTCATAAAATGTAAAAACATGACAACTGATTAACTGCCCTAGAAAACCCTAAAATATCATATTATTTATATACGCAGTTGTATCTTCATCCCCATGCCCCCACACCCTTCCATCCCCCCAATCCACACCTCCCCCAGTATGATCTCAAAAGGCAGCAAGACATCTAGGGAAGCAGCAGAGACTAGGGAAATAGGGTAAAATAGTAAGGGAACAGTGAGACAGAAGATCATAGAATCATACAATCATTTAGGTTGGAGAAGACCTTTAAGATCATTGAGTCCAACTGCTGTAACCCTAACTCTGCCTGTCAGCAATCTGATCATCAGTAGTTCCACAGAAGTTTGAATGCTTACAATGTGTAGCCAAAACTCATTGTGCAGCCAAAACTCACTGAAAGACCTATCCTTTCAATAACTAAGGGAATAACACTAACATCTGACATCACAGGGCAAGGTCCACCACAATGATGTGGAATTGCATCACACCCCTAGTTATGATCTGAAGACTTACATTAATATAATTTTTTTTACAACGTTGTAACACTTCCTATTCTTCAGAATGTCTTTTTCCTTTGATGTTGGATTTTTTCTCCCAAACTGACCAGGAGAATTAGTTCAACTCTAATGTTGAAATAATTTTGTTACATTGCATGGAAGAGCACTCCTTGTAAAAGAAACTCAAACCCTTTGTATCACAGTATTGCAAACCAGCTATTATTCTATGGAGTAATCGATTTGTTTGCTTTCTCAGCATTTCTGACTTTTGAACATGCATTAACTCAAGAGAATGGTATCTGAATTTATGTCCAGTTTATCATGTTCTCCAGAAGACCATCTATACTAAAAATGAATTAACAGCTACTTCACACAACTGTTGCAGTACTGTAAAAAAGCAAACATGCTTCAACTTTTCATTTCAGTTACTTTTCATTTTAAGTATCTACGGCTGAATACCCAGGCTGGACAAACGACTTCTATTAAAGAGGAAGACTTGCTCTACAGAAAAATCAGAGTTAAGGCTGACAAAAAAATCCCAGCTAGCTGAAACACTAACTTTAAACCACCAATGAAATCTTCATCAAATCTGATTAAAACCCTTTTCACTTTCTTAATTCTCTGACCAGTTTGCCAAATTATTCCCTCTTGCCTTTCTTCTTTTGAGAGATTCTGTAATTCACATTCAGGAAACTATCAAGGTTCACAAAAAGTGTTTCATTTTGCTCAAAAATAAAAGCATTTACCTGTCCACTTCAGTCACACTTGTTTCACTTGCGTTTATTGGGCTGATAAGTATTGGGGCTGGTAGTAAGGGTTCTGAAGTTTGTTCCAGCAAAGCAGATGCATCAAACTCTTTTGAGTCAGCTGGGATTTCCACCAATGTTAAAATGAATGTCTGTTCCTCCTCTGGACATCTATGATCATTGTTCACTACTGTAATTTTTTCAGGGAAATAAAGAAATAACAGAAGTCTATTATTCAAGTTTGAAAGTACATTGTTCTCTTCACGCCCTTCCTACCTTAAGTAATTAAATTTTAGCAATCATTTCTCCATGGAAAAAGGCACTGGGGAGAGTCTTGAGACAATATGCTTCCTTTCTTCTTAGAAGAGATATGCATCGTCACCCCCTGGAGCCTACTCATTGCAGTGGAGTCCTGATTACCGTCAGAGTGAAGAATATTAAAAATGCCTAGCTGGAATGAAGTTTTTTAAATGGGTGTTCTAGCATTAAAGAACAATCTGCAGTTTAATTAAACTTGTGTAAGTGGTAATCAAATGGCCCTCTGTCTTTAATTGCAACTGTCAGGTATTAAGAGTTACTTCTTTAAATGGCAGGAATCTGCTGTTTTGACAGGGAACCCAAGGATTTTTCCCTTCACTGCAGACTTGTCAAACAGGACCTAAGAAGCATAGTCTTGAATTTAATAAATGAAAAATATAAATAATTTAGTCAACAGATAGACATTAACAGATAACTCCAACTGCTATCCATTAGAATGAATTTAAGGAGAGAATATTTGTAAAGTTTTCAGAAGATGGAAAACAACAGTGCTGCTCCATTACTTAGGACAGCTCTTGTTCTTGATGATGTAAAGCTGCTGTTATTCCAATCTCAACTCACTTCGATTCTTTATCTAATCAAAGATGATTTAAGATGCTTCACCCCAAGATCCTTGCAATAACAGAGCATAACAACAGGACCAATACTTCTTAGAGATCTATCTTTTGCACATGCTCAGGAGTTACAACTTCGGACTGCAATTTCCATGTAAACTAAGTATTCTGGGCTTCTGACACAGTGATTTTCCCCACACTTTGGCCAAGTATTGGTTCCAAACCAGTTCCATTTCAATTTGTTTTAAGGAAAAGCTGCCATCACCTTCATACCTTCCAACATGTCTAATCAGTTAGGCATTAATCTGCTGACTCACTACAGCCACAGAGAAAAGCCTAATTGTCATCTCCCCTCGTCTTCCCTTCTTCTTTTCTCCCCTGCTCCACACTTGCACAGTCCAGCCTTCCCACTCACACAGCTCTTCACACTGGCATTCGCTTGACAACTTCACGAGCCACTATAGCTTACTAAGCCTGTGGAAAACTACACCTGTTCTCTCCCTCTGTCATGTTCAACTTTTGATGGATAAGTGAGTCAGAGGCTCACAAAGGGCTCTAACCGCTACTAAGCATAGCACAAGGTAAGCAGCAGAAGCTCGCAGGATGGAGAAGAGAGCAAGAAGTTTCCCTTCCACTGATATTTAAACTTAAGGAAGTGTCATTCAGGAAGTTCTCATCTAGTTTGTGTTACTTAAATGTAATGCTAAGAGGCTAGGGAAGGGAATGTACTTTGTTGTAGGTCATTATGTTTGTTAACGAAATAGATTGATCAATCATGTCAATGAAAACATTTAAAAAACTTTTTAAGTTTGTCTTTGCATAACCACAAACTACACAAGTGAGTGTGGGCTTTTGCTAACTTAAAATAATTAGCACATTATACCTGAAGTCTCTTCTGTGCTGCTCATGCATGGTTGTTGAGCATCCTGAGCACAAGCTTCACTCTAGAAATAACACATTTGAAATAAAATTAGTTAATAAATCTGAGAAATAACTCTAGAAAACAGGTAAGAAACAAACCATGTCAAATGCTGAAGGGCCAAAAAAAGTATCTAATGACATCATCATAATTGCATTTGTCAGCTTTTACTTCTAGCTGTTCTAGGTTGAAGGACATTAACCTGACAAAGACAAGAAACACTTGAGCAATGTAAAATTTATATACAGATCATTGTCTGTACTGATGGTTTGTCAAAATAAATTTATACTTCCCACAGCACAACTCTGTCAGAGATGACTCACACCATAAATTGCTCAGTGGCACTAAGAGAACAAATTCCCCCAACCATTACAAAACCACTGAGTGCCAAAGAAAAACATTAAGCTCTGCAACTCATCTACCCCTTCCCTTTTGTGGCATGTACCTTTGCTAAAAACAGGAATACTCTTACTGCAAGCTGCCTCTTCTCATACTCTCTGTCAGTCCTGTACAAGCCAAATCAGTCTTGTACCTTATTCTAACATGAGATCAGCCTTGACACATCAACAGGTTGCACTGGGGAAATGAGCTACTACCTATCAGCCGCCCACCGTAACTGTGCATACACTGATCTCAGGCAACACTAGAAAACCTAAGGGAAGTGAGAATGAACCTTTCTTTCATGAAGAAATAATACTTTTAAAGTATTAAAAAGTTTGTTTAATTATTATCTTATTAATTTTTAAAATTATTTTATTAAAATTTAAAGTATTAAAAAAATACTTCTTGTTTATACTAGAACAGGGATACACAAAACGCAGCAAAGAAACAGATGTGAAAGACATACTGTTTGTCCATAATAATATACATGTAAGACACTTAACTGGGTTTTGAAATAAAAGGGAAAGAGCATAGCCAAGGATGTAATTTGCTTTAAACAAAGCAAATGAAGGCAGCAGTGAAAATGCTGTGTCCAGCAGTGACGTTTTAACAACTTTAATCTAAATAAATATAACACAGTAAGAGGTCAGACTGAATAAATACACAAGTGTCGTGGTTTAACCCCAGCAAGGAACTAAGTACCACACAGCTGCTTGCTCACTCCCCCCTGCAGTGGGATGGGAAGAAGAATCAGGGGATGGTGTGGTGTGTGTATTAAAATTCATGGGTTGAGATAAGAACAATGTAATAACTGAAATAAAATAAACTAGCAACGAAAAAAATGTAATGAAAAGAAAAGGAAGAGAGGAATAAAATACAAAAGGAAAAAAAATCTAAACAAGTGGTGCACAATAAAATTGTTCACCACCTGCTGACTGATGCCCCACCAGTCCCCCAGCAGTGACTGGCCAGCCCCAATGAACCCCCTCTAATTTGTACATTCAGCATGATGTTCTATGGTATGGAATATCCCTTTGGCTAGTTTGGGTCACCTGTCCTGGCTGTGTCCCCTCCCAATTTCTTCTGCCCCTCCAGCCTTCCTGCTGGCCAGGCCTAAGAGACTGAAAGTCCTTCACTTAGTAGAAACATTACTTAGCAACTGAAACATCAGTGTGTTACCAACATTGTTCTCATATTAAAGCATTACACAGTATTACACCGGCTACTGAAAAGAAAATCAACTCTATCCCAGCCAAAACCAAGATGATGAGTCCTCGGTTACTTCTTCAATTACAACTTTAAAAAATGTCTCAAAAATTTGCCAATACATTGCTGAAATGCTATAAACTGAGGCTTGCAATGATAAGATAGTCTGAAATATCAAGTTTGGTTATATCTTTGCAAAAAAGAAAGTTTCAGTCACCGGTTGAAGTACGAGGTCTTTAAAATGGGTGAATACATTTGCATTAAAAACCTCTTCCTTTACAAAATTTCAAAAACTGGGCACTCTAGACTATAACTAAATTAAGTTCTTTACCTGAGTAAAGTCAATTGTGGCTCTATCGTGCTCAGAAGAACAAAGATTTTGCTCAGGAAGTCCATCCACAGAACTCTGACCTGGATGGTCCTCTAGATGAAGGTGAGATTTTTCAGGTTTTGGTGACGCAGTTACAGGTCTTAAATCTCCTGAATTTCCACAAGCATTTCTCATCCTTTTTTCTGTTCTGTAAGGTATATATCTAGTTAATTTGAAACCAATTGAAGGTACCCTGTGCATGGGCTACATTTTGTAAGATTATTTTTTTAATGTGACAGTTATATAGTTGCAGAGAAACAGGGCACCTGTTTAAAAACTGCATCATTCTACTAAATAGAATGCATAATTTTAGAACAAGTCTACATAAAATATTTCAGGAAAAAGCCTCCCTAACACCACTAATTGAGACTTTACTACTAAAAGCATGACCAAGCAGGAAGCCTTGCAAGCTCATTAACATTTCCAAGTTGTTCAACTCCTTAACATTTTGTTTCACATACAATTTCATGGGAGACAATTAAGCAGCATAGGGATTACTAAATTCTGAACCAGCAAACATAAGTTGATGTTTTACCTCCAAAAGCTGTAGGACAACATGCAAGGAGAAAAACCTTAAAAATAAAAAGTCTAAACTGTACACTTCTGTGCATAAACACACACTACCTGTAAGCACACTGTTTCCATCACAGACATGTACTACACATGCACTTCAGCTGCATATTTTAAGAGACTTTAGGAATGAAGTCAATATTAACTGATGATTCTTCCTACCTCTCAGTTTCATCTACTTGCACGGTAAGTTCCATACTTCTAGTGGCAAAATCATGAAGAACTGAAGAATCACCCGCAGCTGGTCTGACCTGTTCTAGTTCCACCTTCTGCATTTCTGTGGTACCTCTCAGGGTTGTATACTCTAAGATATGTAAGAATAAAAATCACAATAGCATTTTGTGTGTATGCATATACATATGTATATTATTTTTACATAGAAATTTTTTATATTAAAATGCATATATGTGTAGATGTGTATATATAAACACACTACAAAATTACTAACAATATTGCTTTACATATAGACATGCATATTTATGCCTTACATAAGTAGGAAATATACACATATCTCATCTTGCCTTTGGTATGTTGTGCATTTTGCCAATGACTTGAAGGTAACTAAGAGTTTGAAGACCATATTTTTTTATAACTGTTTTAAAGAATGCTAAAACAATTCTGTATACCTCCCATTCTGGTTTTAATAAAAGGGAAAGACAATAATAATAGAAAAAAAAAGTACACTATATTATACTGTATTTTTGTAATTGGCAGTCCAGTAATTTTATGGCTTTCCAGGGAATTTAAGACCTGCACTGAGAACATGCTACTCAGATTACATTTAATTTTATACTGAAAGGTATGCTTATTTGTATCATAAATGGATGCCCTACATTACAGTGATGATGCATAATTAGTGAATATGAACAGAAAGTGAAGGCTTTCAGCTTAGTTTCATTTCTTGATGAAATGTAAATCCATCAGAAGAAACCATTTTCAGAACCCTAGGATAAGAAACAGGCTTACCACTTTGAACTTGCTCTAGTTGTTCCACAAGTACATTTGTATTAAATGGCTTCTGAATTACTTTTTCATCTGACCTCAATACTCCAAAGGCTGGCTCAAGCTTCAGGTGTCTGTCTTTTGTCAGTCTCATACTATTCACCATAGGCAAAGAGCTATCACTGCAAGTAAAAAAGGAAAAATGCCATCAATATTCTTGATTTTTGACAATTGGTGCAGAAGAGGCAAGAGAGATGGAGTAGATGAGACGACAAAAAGCTGAAATACAGGCTGCAGCTGATAGAAGAGACAGAACACTATTTGGCAGAGCAAAAATAAAAAACATCTGGGAACTGGAACAGCCAGGGATACTGCAAACTAGGATATTCCTTATCTACAGAAAAAAATGAGTAATTGAAATATTGAAGATGTACAAGAAGATCAGAAATTTAACACTCATCACATGGTAACAAGTTCTGGTTAATAATATAATAAAAGAACCACTGGACTTAAATTAAGGTATCTTTGACTATAATTTTTTCCGAGAGTTAAAAACCATAATGATAGATCAACCAGTTCCTTTGTTCTGAATCTTTGATCTGCATCCCACAGTAGCAGTGACACTTAAGCAATTTGCCTTGGCTTAATTAGCTGTAAAGTACTTTGGGAAAATCAGCTTGGTAATTAACAGTGATCCATACCAACTAAGTCTGAATATCACTTTCTCCCTCACCAGGGTAAACAACTTCAGGAGTGAAGAACAAGTTCTACATCCCCAATATTATACACCGACACTTCACAAAAGTCATAAAAGAAAGATAAGAGGGGTTTTCCAGATTACATACAAAATTACATAAACTGAGAAACGTTTGGTAAAGCAAGACTGCTTGCAATTCAATAAAAATACCGGAAATAACCTAGCAAAACTAAGCAGTGTAGGAGGATCTCTCTCCCTAAAGAAAATGAAGTAGTTATTTAACCTGTTATCTGTAGCATTTTTCTCAAAATATTCTTCAACATCTATTCTTGTGCCAGTGCTTTGATCCTCTAGATTAATGCTGCTTCCATTCTCAGATGGGACCAATTCCTTGGTAGAAGAGTCTGAAGACAGTAAATACTGACTAGAAGTTGTATTTTGTTTGGAGTAGGCATGGGTTATAAGGCTACTGGCCATGTCCAACTCATCTTGAGTGGGTAAGATGTGTGTCCATTCTGGTTAGAACAATAAACAGAATAGAAAAGCATAATTTAAAAGACTCAGTTTGGCATGTACATAAAGCTATTTTACACATGTTCAGCTTCAAACCTCATTTCACAAAGTCTGTGTTCTCCAACGATGCAAACTCAAACCCAGGTAAATGCAGTCCTAGGATCACACTTTTGATAGTAAGAATGTAACATTCAGCCAATGAAAGCAGATAATAAATTCTAAATAAAAGTCCATTAAAACCTAAACTAAACCCAGGTAATTTCAGGTTGTAGCTAGTTAGGTGATAAAAAGCTATGCTTCACATTAAAGGCCTGAGTTACGGTTATTTAAGCCCAATTCCTTTCTTCTGTCCAATTTATGTGACTAGGTTAATTCAAACATGTCCATCCTAAAACAGGTCTCAGAAACATCTTTCTAGCACAGTGATGCAGTTGGCAGCACCAAGTAAGGTGCCTTACTTTTTCCAGCCAACCTGCACCGCCTAATTTGACTATGCATTACCATCAGCAGGACTAAAAGCATAAAAGTCTTTTGACCTCCTACTACACAGCAGCATACGGAAGAGTTTTGCAGCCACTGCTCCATCCCTTCTTAGGTGGGCCCAGAAAGTACAAGCAAAGCTTTGTCCCATAAATCAGATCATACCTTCAGTGCTTGTTTTTAACTGGAACATTGGATCACCCATTGCAAGTAAAGTCATGGCAGCTTCAGCGCTTCCATCATTAGCTCCTGCAAAGTTGTTAACAAACATTAAAAGTCAAAACCACGTTAACAAGAAATCCACTTACTGATATCCAAAAAGCATTTGGCACTATCATCAATACAGTGGAGTATGTATTTTTTAAATCGTTGCCATTCATAGATCAAGATGCTTGTTGACAAGACAGCAACTTTCATCCACTAAATACAAACTACAAAAACTATGTAAAAACACTGAGCAGCAACATTATTCCCTCTAATTGTGTACTGGGTAAGGTGGCAAGGTGTTGGCAGCAGCAGGGGCTACCTTGGACACAGCCAGCTCCAACTGACCCATCACAGGACACAGCTGAGCCTGTCAGCCAAGAAAGTGTCACCTTTGGGAAATGTATTTAAGAAAGGGAAGAATGTTGCAGAGCAGTGAAAGGTGAGGGGAAAAAGTGTCAGAAACAACCCTGCAAACACCAAGGTTGATAGGGAAGGAGGAGGAAGAGGTGTTCCATGTGCAGGAGTGGAGATTCCCCAGCAACCTATGAAGGACACCTTGGTGGAGCAGGTAGATACTCCCTAAAGCAACTGCACCCTGTAGAGGACTCATGGTGGAGCAGAATTATCCTGAAGGATTGTACCCCATAGGAAGGGCCCCACAGTGGAACAGGGGAAAAGCATGAGCAAGAAGAAGCAGCAGAGATGAAGCGTTAGGAAGTGACCACAACTGCTACTCCCCACCCCCCTGCACCACTTGTGGGGTGGAGGCAGAGGCGTGGGAAACAAAGGCATGAAGTTGAGCCTGCAAAGATGGGGAGGGATTTTTGTCTTTGTTTCTCACCATCCTACTCTATTTTGTTTAGCAACAGATTAAATAGAGTTTTCCCCAAGTTGAGCCTGTTTTGATTCGTGATATCCTTATCTTTATCTCAACCCAGGAGCTTTTCCATTTTGTTTTCTCCCTTCATCCTGATGAGGAAGAGGAGTGGGAGAGCAGCTGGGTGGGCATCTCACAGCTAGTCAAGGTCAGCCCACCATAAATGGGAAAGAAAGAGCTAACAGTTTAATCACAGAAATCCATAACCTATATAGTGTTGATCCATATCCCAAGTTTAGACTCCTGCTTGCTAATCTTTATCCAGAATACATCCCTTTGCCTATCACTAACTAGTCACATCCAACAAAACATTTCCAGTCTCCAAAGCTACTGTACTGAAATAAACTGAAAGAACAAAGCAGACTTCCCCTCCTTCATCTGAGACAGTATCTCACTCAATTTTCAGCGGGCTACATCCTAGGAAGATGTATTTAAATTTAGAAATGAAAGTTATTCTAAAAATTAGTAGACCTATAAGAGTTGTACCATCTCACATGGAAGGAATACTTGCTTCTGTAAAACTGGGATCACAGTCTGTCACACCTGCTTTTTTACCAGTTGAGGATATCTAAGTCGGAGACCACATTGCTGACAAAGCTGTGAATCTGCCCACTCTCTGTATCACACAGTCACACATCAAGAAAGCACTTGCAAAGTTTCCTCTTCTGGTACAACTAACCACCATGGGAAAGCGATAGGCTATACAAAAGACACATTCTGACCCTGGGAAACAGAACCTTGCAATACTTGACAGAGAGCAGTAGAAGACTACTGATAGAGAACAGTACGAAAAAAATTGTTTAACTTTCTCCAAACATAAAGGCATCCAGCATCGCAAGAGCAGGTGTTTTTTATAAGGTATATAAACTTCTAGCAAGAATAACTACATATTGGTAGCAAGTTAACGGGAAAGATATGAACAAGATTGTTTCATATCTACCTTTGTCCACCTCTGGATTTTCATGTACGGTTGTTTCCTTAAATAAAAAGAAAAACAATATCAAAGTTCCATATAAAATGACTCCAAAATTTTAACTTAATGCTTGTGGGCAAGTGCTCTGCCCAAAGGTTACCCTGGCTTTGAAAGAGCATTTTAAAGGCTAGCAATATTTACTCACATAGTTTTCCCATAGCTGTGTCCCTCATATCTGTGTGGGACAAGTAAGAGCCTATTAAGCTATACTGTTAGAAGCAGAAATGGCAGACACTGCTGACATAGCTTTGTATGTGCCATGAAACAAACAAACAAAATTCTTACTGATGTTAAGGTGTTTACTTTTTCCTCCCTCTGTACCATTGGCTGGACAGATGCATGAGAGAGACTTTCAACATCAGTAGCCACCTGCACATCTGGTATATTCACAGATATTTCCAGCTGTAAAAATAATTTAAAAAGTATGTAAGTTCATCAGCCCCAAAAGAAAATCTGTCAAATGCAAATTTTTGTAAGTCACACATACTTATCAGATCTTGAACACTTACCCAAAATCAAGTCTTATATTACATACTTTCTGCTTTAAGGCGGCAGCAGTTGTATGAACTGGAGGCAGAAATAGTAGTGTTGCTTCTAACTTAATAGAAGCATGAGACAACCTAAGACCTTGTTTCTAGTTGGTTACTACTCTACCAGACTAAGTTATGTGGCTGAGATCTTTCATGGTGGCTATTTACCTCAACTGGGTTTTGTTAAATTTTCACACTTTTTCTGCTTTTTAAGTCTGCAGGAAGGAAAAACAGTTCAGCCTTTTACCAAAGTAAGAGGAGGGAATACACACTCCCACACAAAGACACCTACCCATCCACCATTTTACCTGTAATTTTTTTTTCTTCTTTAACACCGTCTTTTCATTTAGAACTTCAGACACTTGACATTTTCAGAAACAAGGACTTGAAATTTGGCAGAAAGGTTACAATATTACTGATGAGGTTCTTAGGAAAAGCACTGCTCAATCTGGGTAGCTTTCAAAGGCTTGCACTTTTACAGATACTTTCCAACTGATCTATTTAAATTTGGTAACAGCTGAGTCCTCAGGTATCTAACCATATCCCTTAGTAGTACTCATGGCTCCTGTGCATTAAAGCAGGAAACATGAGGATCGTCCCCACACATAACATATTCCACATCTTTGAAATTAAGGGATTCAGCAAAACTTTCTGTGAAGCAACTTAGCTGTCCATTATTGTTCTAGAGCAGGGGTCCTCAAACTATGGCCCGCAGGCTGGATACGGCCCCCCAGGTTCCTCAATCCGGCCCCTGGTATTTACAGACCCCCCTGCACCACCACCCCCACCCCCACCCCCCCCCACCCCCCCCCCAGGGGTTGAGGGGGGAAACCAAGCAGCCGCAGATGGCTGCCTGCCACTGCATCCGCGCCGGCCCCCTGGTTAAACAGTTTGAGGACCCCTGGTCTAGAGCCTCCATCTAGTGTTTTGACTGAGCTTTCAATTCTATTGCTGTTTCACCCATAGAAGAGAGACAGTGTGATTAATTCAGTAGACAAAAAAGCAGAATTTCAATGGGAGAAAAGAGGAAGATGACTAGTAGTATCAAGAAAGAACTGGAGTGAATGGAAAGAGGTAGTGACAAAGATCTGAGGCATGAGACAAAGATCTGAGGCATGAATGGAACAGGTCAGATAAACAGATTTGGAATGGGGGGCGGGGGGGGGAAGGTGTAAGAAAAAAGAGCTGTGAAGACACAGCACTGAGATAAAACAGGCTAGAAGGGACAAAAACCCCCAAAGTTGTCACACTGAACAACATGGGGGGGGACGGACCAGAAAAATGTCTAAACCTTTAAGCACAACGCCTTTCAAGGCCTTGAACAGAGTCCACTGATACCAAAGCTCAACAGTTCCCTGATGACAGAAAAGTGTGCCATTTCCTCTCTAGTGACTGGTCTTAATAGATATGATACCAGGTCTTGTTATAGTCTTATAGTCTCAAGTTTTATACTAGTCTAAGAATACAATTAAAACATAGGCCTGTACCCTAGGCTTAAAGTTTCCAACTCTGCAAGAGGTCTATGGAAGAGTCAAAATGCATAGCTTTTGCAGGAGAAAAAAAATAACACAAAAAAAACCCTGACAAAAGTATGGATGGTCTCTCATGGACAGCAGCAGGGACTGAGGCCCATAGACTTAGCAAAGTAGGAACATCCCCAATTGGACTGCAGCCCATGGAGGACCCACCCTGGAACACTGAAAAGGAGTGGAGTGTGTTGTCATATCAAACTCTACAGCCTGAACCAAAAGGACAAGGGCTGGAGATTTTAATGGATATACATTTAAATTTTTTTAAACCCGTTATCTGAGTTGTATGCTCTAGTAAGTACAACACGAATTGAGGGAAGACAAGCCTCACAAGAAACCAGGCAAGTGCAGCAGTGATCAACTTGAGCTGGCTTTGGTGCCCAAAAACTCAACACAACATGCTGCCTCTCCTGAGCAACCACGTAATATACAGAGCCCAAGCCATGGACTAAATCGCTCAAAGGACATTTGACAGACATTTTAAGGGGGTGGCTCACAGACCAAGGGAATAATATCCATGTATATATCAAAGGACAGGAGGAGAAGTTGTGGTTAATAAGGATGTACTGTATAGTGTAGGACATGAGCATGTTACAAATGGTATGAAATAAAGGGTGAAGATTGTACTGGGTGTGGCTAGGATGAAGATAATTTTCTTCATAGTAGCCTACATGCTGCTGTGTTTTGGATTTATGACTACAACACTGTTGATATCAAACCAGTGTTTTTGTACAAGCAGCGTTCAGCAACAACAATGCCAAAGCTTGTGTTTTCCTACTCTTTGCCCCAGCAAGTAGGCTGGGCTGGGCAAGAGGACAAGAGAGCACACAGCTGGCACAGTTGACTCAAACTGAACAAACGGATATTCCCTATAATATGATTCCTTATTTTGCTTTGCTTTCACAGGCAGCTTTTGCTTCACCTGTTAAACTGTCTTTGTATTAAACCATGAGTCTTACCCTCCTTCTATTTCCTCCTTGTCTCACAGGACAGGAAAGTGAGCAAGCGGCTGCACGTATGCCTGGCTGCTGCTCACGTCAGCCCACCACACAGCTGAAGCTTCTTAGCGAGGGGTACTCCACACACATAAACATCTCCCTTATTCTCTCATTTCCTAACACTCAAATGTAAAACTGAAATGCTCCATTTGTTCCACACTGGGCCTTAAAACATGTAGTAAGCGTGGTAATCTATGCCTACATCCACTCCCAATAAACAAACTGGTGAGCACCCTGCAGACCTATATACAGTTTGTAAACGTAACTGGACCTTCAACTGAGGTACTGTTCTATTCAAAACCAAATATATGTGCCAAGTAACATCCCTGCTACTCTCAACACCATTCTTAATGGATCAGACTAAATTGTGACAAAATTCAAGTACTTGGAGATGCAATTATGGTAAAAGCTGTATAAACAAACAAAACAAAGGTACGTATGCAGAACCCAGCTACATGATACCTCCTCCATGGTTTCCTCTATCTGAACAGGAACAGGTTCTGGAGATCGAAGACTTATAGGAACAAATACTGGAGCTTTGTTTACTTCCTCTGGTGGAAAGCATTCATCTTCATTTTCAGGCTCAAAGTCATCTGCCTCCTCCTCCTCCTCTTCTTCTTGAGAAGCCCAGAGGGTCACCAAGGTTGTCTTTGAACTTCTGTGCTCCTTGCCAGATTTCTTTCTATGTGTAATTGTCAAACTTTTGCCTCTAGGAGCACTCAGTTTAACTTCTTGCCTTTGATTCCCCTTCTCACTGCAATCAGCCTCACATTCAGAGGCAGAAGCAGCAGCAGTTCTTAGCTCTGAGACATGCTTTGGCAGCTCTACCCATTTTGATGACCTTTTGGACTGCCTTCTAAAAAACAGAACAAAAGCATGATTAAAAAACAATTAAGTCCAAGGTGTTCCAAAAATAAAATAAAAAAATCAATTAATAAAACCTGATCATTGTGACCAACAATACAACCTATTTACTTCCTAATGTATAGTGACAAAAATGCATCCACATGCCATTTAATCAGAAATCCTAATTTCTTCATGTATGCACAAAGTACTGATGGTAAATGTGTATTGAGCAGTTTCAGAGTGTTGGAAAACTGCACAATCAAATTTACAAAATACAGAATTCTTTGATTAGAATTAATTAATTCTAATGGTTAGGCTGAATTAACTTTAATTTGGAGGGATGTGGAAATCACATGCTTTTTGCATCATGGAAACATTTCCAGTTCTCTTTTGCTACAGCTATACCGGAAGCCCCAAACTATGATAGTTTAGTTGATCAGACTACTGTCTAGAAACTAGAACTGTTAGATGATAACTAATTATCTGCCCCGGTTTCTCAGACAGCAATCACTTCAATAATCAGTGGCTTACTCTTCCCTCCTCAAAATGATGTGCACAACCACTCTGGGTACCGAAAGTTATTCTAAGCTTCCCCCAAAGAACATTCTCCTTGATAAACTGGCAGAGAGGGAAACAAACAGCAGCAGAGGACACTTCCAGCACAAAGTTTCTGTTTAGGTTAATTCCACAACCCCTGTGCCCCCCGCCATCGGTACTTCAAGGTCCTCCCTTTAAAATCAGGAATTTCTGTTGAAACCAAAGGTGAACCCTGGGATGGGCTGGTGGGAGTGCTGGCTGTGTTCATTTTATGAGACTGCAGGGCACGGTAAGATATCTTCAGATAGCAGACACAAGGACTAACATCCTGCATGCAGTCACATAACACATTGCAGAACTATGGCTAATGATTAAGTTTTTAAAACAGAAACCAAAGCCTACCAGTTGAGCTTACAGGCCAAAATTAGTTGTTTTACCTTGTGAGATTGTCTGAATCTTTTTTCTGAGAGGTAGAAAGCTGAAAATCATCTTCTTGTTCTATTTGAGTCTCACCCTCCGCTGATCTTTCTGAAGACTGGAGTCTACTATCCTGCCTGATTCTTTTACAAGATGTTTCTTCACCAGAGTCTGTAAAATTGTGTTTTCTTGTAGCCTCTGAGAAGGATGCAGCTTCCACTATGTTACTAGAGCTTTGCTGAACAGAGAAGACAATTACTACCATATTAAGTCCCAAACATTTTTAACTGGTTTTGGCAACAAAAAGATTCAAAGGACTAAGTTTGAGGTTCTTGAAAAAAACATGCTCAGCTGTCATCTCTGATAGCTTAGAACATTCTTCTCCTTTTTAATTTCAGGCTCGACAGCAGAAGCATCATTAGATGGTATTATCTATGATGCCTGAGTTCCTGGTGCTGCTGCTAGTTAATAGACTAAGGCCATGCTCAATTTATCAAGCACAGCAACTCTTCAGAAGCTGGAAAGATTAATAGGTAGTTTCAAAAAATTATTCATTTAAAGAACAATTTAAGGGATGGGAAAATTATTTTTTATGCCCTGGGAACAAACTAGGAAGAAAAAACTACCCTAGTTTACAGAACAGCGTTTAAGTATTATTAAAAACAGATACACAGAGAAATGTATTACAGAACATAGAAAACATCAGCAAGCACAGTTCTGTCAACTATGGATACCTGGCTAAAATAATACGTTAATTGAAAGATTTTAGTGATCCACCTAGAGAATAAGGAGCATCAGACTAACTTGGTTGAGGTGTCACAACTTTAGACAGAGAAGGAAGTAGTCTGGGCTAGGTTAGGTCTGTTGAGCAAGTTTAAGCAGAAAAAGGCCTGAACTTTGTTCACATACCTTTCGACTTATAAGTATACTGACATGGATTTTACATAGTATCTCATGTTAGAGAGCTGCCTTAATTTTCATTTTTTAATGAATAATAGACATTAAATTAACTGGTAACAAGTGTTAGTATGTGTTCATGATAATGCAGACTTCTGACTATATAAACTGTTAAATGTAAGACACCAGTGTATATTAAATATTCCAGTTTTTAAACTCCAAGTCCATTTATTCAGCATCATTTGCAATAGTGAATTAAAAAAAAAAAAGAAAGAACCACATTAACCTTTCTCAGCCATATAGTGGGTTTCTATGCTGCCACCTATGGTTCAGAGAACTTCAAGAACTGAGGCATAAAGTGGCTCAAAACGCATGATCAGTACTTACCAAGGATAAACCTGTTTTTTCTGACACCAAACACACTTCTGCATTTCTGTTGCCAGCATTGCCCTCTTCTCTGTTTTCACCTTCTTCAGGATAATCTCTTTTTCTAGTAACTCTCTCTAGGTTTGGCCTTGTGTTCCAGTGGGGTTTTCCCGCTTCATAAAAATGTTTTGTGTCACTCTGTTTACTTTCTTCTCCAGAACTTAATTTAACATTGGACCTAGGAAAATAGTTTTCAACTTTTACTTCTCAGGAACTACAAAATATACTTAGCCTTGACTTATATCAACTATTTAGTAACTTCCAGCTAGAAATGAACTTAAGTGTTCTGCATTTTTATCTTTTTAGTTCATGAAGTTTAAAAAAACATAAAGGAAGAAAAAACAATGCATAAAGGAGATAATTTTGCTTTTCTGCAGTAGCAGACATTTCTGATTACTTTTGGACAAGTCTTTTGGAATGAAAACAACATTAAGTCAGGTATAGCAGAAAGTTTCAGCAATACCACCACAGGTCCCCAAAATTAAGCAACCACAGGAACATTATAATCATTAGTTCTAGTGCTTAACTTGATACCGCTTTTAAACAGGATGAAATTCTTAGATCTGTTCAAGCACATTCAGGATCAGTAAGACTGAAATCTTGGGCTTTGAAACTGATGTCTTAGGAAAGGGCAAGAAGAAGGATCCAGGGAACTACAGGCCACTCAGCCTCACCTCAGTCCCTGGAAAGGTGATGGAACAACTAATCCTGGAAACCACTTCCAGACACACGGAAAACAAGAAGGTGGCTTGGAATAGTCAGCACGGATTCTCATGCAGAAGTCACAACCAATTTGATTACCTTTTACAATGAAACAACTGGCTCAACAGATGAAGGGAAAGCAGTAGATAGTGTCTACCTCTACTTCAGGAAGGCTTCCAAGACTGTCTCCCCTAACAGCCTCATAGGGGAGCTGATGAAGTGTAGGCTAGATGAGCAGACAAGGAGATGCACTGTAAACTGACTGAATGGCCACGCTCAGAGGTCTGCGATCAGTGGCACAATCTAGCTGGAAGCCAGTAACTAGGAGTGTACCCTATGGGGCCAATAGAGTGTCCAATCCTGTTCAACATTAATGATAATGATCTGGATGATGAGGCAGGGTACGCTCTCAGCAAATTCACAGATGAGACAGAACTGGGAGGAGGGTGGGTCACTGGGACACCAGAGGGTCACGCTGCCAACCAGAGAGACCTGGACAGGCTAGAGAAATGGGCTGACAGGAACCTCATGAAGTTCAACAAAGGGAAGTACAAAGTCCTGCACTTGGGGAGGAACAACCTCAGGCACCAGTACATGTTGAGGGCCACCCAGATGGAAAGCAGCTTGCCAAAAAGGACCTGGACATCCTGGTGGACACAAAGATGAACATGAGCCAGCAATGTGGCCTTCATCAAAGAAAGCTAATGGTATCCTGGGCTGCATTAGGAGAAGCCTCCTAATTAGGAGAAGCCAGAGGTTGAGGGACATGATATTTCCCCTCTATTCAGTGACAGTGAAGCCACGCCTGGAGTACTGTACTGGAGCACCAAGAACTGGTCACAAAAGAGACACAGACATACTGGATAGAGTCCAGAAAAGGACTATCAAAAGTAAAGAGACTGAAGCATCTCTCCTATGACGAAAGGCTGAAAAGCGTTGGGACAGTTCAGCACGGAGAAACAGAAAGCCTGGTGGGGACGGATGAAGAAATCTCACCAATGTATATAAACACCTAAAGGGAAGATGTAAAGGTAGACAGAGCCAGGCTCTTTCCAGTGGTGCCCAGTGACACAGCAAGAGGCAACAGACATAAATGAAACAGAGGAGATAGTACTCCCTGATGTTCAGAAGCAATTTCACTGTGAGGGTGAGCAAACACTGGGACAGGTTGCCCAGAGAGACTGTGGAGTCTCCGTCCTTGGCAATATTCAGAAGCTGCCTGGACATGGTATTGGGCAACCAGCTGTAGATGGCCCTGCTTGAGCTGGGGGATGGACCAGATGACCTCCACAGGGGCCTTCCAACACTCAGCCATTCTGTGAAATTCCACCATCACAGAAACTAAAATGACTGTAAGGGAATGCCCCTGTCTTGTTAGCACAGAGACTCTGGGATTTCAGTGAAAGTTTTGGAAGACATTTTAAGCACAGGTGCAGAGACAGATGGGAACCAGAAGCTAATTTTAGAAAAGAGCAAAAGTAAATTGATTTGAGGCTGTTTGTCAGCTTACAACATAACCCAGAACCGTTACATTGTAAATGGCGCTATCTCTGTCTCACACTGACATACATAAACAGCATCCCCTCCACCAAAGAACCAGGACACTGCACATCATTGCATGAATTTCTCCTGCTCAAAAGAAAAAGTGAAGACACAGAATACTTCTTAGAAAGCAAGTTCATTTTATGTTACTGTACCTACCATGTCCCAATTACAAGTGAGTGCAAATGACAATGCTCAGTCTTCCTTTCAATGGTCCACATTTGTAGTGCATGGTACCCTAATAATGTATTACTGAGAAATTCAGACAGCTAAACTCTAACTACTTTCTTCTGCTCTCACCTGGAAAGTATCTTCTATAATGGAAAACAGCCTTGAGAAAAATTCTGCTCTTACATTACTTCAGCATGCCACCTAGCGACCTTCACAACATGTAGCATATAACAACCAGTACGGCTCAGAGCCCACACTTCAAAAAGCAAGTGCTGTATGAAAACAACTGGACAAACACACAAAGTTTTTAAAGAGCTTTTTTTCCTTTGTAAACAGCTAACTTTACCTTTCTGTGGTATCCTGAATGTCTCCTACAGCATCTGTAGGTAGATGATCTTGTTCTAGATTTATGTCTATATTGTCATTCTTGGCCAAATTCCCCACAAACAATACTTCCGTATCTTCCTAGGATTTGAGAAAAAAAACCCCAACAATATTAGCACAAAATACATCACCTGTTAAATAAAGCTGAGACAAAACATCACTTAAAAACTGCAAAGTAGTTTATGGCACCCATCACTGTTCTTTGCTCCTTTAGAGAAGGTATTTATCTAATAAAAACAGATACTGTAACCAATATAGTCTTCCACGAACAACCACCAAGGCGTTCAGAAGAAACCCAGAAACAGAAATATGGCATACAGTAACGATTAATGTATCATGAGCATGACTAAAATTTCAAAGTTTAAGTGAAGTCTTTAGATTTGCTAACAGAAGTCTATATATTATCAATGTGTCATTAAACAGAATTTTAGAAGACCTCATATTAAACAATAATGTAATTCTTACTAGTCCAAAATTATTTTATGCATTTTAAACAAGCTTGTTTAGATGACTTAAGAACAGTCAGTGGTAGACCAAGCACCAGAAAGTATAGTCAGAAATATCTGAACAGAATTCTTACTTTTGAGGAAAGAGGCTCCTCAGATTCCTCAGCCACAAGCAGATTCTCTCCTTTATTAGCTTCTTCTTCAACTGAAGCACCAAGATGTTGTGCCACTAGAGATTTTTCACTATATGCTCTTTCTAGGTTTGGTCTAGTTCTCTGACATCCATGCCTTATGAATTGTCCTGGTTTCAGAGCACCCAGTTTGCCTTCTTGGGAAATGGATTTTTCAGCGCTAGTGAATTTAAAGCAAACAAAAAACAAAACACAAACAAAAAAATTATGTTACTGCGCTTTCGTTGGGAGGGGAAAAAAAGCAATTCTACGTTCATTAAGTTCTGAATCAACACTTACACAAGAGGGTTAGAGACTGATATAATTTTCTTGATTGTAAACAAAATGGTCTTTTCTCAAATATATGTTTCTCATTCAGGGCAGTTATGGTTTAACATGAGAGAAGGATTAACAGATTTCGTTGCCAAGGTATTTTTAACATCAATAAAAAAATTTGTATTGCTAACCATACCAGCATCAAAGTATCTGCAGTCTAATATGTACTTAAGATCTTATCTTAAGAAAAGTAGCAATAAAATATAACAGCACAGTGGTATCAATGAAAGACAGATCTCCGACAATTTTCAAAATTTATGTGTTACAGGTATGATCACTGTATATGCAAATACAAACACAATAAAAGAAAACCTTGGTCAAAAAGAGCTATGAGTTCATACAGATCAATTATGTACCAGATAAACAATGACAAGCAGTTCACCTCAACTTAAAATGTGCTCTGAAAACATGGGAAGAAACTGCCTGTAGGCACTGAAAATTAAACACTGAGGAAAGACAAGTAACAAGGAACAAAAGAATTGACACTTGCGAAGGTATCTCATTATGCACCAGATGAAAGCTTTTCAAATGTGATTTTGTTAAACTAACCTCACCTGTTTTGTTTGCACAGTGTGTCTTCAGAGATACAAGGCACCTGAGGCACTTCTTGTTCCTGCTCCTCTTTGCTCAGTACATTTGCTTGACACAATCTAGCTTCATTTTCATCCTTTAATTTGCAATAAAAAAAAGCATGAAGAGAATCAAGCAAGTTTTAAAAACAGATGTGTGATTTATAAAAAAAAGAATTAAACTACAGCTCCCTGTGCTATCTTTCCCAATCTCAATCAAGAAAAGAATCGAAACAAAATACTTTCTCAAATGGAAAAACCTTTGAAAACTGGACGTTGTAAAGCATACCACAGGCACCTCCAGGCCATTATAAAGATAACCTCATACCCAGGCCTTATTAGTTTTACTTCTGTATTTGCCACACTGGTTCCACAAAGAAGCTACGCAAACACACCCCCTGATCACTTCAGGTCTGTGACAGCTTTATTAGTACACAGGAGCATCAGGCCTGCTGTGGTTCTACAGATTTGCACAGCACAGAGCAGATGCATGTGCATGGTCTGCGTGCCACGGGTCTAGAACAGCCAAAGCTGAAACGCAAGCTAATACCTCAGCTGGGGTGAGCTGACACTGTGGCACTGAGGGAGACTACAGACGCAGTGCACTCCTGCTCCTCTCAGGGAACACAGCACACAAGTAACCCCAGCTAGCTCTACACAGGTTCAAGAACAAAACCAGCTATAACCACTCCAAAAAATGAGTCACTCTTACGAAGCTTAGCTATGTTTGGGATCTAAGGCAAGTCTATGCAGACATGCCTACATCCATGACGTGAATCATGAGCACCCCACAAAATGGTTACAAGGTTCATCATACTATAATGGCTTTCAAGGATTTCAATACCTTTCACAGTGCCTAGTAAAGTATTTGTGGGGATACACAGTGTGGGTGAATGATTCAATTTACCTGTGTAAAGTAGAGGAGTGTCAGGCAATGTAGTGTTGAAGCCAGTCAAAACTTACCAGATTAATAAGACCTTATTTTTTTAACAGAAAAATAGCTATCTCCTCTGCCTTCTCTTGATACTTTGTACCAGATTTCTCAACACAGACTTGATACATCCAAACAGGAAAGATAAAATAAGCGAAAAAGCTAATTGTTATGTATTGCAATATAAACCACATTTTTATTCTAGAGTTCACCTTAAATGTGCATAATCCTTTTTTCTATCACGCAATCCAATCAAAATCAGATCCTGATTTTCCAGAAGTCATTAACAGTACAAGTTATAGACTTCATTGATTTCGTATCTGCAATACCTCAACATATCAGGGTTCAGGGAATTTTTTTTCATCTAGTATGGCATCTCAGCTTCAGAGAATGCAACTAAATGTTCTAATTTAATTTCATAAAATAGAACATGCAACTTGGAACCATACTTTTGAAGGTGAAGTGCTTATTCTTGATAAGACTTACTATGACAGAATTGGTGGACTCATCTTTTTGCAATACCAACTGCTCTGCTTCAGGATTTTTCTCCCTCTCATTTTCTGCTATTTGTAACTCCTTCTTTCCAACAGCTCTTACGAAGCTTGGCTTGTACTTCTGAAATCTACTCCTCACTAGCTGGACAGGTTGAAGAGGTGTTTGCTTACTTTCATCTTCAGTGGTATTTTTGCTATCAATGCAAAGTCAGACAGAAAAAAAAAAATCTGAAACTTAATACAAAAGCATGCCATTAGCAAACACAGGTTAATTATATTTATATATAAAAAAACAGCTGAGTTTTTAAAAAGAAACCATGTAAATGTAAAGTTCTGCTAAATTTAAATCCCAAACACAAAACTTTCAGCAAAAATTTCAAAGCACTGGTCTCATAACTACATCCACAACACAATTAACTAACTTGCTGGAAGCATTAACTTACTGTCCTGCTTATTAGTATAATGCCAAATCAATTTTCACATGGTTTCTCCGATAGGCAAACTAGTATTCCTCTGCTTACATTAAATTAATCTAGTATTTCAGATGACAAAAAAGTTGTAAAATGAAGGCTTATTAATCTAGCGCTTAGCATAGAAGTAACTGGAATTTTAGTATCACTAGTATCAAACTATAAGAACTGAGATTTCATTCAGTATTTTTATCAGATTTTCTTTGCCAGTTAGCAATCCATGAGCACAATAATTTGTTTTTAAAATACTTTCATTGTTGCAGTCAAGAAAACAAAGTAGCTAAGCTCTTACTCTGCATTAGTAGTTGAGGTGTCATCTTGGACAATTTCAGGGAGACAAAACTTGAGTTCACCATCCTCTGATCTTGAAAATGTCTTTGGTGACTTACAGCTTGGCCTCTCAGAAACTTCCTGAGTGCCAAGTGACTTCTCCTTTCCTAAGGATTCCAATGGCTGCATTACTTCATATTTTCCTGCTTTCTGAAAAATATAAACGCAAGAACCAGCAAAAGTCATGATACTAAACCAAATGGAGACATTATGATGTCTGTGAATTTCAGTACTATTCACTCTGTGAAGTGTTTCCTGCAAAAACTCCTCTGTAACTGCTCACTAATAATCTGCTAGTATTTTCAGGAAAGCTCACAGTTGTATCTTTTAAACAAAATAACTTTACAACTATATTTCTTCTTTGGCATCTTCTATTAATACTTTGCTTTCTTCACTGTCAACTCTACAACGCCACTTCAGGTCAGAAAGACATCTGGACACAAAACAAGAGATACAGAATGGATGTGATGTTTTTCTCCTCACACACAACCAAGCAGAAAAAAGTTTTCATGTAGAAGATTTTAGCTTTGGAAAAAACTGTTTCAAAAAAGATTAACTTTGTATTTTTTTAAATCATCAGTATTTCATTTTACAAATCAAAAAGCTCAAATATAACTAAAGGAAAAAAAAAAAAAAAGCCTTACATCTGTATCAGGAAGGATGCTACATTCACTGTCACATTGTGTCAGACTTTCTTCTTTGTTGGTATCTTTCTGTGATACACTCTTATTATTTACATCCAGCACTTCCTTTCTAGTAGTTGTCATTCTTAAATTTGGCTTTGGTCTGTGGACTCGACTCCTCAGCAGCGGAGCTGATGATGCAACGGTTTTCTCCTCTTCCTTCCGAGGACCAGACTCCCTAAAAAACAAAACAAAGAACAATCAAAGGCATGGGACAACAGTGGTTCTCCAAGTCGTGCATGACATAATTGTATGTAGCTCTCTTCAATACAGCAGCCAAGTATAAATCCTTAGCTTTCTTAGAACAATAACAAAGTTACTGACAGTGTGAAAAAAGACCCAATAAAGATCCACATCCAACATCACCAAAAACCTGTGTATCTTATGAACAGGTGTAAAAGAGATAAATTAAAAAAAGATGCCATTTCTGAGCAACTGCAACTTCCAGTTACACTTTGAGAGGAACACAAACATTTTACAAACGCCTTTGTCTAGTAATTTTTAAAACTACCCTGTAGATTTACAGCAGTTTTCTGTTTTTTTTTTTTTTTAAAGGACACTTTTAATAGGAAACCAAACCCTGTAATCAAGGATTTACATAAGCACACAGGGATGCACTGTTAGGACCAACATGGAGAAGATAATCACAGGAAGTGAGCATCAGAAAAATGTATTTATTTGAAAACGGCGTTCACAGTCTAAAAATTAAAATTAACATCCAACAGCATATTAATTTAGTGCTTTCAAGCTCTTCGGGTTTTGTCTGTTTAAGTATAGTATTGTCTTGAATAAACATCTCATTACAGATTTTAATGTTTATTTGAATGCAGAAGTGTAGAATACCTAGAGATATTGATGATTTTGAACCCTCCCGTCTCTCTATTTAAAAAATAACCATACCCTGTGCTGAAATCTGACATCTGTTTCAAGACATCTGACAATTCCTTTTCACTTTCATAACTTTCTGCTTCTGAGGACTTTTCTTCGGAACACTGCCTTGTAGGTGTTGAGTTCATCTCAGAATCTGTAGAAACATCCCCTTCTAACATGACATTGCACAGCTGAATGTCTTCATGAATCGTCACATCCTAAGAGGAATAAAAATTTCACTCTATTAAGATGAAAGATTTGCCTGACCTCTCTTTTAGAAGAGCAGGAGGAAAAGAAAAAGTTTATTCTAGCATCTCTTACAAAAACACTCAAAAAGATCTCTCTTGCTTCCTGTGTATCCAACCAATACCAGTAGACAGTAAAAAGTAAAAATTTGCCATTTTTATATATACTTTCTCCCTGAAGTGGTCCTCTTCCAAGAGACCATTTTCTCTACACTTCTCTTTTCAGATCTGGTATCACAAATACCACAACATGGAAACCAGAACCCAAGCATGAGGAAATTTTATGACAATTCAGTTTGTTCTGAAACAATAAACAAAGCATGCAAAGGCTACACTTACAAATTATGTGGTATGTACCTAGATCTTTGTTACTTAAGGTTTCTACTTAGAAGCCAGCAAGACAGTGTACCTACAAAACTGCTCGAGAAACTTACATTCTTGAGGTCTGGGTCGTTCTTTTCATCCCTATGGTGTATCGCATGTTCTTCTACTTCTCCACCTTCAGTTTTCTGCTTTTCAGGATCTTTTTCATCTGTCACGTCTTTTTGCCTTGCAGCAGTTCTTCCTAGATTTGGTTTTGGTCTCTGCACTCTGCCTCTCTCTAGAGGTGTTGGTTTCAGCACACTCTGTTTGCTGTCTTCTTGTAAAACAGCTGTTTCATTAGACCTAGAAAAATACATAAGATGCTTAAGTACATAGCACATGTGGAAGTTGGAGGAGTCTGGGAGAAGTGGTGATTTTTCCTTTTTTAACATACACTTATCTAAAATGGAGCTATGCATTACTAACTTCATGAAACAACAAAGTCAGAAGTGTATCTGCTAGAGACTGAAAAAGTACCTGACAAGTTTAAACTTATGTTTGCCCTGTTCTTTATCTTTTTCCACTGGAGACAGGATACCGCGCTAGAAAGACCTTTTTCTGACCCATAATGGCTTTTCTTGTATTCCTATCTGGTCTACAAGCAGATGGACCTCATTTAATGTAGGGTTAAAAATCACCAACATTCAGAAAACACATAAATAACTTCATAATCTTACTCACGTAAAAGTATCAGATGCACATTATTAAAACTGTCAGATGCTTCTATGCCTTTCTCCCTGAGCACCAAGTTTCTTTCATTAACATGCTGTTTAACAACTGCTGAAGTATTTTCCTAGCAGGTTATGAAACCCAGTTTACCCTCCTCCATCCTCTTCAACTATCCCCCTCTAAAAACAGAAGTTTGTGGGGTTTTTTGTTGCTGCTGTTGTGCTTTTTTTTGTTTTGTGGGTGTTTTTTTAGTTTTGTTCACTTGTTTGTTTTTACAGTATCTCCTGTAAAATATATTCCTCCTTTTACACTACAGCTGCCATTTCTCCATTGAAGAGAAAAAGAAACAGTTCTTGATTAACATGTGCATCAAATTTTCCACACATTGGAATTTTTTCTCCTAATACCAGACACCTAACACTTAATTACACTTTAACCACTGAAACTGATGCATTTCAGTATCAAAGCTAGCAGAGAAAGCTTGCAGAGAAAGCTTGTTTTAGTTTGCAAAGGATTAACTTTTCAGGGTTTTTTGCATTTATCATGACTGAAATATCATTTAAAAGCACTGCTTTAAAAATAAAAATGTTTCATCTATTTGTTTCATGCATTAAAAAAATAAAATCCTATTCTTCCCTCAATTTCTGTCTCATTGCAATTGTTCCTTCAGAAACTTCTATAATTGCCACACTACGTAATAGTACCAGAAGCAAGAGGGATGGCAAATGGCTGGAATGTAGCACGTCTTCTCAATTTTCACATACTTACTGAGACACTGTCTCCAGGACTTTATCATCTTTTCCTGCAGCTTCTTCACTGGTAGCATCAGAACTATTATTTTGGTCAGTATTCTGAATAGAAGTAAAACATGAAGACATTAACTCCCTTAGATATATGAAGTACAGCATTACCTAACAGAACAGGCAATTGTCTATACATTGTACATTTCACGTAGCTAAAAAGGTGCAGTAAAATCTAGATCAAACAACTAAAGCTGTATTAATTGCAGGACAGGAAAGACTACTGGCATCTACTGTTTGTGTGACAAGGTCCCAGCTTAGCTGTGGCCTCCAAGCAATATCACACTGTCACTGCAGGTTAAGTACCTGATTCCTGGTCATACTTAGGGGAAAAGAAAAAGCAGAAAAAGGTAACATTGCTGTGGCATCAGCAGCTTTTTAGCTAACAGATCATCTCCAGTTACTTTATTAAATACCTTTTCAGTCTCCCCCTTAGGCTGTGGATGGGACATTTTATCCTTTCCTGCATCTTTTTGAGGCTCTTCTTTCCTTCCAGATGCTCTTGTAACATTAGGCTTAAATCTCTGTCGACATCCTCTAATTATTGCCTTTGCAGTTACAGTTTTCTCAGGTTCTCTGCACAAAGGATCCACAACAGTGACATTTACTCCATAATACCCAAGCCTATGTAATAGTTAATGATTTGCACAGCTTTCTTTACTGGAAATGGATTGGCTTCAAAAGGATTTGCACAAACTTAGGTAAGTTTCTTCACACGAGAACCAAACTGTTTAGTCTTACAGTGTGGAAACTCAATTTATCTACCTATTAAAAAGATATTAACTTATCACACAGGGGAGGAACCTAACTAGACTGCATATCATAGCTGTTTCTGCAAGTGTCAGAAGCAGACCCATTAGCTGGCAACTGAGACCTTGAGGAAGGCAAAGCCACAGTCAGCACTTCATCCTCTTCCCCCTCCCAAATTCCAAGCATAGCTGGTACTGTACCATGAAGTAATGCTTTTGCCAGCCTCCCAGAAAAGAAGCACATACCTTACACACCATAGTACCACTTGATATCATCCAAGAAAATACTACAGTAAAATTCAAGATTTATATTAAGACTTCACAATTATTGTGGTCTTTTTATAAGAGCACTACATAAAATAAAGTAACAATTATAGTCAGTTAACTCTAGGAGACTGGAAAAGCGATCTCAATGCTTACTCAGATTTAGTATCCAAATCCATGTTCTCTGCTTCTGTGGCTTCATTTCTGTTTCTTCTACTGTCCTCCTCAGAGTACTGGAATTAAGGCAAGGCATATTTGTCTTGGACAAGTGTGGATACCTCAGAAACCATTCTCAGAATATTGGACTGTAGCTAGCCCACAGTACCAGCACTGACCAAAACAGGTATGTTAAGAGCATATCATGTTAAGCAATATTCCCCCTTCTGACCTTTTCATCTGTATTCACAAGGTTTGGAGTGGAAGTTTCAGCCTCCATTTTCTTTTGGATTGCTGCTTCACTCCTTCCAGATGATCTCCTAAAAGTAGGTTTAGGTCTTTGCAAGTGCCCTCTGTCTGCTGGCTTTTCAGTTTTCCTTAAGATGTAAAAAGAGGTGGTATATATTATTACCAAAGAGAAACTTAAATTCTTATATGGTCCAAGATGTACTTCAAGAGCACCATATGGGTGCATGGGTAATGCAGCAAGACAATAAAGTGAAAAAAATTATACTGGATCTTTCTGATATTAGACAATATGCTATTATTTAATGCAAAGAGTATCAAATAAACGTTAACAACTTTGCTGACTTAAAATTTATTTGAAGAAGTGTTTCTTGCTGTTAACTAAATAGGAATATGTCTTCTCCTAGGGATCCCCAATTGATGACAAGGTGAACAGGCTTACTGATTTCAACAGAAACCTGCTCCAAAGTAAAGCAATTTTGCTTTATATGCAAGATTTTGTATTTGCCTCTCCTGTACCTCCATCTCCTTTCAAAGCTATGTCACTCACTGAACTATGAACTGCTGCTTTCAAACACCTCATCCTACTGTCAACACCCACATATTATTGAAAAATGGGGTACACACATCAGCCTCCGTGTCCTTAACGATTGCAATAGTGTGTCCTGGGATTCACACACAGTTTGACAGAGTCTTAGAGCTTACAATCAATCCTGAGATTGGGAACTACTACCTTATATTCTTCCTAGGACAGGACAAATAAAAGCTTTGACAGTCTTTACCATAAAAGCAAGCTGCCCTTCAATAAGGGAAAGAGAGAAGCATGAAAAACAATTTAGCATTAACTAGCAGTCCATCCCTAAATCACCTTTAAAAAATTGTATCACAGATTAGGAAGTCACTTATCACACAAAAACAGAAACTTTAGGCAGATCTGTTTAAATACCACTGCTCAGTTACAGCAGCAAGTATAAGAAATAGTCACAAAGATTAACTTCACAATGGAGCACAAGTAAGACAGACACAGCTTGGACTATCTTCTAGAGATGTGCGCCACAACTTAGACTCTTGTACTGAGTTCCAAAGAGCAACAGTTTCCAATTAGGAAGGTGTGAATACACCATACACACAGTGTGTAAGCTCATAAGCTCTGACAGACAACCGGGAATTTAAAAGAATACTGTGAAGCCCTTAAAAAAAAACACAACAAAAAAGCCAACCAATTTTTACAACCAAGGTTCACCCACAATATGCTAAAACTTCCTCTATCTCTCATTCTTGCTGACTGTAGAGGGGCTAGATTTCTCCAAACTTACTTAAGTCTTCCTCCTCATTTCCATGTAACATTTTAAATCTTAGTCAAAGCATTGCTCCTCATTGATGAAAATTCTATCAAAAAAATTCACTGAATATGGAAAAAAGTTATCATGATCTACTGTCTAGTTCAACCTACTATGGTCAATCAAAATTATATCCAAATAAGTAAACGTAGAATTAGTTCAAGTATCACTGCAAGGTAAAATAATTCTACTTACGTGACTTCAGACTGAGAATCACTTTCTGATACACTCTGTTTTTTATCTGGTCTGTGTAAGTCACATACACCTTTGTTCTGAGTAAGGAAAAAAAAATGTTGTAGAAAAGAAACAATAAATATAGAAGAGTTCTTTGCTGTAATGTAAATGAAAGCAGAAACAAGATTCACAGAATGGCTGAGTGTTAGAAGGCCCCTGTGGAGGTCATCTGGTCCATCCCCCCAGCTCAAGCAGGGCCATCTACAGCTGGTTGCCCAATACCATGTCCAGGCAGCTTCTGAATATTGCCAAGGACGGAGACTCCACAGTCTCTCTGGGCAACCTGTCCCAGTGTTTGCTCACCCTCACAGTGAAACAGTACTCCCTGATGTTCAGAAGCAATCTCCTCTGTTTCATTTATGTCTGTTGCCTCTTGCTGTCACTGGCAACCACTGGAAAGAGCCTAGCGCTGTCCTCTTTGGAATCTCCCTTTAGTTTTTTATATAGATGTTGAAGAAATCGCCCTAAGACTCCTAGTTCTCCATGCTGAACTGTCCCAACTCTTTCAGCCTTTCATCATAACAGAGACACTTCAGTGTCTTTGTGGCCCTTTCAGAGGCCATCTCTAGTATGTCTATCTCTCTCATACCAGGGAGCCCAGAACTGGTCACAGTACTCCAGGTGTGGCCTCACCAGTGCTGAACAGGGTGGAAGTATCACCTCCGTCAACATGCTGGCAACACTTCTAATGCAGCCTAGGATACCATTAGCCTTTTCTTGCAGCCAGGACATATTGCTGGCTTATGCTCATCTTGGCATCCACCAGGATCCCAGGTTCTCTTCTACAAAGCTGCTTTCATCTGGGTGGCCCCCAGCAAACACTGGTGCCTGAGGCTGTTCCTCCCCAGGCACAGGACTTTGCACTTCCTCTTGTTAAATTCCATGAGGTTCCTGTCAGCCTATTGCTTTGTCTTTTAACTGGGTGAAGCTGATAACAGGCTCCCTTAGGCAGTATCAGCTATCATTACTTTCCAGGTCCAGTATTTAAATCATTTTCCTAAAGAGCACTGACTACCACTCTGAAAATGAAGAACAAAACAAAAAATAAAAATTGACAACATAGAAAACTAATCACAATTACAGCAAAGATTTTATGGAATCTATTTAGGTAATTAAGGTAAAAGGCTACTGCATAAAACCAGTATTTGTCCATTTACCTCTTCAGTATTATGAATGGAATTATGTTTCACATCACTGGTTGGCTCAGGTTTTTTAGTTTCATGTCAGTGATAATGTTCATATACAGTTAAAGTAAATTAACCACAGCAGGGCAAGAGAATTAGAACTCACATAAAAGGTCCTTTAAAATTATCAGTTTTAGAAATTATTATGACTTTTTCTCATGTCAAACAGCCATAACTAATGAGACAGAAAGCTTAGCTACTCCCGCTACTGATATCACTGTAATAGGCTGGTGTGTATAGCATATTGCCCTGTTCAGTTAATTGGTTTTATAAATATTATTCCAACTAATATCAGGAGATTGTATTGTTACAACATTTCCAACTACAAGCATTTAGTATTTGCAAAGATCCTAAGTAGCTGATTTTCTGTTAAGATGAAGACATTTTTTTAGGTAACAGACTCTAAAATAAAGGACAAAGGACAAAGAACTTGCACACTACATTGGGGGAAAACTAACACTTCGATTTTTCTGATGTCTCACCACAGACTTTAGTCATAAGATCATTCTTCATCTTAGAAAGCATGAGAGAAAGTACTTCATACCCCCTCAGCACAAATCCTTAAACAGTATGATAATAAGTTCTGAAAATGACAGTGATGCAGTGATAGAAGGATGATCAGAGGAATGGAACTTTCTCTATACAATGAGAAATGTAAGATTAGGACTCTTCAGCTTGAAAACAATGTTGCTGGAGAGAGGAAAAAGTGGCATTATAAACACGAATAGCTTGGAGAAGATGAACAGGAATGTAACAATGGGAGTGCAGTGCACATTAAACTACTAGGCATCAGGCTTAAAACAATCCCAAAACCCCACTTCTTTTATTAAGTACATAATTAAAGGAATGAACTCTCAGCTGCAGTATGCAATTCATCTCAGAGGTACAGAGATGCAAAAAAGCAGCTAGACAAACTGACGAGCAAGAGGTGTATCATGGGCTTCAAAAGAAGCCAGGCACCATCTAAGGAAGTTTTAAGCTGATGGACCCAATTACAACATACCCAAAAGATCATTCAATCTTGGTTCAGTATCTTGTATCTTTCCTGAAACACCTCACGGCAGCCAGTAATAGTGGACAAGAGTTTACACAGGTTTCCATTCATTGTGCTGAGCAAGCACAAACAACTCAATGCTCATCCTGCTCAAACCAGTTTCCAATATGGTGGTTTCAGTGTTGATATTTCACTGGTTCACTTGTGAATAATAAAACTGTTCAGCCATTTAAATTGTCTATGAGAATACCCAGGCACGAGCAGTACACTCTCTGAATAAATGTAGTATAATTGCCTTTTTTCCACCTAGTGGTAAAAACATCACAAAACCAACCAAAAAATGGCTTTGATTTACAAAAACAATTTTAATGGTAAAGAGGAAGATCTTAATAAGTAAGACCTACATAAAAAAATAAAAATACCTTTGTTTCTCTAGTCTCTTCAGATTGTCTTTCTTTGCTTCTGATCTTTGAAACTGGTAACTCTGAAATCTGGCTTTCCTGTGATGTATCATCCCTAGTACCTAGAGTTCTTAGTTCAGCAGATCCTGTTTCTAATATAACATCATTGCTATCTTCAAAGCTGAAATCAATAAAAGCACACAAAAACATTTTATTAGTGTATTCTAATAAAAAAGCTATTATTGTTTACAAATAGATCAAGTTGTACAAAAAATTATGTGATTTTGATGTTAAACACATGTGTTTCAAAGAATCTGACAAGTTTTAGTGATATTTGCAGGATATGAGCTTTAGAACAATTGTTGTACTTTTGCAATGCTAGATGCAAGGATAAGATGCTAAAATCCCACCTGATTATTCTAGACATTGTTTATTAAAACAGACTTTACTAATATAAACACTGCATGCAGAGCTTTCCCCCCCGATCTTCTTTAACAATCTATGTTGAGTTCAAAGACAAATACTGTTCCTTCATATGCTTCCAACTGAGTTATTAAAGGCATACAATCTGTATGAAACAACAAACAATTACAATACAGCTCAATACAACAATTAACATGCAAAATTCTGAAGTAGCACTAACAGCTTCATAATGACTTTTTAGTTTTACCGCATTCTTACATAACAAGTTTAATAAACATCCACCTTCTTTCCAGTAAAAGAATGTCCAAATTGAAACCAAAAGCTTGCCTCCGACCCTGGTTCTGCACAAATGAAGTCCAAGCAATATTCCCTTCCCACAAGGGCCATCTTATTAGGAACAGATATAAATTCCAAATGTATAGCAACCCTACTTAGCAACATTACTAAGGAGTGTTTTAAGAGAAATATTAGGAGTTAGGATAAGCCGATAGTCTTCATGAACACTAAGAAAAGTGAAAGCAGTTTTGGATGGGGTTTTAATATTAATGTAAATTCATTTTGCAAAAGCAGCCCATCAGGGCAGTGAATATATTGGGAATATAAATTAAAAACAGCTTACTAAAACCAAGGACAGTCCTCAGAAACCAAAAACCTGCCTATACTGTGCCAGTTAACATGATGAGAAGCACAAATAAACAAAACCAACATTAAAACTCTAAATTACTTTTTATTTTGCCTAAGCTTTCCATTGTAAACATTACCTGCATAAATTGACATCACTTTCTCTCTCCATTATGTCATCCACTAGTAAACAGGAGTCTGATCTCTCTTCCTCTGGAACAGCAGTCTCACCTTGTTTTCCTTCAATAACACCACCCAGTTCTTCTCCACAGGTAGTATGACCATCACCGTTTACATCACATACTACATTTTTTTCTGCTAACGAATAAGAATTAAATCAATTTGGACATTTTGGGCAATTTCCTAGAATTACAATTCTCAAATCCTAGCCACAGTGAAGCAAGAGTTAACTTAAGACAAAAAAACGCAGTAGAAATGCCTAAGTATTAAGATTTAAGAGAACTATTCTTAGCTAAAATAATATATGCTTAGATCTAGTATGAAAGCAGAAATCAAAACCCAAGTTCTCATTTTTAAGTTTGCAATGTGTTGTGGTTTAACCCCAGCTGGCAACTAAGTACCATGCAGCCACTTGCTCACTCCCCACCTGCACAGGGATGGGGAGGAGATTCAGGGAAAAAGGTAAAACTTGTGGGTTGAGATAAGAGCAATTTAATAATTAAAACACAACATTATAATAACAACAACTGTAATGAGAAGGAGAGAGTGAGGAATAAATCCAAATGGAAAAAAGAAAGAAGAAAAAAAAAAGTGATGCTCAATACAATTGCTCACCACCTGCTGACTGATGCCCCACCAGTCCCCCAGCAGTGACTGGCTGGCCAGCCCCAACCAACCCCCCCCCCTAATTTATATACTCAGCATGACGTCATATGGTATGGAATATCCCTCTGGCTGGTTCATGTCACCTGCCCTGGCTGTGTCCCCTCCCCATTTCCCCTGCCCCCCTCCAGCCCTCTCGCTGGCAGGGCCCAAGGAACTGAAAAGCCCTTGACTGAGTATAAACATCACCCAGCAACAGCCAAAAACACCAGTGTGCCGTCAACAATACTCTCATACTAAAGCCAAAACACAGCACTGTAGCAGCTACTGAGAGGAAAATTAATTTAATTCCAGTCAAAACCAGGAGACAATGTCTTTATATAAAAAAATTATTTTTGAACATTTGAAAGTGAGCATTTTTGCATCTTACTTCTCTCAGAAGACTTCCCTTCCTTGGCAATTTTTGCAGGGACAGACATTTCTTCTGGAAGATTCTCCACTTCCTGTTCAAGATCATCTTTTCTCTTTTTTTTCCTCTTCTCTTTTGCCAGTGCTGGCTCTAATGAAACCTGTTCTTCTGCCTGTTTAGAGAGGCTCAAAGATTCCTCATTTTCCTTCTCAGCCATCACAGCATCTCCTTCTGTTTCTGCATCAGAAATTCTGGCTTCCTGAAGATCATCTTGATCATTAGCAGCTTCTGTGCTGGCAGCTTTTGCTGCTGAGAAAATACGGTTCCTGGTTAATAGACTGGTGAAGTATTAGGAGCCATAAATTGCAAAGGTATTTCTACTAGCAACATCCTGTGAATTCATACATCTCTGTCAATATACTGCCAGACATATGAGCAACCATGAGAAGTCAGTCACTGACAACAGAAAAGCTTCAGCATAGACTAACTTCAACACTAAACACAAAATACATTCTGCACATGGTACAACACTTCACCAGCATAAAGTCAACATAGGATGTAAAGCCAATTTAGTAAATGTTCTTGTTCCTATACTTTTTTACAGTCCCTTTTGGATCCAGAAAAAATAGGCATTGCTATTCCTGAAAAGAATTCCCGTATCTCTGTGGAAAGAGGTGATGATGGTTGCAGGAAGTATGCCATGAAAAAGTAATTTTGATCAATAAATAGATTGTAGTTAACCATTCTTATTTACATAAGAAAGCTGAATTATTATTTAGCTAATAATTCACAAGTTCTCTTCTTGGTTTAACAAGTTTCTAAAATTATCCCCTCTCCCTTTTTCAGGGCATTTTGTCTTCATCTTATATTTATGCAGAGCATCAACCACCAAGAACCTTTCCCTGTCCTTTCTATTACTCTTACATGAGCTTGTTCCCCTGTAATTAAGAAATCCAAATGCAAGAGAAGTAGAAAAGCATACTCACATAGCTTTACATATAAAGTACCTTTAATCTACTATTAAAGCCTATGAACAGAATTTCTGTATGTGGTTAAGTCCTAATAAGTGGGACATTTTACTTAAATCCAAAATCAAGGCTCTAGAAAAGCAGCAACTATGGCGATTTTAAGAATTAAACCAATGATGCTGCTTCCTAGATAGCATTGCTTTAAAAAGATTGTTCACTTGTTTGATCCACAATACCACTTACAAGAAAATGGGTCCTTGTGGAACATACAAGTGAACGACCCCACAGAATTAGCAGGGAGTTTCTGAAAAGGTCTCAGTATAACTGTTTAATTTAAGCACATCTCTGAAAGGTCCTCTCACAGGTACTGAAGTAATACACTATATGGTGATCAATAGTAAGTAAACATAATCTTTATTTTGAACAGACCAAAAAACTAAAGCAACTTTTATAAGACTCCCTGAAAAGAATCATACCTTTCAGACTGAGGAAGTCAAACTATAATTAGAGGAGAAACAGCACCATTAAAAGAAGAGGGTTTTAAATGTAAGAAAAATTTAAAGAGCTTGCCAAAAATACAGTTTTGGCCCAGGGATTCTAAAAGCAAATTCATTAGCAACTCATGAAGATACTTATCAACTATTAAATTAGAATATCCTGTCAAAAACATCAGTGCTTCAGACTGTGAAACAGCACTAATCTCAGTGTGATCTCATACTCTGCCCAGAGAAAATGCACCTCAGGAAACTGGCTGCAACTAATTATTACCATGCCACCCATCAGTAAACCACATCTGAAAAAGTTATGCCATGAAGACAAGCTCTTCTTGCCCTCTCTGGAACAGGGAAGGATAAGATTCCCTGTGATTTTTCTTCTGCTAGCAACATATTATTGACCACTGCTCTGTAATGCTATCTCAGACAGTCTTTGAAGTACCTTTTGGCTTCTTCCGAGGCCTTGATGGCTTCTTTTCCTTTGGCTTCTGGCTTTTAACAGTCTTTTGCTTTCTCTTTTCCTCATCTGCTAAGACCTTCTCAAGCAACTGGGCAAAGAACTCAAAATCAAAGGGCCGCCTTTCTTCTATGAGAATAAAGTAAAGAGAATAGATTTCAAAGGTGATAATTTTTCCAAGTTTCTGCTTTGTAAAATAATCAGAGGTACATGTTATGATGTTCAAAACCAATGGTTATATTAATTCAAATAGAAAATTATTTTTTCAAATACTTTCTGTATCATATATATGTATATGGGTTATGGTGGTTTGGTTTTAAAAAAAAGAGTAAAAAGGTTACAGTGCTTAATAGTTTAGAAAATTCAAGGAGTGAAAAAACCACAAATTGTACCACAGTATCAAATAATATACTAACAAGCTGCTCTAGGACTTAGGTAGCTCATCCAAATAACACACAAAGCTGCTACAGATTCTCAGAGCAGTTTACAGTAAGTAACTGTGCTAGAAATTCACATGAATCAGAATAATCTTCAACTAAATATATATATGAAAGTTTATATTTATCTCATTTATTATATAGAAAAGCCAGAAATTAAACCTAAAGGTCTTTACAGTGAACCACGCTTGTTATAAAAGCCCAAGCTCCCCCAGCTTTTGAACTCACCTATAAGCAAAAACCTTTTCTTACAATTAATTCAAGCAAGGCAAAGCACAAAAAATTACCATGAAAAAAAGATGACTACCACGTGACTTCATTGTAGGATAGCGTGGTATATTTACTTACTGAAAGCTTTGTCTATCCTCCATCCATTAGTTTTTTCCTCACGTTTGAACTTGTTCTAAAAGCAAAGGTGTATTTGTCTTTTCAGTAAGCAAGAATGCAACAATACATTGTAGAAAAATGGCAGATCAAGATAAGCCTTCAATCCAACAAAATTTTCTACCAATTATAGTTGTTAAAACTAATTTTTAACAATTATAGTTTTAGAAACTGTAAAAGAACACTCAAAGGACACAAAGTTTGTAATTAATTTTCAAATATAAAATGGGTCACCAATAGACATCACCAGTCATAATTATTTATTTTCAACATCTTTATCCTTCCAATCTAAGCAGGGCTTGAAATATCGAAGATTTTCAGAACTGCGCAACACAAAAGAGGCAACACAGAAGACCATCACCAAACATCCACTTACACTTATCACATTCTTCAGTTAAAATAAAATCAAGACAAACTGTGTCTAGGTACACTAGATTTACTAGTTATGTTGATCAGAATTCAACGCAGCATATTGATGTTTCAGGTACTTTTTTCCAAGAGGTAGTAAGTATTAAAAAAACAGTGCTACAGAGCCAATTACCATCAGAATTACCAATATTAATAGAGGAAGCATAGGAATAGCACATGAGAAACAGAAAAGTCAAAATGGACATTTAATTGCTTTATGGAGCGCTTTAATTTTTACCTTAATTTCTGCTCTGGCTCTATGAGGAAACAGCCGTCCAATCAAGGAGAAGTCTGTTCCTACCATACTGATAGCTAAAAAGAACATGTCTGTTTCTAGAGTGGGGTGGGAAAAAAGATACACACAAGTATTTAGTTAACCCTCCTTCTTGGTGTCTAAAATAAACATACCTTTCAAACTTAATGCATCCAGACCAGTAATTTTAAGGTTATCTACTGTGGTCACAAGTTCAGCTGAGCTGGACTATGTGTGTTATTTTACCTGCATACCTCTAATAACATTTCCTGAATGAAGTATTAACAGAAAAAAACTGTCTAATCTATGATAAAACTGCAGAATGTGAAATATGTTATGTAAAGCTAGTAAATCAAAGCTAACCAACTCCAAATTGTCAACGTTTATTTTTATTATGAACACAACCACAAATAGAAGTCAGAAAAAAAGCATGTGTAAAAATAGCATCTCCATTATTATTTGTTAACAGGAAACAGGTGCATTCCGAAAGCAGCACAGTGAATTCTGAAGCTAATCTTTCCATCTACAGTTGTAAAAAAACCCACTTCCAATTGTAAGAAGTCTTGTACAGTGTTGTCAGCCTAGAGACAATAATCAGTTCACAGGCATAGTACAAAAATAACCCACCCACTCACAAAAACACAGCTGTCCATGTACACTGAAATTAGCCCACATTGAGATGGCTAATATAATTTATTCCTGTCCATGATGGAAGAACCAAGTAAAGAAGCTCTTAAGAAGTGCTAACTGTCCAATATAGAGCTCAAATATATGGGCACCAGAATCCAAAATTATGCTTTTGATAAGGCAGACTAGCATTCACACAGCATCTAAACATCCATGACAGAAAAAATTTCCAGGCAGCCTGCATATCATAAGGCACTGGATTGTTTAAACATGCCAATTTTCACACTAAACCAGAGCTCAGCTTGTTTTAAAGCATTTGGAGGTTTGAGACTACATCACATGTAACTAGATCCATCTACACCACTGGAAATAAAAATTGTTGACTACAAAGTACAGATGGAAAATTAGGATTTTTCTGTTGGCTCAAAACTTGAAACTCATAGTATACTCACCTTTATTTGACCATGGTTTGGAGTAAAAACTTTTCCTGAAGCTAGAATACGTAGTTGTAGAGCCACGCTCAAAGATGGGATCATTTTCTTCTACAACACATGGACCTTTTGTTCTTAGAACTTCTACAGTTAAACTGGAAAAGCAAACACACAAAGAGACTTACCTGAAAATATTGCTAAGACACATAGTAGTGTTTATAAGCCAGCTATTCAGATTTTTCCTCCCTCCCAAAAGCCAAGAGTTTGTACTGTGTAATCAGGTTTAATAATTACATTAACATGTATTTTATTGGGAGAATGCAGAAAGAAATCATTATGCTACTCTGCCTGTGCAAATAAATTTGCTTTTTGCTTTTTATAAGATATAGTACAGATAGACATAATTAAATATCTTTAAAAAGATAAGATTGTCTTTTTAACATTCAAGAAAATTACTTTGCAAAACCACAAGAGCCTGTCTGTATCCTTTTAGGATACTTCCAAATTGTTTTACCAGGACTGCTCTATCCTTACACCTTGGCCTAAATCTCATGTTAATAACACACTTAGGGAACTCAGTAATTTGATAATCTAATTCCTTTACAAACACACATTCTAAGCAAAGTTACTGAAAAGAGTGACAGCTGAAAAACCAGCAACATGCAAGATCCAAAGCTGGAGCAAATCATATTGACAAATGAATTACAATAAGTAGACACATATAACTGTGAGAAACAAAGTAGTTAATTAAACAGAAGACATTTTGAAGTTTGACAGATATTCAGTATACATTCATTCTAACCAAAGATGACACTTTATCTTCTTCTCCAAAAACATTTCTCATAAATTTTACCACTACTGAGATGCAGATAAATGCTGCATATATTTTGTCACATATCTGCACTGTTTCCCAAGTTAGGATAGCTAAACTCTTTAATACAAATACACTCACATTTGTCCCCACCCAAAGTACCTGTTCTCTATTCACAAACTAAGCAGCAATGTAGTATATATTGTCCATGAGTCAGAAATGGAATTTGTTACCTTTCTTCATCCAGAATAATGGAGCCATCTTCTGCTACTTTTACACGAGGAACTAGAAGTGGACCATCCTGACTGTCCTCCCCATTCTCTGCTTCTTCCTCCTCCTCATCTTCATGATCAGGACTACTTTTCTCTTCCTGTCTACAACGTTAAGAGACCAAGCAAAAATACTACTTTTGTTAGTGTTTTGGGTTGCTGTTCTGTATGCCAGACTTTCAACAATTTAATGAACCAGCACTGCAACCCTCCAACAAGTTAGTCAGTACATAAACTCTGGAATCTGCTTTGCATTCTAAACTGACAAATCAAAAACCATAATACTGAAAGCAAAACGTCCTTTAACCACCCTCCCATCCCAGACTACACTTTGTTATAAATAAGGGCTCTGATATTGAAACTAAGTATCTAAAAAGAAATACACCTACACTGTTAGCATTACCACAGAAACATGGGTTTTTAACATCAGAAAACTTTTTAACTAGAAGTACTTCCATCACCAGGACTTACTCTTTCATTTGACCCAGTGCAGAATTTTTTTCTGTTCTCTTTTCTTCTGCCAGTGAAGACCTAAAATTTTATAAAAAGCTAGAGATGAATGCTTGCATAGATACATTTCTGCTTCATTCCACAAAACCTGCTTTTAGTGGATAATGGACAAAGAAACACAGAGCTGGTTTTCCATTTTCTGTACCACACCTAGACTTGAGTCTACCTGAACAAACATCACTGCTTAATGAGTTTTGCTTTTCTTGTTGTATAAGCAAGGACAAAAAAAAATATTTAAGCAGTAATCCAGTGTGAGGGTACAGGGAACGTGAGAGTATCTGTTCATTACCTGCTTAAGGGCTATTTTTTGTAAAAGAAAAAATAACAAGGAAAAGGATAAATAAAACATGCAAGCACACAAACATTAACAACCAGGCAGTAACAGACAGTAACAGAAAACTCATCCACTGCTGAGAGGAAGAATCTTAGACTTGGATAGCTGTACTTATGTTTATGTGGTTGTGTCATGGTTTAACCCCAGCTGGTAATTAAGCACCATGCAGCCACTCGCTCACTCCCCCCTCACCCAGAGGAGTGGGGAGGAGAATCAGAAAGGAATGTAAAACATAAGAACAGTTTAATAATTGAAATAAAAACAATAACAATATTAATAATAATAATGGTTATAATCCAAAGGAGGGGGAAGGGAGAGGAATGAAATCCAAAGATTTCAAAGAAGAGAGAAAAGACAACTAGTGACACACAATAAAACTTCTCACCACCTGCTGGCTGATGCCCCACCACTCCCTAAGCAACGATCCACCCACCCCAGCCAAGTGCCCCCAGTTTATATACCAGGCATGACAACCCATGGTATGGAATACCGCTTTCGCTACTTTAGGTCAGCTGACCCAGCTGTGTTTTCTCCCAATTTCTTGTGCCCTCTAGCCCTCTCACTAGCGAAGCCTGAGGAACTATAGAGTCCTTGACCTAGTACAAACATCTCCCAGCAATAACTAAAAATCAGTGTGCTATCAACATTGTTTTCACACCAAATCCAAAACACAGCACTGCACCAGCTACTAAGAAGAAAATCAAGTCCATCTCAGCTGAAACCAGAGCAGATTGGTTTTGGTAATTGCAGGAAAAAGGCCCTGCTCTATCTGTGGTAGTCTGTGCAGCCAGTTACCTTAGTGCTCCCTGTGTATGTGCACCTCTGGGATGCTCACTCGGCCTCCCTACTGGTGAAACCTGTAAAGGCAAAGGTAGCAGCTACATCCATCCAGCTGGAGTGTAGAGACCTCATGGGTCTTGGAGTGCATTTTGCCCTTCAGCACCTCAGAAGGAGAAATGCTTAGCTTCCTGTAGTCCACTAGATTTGGCAGGCAGTCAAAACATCCCCAGCAGCCCTAACAAAAAATTTCACAGCCGCTAGTAAAAAAAGAAAAAAATTTCTATTATTCTGCATTTGTACAGATATAAATCAACACTGGGAATGGGTTCAAATTTTTATGTTTCAACAAGTACACTAATCTCCGTTCTTGTTCCTGTGTGAAGATTGAGTAGATGTGAAAATGTCTAGAAGCTTTTGTTACTATTGCAACAATACTGCACCTGTGCTAATAATCCAGATTTAAAAACTCTTTTTTTTCCCCCCACAATTATTAAATTGGTAGAAAAAGAAAAATCATTTAAACTAAGAAAAGAGAAAAAGAGACAAACTTACTTCATAGGATTGTTTTCTGGCAGATAGTATATCAAGTCTCTCATGGTCATTTTAGAACGATCTGGTGGAGAACGTCCTTCAAATATCGGAGGTCTGTGTTTCAACTGCTTCCATATAAAAAGAAAAATATATCCATAAATTCACCCTGAAAGTACTTTATATTTCACAAATTAGTATTTTTATTTGTTTATATAGTACCCCCTCGGGGGAATTTTGTTGTTTCCATCTACCTTCCCCAACAACTGAAATAAGTTTATACTGAAAGTGTCCCTTTGTTAGAAAGGATGTCACAGACCCTGAAGTGACTTAACCTCTCAGAGAAATTCAATACTTGGCACAAGTAAAAGTGAGAAGTTATTCAAAACTACAGAACTCTGTCAACAACCAAGCTGAAAAGATATGAGAAACCCCAAATCACAGGCTTCTTTCTACACACTTTCCCATTACCAACTGTGATCTTTTTTTAATTGGAATGTTGACTATAATATAATAGCAAGTCTCATGTCAAAAAGGCTTCTAGGTCTATACATATGAAAAGATAAACAATTTCTTGTGAAATCTGTATTATGAAGGAACACAGCACTACTACTGCTTGTAAACAGAGTTATATCACAGACTATCAGCAGTAAGCAAATTATGATCATCAGAAAACACTACTGCAAAGAGATACTGTATGTTAAGTGAATCACACATCTTTGCCCTTCACAGATCAGCACTGCTCAACACAGAGGCCTACCATCCGCTCCTTCTTCAGCTCTTCTTTAAGCATTTCTCTTAACTTCTGAGCTTTGAGGATCCTTTCACGGTCAGAACACATTTGTTTCTCTTTTACAGGAGCAGGTTTCGTAGGTGGCTTTTCCTCCTGTGTTCTCGACCTTTCCTGTGTTGGTCTCTCCTTGAGTGGGGAGGGTATGTTCTGCAAGGTATCATCATTTTTTTGAGCAGCTACACCTATAGTTTGCTCTTTGTTCACCATTTTTTTTAGTGGGGAAAACTGTGGCACTTGTGGCACGGGTGTTTTCTTTTCAGGCAGCATGAGAGACTTTGAAGAGCTTTCAACACTACTCTTTTCTGATGGAGAGGAATCCTTCTGAAGTGGAGCACTGCCATCAGGAGTCTGTGATGCTCGTCTTTGTGGTTTTGATGTAGAACGCTGAGCAGACGAAGGTCCAGCTCTGGGTTTGACAAGATTGGGCATGGTGCAGATCCGTTTTCTTCTCTGTGTAGGCATCTCTGCAGGTTTACTAGCCTCTCCAGCATCAATTGAACTATCAGCCTTGTCATCGCTGGAAAATTTAAAAGAATATCCTGTAGTACTTTACAGTGACATATTTGTAACTCTTACTTTCAAGACAAGTTTATGCACCAATCAGAATAAATGCAGTGCTACAGAAAAAGATAGGTATATACAAGAAGCCACGCTAGAGTCAACCTGTAGTTGGTACTTCCTCATAAACTAATCACCTGCAAGAACTGGTATATTAATTTCTAATATTAATTACTATTAATTAAGGTTACTGGTTACAAACTAGTTGACCAACAGTGCTAAACCCACATCTTCCTTTCCTTCCCCTCCTCCGAGCTTATTTGGCAAAGCTCTCTACTTTCAGCTGAGAATCCCAAATATACAATATAGTAAATAAAAAAATAACCCATATAACATAGGCGGCAAAAGCAGTTCCATAAAGCTATATGCCACAAGTTGTCTGATGATTCTTATTCCAATAAATCTGAACATTCATCTTCCACATTTGCAAGTAGATGATACGTGAACTGTGAATTCCAAAAAAATTCAGCAAACTGGCTGCTGTTGTTCTGCTGCTCACACTGAACACATCAAAAGGAGCCACTTAAAGGCAACAATTTTTAGTTTCCCTGGAAAGCTTTCTTGTCTAAGTATTTTTTCCATCCCTTACACAGAAATAATTTTTAAAGTGCAAGCAAAATTGCCAACCTTTATAATCTTCCCAAATTTGCAGACTCCAGTGTTTGGCTCTTTGGCTATGGCTCACAGTAAGACTGCAGCAGAATTATAACTGAGTCATAAAGAGTTTTTTTCATTTTACATTGGAACTTTGCCTTGTTTCTGTGCATAAGGACAACCACACCCACAGTTCACTTTGTCATCTTCAAAGAGTCAGAAGCAAATTACTTTAAAGTAATGGAAGGAAAGCATTAACATACAGTGAAACTTTTGCAAATCCTCTTCAGCTACTATCTGTGACTCAGGCAAATGCCACATATGATGTTTTTTTATTTAGTAGCCTCTGTTAAACGGCTGAATCAATTTGCCCCACACTGTGAGTTCATATACATTTTCAGTACACAGAACATCCCTCAGTAAGGAGTTCAGCAGCCTGACTACATGGTGCCTGTCTGTGTGTTTTGAATGAGATCCTTCCAAGTTCCTTTCAACAATAGCTGGAGTCCATACAGCAAGAGACAGTGGAAAGTAACTTTTTGTTCATCTTCTCCATACCACCTGTGTTTTGTGAAGTTTTTAATCAGTGTTACACCAGATTTCTGAAGAGTTAAATACAATTCAGCAGAAACTGTATGTAAAAAAGTATTATCTTAGGCTCAGAGAATTTTCACTTCCCTCATAACCAACAAAATCCATTCAGCATTTAGAAAACAAATCAAAGGAAACTAACTGACACTACAGATACAGGTTTGAGCAGCTATGAAGGAATGCCTTAGGTTGGAAGTATAAATATGCAATATATTTTCACATTTGCCTTTACTTTTCTTGCAGACCATACAACAAACACAAAGGGCTGTATGTCACCAATTACTGCACTCAGAAAATCAAATACAGTGTCATTCCTCAAACTCACTTTTCCTGAATCTTCCGAGACACCCAGACAGCCAATCTTTAAAATGCACTATCTAGAGAGAAAGCTCCCCAGGAAGCTAATACTGCCTATTCTGCAATAAATCTCTTAAAAGTGCATCATTTTCCAAACTCCTCCAAAGAAGCTCTTTCCTAGCTACATGCCATACATTTCACTGCATTGGAAAACTGAAGAGGTTTGTACGCTACATTCAATGTGAACAACTTCCACCACAGTCTTAAACTTCCTACAAATGCTCCACTTTTTCTTTAAAACAGTGGGATGTGAATTTGTACACTTGGGTATTTTCCACATTTATTGAGGAAAATATTTTATGAGCCTGTTACTTCCATAGCAAAGGTTTATTACTCAAGCTACATGAATAGACCCCTTAGAATACTCTCCCTTTCAGAACAGCATTGTTATCTAGTTTTGAAATGTGCAGTCAGATTACACTGAAGAACCCATTAAATTACAAACACGAAGTCTTTAATAAATCTGCTGTAACAGCAACAGTACCACATAATTAAAAAAATAGCAATTATACCTTAATTTAAGAAAAAATACTGGAGTGCTGTGTCCTGCCCTTGGGTCACACCAGCCCCACGCAGCGCTACAGGCTGGGGCAGAGCGGCTGGAAAGGGCCTGGTGGGAAAGGGCCTGGGGGTGCTGGGTGACGGCCGGCTGGGCAGGAGCCAGCAGTGTGCCCAGGGGGCCCAGGCGGCCAGCAGCACCCTGGCTGGTGTCCCCAGCAGTGTGGCCAGCAGGACCAGGGCAGTGACCGTCCCCCTGCCCTGGGCACTGCTGAGGCCGCCCCTCGAACCCTGTGCTCAGGTCTGGGCCCCTCTCTGCAAGAGGGACGTACAGGGGCTGCAGCGTGTCCAGAGACGGGCAGCGGGGCTGGGGAAGGGGCTGGGGCACAGGTCTTGTGGGGAGCCGCTGAGGGGGCTGGGGGTGTTTAGTCTGGAGGCTCAGGGGGGACCTTGCTGCTCTCTACAGCTGCCTGACAGGAGGCTGTGGGCAGGTGGGGGTTGGTCTCTTCTCCCAGATAACAAGCAACAGGAGAAGAGCAAACAGCCTCAAGTTGCACCAGGGGAGGTTTAGATTGGAGATTAGGAAAACTTCCTTCACTGAAAGTGTGGTGAAGCATTGGAACAGGCTGCCCAGGGAGGTGGTGCAATAACCATCCCTGGAGGTGTTTAAAAGAACATGTAGATGCGGTACTTAGGGACATGGATTAGTGATGGACTCGGCACTGCTGGGTTAATGGTTGGACTTGATGAACCAAAAGTTTTTTTCCAACCTAAGTGATTCTATAATAACAAAAGATTCAGTAACCTGATCTCTGTAACACATAAATTTTATAAATAAAATCTGAAAGGAAAACTTCCTAATAGTATAACACAAAACAAATTTAAGTATAAAAGATGCATATTACAAGTTGAATAAAAGGCAGCATGGGTTTACTAAAAGCAAGCTGTGCCAACTAGTCTGATAGCTAAATTTCTAGTCACAGGAAACATAAAACTGTAAGATTATTTTGTATTATGCCATAAAGGACAAATTTCAACTGAAACAACAGAGGTACTGATGCTAGATGCAAAACCAACTAGTTCTAAGAAGTCGAGCAGGTTGTTCTGAAGAGCAATTATCAGACTGGGAAAGTGTCCTGAAGAACTGGGCTGTACTGCTTTTGGCAGGTACAGTTAATTTTCTTCACAGTGGGTCACACACTGCTATGTTTCAGATTTCCAACCAAAACGGTGCTGATAGCACACCTGTATTTCAGCTACCACTAAGCAGTGTTTACACAGTGTCAAGGCCTTTTCTCACCCCACCCCATCAGTGAGGCTGAAGGTGCACAAGAAGTTGGGAGGGGGCATAGCCAGGGCAGCCAACCCCAATTGACCAAAGGGATACTGCAAACTAGCTGGTGTCATGCTTTGCCATAAAAGCTGAAGGAAGAAGGACAAAAGGAGGACATCTGGAGCGATAGTGTTTGTTCCCAAGTAACCACTACATGCAGGAAGCCCTGCTTTCCTGGAGATGGATGAACACTGGCCTGCTGATGGGAAGCAGTGAATGAATTCCCAGTTTTGCTTTGCTTGTGGATGCGGCTTTTGCTTTACCTATTAAACTGTCTTTATCTCAACTAATGAGTGTTTCGCACTTTTACCCTTTGATTCTCTGCCCATCTGACCTAGGGACTGGGGGGGGGTGGGGGGAAGAAGCAAGCAAGCAAGCAGCTGTGTGGAGCTTAATGGCCAGCTGGGGCTAACTTGCAATAGGGAGGTCCTGAAGGACCAGTCCTAGAACCAACCTCACAATACATTTCCATTGGAGCAAAAACCTGTTCAACAATCAAAAAGGAAAAAGCCAGAAAGTTCTCTCTTGCTAACGTGTAAGGAAGTGAATACAAAACAAGAAGTTCTATAAAAATGCAAAACTAAAGTCATTCAGTTATGTATAGTGCAAAGAATTTTTGCTGAACACAGCAAAGTGGAGAAGCTTCCTGGTGCTGCAGTGCCAGAAAAAACGAGTGTCACACTCGGCCCCTGCTTTGCAGTCTTAACTTACATACTACTTCAAACACCTGCAGTGCAACTGCAGCAAAGAAATGCAGGGTTTGTTCAGGCTGAAATAGTGTCAAGCACGCACAGGCCGCGGCCCGAGTACCGCATACACAACTCTCAGCAGGCACGGAGCAGTGCAGCATCTCTTACTTCAGGAGGTCTTCAGGACAACTTCAGACTAAAGCACGGACAACCAGGAGGTGACAGACCGTGACAACAAGCGTTACTGGACAGCTAGTCACTGCTACCTTTCCAAGAGGCTTCCGAAGGGCAGCGCGAGCGGGTCCCCCCACCTCCCCAGACCCGTCCCACTCCCGGGGATCCAGGGCCGGGCGGCGGCTGCGGCCCAGGCAGGACCCCGCGGGGGGAGCCCCGCGGCACGGCCCTCCCCGCTGCCCACACACCGGGCTCCCGCGGGGCCTGGCGGGGACTCACCTCCCAGCCCGCTGCGAGGCCGGCGGGGGCTCGGTCGCCGGGGGCTCGGTCGCCGCTCCCGCCGCCGCCTCTGCTCCGGCAGCCGCCGGGGAGCTCGAGCTTTGAGGCTCCGGGTCCGCCGCGCCGCCGGCGCCCCTGCCCGCGGGTCGCACGTTGGGCCGCACATGGAGGCGGGCTCGGCGGAACATAGCGCCGGCGGCGCGCGGCCCGGTGCAGGCCGCGATCGCGGTCGCCTCACGGCATGTCACTGGCCGGCGCGGCCGGCGCGGCCGGCAACGTCATCAGACTGCGGCGGGAGGGGCGGGAGGGGGCAGCGCCCGCGGCGGGGGTGCGGCGCGGCGGCGTGACGGGAGCGCCGGCGGGACCGCCCGCGGGGGGCGCGGGTCGGGCGGCAGGGCCGGCCGCGGTAGTGCTTCCGCGGCTCCGAAGGCGTGGGCGGCCGTAACTCGGGCATCCCGAGGACAGCTTCCCAGGCGCTGGTTCTGCCCGCGACGATCGATTTGAAACGCAGAAGGGAGATTCCTGCGGCTGGGAACAAGTGCTTTCCTTCGGGAAGGCTTGGACGGTGTTTAGGGGGAAAAAAAAAAGCATTCTCTAAATGGAAGAATACACCGCTGCTCTGAGCGAGCAAAGCTAGAAAAGACGAGTAACGCCCAAGGAAAACAGCAGAGTGTTTGGGTTCGGTTTTTTGTTTAATCTTTTGTTGTCTCACAAACCGCTCGGTTCAAAATTGAAAATTCCAGCGTGGTACAATTGTTTCGTTAGCCCTACCGGTGAGCGAGAGCCGATCCACACACAGAACCGGGACACCATCGTGTATCGCACGTCTGCGCAGAGCTGGGTGCTCTGCTAGCACAAAGCTAGCGACCTTCTAAACGCACGGTAAAACATAGTACACGCTTTGAACGTTGGTGTACAATGACGTTTAGTCACACTTAATTCTCACTGTCTCTTCCGAGCCTCGGCTCCACTTAAAGGAACAGCATTCTCCTTTCGTATTCTGTGGCTAGGGGCTCTGTTAGCAGGGGGCTTCCTGTGCGCCAGGGTGGACTTTTTAGTATGCGAATTGGATAGTTCACTCGTAATTACAGTAATTTTCTGTTTGGTCTCATTAACCCTTTGGTTCTCCTCATCTTGTGCCCCAGCTAGCTGTATTTATGGTGTCTGTTTCTTCTCCCAAGGCCTTGATTCGTTAACTGTTTATAACATTCTTTCTCCGTTTTTTTAAATTCTTTGCTTTTTCATTGTAGATACCTACGTGTTAAATCTCAGCAGACCGTTTCGGTTAACCACGTGTGACCTGTTCTAATACCGAGCCGCATGACTATGCTTTGGTGGTTGTAAATGACAAGGAGCTGTAGTGATTTCTTTTTCCACTTGATCGCTGGCCGAAAGCCGCGCGCTGTGTCACGGGAACTACTACTCGCGCGGATGCGGCCGCCTTTGCAATCTCTCGCCCCGACCACAGCTCAGTGGGATTGTCGCACTGCCGCCGTTGCTCGTTCCGACAGCGAGCGTGCCAGGCCCGCCCGCCGCGGGGTTCCTAGCTCTCGCCGCTTCACGGGAGCTTGATTCTCCGAAAACTGCCCGTGGGGAGCGGCCGCCCGCCACCGGCAGCGCGCCTCCCGCGGCCACACGAGACAGCCCGGCACCGGCACCGGCGCCTCCGCAGCCCCGACACCCGCCTCGCGGGGCGGGCGGAAGGAGAGGAACGGCCGCGCCCTCCACAGGCGCGCGGCAGCAACGCCCCGCCCGCTGATTGGCCCAGGCCGCCGGGCGGTGTACCGCCTCCCGCGCGCCGCAATGACGTCAGGGGCCGGCGAGGCTCTATAGGGGGCGGCGGCGGCGAGCGGCAGCTGGGAAGATTTGGCAGGCGGTGGGGAGCGGTGCCCGGCGGCAGTAACGGTGCTGCGCGGCCCTAGCGTCTCGCGATGACCCGTGAGTGCCAGCGGGCCTCAAGGGGACTGCTTTGGGGCCCTGTCCGGGGAGCGGTGTGGGCGGTGGGCCTTGGACCGCTCCACCGGCCCGGCGGCGGCCCGGCTGCCTCCTGGCCGGCAGGGATGCGAGGCCTGGGTGCGACGCCGAGGGCAGCGCGGTGGTCGGTCTGGGGCCGCTGTCGGGTCTTGGGCCTTGTGGACTTGGCGTCCCCTGTGGCAAAACTCGGCGGCAGGTGGGTGGGCCACTAAGGCTGAGGCTTCTGACATCTCACCGCCCGCCTAGGCTGGCGGTAAAAACATCCGCACCTCGTCCCCTGGCGTAGCTGTGTTGGGGGGGGTGGATGATGGTGGGGGTGTGGAGAGGAGGAAGGAAGATGGTCATATGCTAGAAGATCAGTAACGCTCAGTTTCAGTCCTAGCTACCGTCTGGTCACAAAGTGGCTTTTGTATCACTGCCAAAGACTGAATTCTATGTTCCTTAAATGGTGGTTGTTGGAGCTGTCGTTGAAAGGGGAACAGAACTTGCTAATCGTCACTGTATGCAAAAGTAACATTGGTATATCTACTCTAAAATGGTGGAGAACTGTGAACCACATCTAGAATATTCGGACCTAACTGGTGGGGTTGCTGTTTTGGCTTCTGCATATTCTTGGCCATACAGAACCTGCCTCTGATTGAGGAGGTGTTTTTTACATTCACACTTAAAAATATATAGCTTTGAAGCCACTATACTGCTGGAAGTGCAGGTGAATATTTGCATTGTTAAAGTATTTGTGCACAGGTCAGACTTTGAATGTGAAGAAGAGGAAGGTTTAGGGCTTAGGTATTTTTTTCGCCTGCTCGGCGTGAAGATAAAATACATATAGCTAGCTTAAGGTTAAAAAGAATCAGTGTCCCACACTTGAGCATAGCATTTCACCTTACAACAACCAAGTTTAATGCCGTATCTTAAGTACTAGAGATGTGGAAGTTCTGGTGTGCTACCATGCAGTCTCGCCCTAGCTTTAGTACATGTTATCAGAGTTTCAGTGCTTTGTTGTCAGTCAGACCTAGACTAGACCCTGTGATTTAAAATGGATATATAGCAAAATAGAATAAGAATGGATTACTTAGTATCAACTACTTACTGTGCTTCTGAGTTCATAAATTTATGGTACTTGTTGCATTGCCAGATTTCAGGGTAGCTGAAACCTGAGTAAATTTGTGAAGATGGTGATGGCTGGATGAATTGGATGGGGTTTTTTGTCACTCGTCTTCCATTATTGCTTTGTTCTAGCATTAAATGGCTCTGTTTAATTTTGCTTTCCATTTTTGGGACATGGTGGCAGGCACTTTTCTTCTTCTCTTAAGTTTTGATATGATTACATCCTTTGCTGCTCAGAAAGAACTCTAGGGATGATGACCTCAGTAGGCAATCCCTACAGCCGTTCTATTTGACTTCCTTACAGTAGAGATGATTACTGCTTGTTTCAGTGCTATTCAGAGGTCTTTTGCTTATCTTTCTTTTCAAGAACAGCTAGATCTTGGAGGTGGAAGAGCAGGGACATTTGAACTAAAGCACATGTCTTGCAGAGTCAGGCAAGAATGGGGAGGGATGCTCAGGCATAGGTATCTGCAGGAAGGTGCACTTGCCTTTATGTGGCAGTTCATGCTTGAGTTTCACATTACAGGAAGCTGAACTGTCTTCTGTCAGGACTGGACCACCCTTCCTGGAAGATGTAGGTTGAAGTGACAGAATATAGGAGGCAACACCATCTCACTTGGAGCTAGGGATACTCATTCAGCATCCCAGTTGAGGTACTGGGGCCAAACAGTCCTTGAAAGCGTTGACTTGGAAATAGAGATAGTACAAGGGTTTTTTTTTTCAAATAGTTGTTTGGCTCTGTATGCCTTGTGTGCATACTGTATTGCTCTACTTTTCTGTGTGCTCTTCTTTCCTGTGCAGGAGTGGCAGCCAAGCTTTTCAGTGATGCCATTTAGTTTGGTTCTTAAGATTACAATCTTACTGTGTATGGAATAACTCTGCAGACACCCTGCATGATGTTTGCTTGGAAAGTGCATAAGGCTAAGGGCAGAGGGTAACTGCTCTATGAATTCTGACTATAGCAGTGTGGTTTGACTTCCATACTTTATTTCTTTAAGCACAAGAGCTCTTTCATTGCTGCTAGCTTGTTCACATGACCTTGATGCCTCCTGAGCACCACAAGTCCCAAGAACCATTTATAGCCTGGAATGTATCATCTGCTCATGACTCATCAGGTTGTAAGCGCCAGTACTGCTAGAGATAGATAGCTGGTATAATTCAGTTTCTGAACAAACAGTGGCTCTTCTGTATGGAAGCTGGGGACAGGATCTCACTGAACGCTAAGGAGAAGGAGTTCTCTTTAGTTTTTTCAAAAGGTAGTACTTGACATCCTGTCACAGATGAAATATATCTTCCAAGGCAGGAGTAGCCCTTAGGAAGCAGCAGTCATAATTTGCTGTTTTAATTTGGGCTTCTGGCACCTCTTGCCAGACAGTACACATGCTGGTGTGAAGAATGCACAGAACCCTGGCTTCTCTAGGGTTGCTTTTGTCTACTTGTTGATATGGCAAGTACCTTTATCAGAGAAACAGGGTGAGTACAAAGCTGTGGATCCTGTCAACAGGTTGCTGTTTAAAATTGAGCTAGTCTGAAACTGTTTCCATATACTTGAAAGTACGGGCACCTGAAGATTGGAGAGATCTCTGTCTTCAAGATTGAAAGATGACATAGGGAGTCTTTAGACTTGAGAGAATCTGAAAAGAGGTACTACAGAAATTATGGGGAGATGGATCTTTCATTTTTGAGCATAGAAAAATGTGATCATGTTTGTTCAACAGCACAAGTGATTACACCTAGCATATTGGGAACATGTGGAGTCCAAAAGAAGCAGGGCAAGAAGAAATACCAAGCAAGTGAACCAGCTCTGGCAGGTTACAGCAGGTTAGAACTGCCATAAAGAGATGGATATTAAGGAAAGATTGCCAGCGAATGCAAAAGAGTTTGTAACTGTGATGGCTGTGGCCATTACCTGGAAGACCCTGAGTGTTTAGATGCAGAGTAGCTTCTGCTCTGAGCAGCAGTTGTGTTGTGCTGGATTTGATGTCATGCCCTTAGGAATGTTGTCTGATCAAAAGTATTGCATACCTAACTTGCCAGCAGTTCAGGGGGTTTGTATTCCAGGGGAAAGCTGGTTGTACCCTGAAGACGTGTCCTCTATACTGGCAACAGTAATGTGGTTTTGTGTCTTTGTATGTCTAGTTGAGAGTGAGGCTAAGCACTTGCTAAGGCCATGCTTAAGAGCTGCCCTTGATTTCAAATGATAAATATCTTGTCACCTCTTTAATAGTATTTGAGCATAACTAATTGAATGGACTTGACAAGCAAAGTAGATAGAAAAAATGTAACTGTGCCCTTGCTGCCAAGTTAAGGGAGCTCCTACACAGAGAAATACCTAAAATGAGGAAGGTTGAAAAATGCAGATGTTGGTTAACAATGAAATCTAAAAAGCATGCATGGGGAAGAAAGCTGTGAACAGAAAATCTGTAACAGTGCATAGAAGGAACCTTCCTGAATGTTTGTTTGCTAATTCCTTCAAAAGCATGAAAATATTCTTGCATGTGAACAGCATTAGGGTTGTCCACCCTGCAGAGGGACACATGCATGCACCTGACTTGGGAAGGGGGTAGGCTGTTTTATTCTGAGCAAGGTGTTTTGATGAAGAACTGGAGTTTTGGTTGTGCTATGAGGTAAGATTGTCAGCTCCCCCACCTCTTTTGCAAGGGGTTCTGTGGCATAGGGTGGGTAAACAAAATCTTGGGCTGAAGCTCCATAGCTGCTGTAACTCCATACTGCATGCATGTGAGCTGCCTTGGAGCAAAATTATTTAAACTTGCATACATCTGCTTGTGTACTATGTGGTCTTCTCTGCTTTCTTGATTCCCAGATTAAGGCAACTCTAGCATTTGATAGTGCTGGCTGGGCTTCTGGGGCACAAGTGCCCAGTAATACATTGTGAACCCTGTGTTAAGTAGTTTTGAGGACTTCATACAGTAAAAAGTAAAGCCGAAGTTCTCATATGTGTTAGGTATACTGGTCATCTTCTAAGTAGCATCTGCAGAAATGTATTTTTTCTACAAATAGATGCGAAGCCCCTAATTGCTACTACTAAGTATGAGCAAGACTTCAGAAGTTTGTGGTGCTTGACCATGGGATGTGATGGAATCTGTTAGTGACTTTGTGTGACAGCATTACAGACTGAAAGCAGGTAGATATTTCTAGAGAAAACTTGGCAGCCATTTGCTTTTTGATTTCTTAAGAGGGCTTTGGGAAGAGTGTGAGAAAGTTTCTGAACTCTTTCAGGCTGCCCTTACTTTAATGCTGTTCTTTCAGTCTAAAATTAATTTATAAGCTATATTGGGATGCTAGAATATGTTTGAGATAGAGGATCGCTCCTCTTCGGATGAGTTACTGTTGTGATTTTGCCTGGGCTATTGATGGAATGGATTTTGGTCATCTCTTGGACATGACCTGTAGCAACATAAATGTCAGAACTAAAAGCTTTCATACTTCCCATTGTGCACTGGAGGGGGAGACTGTGAAGGAAGATACTGCCATGCCACTCTCCAGATTGAGCCAAACTTACCGCCTTTATAATACACTTCTACACAGGCAAACTGGGTTTAAAAAAAAAAAAGTGGTAGCACCTGTATTAACTGTATAATATCTTACAGGTGGAAACCAGCGTGAACTTGCCCGCCAAAAGAACCTGAAAAAGACTCAGGAGATCCACAAAGGGAAAAGGAAAGAAGATAGCTTGTCTGCTTCTCAGAGAAAACAGAGGTAAGACCTAGTAAAGTTGACTGAAATGGCTGGGCAAAATAGGAGGGGGAAATGGGTCAGAAAGAATCCACTGTCATAGCTGAAACAGCATTTAAGTACTTTGCTTTGATTGACAGTCCATTCACATGCCAGAGCATAAACTATGGATGTATGTTTTACTATATCTGCTGTTAAAGAGACATACTTTTCATAAGACCCATAAAGCTTTTATTTCTTTTGAGCAGCTTTTTGTTTGGAACAAACAGGAAATGATTGTGTAGTACTTTCTTGAAGATGTTTGATCTATTGTGTCCTAAAACTAAAATAATTATGTAAGGTCTACTAATGAAGTAACTTGTTTACCTCAAGGGGTACTGTACTGAAAAAAAAGGGTAATAGAAACAGTATGCTCATGGCTAACTTAAAAAGTTGTATATGAATCTTTCCCCTTGAAATGGGGGTTGGTAAAGGGCAAAAACAAGCAGGAGGAGACCCTACTTAGAAAAACAGTGAGCCGGTGTCTGAAATCCTACTTTTTTTTTCTTTTCTTTACAGAGACTCTGAAATTATGCAGCAAAAACAAAAAGCAGCTAATGAAAGGAAGTCTATGCAGACAGGAGCAAAATGAGCTGTCTGTATGGCAAAAATAAGAATGCACCAATGAAGCAGAAGGGCCTAGAAGATAATTTGTAGAAGTGTCTGGCTATTAAATGATTAAATGTCTGTATTGCAGAGCTCTTCAGCTAGCATTAGTTTTTTCTGTTTAGTATTTTCTGGTTAATGTAGGCTTAATTGTCTGGTGTGCTATTTCAAAACTGACTACACTGTTCTGCGTGTATATGAAAAGTACAAGTGACAGCTCTACTGCAGCTCTTGCTGCATTTGTTGGTTTTAACTTAGTGGTTCCAGTAACAATGAATTTCTGAATCTACAGTTAGACCAGATTTTCTTGTCTTAATTATTGAAGTACAGCTTCATTGAGAATGGAACATACTTGTAAAATGTGCTTAATCTTACAGAGGTCTAAACTGTAGATCTTGTTAAATTATTTTTATAATAAAATGTTGCATGAAATACTGCCTAATGTGAAATGGTTATGCTTGATCATCAGTTGATTTCCAACAAGTTACCAAGAGCACAAATGGAGAAATGCAGTGCAATACAAGTATAAATAAAACTTTAAATGCCTATTACAAGCAATGGAAGTGGTAAGTCAGCACTATAGAAAGATGCCTGTCAAAGCTGCAGACTTCATTGGTCCATGTCACTGGTGGTGAATCTGCTGCTGATACTAACTTCAGAGAAGCTGCAGGCTTGAAGTTAATGAGTTGCAGGTGTTGAAATTGCATTGTCCCTAAAATGCGTAAACTAGCCTCAAGAATAAGAACTTTGGGTGAGAAAACACAGGGGTCACTTACAGGCATGGCTCAGTGTGCATGCAGTGACTGAGGTAGAGCTGCTTCTCCGGAGGAGAGCATCTGGGGTCTTTGCTTGAGCTGGACTGGAGCACAGTCGATGTTAACAGGCCCCCGGGGAACCTGAAGGAGAGCGCGGCTGGCTGGGCAACCTAACACCTGCACTTGGCCATGAGCTGAGCAAGTGTTTTTGCTGGCGCTCGGCCGGCGCGCTGCCAGGCCCGCGCGGCAACGCTTCGGTCGAACACGGCGATCCACCCGGCCGAGGGATGTCTGCCGCGGCCGAGGGCGTGCGGGAGGGTCCCTGACGCCGCGGGGCGGTGGCGCGGCGCGCCGGAAGTGACGATTCGGCGCGTGCGCAGATGGCGTGAGCGCGGGGCAGCGGCCGGCCATGGCGGGGCAGGTGGTGTACCGGCGTGGGACCGGGCAGGTGGGCGCCGGCCGGGGCCGGGGCGGGGGCAGGGACAGCGGCAGCGGGGCTTTGGGAGCGGCGGTAAAGCGGTCTGTGGCCTCTGCAGAGCGACGACTCGGATGTGTGGGACGACACGGCCCTCATCAAGGCGTACGACAAGGCGGTGGCCTCCTTCAGGGTAAGGGGCGGCCCGCGCGAGGCTGGGGCCTGGGCTGGCGCCGCTGGGTTGCCTTTCATTGCTTCCCTCCTCTCTCTTCCCGAAGAACGCTTTAAAGAATGGTGAGTGTTCGGAGCCTTCGGACAAGCAGGAGCAGCGCCTGAGGATGAAAAGAAAAAACAATAAAAAGAACAGGAATAGGAAGAAGAGCAACGCAGTGCCTTGGAAACAGGTCACCTCACCTGTAGACGCTAGCAATGTTTGTATTGCGTGTTGTACTTCTCTGTGGTACTCAAAAGCAGCTTTTTAATCACCTTGAGAGTAACGTTCTGGGGTGGTGGTGGTGGTAATCTTATTAACCTTATTTATAGTTTACATTTAGCGATTTTGCTAAATACAACAGAAAAACTTCTGGGGGTGGTGGTGCAGGGGAAGTAGTCGTTCTTGTGGTTGGGGAAAAAATGCCGTTTAGAAAAAGGCATCTTTCTCTCTGATCACTGGTGTCACTATTTACTTACCTCTTCTGTTGCAGTGGAAAGTTGGTGACAGCTGCAATGCTGTTTGGTCTGAGGATGGTAATGTGTACCTAGCAACTATTGCCTCCATCAATCAGAAGAGAGGCACATGTGTTGTTACTTACACGGGATACGGAAATCAGGAGGAGCAGAACCTGTCTGATCTACTTCCTCCAGCCAGTGATGAAACAGTAAATGGGATGGGGAATTTTGGGGAGGTGAGGGACACTTTTTCGTTTGTCTGAAAAGGAAAGTGGGAGAATCAACTTTTCCAGTATTTCTGGTACCACTGTGTTGTTCAGAGTGAGAATCGATACCCGATTCCATTGTGAAAGGACACAATCTGATGAAGGGAATGAAAGAGTCCCCTTGCTTCTGGAACTCTGAATGGAAAAAAGGGAGGGGACAACAAGAAATTCACGAGTGAGAGATAACATAGCTAAAATGGTGAGCAGTTAAGATTATGAGGTTATAAGATCTTTCCTCAGTAGAAGTGGGTTATCTAGAGAGAGGGAAGGATGTGGGTGGGGTTTTCCAGGCTTTTTCAGACTAAAATTGCATGCTGTAAACCCTTGTTTAGGGCGTCCCATAAAAATGCCTGTGTCTTCTAGAATGAAAATGAAACACCATATTCAACAGATGAAAGTGAAAAATCTTCTCAGTTACCTCGAATCAAAAACAACTGCACAAAAGCAAGATTCTCCCCTCAAAATTTTCATTTTCTCTCACCACCATCAACCCCAGGCCTGGGAAGGGTAAGCTCAGCCTTATCTGAAATAATTCATATACTGTTGTTAGGCCTGATGTTATTATAAATTCTGAGACAATAGGATGATACTTAATCATTGTCTAGAAAGCAAATAACAGCATTTTGAGAGTGAACATACAAATACACATGTTGGAAGTTGTTGGTATGTCATTTTAGAATAATCTGGTCACAGGTTACTATGTGTAGCCCTTTTGCAGTGCTAGCTAGTGAGGAAAGCCTTTTCTGTAGCCAACACTTAACTTTGCAATTGCCTTGTAACTTAAAAGAAGAGTGGTGGTCTCTGGACTGTGATAGTGCTGTTAATGATAGCACTGTTGATGTTTTAAGATTTTCTAGCTTTTTTATTTTCTAGCACTTTTTCTAGCTAAGATATATTTCACTGCCCAGGACACTGAAGGCAACAAAAGTGATGTCCAGATGTCATGGAAGCTCTCAGCTGTAGCTTCTCCGTGGAATTATGAGGGCTGGGGTATTGATACACTCTTCTGTTTTCCTGGTTTGTAGGCATCTAAATGATAGTGCGGTTGAATGCACCATTATGTTTTCTAAATCTTACTGTTTGTGCAATATTTCTTTATAAGGTTTTCTTTTGTCTTTTTTTCTCTCTTATCAAAAGATTTGTATCTTTTTAAAGACACGTAAAGATCTAAAGACATTTGCAAGCATAATGGAATTTAGTCAGCATGTGCCCCCAGCCACACAGGAGCAGAGCAATTACCCGTTTGCCTTTGGGAAATATTAGATACATTTCTTCATGTGAGAGTACAACCACTGACTTCTGTTTAGGAAAAACTTTTTTAAATGCTTGTATTAGCTGGAACCCTGTTTCAGCACTGTTTACCTCAGTGACACACTTAATGTAACTTTTATTTTTCTGGCCGTGAAATGCTCCACAGAAATAGCTACTGTGTGTTATTGCAGTCTCATTAAATTTGCTGGGTTGTATTGTCCTTAGTTTAAGGTATGTGAATTGCTTCAAATCTCTTAAAATCCTAATGCCTGAAATTTCTTTTTAATTTGCACTATTCAATTTTTTTCAATGTAGCCTGGATCAAAATTCAAGGCACTTCCATCATTGTTATCTTGCTGGCCCCCACCCTTACCAGTAGGACCACCAGTAAGTGACAGGAGAATGAGGAAGAAAGTGTCAGAGATGAGTATTGGTGATCTCAATTTTTCTGAATAAATGTGCTCACTGCTTGTGTTTTTAGAACTCATTTCTGTGTTAAAGTCTGTGTTTTCCGGGTATTTGATAATACATTCAGTTACAAATATTAAAATAATCTAATGCACAAGGTCAGGTCTGCACTCATTTTTGTGACAGTGAAGCTGTTGGTAAGAATACCAGGAGAAAAATTAATTTCAAGAAACCTCACCTTACATTTAAATAACAGCATTCCACTGATGCAGATCAGTATTTTCCCCTAATAAAAGTTTTTTGTGTACAGTCAAGCTACTGGAATTCTGTTTCTCCCAAGCTTTGGAAATTAGATTTTTTTCAGAAAATGCCATCTTATTTGACACCTTTTCAGAGAATGCATTGAAGATATGTTCCTATTTTTCAGTTTTACATTTTGATCTTTTAGAATTGGTTGCTATCTAATCTGGGGTATACCCTGTTGAAAGAGACATTTCCTTTGTCGTTTCTTAGTTGATTCCTCCTCCACCACCTATGACACCAGACTCTTCTGAGGATGATGAAGCATTGGGGAGCATGTTGATAGCCTGGTACATGAGTGGTTATCACACTGGGTATTATCTGGTATGTGCAACTGTTTTCTTGAAGTGTCTTTTTAAGTTTTGCTTTTGTGTTGTTGGTGCTGTTTTCTGCAAGACGTTAGACAGGGAGGGCTGCTTTTTAGATCTTTTGTTCTAATTTATGATAGTGAAATTTAAGGGTATTTTGTATAAGTGTTCTTGTCCTTAAGTAGGAGTCACATGAGCCAGCACATATGTATAGTCAATGTTTAGTTTTTTGTTCCACTGGAGAGGTCCCATGAGGTGCTTTTATAGCCAGTGCTTTATAGTTATTCTGAAACAACCAGTTTTGTCTTTGTAGACAGGTGGAATAAATCTGATTATGTTTATTATTCAGTAGTCTTTTATGTATTCGAGTATGAGTGCTAGTGTCAGTTTAGGATCAGATTTGGCATTTTTGCAGAGACCATTCATTAGTAACTGTTCCAGGTGATTGTGGAGGTCCAGCAGGAGTTATCAGCGTAGTTGTGAAAAATCTGTGATGTGGAGTATTGATTTGAAGAAAGAAAATTACAAGAGGAATTAAACTCTTTACATCAGGGAGGTTTTTGCCATAGGGTGTTTTCAAAAGACTAGTTTTGGATTTTTTTATTTCAGATTATATATGATTGTGGATTGCTTTAATTTGCTTCTAATTGAACAGGAAGCTTATATTTGAAATTATTCTGTAGAGCCACAGATTATAAAGAAGACGTGTAGTTGGCTTTGTCCTTTTTAAACTGCTTATTCTGATTTCCCCAAAGAGCTATTAAAAGCTATTCTTGATTTGTAAAAGACTAAAAAAAAGGTTTTTGTTCTGCAATTAAACTTTTTATTTCCATGGTAGTAAAAACAAGATTTTACTAAATTCTGTCCTGTAGGGTTTAAAACAAAGTCGAATGGAAGCAGCACTGGAGAGACAAACACATGCAAAATAATTGAATATCCATCATTGCTTTGAGGGATTGTGAGTATCATAATTTTGTATTAAATGAAGATACAGCGTTGCTTGACAAATTTGAAACTACAATTCATTGTACAAGCTCTCAACAAGTTCTGAATTCTGTGCAAAAGCTGTGAGCTTCAGGACTTCCACCTGCTCTAACGGCTGTCTACAAACACCACTTCTGCCAGTATTAATCCTTTCTTTGCTTAGCAGCCATGGAATAGTTTTTCTTGGCTAGAAGGAAGGAGAGTATTTTATTGCTGTGGTGAAAGGTTTAGATACAGCATTTCTCTACATCAGGATTAACAGCGCAGCTTACTTGAATTATTAGAGAGTTAACCTTATTTGTTTATGGGCTAGTTTGAAAAGAAAAGATTAAGTGAAATGCAGTTTTTTTCATATGTGTACACATCTTCAGAAGCAACTGCATCTTTATACGGATGGGATAGCAGGATGCGCACCTAAACTTTGTTTTCAGGACAAGATGAACATTTCAGTTTTATGTTGTGGAGCAATTCTGTCTTCATTACTTCAGTGCCTGTAATTTTATTTTAAATCCTTTGTTTACAATTCTCCAGTGTATTTTTCAGTTCCTTACAGAACTAAACTACGTTCTTTTGGGGACTTCTTTTTCTGATTTTCTGTGACATGTAATTTCTGTGCAGCTGAGTAAATTCTTGTTTGTTTAAAAACAAAAAGCTCTTGTATACTAATTTTTGCTTCTTTTTTAAAGCCAGGTACAAATCTTTCCCACTGAGAGGTGTATATCACACACTGATGGTAGATGGTGAAGATCATTATGAAGACAATGAATTCTGACATTTTCTTAAACATTGACTTGTCCTTGATAACAAAAACCCAACTTGAGACTAGTAACTATATGTGTATTGAAATGAGCTATTTCTTGAAGACCTCTAGTCAAATGTATTTAGAAAGCAATGCAGCAATAAAATATTTTTCAATTCCCTGCAGCAATTCTAAGTCTTCTTACCTCATGATAGATTTAAGTCTTTAACCCCACATGGGAGATTTAATTTATCTCTCATTTTATCACCTCTTGTATTCCCTCTGACTTTTTGTCCGAATGACACCACCAGAACAAGCAATTACAATGTACTCTTTTAATAGAGCTATGGCAGCAATGCATGTTACAGTGGTCACTGGTGGCGATGGCCTGGGAAACAGTACGGCATCGTATTAAGAGATATGTTGTGGGTCTGATTAGAATCCTGAATATGACAGCTGGATTCAGAAAGGCTCATTTTTTGTTTATGGTAATAAAGATTTACTTTCCAAACTTGGAATTTTAGGGTTGTGGTTTATTTTGGGGCGGTTCTTATTTTTAGCTTCTGTAGATACCTGTCTGTTGGATGAATGGCTGAAAAAGGTTTGCTGTGGACTTATTTCTGAGTACCATTACTAAAATCAGAAAAAAACAGGCTGGAAAGGTAATGCCAAGTGTGGTCTTAGATTTCAGCTCTTACAGTCTTAACTCTTGTAGAGCAGAGGCTGCAGCTACAAAACTAAACAGTAATTTAGTCCATGCCAGTTGTTTGCTTTTCAGGGAAACGAGCTAAATACAGGCCTCAACTTGGCTGCACTCACTTTCTTTTCCTACTGTGGTCAAGTGTCAGAAACTCACTTTTCTCACAAATAATTGAGCAAAAAGACAAAGAGATAATCTTAACTTCCCTAAGCCACTTTGAAAGCTTTTTCTTAATTGTCTACCTGAAGTAAATTAAGATTGCTTACAGTGATACAAAGCTGCTAAATTTGCTGAAGAGCCACTGTTCATTGCTTAAGAGACACAGCTGCCATCTGCCCCAGTCCCCTAGTCCTGTGTTAGTATCTGGCACTATGTTACAAAAAGTGGCCTTTATCAGTTCGTAACACCACTAAAATGTAGCATATAATACTATTTTTAGTGCAGTCCTGCTCATAAAGGGGTTTTATTACTTTTATAAGTGATTTCATTGCAAGCCAAACAACAGAATAGAAACAATTTATTTTAAGTAGGTTTCAAATAAAATTTTACATTTTTCTTTAGAAGATACCAGTTGGGTACAACTTGTAACTATTTGGAAAGCAAGTCAGGTTTTCAGAGTTACGTTAGTCCTGTCTTCTATTTCTTGATTATATATTATACATTAATATAACCGTGCTGTAGGAGAGACTGGCATGTTCCATCCTGATGAAAATGTTACAATATATGTTTATGCGCAATGCAGGTGTGTAATTCATAATACAAGAAGAAAGGGAAAAAAACCCCAACCAACAAACCCTAACACTTTCAAACTTTTCTAGTCTTGAAAAATTGGTTGAAGTGGCAAGACCCTTGCCAAGATAATTTTAAACTCCTAGACTGGGGGTGTTGCTCCTTCATGATATCAGACACTAAGATCTTCTGCATCAAGCAGGAGACACACCATTACTATTGTCAGAAAACCAGGCAATTGAGAAACACACTGGACAAAAGGGCATCACTGCTGATCCAATGGCTTTGATCTGATTTGTGAACATATGTTCTTTCAAAGCAGGCATGTTATTAAGTGTCCTAAAGAAGTTTTTCCAGCCAGTTCCTGCAATGTAATTAATAGTGAGAGCTTTTCAAGCTTCAGGAAACCTCCACAGTCTGCAAACTTTGCTGCAAAAATAAGACATGAGGAAAGATTTGTAAAGATGCTCCAAACCCATACGAGACATGAACAAAAATACAGTGAAGCTGACATACCATACATTTAAAAAAAAAAATTATTTAGAACTTTGAACTCATTTAAGCATTTTGGTAACTCAGACTGAGAAGACTGATAAAAGAGGGTACTTTAGCAAGCACATTAATGGGTAGTAGAGTAAGATACCACTGTGTTTACAATTCTGAATACTACGCCTACAGACCAAAACAAATACAATGCCAGTTTACACAACCACTGTAGGTCAGACACCAGATCAGCTTTGCACAGATGTAAGATACTGAGTTTAACAATCTCTTCGTGATTCTGTACCATCCCATATGCTCTTCAGTGTTGCCTTATGGTCAGCCTACTTACAAGATGGGACTCTTGTCATCAAGTCACTATATATACTAAAATGTATGTCAAAAATAAAGGAAAATGATATGACAGACATATACATGTGAAGTAGTATAAAAAAAAATTATAAATAAACCAGCAAAAGCATTGCACAGCAGGAAATTGTCTTAAGATAACATCACTCATTCAGGGAAGCGTTTTGCACATTCTTCCATAGGATCTTCACCTTCTTTCCATTCCTGTAAGCAACCTGCACAGCTGAAGCACTGTACCCTATCATGTTCTCCTGCAAGCAAGAAATTATGCATCTCAAAAATGGTCATGTACATAATTTTCTTTCCCTTAATGACATGCCAGCTGCATAAAAACTGCAACAATGCAGTTTCTTCATGAGTTTACTTTGGTGGCCTCTGTCTGTTGCTGGAATTACATGCTTACTAAATCAAAGAAAACAAAATGCCACAGAATTGAGATATGTGCTATTATTGTCCTTTTAGTAACACCAGATGAATATACAAATTGTCACCAAACAAATGGTTTCTCCTTTCTAAAAACATACCCTCCTTCCAACTCTTTGCTCTGGCTTTCACATCAGACAGGGTCATTCCATTTCGATTCCCTCTCCAGCTTTTGCTATCCATTCTGATTTTGCAGCTGCATAACACTCCTGACTGAAAGATAAAGCTAAAGCAAGATTTTGATTAGATACCAGGACTACCTTGAACCTCTGTCCCACCTGCATGGGTTAGAGTGGATCTTTTGCTTGCCTTGTGTTTATAGAGCTAACAAACATGTTTCAAACATGTATAGAAGAACCTGGTTTTCACAAGAGCAGTGGCTTCCACATGGGATTCTGCTGGCTGAGTATTAAGAGTCTAGCCAAACTTCATCCTCAAATATGTTCAAGATGAGATCATTTTTGCAACCAAAGATACTTGATTAGCTAGGAAAGCTTTAGCCTGCCATCAGGTTCTGCAAAGCAGGGACAGATTTAGATTGTGAATTCCTCAGGTAAAGCAAAGCAGAAACACTACTACAGAACCATATCTTTCAGAGAATTATAAATATATTATTGATTTATAGTACCAATGAAAATCTGGTTTTCTTTCAAAGCCTTTAGGTTTCACTGATTTTTCACCTCTCTTACACAGGCAAATACAAGTGAGATAGATTTACTTAAGCAGTACATTTTATAATTATCTCCTATAAAGAAGAAATGTTAACTTGTGCTAAAAAATTGAGAAATACAGAACCAACAAGCTTTTCTGTAATCTTGCTTAAAGAAAAAAAGTGCAACAGTCTGGAGTGGCTTTCATTTTTAAGGTTGATATACAATAGAAATATGAAGACAGTATTTTCTACTGAAAAGCTAACAGTCAGGCTAGTCTGGGTTTTCACCTGTTGCAGTAGGTAAATTCTCCTTGATAAAGGAAGCTGTGAAATGCCTCTCCTAAGCAGAAAATTAAAAATTAATACTTCTGTGTTCTATTTTTATTTCAATCTTCAGCTAAATGAAAGAAATAACTATAATATATAAGCAGGGCTAGTACTAAGTATCAACTTTTGTAAATACTTCGAAAGAATTCTCTGAAACAGAATTGACTAGTGACAGGTTACTATTAATGAGAAGAAATGGCTCTTCGCAGACAGTAGCGGTTCTAAAGGAAGATAGCGCTGATGCTCTTAAGATACCTAATAGGGCGTTTTCCAAGCAGGATTTGCAGTCCTCCCATCTTACATCAACTAATGGCTTTAGCGTCCAGATTTTTTGAGATTTCTGAGCCCCGAAAAGCCCATAGGAGAACTCTAGAAAGTATGTAAAACAATAAATATAGAATACTTATAAGGTTAGGGGTAGCAGACTTACACTTTTCAGTTCTCAAAAATAAAGATTTACTGAAATCAATTGTCTGAATATAACGACCTTGAAGACAAAAATGCGGTGGGGTTGGTTTTTTGGGGTTTTTTTTCTGTTGTTTTGTTTTTGGGTTTTTTTTACTGTCCAACACTGTTGCTGAGGAAAAAAAGAGATATCAGAACAAATCAACCTTTTTGTACATACAGAAATATTTTTAGGACAGTCAGTTGACATACTCAGGAAACCATTTATCATGTTCTTGCCAAGGATCATCACCATCTGTTTCTCTGACAGCTATCACAAAAAACCCCACCATACTCACTTTTCTTTCCTGCATGTAGAGAGTTACAGATCTTTGACATAATTACACATTCGTGTATTTCACTTGTTCACACTATAGCCATGTGACCATGAGTTCACCAGTGTATATCATTGGTCCAAAACTAGTAGCTCAGGGAAGCCTTCTCCTTAGATTATAGCAAATTAAACTAAAAAGGTTTACAGAACTTAGATTTCAATTTCATTTCAGTTGGATCACTCTGGGTCTAAACTTGACTCAAGATACAAAACTGAAAATGTAAGTTAGATCTTTCTATCAAATTAAAACTTCAGAGATACCTGAGAAATTGTATAGGCTTGATGGAATAAACTTGTCTTTTTTGTTGGCTGTTTTTTAAATTTGGCATTTAATTTGGCATTTAATTAGCATTTGGCTAGTCTGTTTATTTGTAAAAGCCAAGCAAATGAGTAATTCTAGTAACCAATGGAATAAGATGGTAGAACTAGAATTTCTGTCCCTAAGTTAACATATTGATAGTCAGCATAAACATGATGGAAGAAAGACAGGTCACTCAAATGCTGTAATGCCAGTACAAAATATTCAGGGAAAACTGAGTACACGGTGGTAGAAGGAAAATGAGTATCAGAACTTCAGGTATCTTAGAACAAAATCAAACTAACAAAAAGCAGAGATTTTCTGCAGAGTGGAATTTCAGGCCTCTATTGGAATAATACAGTTCTTGGTCCATATTACCCAGCTAACCAACCAGGACAACAAAACTGACTACGTAATGCTCAAAGAAATGGGACAGGTACTGTGGCAAGAAACAGAATTGTACCCAGTGACTCCAGTTATCCCCCAAGTTAAATGCACAGATACCACCTTGAAATGCAAAGTAGAGATGACTTAATTTTTTAAGAGGCTATCAGTTGTAATTTCATGGGGCAGCTGGTTAGCCAGTCTACAAGATGATGTAATTGGTATTGAGAAGAGCTCGAAATCTCATAGTGAAGTGTCACTGTGTAACATGATTGTAATTTACTTAGATGCAACATTCCCCACAGAAACAGGGAACCTACTAAGGCTGTGCTAAAACTTAAAAACAGGAACTATGTAAAGGTAAGGAAGCTGAAATGGGTGACTAAATAAAACCAACCAACCAAAAAAAACACCAAACCCAATCGAAAAAACTCCCAACAACTCTCTTCCAGGCATTTGAGAATTTCCTGAAAGATATTTTACTGGAAGTGCAGCACCAGCAAATGCTACCTATTAGAAAAGACTTACGAAAAGTTACAGGAAAGGAGTATGCCCGATAGATAAATCAGATTACAAAAATTAAGAAGATCTAGAACAAAAAGCTGAAACTTTTGAGCAAAGCAAATAGAAGGCTCAAAAGCTCTGGCAGATAAAGTATGAAAATAAAATCAGGCAGGCTGAAAACAAATTTTCCAAGAGTAACAAGCTAAAGCAATCTAAACCTTCCAGACAGCAGGAACAAAAAGCCAGTGAAGGGAGTTTGTAGAGCCAGCTGCTAACCAGGCTGTAAAAGAATGATTCAAAGGGGACAATGCAATTGCAGAGGACTCAAAGTGATGTCCTCTACAATATTTGCATTAAATGTTCACTGCAGAAGAATTCAGGGAGATTACCATTTTCTAAATCAGGGGAAATACACCAGAAGGTGGATCCAAAATCAAAGCAATTATGCAATACATTATGGCTGAGTGGGGAAAACATAATGCTAATCTTTAAAAAGCAATCTGCACCTTTAGGGGAGAGGAAGAGACATCAGATCTGTAAAACTAGCATCTGTTGCAGAAAACTAAGCAGAAAAAAGTGTAATTATGCCATTGTACAAACTATGATTAATCCACATCTTAAACGGTGCATGTGACTGAGCTCCCTTCAGCTCAAAAACCACCGTATTAGACCAGAAAACCATGCAGGGAACAGGAGCAAGGATGATACAAAATGTGGAACACCTTCAGCGTGAGGAATAGTTGAGCTGCCTATGTTCTTCAGCCTGGGAAAGAAAGTGTTTATGGGGCATACAATACATCATAAAATGCTGAGCAGCACAAAACCCCCGATGTTATATCCATTCAAGTATTGTAAGTAGACTCACACTGTATTATAAATCAAATCAGAAATTGTCCAAACATCACTTCCGATTACCTGTAAAGAAAAACCCAGTTCTGGCAAGCAAATCAAGCTTTGTTCCTCTGGCATAGAACGGCCATCCATCGACAGACTGAAGCCTCACATCCTCTGTGCTCTAACTGTTGGCATGCTGGGTTCTTCTCCAACTTCTGAACACGTAAGTCATACTTTGAAATATTACCCACCTCTTTGCCCAGGACAAAGTCAGAAGTGGGAGAAAATTTTTGTGCTGTTTGTATGAGATACACCTAACCTTCATAATAAATAAAACTAATCCACAGCCAAACCACTGGATTTAACAAGGATGCCACAAAACCCAGCAGCTACCATTTCGGTCAAAGACCATGATGAATGAGATATGTAGGACAAGAAGGACTTTAATCTATCGTGTTCATTTCTCATGGTAGGGTTGTAACTCTTCTGCAGCTGCTCACGGACTTCTTGGAATTCTGCCTCCATGTCTTTGGCAAACTTGCAGAACTTAAAGGCTACCTGTGGGAAACAAGCTTGGAATGCAGAAGGATTCAGGTCATGTTTCATCATTCGTCTCCACAGCAGGGTCCTCTTTGGCAGACATTCTGTGAAAGAACAAAGACAACTATCAAATTATATTACCTGCAGTTTTTAGACAACAGTCATCACCCCTGCTACCTTAATAATGTGGTTTCTACAGGTTATTAACATTTGATTTCACCTTACTAAGAAGAGATAAGGTAACTGTAAAGTTGGTATAAACAGGTGTATTATTAAAGCTGATCAGCTAAATTGAGACTTCCGCAAACTGTGATTGACCACTGCCCTTACAACAACAATAGCAAGTATCCAGAAGACTTTACAGTCAGAATGGAGGGAAAGAAGAGACATAAACAGGTGAGATTTGTGAGCAGGATGACACAGGTGACTGGCAGATCTTAAGAGATTCATCCCGTAGCTTAAAAACCTAGAAAGACCTCAGTAAACCAGTATGCCTCTAATTTCTCAATTCTTCCATCTCAAAGTCATGACTGAATGTTGCTAGCACATTTTTAATTTCTCCTTATTTAGGAGAAAAACAAGCGGGAAAATGTACAATGCCAATGGAAGTAGAAGTAAGAAACAGAAAAAAAACCAAAGCAAGATGTTTTATTACAGTATTTTAAAATGTCCACTGTTTTCAATATAGGTAGTGACTAGCAGGATTTGCATAATCTTTCTGTAAGGAAAAGGAACTGGGATTTCATCATCACAACATGAAATTAATTTGGCAGTGAAATTTATTGCCAAACTCATTGTCAACACTTCTCTCTGATAAAGTGGTTTTATTAAATGTTTGGTATTTAGACTAGTCTTTTAAATATAGTTTATCTTGTAGAAGTAATAACTTTTTGTTGTTATTAGTACTCTGGTAAGACAACCATAGGAAATATTTTGCTATGTGATGGTTCAGAACGCAGCAAACCTGTCTACAGTTCAGCTCCATATAGTCAAATTCTGCTCCCCTCGCTTTCAAACAGCTTTGCTTTGTTTCCCAAAGTAATTGAGGGATCTTAAAGAGATTTACATTTACTAAACAAATTAATCCTTAAGAAAGTAATTCCAAATCCAGAATCTTCAACCTGTTGTTTTTACTTTTTCACTGGCTACAAAAATCACATTCCCCTCTAACAGGTAAATGTGCACTCAGCAATTTAAGTGTTCTCAAATCCCAAGGCAAAAAGTGCTACAAAAGCTGTAAAAGTCTTCAGGTTCTATATTCTGAAAAACTACCATCATGAATTGCACTATGGGCACCACATTTATTTTTCCTGAATATGGAAATGTGACTCTAATTCAAACTTGATGACCTTTAAAGTAAAAATTAATCTACTCCTGTTGCTTCAGCCAGGAGTCTGCACAATCCAGCAATGCATCAGTTAGTACTTTAGGGCATTTTTTCACCCGTAAGCTACATCACAACAGTCTAGAAATAGAACTGTTCCTAATATTGCATGAGATACACAAGGATGCCATAAAAGCTCTTCAGGACTTGCAGTTGTTATGCAAGACTAAAACCAGACATGCCTTTTACTCTGATTTTAATTAACATACTCTCAGCACTTTCAGTCTTGGAAATCAGTTAGGACCATTAACACAGACAGTAATTTTTATTCCTGCAAGGAATAAAGAAATACATATTTCCTTTTTAATAAATTTATAGATTTATTTTATAAACATTAATTTAATCAATCTAATACTTTATATATAAAAATATACAAAGAAATAAAGAAAGTGGAAGGAAAGCAAGGGCACTCACCTTTCTGAAATCTTCACTCTGCAAGGCAGTGCGCTCTCTAGACTTACTGTGCCTTTTGGCATCAAAGTTCTTGCCACAGCTGTGTCCTCAACCCACCACAGGATGTTTTTGTCTCTTTTCTCAACACTTCAGATCCACACTGTATTATGCAGTATTTTCAGGAAGTGTAAGAACTTCTAACAGGCCTGCTAATAACCTCTCTGATTGACTAATCTGGTAGCAGATACAGTAAATGACAAAATACAAGAATTAAGCAGGTTGTAGATTCCCACAAGCAAAGGAGACTTGAGATCCAGTGAATCCCAGTCGAAGAGTGCAGAGGAAGGAAGCATTTCCTCCATGCTGCTTTAAAAACAAAGGCCACAGCTTCTGTGTTCTTTGCATATCAGAAAAATGCTACCCCAATAGCCATTTTTCAGGACCTAGTTAGAACTGCTCTTCCTATCCAGTGAGAAGGATGTGAAAGTAGAAAGCTGAATTATTACCCAGACTGCCAGCAGACGATTGAGGTATATGGCCACAACTTCTATACAGCTTCTATTTATTTTGGTACCTAGCAAGAGGAAGAGCTAGAACAGATTGAAACTGATTTGACAGACCTGGTTTTCCATTAAGAAATGCCGATTTTCAAGATGGAATTATCAGAAAACATCAACAGTGTCATCAGTATCAGAGTATCTAGAAGCCAGATGCTTAGGGTGTTCCTTTGGCTTGGAATGGTGTACTAAACCATACCAAAAGCCATGAACATGTCCTTTTTCTGCTAGTTTGCAGGACACTTTACAATTACGGGCACTGAAATCACCTGATAGCACAAAGGGTTTATAGGGATGTTTGGCTTGGGACAAAATGAAATACAGATGCCAAAACTAATTTTTCACGTTTACCACATTCTATCCAGACTGCATACATAAATAGTAGAAAAAGCAGAGAAGGAGCTATGTTCACAATTTTAAATTTGCATATTTCAAGGACTTGAAATGAAAACTGCCTGTGAAAACTGAAAAGCAGCATGTATTGTTTATATGTGGTGACTGTGAGAAACAGGGAACAAGCTTAAGATAGGGGTTTGCTCTTTTTGTTTGTTTGCACTTTTAAAATTCAGTGATTAGGTCAGGTTATTGTTGTTCCTAATCTGACAACAAAGCTCACAGTTTTAAAAATTGAGATACATCAGCAACTGAGTAACTCTGGATGTACTACAAATGTCACAAGATGGCTTCAGAAACCCAGTGCGATGTACTGCTCTGGACACGGTACCATCACAACCTCATTTTACTGAGGTCTAGCATGTGACATTCTCACAAGTTCAAACTGCAATCACACTTTGAACAGACACCGTAAAATGGCAGAATGTCTTGCACTTGTCTCAATTTCCATTCCTCAATATTCAGGTCAGGACACATGCCTGCCTTTCTACCCCCATCTCACTGTCTGTTGCTCCGGGGGTTTAGCCAAGGAGAAAATATGACTTGCAATTCTGTCTATTCATTCTAGCCTCAGAATCAAGACACTATCACTGTCTTCAATACTGTGATCATCAAGCAACAGTTTGTATAAACCGAGGTCTTACACCTCGGCAAATGCACTGCCCTTCAGTAACCTTAAACTCCTAAAAGAAAGTGAAACTTAAACACACCTGCAGAAGTAGCAGTTATAGAATTCAGTCAGCTTTGAGTTGTCCCATAAAAACCTAAAATGTGTTTTCAGCACATTTGTAATAGCTGTATTTGAGTTGCTTTACTGAAGGCCAAGGTGAATCACCACAATACTTGACATTAATATTTCAAATGTCCCCTGACTAATTGCTCAACATCTTTGTTAAATTCTTACAAAAACTATTTTGATCTACAGAACTCCACCATTCATCAAAAACACATGCTTATAACAATCGATACATATTTTCAGGGCTTATTTTTTTCACAAATATTGAAAAAAAGATGAACCACCACGTTATCACAGAAACCAGTTTTATCACTTTCACATTTACAAATATATATGGTAGTCACAGTAACAAAGCCAGAGCTTTTCAGACAAGAACAAAGAAAATAAATCAGATACAGATAATTCGAGAATATTAACACTAGCAAAATCATTAATACATTAGATGAAAATTAAAGTTTGTTCCTATGCCAATGTTCATCCTTCTGTTATCATCCAGGTCCTTCTTGTTTTGACTCAGTGAAAGCTATGGCTGAATAAACAGAATAGCTTCATGCAAGATTGATATAGATATGACAGTTCCTAAAAACCAGAGATGATGTCATACAGATATGGGAGCAGGGCGTTCATGAATGCAGCCAGGACAGCAGTGAAGAGAATCATGAACAAACACATCACACTCCACACAAAATGCATTCTGGCACACTTTACATATGTAAACCTGTGTGGGAAAGATAAAAAAAACAAGTCAAATTAGAAAAAAATTGTAATTATCATAGCACCACAGTAGGGCAACAATTGTGTCTTCAAGACAATGTAAGCAGACTATATTGCTAACATCACAGAAACCCAACTGAAATAACATTTCTAATAGCAAGTATGTCCAAAGGGCTGAGCTCAAGTCACTATACATGCTTCCAAATGGCTAAGAGTGGAAGCTTATTTATACAACTCTAGGAAATCCCTTTTATAGACTTTGCAGTCCAAAAGGCATGGACTCTGTAACAGAGAACTCCAGTCAACCATGAGATAAACTTCCACAAATATTTTTCTGTTCTTTAGAAGACCATACTGAAGAATGATCTCCACTTCTAACACCCTTCAATGCAAATTCCAATGCAGTTCAACATACTTACATTTTGATCTTTCATTTCTGTCTGGCAGCCCTGACAATACCTAAAAGCAAAATTGTGTATTTTAACTGAAAAATATAACAAGAGTGTGTAAATTTAAAAAAATCTCATACGTAGTAACAATTTATGGCAATTATTTCAACTATTCAACTAAACACACAGGGTAACTATTAATGGGAAATACAAGTATTTCTTATTGCCTGAGGTGCTGCAAACCACCTGAGCATTCAACAGTGTCTCCAGCAGCAAAGAAGCTGCTGCTGGCTATTCTTCCGTGAAAAAAAAACCCCACAGGGTCCACAAGCACACTCATTATCACAAATATAATTTGCATACCGTTCCCCCTGATACTCTTCCAGAGGAACTTCCTGAAAGGCATCCAAAGGAAACAAGTGATGGTAAGACCGAGCCAGGTGAGGTGCAGACACTAGTGTAAGACCTGCAAAACCAGAAACATCAAATGTATCACAAGAGAGGACTCACTGAAAACCTTTTCTAATACAAAATGGTTCTAATACAACAATGGTTCTGCTGCTTCACATCACCAGTTAAAATGGTGGCCAACTACAAAGGTCTGCTGCAGCCTGCTAAAATACTGCTGAAACCACATCTTAGCCCTGTTTCAGCAAACACAGGTCTGCTAGTTTTGGCTGGGACAGAGTTAATTGTGTTCATAGTAGCTACTACAAGGCTATGTTTTGCTACAAACAGCATTTACAAGACAAGGATGTTTTCCTTCTTGTTGAGCAGCACTTAAACAGAGCCAAGGCCTTTTCTGCTTCTCACCCCACCCCACCACCGAGGAGACTGGAGGTGTACAGGGATCTGGGAGGGGACACAGTGGGACAGCTGACCCCAGCTGACCCAAGGGATACTCCACACCATATGATGTCATGGTCTGCAATAAAAGCTGGGGGAAGAAGGAAGAGGGGTGACATTCACAGTTATGGCATCTGCCTTCTCAATTAACTGTTATCCATGATGGAGCCCTGCTTTCCTGGAGATGGCTGCTGATGGGAAGTAGTGAATTATTCCTTACTTTGCTTGGCTTGTGCACATGACTCTTGCTTTACATATTAAATTGTCTTCATCTAAACCCACAAGTTTTCTCACTTTTACCCTTCCAATTCTCCTCCCCATCCCACCGTGGGGAAATGAGTGAGCAGCTGCATGGTGCTTAGCTGCTGGCTGGAGATAAACCATGACAACAGGTTAGCTGGGGCATGGGCTGGCACAAACTTCTTCATTGTTCATTCACGTACAGTGTATACTTCCGAGCTCTTGTTATGCTGACAGCTGCAGCTGTGGAGAATCTGTTGCTGATATACAGGATTTCTCCAGTTACACTATTACCTTCCTGAAATGAAATTCAAACTGAGACGAAAACCTTGACATGAAACTAACACAGCGTGACCCGTAACTAGAATTAGTTTACTCTTTTGCCAAATACACGCATCTTGAAAATACCTATCATGTTTTAGTCATAAGCCTGTAGAAGCTAACAGGAGGACAGCTTCCACTCACACAATATTAATACTATAAAAAAATGCTAATTCTACCTCCCACCCTCACTAAGGGGCAGAGGTACCATTGGTTGCACATCCTTTAACATATGCAAGACCAAAGGGCTTCCATTTACAATTCTAAAGCCTTCCATGTGTCACAATGCAGCCTGCCCTTGGGTTCAACTTTGAAACCTTTCATCCACATATTCCAGGAGGTGAGAGGGTACTTCTGTCCTTTTACTCCAAACCACTCTCTATCCTCATGGCCTTGCATTGAGGAGTATGAAACACTGGTGTGTCTGTTAAATCAGGATTCTTGAGGTAATTATTACCATTCACATGTGAATCACCCTTCTTCTCCCCTTTGTTTTAGGGCTTTTAGTTTATAACATTATACACTAGTGAATATGATACAGCTTTACTGTTACAGATATAGTTCTGAAAGTCTCTTGTAGAAAGCTGACATCCCAGGACACAGGAGTGCAGGTTTCTTAAAGCAGAGCTGGCTTTCAATTCCTAAGTACAGCTGAATTTTTCTACCCCTTACGTCTCTTATCTCTAGTTCATAATTCGTCTATTCACCTTTTCTTGCTACTCACCACAGATTTTGCATTCCACAGGAAGTTCACAGTATTTGGCTCTGCACTGGGGACAGAAATATCCACCCAGTGTAAGACCTGGCTCACTGTTGTTTTCCAGTTGCCTAGGGCAGAGAGAGACAATTTAATACCCAAGAGATAACAATACCATAATAATACGTAATTACAAATACTACATAGCTCTCACAGCAAATAGTTTCAAATGTTTCAGTAGCTTCCAGGTAACAATTCCACATGTATGGAAGTGTCAGAAAGTAACTGATATGGTCAGTATCAGTAACGACATTTTCCCACAGAAACAGAATGAAGACTGAATTTTCCCACATAAAGGAGTCAATGTATCTTTAAAAAACAAAGTTATGAACGATAACAGTATTTCTACTCACACACACACACACACAAATATTCTTTATGACTTCCAAGATGCACATTAGTGCTTATTCTTTCAAGCAGCGGACACTGTTCCCTTCTGAAAATTCAGACTGCGCTATCATCTCTGAAAACCATGATTCCTTTCATCAAGAGCAGCACTCGTACACTAATCAAATGAAGTCCCTATTTCAAACTTCCCTTTAAGGTCACATTAGTAGACAGATACATACTTTATTCCAGATAATATCCTTCACCCTCATCTTTATCTTTATAGTGATAATAATACTTGAATCAAGAAATGCAAGTGGAACTGGGAGTTACTTTAATACCTTGTAGCTCCCTTGTGTTCTAATCACTGCAGAACTCAACTAAAAGCCACTTATTATCTTCAAAAAAATGTTCATTTTAAAAAGTGTATTTAATAAAGGTTACTATAGCCACACACTGAATGTGTAAATGAAAATACCGATTTCTACTGAGAAGTCACAAGAGGTGACTATTTTTTTCATGTTATTTTACATTTTCACTGACAAAGTTTTCTAAATATGACATATTATTACTGAATTCTGATCAGTTCACTGAATTCTAATCAACTCTACTTACACCATACTAAAGGATGGCTTTGCATCTTGATCTGATAGAGAAGCAATAGTATGCTGAGGAAAACCTAAGGAGAAAAACATCCTGTATTATCAATTTTAAACATGCAAGTAATCTTTCAGCTTCTTACTTCAATGGAGACGTTCAAAGTTTATTCTAAACATTAAGGCCTACCTCTTTTTCCCCCCCCGTGTTTCTTATTACAGGAAAAGTAATACACTCCTAGTAGGTATCAAACTCTTCCTAAAGATCTCTACCTACATCCACCAACAAATCCTTCATTGTACTTCCTCCAACTGAAAAAAAATCTTTTCAGACTTCATATTAACTGAAGCTAACTGGAAACATATTTGTGAAGAACAGCTAAAAAGAAAAAGCTGTGCAATAGCAGAAAAGCAAAAAAAGCACTACACAAATGTTCAGTTGAACAATGGTTTCTAATTAAGGTGAAAATATTTTTATATGCAGACACCAAGCTTATATTCCCCTTCCAAGTGCAGTATATGACAAATGAGACTATACCACTTCACAGAGGCTGCAACAGATAAAATTCTTTTTACCATTTATTTTTTCAGCTCATGTCCAGTGGGCAGTTAATTTTTCTGACTGCTACTCAGACTTTAACAAATCTCTTCAGTTATTTAAATCTATACATAAAAATACATACATTCTTATCTGTGAAAATGGGTGGATGAAAGTGAGAAACCAGTGATCTAATTTGTGGCATTAGAGTTTCTTTTGTGATTTAACTTCAGGTTTAACTCTAGGCTTAAATTTATTGCAAAATACATCAGCAGAAGAAAAGGTACCTAATCCATTTGTTGAAAGAACACCACAACAGTGCTCCTCATGTGCTACACATGGACAAGCAGATAGCAATTAAGGTTATAGCAATTAAGGTTATAATAATTGCTTTCTGCAGGGGAAAAAAAACAGGGAGAAACAAAATAGTTTTTTGTCCTTCATTTCTGAGCATTACATTTATACCAATTACTGTACAAGCAGTATCATTCCACTTTATAGTTTCCAACTGCAGTCAAGTAATTTGTCTTATTTAATTCTTAACTTTACTTTGCAGGAAAAACATCAAGAAAATTGATATCTATTTAGCAAAATGTAAGTTAAAGAAAACCCAATTGTGCAATGTCTTTAATATGCTTCTAATTATTTGTATGGCTTTAACACAGAAGACGCAACGAAAAAGACAAGATGTGCAAATCTTGTGCTAGGAGTTTAACAAAACGGTATCTTACCCATTCGAATAAGGGAGCACTCAGAACTTGAATTGGCAGGTGGAGGACTAACATGATGCATCAGCAGTTCCTTATAATGACTTTCATCTAAAATAACATGGTATGTTCCTGTCACAAAGAAAGAGATGCCTTACTTTCACATTATGAGCAGGTAAGAATACAAACATATTCTCCATATGACAGAAAACAACTTAAGTAATTTAGCCAATCCTGTTCTAAGAGAAGTCCTGTTAATGCTACTGAAAATTACAAGTTAATAACACCAGAATGTAATTAGATATGATAGCCCACAGCATTTTCTCCAACATTACATTGTAGTAATGATATTGTAAGAGTTACCACTGTAGTAATAGATATGAACATGTTAAATTAATTAAGCTCCACATCACATTGCTTTATATATGGAACACTAGGTTTTAAAATATATATATTTCTTCTCTCTAGAGATGCAGCTACTAGCTGATAATAATTTCTCTCAATACTGTGCATTTTGTAGATTACAAACCATTACATCTTCTGCCAGCACAACAGAATATTCATCCTAAAATATCAAAATGCATTAATGAATATATGACAAAATTAGTGACTTATTTTCAACTTTAAACTTGTATTAATAGTGTTAACTACTGAACTCTGGATACATACCACCAGTTTCTCGGGCAAGTACTGTACAAACTCGAACTTCAGCACTTAGGCCGATGACAGATACTCTGATCTTAACTGCTTTTAAACACTTCAAATGGAAAAAAAAAAAAAAGCATACTCAAATTCATATGCAGAATAGAAAACAGTAAAAATGTTCAAAGTTTTAAATGAAAATTAATTGTTGATGACACTGCAACTGTCTGGGTTTGGTCTAATAGCTTGGATGTTCAATGCTATTATACAGTCAAACTTCACTTCTATACCTTAATTAGATCATAGATGTTGGCTGGATCGCATGTTGTCAGACTGCTGAAGACTACCAAAACCTCTCTGCTTGTATGTCCTGGCATGTGCCTAAAGAAAGTATGCAATTAATTTAATTCTGTACATTAAGCTACTTGTATGCTAAAGTTTCCAAGGACTTTTAACATAGTAAGTCAGAAGATGACATGATATGAAGTCCCCTACAAATCATAGAAGACTGTGGTAAGATCCTTCTCTAAGCTCTAGAATTTCACCTTCCAAAAGCCAAACCTTTCCAGTATCTAAAATACAGTATTTTGATTATGCAGTTGTTATCTGATTGTTTATTTCAATGCTTAGGTTATCCCTGTACCTTATCCATACTCTCACAGGTCAAATTCACATTCAAACTAGCAACACTGCAGTAAGTCTTCCTAACTTCTTAAAATAAAGATCTCTAACCAGTTTATAAATGTGAATCCACTATTATTAACTACTGTCTTTTAGTTCTTAATGGAAAACTCTTCCAAACATCAGTCACATAATTTTTTCTGACATTAACTGCTAGCTTTGTTCTGTCACTGTTTCTAGCTACAATTACTTAAGTCTTACACAAATTTTTATTCCATCTCAATACCTCACAGAGAAAGAAAGTTTTTTAAACTTATCCTACCCCGAAATTTACCTTTCTAAAGTATGCCAGAAGGCCCACATTATTGTGATTCAATCATTTTTCTTTTCCCATTCTCTTATCACTAACCCCTAACTCTGCCCTCTCTCATACCTTAGCCTGCTAGTCAAAAAATAATTGTGGGGTCTTTAATCACCATATTCATACACAATATACAACTATCTACTTTGTTTTTAAATACTATTGCCTTTTACAAGCATCACACCTCTAAATAGAAGCATCTTGCATTAGAAAACTAACTTCTGCACTACTAGCATATTTATCTTCTTAGCAGTTTGTATTGTAAGAAGACATAAAGCTGCCTTTTAAGACTCAAGTCAGCACAATGCAAGATGCTACTTGTAAAAAATACAGTCTCTACCCCTCCAAAAATTCACAATCAGCGTTATACTGATTATGGAAAACAAAACAAAAAACTTCCATGTATACACTAACTTTAAAGTCTGCATGGCCAAATTTAGGGAATTATATAGAGACGGCTCTCCACTGCAGTTCATATCCACTGCTTTCTGCAGAGCAGTTATGTGCTTTTTTGAGTTACCTGTAAGTGAAAAAAAAACAATTCACCTGAAATTACAAGTTAAGAGAATTAAAATACTTAAACTACACATTTTATTAAATGTACAACAGTTTTCAAACTGTGACTTGTAACTCTGTGTTTCTCCTTAGAAACTGACCTTTTGATCAGAATTTAGAAAAGGATGAAACAATATGTTAACAGAAACACATCTCCTCCACAGGCACTCAATTGTCAGAAACTTTAGGAGGTCAAAAAGAATAAGGTCCCTGTTGCATATCAATAAACGCTTAACATGAATGTGAAGTGTCTCACAAAGTGTTTCAGCAAAACCAGACTTTAGTTTCCTCTGTTATTCTCAAAGTACTGTTCAAAGACTGACTGATCCTCAGATTCCTCTGTAAAGTTGCTCCAGTCTTACAGGTGAATAAACAGAAGAAATTATGACTTCATCTCTGAAGCCACATGGATTGCTAGTGAGAGAGGCAGGAACTGAAGAAACTCTACTTTTTAACATCTGATCAGAAGACAGATGTCATAAAATACAAAATTAACAAACAGGATAAGAAATTAACTATAAGGGGAAACAAAACAATACTTTAGTTGCAACCTGCATAAGACTTCATCATGAACAAGCACACAATAACAATTCTAGATCAAAACAGATCAAAATAAAGACTCTGGTTTCATGTAACTTGCAATAACTTCTCTTTACATTAAAAATACTATGTTAACCCTACTTCACTTTCAGCAGTATCATCCAGGCAGAACTTACAACGTCAATGCAATAGATGAAAACATCTCCAATTTTAAGAAAATATACTACCTCCCTACCTGAGAGTTCTGTCATTTTTTCAGCTCTTTTACTCTTGGTTACAATTAAGCCAATCTGGAGAAGAAAAAAAAAAAAAGGCAAAACTTTTCTTACCAAGTTTAAAAATGAGTTGATTTAAATTTTTGCTATATTTTGCCCAAGACTTCTTCATGATAAAATTACTTAATAATAAAAGTTTTCCTCTAAGTGTAAAACAGCAGCAGAACACTATGCATCTGTCAACATACATTCCAGTACTTTTGCCACAAGGCACAAAAAAACCCCCTTCAAATTCTAAATGCCTGAAAGAAACATATAATCAGGTCTTCTGTATTAGAATTTACGTTTAGGAAAAAGAGAATATATGGGTTCTTATTTTCATTAGTTCAGGCAGAGAAACAAGAATTTCACTAGACTGATAGAGTGGAAGGAAAGAAGAACCAGTAGGGGTGGGAAGAACACATCAACTGAAAAGAGTTTACTAGATAGGGGTAAAACTAAAGCTAACCCTTAATATAGTTTTCAGTTGTTTATTGCATGGCTGTACATACCTGACTAATAGGATTTTGATCAAAATACTCTTCAACAAAATATTCCAGTAACTATAAAGAAAAGTTAAGGCCATTAAAAACTAAATACAGTTTCATTCCACATGCATTAAGTAGTCCTCGCTTGCAAAGCATCCAGTATCACAAAAAACCCCCCACCAACAAACAAAGTTGGGGAAAAAAATAGGGGGAAATAAGCCTCTCCTTTCCATTCTCCTCTCAGTGTTGCCCTTCCATACTCCTCTTTCTCCTTCCTCCCATGTTACCAATGCAATGTAAATTTCAGAAACTAGCCACCCCTTATTTTACTCATAGAATACCAGAATCGTTTAGGTTGGAAAGGACCCTTAAGATCAGGCCCAACTGTTAACCCAACACTGCCAAGTCCACCACTAAACCATGTCCCTGAGTGCCACATCTACATGTATTTTAAGTCTTCACTTTAACATATAAAGTTCCAGACTACTATTGGTTCAAACAGAGGTTTATGCTACACCAAAAAGCACAAATCCATACAAAATCATCAAACTCCAGGGTTTCAACGTTTAGTGTGTTGAGATGAACTGTACATCTTGTACCATATGGTCAAGTCCTTCACAGTCTGAAGCAGCAATCTAATTCAACTCCTGTCTAGCATCCATTTCAAACTAGAATTCATAAAAACACAACTGTAAGATTAAAAAAAAAAGGCAAAAAAAAAAGCTAGATGTGTCATGAAAGCACGTTTGTTCTTTTATCCTTTATTACAGGAAACACTTTAACTTAATTTCCACATTTTCATAATGTGTCTTTCCATTGTATGTTCTTACAAAGCGCTTTTCCTGTACTGAAGTACTTGTGCAAGGCAAATTAATGTCACATTGATTTTACTATTCAGAAACAGGAAAATTACAGACTAGCAACAGAAATAAAGGGGGAAAAAGGTATAGATTAGAGAGATGAGGCTATGAATGTGATCTCATCACAGGAGACTGCCATTCTTTTAAATGCAAGATGGAACTGGTTTACAGAGAAACAATGGATTAGTAAGATACAACTTTTGAGTACAGAAATACCTTCAAAGTGCAAGTAAGTCTGTCTGGTTTTAAATCTTGGTCCTCCATTGTTCTTGATCCATCAACAACCACGTAAAGGTGACGCATCTGCATTTTCACCATAAGTGATAATCACTAACAGAACAGATATTTAGATGAACTGCTCACTATGCCATTTACTTTAAAAAACAACTACTTACTCCCCCAAGCAGGCAAAATGCAGTACACTGAGCTATACAATCAACAGCAGCTGAAAAAATAATGCAATTTTTCCTCTTCTCCTTCAAAATGAAAGAAAAAAGCTATACTGAGAAATGCACGCTGTTCTTTTCCTCTCACGACAAGCTACAAAATATGCACAGTTTACACGTTCGCCTCTTCATCTGAAGAGCTCAGTGTTGTACCACGTTGTTGTTTACAACTAATTTTAAATTATGCCCATTTTTCACATCAATAAAAAAGGACAGTGCATGTCCACACAGTGTGGATGATCTCACTGCTGTTGCACAACATACCATGATACAGTGAACATGCCAAACCTCCACCTCTGAACACTCTTCATATCCCACACTGCCAATGAACAAAGAATGTTTTTTTTTTTAAAAAAAAGGTTTGGTAGAAAAATGCGAGCTTTGGTCTCAAGCACATTAAGTCAGCAAAAGTGTATTTCAGACCAGGCACACCACCTCTATTCAAGTAGTTTTAGACACACAGCAGACAAGCGTTAAGACATTAGCATACCATTCCAAGTCGAACTTGTCCATGGTGTTCACAGAGTCTAATAAAACAAAATAGGATTTCAGTAAGATACAAATGAGTGAATGGTTCCTAAAACAAAACTCCAATTGTCCTATAAGTCCAAAAAGCCCTAAACTAAATCTAATACTAAACTTCTAACAAATATGAAGCAATAACAAACCACAGACACACTAAAAAAAGACAATTGAATTACAAGCATATTTCATGCCTCTCAGAAAACAAAAATCTACTGCTTACTACCTGATTTAAGGGAATTTAAAAATATTACCCAAATTTGAGTATTTTTACATAACCTCAAATAAAACAAATCTAGATTTATCTAGCGACTTTTGTCACAATCTGAAACACAAATGTGGTGCCACGATACCAAAACCCAGCTTGAAGCACAATTTTTGTATTAAAAAAAGTTTAAGGATTTTCTCTAAAAAGTGCAAATTGCAACTGCAGTGCTCTGCACCATGTTTCTTCAGATCAAGACCTCATCTCTTTAGCTAGTCTACATCTGGATTATTTAGCCTGCATCAAACCTTAAGATTCAAGATCAAAATAGATGTTACTGCTTTTTTTCTGGCACAATTAATAAGTAGCAGGCAAGAAGCGTGCACCTTGGCTGCTCTGACAGGGTAAGGACACAAAAATACATTGCCAGCCTGCTTACTCAAGCTAGAGCTTGCAGTTTTAAGAATGTTTAAGTCCTTACAACTGACCAGACCAGTATTATTAGCAAGCTCGAGGCAACACATACCTTTTCCTCTTTGCCTTGAAAAGAAGGTCCTCGATGGTCGCTTTCAGCGAGCCAGATTCATCTTCCTTCAAAATCTCCCTACGCAAAACAGACTGTTACTGAGCAGAAGGGAGATTTTTTCTTGTCTTCCGTCAATAAGAAAGTGTGGAGGGAAAAGGAAAGCATACCACGTCCTTTCGTAACCGCCTTCCCAGCGCTTGGTCCGTTCGGGCTCGTCCTCCATCTCCGCGGCTTCGCTCTGCCGCTGGGATGGGCGGTTGGGGCTGGCTCCGGCTCAGGAGGCGCGACGCCTGCCTTCAGAAAAGCCCCGTTACAGTGCCGCGCGGCGGGTGAGGGGCCTGTGAGGCGGGACCGGCCCCGGGCGGGCCGCCGACGGCTGGGAGCGCTGAGGGGACCCGGCCGGGCACGTCGCCCGCCCTTGCTGTCAGGCCCAAGCGTCCCGCCGCGACGACCCGGAACCACCAGCGGCCGCGCCGTTCAGTCTCGGTGCGCCGCTAACCCCTCCCGGGTGCCGCATGGGCCGCGGAGCGGTGGTTCCGGGAGGAAGGGCGGCACTCACCAGCAGCCCGGGGACTGACATGCCCTCACGGGAGGGAGCGAGGCGGGGTCCGGTGGCTGTCACCGATAGCGGCGGGTCGGACCGGCCCTGCGCTTTAGCATTCTCTGAGGCCGCCCCCGCCCAGCCCGGGCGGGAAATGGACCGTCGCGGGGGAGTTGGGCCTGTCAGCGGCCCCGGTGAGCGGCGGCCGCCGGCGCGTCCGAGCCCGGAAGTGCCGCCGCGCGTGGCGGGCTGGGCTGGCTGGGCGCTGGGCACTGCCCGCCGCGGCCGCGCCGCCCTCCTCAGATGGGCCGGGGCGAGAAAACACAACAAATATGTCGTGGGCCGAGATAAGGACAAGGAGAAATCACTCTGCAATTATCATCACCGTCAAAACAGATGCAACTTAGGAAAACCAGTTTCATTTATTACCGTTCACATCAGAGTAGTACTAATGAGAACTACAGCTGTTGCTCTCACATGTTCTCACTCTCCTGCTGCAATTGCTGCACAGATTTTTTCCCCCTCAATATGGTGTCCAGAGGTGCCACCACCATTGCTGATGGGCTTGGGCTTGGCCGTAGGTGGGTCCATCTTGCAGCTGGCTGGAGCCGGCTCTATCAAATATGGAGGAAGCTTCTAGCAGCTTCTCACAGAAGCCAACCCTGTAGCCCCCGACTGCCAAAACCTTGCCATGCAAACCTGTTATAGTTTACCTGTCCAATTAAATGAGATTTGATTTATTAAAGCAAGCGACAAGTAGGCGCGCACCACACCCTCCTTTGTTCGTGGTTTTATACTCCTTTCCTTCCAGTATATATGTCCCTTGTAGGAGTTTTTAACTAATTCTCACTCAATTTCCTCCTAATTTCTGTCTTGCATTTGACTGGCTTCAACTCCCAGCTGTTGATTCTTAGTTCATTAATCTCAATTCCTCTGAGAGATAAAAATGTTTCTTTGACGAGTATTTTCCTTTGGCACGTTAGGAGCACTGCTGACAAGACCCTTTTCAGTCCTCCATTGATATGATTAGAACAAAACCAGCTCAACAATTGTATACACCAACAGTGCCTGCTTGGCACTGTTGATGTCCATAACAGATCCAGGACGGAGCAAGTGATTTACTGTAATGGTCACCATGTGTTGCCCTGCCGGACTTCCTAAGCTGCAAAGGTAAATAAATGCCTTCTCCTTGGGCTCCATGCTCAGCATGGCTCACTGCCATCCACTGCACTAATCTGATTTGAAACCCAAAAGGCTGGCAGAAGGGGGTATTCCTATCTTCTCTCCCCAGCTCTGAAAAATCCACTCAGCCACACTTGTGGCACTGAATAGTGAATGCTGCACCGCTTAACTAAACATAGGTGCATCATCCTTTAGGTAAAAGTCAGGAAATGTCCAAGGACCCTTATTGTCACATGACAGATGTACAGACTGCTACTTGGTTTATCTTTAGAAGGGACGTTTTGTCTTAAGATTCCTGTTGTACATGATACATGGCAAAGATGAAGACTTTAAACATGGTCTGAAACTCAGACCACTGTCAAAGGGAGCCTGGAGCTGGGTCTCAGTGTCCTATGGAAGGAATACCTACTAGGGGTGTGATGTTCCAATGAAAACATCAGTCAGCTTCTTTTAAGCACTTCATAAACATCAGTTTATCCTTAAACTTGGATTCATCTTCTTCTCCTGGTACTGATGCAATGCCCAGAACTCCCACCGAGAAAAAAAATGAGAAACCTGGGTGTAGCAAGAGGTCATTTAGATTGCAGGGATTTGAACAAGGACCTCTCTTACAAAGCAAAGTTTAACAAGTATACAGCACAATAGATACAAAACACTTGGCCCAGATCTTTTATAAGGTAGACAGGTTTACCACTTCTTTGCAAATAATAGAAACATGAACCAGAGACAGAGAGGCACCTGGAACAGAAAGGGAGAAGAAGGGGTAGCAGCGACTGTCCTCTGGTTCAGACTAATGAAAATACTGAGATGTCTTCCAGGTAGATGAGACTGAAGGCTTTCAAATGAAGAGGTGCTAAGTTTTCAAACTCTCTGTGTTCCCATGGTGCCTTGTGTTTACTTCATCCACTAAAGCTCTTGGAACTAAGTTGGTGATAAAACTGGAATGTCGACTTTATAAATATGAAAGCAGGTTCGGTAGCCATCAGGACTGTAGTGTGAATGACAAGAGCTCAAAAATCAGAAGGGATATAACTGCCAGAGGGAGGTATATTAATGCATTTCCAGTATGGAAGAACGGCGGTGGTATTACCATCACTGTTCTAAACTGGAAACAGCTTTCCTGATGTCTTTCCTTTAAGTTAAGGCAAAAGTTGAAAACTTTCTTTTAAGGAAAAAATAATTGCTAACAAAAATTTGAAATAACCTTAATCAGAGCACCTTCTTCTAACAAAATGCCTTTATAAGCAACAGAACAATGTGGCTGCACCCATGGCGGTTTTTTTCCAAATTAATATGTATTTCAGAACAGACAAATTGCAGTTGTAGAAAACTGTACAAAGAAACTATCAATGCTTATAACAATTTTAGTAAGTAAAAATAGTAAACAAAGATGTTGAAAAGGATACAAAGAGAAAATTTACTGGCATATTGGAACATTTGAATATGCAAATCTATCCCCAAGATAAAATATAAAAATGTATATTGCATTTATGCAAATATGCTCTGGAAAGCATGTCTATTAAAATATTTTACCTGGCCTTATAAAGGATACTAATAATTTATACGTTGAATGAGAATAAATTTTGCTCTACTTACTCTCCAAATCCCAACACAAACAACTGGTGCCTAGACAAAAAGTCCTGTTACTTGCTGATGAAGAATAAAGTGTTTTGCCTTTAAACCCATGGATTCCTACTGAGATGACCCAGAAAAGGTATGCAGAGCATACTGGCCTACAGCAACAGTAACTTGAGTCTCATCCTATATCTCTATTGTTTTAAGGCAGGGGTCCTCAAACTACGGCCCGCGGGCCAGATACGCCCCCCCCAGGTTCCTCAATCCGGCCCCTGGTATTTACAGAACCCCCCGCCGGGGGTTGGGGGGGGAAACCAAGCAGCCGCAGATGGCTGCCTGCCGCTGCATCCGCGCCGGCCCCCTGGTTAAACAGTTTGAGGACCTCTGCTTTAAGGCCATGTATAAATTCATTGCATCACCTCTAAAGAAAAAAAAACCCAAACCCAAACACCACTACCACGACCCCTGGCCCCACTACAGTTGTGTAAATAGGAAGTTATTTTGCATCGTTAGGCGAAATTCCAGATAATTTCTGACATACAGCAAAGCATTTAGAAATCCAGTATAAAAAGTCTTCTTAAACTAATTTTCAACTGACAGAATTATTCAATATGATTGAGCACTCCACCAAACCCCAGCCAGACAAAACAGCTCAACTCTTTCTGATATCATGAAGATGCCACCTATAAATAAAACCTGAAATTGTTAATGGCATTTCTGTGCAAACTTTTGACATGGTATTTAGAACTACTTTCTCTAATGGGCTTTGCAAGTTTGCAAATACAGTATTTTCAAATAAAGTATTTGTATTTAAAAGGCCAGGCTGTGTACTGTTTAATAAAAACAGAATGTTAGCACAGGTTTTCTAAACTTACCTGATAACTTCATAACAATGATTTAAAATTGGATATGCATACAAAACTACCAGTAGTGTACAACATCTGAATAAGTGACAAAGTGATAAAGCAATCCCCATAGGTGTACTGTTCTGACAGTAAATAAATAGTTTAAAATGCACATATCGATTTAAAAAATAGAAAATAGTAGCCACAAAGGCATAGCTAAGTTTCTACATTCCAATTCATAACTTTATCATAGTGCTGAATCTGTTGTTTTATGTGAGAAAGCTTATTCTTTAGATATTCACAACGCTCCTTTTTCTCCAGAAATGCAGGATCCTGCCAAAAACATAAAACCCTTTACATTAATGTATTACACTTTCAGACTCTTCCAAGAATAGCCTATTATCATCAATTATGTTCTTGATTAAGGACAGTATATAAATAAGTCTCCAAAATCACTCTTCTTCCCTGGCTACAATTTCTTATTTCCCGTTTCCCATTCCTTCATGAAAGGCTGGAAAAAAGAGATTCTGCTTTTATATGCTGCAGTTACTTAGTAAACAGAGCTGGTTTTAAACAGAAATCTGCAAATAAGTCATACTATTACATAATTTAGATTTTATAATTTATATTTATGTAATATACATACATTATATTCTGCGTTGTAGTATGTCTAATAAATCCCTCCCCCTAAAAAAGTGGTAACATGGGCACAAAATTTGAATTCCATGATAAAAAAAGTATTTATAATGTATTATGTTTTTAATGGAACACAGGTACACATTCCATGTCTGCATTTAAAAATGACAATGTAAAACCTCTTGGATTACACTGAAAATTACTTTTTTCAGAGTCTAAGTTCCATGCCACAAAAAACCCCAACAAACTTCAAGGATAAGACTTGTTTTCTGTTGTTAGCTTACTTATCTGTTGGTCATGTAAGTCACTGAATATAAACAAACTGGAGCCCCCAAAAAGCCCCAGTTGTCTGAATGCTGAATGCCAAGAGATTAGACATACTCTCAGAAGATGAAAATGCCTAGCTGTGGGGTTTTCTTCCCCCCACCCCCACATCTTGCTAATGGAATCACTATTCTTAAAACAGGTTGTTGGCATGAGCACAGCGGATTCTGTCCTAACTTTGCCAAAGTTGTCAAAGACAAAATATACAAAGCCCTGTAGTAGCTACAGATACCCTGACCTAGCAAATTCTCCCTAGTGTCAGACATGTTTGCTATTTACACTCTCTTTATTCATTATGTATTTACTAGCAACATAAAGATGAAAACACTCACATTTTTCTTCTTCTTGTATTCTTGCAGAACTTTTGATAGTCTTTCCTGCTCCTAATGAGAGACAGACCGTATTTTAAACACTTCCAGTGTGCTCCATATTTTCACTTAAATTCTACAAAATACTTGTCAGAAGTTAAAATCTCATTTGATCAATCCATTCCAGTTGTGACATTTTAGATGTAAACCTTGTACTTGAGAAACAGTGAAAGTATATGAACTGTAACTCACTCAAACTTGAAAGCTACTAGCATGTACCCCGCCCCCCCCCCCCCCCCCCAAAAAAAAAAAACCAACAGAAAAAAACATGCGTACAACTTAACTGCAATTTAGTATCCTTGGACTGATGACCAAACAAGAAATAACATATTCAGGGAAACTTTCTCCTCCACCAATTCACCCCCAGCATTACAAGGCATTGTGCCCTACCTAAAGGCAGCCAGAAATTGCCTAATACCACACCTGTTTTCCATGAGCCCATTTCACAGGTACTTACATATATGCATTCAGGATGGTGAGGAAGCTGTCTCAGCAATGCATCCAGCTCGTCAAACTTTTTTAATACAGCATGAACTTCCACAGACAGTTCTTTATACTCAGCAAACTGATCATTGAATACTGCTTTGTATCGGTCTCGCATTTCATTTGTTTGAATTGCTGGGTATTTCCTAAAAACCCCAAAGAGAAACAGCCAAAAAAACCCCGGTTTTCAAGGACTAGTTTTAAAGATAAGACTTCAACAAACACCTGGACACTTCATCTTGATAGTGTATTTCTGTATTATTTGCTAATCTCATAACCTGCTGAAATCTGCATGTCTGTAAAGCATTGTGTGATTCTGTAATTTCAGTGACAGAATTGCTGCAGCTGGAAGGTCCAATGACCCTATTCAAGCAGGGCCATCTACAGCTGGTTGCCCAGGACTGTCCAGACAGCTTTTGAGTATCTCCAAAAATGGAGACTCCATAATCTCTCTGGGCTACCTGTGCTAACCCTCACAGTGAAAAAAGGTTTTCCTAATATTCAGGTGAAACCTGTGTTTCAGCTTGTGCCCTAGTCTATGGCGAATAGTGTAAAAATTAATATATGATCTCATACTTCACCATAGAAGGCCTACCCTTTAAAAGGGACCATGTTACAGATTTAGCAATTAGAAAGTACAAGAGTAGTCAAATTTCAGGGGCTAAAAAGACAAGTAATTTCCCATCTATTTTATTTTTTCCTAAATTGTCTATGTGCTGGTCTTCTGCTCCCTTGGCAGTTACTGTACCTGCTAGATTCTAACATTCTGCTTTAACATTTGAGGTTTGGATGTTGTGGTTTTTTTTTTTTAAATTTAAGATTCTTTATTTATAGTATCGGTTCTATGCCACTGATACCAGCCCTCATCCTCTCTATTTTTAATATTAGCTTAATAAAGAATTGTAAGTTCCCACAGCACATGTGTGACAGAGAAACCATGAGTGTATACATGAGAAATGATGAGTGAAAAACATAACTCAAGCATTCTCCGTTAAGTTTGTTCATCAAAGTTAAGTCACTTACGCTAAGTAATCTGGCATCACTATAGGTTTAGGAATGTGACCTGCAGGTATATGACCATTACGCAGTTCTGGTTTTCTTTCCACAGATTTAAGCTGCCTGTCAGTGACTTCTTCTCTCGGTCTGTCATCACTTTCATACTGTTTTAAAAGGAAAAAAACAGTACTTAATGTACTCAGTTTTACATCACCTGCAATATACATAAAGCACAAAATACCCAACTCATTTGAAGCAAGAGATACAAGTACTGACAAGCAGCGTAGAAGCAAATCATAGATATTTCTTACAACACTTACTATAATTAGAAAGTAAGTAAACATCTACAGTAATGTTTCCCACACAGCATCCATCTTCAATCCGTCCTAACAGCAGTACCAGTGATCGGTAAGTATTTCTTGGGGCTTGGAAAGATTTTTATTATATATTTAAAAAAAGAATAAAATATTAAGGAAGTTTCCTTGGATATCAATCTAGTTTGTGAATGAACCAGAATCACTCAGTTGTCTGGAGTTCCCTTTTCCCCCTTCTTTCCTCTTGCACAATTTATCCCTTGATCCAGAAATAAAAACATGCGGAGTCTTGTTGGAACACATAAAAAAGGATCCTGATCCAGTAATGAAGCAACAGAGAAAACAGTGGTAGGAAATTCACGGTATCAGGAGACATTTAAGGATGAAATAAATACACCATAAATTCTCTGGGAATTATCAACATCTGCTGTTAAGATCCTATGCAATCTTTACAATGTAAGCAACTGCATCTTTGTGAGGCAGAAGCACTAACATTGCTGATACTTCAAAACTGGCAACAATGTCTTTGAAGCACACTCAGACACAGGAAGGAGCAACTCACAGAGCACCCACCATTGTGCTTCCACTCGCTCTCCTCCAAGTTAAGCAGCCAGCTAGGAGGAAAGAGTCTCGAAAATCTCTAACACCTCAGATGACCTGCTGCTCTAGCCATGTCTGCCAAACTCTTGTGATAAATGCTACAGAACTTGTCACCTCAAAAAAGAGCGTAAAAGCACATACAGAGGCTGTCATCAGATTTGGTATTTAAAGTAAATTTTACAACCTAGCCTACCTAGTAGTAGCGTCTTTACAAACTTCCGAATCTTCTAAGTAGAAGACTGTTGCCTGTGCTATGTTAAAGAATTAAACCTAATCTCTTCCAAGCCAAATAAGTAAATAAATAAATAGGTCAATCAAAACAGTCCCAAGAAAAAGACAACCATTTGGAAATACCAGTAAGCAGAAAAATAAATTCCTATTGCCTACCTTCTTTTCCGGAAAAGAGGACTGTGTTTTCATCTGTCAAAAAATGGAAAGAACTGTAAGTTTTATTTTCAGCAAAAATAGTATGCAAAAGCACTGACTCTTTAAAACCTAAACTTTCTCAAAAGCACGCTGTACAGAGAATTACATTTATATTCAGGTATGAAGAAAGTTAGTATAAGGAATATTTTCAGATCAATTGATTTTTTAAAGACTGTTTAAGAACTGTGGAACTAAAATAACCACCCAAACCCCAGAAAAACAGGATCTCCCAGATCATAGCTGAAAGGAACTGCTTGCAGGAAATAATCCATCCACTTCTCAGTCTCCTTTATTATTTCACAATCCTGCCCACACTGACACCCTGCAGCCTAATTCATTGTTTATAAATTACAACAGTACACTAACCCGCAGCTCCACCAGTAGCCGTTTTGCACAGTACTCTCCACAGCCTAATCCATATATTATAAAAGTATTCCCTTTAGAAATATTAAGTAATTGGAATAAAAAAACATGGATAGCAACAGGGAAGAGTGATTGAACACCTTCTATATAATTTCAGCACTCACCTCACTCTTGAAGGACATACTGAAAGTTGGTTAAAAAACTTTTCTCAATGAGCTGCAATGTACTTTTCAAAAGGGATCTCAGTTTTATGCAAGATGGTGGAACAGAAACCAGTGTTAAATGAAAATACTGCAAATGAGACTGCAGTCAAAGAGCAGAGGAAATACAACTTTAAGCGCACTCTCTCCTACTAAAATCACTTAAATGCTGACCCTTCCTTAAGTTAGGCATATGTAGACTTCACATACATTAATTTTTATGCTATATTATGTTTCATTCATTTGTTAAAAGGTTTTTCTGGTGTTCTCACGTGAAGGAGGCTTTACACAAATTCCTTTGAACTCTCTAGTTGAGAGTGGCAATTCTCTACCATTACAGTTTATCATTAACTAGGTGGGTACTGCATGCTTCTATTAAGGGCAAGCCCAGCAGAAATGCAAAATACTTGATGTGCAAAAGATGAAACTGACTGAAATCTAAGACACCAAGATCTTGCCAATTCTGTTACAACTATTAATTTCTGCTAACTACTGTAAGGAAAGCTGAAAAGACATAAAGAAGCAGCTTGAAGTTTTGCTTGCAAAGTAACAGTAAGTATTTCATGTTTATATTCACACTAGCACTTAATGTGCTGAAAGCACGGTTTTCAAATAAATGCTTGGTGGTTTTAAGCCTAACCCTACTGAACAGCTGAACAAGTGCATTGTTCATTTCTTCCTTTGTTTGGAAAACACACACCAGGAAATAGTTCCATCAGCTGACGCAGGAAGAAAGCTGAGTACACAAAGAGAACCGAGCTAGCTCCTTACTCAAGTGAATTAAAAAAATAAAAAAAAATTCAAAATTTTGGATCAGACATCTTAAAAATGCCGGAGACGACAATTGCTAAGACTCTGTCTGTGGCATGGAAAGATCTTACAGCTGCTCCCCATCACACCATACCCAGCATATACAAAACGGTAACTAATTACTTACCTCCTGTTCCATTAATTCCCTGTGCCTCCTAGCTCCTTCATGCCTCCATAACTTTAGAGAAATCACCGCACTAATTAGATAGATTATCACTGTGGCAAACAAGAAGATGATTGCTGCTGTCTGACCTCCCTCTACACGGCAAAAAGATGCATTTATTGGTGTCTTAAACAACTGGTAATAGCACAGCCCGCCTCGGTTGGTGTCGTTTACATACACTATGGCAGCTGACATGTACAGAAAAAACAAGGCCACATTAATTCCAAACTCGGTCAGAGGCCACCAGTTGGAATCAAGGAGGATAGTCCGGTAGTACATCGACATGCCCAGCACCAGCAGCACTATCGTGACTACCCACGCCATTCCCGCCACTACCAGGATGAAAGGCGTTTTGGGTCCACTGTAGGAGTAGCCTCCGTAGATGCTGCTAGCCCCGTAGCCGTAGGGCTGCGAGTACCCGAACATGTTGTACCACTCGTTATCCTTGTGTACGTAGGCCGTGACACAGGCGAAGACGGCGGCGCCCAGCAGCAGCTCTGCCACGCCGAGGATCCTGAGCAGTCCGGCCCAGGACTTCATGTAGGCGTACCGCTGGTTGTAGGCCTCCACCCGCTCGCTGTACGTCTGGCCGGTGCCAGCGCGGCGCTCCAGTGACCCGAAGGGGTCCGCGGGCAGCATGGCTTCGGCCTCCTGCCGCAAGCTGTAGCTCCCGCCCGATCCTCCGAAAGGGTCCCTGAAGGAGCCGGGCACCGACCTGCGCTCCGGCGGCGGTGGGTGCGGGGAGGCCGGCGGCGAGCACTCGGCCCCGTCCGAGACGTATCTGATGTCGGAGGCCGTGCTGTCCCAGCTGGAGCCGTTGCGGCGTCTCCCTCTGAAGAACTTCTTCCACGAGTCCGGGATGAACCGCCGGACCGGCTTGAGCTCGGCCGGCCCGCTCGGGTCGCGCCGGCCCTCCCCGGGGCTGGCGGCGGGGCCGAACGGGGGCTGCAGGGGGAGCGGCGGCGGCGGCAGGGGGGCGGCGGACCCCGGCTCCGCGTCCCGGGCGAGCGGGGAGCCGGCCCCGGCCCCGCGGGGCGGCGGGGACCTGCCGGGCCGCCCGCCCTCTGAGCCGGCGCTCCTCGACATGCCTGGCGCCGGGCCCGGCATCAGGCGCTGCCCACCCCGCTCGGCCGCCGCTCCTTCACCTGGCGGGAAGAGGCCGGCGCCGGGCGGAGGAACAGGGCGCTGCCGCCGCAGAGCGCACGGGGAGGCCCGGCCCGAGAGCAGCCCGCGCTCCGCTGCGCGCCCGGCCCCCACCCGCCGCTCGGCCGCCCTCGGCACGGGCACCTGCGCCGCCCCGCCCGGGCGGCCTCACCCGCGGCTGCCGAGCGGCCTTCGCCCGGGGCGGCGGGAGCTTCCGGCCGGCGAGCCCCGGCGGGGCGGGCGGGCCTGCCCGAGCCGGGCGCGGCGAGCCGGCGGGCGGGGCCAGCCGCTCCCCCGTCCGCTGCTGCGGGTCGGCGGCGGAGCGGTGCCGGGGAGCGCAGTGCCTCGTGGCAGCGGGCGGCGTGGAGCCGTCCCGGGCACGGCGAGACCCCGCGGGGAGGAGCGGGCGGCTCAGACGAGCCCACCCGCCGCCCCCGTGCCGTCCGTGCCGCCGGGGCGAGCCTACGGCCCCCAGCGCAGGCGGTGCGAGGGGAGAGCGGCACCGGCGTGGCTGCCGCAGGGCGGGGCGGGGGGCGTCTGCCCGACGCTGCCCTTCCCGACACGGGAGGGGGGCGGTGGCAAAAAAAGGAGCCCGCACAAATCTGTTGTGCAGCCTGTGTCCCCTTAGCACATTTTGTTAATATCTTTTAGATTGTAAAAATATATTTTATTTTTTATATATTTTAGGTTCACATCAACTGCCCGCGGCAGAGTACGTGCAGCATTCCTGCGGGAGGAGTTTTACTCGCATCGTTTGTGTGGGATGTCAGTTTCTTTACGTGGACACTTCAGTCAGTGCTCCCAGAAGGTTCACACTTCCAAACAGCCATTTTTTGGGAAAGTATGGTTTCTCATAAAACCTTCTAACACTGACAGGTTAGCAAACGTGGACTCTGGAAACGTGCTGTACAAATGCAAAGGAAATAAAAATGTGTTCAGAAGAAAGAGTGGCATTACCTATTACCTATCTACAGTCTCTTTCTGATCTGTTAGTCTTAATTTCTTGTTGCCTCCTTTCCTAAACATGGCTAGCTCTTACGGCTCAGAACAGGCAGGGAATGGCTTGTGGCCTAGTATTCAGCTCAGGTCTGATCCTGCAAAGTTAAGGGGAAGCTGAGGAAACTTGATGCTGACTTGGCCTGCTAGCCCACCGCCGTAGCTAAAGGACTATTCTCGTGCAGACTGTGCTTTCTTTAGCAATTGTTGCATGTTCAGCTATTGTGGTGGGTTACCAGTTGATGGTTTGTTACATTCAGCCACCATCCTATTTTTCTATTTCTAATTCATCTTCCTCCATGATTGCTTGAGCTGCAGCTGGCAGAGGCTGACTGCAAGGCAGTTAATTTCCACGGCAGCAGCTGGAAGTGAGAGGGAATGCATCCCATTCATTTACATTGGTTTTGCTTTTCTCCATCTGCACAGCTGTCTCCACAGCACTCACATCAGCAGGATCCACCTGCTGGAGTCAGTCTGGTACTCCAGGATCTTTATCAGCATGAGTTTCAAACTTTAACCTGTAAAATTATTACAGCAATGGTAAGTTACTGTGGAAAAAAATCCCACTTTTCCTGCTCTCTCAGCACAGAAACTGCTGTAGAAAAGACTGCCCACGCACCATGCAAGTCTTCCCCCTTCACTGATGCTTGCTCATTTTCTGGCAGTAATAGCCTTTGTTCACCACCATTAATTCAAGCCCTACACATTCTTTTCTTACATCGCTACCATCAATATTACATTTTATACCCCTGTGCCCATCTTCTGATTTGTGCCCAGAACTCAACGCTACGTAAGCTACATGATAACCCACAGAACACATTGAAGTTCCTCTCAGTTAAAGCTTGAAATGGTATACACCCAAGTTACTAAAGAAGATACATTATTTTAGACACCAAAACACTTTATATGTATTCAAAGTGTTTATCACATTACCATAACACATTTACAGATTGCTTCCACAGAAGACCGAATTCCTGCTGTCCATCAACTGTGTAGTTATTATGTAGATCTATCATTACCTGGCCTGCAAAATTAATTAATCTGGGATGGTCAAGCCTTAGTTAAGACACAAAACCTTTTATTAGAGGTAATTAACATAGTGTAGGTGACCCATCTGTCTGAACAGTGATTTTTGGGTCATATACCATACATGGTAACAACTTGCTTCTTGGTTGTCTCATGTCACACGATTTTTTAAAATGCACTGCAAACTTTGGTTTTGTTTACTTCACCTGGGAAAGGCTTTTTAAAGCCTTTTCAGTCTTTTGATGTTACTTTAAAGGGGTTAGTGAGCAACGAAGTTCTAGTTAATATAATATGCAGGACTTCCAAAAGGCTTCTCACCAAGTCCCCAAAAGGCTTTTAAAAGAAACTTTAAGCCTTAAAAGAAGCCTTCAGCCTACAAGAATGAATTAATAGTAAAGTCTGTTAAATAATTAACAGGTGGGAAATGGAGGAAGGGAATCTGAGTTAACAGTTGACTCCTGCAGTGGAGGAAAGTTGCCAACATAGGTTTGCAGTGCCAGGACCCAGGCTACCCACTACATTCCTAAAGGTAACCTTGTGAAAAAAGGGGGTGAAAAGTGACACTAGTGACTTTGCTGGTGATGCTAAGTTAGGCTAGTAAGGATGTGGGCTGTCAAGAGCACTGTGCCAGGACTTTATGAGACTGATTGACAGGGCAGTAACATGGTGAAATTTGATGTACACTGATACCTGAAATCCATGCAGTAAAAAAAAGGGAAGAAGGATTTAAAATACTGCAACACGAGGAACATGACTTACATATTTATAAAGCATCACATATGCCTTGCTTCTGGCAAGGCAGACATTTGTTCAATAATTTTAGTTAAATAAGTTTTAAAAATGTTCTTTGTGTTGTTTCAAATCTAACAAGGAGAGCTTTAAATCTCATCTATGTGACTAGAAGCACATTTATGTACCTGATATATGCATAAACCGTATGTTGGGGTTTTAGGCAAAAGGATTAACAGTATTAACATTTTGGGTTACAAAAATGTATTGTTATGCTCACTGATAAAAAGAAAAAAAACTAAGTGCCAGAGTTACACTGATCTTACCGTGGTTTCTCATTCTGAAGACACTCTGGTGGTAAACAGAAGCTTGAAGAGAGATTTTGCAGCAAAACGGTTTTCTTGATACTGTAAGAGTTGGGAGAGTGGTGGTAGTGTGTGGCAGGGGGAACAAAAATGTGAGTAAAAAAACCTGCTAAACAATAATTAATGCATATATTCTGGACATAAAAAACAGCATAATGACGTCAATGATGATGATGATACACAAGCTGTGTGAAACTCCAATGCCATCAATGCATGCAAACTCATGCCTAGCCTCACCTAGTGGAGGATAGAATAGCACAGAACAGAACAGAACAGAATATTTCCTTTGGAAGGAAGGTAAAACGATCATCTCATCCCACTGCCTGACTCCTGCAGGGATGAGCAAAGCTTAAGGCGTGTTATTCGGGGCACTCTCCAAAGGCCTTTTGAGCACTGACAGGCTTGGGCATCAACCAGCTCTCTAGGAAGCCTGTTCCAGTGTTTGACCACCCTCTCAGCAAAGAAATGCTTCCTCATCTCAAGTCTGGACCTCCCCTGGCACAGCTCTGTGCTATTCCCCCCAGGTACAAGGGGCAATGGGCACAAACGGAAACCCAGGGAATTCTGTCGGAATAGGAGGAAAAATATCTTTACCTTGAGGGTGACAGAGCACTGGAACAGGCTGCCCAGAGAGATGGAGGAGTCTCCTTCTCTGCAGACATTCAAAACCTGCCTGGACGCAATTCTGTGCACCGTGCTATAGCAGGTGCCTGGGCTGGCAATCTCCAAAGGTCACTTGCAACACTGACCATGCCATGACCCTGTGGTTCTGGGAGCGTATCGCTGCATGACAGGGAGAAGAGATCAGCACCTCCCTCTCCACTTCCCCTCCTCAGGAAGCTGCAGAGAGCAGTGAGGTTGTCCCTCAGCCCTCTTCTCTCAAAACCAGACAAACCCAGAATCCTCAGATACTGCTCACGGGACATGCCTCCCAGCCTTTTCCCCAGCTGTGTTGCCCGCCTCTGGATGCATGTCATGCCACTGATGATTGCCCAATACTCCAGTCTGTCTGGATTCCTCTGCAAGGCCTCTTGCCCCTCGAGAGAGTCAACAGCACCTCCCAGTTTGGGACCATCGGCAAACTTGCTAATGGTGCATACTACTCCATTCGACTTGATAATGCTGCATTGCAGTCAACTGGGACCTCTCCAGACTCCCAAGACTGTTGAAAAACACTGCGGAGAGGTCCCACAATGACATCGGCCAGCTCTTTCAGTACCCTGGGCTGAATCCCATCGGGCCCTGTAGATTTACGCGCATCCAGCACCAGCAGCAAGTCTCAGGCAAGCTCAGGGTCAGATGGGAGCTTATTATCGCCCCTCCCTGTCAAGGTCTTCCAGCACTGGGCTGTGGGGCTCCCAGGGCCCGCCATCGGTGTTGAAGGCAGCGGCAAAAAGAGGCATGACATGTCTCGGCTTTGTCTGCATCCCAATCTGTGAGCGAGCTGACCGACCTTATCCAGACCAATGTTATCTCTCTTTCTCCTTTTGCTGTTCACATCTTTTAAAAAGGCCTTTTTCTTGTCCTTCACAGTGCTGGCCAGCTTCAACTCTAATTGAGTTTGGGCCACGTGGATTGTCTCCCTACGGTGGCAAATAGCGTCTCTCTAGTCCTCCCATGTCTCCTTTCCTTCCTTCCCGTGTCCCCACGGTTTCTTTTTCTGCCTCACTCCCAGATGAAGATCTGTGCTCAGAGAAGCTGGCCTTCTGCCTGGCTCGCTTGGCTTCTGACACTTTGGAATTGCCTGACCCTGCGCTCGTAAGAGGTGACTCTTAAAAAGCAACCAGCACCCCTGGATGCCCATACCTTCAAAAGCAGATGCCCAGGGGACCTTACTAGCTCGCTCCTTCAGTACCCCAGCTCTGCTCTCTGCATATCCAGGGTCGAAGTTTTGCTGGCAGTTCTTGGCCGCTCACCAACAGTGTGAAACTCAACTCCTTGGGGGTCACTGTGACCAAGGCAGCACCAATCACCACTTTGCCGACGACTCCCTCTCTGCTTGCAAACAACAGCTCTAGGAGGGCACCTTTCCAACTCGGCTCCCTTAGTAACTGCACCCAGAAGTTATCTTCAACACATTTCAGGATTTCCTAGGCCTCTTTGTGTCCACTCCATGATATTCCCAGCCGATGTCTGAGAAGCTCAGATCATCCATAAGGACAGAGGCAGTAGATCCAGAGACAGGGCGACAGTGATTGCATTGTTCTTTAGACGTCTTCCAACAGCACCCAGCAGGACGTCTTTCCCTGTTCTCCCCCATTCTTGAGCAGGACTACCAGAACACCTGAAGGTGGCCTTCATCTGGCCTGTCCACCCTGCTATGCAGCTGAATCCAGTTGGACGCTAGCTCTCGTTGGACAAGAGCCCTGCTAAGAAAAACCTCTTCAGCTGGCATGCATGTGATGCACCACGCCAGAGCAAATGCTGTATGGCCTCCTCTCCTGCGGGCTCTAGGACTAGTTGTCTTAGGCAGCAGTTGTTCATTGCACCCAGAGGTGGCGTCTCCGCACTTCATTCTTGAGAAGTCATTGACCCAGGGGTCGCAATCCCCCTATTACTGCCTGACCCAAATCCACAGCTTTGCAAATCCTACTTACTACTTCTTGATCGCTCTCTCCTGATCAAGGAGGTCCGTGGAAAAAGACAGTTTTGCTGCTGTCGGTCCTCTGCTTTCCGCCCATGGGTCCTGTGACGCTGGTTTGTTCCCCTATCGCTGTGATGCAGTTGCTGCTCCCAGGGTCTTCCTCGCAGAGTGCCGTTGCGCCCCCCTGAACACCTTATTGCACCATTCCTACCAAACTGGCAGGCAGCCAACATGGAATCCCACTGAGCCTGCCTAGCCCAGCTCTCCAGGATGCCCGTGGGCATGCCAGCACCTCTGAGCTTTGCCCTTACTTCCAACACGTGATTTGGCATGTGCCACTCAAGTGACATTTGCGCTCTGACTTGGTGTCCTTGTTTATTGCTGGCCATCTTAGGTCAGCTCAAGATGAGCAATGGCACTGGCAGCTGCCGCGTCATGCTGAGTTTCTACCGGTGGCATTAAAAGCCGTCTTCATGTCAGGCAGAGTATTTCACAGGTGACAGCACCTCCTAGAGCATTACCAACCTCTGTGCTTCACCTTCCCTGTCCAAAACAGGCTACTGGTCTTCCCGCTTCCATCCGCCCTTTGACAGATATTGCTTCTCATTTCCCCCATTTCTCATAAATGGGGCAAGTGTCATTGAATCCCTCATTACCAGTGTGCCAGTATGCATTAGAGAGAGTGGCTTCTGGTGTGGAATCACAGCTGCAATGTGCAGATTGCACTGTGGACCTGTGCTGGGGACAGCAGCCACCAAAGGCCATCTGCACCTCAGGAGAGGGAGCACCTCTTGTCCATGGGGAGTAGGCTGGCCACTCTCAAGACTCCCAGACCTCACATTCTGTCCCCTGCTTGCTTGCTTGCTTGCTTGCTTGCTTGCTTGCTTGCTTGCTTGCTCGATCCTTTCTTGCTCCCTCTCTCTCTCCTTCCTCTCTTCATTCCTTCTTCCCTTCCTCACTTCATTCCTTCCTTGCTTCCCTCTTCCCCTTCCTTCCTTCTCCCCTTCCTTCCCCCCCGTCCCTTCCTCCACTTTTCTTCTCTTCCCTCCTCTCCCTGCTCCCTCTCTTTGCCCCTTCTTTCTGTCCCTGGTTGAGATCCTTCTGTGACACCTAGTGGTATAGTGTTCCCCAAACACCAGAGCAAAAGGCCGGAAAATTTTATCACTGTAAGGGTTCTCAAGCATGGCAACAGGCTGCCCACGGATGTGGTTGAGCACCATCCCTGGAGGTGTTTAAAAGAGGTGGAGATGGGCCACTGCAGGACATGGCTTAGTGGTGGACATGGCAGTGTTTGGTTTACAGTTGCACTCAATAGCTTTACAAGTCTTTCCCAACCTAAATGAGTCTATCGTGCTGTGATTCTAAGCTGTCTACAACCTGGATTTCCAGATTTGTGACGTATCATGTAGGAAAGGGAAATGCACAGCTGCAAAGGGAGTAGGCTCATCTTACAGAGATGTCGGCCTGACAGAGGACAAGTCGTTGAACCAAGCATGGCAGGGCTCTGTAAATAATGTAGCCAGTGGAAAAGCAAATCTCCCTAGAGAAAACGCAACCCATCCTGCTTATAAACCACGAGGTGTCTGGGCACGGCAAGCCAGGCTCAGCCAGTCCCATTGCCAGCAGCACAAGAGATCTTCATCTCCAAAGATGCTCACGTACGTCTGTGATCCAAGCAGAGATATGATTCGGGGGGTCTGTGGTGTGTTAACTTTTTCCTCCCCGAAGGAGCCAGAACCCTTCTAGGGATGCTTAAGGATCCTGCCCTTCAGAAATGGCAACAATGGCGGGCACAGAAACGGGCCAGGTGACAGCTTGGGTGCCGTCTTGGCACTGAAGAGGTTCAGTGCAGGGAAAGAGCTGAGACGGCATTCAGAGCAGCCCTCCGCTGCAGAGCCAGAGATGCCTGGGCTTTAGAAGTTCCAGTTTGTACTGAATACGAGCTAAACTACCTGCTCGGTCCAGCGCTGCCTGAGACTAGGTACTGAAGGCTGAAGGAAGCGGGGCTTGTTCGGAACTCCTGACACGTGCCCAGGGATTTCTCCCTCGGAGGTAGTCCTCAGAAGATGGTAATGGACAGGTAGGGAAACTCTCCTCCCACAGCTTAAACACACAGCCCCTCCTCTGTCCCCAGCCCACTTTCAAGCGACGCTTCACTTGGTCACTTCCCACTGACTGTACTACAGCAGCCCCAGGAGGCAAGGCAACACCCTGCCATGGGCCTGGCTGCACTGATTTACAGCTCCTTGCAAACAGCACGCAAAGCAGCTTTGGGAGCTTCGAGCAGCGAGGAGAAGAACAGGGAGACCTGCCCTTTGCTCGGGTAGCCAGCCAGTGGCCGCACACCAGCACAGGGGGGCACGACTGCATGGCAGGATACCTTTGCTCCCCCTTTTTCATGGTTTTGCTCAACATTTTGCTTGTGCACCTCTTTTCTCTGGCACCTGTCCATTCTCAACAGGATTTTGGAATGCAATGAGAGCTATGGAAGGCTTTAAGGAAGTCAGTGACCTGACGCCTAAGCCATTAAAATGGTGGTGTGGCCCTGAAGATGCAGCTGAACTGGGAAAGTTAAGCAAACTTCAAAACAGCATTTTTGTCTTCTGAAACAGTCCCCCATAAATTGAGGATCTGTATAGTTCTGACACGCTTTTAGTTCCTCAGATACTTCTGTAGCTTGAAGAATCGAGAAGGGCCCTTCCTTTGTCAGCAACAAAGGTGTCAAACGACCAAAGCTTGCTAGCACAGTACCCTTCAAATCCTTACGTCTTCCTATGTTAGGACAACTCTTCAACAAAATGATGGAAGACAGAAGGAGGAGGCAAGTATAGCCCACACACCGGAACCGTGGGGAGCATTTGTAAAGGTGCAGATTTTCCTTTATTCAGATACCTCCATGCTGTCATTGTGCATACAACTTTGTCATTTCAGGTAGGCTCTCCGGATGGAGGCCTGTCCTCTAAACATGCAGATGAAACAGCCGCGGCAAAAAACAAATTGCAGAGAGAACTCCTGCCTGGCTTTAGTCTTCCCCTACCGCTAGGCAGCAACAAGGGCACCCATTTCACTGGGCAAGCAGTGCCGGCAAAAGAGAACCTATGTGTCCGTGTGCCCATCACCCCCAGTCCAGTGGAGGCTGCAGAGAGGAAACCCTCTGGCTTTAAAACCAAACTGGCAAAACGTTGGTGCAGAGCACACTGGCCTGGAAATGTCCTGCATGCGTTTGCCTCTCCCATTGGTGTAGACGAGAAGCGTTGTGAGGAGAAAAAGACGGGCTGCCGCCTCAGGAGATTTTAATGGGCAGAGCCACGGGGCTGACTGGCAGAGCATCCTTCACTCTCACACAGTCAGACTTAAAACCAACGGGCAATGCTCTTCCAAAACAAAACAGAACTGCCTAGACCAACGGATAGAGGTGACCATGAAAGACACAGGCAAGAAGGGATGGTGGGACAGCAACGGGCCCACATGTCTGATACGTCCTGGCTCCCTGGGGTTTTGAGCAGAGTGTCTGCACCCCTTCTACCGTACTCCGGTGGGGACAGCGACTACAACTCCTTGCGGCATAGAGCGGATCGGGCTCCATTGCTGGTGCTTTTGGGGACCACCAATGCCACAGTTGGCCGGGAGCAACAACTACCAGAAGCATGGGCAAACGTGGTAAGCAGAGAGGGACCTGGCACTGTGGGGCAAGTGCCAGCGGGAGCGGATGCGGCTGGAGAAGAATTGCTGTCTTTAGGCTTCTCCCTGTGGGTGGGGGGCACAACCCAGCCAGGTGGGAGACTTTTGCCCAAGGCTGGCCACTGAGCGCCCCAGCTCCTCCCTGGCAATCCTGGCACTGCACAGGGAAAGGCAGCCAGCTGCAGGAGGCGTCATCCAGCTGTGTGCAATACACGCTGACTGGTCCCCACCACGCTCCCCCTTGCAGGAGAACCCGTGCAGGGCGTCAGGAGCAAGGACGAGACACACAGCCAGGGATGCAGGTCACAGGGGTCCAAGCTGGAGCAACACAGGAATGTAGAAGATGAAAACAATAAACGCTATTTTCTTTTCTCTCCTCATGCTGCGCGCCTATGGGGGTGGAAGGCCCACTGTGACATCACCGTGTTCTGGAAGCTGATGTCACCCAGCGTCACCCACTGTGACATCAGCGAGTGATGGCCTTGTGACCTCACATCCCCTCACCGCTTATCTTTGGGCGCCGGCAGAGCCTGGGCCAGTTTGGCTCGTGCCTGGCCTCCTGCCAAGTGCGTGCCTGCGAGGTCTGACGGTAGAGCGAGGCTTCTCCTGATGCTGGGTGGTGCTTCGGGTGTTTCTGCCGGTAGCTCTCAGTGTCCACCCCAGAGCCATCGCCTGTGTTTCCCCGGCCCTGCCTGGATCAGGCAACCGCGCACTGCGGGTTGTGCTTGCAGCAGCACAGGTGAGCCATGCGGGGAACCGTCCCCCAGGGTGGCTGTGGGGCAGGTGGTGGGACTTTGGGAGCCGGGAGGGTGTCCCTCCTTTGAGGGGCCCAGGCATTTCTTTCTCCCCTCGCTTCCTCGAGGCAGCGACTGAGTGCAGACTCTCCATTTTGCAGCGTGTGACACCAGTGAGGGGGAGCAGCTCCTCACCCCCAGCTCTCCCCAGCCTGCTGCCAACAAACAGACATGGCCACAGAGTGGAGCTGCCCCCATCTGCCGGGAAGCTGAAAAGGAGGTTGCTTATGTAATACCCTGTAACCACCTGTTCTGCCTGGGCTGCATCATGCGCTGGGTAGAAATGGGGCACGTCATGCCCCCTTTGCAGAAGAATGATTGAGAATGTCAAGTTTTCTGTGCGGGCAGAAGACGATTACCTACAGTGTGTCATCACAGCCTGCAACGAGTTGCCAGATGCCAGCAGCCAGGCCGGTGGAGCTCCTGGACCGTGTGGCCAGAAACAGCCCTCTTCACTCCATGGCATCCCCTCCATCCTCTCCGCAGAGGATGCCATCCCCCACTGAGGAGGGGAGCTGTGAGGGACAGAGGCTGTGGGTGGCTTCCTGCCTGAAGTCTGGGCAGAACTTTTCAAAAGGCAAGAGCACCTCCTGGATCCCGTGCTGCCCTGGCTGCGCCCAGGAGCTGGCAGCAATATATGGGGCCCACTGGTGGATGACAAAGGCTGCAGAGGCATTCATCCTGCAATGCCTCTGCATCTGCGGTCCTGGATTGGGAGCTTATGGTTCAGATACTCCAGGACTACTTTGGGGAACACACGGCATGGCTGGTCCAGGGCATCATCAATATCATTGTGGAACAGTGCAGTGAGGAGGCCCAGAGGCTGCTGCAGTCGCTTGCTGTGGGGGATGAGGACAACAGCCCTGTGGCCAGCTCCAGCTCCTCAGGCTCCAGCTCCTCCAGCTCCAGCCACACCACATCCCAAGAGGGGGGCTCCCCAATTCCAGCCTGGCCTCCTCCAGCAGCCCTGCAGGCTCCCATGGCGAGAAGGAAGCCGACACATCAGAGGCCACCCTCAGCAAGGGGTCCCTGGATGTCCCCCGTCTGCACCCGACGCTGCAGAGCAGGAGCAGCCCCAGGAGGAGACGGGGCAGGCAGCTCAGGTGGCTGCTGGTTCCTCTGCCCAGGGAAGCGGCCACAGCCTCTCCGCTCCCATCCAGGGGAGCTTGCCCAGGGGAACCCGACGCCCCAGAAAGAGGAGGGCTGCTGGCACCCAGGACTCTCCACAGCCCTGCAAGATGCAGCTCCGCCCGCGGCGCTAGACAGGCCCCTGGCCCCTCCTGGGTCAAGGAGTTGGAAATAAATTCCTGTTTCCCCTGACGCAGCCTCTGGGCGCTGCTTTCTCCTTCTTCTCCTGGTACCTGTCCCCTGTTCCCTGTGCTCCTCCGTGGGTGACACCATCCTGGGGGGAACACGGCCTTGTGTCCCCTGGACCCCAGGGGCCATGTCGGCAGCACTTTCCTCCCCACAGGCGATCCTGCTACAGCTGCAGCGCAGCAGATGCCAAGGGCAGAGCGGGGCAGGAGAGGAAGCAGCTTTCATTGCAGGTTCAATGCCCTCAGCCTGCATCCAGACCCTCCCTCTGCCCACTAGTGACACTGTTCTGCTCTGGTTTCCTCTCAACCAGGACAAGCTCCCTACTGGAAGAGCTGTCGAGGAGGCAGGGACAAAGGGCAGGGCAGTGAGAGAAGAAGTGTAGAAATATCACCAGAGGAGAAGAGATAAGGAGCACGAACTTGGGGAAGATGCAGATGTTGACAGCAGGCATGTGCTCAGGTGTTACTTCCTTGCCACTGTTCCGTGTCCTCATGTTCTCCTCACTTCTCACAGTCATGGTACCCAGGAGGCCTTTGGCAGGGAAGCGTCACCTTTGCAGTGGAATCCTATCAGCACTACCTTGGAGAGAAAGTACAACGACCGCTGGCTTGGCTTGGCTTGGCTTGGCTTGGGTTTGGGTTGAGCTGATTTTTCTGAGCGCAGGTTGCACAGCAGTAGAAACTCCAATGCCATCAACCATGCAGACTCTCGCCTAGCCTAGCCTAGAAGAAGATAGGATAGCATAGCATAACACAGCATAGGATAGATTAGAGTAAAGTAGAAGAGAAGAGAAGAGGAGGGAGAAGAGGAGGAGAAGAGAAGAGAAGAGAAGAGAAGAGAAGAGAAGAG